>NC_141696.1:275798339-277148543 GCF_964263255.1 Lissotriton vulgaris
CGGTCGCGATGGGCGCAGCCATCTTGTGGATCACACACTCTGGCTATGGTTTTGGGCCTACTTTTGCATCCTGTTAAAATCTCTTTAATCCTTGTCTTTTTACCCACTTTTTCTAACTTTCTTTAGTTATTACCTATTTCTCTCTGTGCCTAGGTTTATATTTTTCATTTTATTTCTACTTTTACAACTTTTCTATTGCTTTTTACTTCCTTCTTGTTCTTTTACCTTGCTTCTTCTTTCCCCTACCTTTTTGTCTTGAACTTTTAGTTTTCTTCTACCCTCCACCCAGAACCATGGTCAAGGGCGCCAGCAGCAGCGGCGGCTCAAAGGGCAAGGCGCCAGTGCCCCAAAAAACTAGGCTGCCTTGCGGCAGAATGCGCCCCCAAGGGGTGAGGCCCCGCCAACTTTTTGGGGAGGAGGAGGTGGCTGCCCTTGTTTTTTTTATCCAGCGCCACCTCCCCTTGATGTTGGCAGCAGGTGGCAGGCCCGGCTCCGGCTACCAGCATATTGAGGAGCGTCTCCGGCGGTGGGTGAAGGTGCGCCGGGCAGTCTTCCGCTGCTCCGGTATCCGGCGTACCCACCACCAGCTGACCCACCGTTGGGCAGACATTTTGGACCGGGAGCAGGACCTGTTGGACCTGCTTGGCGTCGAGGTCGTGGGTCTTGGTGAGTGGCTACCCAATAAGAAAAAGTGTGTGTACTATATCTCTATAGTAGTATAAGTATTGTTGTTGTATCTTTGTAAATCTTGGCTGAATAAGTAACGCAATGACTGGTGCTCCTAGTTACATTTCCGATGTATTCCGTTATTATATCTACTGTAATTGTATGACACTGGTCTATGCTGCGCTTCTTCATCTTCACTGACTCTTGCGTGTTCAATTTGGCGCTAGCTTTTGCTGTTTATTGGTGTGAGATTTTCTTTATTGTAGAGAACTGAAGTTAGTTAATGCTATTAATAGAGTCTTGTCCTTCCTTTGTCCGTCAGTGAAATAGCCGTTGATGGATAATTGTACGTGTTTGCAATGCATATTGTATCTTTTTTTCACGGCCTTCTCTTCTGCATGAATAATACTCCTCTGGCAATGAATGCAAAAGTTACTTTGTTCTTCTTACCTCAGCCAGGGCCGGATTTAGGCATGTTCAAGCTGTGCAACTGCACAGGGCCACCAAACGCCAGGGGCCACCCCACCAATATATATCCTTAATTTAATAATCCTCAGAGGATGGATACATATTTGCGTGGCGGCCCCTGGCAGGGATTTGGTGCCTCCGGCTCTGTTCCACTTCCAAACACCCTGACTCCCCCCTCTTCACTGGCCTCCGTGCTCCGCCCCGACCTCCTCTTCCGGGCCCCCCACCTACGCTCCCTGGCCAGGAGTCCAGGACCACCATGAGCCTATAGCTGCCCCTGCCTCAGCCCTCCATAGAACTGATGTAGTTTGTTTATTGAGTGGGTAGGGCAGCAGTAGCATTCAGTCAGTAGCAAAACAAAATATGATGCCATGAACGTACAATTTCGTGTTAGTTAGTATGCACAAAGTTAAGCTTGTCTCCTCCTTGCGATCTATGTATTTTGCTGGCAAAAAATGAAAAAGAAATGGCTACTTACATTCTTGAATCTGTGGTGTTGTTCAGGTCTTACTGCCTCTGTGTTACTTAGTAATCTGCAATCAGAATGTTTATGGAACATTTGATTTGTTTTCACCAAGTACACTAGTCAGTGAATCATGCAAGGCAGTAGTCATTTGGTAGACCAATGTTTGTTTCTTTTAATGTTGTAGCAGTGGTTTTTGAAATGCTTGCTGTCTATGTTTCACAGCACTCAATGTTTTCTCTTTCTTTATTATTTCTTACATGAACCACAGAACCCAGGGGCAAGCAGAAGGCTGGGACCGAGTCGGCGGGTGAACGTGATTGTGAACCACAGGCACAGAGCTCCTCTACTGAGGATCCTGCTGCTGTCCCTAGTAAGTCCAACAGTGTTTTCTTTTGGAACAAGGATATTTCCCTAACTTTCTAACGGAGCTTTTTTTCCAACCGATTAATGACATTTCACCTAACTGTTTAGTTAAGGTATCAATCTTTTCAAAAAATCTGTGATCGAATAGCGGAAGGCACAGGGTCCACTCCTGTCTTATGCTTTTTCCTCTATAATGTCTCTTCTTTGGCAATTGACACCAACCAAGTATGCATGCAGATAATGGTCTACTATTTTGTAAGCGTTAGTAAGAATACCACTACTACTCTTGCGGGTATTCTTCTATGCAGTGACATACATAACTATGTATGCACCCCAAAATTGGATGTTGTTGTTGATAGGCAGGTTGGACCTTACTTACTTACAGTCTTACACCTCAGTCACAGAACTCAGAGGAACCCACAATTCAATGAACGACAACCTATATGGGCTCAGTCATTGGTCAATTATTCAATTACCCCTTTCCTGAACCCCAATATGAAGATGCCAAATGATTTTTTTATTACACAATCCATAACCTAAGTAACCCCCTTTTTCTCACTCTCTCGTGTAAGTCTACAAGACAACAGACACTGAAAATATACTCCCGAGTCAATGTGGTACTTCAAAACCTTTATTTTGTTAGAAGTAACTAAGTAAGTAACATCAATGTTTTTAAGTTGTTCTGTCAAATACGTCAAGGGCAGGGCCACCAGAAGAAATCCAGAGTTAAAAAAGGCTCAATAAAAAGTATCCTACATTTGTACAGCTACCAGTGCACGATAGGGAAATGTGGGAAATGTCCGAGACCCCTCACCATTGAACGTATACTGGTTGCATATGCCTCTTGTTGGTAAGCTCTGCAAATCTTTGCTTCGTAGAAGTAAATCTTCTCATCTGCCGAAAGATAATGACAAAAGTGGTGCACGTTAGACAGTATGAAAACATTACATACATTTATTCAACTTTTTAGCTGTCATGCAAAAAAGAAGGTGTAACCTGAGGCTGTAAGGAAACTGGACTCCACAATCCACATTCAAAAAGTAAATACGGGCCTCTATTTTCCAAACTCTTCAGGTGTATGCTTTGAACTATCATGTGGCCTCAAAGGCGTCTCCTCGTACTGCGCAACAAGCTGTGAGGTAGCATGCGCAAAACTGTAGACATGTCATTGATGTACAAAGTAAACTGGTTAGGTTACATGGTTCAGTCTAACTTTCCAAGGACTAGAGTACCAGTATAGAATAGATGAGATGAGCTTGGGTACCATACCATACCAAATAAATGCTGATATGTGTAGTGTGTTACTTACTCTGCTGTACTAGGCAATGTGGACTACTAGTGATTACGTTGTACTTAACTGTTTTGCAGAACTCCGTTCTTGGTGAACAAGTACAATGGGGGCTGTGCATCCATCTAAAAAGGTGTACTTAATTACTTATTTTTATTTTTGCAGAACCGGTACCATCCACCAGTGCCGACGGGGGCAGCGGCGCTGCAACGCCGTCAGCAGAGGCGATCCCGGAGGGGAATGGAGGACCACCACAGGCACCTACAGCAGCACCGGCAGCAGCGGGGGAGGAGACAACAACGGTGGGCGATGGTAAGTTACATTCAATAGTGATCCGCATTACTTGGTGGGTGGGGAAAACTTCCTCACTGTACTCTGATATTTATAGTGAACTTGAAGTTCTACTGGACAATATATGACGCCACTGTTCTCATTACCAAGCTTAGCAAAAGCATTACCACCGGCCAGAATTGATAAAATTAGTTATACATGCCTCTTCTATGTGACTACAACTCAGCTGTGAAAGGTTGGTGGCAGACTAAAAAAGTCTTATCCACAACATTACATGACCGCGATGGATTAACATGAGATTGATTTTAACTAAAGTATGATGAAAGTTGCAAGGAAAAAGCTCTAATCATATAATATAGAAGGATACTTTGGAATCAGCAATGCAGGTGTTTGAGAGCAGTTGGATGCGTGGGTTGTTGTGGAAGCATAGAAAGTGGAAAACACAGCTGCCTGCGTGGGTGGGAGACACATCCAATATTGGTGGTTAGTGGATAGTGGATACTAGTGTTGGCAGCGGTGTTTTGGTTAAACACAAAGGCAAGGGAAGGAGGGGACCACTGGATGCATTCTGGGTCGTTGCTGGCGAAACACAAACCACCTAACGTTTGTTGGCGATATAAAGAATGATAGTCTCTAGAGTAGACATTTATTAGTACTAGCTGGCCACTGTTAATTTAATGTTAGTTTGAGACTGTCACTTTTCCCGGAAGCACAGAGTATATGATATAAAAGAACGAGATATGAAAAAGACAGGTGTTCGTATGTGACCGTTCAAGTACACCCATACTATGTTACTAGGGCAGGCATAATGCCGTGCCAAAAAGGCAGACAAATGAAGTATATAAGGCGTAGAATAGAATGTTCAAGATAGATAAAACAACATTTTAGGTACTCAACTTGCTTGCTATTGCTACTGTACTGTGCCGCCCACTATGTGTTGGATCCATTTTGCGTTCTTTATTTGCTGGGATTTTTGATTACAACAATTCTGTCTCTTTCTTTATAGTTACTCCTTCTAAACCAACCAGGAAGGAGCTGGCAGTCCGGGCCCGTCAGCGGAAACTGCAGGCCATCGTTGAGGCCTACCGCCGGCTGGTGGCTCAGGCCGAGGAGGAGGAGGAGGAGGCGGCGGCAGCAGCTGCTGCCTCTTCCAATGCCCCGGCCCCCAAGCCTGCAGGAGTACGTCGGCGTGCTCAGGCAGCCGCCCGCCGCCAGATTTTCCCTGCATCGTCCACCCCCCCACAACAACATGGCTGCCAATGTAGGTGCCGCCAGTTCCAGCGAAAAATTCTCCTCCGGGTAGCCAGGCTGGAGGCTCAAAGCAGTCAGACTAAAAAACAGATAGAGGAGCGTGTCAAGATCCTGGTGGATCAACACTTAAAAGCCCGCCGGCTATAAGATGGACCCTGTTTGCCCCTTTTTCAATCCTTTTGTTGGTGGGTGGGAATTGGGTGTTGGGTTTTTACTTTTTTTTTACATGACATTGAGCGTGGGAATTTGGTTGGGGTTAGGGGAGGCGGGTAGGGGGACAGCTTGGTGTAGGATTTATATATATTTTATTTTTGTATCATCTTTAGTTATATATATATTACATTATGTTAAAATAAACGAGACAAAGTTATTGTAAAAAGAAAACATTTGAAGTTCATTTGCGTTTCTTGTGGGGTTGGAGGGGGGAGTGTTTCACCAAAGAATGTACGTTGTGCAACCTCGCAAGGTTTAATTTGGCCATGCAGGTCGGCGGACAGTGCTTTTTAATAATAAAATATATTGCCCACATCTTTAACATGCAAACAGATAGATGCAGTAAACCCTCACCGAGTTATATTGGTAGTATTAGAAGAACGACCAGTCTGTCTTGCGTTATACCTCACTGCAAACTTATCTTACCTGTGATTGCTGATGAGATGATGATGATTTATCATGAAGTGTGGCACTGCAAGGGCTGCATTTGATTTCCAAGACAATGGCGAAGAATCTGTGGTTCAGAATCAGAACTTCTGTGATAGTAGACAGACCCTGCCAGTAGCGACAAAAAGAAAGAGACAGTCATTCGCGTGACAGACAATGTGGGGGTAGTATAAGTAAGTACAGTACATTGCATGGGTGACCCAATATTGCAACTGCTAAACTGAAACAAAACAATGGTTTTGGGGACTGGAAACAAAGTGCAAGAGAAGATAAGAAGTTCAACGTTACTTGTAGTACTCACGGCAACGTCAAACTTTTCTAAATCATAAATGCTTTACACTTTAAACCCAAAAAATAAATTACGCCAATTCATTAGATGCATTCGTTGTTTGATGTTAAATGGTAAATTATTTGGCGTTATACACAGAGCTTGAGTTGGGAAGCCGCAGAAGATCCTGGCCATGCCTTGTTGACATTTCACTATTGTTGCTTTGACCACATCTGCCCCAGCAAGCGCGTGATCAAATTGTTGGTGTATATTTAATGTAAGAAACATCACACCTCAATGTAACCACGCAGCCCGGGGGAAGAGGGTTAGGGATTGTTTAATGGATGGGTACGGGGGTTTTGGGAAAGGTTTGAGAAAGAAAAACAGTACGCATGGAGATTGGAGACAACAAAAGCAAAACAATGAAGACGATGATTTATGATGTTGATCAGCTAGCTAATGATTGTAAGCAATGGACGTAAGAAAAGGACACGCTGAATATGATTCTTGGTTTCCCGCAATCCAATTGCTTGATGATGAGGATCTGTGGTAAGGATGAGAGTTGATGCTCATACTATAAAGCAGTGGGTGAACCGTGAAAGATGTCCAGCCTGAAAAAGAAAAGGCAAATACAAAAGAATGTGAATGACCTAAACAAATTGTAATACAGTGAAGATAAAAAAACAATACAAAACAAGAGGAGTAGTCGTATGAGAGGACTTTCAGACTGAGGCGGCTTGGATACAATTTGTATAAGTCTACTAGTTGCATATCATTTTTAATGTAGAAGTACAAAAAAAGACAGGAGCAAGCACACAACAACAGGCCCACGACGACACAGGTTTGGCCGTTATACAAACTGCATTTCCCTAAAAATTTCAGACCCACAGAAAGGTGAATGAAATTGAAAAAGCAACCTAGCATTTACAAAATTAATCAACAAAATCAATGCGTCATTCTCAGTCATCAATCATACCACTATTGTACTCTACCACAGCACTGTGCACAAACATGTAGTAGCCTGGGTCTACTGTGCTGTGACTCTTATTTGTATTTTATTTATTACCTTGTATTCCACTCCAAGAAACATCGTGCATCAATCAGCTCAGATCCAACCGCCGGACAGCAAAGATAAATTAAGTCCTGACTGCATCTGTAGTAGTAGGAACACAAGTGCGTAAATAATTTCTATTATTAGTAAATAACATGGAAGAATTGGCTATCACGTGAGTCTGAACTGAAGTTACTAATATACTTCAACTCCATGCACATTAGCTCAGAGTCAGCCAAAAAATACATCCCATGCAATGCATGGCATTCATTTTTATACCTGTTTTGCTCTTCTTCTCTTTCACTGTCAGAAGATTGATCACAGATGCTGCCGAGCCTTTGTAATGCGAGTCAACATCACAACAAGTTGACTTCAGTTGTGGATGCCTGCTCAAGTTTCTTTTGACACAGAAGAGTCGTCTCTGAATGCCTGCAGACAGAGGTGGTAGCCTTAACAGTAAGACTCAGCAAGGCAGTTATTATGAGTTGCAGATTTCAAATGAAATAGAGGATGGCTGTAGTCATGTACGGTTCACTTATTATGGAGGGACTGTTAGAGGCTACATTATTGTTATTGTACTATACTCCATCTACAACATCAAATGTATGGCTGCCAAGATGGAATTGTATTGACTTGAGTGGGAGTCAAGAAGATGCAGCAAGACTCTGAGGAGTGCAGTCAACATGGAACATAAATGCACAGGCGTGCAACTCCAGGAGGTAACTAAAAAAGATACAGCGAAAATAAAATGCACAGGTGTGCAACTCCAGTAGGTACATTAAAAGAATGAGTGGTGGGGATGGATTTGGTTGAGCTTTTTATTTTAAGATTAGCAGTTATGCACCAGAAAGTCATTTTTAATAAGAAAATAAATAACACAAATAAAAGAAGGGAAAAAGTCACAATTTAACAGCCTATTGGTCAGGGAAGAGGTGCTCGTCCTCAAACTCTGCGGGTCCGGACAGCAGTAGGTCATGTAACCCAGCAGTGATAAATTCTTCGGGCTCGCTTTCTTCATCCTGCTCTGATTCACGTACAGTATAGTCTGGTGGTATGAAGTGTTGATTCATTTTTATCATTGTCAGCCTCTCGACGCTTTTGGGGGAGAGACTGGTCCTTTTCGATGTCACAATGGCACCAGCAGCACTGAAAACCCGCTCAGAGGCGACACTGGCTACAGGACAAGCCAAATACTTTATCGCCAGCCTGCTCAGCACTGGCCACTGTCTCCTTCTTTCATACCAATAGACCAATGGGCTTTGCTCCATGAACACCTCTGTTGTGTCATCCAGATAGGCCTGAACCATCCGCTCAGTGTTCAATGGTGCTCGGCTTTGCTGCTCCTCTTTCCCCTTTGCAACAGCAACGGACTTACCCATTCCCTTCTGTAGAAAAAAAGCAGTTATGCTTTTGGTTGTGTCTGCTGAATCAGATCGTGCAGGTGCTGCTTTTGGTATTGTTGGTGCCTGCTGGGAAGCGGACGCACCGCTCTCATGCTGTGATGAACTTGCCAGAGTTGCCTCAGGAGGATGGCCTGGAGTACTTTGACTGTCCTGGGCTGGCACTGTCAGGCCTTTAAGTAACAGCCGTTCAGTTTCGAAATCATTAGCTTCCACAGCTATGGAACTTTTGTAATTGGCAACATCCCCATCTGAAAAAGGAATGACTGCGCTACTGCTGACAAACAATTTGTACCGTGGATCCAAGATTGTTGCAGTTATGTAATTTGGATCTGACACAATCATTTTAAGCCTTGCATTTACAGATAAGCGGTTGCGTAAGGCCTTGGCCAAGGTACATGCATCAACTTTTTCTTCGTCACCTTCGTATGCTTCACAGACCTCCTTCAGCTGTTGCTCGAGCATGTACAACAATGGGATGGCTTGGCCCATAGTACAGTCCTCCCTGCTAACTGCACGTGTGAACACCTCAAAAGGTTGTAGCATCTCTGTCAAGCATTTAATGATGTCCCACTGCCACATCTCAACGGTCAGGCTTTTAAGATTAACAGTAGGATCCACTAATCTTCTTGACATTACATAAGCATTCAGTGGTATGTACTGCTCAAAGAGACGCTCAAGCATGAAATAAGTCGAGTTCCAACGTGTTGGGACCTCCTGGATCAGTGCTTTGACTGGCAAATTATGCTCCCGCTGAATGACGCGTAGCAGCTTCCGCGCTTTGAAAGAATGGTTAAAATGCGTGCATATTCTTCTGCAGATGGTCAGTATGTTGCTGACTTGTTGTTCATGTTTCAGAAAGTCTTGCACGACTAAGTTAATGCAGTGTGCCAAACAGGGTACCCTGAAATACTGTCCATCTTTCATTGCCCTCACTACATTACTGCCATTGTCGGTGGCAACAAAACCAATCTTAAGGCCTCTTGGTTTCAGCCATTCAAAGACCTTGCTGTTAAAGTCAGACAAAATGTTGTCAGCAGTATGAGTTTTCTCCATACCAAACATGGCTACAGTTGCATGTTTGCGAGTGTCATTGAAAATCCCAGCAACATCAAGAAGGCCTGATGTTAACTTGTCTTTCACACCTGCAAAAGAGATCCAGTGTGCGGTGATGCACATGTAATCTGCTGTGGCTTCGCGACTGCTCCACATGTCGGTTGTCAGGTGGATACAATGGACAACACTCTGTTGTAAGGCTTTCCCAATCAATCCCAGCACGTCGTGGTGTAGTGCTGGAATAGCAACTCTTGCAAAATAGTAGCGACTGGGAACGTCCCATTTTGGGGCGAGTGTTGCCACTAATTGCCGAAATCCCACTCCCTCAACAAATGAAAATGGGAGAAGGTCCAGTGCCAACATTTTTGCAAGTTTCGCATTGTACAAACGTGCTGTTGGGTGGTTCCGCTCGTACTTTCCCTCCTGCCTAAACATGCCAGTAATGGTAAGCTGCTTGGTAATTCTGTCTGTTCTGCTAGACGGACCACCTTTCAACGCAGACTTTTCACTCCTTGCCCTTGGTGTCTCCGGCTGACTCTGGTGCCACTGAGAAGTTGCTGATGCTGAGGATTTGGACTGCACCACTCCAGTGCTGGCGACAGGGCTCATTGGTGTACCACTCCCAGATAGAAGGTCATCGTCTCCCTCTTCTTCCATGAGTGGACCTTGTAGTACTGTATCCTCCCCACCAACACCAGTGCTTACATCTTTTTGTAAGCTTGCAAGGTGGTTCTCCCATACAATTGTGTGTGTTTTTTTCATATGGGTCGTTGGGCCTCCAGTACCATAGTTTGTACCAATCTTACCACGACTAACATTGGTGCGACAAATGGAGCATATAGCAATGTTCTCCTGATGTGGGTGAACCGTAAAAAAATCCCAGACTGGGGAGCTAAACTTTTGTCTCCTGCCATAGGAAGAGGAGGACCCACTTCCAATCCCGGATGAACTGGAGCCTTTTGGTTGCATTTCCCTATGTGACAGTTCAGTACTAGTACTGCCACTACCTCCTTCTGTTGAGGTGGCGCTTGCGCTGGATGTCGCACGCTGCCGGGCCTTCGCTGATGCAAAAATGGGAGCTGGTGTTACTTTGGGCGCTGAGTGTGTAGGAGTTACACGTGCTACCTGCTCATCACTAATCGCAGCCCTTCTAGATAGGGTGAAAATGCTGGTCTCTACATCCTCTGCACCAGGAATAACGCTTGTGATGATGACATTGTCAGTGTCAGACCCGTCTTTATCACCATCAGCATCCTGTTCACCTACATCGAACTCCGGAAGTTCAAGCCTTGACGGATCCTTCCTTTTTCCCAGCCTGGTCTTTTGATGCCTCTTCTTTGAATGCTCAGTTCTTCGTCGTGGATGATACTCCTCATCAAGGTCATCTGAAGGGATGCTATGCGAAGAACTCGATGCACTGCCACTAACCCTCCTTTCCTTTCGTAAATTTAAAGACAGTAGATCACCTCCAGAAGTGGCTTCCTCTTCTTCTTGCTCGGAATGAGGCTCTACTTCCTGAACTGCCCCGACATCGGGAGGAACAACTTCCACTATTGCGTGTGGAGACGGTGGTTGTTGTTCTTGAGGAAGTACTATAGCGTGCTGTGGTTCTTCAACAACTACTACTGTGGGATTTGGTTGTTGTTGTTGAACAACTATTGCGGGCGGTGGTTGTGGTTGTTGAACATCTACTGCTGGCGGCGGTTGGTCAGCACTTTCAGCTTGCATAGATTGTGTGCTACTTTGAGACAGCGATAAGTTAAGTTCAGGTTCAGTATCACTGCTTTGTAACACTATGTCGGCTACCTCTTCGACCCTCATGTGCTTGGCCCTGGGTTGGTGGCTTGCCCCCGCTAATGCCGATGTGCTGTCTCCAGCTTGCACCATGGACACCGCTGCTGCAGGCGTACGTTTTGGGGGCCCAAAAAAGGTTTGGGGGTCCATACCAGCCTTAAGTGACACTTCCTTTTTCTGTACCTTCTTCTCAGCAACTTTCTTGGTGGTGGAGGACCTGGTAACTGCTCTCTTAGGACCCATCTTCTTCTGATGTCAGCAGCACACAGCAGCACTCAGTAGCACAAATTGCAGAGATGTGTGGTCAGATGAGTCACACCCCACACGTGGCGTACAATTGAAGGACGTCCGTCTGGCAGTTGAACGGGCGATGGATGAAAACAGCCAGCACCTCCTCAGTCTTTTTCTGTGCACCTACAAGCAAAGAAGACAGAAAACGTCAGTCAAACAAGCAGTAAGCCAACAACACATGAACAATTGAAAGACACACAGGGCAATGTATAAAACACAAAAAAGAAGACTAATAGTACGAGCACCACAGCTCCCAGCTAGAAATAACCAATAATAAAGTCAAGCAGGCCTATCATATACCAACATGGACAGAAAAAGGAGGTTGCCTGCTACACATGAGTCATGACAGGTTAATGCAAGGAAAATCAAAATACACCATGGCTAAGAGTTTGTAAAACTTCACGGCAAAAACACATACAAGTCATAAAATTATTCCACACACAAAAAAGTTACCTACCCCCCTGCCCAGACAACCAACTTGGAAATGCAATGGCATACACACATGCCGTAATGATGGTAATTAAATAGACCAAATAGAAACAGCTACATAAAGCAGCCCCGCTCACTAGTAACTACCACCTCTGGGAGTCTGTCCTACTATCAGATCAGACCAAAAGCAGGGAGGCCAATGATAAATGCACAAAGGAAGTACCTACAAAATGGCCGCCACCACATGGCCTGTTCAGGAAGACAAAGCTACAACCAAAGAAGTAAATAACACAAAAAATGAGGACTTTTTGGTAGCACAGGGGACACATTAAACATTTTCGAGGAACTTTTATGCAACTCGGGACATATTGTTCGCGAGAATGCAAAATCGGCGTGTTCGGCAACGCGAATCGAGTAAAAAGTCGTTATCGCGTTCCCGAGCCAGTACATTGAGCGCGCGAAAAAGACAAAAAAGGTAAGGTCGCGTTCCCACACGGCGCGACGTTACCAAAACTACCCGAGCTGTATTCCTAGGGTTACCTAATGGCAGGGAGTGCCATAATAGCTACACACAAGCAACCAAAAAACTAAAAGTACCACCATTACAAAAAAATGTGAAGCAATCCAAAGCCATACACGGTGTAATTAAAGTTACACCACAAAAATAGTTGATTAACTTGAATGCACCTATGGCTTTGAGTGGTAGTACCTACAAAAGCCTTGGATGGCTATGGCAAAAGAAGAGGACCAGGGAAGGACACAGAAAATGGCCGCCTCCATAGGGCCAGGAGGACAGGGACACCCAAAGACAACATGGAAAGGGGATGCACCCAAAATGGCCTCCACCACATGGCAAAATCAGTCACAAAGGAAGCATACACAAAATGGCCGCCACCACAAGGCCTGCCCACCAACAACAACATAGCAGAATCATCACAAAGGAAGTACACACAAAATGGCCCTCACCACTACATGAAAAGAAAGAGAGGACAGACAATAAATGCCTATGCCAAAGGGACAATGCTTTGCTTCACAAAATGAACACACCAGACACCACCCCCCAAATTGGTCACCCCAACCATAAACAAGAAATCATTACATAGAGGACAGAAAGGAACTGGGAGTGGGCCATGCTCCAGGAAGACAAAGCTACAACCAAAGAAGTAAATAACACAAAAAATGAGGACTTTTTGGTAGCACAGGGGACACATTAAACATTTTCGAGGAACTTTTATGCAACTCGGGACATATTGTTCGCGAGAATGCAAAATCGGCGTGTTCGGCAACGCGAATCGAGTAAAAAGTCGTTATCGCGTTCCCGAGCCAGTACATTGAGCGCGCGAAAAAGACAAAAAAGGTAAGGTCGCGTTCCCACACGGCGCGACGTTACCAAAACTACCCGAGCTGTATTCCTAGGGTTACCCAATGGCAGGGAGTGCCATAATAGCTACACACAAGCAACCAAAAAACTAAAAGTACCACCATTACAAAAAAATGTGAAGCAATCCAAAGCCATACACGGTGTAATTAAAGTTACACCACAAAAATAGTTGATTAACTTGAATGCACCTATGGCTTTGAGTGGTAGTACCTACAAAAGCCTTGGATGGCTATGGCAAAAGAAGAGGACCAGGGAAGGACACAGAAAATGGCCGCCTCCATAGGGCCAGGAGGACAGGGACACCCAAAGACAACATGGAAAGGGGATGCACCCAAAATGGCCTCCACCACATGGCAAAATCAGTCACAAAGGAAGCATACACAAAATGGCCGCCACCACAAGGCCTGCCCACCAACAACAACATAGCAGAATCATCACAAAGGAAGTACACACAAAATGGCCCTCACCACTACATGAAAAGAAAGAGAGGACAGACAATAAATGCCTATGCCAAAGGGACAATGCTTTGCTTCACAAAATGAACACACCAGACACCACCCCCCAAATTGGTCACCCCAACCATAAACAAGAAATCATTACATAGAGGACAGAAAGGAACTGGGAGTGGGCCATGCTCCAGGAAGACAAAGCTACAACCAAAGAAGTAAATAACACAAAAAATGAGGACTTTTTGGTAGCACAGGGGACACATTAAACATTTTCGAGGAACTTTTATGCAACTCGGGACATATTGTTCGCGAGAATGCAAAATCGGCGTGTTCGGCAACGCGAATCGAGTAAAAAGTCGTTATCGCGTTCCCGAGCCAGTACATTGAGCGCGCGAAAAAGACAAAAAAGGTAAGGTCGCGTTCCCACACGGCGCGACGTTACCAAAACTACCCGAGCTGTATTCCTAGGGTTACCTAATGGCAGAAATTGACAGACACCCGAAACCTGACATACCCCACACATAAACATAAGATTTTCTAAATCAATCCAGTCCATCCATGATTTCCTAATTAGAGGTACACCAGAAAAACAGTTGATTACCTTTCATGACCCTATGACTAGTACCTCTGGCCTACTGGAAGAGTAGGCCACAAGTTTGGAGGCCTATGGCAAGACCAAAGTGGCTGGGAAACATAAAATGGCCGCCAACAACACATGGCCAGGCCAACCACAGAAAGTTATTACAATGAACTCAAACATGCCTACACACTAACTACATGGAGTACTAGGGTCAGCTATTGGTTTAAAAAAATAAAAAAACTTTTTCATTACACAAACAGAAATTCCACAGCAGACATTGCTATTGCATAATGATGACCATAATCCAATGCCAGCCATGATGTTTGTTTACAAACTTGAATAAAAATTTAAACACAGAATTATGATTTTACCCATGGGTACCTCTCTATGTAGCCTGGATGAAATTTAAAAAGAAATACAAGTTGGGACCTCATAAAAGTAGGCACCCATCAATAATTTAAATCAAGGAATGAATAATGTAGTTAAAACATTTTAAATCAAACAAACACAAGTCTACAACATCATACTCACTCATACATTACTGAACTTACTTGAAAAAGAGAATTCAAAATCCAAAAGTCCTCAGTAAGATTCAAAAAAAGCAGTAATGCAGCCAACACACACAGAAAGTGATCCTGCCAGCTCAAAATCCAAATGAAAGTGACCACCTCATGGACAAAGCACTGGGAGGAGCCTGGTGGACAGGAACAGGAAGTTGTAAACTCCAGAGCCCTTCCTCCTTAATATTCAAAAATACAGTAGAAACAGAAAGAGGACTCCTTCCCCCCAAAAAATACATCCAAAGGTACAACTTTGAGGGGTTTCTCACTTGTTTGCTAACCAAAATGGTAATTTATTATTATGGTTTAACTTTTAACATGCTCGCGAGTTATTCTGTGCAAGATTGCAGGTTCTGCGTGTTCGGCAACTCGATCTTACCAACAAACATACTCGCGCGTCCTTATGGCTTTATCGCGCTTCCAATGACGTTATCGCGTTCGCACAGCTGCACGGAAGGGTTTACAAACATGGTGGCCGACGCGACCGGGAAAAAGCGAACGCAGAACCAAGGTAAGCCATTGCCGCGCACGCGATAATGTTATTTAGCGCGCGACAATGTTATTTAGCGCGCGACAACTACGCTCCGCACCGGATAGCGGAGTTATCGGCAGCTACGCGAACTCCGCGGAACGCGGAGTTGCCAAAACTCTGCAAACTCCGCAAACGGAGCGTAGTGCTTCGCCCAGGGTTACAATTGTAGATATGTTTTGAAATGATGGTTTTGGGCACCACAAGGGTGAGCGTAGTTTCATCATGAGGTGGGTTGATTTGAGTTTAGCATTTTTGAGAAGACAGAGCAGTGGATCCGCCTTGTGCCCTTTCTTTGGTGTGCTGGAAGCTCCTTCCAGACTTCCCAGATTGAAATCTCTTGCAACGGTTACGTGGTAATGTTCATATTTAAGTATTATATCTTCCAGCGTGTTGGTGAATGATTCAATGCTGGCAGTGGTCATTGCAGGGTTGATGCAACAGTTTATGAGCAGCAAGTTGAGCGGTCGGTGGCCTTCCCTTAAACCGGTGAATGTCATTGCTTGCAGGTCTGGGGAATTTACTGTTATTTCTGTTGTTCTAAGTTTATGCACATGGCTTATGAAGATGGAAAGACCCCCAGATGGGCGTCCAAAGATGTTTTTTTTGTTGCATTTTGCCGATGTTTGTGAAAGCACTCTAAGGGTGTTGATATCGTTGACCAGGTTTCTTGGCAGCATATTATATCCCCCTCAGCAAGGTAGTCCTGTACTTCCTTGTTCCCTACTTTTTGGTTTAACCCTGATATTTTCCATGATATAAGGGTTAATTCTTGAGGTAAGTCAGGGTTTTGCCCTTTGTGTTGCTCTGTCCGCACCAACTTTGCCCTTCCTTTGTTATTGAGTACTTGATTTTGGCTAGGGTTGCTGAAGCCAATTGACCCCGCTTATGGCCTGTTTTGGTTGACAAATTAGTACTCGACGCAGATTGTCGCTTTGAAGGACAGAAATGTTTATTGGAGTATTAAGGCGTTCATTAATGTGTTCCCCTTGTTTTCTGTTATGACAGGTGCCTTTCAGAATTTATGTAGCTCCCTGGCCCCTGTTTTGTGGTTTAAGCACAAAGGGGTAGTTAGGTTGTCTAGGTTCTGATGCGTCTATACCCCAACTTGCTAGTTGTTGTGCTTCTCCAAGAACAGCCCGTTGGAGTGCTTGAACCTTGAAGCCCAGTAGCGTTGAGTCACCGTGGCTGTCACCTGGTGATCTTTTGAACTTTACCCACTCTACGTTTTCCGATGTTATCTGGCACAAGGAATTGATGTGGGAAAAAAGTCAGAGAATGTAATTTCTATTTAGGATATCATGGGGGCCTTCCATGTGGTACCTGGGAGTTAGCAAAAACTCATGAACTATAGGTTTTTCCACAAGATCTTTCGTTTGGGGCCTTTTTGCACTGACTGCATGCTCTCTAACAGTGGTAGGGGAGGGGGTTAATTGGTGATCGCCAATGTTGTTCGACTTCCGCCCTGTTGTTGGTTCCCAGCCAGCTTGCTATGTGTTTTTGCTCCAATGGTCGAGATGTGGTTCGCTCCGTGGTGCCTTTGTGATTCTCTTGTTCCATAAGGTCGCTGGGCCATATTTGTGTGGAGGCGTCCTGTTTGCCCCTTCCAACCCTGTTTGGTATCACCTGTGCGGCTGTTGATGGTAGCCCTGCTGGGTGTGGTGATTGCTCCTGGGCCGCCTGGTTCTCCTTATCCTCGTGATCGGAGTCTTGTTGCAATGCCCCGTCTCTTGCCCTTTCCTCGTCCTTTTCTTTTTCTTTTTCCGTCAGTGAGCATTCATTCTTAGGCTTCTGTTTGAAATAAAAAATCGGATAGGGTGGCAGTGAGTTGCTTTTCTCATTATTTCCATGACGATTCTGCATTGTTGGCAGAATGGATCTGCTTTTCAGTTTTGCTCTCTTCTGTTGTTTCTTCAGTTTTTTCTTCGCCCTCCGTGTTAGAGGGGCTTCTGTTCTAGCTACTGTTTCCCCTTCCGAGGTCGCTTTTGGCCCTTCAAGTCATTCGTGGCTGGGCTTTCTGAAAGTTCTTTTGCCTACCTATTTGCCAGGGCTGCCGGGGACTCCGGATTATTGGATTCATTTTCTCTGATTTTAACTTCCAATTCTCGCAGTTTGCTGCGTTCTCCATTGGTCGCCACCTTGTGATTACCCTCTGCCATTGATTCGATCAGTTTTTGTGGCTTTGGTTATTCGCCTCTGCTTTTGGTTAAGGCCACTGTATCCCCCCGGCAGTTCTGCCCACTTCTCTATTATCGCATGTACTTGTATGGTACTATCATAGCCTGATTATGTTTGATTGTTGCCTCCAGTTTTTCCAACTTGCGGCCCTGATTCCCCAAGCATTGGGCTATTGTTTGAAGTAGGTGAACTTGGACCTCCATTTTAGTTGCCTACCATATCAGGACCTTGGCAATTGACTTTTGCGCTTCTCTGATGGTTATCAAATGGGGGATGTCTTCTTGTTCAACTTGATCCTTCTGGCCGGTTGGTGAGAGTATTTCTGCTCGATCTATGGCATAATTGTTTACAGCGACCCCTCTCCCAATGAGATTGGGGGTAAGGTCCAAGGTCCTTTCGATTGTTCGCTCTAGTTTTTGTAAGAATGAGGGGTGAGATCTTCTGTCTCTGGCGACTCAAGTTGCTGACGCTCATTTGTAGGGACCTTTATACTTGTTCCTGAAAAGTGTTGCAGGCTGGTGCAGTGCGCGTCTTTACCCTTGATGACTTCTGGCTTGACAGGTGTTTCCTCCTCCTGGTGCTAGTGGAACAGGGTTTTCGTTGAAAGTGGACTCTGTGTCGCTACAGCGGGCATCCTTAAGATCCCTTCCACTGCTGTGTGCTGCTCTAGTACATCTGCGGTATCCCACCTTGAATATCGCCGATCCATTCATTGTGTGTTTTACTGTGCACCTCAGCATCCCCCACTTTGCACCCGCTTTGGGGGCCACCCTGTCCCCCTGCTTCCTGCATTTGGACCCAATCCTGATCCCCTTGTTTGGGCCTCGGATGGTTCGGGTTGAGCTCGATGAACCCCCGCGGTTGCAGGTCTCCCTTTTTTCTTCGCGGTCCGCGGTGTAAGCTCCCGCCGTCCGCTACCCACTTGCTGCTGCTGCTACTTTTTTCTTTCTGCTCTTTCTTTTGCGATTAATAAAGTGTTCCCACCTACTCATGGCTCATTATTACATGAGGTTCTAACTGCCAACAATTAACAGATGTGAATATCCCCTGCAGCCAGTCCAGTCAAAGAGATGAGAGGATTCAGGTCCAAACTGTAATGGAAATTAAATATTCTAAGCACAGGAAAAGCTGCTAGGCCTTGCTGTCTTCCTGAACGCCAGGTAAGCAAAACCACTTAAATCCATGGATCTGCTGACACACCATTTACCACTCTCTGCAATTCTCACTGCCTCTTTCCATATCATTTACAGGCCTCCGAGGCAGAACAAAGCCTTCATTATTACATGTTTAGATCTCTTCACCACCTAGCTCAAGAGACATACCTACAGAACCCCCTGGACAGCAATTGATAATCCCACTGTAGAAAAAATTGTTTTAGCCATAAAAAGGAAAGATGATATATCACTGCTCAAAATTGATGTCCAACACCCCAAAGTTTGAAGACGGAATAACACAAAGAGCCTCGGGGACAAAGAAACTAACCACAAAAACTGCATTCCATTTAGCCTCCATCATAAACTGTCCAACAATTGAAAAATACTGTACAAGGTCACTTCTTGAAGGTATGTTGCAGAACCCACAACAGAATGGGAAATACAGTAAATGAAGAAAAAGTTACACCTGATAAAGTAGAATTAATGGAAAACGTTGTACTCTTTATAGCTATGAAGAGGAAAAGTACAAACCCAGCCCATATTACCAAGGTAAATTATTCAGTGAACACTGGCTTAAGAATCACAATAATCTTCCAAAAATATGCACAACAACTTGGAAACCAAGAAAATACTAAAGTTAAGCAAGGTCATTCCTAGGGTCAATGTTGGTCATAATATTAATGCCCAATTGACATTCACTAACTGAAGAGCGGTCTCTAAAGTATTGAACATTGACCATCAAACCAAGATTCTATGCTGAAATTGAATAATAAAACTTAAAAATGCCTATAAATGTAAATCAACTCACGTTTTTAGTTTACTTAATTCTGAAGTCATGACCTCACTTAAAGAATTAAAAGAGGTTACAGCAACCATCTTAGATGTTTAAAAAACTTTGAGCATAAGGTTATCTTGAGTGAAAATGCACTGGCTTTCAGACACTAAGGCCCTCATTAGGATGGCGGGCGGATTGGCCGCCCGCCATCCTCACGGTACTTGGGACCACCCGCCATAAGGGTGGGGGTCCCGTGCATGGTATTAGGATGCGCCCCCGCCACAGTGGCGGGCGCATCCTTTATCTTTACCGTTGCTGCCGGCTGTGCTGCAAACACCACCTTCGCAATGGTAAAGATACATGTTGTGCATTTTAAAGCGCAACGTGACAGGCACCGCGCGGTGCCTGCCACGTTGTTCTTTGAAATGTTGTGGGGTACCCCCCATGTGCAACCCCCACCCCCCCCACGGAGTCCCTGGGGGACCGCAACGGCCCCCCACAGGGAGTCTCTGCATGCCTTTCCGTGGCGGAAGGCATTGTTTACAGCCCTTCCTAATATGGCTGGCGATTGGCCCCGGTCGCAAGGTGACCAGGGTGGAAAAGCGGCGGACGATCTTTCTGTCTGCCGTGGACCCCCAGCCATCTTAATATTGCGGGGGTCATTCCGGAGCGGATAGCTGGCGGATTGCCCCCGCCAGGCCTGCGGAGGCTAGTGCTAGCCTGGCGGGGGTAATCTGCCCGTCATCCTAATGAGGGCCTAAGTATGACACATACCCATGTCTGCCCATTCGTAAGTCAAGACTATCCTGGAAGAGTGGTGCATTGACGTTATTTTTGACCCCAAAGAACATCTCTGAATGATTGTCATCTGTGGTGATAGCAAAACAGAAGTCAGGCAGGGTTAGACTAAGTATAGAAATCTGTCCGCTAAAGCACTGGTGGTGGCTGACTGCAAACCATGAGCTACAGGTAGCTCCTTTCAAAGGATTGCCAAACTGACATATACAGTCATACTAGAGAAGCAGCTGCAAGTTCAGTTCATTACCTGGTGGCAGGATGTCCCTGCAAGTTTCTTGTCATGAGCTCCAAGTGAATAGGCTGAAATTGAAGCTGAATGGAATGAAGAAAAGGATTTGATGGTGGCCTGGTTATCTGATAATAGTAATTCCTCATCTACTGTCTGAAAGGGATGAGAATTTGGAGACAAATATAGAAAATGGTGCTGTGTCCCCAAAAAATAACATGAATGTGGGGAAGTGGTGGCTGTATTAAAGAGTTCTCAAATCTACACTCCACCCTTTTTGCAGGGTGAAAGACGTAATCTCTTTAGAAGACAAAGTGATGTTGTGAGGAGATGGCTCAGTACTCTCAAGTACTCTTAGAGAGAAACTGATCACCTAACTCATGAGGGACACCTGGGTCTGATGGGTACAACAATACACTTTGCAAGGCTTATTAGTGGATAATATTCCATCACTCTGACTCAGAATGTTGGCTGATAGAATTTTAAGGAATGAATGTCTGTGTTTCCTTGAGCCAGTGAAGTCAGCAGACCTTTAGGAAGCGCACCAGGAGCCTAGCTTCAATAAAGCCTGAAGAAATATCCACTAGACTCCAGAGTTTTATTACTAGACATTTGGCAACGATTTTCTGAGGACGTCAAGCAGGCTTTTCCAGTGCTATAAGAACCAAACAATTAGAGCAACTTCTTTCTGAACTGCCCTGACATAAAAGATTGTCATCGTCAAAGAGGAGGGAGGGTGATCAATCGATCAGACGGGCACCAATTACCACTCAAGGAGGTGGAAGGTCCAGTATCAGCTTGTGCCCGTGTCAATTACAGGTTAAACAAAGGAGGTTGCTGAACTGTTCCTATAGAAAGTGGGGAATTAATTGAGACTGGCGTGACCGGAGGTGTGTGTGTTACACCTTTGGACATCCATTTTGTTGGACGTGTTTGCCTCACACACCCAGAAGGGTGTCATGCTTCATCATAGGCGTTGCTCCTCGTCGGGGAGGCGGTGCTCCTCGTCGGGGAGGCGGTGCAATCCCAGACGGGCTCACCTCGGAGAGGGGCTCTTTGGCGGAGATCTTTTTGTCCAACAGCCTATTGGTGAGGTGCGGGTGTGTGGGTTAGGGCAGTAAGTTTCCTGGAGAAAGTGATTTAAAATGTAGCAGGGGGTGCCGGAAAACACTTTATTCTGGGGGTCCCCCTACTGCAGTTAAAAGCGTGGATCTAGCTCGCTGGGTGACGGCAAATTAGGTAGCGCGACCCTAGAAGAGACTAGAGTGAGGGTTGGTCGACATGTTTCTCGTATGGGATTATTTTCCCGCGATTCTTCAGGACCTAGTGACGGTGAGAGTAAAAAACAAAGAAAACCATGCTAGTGTCATGTGTTGGGTGTGGGTAAAATTTACCTCAATGGTTAATCCTATGCCTAAAACAGGGGAGAAAAAGGAACAAGGTTAACATATTTATAATTCTCCTGTAAGCATTTGTGGTCAGAGCCAGAACAACAACATGATATAGTATGCTAGCGGTATTGTGGATCTAATAACACAGCTAAAACATGCCTGTGATGTTGCAGTGTGCAGTGAACACTCGCACACACTATGTTCGTGAAAACGGGTGTTGTGAAAATTTATTAAAACCAGTGATCTAAAAACCGCAGCAGCAGTATAGGAGAGAATACCATGCTTATGGGTGTGATGGGCCGAACAGTGGTGATGGTATAATGCTAACTCCTGACTCACCTACTGGTCGGGGATTAATTACCACATGAGTAGTCGGCGGGTCGGTACATCAGGGTTGTGCCTATAGTTTTGGCTGAAGGAGAAGATTAACTTGTTAGCCTGGGAGGTTACAAGTCGAGGTAGACCCCCAGAGAAGGTCAGGTCAAGTTAACTCCTGAAGTGGGTTTGCATGGGTAACCAGAGGTTTGTTGAGAGGGGATTGTCTTACCTCAAACTTCCCGTGTCCGTGCGGATTCACCTACCCATCACCGCCGAGCTCGAATAGGTAAAGACGCTCAGAGGTGTGTACTATTTATAGGTGGCCGCGTCATAGGGCTGCGTCAGTTAACGCCCACTGGGTGGATCACGTGTTAAGTAAGAGGATGGTGTCGGCCATCGTGCAATGGTATAGTTGGTATCTGGAGTCAACGGCAGAACAAGAGTTCGCTGTATCAATTAAAAAGGATTAGTTGGACAGGCCAATAGGCACAACGGAAGGGGTTCACAAGTAAGATAAGGGAAGTTAGCGGTGGCTGAGAGCAAATTCAAATGCTGGTGGTAGACAGGACAATCAGTGGTTAATTTACAGAGAGTGCCAAGGAATGTCCTCATTGAGTCCTTGTTTATCAGAAGAGAGGCGGTGGACCCATCTTTGTTCTTTCCGGAATAAGGCATTCTTGGGGCAGTTAGGACTGGATTCAAGTACCACCCAACTCAATGAATCTGCGTTGTGATTGTTTTCCACATAATGCTTACACATCTTGGTGTGGGTTTTTTTACAGCGAAAGTTGCTGCGGTGTTCAATGATACGTGTTTTTATTGGGAGGGTTGTCATCCCAATGTATTGTAAACCACACAGGCATGTCAGCATGTATATGCAGTGGGTAGTGTTGCAGTTAGTGTGACCCCTGATTACCCACTTGAAAGTGTCAGAGAGTTGTATGGTCTTCTGAGGTGTGGTGTATCTACATACCCCGCATGTGCCGCATGGGTAATGGCCAGTGACGGGCGGCAGATGCCAAAGGGTCTGCTGAGTGCCTTTCTTTGTCGTTTTTGGTCTGGTATTGATCAGGATGTCTTTCACGTTTTGTGACCTTTTGAATGCGAATCTAGGCTGTTCAAGATTCATATCGCCTGTGTTAAGGATACCCCAGTGGCGTTTAATTGTGCTATTGATTTTGTTTGATAGGGGGGTGAAGGTGGTAACGCAGGTGATTGGCTGGTTCTCGACTGGTGTTTTATCCCGTCTTTCCAGTAAGGCTTCTCTGTTGTTGTTTCTGGCCCGTTTGTTTGCCTTAGCGACCTCTCTTTTCGGGTAACCTCTGTCAAGCAGATTCCTAGATAGAATGGTAGATTCTTTTTTGTAGTCAGCCACATCACTACAATTACGCCTGATCCGGAGAAATTGCCCGAAAGGTAAATTGGAGCGTAAAGCTTTTGGGTGGTGGCTTTCATAATGGAGCAGGCTGTTACGGTCTGTGGGCTTTCTGAACATTGTGGTGTTGAGTCTCCCCTCTTGTAATCTTATTGTCAAGTCGAGGAAAGCAATCTCATTCGCTGAGGAAGACATAGTAAAGCGTAGATAAGGGTTGAGTGTATTGACCCATTCAAAGAAAGCCTCGTGTGAATTAGGTGGGCCCGTCCATAGGACAAGAATATCATCTATGAAGCGCCTCCACATTTTGATGTTGTCTGAAAAGGGGTTTGATTGGTGGTGTATTTGTTTCTCTTCGAAATCAGCCATGTATAGACATGCCACTGAGGGGGCAAATGTACTGCCCATCGAAGTCCCTTGGGTCTGATGAAAGTATTTCCCCTTGAACTCAAAGAAATTTTCAGTGAGAGCCAAGGTGGCGCATTCCATGATGAATGAAGGTGGAGTGTTCGAGTTCCACTCTTCCAGCCCTAACCGTTCCTCTATTACTTCTAGTGTGGCCCTCTGAGGGATGTTGGTATAGAGGGCCTCCACATCTAGAGTAACCAGTAGGTCAATGTGTCCTATGTCTTGGAGGGAGTTCAATAGACGCAAGACATCGGTGGTGTCTTGGATGTAGGAGGGAATACGTTTCACAAGTGGTTGCAAAAAGCGATCGCAAAATTGCAAAAGTGGATCCAGGATGGAATCAATCCCTGAGACAATAGGTCTCCCTGGTACTGGTCTGGTTCCTTTGAGGATCTTCGGCAGTATGTAAAAATACGGCACCCTTGGGTCTTTTTTCATAAGGAATTCTGCCTCCTTTTTACTGATCCATTGTTCGCATTCCGCACTCACCACCAAGCCTGTGATTGCGGTCTGTAAGCATGGGGTAGGGTCACTAGGGATGGGTGTATAGTACCGTCGATCATTCAGTTGCCTGGTACACTCTAGTTCATAGTCTACAGTGTTCATCAGGACTGTGGCACCTCCCTTGTCCGCTTGTTTAATAGTGACCAGGGGGTCTTCCGACAGTGACTTCAACACATCCATCTCTTTCCGAGATATGTTGGAGTGTTTTGTTTGCCGATCCAGTGTTTTGATTTCTTTCAGTACCACTTGTTCATATGTTAAGACTTCATTAGGGATCATCCCGTTGTGGGGTGTGAAAGTAGATGGGTTGTGTAGGCCAGAGTCCTCTATTGGTTCACAAGGCTTGCCTTCAAAGAAGGCCTTAAGTCTTATTTTTCTGAAGAAAGCCTGGATTTCCCTGGTCTGTTGAAATAGGTCGATTCTGGGTGTAGGGACAAATCCAAGTCCTTTTTGAAGGACTTGTTCCTCGCTCTCTGTGAGGAGGCGGTCTGAGAGATTAACTACAAGGCTCATTTTGGTCCTGACCGGTTCGTGCTCCTTGTGTCCATCCCCTGGGGGCGTGTGTCCTCCCATTGTACTCTCTTCTCTGGGCGTTGCCTCGCTTTCGCCCGCGCCCTCTCTCCCAGCCTCTGCCTAAAAAAGGGGGGCGTGTGGAGCCTTGAGGTGCGAAGAAGGGTGGATATTGTAGAGCGAAGGGTGGTTGGAACTGTGGAAATTGTGGGTGTTCCCAAAAGGGGGGGGGGGGGCCCATCGGTTGCCCCTGGGGGGGAAAGTTGGGGAAATTTTGGAAGTTCTGTTGGTCCCGTCCCCTACCTCTTTTCGCTCTTGGTGGCATGTTAGGCGTTTTGTTTTCCCCGCTACTATCAGATCCACTATTTGAACCCCTTCTGGACGAGGTGGCACTTGAGTCCGAGTTGTAATTAGTTCCTGGGGGGACATAGTCATCCTTAAGGTAAGGATAAACCTTTTCTTTAGAAAACCTTTTTATGTCTTTTTGCAGTTTTGCTACTTTTTGTTTCATAAGGTACTCTTTATGTTTTGCCATTTCTTTATTTAACTCAGCTAGTTTGGTTTTAAAACCTGTGTTCTGAGCCGCAGTTTTCAAAGCAGCCTCCGCCGCTTGAATGAGGACTAGAAGAGCGTCTGCTAGGCGTTTTGCAGTGTTCACGATGAGATTCAAGAGGTCATGGGTGCACTTCCAAGAGACCTGGGACCACTCGATTTTAAACTGTCCATCTTCCCAGAAGATTCTAGGGAAGTTTTTAACAATCAGGCCATTGGGAGCAATTTTGGCTTTGAAATATTCAGCCATCATAGTCCCATGTATTGTTATTCTTATCCACTCTCGTTTGAAATCTGCCAAGGATTGCCACTCAGTTGTGTTGCTCCCTGAGGCCGGCTCTATGTCGATGCCAAAGAGCGATGGTGTTCTCATGATTGCTGCTGCGTCCTCTTCCCCGAAACTTAGTCCTTGACCTTCCATGTTGGTTGAGTCAAGTGGCGTGTTCCTGGTCGAGGAGGGTCCTTCAGATGAAGGATAAGGAAAAAGGGTTGAAAGGAAGGTACAATACCCACTGAGGGGTATAGGGCGTGACTAACCACTGTGGTATAGAAGTCACTAAGGTGGGGGATATGAAAAATCTAACCCGCCAAAGAGGTACTCCCACGGTTTGCACCGTGCATAAGTAATCGTCAAAGAGGAGGGAGGGTGATCAATCGATCAGACGGGCACCAATTACCACTCAAGGAGGTGGAAGGTCCAGTATCAGCTTGTGCCCGTGTCAATTACAGGTTAAACAAAGAAGGTTGCTGAACCCATGCGAGAAACATGTCGACCAACCCTCACTCTAGTCTCTTCTAGGGTCGCGCTACCATATTCCAGAGTATGGAAGTACGGCAGAAAGAAGCAAAGCAGCGGCGTATAAGAGCAGATAGACAGGCCCGGAAAAGGCAGACGCAAACTATAACACAGAAAGCAGTGGCCTATGAAAATAAGAAGATAGAGAAGGACATAGAATGTGCAGAATGAAAGGTCCAATTACAGACTGATAAATGTTATGTTACTAGAGAGGAAGGAGATGATTTTGTTAAAGAGCTATTGGATTCTCGTGCCCTACCCCCTTATGCCTCTAAACAGATACACCCGACAGTTCCGACGTCCCAGTCTTTGGCCCCTAGTGCCACTCTCTCTAGTATTTCTGTTTCCAGCACTACTGCCTCAGTCCCGCCCCCACTTGCTTCTCTTCTACCCACTCCAGCCACATGGGCGGGAGCGGTTAGCTCTCCAGTCCTGACTGTTGGTTCAGTTTTGACTGCTATGCACCCTTTCACCCCTACAACACTGTCTCCCTATATGATGGTACCTGTCTATGCATCTGCTCTTTACCCCTTGAGTGTGACACCTGAAACACTGCCAAATGTCAAAAAGCCTGCGCGTGGGATGCATGAAGAGAACTGGGCAGCCTAGAGTGACTTCATGGAGAAACTATTGGTGCGTTCTGCTGTGGATGATGAGGAAAAGCAAATTGTGGAGAACCAAGCAGCTCAGCGGGCCCGGAATGTGATCTATAGTGTTGAAGATGTGTTGAGTGTGATGAAAGGTGATGAAAGGTGATGAGCTCTTCATACAGCAGCATGCTCTTAAGCACATGTCCACCACGTTAATAGGACCCTGGGAATAGTGTTTTCAAGGTGTTGTACAGCAGATACAGGGTATATGTTACTGGTATGGCTCCTAATGAGGTTTTTTTGTAATCTAGAGACATTAGTGAGTTACCAAGGCAGATTGCTCCAGAAGATTCAGACGATAGGGACACAGCACCCCATGAGGGAGGTCCTTCCCATTTACCATCCTGAAATACCAGAACTGCATGACTCCACAGACAATGTAATTAGACCACGGGTCAATGCTAGATTTCAGAAACTGTGGATCTATACTCCTTGGAAGAGGAGAGAGGTCCTATCCCTAAATAGCCAGCTGCCTGACCCCGAGAAAAACCCCATTGCACATTGTAAAGAATTGACGGAGGCGGCCTCCTCCACAGTGATGACGTTAGCTGATATTGAGTTGTTCTTTGGTCTGCTGGTACCGGTCGATATGTGGAGGCAGGTACATATACACGACCATGCACTGGAGTTGGATGGGACATGGGATGAGATCATGGCATGGGATAAGGAATAAAAGCCCGTCGACAAGCCAAAAGCGGAGCTCCTAGCTTTGCCAGGGCATATTATAACCTACATACACTCCCTTATCCAGTCAAAGAGAGTGGATTGTGATAAGTTGACTGTGTGTCATCAGAAGAAGGATGAAAGTGTGTCTGATTTCTCTACTAGATTTGAAAGGGTGTTTTTAGACTTTAGTATTCAAGACCTGTCACAGGAGGATGGTGTTTGTTTGTTTGTTAACAGATTTGTCAATAACTTGCTTCCCGACATCGCAACTAGGTTACAGGCTTTGAAAAGTACTTTGACAACATCCTCCCCATCAGTGACTTTAACCCCTTGCATGCTCATGACGAGCTCAGCTCGTCATGAGCTACATTGCTCCGGTGCTCATGACGAGCTGAGCTCATCATGGCCTTTAGAACGCTCGCACGCTGGGCTAATTACCCTGCTGTGGTGAGCGTTCTAAAGAAACGGGTGTGGCCATGACGAGCTCAGCTCGTCATGAGCACAGGAGCACTGTAGCTCATGACGGCTGAGCTCGTCATGAGCATGGGAGCGCTGCGCGGGCCCCCCTTCCCCCCAGCACAGCGGGGGAATGTAGCCAGCAGGGAAGGGGTTAAGTATGGCACAGTACTATGAGCATAGAGAGAATGAGGACAAAGAAAAGGTGGAGAAAAAGTCGAAGGATTTTAAGACAAGAGTGTTGATGCAGTAAGTTGCGAGTGGAAAAGGCAGAGGTTCGGGTTCATCCCAGTGG
Source organism: Lissotriton vulgaris (assembly GCF_964263255.1). Classification (NCBI taxonomy): domain Eukaryota; kingdom Metazoa; phylum Chordata; class Amphibia; order Caudata; family Salamandridae; genus Lissotriton; species Lissotriton vulgaris. The sequence goes on from NC_141696.1 coordinate 275,826,633, forward strand.
TTCCCCAGGTCTAATGGGGTGGTGCTTCGAGTGCGCCCCTTGGACTTTACCAATTATGAGTATTGTAAGCAGGAGGGACTTTGGTAGAATGAGTGTCCGGAGTTGTTGCAGAAAGGTGAGGCCCGAGAGGTTGTGGTTTAAGAGGACATGGAAGAGGAGGAGGGGGCCGAGGGGAGATCCAGTCAGAGAATACATCACACAATCGACAGAGCAGGAACTATTTTGACGACTGCCGAGGCCAACAGTACTATCATGATGACTATAAAATGGATGAGGTGACGGAGTTAGGACAGCCAGGGAAAGTGTGATGGACCAGTTCCGGTGCCTGTAGAACAGCGCGGACCCTATGTTACGGTTATGTTTGGGCGTACGACCAAGAAATATTTTGTTGATACAGGGGCTATAATTAGCTCTGTTTTCCATTCACCGATCCTGGGGTCAGCTCTGTCTGGCCAAAATAATGTGTCTGTAGGCTTTTCAGGCATGCCAGGTGTGAGCAATATTTCCAAACCTCTTGCTTTGACTATTGCCCTCATCACGTTTGATTCACCATTTTTATTGATGTCAAATTGTGGGGGAATTTTTTGGGATTAGATTTGTTAAAAAGGTTACATACGACAACATTTTGTTCTCCTGATGATGTATACATGACTATTGGACTTCAGGTGGCCTGTGCAAATCAATGCTTCGCAAAGGATGCTACCTCCCCTTGGAGTTCAAGAACTTGCCACGCACATTGTGAGCTACAGGGGAAATGGATGTGGGGTTACTCCAGATCCGACCGTTCTCCATCCAGATCAAGGACAGCGGCAAATTACCATGCATTCCCCAGTACAAGATCTCGCTGGCAGAAAAAAAGGCTTTGTTACAAATAATTCAAGATTTGATTAAGTCAGGTGTGGTTGTAGAGACTGTGCTGAATGTGTATAATAGCCCTATTATTCCTATTCTTTAAAAGTCACCCTTAGACTCTTCTGATGCCCACCCTGATGTATACCGCTATGTCATTGGCCTTAGAGAGGTAAAAAAAATAGTGGTTACCCAGTATCAAGTGGTACCAGACATTACCACTATTTTGACAATGATTCCCCCATCAGCAAAATAATTTGGATAGTAGATATCTTTTTGGATTTGCAATAGCAGGTGGGAGCTTTTGATTCTGCTGTGCTCCACAAGGTTATAGAGTAGTCCTAGGGACACATTAGAATTTGCAGGCGAACTTTGTCCGCCCGCCATACCAGTGGGAACTGGGACCGCCCGCTAAGGGTGCGGCGGTCCCGTACATCCCATTAGGATGTGCCCGCTACACTGGCAGGCGCATCCGGCATTTTTACATTAAAGTGGGCGGTGCTGAATGACCCGCCCGCCGCAATGCTAAAAATGCATATTGTGCTTTTCAATGCACGTGACAGGCACCATGTTGTCCTTTGGAAGGCAGGTGGGTACCATAGGTACCCTCCATGTGCACCCCCCACCTCCCCGGAGTCCATGGGAGCCACCCAAGCAGACTCCCCATGCCTTTCCAATGGCAGCAATGCCGCCATGGAAATGCATGTTTCTGCCCACATTGTAACTTGGCTGGCGGTGTCTTTCAGACACCGCCACCATATTAAACCCTTTTCTGCCAGGTCAACTTCCCGACCGGGTGGAAAAGTGGCGGACGGTCTTTCCGTTCGCCACGGACCCCCCAATTGTAATATGGAGGGGGGTCTTTAATGGGAGGATGGCGGGTGGATCACCCCCGCCGGGCCGGCGTTGGCGATCCTAATGGAGCCCCTAGTATTTATAGCCAAGCTTTAAAAGCTCAATTGGATTATTTGGTGCTTTCCCCTGGTAATGTGCTGTTACTGTATGTTGACGACCTCCTTGTGGCTTCGGACACTGAGGATGGTTGCAAAGAAGCCACAGTTAAATTACTGTTCACTTTCCAAATTCCAATATTGTCGACACGAGGTCACCTGTTTAGGTCACCTACAGTCGAAGAGGGTCGCAGACTAACACCTGAACGCATAGCTGCTATTACTAACATGCCTGTTCTAAAGAGCCACTGCAAGATACATGTGTTTATTGGTATGACTTCATATTGTCCACAATTGATCCCTAACTATTCCCTACTAACAAATCCCCTTCTTTACCTGACCACCAAAGATGTGCATGAACCCCTGCCTTGGAAATCAGCCTGCCAGCAAGCTTTTGAGCAATTAAAGGTGTGCTTTGCTCTGCTCCTGTGCTTGATACTCCTGATTACCAGAAGCTTTTTGTGCTCTACGTACATGAGGCGGATGGTTGCGCGCTTTTGTTCTAACACAGGGTTTTGGTGGTTAGTAGAGACCCTACGTTTATTTCTCTGCTATACTTGATAGCGTCGCAAAGCTCTCCAGAGCTGCCTGAGAGCTGCTGCGGTGGTGGCAGTTTCTATCAGACAATCGGCAGGGCTCGTACTTGATACTGATTTCACGGTTATGGCACCTCATGCTGTGGATACATTATTGAATAAGACAAATACACAGGACCTTTCTAGTGCACGTCTGAACAGATACGAAATGACCTTGTTTGCTCTGCACATTACAATCAAACGATGTGCTACTCTGAACCCAGCCACGTTACTATACCTCCATTCGGAAGAAAAGGACAATGATGTCCATGATTGTTTATTTCGGACTGAGGAAGAAACGAAAAAAGACGGGTAGACCTGACTGATGTTTCCCTATCTGACCCCCAACGGGATCTATATGTCAATGGCTCTTGTTTCCAACTACAATATGGCACTACAACTGCAGCCTATGCAATCACAACCTTACACACTGTAGTTGAGACATCCCATATCCCATACGAATCGGCTCAACCTGCATAGTTGGTTGCCCTCCTTAGGGCTTGTGAGTTGATTGAGGGACTGGCTGTTAATGTCTACACCAACAGCCAGTACCCCATTGGGAGGTCCATAATTTTGGGCGCCTCTGGGCGGAGAGAGGGTTCTTGACTTTGCATGAACTGCGAATATGAACGGTCCATTGATACATAGATTGCTGTCCGCATGGGCACTTCCTGATAAGTTAGCAATAATGAAATGTAGTGCTCATAAAACCAGCACAGATGATGTTGGCATTGGAAATCTAAGAGTATGGCAGAAAGAAGCAAAGCAACATTGTATAAGAGCAGAGAAACATGCATGGAAAAGGCAGATGCAAACTATAACACAGAAAGCAGTGGCCTATGAAAGGGAGAAGATAGAGAAGGGCATAGAATGTGCAGATCGAATGTTCTGATTACTGACTGATAAATGTTGTTACTAGAGAGAAAGGAGATGATTTTGTTGAAGAACTATTGGATTCTTTCCCCCCACCTCCTTATGCCCCTTGAACGAATATATACAACAGTTCCAACGTCTCAGTCTTCAGCCCCTAGTGCCGCCCTTTCTAGTGTTTCTGTTTCCAGCACTTCTGCATCCGCATTTGCAGACCAGAAAGCTTAGGAAACAGCTCGATCAAAGATGAAAAAAGATATTTGTGGCAGGCCCCGCTAGGTGGGTCCCAGATAGTGGAATGTTCGAGGACACTTAAGAAAATGTCAGGGTAATACAGAGTGAGGCAACCGTAGATGAACTGGCAATATGGGAGGAGAGTACAGGGCGTTTGGACGAGGATGGGTGCTGGACTGATTTATCTGGGAAGCAGAGATGGTTGTTGCGCAATTCGTATGTGCTCCCCGTTGTTACCATGGCCCACGGCCCAGTGCATATTAGTGCCATAGGAACCTGCCAGCTACTGGACCCAGTATGGCAGAACGATAATATCTGTAAGGTAGCCACAAACCTAGTGAAGCATGGTATCATTTGTTTGAAGCATAATCATGGAAAAGGTACTCCTATACCCGCTGGCAACTTTGCACTGCCTTCCTTTCCTTGCGAGGTTCTCCAGATGATTTTATCAAAATGGAATGACTAAAAAATTTGAAGTATGTGCTAGTAGTAATTTGCCCATTCAGTAAATGGATTGAGGCTTATCCCACCAAAGAGAATAAAGCCATGGCGACGGCAAAGGCACTCTTAAAAGAGTTCTTCCCACGCTATGGATTGCCATGTGCGATTTGGAGTGACAACGGAATTCACTTCAATTCAAAAGTCAATGAATTGATATGCAAAGGTTTGCATATTAAGCAGACGTTTCATGCTGCTAACCACCCCAAGTCAGCAGGTTTGGTTGAGAAGTACAATAGTACTCTCAAATTGAAGTTTGCATAGATCCAAGAAAGCACAGGACTGTGATGGCCAGATGGGTTACCCTTGGCTTTGTTATCTACCAAAGCGACAGCGCATTCTAGAACAGGGTTGTCGCCGTATGAGGTGGTCTTTGAACAACCTGCCAATTTCTCGGGCGTCCCAAGACCCAAACGCTTCTCCAAGATAGGGTACCCCCTACTTGTAGACTATCTGTACGAGTTAACTAAAGATCTCCAACAGATTCACGCCACGCTGAAACCAGTGCCAGAGAGGCCCAGGCATATGATACAGTCTGAGGATTTTGTTCTTGTAAAGAACTTTCAACTGGGGACCTGCTTGGAGCTGAGGTGGAAGGGACCCCTCCTTGTCCTTCTCGCCACCTGCACAGCTGTCAAGGTTGAAGGCAGAAAGCATTAGGTGCATGTCACCCAATCAAATGAAGACCTCCCCCGGTGCCATATGATTAATGGGCCATCGAAGGTTTTGCTGACCAAGCAGGAGAGCAGGTGCTACACTTCGTTCCTTTCTCCGGCGCAGATGGATGAAGAAAGTGACGCAGCCTTGTTGGAGGCAGTTCCACCAGAGATAAGGGCCGCCCGGATAACCCTGTTTCCAATACACCAGAATCTGAGTCTCAATGCCAGTCTGACCCTGAGTTTCAACCCCTTATTGTTGATTAAGCATGGGCGAATTTTGAGAATCTGGCGTTCGCGAATTTGCGTATTTGCGAACTCGCAATCCGCAAAATCCGCGAATTCTCACGAATTTGCATATTTTTTTTTGTGTTCGCAAAGGTTTCTGCCAGTTCGCGAGGGTTTTGTACCAGTTCGCAATTGCGAACTTACTTGTCGGCTCGCAACGGTCGCGACTATGTTGTTTCTACGTCTGGTTCATCATCACAGGTTCACAGCACCCTCTGTTTCACCCATGCCATCCTCTGGTACATCAATGCCACCCTCTGGTTCATCACTGTAGATTATGGGGGGGGAAAGCAAGCACACCTGCCCTGCTTCAACTGACATGAATTAATTTGGGGTTGATTTATTAATGTGTCACGGTTTTAAAATTCCAGTCTGGCACCTGCTTCCTTATCTGTAATTTGCTTTCAGTTGCAGTGCAATTTTTTTTCCAGGACCTTTGTGGCCTACTTGTAGCTATTCTATGAGCCTGCTGTGAGGGTCAGAGCAGGGTCATAGAATTGTTGCAACTAGCAACTGAACTCTGGAGGGGCCCCAGTCAGGAAGCACTACAGGGAATGGTTACTAATGATGAGTTTGAACTTTTGCACCTGCTAAGTGCTTTCAGTTTTGCAAAACTCGTTTTTCTGCAGAACATCAACTGTAATGCCCCAAAATAACATAGGCAACTGAACTCTGGAGGGGTCCCTCAGGAAGTACTACAGGGAATGGTTACTAATGATGAGTGAACTTGTGCACCTGCTGAGCGCTTTCAGTTTTGCAAAACTCGTTTTTCTGCAGAACAGCAACTGTAATGCCCCAAACAAACTTACTTGTGAAAGTTGATTTCTAATCCAAAAGTGATCCAAAGAAAGTCAAAAGGCCTCAAATCCAAAAAAGTGCAGGCAAATGCCAACCTGAGGAGTTACTCTGATAAAAATCATCATTTTCAGAAGGTTTATGCTGCTTGCTGGTGGATTTCTTGTGCAGAATTTCCAATTTTGTAATTTCGCGAGTGCAAGATTGTTGCTGCTTGCCGCATCTACGTGTTTGCAATTGCGAACTCTCGCGATGCGTGCTGTGCAAGGTGGCAAGCCGCGATTACGTAACCGCGGTCGCCAAACTTCCGCGGGATCCCGCAGCAAGATCCAAAATGGCGCAGCACTCGCAAAATATCGAGAAAAACAACTCGGCAAACGCTGAATGACGGTAAGTGAATGCCGCACGCTGAAAAATTGTATCACCAAGAAAAAAAAAAAATCCGCTGCGTGCGAATTTGCGGATTTTGCGGGAAATTTGCGAATCTCGCGGATTGCGAATTTACCGAAAATCCGCAACAGTACTTTTTAAGGTGCCTACAGATATCGCTTTGTGATGCCCTTCCATTTTTTAATGTGTTTAAACGCCGTGTATTGGGTGTTTGGCTTTTTTCTTTCATTGTGACCATTATAGATGTGCCTTTCCTCACTGGAGTTTATTCTACTTCATTGACATCAACTCTCCTTTTTACTCCTCCCTATTTGGTGGCGCTATTTGGGCAAATTAAACAAACAAAAATTTGTCTTTTTCCCTTCTCGTCGCTGTGTTGAGGACTTGGCTTCTCCATCTGCTCCCAACTCTGTTCCTCCAACTCAAATGGCTGGTGCTCCTCCTAATCGATCTTCTGCATTACAGTCTACATGATCCAAGCTCTCTCCTCCTATCACCTCGTGCACGCGATTAAAGCAGGATCCTCCTTCTTCGGATAAACCATCCTCTTCTATCTCCATGGAACTTATTTTGGAGGAGATTCGGGCTCTACGTCCTTTTGTTGAGGATACTAACAATGATCTGAAATTTTTGAAAGTAAAATGGTCAGCTATGGAGGACAAAATTACGTCTGTGGAGCAACACGTTTCGGAGATACCAACCAATACTCAACGCATCTCTTCCCTGGAAAAGTCAGTTCTTGCTCTTCAACAGCACACTGAGGATTTGGAAAACAGAAATAGAAGGAATAATCTCCGTATTTATGGTCTTCCTGGATCTCTGGAGGGTGATGATCCTGCCACTTTCTTCACCTCTTTTCTTCCAAAATTATTGGATATGCCACCCACCACTTCTCTTATCATCCGAAGGGCACACAGACTTGGTCCTCATTCTTCCATCTCATCGAAACCACGAGGAGTCATCATCCTTTTTTTGAAATTCACAGATCTCCTTTTGGTTCTTTCTGCAGCTAGGTCCAAGTGTCAAGTCTCCTGGTTGGGCCAAAGGGTGTTTCTTTCTCAAGATGTTCCCAACCAGTGGCGGCTGGTGGCATTTGAAAGTGGTGGGGCTTAAAATTTGTGCTGGAGCACACTGCAGCGAGCAAGCAAGCGTAGCGAGCGAGCGCGGAACAACCTAAGGAGGGTTCGGACGGATTTCCCCCCGAGAAAATTTTGAAAAATGTGTGGGCAAATGGTGCATTTTCAAGCAAATTTGAGAACACACACACTTTATTCTTCACAGTCAAAAACGAGGTGAGGGTTGGCCTAAACTCATTAATAATTAGTCTAAGCCAATGCTCACCTCCTTTTTGACTGTGAAGAGTAAAGTGTATGTGGTTATGTAGTTAAATACATACATCCCATCCTAGTCAGCCTTGCCTGACCATTCACCTCTACCTGCCCAGCACTCTAAAACACCTTCCCTTTCTTTACCTGTGCCTCCATTAAGCTTACCTAACCCTCAAATTCTCTTTTTTCAAATGGCATAATATGTATGTCATTAAAAAATACTATCCTGTGTGGTAAAGGACTGCTGGGTAAAGTACCAAAATGGGTCTTGGTGGTTCTTTCCTATGTGTTGCTTTCTTATGTAGTAATGTCCTGTGGCATAAAGATTGCATAGCCTCCCTCCTCGTCTCCATCCTCTGAACTCCTCCCTCTGCCACCACCTTTGTGCAGAGCTCCTTGTCTTTAGCTAGACTCACAAACATCAAATTCACCACTGAGAGCTGTTGTGCACTTATTAGAAAAAAGCATAACTCTCTATAAAGGCATTAAGGCATAAATCCTTCTCCACGTCATTGCTGGTCAACTCAGAACATGAATGGGATACCATAAGAAATATCCTGGAATCCAGCTGACCCCCATGCCCCCTGGTCTGGCGCCATGTTCCTGGACCTGACCATTTGTCGTCGAGTGACATTGATGTAAGAGGCTTCCACTGGTGCATAAAACCCCTATTGCGCCTTGTCTATCGCTTCTGAGCCTACTCGACTTATGTCTTCACTTAGAAGGACCCATCACCATGGTAAAGCTGCTCGGGACATGAAATAACTGGCTGGAGCTATCATTCCACTGACATCAAATCAATACTTAAAGGCGTGTGAAGTTTTCTTCTGCTGGTCTGCTGATAACTGGGCATAGTTTGCAACGCAAACCTTTTGCCTCTCGAGATTCGAGTGAAAATACACAAATAAGTCATGTGTGAGGTACGCGTTGATCCCAATTCCAAACCGATAGCTAAAGAGGTTGAAAAGTTGCTGCAGTGATGCGCACCTAACATAAAGGTCACAGGTTCCAGTGACAGTGAGAGTGCGCGCTGTAACTTGAAAGGATCCGTCCTGTAGGTATTTGAGAAATCACAAAATTAACTCCTTGGTGGGGATGAAAGCTTTACAAAACAAGTCTATTGTCATCAGCAATACTAACGTGCTAAATATGCCATGGTCCTGCATAATGCATATAGCAAAAAAAAACTGTGTACATAAACAAAAAGAATGAGATGATTTGGAGGGGGCCACAAGCCACCACTCAAACACTAGAATAATGCAAAACCAGTATTCATTTATATATTAATCCCAATAGCTAATCATCATTCAAGAATAGAAACATTAACATAAAATTTCATTAGTACTCCCCGGAGTGTTATTGTTCTATCTATCTGGTTGGGAGGCTGACTGTACTTTGTGTGAATAAGCCAATTATGGCCGCCGCACGCCCTCTAAATGTATGACATGTTGCAATAACATGATTGGTTATATGCTACAAAGCAGCCTGCTTATAAATACAATTCCAAACCACCCAACTCTTTCTAAAACATTGATTTTTTTGACATATCAAAGCCAAGCCTGCAATTCCAATGTACTTTGCAAACCTCATTGTTAATCATTATTTTCTTCAGGAGGCTTCCCTGCAATGACGTTCCAGTGGTCTCCCAGAGAAGCAAAAGTGAAAACACATTTAAATGTGTGAATGTCATTTTTTGTATTTACTGTTTAGTGCAGTTTCACTATGCAGTACTCTACGTGATGCACTGTGTATGGTTGTAGGTTTAAAGGCACTCTCGTTGGTGTCTGGAAAATGATTGTTGAGGGGGGGTCCCCTGTGTCACCAGTTATAGGATAAGACGTGTGTCAGTCGGAGATGCTTTGCTCTGACCTTTCTTGAAATCTGCCCTGCACCAGAAGCTCAAGCTGTGCGCCGCACAGGTTTTTGGGCATGTTCATGTACATCAAATTTTTTAGTAATCTCTCTATTAAAACGATGCCACGAGCGGAGTCTGTAGGGACCTTGGAGGGCATGCTCACCCTGTAGGAATGCCCATTTGTGGTAGAAAGATAGACACACGCCGCGTATTGCAGGTCTGTGCTGAGCACGTGTTGTTCAGCTACCGGAAAAGGGCAGTTGGGAATTTGTGTCTTAAAATTTTCGGTAGTTCTGTGTAGATGTGTCAGCAAAGTGGAAAGTGCCTTGGTAATGCAGCCAGCAGAATTTGCTTCATATTGAATTGTGTGTCGTTCTCTTCCCTAGCATTGTTCCTGTCTCCTCACTGCTATTCAGTGTCGTGCTATCCAGCACCTGTGAGAATACTAAGGCTATGCAGTTTACATGTGTACAATTTGGACGCACATGTGATCCACAAAGCACTTAGCATACACTCTGCAGTCTGCCCCAGTGCATAATTGCAGTTCCTTACCTTGTAAACTGCCTGCCTACCTGCGCTGCCGGCTCCCTCCCACATGGGGTCTTGCTCACAAGCTGCCAGCGATGCAGTAAATCATTCTTGTGTCCAACTGTGTGAACGCTACCGAAATAAACAAACAAAAAACCCAATTAAGTCATCTCGTTCTGCTGTCCTGCAAGGTCTCCCAGATGAAGAGCTGTACGAGGCGTCTTGACTTGATCAGATGCAGAATGAATGACTTCTAATCTAGGACCAAATCAAACGAAATGCACAGAACAGTTTTTTCTCTGAAATGCTGGCTGGAGTGAGGAATGGCTCGCTTTCTCCTTGGCACTTTCTTTAGCGCTGATTTGACTCCAGCATTTTGCGCTTGTGTTTTGTGCTCATTTGTGCCACGTGTTTAATGTGTTACGAAAAGAATAACTTTCTTTTTACTGAAAGACAGACATCTTGTCATTCGCCCAATGACTGGGCTGCCCGTGTGCGCATGTAAGAATTAATCTTATGTCCTTCTGTGCAGCAATGAACAAGCTGCACGTCTCTGCCTAATCAATCGTGCCAATTTGAGCAATTCTTGTGGGCCACAATGGACTCATGCTGAGGTGAGGTGTATTAATGCAGCCCTCCCTGAAAGTGCAGTATATGGTGGTTGCTGTGACCTCAGTCCCGGCCCCCGGGGCACAATTTTAGACAGGAGGCAGCATTATGTAAGTGCCAGAGCGAGCGAGCGGTAGCAAGGAGGGGGGAGTTGTGTGTCTATGAGCACGCACGCGCAATATGCACTTGTAGGTTACAAGGCCCACGGTCTTGAGGTAAGTGGCTAATAGTTTTAGACAACATTAGACTACAAGTAAATTACCGCGCATTCCGACTCTTATTCTCTTTCAATGGCGTCCAACACCACAATGAACAATCTTGTGTATGAAGCGAAGCTGTCTCACTCTCAGACACACAACAAGTCGTGTCTGCGCAGACTCAATTCCTGGTCTGCCTCTTCCCGTCTGCCACACCTTTTCCAATTTGTCACAGGGTATGGTCCCACCTACACCCTGTAACGAATTAGGGGAGGGAGGGGTGACAATGCTCTCACTCCCTGATTGACGTGGAAGCTTGGAAAAGCCGGGCTTGTTTTTAAAACGCCCGGGGCCAAGTTTACCTCCACGTCATCAGGGGGTGGAGACTGGGCCGTAATGCTAGGTGTAGTAAAGAATCACTACTCCAAAAGGGTTCTTGATATCAATTTATTAGTCATGAGCAAACAGGTGTTCCCAGCTTGGCGGTAAGCTCTCACAGCCAACATTCTAACACGAGCTCCCGGAGGCAGAGCGGACAGTACCAAGTGGGGAGGGGGAGAGGGGTGGGCGAAGGGGATAATAGAAAGAGAGGTTACAACACACCTACCCCCCTAAGGAGAACAAAGGGAAGAATGGGGAGGTGGTCCCAAGGAGGGGTGGAGGGGGAAACCGTAAAGGGGAGAAAGGAGAGGAGAGAGGAGTGAGACGAGAGAAGGCGTGGGAGCAGGAAAGAGAAGTGGGGGGTAGGAACAGAGAAAAGAAACCAAAGGATGGAGCAAGGTCCTATGCAACAATAACAATTTGACAGTGTAACCTACAGGTGGACCCCTGTAACAACTAACTAGAAAGGCTCCAGACAGAAGGTTGAATAGATCCGCTAGGTCCCATCTATGTCCAGACCTTTCTCACATGGGGTTAATACACTAAGGACCCCCAAAGAGTTTCAACCCAAAACACCCTAAATGAGAGTGTTAAGGCCCCCCTTCTAAGGAGAAGAACAGCCTTCCTTCCCCCAAAGGAAAAGGAGGTGAAATAGGTAACAACCACACCTGCCCCTAAGGATTCCAGGTACAAGTATAACAAACAACTAATACCCAAAAATGACTGAGAAATCCCATGGAGGATTGGTGGTGCAATTAGTCAAAACAAAGGCTAAAGTACAACACATAGCTCGTTATATATTTTTTTTCCCCATTTCCACTGTATGAAGCAACCGTGAGCCTGGTGGGGGGAGGGAGGCAAAAGGGACCAATACAAGATGTCCTTTCTTCAATATTAAAGAAAGTCATGCAATATTATGCTGTGTCACTAGTCATTACAAACCAGGGCACAATAGTCTATTTTTGCCCCAATGCTTGAACCCTTTCTCCACCCCGGTGAGTTGCCACAGTCACAGACATCTTTTTTTTCCTTGAGGAATTTCCTGAAACACGTTGCAGTGCAACTTTCCCTACTCCTACGACAGTCTACCTTCTCATCACAATGATCAGCGTCAGGTCCCACGAGTCTCCCCTTGATGTCCTTTGAATCCATGGCAGGTGCCAAACCTGCTGTACCTGCCTCTTCAGGGACCCGGCAGGGGCAAGGTGCCACAACAATTTATTCCCACCTATGCTCCCCTTTGACTGACCATGCTAAACAGTTACTTCAACATGGAGTTCCGCACTCCTCTACTAGTCTTTCCCTCCCCCTCCGGAAGGGTGATCCTGGCGGAAATGTAGTTCTCTTCCTTGAGCAGTAACTTGGACCGGGGCACTCCCCAACTACTCCCTCTGACACGATGAGTCTCTCCTTCAATGTCATCTTCTGTGACTGGTCTAAGCCCTCTTCTACCCTCCTTTCCTTGGCCAAACACAGTCTCCAAAACTTTATCAAAACTCATTTCAAGCAGCTCCTGATCATTAGCTCCAGTCTCTGCTGACCTATGTCCTTCCTCCAGTTCCTTCTCGAGACTCCCCTGGAAGAACTCAGTTGTGTTTTCTGGGCCATGACACTTATGCTTTATCCTATAATCATAGGGTGGACCCTTCCTCCCCGACAAGACCTCAAGCGGTGAATCTTTTAGTATTTTCTGCATTTCCTTACTCTCACTCTCCCTTTTATCACTGTTCGGCCTTTGAAGGTATGTTCCTGTTTTTTTTTTACCCTTATACTCAATCAAACTTGTGTCCGCTTTTCTTTCCTTTTCATAATTGTCTACATATTCCTCTTTAGTTTCGGCCCTAAACTCAGCCGATGTGGTACTTTGCCTCGTCACATAGTGATTAAATTGTTTACTCTTGTATTTTATGCTTTTCCGCTTTTTTCCTGTATTTATTATGCGCTCTCCCTCTCTTTCGAACTCTCTGTTTTTTCCAAAGTTGCCTTCACTGCCTTTTCTCACTTGTTTCTTACGTATTTCTCTTTCATCCATCCAACTTTGGAAAGTTTCTAGTTTATCCTTAAATTTGTCCTTAGCTCCTTCTTTTCCACATTCTCTATTCCTAGCAGCTCCTTCCAAAACTGCCACGATCTTACATGGCTGCGTTCGAGCGATCAATGTTTCACCCTTTGTTGCTAACATGCTCTGGATCCTTGCCGGCTCACTGATGAGCCCTTCATTTTTTCCTTTGGGAGATATTCTCAATTTCTTTTGATCTTTCCACCCTAGCAGAGTAGGTCCACTTTCCGTTATGTATATGGCACTCCTAGTATTATTTCCCTTGTACTTTAAATCCACGACTTTGTGTCCTAATACTTTGTTGTCCTCCCCAGTGTACATTTTTAGGGATATGTTGACTTCTTTCAGCTCATCTCCATATATTTTAGCCAATTTCCTGTTCCCTTCACTCTTGCTTAACACACTATGACGTGATCCAAAATCTGAAATTATCTCAGTCTCTACTTCGCCTATGACGATAGTACACATCGGGATTATTTCGCTTGGTTTAACTTCCACTTTGCTATCCCTTCTTTCCTTCACCTCTTCATCCCTTCGTATCTTTACAGACGAGGCTTGTTCAACATGTTCATCCAACACATTCACACTGTTCTCGTAACCATTTCTGTCAGTTTCTTTCCTGAACACTCTTTCCCTTTCGTGGTACATTTCCCTTCCTCCATTGCCCAAACAGCTAAGTAATATTTCAGCCTTTTTCTCAGGTATAAGAGGTACTTCCTCTTCCTCACTAACAGATATATTATTCTCACAATATTCTTTTCGCTGACTCCATTTTGCGATGCTTCTTTCGTCCCTCTCCATAAACAGCATGGGTGGCTGTAAGCGTTTTTTGAACCTAACCTTCATCTCTACCTTATCTGCATAGCTGGCACCTTTTCCTTTCATCATAGGCTCAGGAAGCGATAAATCACCCTTTAATACTTTTTTTTTTCTTCCTTTGCTACTTCTAATAAATTTCTGTTTACTTTGCCTCTTAAGTTCAGGCCGTCTGGGTTCTTATTGTGTAAGTTTATTTTCCTGAATATCACTTATATCACTCAATATGCTTAGCTCGGATGCCTATAGATTAATGATCCTTGTAAAACACAGGTCAAAGTTCACTGGAAATCACGTATCACTCACTAGGCGCGCTTCCTCAACATCTATGTCACACACCCTACCAGGGGTTCTCTTGGTTCCCTGCCTCTCTGAGTTTTCCTCACGTGTCACGCAGCTTCAACCCCCGCTGCCTTGGTACCGTTATATACTCGGACACAGGGATCAGATTCACTGTCTGTTCCTTTGCAGTCTCCACACGCAGCTTCAAAACACTGCCTCAGATCAGTTTTTCACGTGGCATCAGGGGTTAAACGCCTTCCCTGACCCTCTCAGACATTTCAAACAGCTCACAAATGCTGCCTCAGAGAATTTTCAATTGTGGGAACCCGGGTTCGCTACACCCCCTGTTCCTCTGCACTTTCCTCACGCAGTAACAACTCACTGCCACCGATCAGTTTCGAAGGATTACTGCACACTATGCTCCGCTCACCGCTCATAACAGTGTATTACAGGCTCACTGCAATTCATATTTATCCCGTTTGGGTCCCCTTCGGTTCATCTTCCTCTCAATGATATTAACCTAGTTCAGAGTTCACAGATACTATTTTTTCACTCGACTTTCCTTGAGATAAGCAAGTCCAGCCTGCCGATACTGTCATTCACTCTTGTCTCGAGCACCAAACACTCTGCCTCGGGTTAGTTTCTTATTCGGTGACAGTAACACGGCTCTTTACCTGCTCCGCTATTCACCTCACGCAGCTTTGTAGGCTCACCTCATAGACTGGTGCGAATCCCTCTGTATTCGACTTAAGTCTTGCTTCTCTGCACTAAATCATTTACGCTGGAACACCGGAGGTGGTCTCAGTATGCCTTCACCTTTCTTCCTTTACTCCAGTGTAAATGCAGGAAGTAACGTTGGCTGCGAAGTCCTCTTTCTTCTTTCACGAACGCAGAACAGGAACTTCCCGTCGACACCCCGTGGTTCCTCAGAGCAAGACCAGCTAAGTCTTCTTCCTCACGAGTGTCGACTGTTTCACACGGCCCGCACACTAGTCCTCACAAACCACGGAGGGGACACTGCAAGGTGCGAAAGGGCGCCCACACGGTGCCAGGAGCGAAACCAATTCCCACGTAGGTCGCCAGTCCAATCACTACGACAGCTACACTCCTGCCTTACGTTTCTAATCGGCCACACGTTAGGCTGAAGTCTGCTTGGATTCGAGAGTACAAAAACCAGATTTCTTGCCTTGGACCCTCACTGCTCCTGGCTCAGCTCCGATTCCTGTCCGTTGTCCTGAGTACTTCTTTTATCAACTGGGTGAGTCTTCCTTATCACTTCAAAACTCCGCACAAGCATCAAATTTATCCAGGGGGGATACACCACACTGACCCTGGCTCAGCTCCACGCCCCCGTCGCCAAAATGTAGTAAAGAATCACTACTCCAAAAGGGTTCTTGATATCAATTTATTAGTCATGAGCAAACAGGTGTTCCCAGCTTGGCGGTAAGCTCTCACAGCCAACATTCTAACACGAGCTCCCGGAGGCAGAGCGGACAGTACCAAGTGGGGAGGGGGAGAGGGGTGGGCGAAGGGGATAATGGAAAGAGAGGTTACAACACTAGGTCTTTGCAGAGATGATGACCTCACAGGCCTCAGGGCTGAGAGATCGTCAGCCCGGCTAATACCCACCTGCCCAGGGCCAGGGGAGCAAGCAGTTAAAAAGCTGTCACGTGTCTGCATTGTGGAGCACAGCAACAATGCCGATGTCCGTGAGTAGGGCAGACAGTGCCCTCATTCTAGACACTTAAATGGAAAATTGTTTTTTAATGACAAAACATATTTTAACCATTGCTATGATTGCTTAATTTGTCTGTGAAAGTAAGGGGGGCGGAGCCCTGACGCCCGTGCACAGAAACCGCCACTGTTCCCAACACCACGGCGACCAGAAGAAAGGAATTTCTCAGTCTTCAGGCCCCATTACGCTCTTTAGGCGCAAGATATGGCTTGTTTCACCCACGCATCTTTAAAGTCACCCATCAGAATCGAACATTGACTTTTCAAGATCCTGGAGAACTTAGGAACTTTATTCACATTCAATCTAATGGTAGCATGGACACCTCCACTTCTCCTAGTAGTTGATTCATTTATCCTTTATACATTTTTTTTTTTTTTTGGTGTAAAACTTTTATTGACAGTCATCATCCAAGTATCAGCAGTACATTTATACAATAAGCATGGCGTAAGATAAGAGAACATCATGTACTTTTACACAGCTATTCAGCCGACAACCCTCCGGTCCGGCAGCACATGGTGAGGATGATATGGCAAATCTTCAGGATGCAGTTTTCGGAGTCATGAAGTTTTACTTTTTAAGTCCATTTTTGTTTTGAAATGAAATGAAAAATTGCATTTGTATAGCGCATAACCGCCCTTTTTATAAAAGTAAAAACCAAACCAAACGTAGTGGCTCATTTGTAGTGAATAGACATAAGGCAATATGGAAAAAGAGTTGCTAGTAGAACACGCCAACCCCCAACCCCCAGGCTGTCCCCCCTCACCCCCAAGCACAATGTGAGCCGAAGTTTCAGCGACAAGAGTATATTTCTAATCCCCCCATGGCATCCTACAGGTTAATCAATCATTTCCTCCTCATCATCTGAGTCTTCGTCTTCATCCTCCTGCAGCGGGTCGCACAGGTCCCCTCTGTATCTATTCCATGCCTCCCATACCTTATTCCATTTCTTTGGGTTTGCTCTGAGTTTATAGACAGTTCTTTCAGTTAGCATCAATTTGTCCATGGTCTTGCACCATAACGCCAAAGTAGGTAACTCCGCCACCCCCCATCTCTGCGCCACATCGCGCTTTGCCACCATTGTACCAATTGTGACCCACTGCTGTTGTCGGAGGTTAAGATCAGTGCCCTCCCATATATTCAGGAGACAGAGGCGTGGCTCTGGTGTGAGGGAGGTATCAAGGGCCTGTGAGATTGTGCGCATGACCTGTTGCCAGTATCTGGCGAGGAGAGGGCAACCCCACAGCGTAACAATGTGCCGTCCTCCCCACATCCCCTGAGACAGTGAGGGGAATCAGCCCTGTGCATTTTGTGTAAGGTGGTCCTTGTATAGTACACTCTGTGCAGCACTTTTAACTGTATGAGCCTGAACCTGGCCGACACCCCAGCCTCCCTCGGAGACGCCATAGCAGCATTCCAGTCCGTCTCATCCATAGCCCCCAACTCATCCTCCCACTTTTCTCGCAGTTTCTGTAGGGGGTCTGGAAGATTATTCATCAGTTTGCGGTATGTGAGTGAGGTGGCCCGTGATTGTAAAAAATTTGTAAGAAGCCGGTCTTCCAGGGGTGAGGACTCTGGGACCGTAGTTCCTGGTTCCAACACCGCCAGGAGAGCGTGTCTGATTTGGATGTATCTGTATGTTTCATTGGGGCCTAGGGCATATTGCTGTTGAAGTTGCTCGAAGGGAATCACCCCTGCAGACGACCAGAGATCCCCCACCGTAGAAATGCCTATATTATCCCACTGGGTGAACCCCTTACTGGTCCTGAGGCAGCCCAGTTTCTTGGTATCCCAAAGCGGGGTAAGCTTTGTGATGATTCCCTTCCATTGTAGCCTGGTGAGCGCCTTGTACCATAAGGTGACTGTATGTTTAGTAGGGCCAATCAGATCTTTGAGGAGGCTTGGGTTGTATAGGGGGGCCAACAGACTTTGCGTTCCCAGTTGGGCACTGTCAGCTAGATATGCCGGGTCATTGTGCGATGCATGGAGCCACTGATTGAGTACCTTGAGTTGGGATGCCCAGTAGTAGAGCTGCACATTCGGTAGTGCTATCCCTCCATCGTACCAACCGCGGTTAAGTTTGAGGTGAGCTATTCTCGGGGGACGCTCACCCCATAACAAGGTGGTGATAACTGCGGTGATTCTTTGAAAGTAGGAGGGCGGGATTACATCTGGGGTATTTTCCAAAATGTACAGGAGGCGCGGAAGCGCCATCATTTTAAACAGGGCAGCGCGGCCCAGGAGCGTGAGCGGCAGGGATGACCAATGTCGTACGTCTGCCTTTAGACGGAGGTGGGGAGGCGCCAAGTTCCGGTCGTAGAATACGGCCGTATCGTTGGTGACATGGATGCCTAAGTACTTGAAGGAGACATCGGTTAACACCAAAGGACAGTGATCAGGGAGGACTGGCCAGGGGCCCTTCAGAACATAAAGGACCAATTTCGCCCAGTTGATCGTATAACCAGAGGCCGAGCCATGTTTATCGCAGAGTGCCAGTAATATCGGAACACTCGATTCGGGGGCAGACAAGTAGACCAACATATCATCAGCATATAATGATATTCTATCTTCCCAGGCCTCCGTCCATCTAATACCCTTCAGTAGTGGTGTCTTTCTGATAACAATCGCGAGAGGCTCAAGGACCAGTGCGAACAATAACGGGGATAAGGGGCAGCCCTGGCGAGTCCCACGAGCTAGAGAAATCGCTCGTGAGATGTGGCAATTGGCCGCCACGTGGGCTACTGGGTCCGTGTAGAGTAGTCGGACCCATGATAGAAACTTCGGTCCGAAGCCCATCCGAGTCAGAACTGCGAACAGGTATTGCCACTCTACCATGTCAAAAGCCATTCTGGCGTCCAGTGACAGGATGGCCGCCAGTTCTTTCAGGGAATGTGCTCGTGCCAGTGCGCCGTGCACTCTACGGAGATTTAACGCTGTACTCCTGTGTGGCATAAAGCCGGATTGGTCAGGGTGGATCAGCTAGGAGAGATATGGAGTCAGCCTATTAGCAATCAATTTCGCTAGGATCTTCGCCTCTGCATTGATGAGCGAGATCGGGCGATAAGACGTGCAGTCTTCTGGAGGTCTGCCAGGTTTAGGGATAGCCACTATCGTCGCCAAGCGTTGGTCTGAAGGCAGTGTTCCGGTCTCACGGCAGTTCTCAAACATGGCCAGCATTGGCGGGCCCAGTGTGTCCGACATCGTTTGAAACCATTCGATTGGTATCCCATTGGGGCCCAATGCTCTGCCTGTATGCAGTGCTCCCATCGCCGTACGGAGTTCCTCTACCGTGAGGTCCGCTTCCAACTCGGTCCTCGCCTCCGGTGCCAACATCTCTAATTCTACATCTTGGAGTGCTAATTCTGCCGTCCCTGCCGTGACCACCACCTCTGGGGTATATACCCCTTGGAAATGGTCTGCTAAGAGGTCGACGATTTTAGGAGGGAGCGTGTGACACGTCCCTTCTCGGTCCCGCAACTGCAGAATGTGCCTGCCTCCGTCCCGTTTCTTGTCCAACCAGGCCAGCAATTTGTTGGCTTTGTCGCCCACATCATAAACTCTGCATGCAGTCGACTCTATATGCTCTAACACCCGTCGACGGAGAAAGTCGTCATGTCTTTGCTGACATAGAGTCAGCGCGTGTCGAGTGTCTTCTGACGGTGCGGTCATGTGCGTCACATTAGCCTGTTCCAACTGCAGTTCCAGTTCTACCAGTTCTTGTTTTTGTTTACGTTTATGATCGGTTATGGTCGCAATTGCCTGGCCCATCAATACTGTCTTGTACGCCTCCCATAGTATTGTCGGTGAGGACACCGATCCGGAATTCTCCTGGAAGTAATGCTTAGTGGCGGTTTTGAGGGATTTTTGGATCGGAGGGATTTTAAGATAACCGGGGTGAATGGATAGAGTCGTTTGCGAGCCCTGGCTGAGCAGGACAGTGTAGCGATCAAGGGGGAGTGGTCTGATATACCCCGTGGCGCAATCTGTACATCGGCAAAAGTGAGTCTTCCGCCCCCCAATGTGAGAAAATAGTCAATGCGAGACAGGCAGTCATGGGTGGATGAATAGTAGGAATAGTGGCGATCAATAGGGTGAAGCTGTCTCCAAATGTCGACCAGACCCTGTGCCTCCAAGAAGTCCCTGAATTTCGTTGGGCCAGTAGGGAGGGAGCGAGCCGGAAACCTGTCCATGTCAGTGTTGGCCAGTGCATTGAAGTCTCCGCCCACCAGCAGGTCCCCTTCCGGGAGTTCCAAAAGAAATTTACCCAGGTCCGGGAGTGCCGATGAGTGTAGCGCTGGTGGGATGTACGCAGACACCACACTAATGGGCACGCCCTCCCACTGCCCACACACCGCCGCGAAGCGGCCATGCTTGTCCGCTTTCGTGGAGTGATGTATGAAGCGTGACGTTCTTTTCACCCAGACACCCGTCCCCCGGGACCCTGAAGTGAAGTCCGAATGTATTACCATGCGATACCCTCTCCTATCCAGAGCTTTGGTGGCCGCCCCCACTAAGTGCGTTTCCTGAAGGAGGGCGATATCACAATTCAGTCTCTTAATACATTGTAAGACCGGCCCCCTCTTCACCTTATCGCCTAAACCCCGAACATTCCAAGACATTACTTGTAGCGGTGGCACTGCCCCCACCCCAGTGTCAGGCGTTACGGTAGTAGGTCGTGAGAGATCCGCCATTTTGTAATCGTGCGTGCAAGTTGGTGTCCCATAGGGTAGGACGGAGCCATAGTGATCAAAGAATTTTCCCATCCCTGTGCAATTAATCAGACGTTTGTGCCATAGCAGTGTTAGAGGATCAGAGGCGACACACCCGGTGCCAGGAATACGGTCATGTGTGACTACTAGCAGTTTCAAAATGGTGAATAGAGCCGAACAATTCAAACAAGCAAACCAACCTAACCCCCCCGTTCCCAACACCCCCACCCACCCTGCTTCCCTGCTACACGGACTCCAAACTGCCCGCCACCCCAATTTAGCAGAGTGCTTAAACCCATCCCAAAGAAAACACACAGTTACTTGCTCGTTGGGGGTGAGGAGTACTCCGGAATTAGCGACCCCTCGTACCCTCCACGGAGGCCCTCGGCCCAGTGTCCTTGGCGGTTCCAGCCGCAGTCCCAAACATCAATGTCACGTATACTTGTTCATGGGTCCACCTCCTGACTTAGGTCAGCCTCGTCCCTTACTGGTGAGCTTCTGCTACTGTTCGTACCAGCGTCTCCAACATCATTACGGTCAGGTTGTTGTGAGCCGTTCTTAGTCCGGCCAGGGCAGCGAGAGTGGGAGGCAGGACGCCAACCATCCAGCCAGTCTCGTGCAGTTCCAGGGTCATCAAAAAACCAAGTTCTATTCTCCGCCACCACCCGGAGCCTGGCTGGGAAGATCATGGAGTAAGGGAGTTCACGTTTTCTAAGTTCCTTTTTAACATCCAAGAATGTTTTTCGCCGCCTGGCCACCTCCGCCGTGTAATCCGGGAAAAATGCCACCGTTGAGTTGAGGATTTTCACCGGTGGTGAGACTCGTGCCGCCTGGAGGATGACGTCCCGGTCGCGGTAGTTAAATAGTCTTGCTAGGATCGGCCTAGGCAAGGCCCCTGGTTTAGGTTGACCCCCGGGACCCTGTGGGCTCGCTCCACGGAAAAGAAGGCCGACAGGCCTTTGGGTTGAAGATGAGTTTTAATGAGGTTCTCTACGTACAAATCCATCGCTCTCACACCTTCAGACTCCGGAACGCCAAGAATGCGCACATTGTTCCGCCTGGAACGTCCCTCCTGATCGTCGAGTTTGTCTTTAAGGAGCTTGTTTTCCGCCATGACCGCTTCCATGGCCGTCTGCAGTTCCGAGACATCCTCCACCAGCGATTTCGTGACAAGCTCTAGCGAGCCTACTTTTTCGGCCATCTTGTGGAAGTCCGCCTGGATAAGGGTGATTTCGGCCGAGATAGAGCCCACCGTCGTTTGGACCTGCGAAAGTGCCTTCATAACGTCATCCAGCGTCGCCTTCTTCGTCCCCGCAGACTCGCCTGGTTTTACGGGGGGATTCTTCCCATCCGCCGGAGGGGAAGCGGTTCTATTGTTCGTGAAGCGGTCAATACAAGTCTGGGTTGTACCGCCTTTCACACCTTTCCCGGCCATTGTTCGGTCGCGGAGAGAATACAGTTCGTCGGTTCGGTGGGATATCAAGAGAAATCACCGTCACGGTGCGGTCCTCAGTTTAAGGTGAAGAGGGCTTCCGTTGCAATGGGGGAGACGCCCCGATGGTCCCCGCAGGGCACACTGCCGGGTAAAGTTCGGATGGTTGTCTTGACAATCTACGGCCACCCTTCCTATGAACCTCCGCTGGGTATAGCAAGCAGTTTGTTACTGGGCAGGGCCGTCACTGGGTGTGGACCTCCAGCACCGACCACTTCCTGTCTGCAGTAGCCGAGCGGGCTGCACTTCCGGTCGGCCTCAGTTGCCACTAGAGAGCCCGGAGGTGGGCCTGTGTTCCAGTCGGATCAGCACTCGACGATAACTCCGTCGTCCAATCCACGATTTCCGTCCGGGGACCTGCCGCCAGTTCCACCCGGTCTCGGGCGTTCGGTGCCGCCGTTGGAGGTAAGAATCAGTCACGGATTATCGTACGGATAGATGGAGAGGCCGCTTCCCTGCCGGAGCTAGTCCTCTATGCTGCCGCCATGTTCGGCCGCCAGCCACGCCCCCCATCCTTTATACATTTGATGTTTAGCCTTTATGGTACGTTCTGAACTGTTTTGATAATGTTTCTACTTTTTACCTGCCTGTTGGTTCCTTTTGAACACAGTAAAATGTAATTCTCTTGTTCTATAGTTTTGTTCTACATTTTTTATTGTATTATTGTAGTGTATTATTGGTATTTATTCTCTTTCTTTATCTCTTCTCATTCAGGTTCCTGCTATTTGTTTTTCTCATTCCGGTTTGGCTCCTTGTCTTCTACTTCCTTGTCCTAGGTCGGTTGGTCTCCCGCTCTCTGAGTGATCCGTTTTTTGAGTGTCGACATTGACCCACCTCCCTCTTGATTGTTCCCCTCAGGTATGTTTCTTTCAGTCATCCTTTGGATATGCACTGTCTACTCTCTTATTTCATTTCCCTCTCTTTTCATGTTTTTCCCTCTGCCTCTCCCTTTGATTCTCTCTGTTTGGATTTGTACTGTCTCCTTTATTCTTAAATCTTCCCATTTTCCTATTTCTCTTTTCCTTCCCTTCTTTTCTTTCTCTTGACACTATTTGCCTTTTTCCTTTTTTCTTACCTATCCTTCCGCTTTTCAATTCTATTGTGTCTATATTGCTCTTTGTCACCCTCTTTCATTACCTCCTTCTTATTGCAGTTATTTGCTTCTTTCTTTTCCTCTCGTACTCTTTTCTCTTTTCGGATGTTATTTATCCTCTTTTTTGCATTTTCCAATGTTATCTCATTTATTTTTCCTATTTGTTTCTTTTTTTGACTCTATGCTGTATACATATCATTTAGAATTTTTTGTTATAATTGACCTCCTCCTATTTAACATTTAGAGTTATTTCCTGGAATGCAAAAGGTTTTGTTAATCCCATAAAGCAGCAGAGAGTTCTCTCCTATTTAGCTTCCTATAACCCTGAAATTGTCTTTCTACAAGAGACTCACCTTAACAAACTTGAATCCCTTAAATTAAAACGGAGCTTGGTCGGAACAGTTATTTTCTCTCCCTCTAATAGCAAGAAGAATGGAGTTGTCATCCTGCTTCATAAAAAGGTGAAATGTAAAGTTTTGTCAGAGGAAAGGGATGATGATGGCAGATGGACTCTTGCTAATCTATTAATTAACTCAATTCCTTTAACTGTTTTTAATGTGTATGGCCCTACCCAACCTGATTGTACATTTTGGCCTTTAGTTACGAGTAAATGTATTCAGCATGAAAATGACTTATTCCTCATAGGTGGAGATTGTAATGAAATTATTGAACCATTTTTTGACCGCAAATCCACGGTTCGATTTACTCCTCACAAATCTCATAAACAATTTCTCGATACCATTTCGCAGACTCATCTCACTGAGTCTTGGAGACTCTTACATCCTGACACTTTGGACTAATCTTTTTTTCTCCCCCTCATGCATCTTTCTCTCGACTGGACTATATTTTTCTCTCTCAATCCTTATCTCAGAACTTGCTATCTTCTTCAATTGAATCTATAGTTATTTCTGATTATATTTTCATTGTAACAGACCTTGATTTGCTCTCGCCTCATCCCAAATCATCTCGTTTGCGTTTCAATTGTGCTCTCCTTTCCGATCCCAACTTTTCTTCCCTATTTCGCTCCTTTACTAATGATTTCTTTCTATTAAATTCTGACCCTAATACGCCTCCTCATATTCTCTGGGATTCCTATTAAGCTCCTGCAAGGGGTTTTATTATTGATTTTGTTTCCAAAAAGAAGAGACAATTTCTTCAGAAACGTAAACTTTCCCTAACACATATAAAACAATTAAAACATAAATTTTACACCTCTTCAGATAAATGTATGTCACCAGAACTTCTCTGTGCTAAAATTGACTGTAACAAACTCACGACTGATAATGCATCTTCTATTCTTCTTCGCAGTAGTGCCCGTTATTATGGTGGTCACAATAAATCTGGTAAACTCTTAGCTAACTATCTTAAATCCCGTAAAGAACGCACTTTTATAGAGTCCATTTACTCTTCTGACAATATTTTTCTTCATAAAGATAAAGATGTATTTGATCAATTCCAATTGTTTTACCAACAGCTCTATACTCCAGAATCTCCTCCTTCCTCCTCCCTTATTCAATCTTATTTTGAGTAATTGCCCACACCTACTACTTCCCATCTCAACTTCCCTGCTCTTGAACTTGATCTCTCATTACAAGAACTTTCTGCTGCTTTATCTTCCTTTACAAAAGGTAAAACATTGGCCCTGATAGTTTTCCTGTCGAGTTTTATTTACATTTTGCTGATCTTTTATTACCCAAACTTCTGTTACTTTTCCAGTCCTTTTATTCATCTGGCAAGGCTGAAGGTACTTTTCAAGATGCTACCATTTGTTTAATTCCAAAAGATGGCCGTGATCCCAAATATTGTAAGAATTTAGATCCCCTTATGCCTCATCTTATTGGTAAGGAACAATGTGGTTTTGTTAAGGGTAGACTTACCTCAGACAATTCATGGCTCTTTCTTAATGTTGAAATAAGGGCTCTTCCCTTTCTATTCCTTTAGCTGCTATTTCTGTTGTTGCGGAGAAGGCTTTCGATAGAGTTGATTGGTCCTTCTTGTTTGCTTCCTTACGTTGGCATGGTTTCGGCCCCAAATTCATCGCTCTTATTTCCTTGTTATACTCTGCTCCTAAAGCTTCAGTCCTTGTGAATGGTCAGTTTTCTTCTTCCTTCACTCTTCAAAGAGGTGTACGTCAGGGCTGCCCAGTCTCTCTGCTTCTTTGTATTCTAGCCCTTGAACCGTTTCTCACTTCTATTCAGAATAATAAGTCTATTTCTGGCTTCCCCTATGGTGATGATCACTTAAAACGCTCTGCATATGCAGAAGATATCCTTTTGCTTATTTCCAACCCAGAATTGTCTCTCCCCCCCCTACTATCCGAATGTGATGCTTTTTCCTCCATCTCCGGTTATACGATTAATTCCGACAAGACCGAAATTCTTCCCCTGACCATTAGTTGTCTCCCACATATGTTTTCCTTGTCTGGCTTTGCTTGAAATAGCACAAAGATCAAATATTTTGGAATTTTGTTTTCCAAGTCTATTTCTTCTTCCATCACATTAAATATTCCTGCTGTATTATCCCGAATTGAGAAACTATTTTCCTCATGGAACCCCCTTTTCCTTTCTTGGAGGGTGGGCTTGATTCTATAAAAAGGATGATTACCCCTATTCCTTTTTATACTTTTTCTATGTTACCTGTTCACATCCCTGCTCTTTATTTGAAGCGCATTGATTCTTCTTGTTCCAAATTCCTCTGGAAAGGTAAAAAATCTTGAATTTCTTTGGTCGCTCTTCGTAGGTCCAAATTGAAAGGTGATGTCAATTTTCCAGACTTTCGTCTTTATTATAAATCTTTTTGTTTGCGACAAGCTTCCCGATGGCTTTCCTCCGATACCTCCCCATATTCTCCTCTTTGGCTTGATGTTGAACGAACTTTGTTACTACCCTTTTCTTTTAACCCTTTCGCTGCGGCGGCTATTCCGCCGCAGCGCTAAGTGGGCGGGGCGGCCGCTCGGCGGCCGCATGCTGGTGACAGAACCGCTCCGTCACCAGCCGCGGTTGAGCTGTGCTGGTGACGGAGCGGTTCCGCCATGACCCGCCCCGCTCATTAAAACTGCAGCGCAGGCGCGAAATCAGCGCCGCACAGGCGCGGCGGCCGGGCCATGACGGAACCGCTCCGTCATCAGCACAGCCCAACCGTAGCTGATGATGGAGCGCTCCCGTCATCAGCAGGGGAGGGGTTAAAGAAATATTGGGTTTCTCTACCAAAACTCCTTATACCTCCCTTCCTCTGTTTAAGCATGCTTCTTCTCTTTTAAAACCTTTGCTCTTTCCGCATGACATTTCACATGAATTCTTTCTAAGTACTCCAATTTGGTATAATTCTCCTATACTTATTAACAATAGATCCATTTGTTGAACATCTTGGAGATTAAAATGTATTATGTGGGTTACTCATCTTTTTGACGGTGTTTCACCCCGCTCTTTTCCTCAATTTCAACTTTTATTCCAATGCCCTCACTCTTTCTTACATAAATTTACTATTCTCATGGAGACCATTCTTGATCGTTATTACTCACTTCTTCTGTGGCTTCATTACCTCCTCAATCTCCTCTTCTTGTTATTCTTTCTGCCCTTCCTAAAGCGTCTTTAATCTATAAGTTCTTTTCTTCTCCCAACCCGGAATGTAACAAAACCAAAGTGGAACTTTCTTGGGAACATGATTTTGATTGTACTTGGTCTGTTACTCTTTGGGACAAGATTTGGTCTAGATCTTTGAGGATTTCTCGCTCTGCTTCTCTCACTCAATCTTTATTTTTTCTATACCATATACTTTATTTCTCTCCTCTTTCTCTGTCTCGATTCTCTTCCTCCTCTGATTCTAAGTGCTGGACCTGTGATTCTTTACATGCTGTTCTTTTTTGCATCTTTTTTTTTCTTTGTCCTCCTGTGTCTTCCTTTTGGAATAAGATATGGTCTTATCTCTCTCGCATTTTCACACTTTCTATTTCTTGTTCCTACATTCATCTCTTTCTGGGCAGTCTCTCAGATTCTTTAGATCTTCCTCCACATTCACATGGATTTTATGATCTCATGCTAGCACTCGCATTCCAAAACATTTCTTCCAACTGGAAATCCCTTTCAAACATTTCAGTACAACATTCGTGGAACTCCTTATGTCATTTTCACAGACTTGATGTTGCCTTTGCTTCTTCCTGTAAACCACGACGTAATGTAGACCTTTATTGGTTACCTCTTACCACATTTCTAGACCGATCAGGCCGTGCATTACCCAATCATACCTCAGAGAATTTCAAACCTCCTTGAAGGACTTGTACTCTCTCCTTATTTGTTCGCTCGAGGTTCTTTTTTTGCAAGTTTCCTATTTTATATCACCTTTTACATATGTGTACTGTTATTTTATCAAATGTTTCTTCTAATA
Source organism: Lissotriton vulgaris (assembly GCF_964263255.1). Lineage (NCBI taxonomy): Eukaryota > Metazoa > Chordata > Amphibia > Caudata > Salamandridae > Lissotriton > Lissotriton vulgaris. Next base: position 275,854,202 of record NC_141696.1, read on the forward strand.
GTTTGAATTGCTGCTATTCTTTATATTTTATATTATTATTATATTGCTGTAGCATTGCTTTTCCTTTCCACCCCTTCTCTCCCCCTCCCTTATAACCTTAAAATCCCATAAAATGCTTTTATTTTTCTGTTATGACATTTGCAATGTCAGTGTTTTAGTTTTTGTTCTTGCATATTTACTTCCTGCTAATGTCTATTGTTGTTCACCATTTTTGCTTTCAATAAAGCTTTCAAACACAAAAAAATAAAATGGTATTTATACGTTTTCATGTTACTGCTTCTTGCTCTGCGAGAAAGCAGTGGGGCGACGCTCCTCCGCCCACATGAAGAAGCTGCCCCTGTTTGATGGGCTGACTGTGATTTGCACCCCTGGTGCACAGCATTGCTGAGATTTTTGTGATTATATAGATTTAAAATCAGAAGTGCTGCAGGACTTAGTCCTGGATAGTGACACAGAGGTTCCAGTGGCGGTGATCAAAGCCATGCATTTGTCTACCAGATGGTCCAAAAACATTGCTGGTGGAGTTTAGAGGTTCTTCATGATCAATATATTCCCAGCTATAAACCTTATGATACTGAGACATTGCCAACCTCTACAGGATACTGAATAAGAGCTATTTTTCAGTTGGATTAGATGCATCGCCTAAATTGTGGTTCACTGCTAAGCTGAGAGCCCTTAAAGATTTCTTGATACCTAGAATAACTTCTGCCAGGGAGAACCATGCACTAAGGGGCTCATTACGATGGCGGGCGTTTAGCTTCAATGTAAATTATGTCACTTACTAGTGGTATGGGACATGCGGATGTTTTGCACTGTTTGATATTTTCTGACAATGCTGAGTTTACTTACCGAAAGATTTAAGCCTAAAATGGCATGACTATCCATTTCTAATCGGTTGCTTCAGTGTAATGAAAAAGCTGAGAAAACATGAATGTAAATGTGAAACAAAATATAGTAAAAAGAATGACTTTAAAAGATTGTAAAAGGCACTGCCCCCAATGAATTTGCATGAGGACTTTTATTTCGAAGTGATACATTTTTTATTGAAGTTAATACAACAGAGTAACATAGCAGTCTACTGTGAGCATGATTTTAATCACTCCCTCCTTGGCATGTAAGTGATGTGCGCATTTCCAAACGCTTCAATGTCTGCTATGTGGGATTGTGTTAGTTTCTTACTGCATCTAAATGACTCTTTCAGTTCAGCCAAATTTACTTTTTGACTGAAAATCTATACGGTCCTAACGTTCAAGGACAGTGTGACCAATTGGGTTTAAAGCATCAGATGTCCCCTGTGTAAATTATTCAGGGTTGTGATGAAAGAAGAGTAACACATGTGCAACATTTGATAGCAAAATTATTTTTCTGAAAAACAGCTGGATTAATCGGAAAACTTCATATAAAGTGCAACTCTGCAAAATGAGATCCGTCAGCCGGGGGGTCTCAATGTATCATGCACCTGTCATCTTTGAGACACAGGTGGCCAAATATTCAATACTCAGTAGAAATGTGGAAAATAACCATGCTGTTTTCCATACCCCTTTGTAATGGCTCAACCTGTGTTCATAAAATACACTGTAACAAGATGTGCTGTTCTAAAGACACGAAACGCCTGTCGCTTCATCAATGTCAATATTTTTTATGCCCACTGATGCATTGCAGGCCTGATTCAGAAAAAAAATTGGCTATGTAGGGCCACTGTTGCTAACTTTGTGCGTCATGGTTGCACCATCTTTGTGGTGCATTCATGACACGAAATGCTAGTATATATTAAACCCCGTCCATGCTTTTGACAAGCCCAGCTCGTCGAGAGGCACAGCGGAGCTTTGCTCATGACGTCATAACGGCCGGAGCACTCCCACGCGCAATTGATTCCCCGCCTGTGCAGGAGAATCTTTTCTTCTTGTTATTTTCTCTTTCCATGTGTGCTGCAATATACAGCACTTATTAAAAGAGGACAATGCCACAAGAGGTAGTTTTTGTGTAGGAAGGTGTCCCATCATGCACAAAAGCAATTCTCCTTGTAACCGCGACACCCTAAGAGCCTGTTGTGGCGCCGGGCTGCCTGAAGTGCACCAGCACTATGAGAGAGTAGAAGTGCGCTGTATCTCAGTAGATAAGGTGCATTCTGCTCTCTCCCTTTCATGTAATGAAACACAGCAAGTTACCTTGTTACACTGTGTTGCATGAAAGGTTAATAAATCCGGACTTGAGGGGCAGATTGATCATCATTTCACGCAGCACAGCAAGCCACCTTGCTACTCTGTGCTGCATGAAAGGAAAAGGTCAGTAATGAGCTGGCTTTAACACAATACAGCGCATTCCTCTCCTAGTGCCAATGCATGCACACTTGCACCGTGGTCCAACTCTTGTCTATTGCAACTGATAAATTACAGACCGGACGTTGTAAAATGACCTGATAATTGGGAGAGGGGCAGCTAGATGCAGGGTTATGACTTATCTCAGTGTCTTTGAGGTGGTATAGATGAGTTCTGTCTGCTATTTCTGACTAGGGTAGAGCAGTCAATCTCGAAGCTCGGAAACTAGAGGGCATATTACCAAGGGCTAGTATCGCCGCTTTCTCTGCGAATTGGGCAGAGAAAGCGGCAATACTGCTAGAGCCCTATTAACAAGGGCACTTTAAAGCCTGGCCCAAGCCCACTTTGCATGTCCGCGATAAACATCGCTAATGACATGCAAAGTGGGCGTTCCCATGTCCAACCACATGAAAAATGTGGTTGGAGGTGGGAACACCCTATTACCAAGGAAGGCGATGGGAGGAAAAGACCTGCGATAAACTCATTTATCGCAGGTCTCCCAACGCCTACTCTGACCAAGCGTTAGGCATTGTTAACATGGGGGTGTGGATCATAAAGCTGAATCCACCCGCCCATATTATCAAGGCCCACATTAGCGCATGAAAACAACATTTGTTTTCATGCGCTAATGTGCCATATCGCCGACTTACGCCGGATTTATATTCGCCTGCCTGATGCGCATTGATAATTGCGCGCTAAAAAGGCGATGAAACCGGGGATAGCCGGCGATACGGGAATGTGCATTGTGCGTTTTCCAATGCACTCCTCGGTAATATGCCCTTAGGTTCGAGTCTCGGCTGGGACACTCAACATTCTGGGCAATTGACATAATCTTCCTGTGCCTAAAAGAATGTATGTGCCCATAAGTAACGCAGCTGGTTCTCATGTAAAGTGCTCTGATACCTTCGAGTCGAGTTTGCGATATATAAAACTAAATCAAAAAGGAGGCTGGAGTGGAGGAGAATTTCACAGACCATTGGTCAGATAGGAAAACTTCATTTAAAGCAAGCAGAATGGGTTGGTATATTGAGAGAAGCATTAGGTTTAAAGCTGCTTCGATTCCAGTCACTAACATGTTTATTTTTTTGTTTAATATCTCTTTATTGAGTAAGAACAGTGGGAAGTACCTCCCTCAAAGGGGGAGAGAAGGGAAAAGAAGACATAAGCGGATGCGCCAGAAGGATGGGGATGAGGGGGAAAGGCCAAGGCTCATAATGGAGTCAGTCACAAGTCCCGAAATGTCCGCCCAGCAGGCCAAGCAGGTTACTCCGGGGAGACCGGCCTCGTGCCACGAGAAACATGTCTATTTTAACTATAAATAAAATAGCAGCAGCATTGCGAAATTCTCATCAAGGGGCAAGAAGATAAGAAAATACAGCAAGGTTTCAAGAGTTTCTCGACAAAGTTTAAATGATTTGTTAAATGAATCATGTGATGAATCAAATTTCGCAATATCCCTTGGTTAACATATGTTGCTGACTGTTACTTAGAAATATTTATTATAAATGTATTGATTGACCCTAGCGCCGTATCCAAGATATCGAAAGTAGAGCTGAAAACGACATTCCTGGCCCAAAAAGCAGGGAAACAGGTTTCAGCTTATGGATCTTTGTCCACAGTCATGTTTTATGGTAAATACAACACGAATGAAGGTTTCCCACGTTATTTAGCCATGGTGACTAGGCAATCCCATAAGTTTGTGCTAACCAGGTTGAAGTTTGGTGTAGCACATCACTTAGTGGCCCTGCCAAACATTAAGAAACATCCGATCCGTGTCTGTGTGATGGTGTTACCAAACAAAGCACTCTGCACTTTTTATTGATTTGTAAACTGTACATGAATTTTCGATTAGTCTTTTTGAAACCCATGTTTGTTAAATATGGTGTATGTACAGTTAATCAGGCAATGAGTTTGTTATTTAAAATGGAGTCTGCTGATATTTGTTTTTATACTGCTACCTTTTTAATTCGGTCTATAAAGGCACGTAAAAGTATGCTATTTTAGGAACAGTGTCTGTATTTTTATGATATTTTTTCTTTGTTCTGACATCCATAATATTTGTATTTTATATGTGTTTGTGCTTTTATGGTCATTTTGTATGTGCTGAATAAAGCTTCATGAATTGAATTGTGTGATGCCAGCATTGCCTCTTGTAATTATAATAGTTTGGTGGTGTAAATTTAGATGATGCTTTTAAGGCATTCTTTTGTTTGGACTCGTTTCTGTCATGCTATTTCCTCTTGACGCGATGAGTTCGCTGTATTTATCTTTCAATTTCGAGGTGAACCAGCATAAGTTGGTTTGTCTTCTTTTTAGGACCCATGCCAGAGAGACTGAAAGTACAGGAAGCTTGTAATAAATGTGCACTGATATCGAACTGTAAGGGAACATAAGGGAAAACCGGGGCAATCATCCTTGAGGTTTTTTCTGATACTGGGGATTTAAACAGCGTTAGGTTAGAAATATGAGCAAATGTCTTCCGTTTGATTCCTTGCTGACCTGACCAAAACAGTTGCTATTTTCTTCTGCAATCAACTAATGCAATGTTTAAAAAGTGAAGCTGTAGAGAGTTAACTAAGATCTGGAAGTATGACTTGAATAGACTGGATTTCACAGCCGTAGAGATTAGTAGAATGTCCCAGTCCACACTGACCTTAACTAAAAAACATCATGGTGGTTCCCAAATTTTGAGCATTTAATCTGGTTGAGTAAGCATTTGTTCAAATTCGGATTTTGTCCTGGAGATGATAAACATCTGTGTCCTTAACTACCATTTTGGCCTCTCCCTGGTCCCGTATGCCGATGATAAACAGTTGGTGGTCTAATTTGAATCGGGATCCAATACTGAATCCAATCAACTGGCGCCATGTTTGGAAAGAGTGGTGGGGTGGATGACATGCAGCTATCTGAAGCTGAATAGGGACAAGACAGATCTGATGATGCTTGGAAATAAAGCGGTCTCCGGGCCTATGTTCAGCTGGCCAAGCTGTATGGGTAATCCACCAGCCCCAAGTCCTTCAATTAGGAACTCGGATGCTGGATAGATTAGTAGAATGTCCCAGTCCACACTGACCTTAACTAAAAAACATCATGGTGGTTCCCAAATTTTGAGCATTTAATCTGGTCGAGTAAGCATTTGTTCAAATTCGGATTTTGTCCTGGAGATGATAAACATCTGTGTCCTTAACTACCATTTTGGCCTCTCCCTGGTCCCGTATGCCGATGATAAACAGTTGGTGGTCTAATTTGAATCGGGATCCAATACTGAATCCAATCAACCGGCGCCATGTTTGGAAAGAGTGGTGGGGTGGATGACATGCAGCTATCTGAAGCTGAATAGGGACAAGACAGATCTGATGATCCTTGGAAATAAAGCGGTCTCTGGGCCTATGTTCAGCTGGCCAAGCTGTATGGGTAATCCACCAGCCCCAAGTCCTTCAATTAGGAACTCGGATGCTGGATGGTTAGGGAATTAACAATGGGGGTTCAAGTAAAGAAACTAGCAGGGTCATGCTTTGGTTTACTAAAAATGCTCAGAAAGGTGTTTGAGCTGATTCCACATCACTTAAGGAAAACAGTAATATATGCAACGGTTACCTCACGTGTTGATTATGGAAATTCCCTCTATTCAGGGGCACCAAAATATGTTATGAAACAACATCAAGTGGTGCAGAATGCGGCGGCTAGGCTTGTGTGCAAGGTGCCAATACAGGAGCCAGTGGGAAAGCATCTGAAAGTGCTCCATTGGTTACCGATTGAGGCTAGAATAAAATTAAGGGCACTGTGCCTTTACACCCAAAGTCATAAATAAAAGGGGTCCCAAGAAAAACAGTGACTTGGTGTGTAATATGTCCCCAACAGGTGTCTAAATTCTCATTCTGAACGATTATTAAGAGCAACTAGAATCAAGAGAGGGTGATGGGAGGCAGGTCTTTCTCACATCTGGCTCCTAAACTGTGGAACTCGCTACCTCGCGATCTAAGATTCCTGGAAGTGTAATCAAATTTTAGAAAAAATACATGACTTTTTTTACAAGTACCACTAATAATCTGTTACTCTCTATGTACTGTCTCTTGCTTTCAGCGCTGGGAAGTCCCTGGATAGCTATGCGCTTTTTAAATCCCACAACATACATTCATACGTACATTTAAGTTGAAATGCTCCATGTTAGGATTTGATGCTTAAACACATTGTCAATATCAGTTATTTACCTTTGAGAAATGGATGATCGTTGAATGTTATTGCTACTCCTTCCACACTATTAATGTATTCTGTTTGATCCAGTGACTTCAGCATTGGCTTTATGTCTGCAGTTGTGTGGATCACCCCCTTTGTTTGTTATGAAATCTAGGATGAATTGCATTGCTCAAACGTTCATCATCTATAGTTTATAAAGATACGAGGAGTGAACTCTAGACAGTTAGGTACAATATTTAGAAAGTATGCAGCAAGCAATTTTAGTGAGCTAATTGAAAAGAATCACATTGTTCTGGTGAATATGTATTCTGTCAGCTCTTGAGGAAACCTCTTTCAGTTCTCTAATGTGACAATACATCAGTGAGGCACTCTCAACCTTTCATGTACTTTGGGCCTACTTCTCCGTGTTCCTAATTATTCGCTGTTTTCTGTCTAGTTTTAAGCACATGTAGGGTTTACACCTGGCACTGTTCGTTTGAGAATGGTTATTATTTGTGGATATTTTCCCTTTGTATTTGCTCAGATATAGATGTTTTATGACTGCAAAACGCTAACAAAAGGACACAGATGCAGTGATTTCGGGATGTGCTCTTTAATGCAATTTCTGCTCGCCCTTAGGATACAAATAACGTGCTACAGCAGTAATGTTGCTAAGTTTCAAAGGAAGTGGCTATTTAATCGTTGCAATAAGGAACAATCAAGTATCATTTTCATTCTGGCCTATCACCTTTCAATACTGTAGTAATCATACCTTTATAATGGGACCGGCATAATAGAGCGCTAGTTAAAAATATTCGATATTTTTATACTAACGTTCCTGTAGAGACATTCTCAATAAACGTAAAACCGCACCTCTTACTGATGCGCACTTACAGCACCCTTCATACGCACATTGTATAAGCAGCCCTGGGAGTTCTTTTCATCAGTAAAATATTTTGAGAACTGTTTGCATTTAGTATATGTGGGTTCCATGTCTCAAAACATGTGGCATAATGAGCAGCTGAAATGTTTGTTCAAACAAGGTATAAGATAACATTCCAACTGTCCAGTTTTGCCTAATATATACGGAAAAAAGACATCCTGTGACCCTATTCGGTAACGTGGTTGAGGGGTTCCATTAAGGATGACAGTAAGCAATTAGAATGAAGTGAAGGTTAATTATGTATGTGCTACACCTAAAAGTTACATCACCCATACTCAGTGATTCACAGATGTATTTATTAATGTATTTGTAACACACCCTGTCATTATCCAAGGTTTCCATATTCAAAGGCCCTAATTACAAGGGGACTCGTGCCACAGAATTAAAGCATTTTGTGATACCATACCCATTATTACCGAAACCAAGGGTATTCACAGTGCTTAATTTGAGCCAGTGCTTGCCGGTGGCAGGCACTAGTTTTGGGGAAACTGCAGTTATTTTCCACATCAGACATTTACGAAAGCAAGAGAGGAATACACACTCAAAACAGAAAGAGGGATGAATAGAAAGACAAAAATAAAATGTCACAAAGGGAAAAGCAGATGCCTACAACAGTGAGCTAAACGTGCGTGAAGTGTCTGACAGTGTAGTGAGCAGGCAAGAGGTGGATTTTAGATTATGAATCCTTGGCATTCGGGTGCAAACATTCAATTGCGCACCAGCACTCATTCTTTTATAAATTAAGCACTCCCCGGGTATATCAATAATTTTTATGTACAGCATATTTACAGAATTTTAAATTAATACCCTACTTGGTCGATATGGAAAATGGCATACCACGGGAAATAGTGCCACCTTATTGCATGTAAACCTGTAATTCGAGAATAAAAAGTGTTCAGAACATTTGGTAACAAGAGAGGAACTCATACAGCCTAATTATGAGTTGGATAGTAGCATATCTGTGGGTGACCCAACCCAATCTGAATCCAAGTCTCTTGGTTTCATTGCTCCCTCTCCCCTCACCCAGACAGAATTCCAGCTACAACATGGAGGTGCCACTCACAACCAGAAAATTGCAGGGTATTGGGGAAGATCAGTGTAGACGGATCTAAACAGGTCTGGTAAGTCCCGGCATGCACGATATTCTCAAGAACTTGATCATTACAGTGGCACAGAAATTGGGGCATTTGCTTATGGATTGATTTGATTTGAATGATATTCAGTGGAAGCTGGTGATATTTGAAAGTGGTGAAGCATAAACGTTTGGGATGACTTTTATGTAGTGAGCGACGCAGGCAAGCTCAATGGACAAACATGGGGTTCAGGCTGAGTTCTCCTCCAGAAGAATAAAATGAAAAAAATATCAGCACATCTTCAACCACCTCTTTTTCCTCCTCAGCACCCTCTTTTCACTCTTCCTTGCATCTCCTTCACTTCACCACGTCCAAACATAAACTACACTCACTCGCTTTAAAGCAATATATTTACCTTTGCTCTGTAAATATTTTGTCATCTGTGCACTCCTGTCATGCACATTTTCATAAAATTGTAATTACAACTGGAATACATGACCGTTGTTCTGTGTGGTCTGCAGAGAGGCCAACCAATGACAGGCACTTTGCTTTGGCAGCATTATTTACCCTAAGTGGGTCCCTTGCTTGCAGTGCCATTGGCTTCAAGCTAGCCTGGCTGATGAGGGGTGATACCCCCAAACCGGTCCCAGGATGCTTGTTTCCGGTCCAGGGAGGAACCTGCTTGGCAGTTCGGGCTGGTGTGTTACCATGAGGTGCAGGGCCAAACTGGGGTGCCGTTGTGAGCAAAAGGCAATGGATTTAACCCAGATCTCTTGACTGCGGCTGAATGTTTGATTTATTCAGCATTTCATCTATTTCTTGCCGCAGCATCCTAAAATACGTAAGCATCCTACAGATCCTCTAATAAGGCCATTAGTTACAGGCCGTCATTACCTTTATGAAATTTTAAGGAGGTACATGGATACGTTTTTACAGCCTTTTGTCCAACAGTGGAGATCTTATATACAGGACACCAAGGACTTTCTGATGCAATTGACAAGAATTGTGGTTACTAGTGCTGACAAATTGCGGCTATGCACAATAGATGTAACTGCATTGTACAATTTCATTCCACATCAGGAAGGGTTAGAGCCAGTGGAGTGGGCACTATTATGACAGTCTGATGTACAAGCCAAAAAGGTTCTTTTATTGAAGAGTCTCCACTTTATCTTGTATCACAGTTACTCTGTATTTGATGGTCATTTCTATTTACAAAATAATGGTCCCCCGATGGGCTTTTCAGGAGCCCTGGTCTATTTGAACACCTTTATGGCCAAATTCAAAGATGAATATATTTTTTCTGTACTGACATAGCAAGAATCTAGTGGCCTATGTCAGATTTGTAGACACTATCTTTTGATTTGGCACAATAGGAGAACGGAGTTAGAAGACAGCATCAAGATCTTGAACCAGAGGAATCCTCGGATTTAATTTGCATACAACATCAGCGATTGCTCTATTACATATCTGGTTATGTGGCAGGAATTGCCCTCGTCCGGTTGGAATAACAGAGTATACACGTAACCAACAGATCGTAACAACTCACTGCTGTACCAAATCTTTCATACACCTCCATTAAAGCAGCATTTGCCGTATTCACAGTTTCTCCTGATTAAGAGGATAACTTCAGATGAAACGGTCTGCGCTGAGATTGTGAAAGAGTACAAATCATCATTTATGGATAAGGCCTATCCCAAGGACTTACTCGACTCTACTTTGTAGAAAGTCTAAGCATTCAATCATAATGATCTATTGCAGAAGATCACAATGATAAAGCCAGAATTTTCATTTTTTTCCTAAGCTGTGCACTAAATCCCCATCTATCAAACTGATTATTTGTAACAGGTGGGAACTACTTCAATCAGAGCCAGACTTTAGAGGGTTGTTACAACATAAGCAATTGTTTTTAGACACACCCACAAACTGTTTTGAGGAGATCTTCACGACATGGAAATAACCAACAGTCACTGATTGCTCAGGAACTAAAAAATGCCAGAATTGCTTTCATTGCAACAATGTGATAACAGGGGGCATTGTGGTTCACCTGTCCACAGAGCAATAGATCAAATTAAGACATTCCTCAGACTGCAATATGCAAAATGTGAATCACAGCATCAAGTGCCCATGGGGACTCCTATATATTGGCAAAACCGAGAAAAAGATAAACGTTTGCATCACAGAACACAAGATCATGATAAGAAACGAAAACTCGAGCTTGGTATACACTGGTTGATGGTTGATACATAAATACAACATTGCTCAGTTATGGTTTCAGATTTTGGAGTTCATTAAGCTAATTCAGAGATTAATACATCCATATTGGAGGAGAAACTTTCTGGATCAAACAATTGGAACCCACTTCTACCTAAGGTACTCAATAATAAAGTGAAGCTGGCATGCTTTTTGAAAATGGAAGCAATCACAATGGGAATAAATTTTTTTTGCTTCATCTTTAATGCTTCTACTTAAAATGCTACTCATGTACACAATTGTGAACTGTCAATACATGTGATGTTGCAAAAGCCCATATTAGGTTTGGATTGACCTATGTGTGTTCTTTGTCATATTGGCCTATGCTGATCATCATGTGATGTGGTTCACAGTTGAACTAGCAGTGGCCCAATATCAGACATGACATTTTGGAGATTTCACGCAAGACACAATTTATTACTGTTATTTTTTTGTTCCATTTCATTTGTGGATGAATTAGTTGATTATGTAGACTTATTCATATATTACACTGCTCTCATATGTGTTGTATAATGTGCTGCGATGTTTTTAAATGATGATTCTTTTCATCACCATTTTTTCTGATTGAACAACTAGCTGTCTCTCTCCGCTCACTAGGCTCTGTGGATTAGCACCAAATGAACATCAGCTTTGTATCTCACATTAAATGTTTAAAATCTTATCCATAATGCATCATTGTCATTCCAAATGTCAAATTGCATTGTTTGTGTGGTCTTAAACATGATAGTTAAGTGACAGCACAGCATTGATGTTTAGCATGTTTTGCACTTAAGCATTTGATTCTGTTGTTTTACCTCTCCAAGAGACTAAGATTGTTTTTATGGTTGTCCGCATTCAATCACGGTGTTCTCAATGCACTTAAACCACCATGTATCATGGGATGGCGTCGCCCACACACTCATCACCAGTAGACTGGAAAACTGAAACACTCTCTATGCCGGAATCAGCAAAAAACTCCTTTGCAAACTCCAGACCGCTCAGAACGCTGACGCCAGACTTATCCACGACATCCCACAACATGACCATATCACCCAACACCTCCACGACCTCCACTAGATCCCCATCGAAAGAAGAATAACCTTCAAACTATTTACACACACCTACAAAGCCCGCCACAACACTGGACCCACTATCTCAAAAAACAAATCTCATTCCACGCCGTCAAGAGAAACCTCCGCTCTGCAGCCTCGCCCTAGCCTTAGTACCTCACATCCACAGAGCCAGAGCAGGTGGCAGAACCTTCTCTTATCTCGCAGCCAAGAACTGGAACGTACTCCCCCGTCACATCCGATGTAGCCTGACACTGCAGCAGTTCATAAAGGACCTCAAGACCTGGCTCTTCAAATAACCAACAGAGCTGCTCACATCCCCACCAGTGCCTTGAGACCCTCACAGTTGAGTAGTATTCTTCAAAACACCTGATGTATTGAAAAGCATGCAGTGGGTGTGGCTTAGGTGTCAACCACAATTCAGATGCTGACCATATCTCATGGCAGCGAGCTGATGCAATTCACCGGAAGACGTGCGAAGGTAATGTGGCAGGGCAGTTTCCGGTAGTTATTGAAGGATACCTGGTGTTCATTATCGCTATCTCGCATTTATCTAAAAAAGTTTGGGTCACGTTTGATCAACAGGTGTAGAGACGGAGCTGACTCAGTTTGGGCTCGGACAGCAAGGACAGTCTTCATTGCCTGTTCTACACTTTGGTTTTATAATTGTATATATAAGGTAATGATGATATGTTGTTTTTCTGATATTCTGATATTCTTGTCATAGGTGGGGTTCCGACATCTTTTATTATGAATATTTTTGTATTCAGGTGTACCAGCTTCTGAGTTCTGGTGATTATTTGTTTGTTTCATATTATTGCATACATCATTTTCACGCATTCTTGTTACTCCTGCTACATGCCATAAAGAGTAAGTTGATTTCATTTTGCTCAGCTAGTATATTGCATGCTGGGACATGTAGGCACCAGTAGGTGAGTGATGCAGCTCAGAAAACGCCGGTGCGCGTGGTTACGGGGTTTCATTATTGTGATGTTTACACAGCAGAACTTTTTCTTTATTGTTTCCTTGCATGACCGTCTCCAAATTATGTGTTGTCCTGGCATTTGTTTTGAAAACTACTATGCTTTGTTGACGCAAGCCTGGATGAATTTACTTTTATTCAGTGGGCCTAAGTGGGGTTCTCTATCCAGCCTTTGCTCCATCATGGTCTTCCTGAACTTTTGACTTTGCCCCAATCTGTTGAGCCCAGATATCTCATTTAAGTGCTTATTACTTCTAAGCACTATTTTACATTTATTCTTTAAAAAATCAGATCTCAAATTCTACTTGTTGGAGTTTTGCCATTATGATCGTGTATTACTCCCCCCTCTTTCTTCTGTTGGGAGCCCTGACCACCTTAAAAGATGAAATAAGGTATTCCCAATGTGTTACTGAGGGATAAAAAAAGTCTTCCTATAATCCTGCTAATGATGCTGAACTCTGCCTTTGCTTGAGGTGCCCCTCCAGTTCTAGGCCTCTGAAGTAGGTTCTTGCAACTTGTCCACATCAACATCAACTCAGCATTGTCTTCTTACCAATGGGAAATGACGCATTGCCTTCAACGCCGAAGCAGCAGCCACTCGACTCCAGTGATTCTACAGCCGAGCGCCTCCATCTCAAAGGGGTATCAGATGGAAGCTTCAATCAACAGCACTGATCGGCGCCAACGCTCCCGCCCATCCATGGATCGATGCAGCGACTCCTTGAATCTTTGATGTAGATGCTTTGCTCTATCCAAGGTAGTTTGTCAGCAGGACATGTCTGACTCCTGTGGGCAGCCTGCCCTCTATTGCAGTCTGCCAAAACTCAGAATTTACCTAGTGACCTAAAGTAACCTTCTAGCACTATTGACTTCAAAGCACTGTTTTTGCATTTATTCTTTAAAAATTCTTCTCTTTACTTTTACTGATTTAATTTTTGTAGTGTTGATCATGTTTTACTTCAATAAATATTGTCTATTTTTCTAAACCTGTGTGGAGTCTTTTTGTGGTGTTTTAATTTGTGGTACTTAGTGTGTATGTGTGTTGCACAAATAATTTACACACTGCCTCTTAAGTTAAGCCTGCCTGCTCTGTGCCAAGCTACCAGAGGGTGAGCACAGGTTCATTTAAAGTATGTCAAAACAATAGCAGAGCACAACCAGAACAGGTATATATTTGACTTAAAGTAGTCAGACATTATTTAATATGCAAAATTGAGCAACAGATTAAACACTTTGTTCAGCATGTAAATCTTCGCTCCTAATGCCTAGTTTCGTAGCAATGATACAGCCGACACATGTTTCGTCGTGATTAACAACCTTTTCAAGGCTTCAAAATCTGTATGAAGGAATATCTTATAAAATTGTAGTCGTCCTATGTTCAGAAGTCGAATATTACTTTGGGAAAAAACACTATCTAAAATCTGCTAAACTTGAGTCTACTTGCTACGACTGACATTGGGACAGGGATCTGGACGAATGTCATCTACATAACTTTTGCGTTTTGACTTCTGAACAAGGATTACATTAAAACACACAGTCAGATGTGTGTTTTAATGTAATACTTTTTCTGGAGTGAGGGTGAAAGAAAGTATTACCAGGATAATGTTACCACACTGTCCACAATTCCAACATTCCCTCATTCCTTTGTGATTCTCTGTTTCACAAAGATGTCTGGGTTTTAATGATTCCCTCAAGTTTTTCGGTCGATTATGTGCAAACATAGGTTTTTCTTGGAATAATGTAGCGAAATCAACTTCCTGTTCGATGATTTCCCAATGTTTTCTGATAATGGTTTTGATTTGAGGATATTGCACTGAGTGTGTAGTGTAGTTCCTATATTCCCAATAGGCTCTGCGCATTGGAATAACATATACCATAGTTTAGACGTAGGACTGAAGTTGTCCAGGTCTCTATCGTATATATTAGACTTAATTGTGAGTGCCAGCTAGCTCAGAGGTCACTAGAAACGTTCTCGAATTCACAAGAAGGGATTAGTTTCTGACAACCATATAACATGACAACTTTGTTTCCCAAGAAGAAGAAATCAAATCTCTAGAGTCGCGGAAACAATAGATAACTATTTTACTCAGTCAATTGTACATGCTTCGTTTCACCAGAGATGCAGAGAAATAGAGAGACTGGCATTTTCAATAAAAGTATTTATTGCACAGTCTTCTTTCTGAAGCATTAGAAATGAACTGCTACAATCGTAATATTGGTTATAAAGTACAATGCATATAATACGAACAGTATTATAAAGTAGTACTGTAAAAGCATGATATGGTTTCTAAGCCATAAAAGTGCATAAAACGTATAAAATACATACAGTAATAAATAATGACCAATATTGGTTATAAAGTACAATGCATATAATACGAACAGTATTATAAAGTAGTACTGTAAAAGCATGATATGGTTTCTAAGCCATAAATGTGCATAAAACGTATAAAATACATACAGTAATAAATAATTACTAAAAGTACTCAACTGGTGCTTCTAAAATACGCCTACCCCGGTGTGCCTAACCTGAGTCTAGTACGAGGGAAGAAGTAAGTGAGGAGTAGCCTAAGTTTAGTAGTTCTCTTCCAGGAATCTATTCCAAGAATTATCTAAGAGGTCTAATCAGCTCCGTACCTTGGTTTTAGAATGAAGGAGGTCTTGTATCTCTCTCTCAGAACCCGATTTCCCAGGTAAAGGGAAGGGTAAGCCGGAAACACTGGAGCTGGATTTCTCGGCAAGAGAAAAGACAGCGTCTCTCTCAGTGCGTCAGCCGGAGGGTCGGCTTCCTTCGGCACTTGCTCCTGCAGGGCGTTGGGCAAGTAGATAGTCGATCTGCTCCAAACCACTGTGTGTTTGACTGGGCAAACCTGGGCATATTTTTACTCTGGAGGTGCCAAGTTTGACGCATGTTTGGACTTAATATCGTCACTCAAAGGCCAAATTCTTGGAAAACGCCAGGAGTTCTTGGGGAACTTAATATTCAAGCATGGGGAAGTTCCTACGTGCTGAAGGCGGGTTTTTCTAAGAAATCGTTGTTAATTCTCGTAACCTAGTGGAAATAGCCATGCTGTATTTGGGCTGTATGGCTGATACCAAATAGGGTAGTGATTTCTATGCCTATATCAGGATATTATAAAGTATACCTATATAAGGGCATGAATAGGGAAAATTACACTAGGGGCCTAGATTCGATTACAACAAGTGTTTTAAAACAAAAACCTCCTTTAGGATCCGGTGATAATTCCAACCCGGAGTGCGGGTAAAAAGTAATGGTGGTTTCGGTGAAAGAATAATGTTTGTCGGTCGGGCGGGTGCGTCCGTGACAAATGAAGAGCTTGTGAAAGCAGTGCTCTCCTGATGCTTGTCTCGTCGGAAGTAATAGATCCGAGCTGCTTGGATCTATTACTTCCGACGATACGAGCATCAGGACAAACATTATTCTTTCACCAAAAACCACCATTACTTTTTACCCGCACTCCGGGTTGGAATTATCACCGGAACATCGATACTCTCACCATGCCTCGTAAAGCCCTGAAGAGTCACAGGCACTGACCTGTTGACGAAACACGTGTCGACTGGTGTTGTTTTTTCCTATCAAAATCTTCATAAAAATCCTTTAAAGAAAACTACCGGTGTCGACAACTGTTACTATCAAAAGCTTGTACCAACTGTTGATATTTATTTGTGTGCCCAGGTTTCTATGTATTCATGCAGAGGGAGGGGCTTTTAGCTCTTCACTCACTTAGGGGTTTTGGGTTTTCCCCAGTCTTGGAGGTACCTCACACAACCACTACATACTCATCTCTACTAGCTACCTGCCTGAGAGCCATTTACCTGCTACCCCAAACCCTACACAGTAGTTTTTGCTTTAGGCAACAGTTTTATCCTGGTTCTGGTGGACCATGCCATAAGTTACCCTGAGGCATTCCCTCTGATTACAATGACTGCATCTGCAGTGGCAAAGGCCCTCATGGGGATTTCTTCCCAAGTGTATTTCATCAAGTAAGTTGTGTCTGACAGGACACAAACTTCATGCTTATATGTAGTCAATGTGAAAAGAATGTGGATTAACTTGTAAGCTATCCACTACTTACCATCCACCAATTAATGGGTTTGCTGAGAGGTTCAGCTAGACACTGAGAGACATGATTATAGGCCTGCCTGATGCCCTGGGGAATAAGTGGGACATACTCTTTCCATGCCTGTGGTTTGCCTACAGGGAGATACCACAGAAGGGATTGGACTCCAGTCCCTTTGAGCTTCTGTACTGGTACCCTGTTAAGTCTGGTGAAGGAAGGGTCAGAGAATGCTCCCAGGAAGACGTGCCAGGGTATAGTGAGCTACATGCTGGCCTTCAGAAGCCAGATGGCTATGATGTGGAAGCAACATTCTGAAAACTTAGAAGCCAGTCAGGCTGTGATGAAAGAGTGGTATGATCAATCTTCTACGATTGTGGAGTTGCAGCCTGGGCAGAAAATGTGGATTATGGACCTGTGGATCCCAGGGCCTTCCAGTACCTTTGAACTGGGACCTACGAGGTGATTGAAAAGAAGTGTAAGGCTACCTACTTAGTTGACCATAAACCTCCGGCAGCCCTACAGGAAGCTTCACATCAATCGCCTCAAATCGCACTTTGAGGGGTCTGAAATCACCATGTGATTGGTGGAAAATGGAGAAGAGGAAAGTGAACCTCTCACCGACCTCTTGGACTCCAAGGAGAAGGATGCGTCTGTGAAACAAGTAATCCTTTCCCCTACTTCAACTAAGCAGAGGGACTGTCACCAAGTGTTGGGACAGTACTCCTCTCTGTCCACCCTTATTCCTGGGACTACCCACCTGTGTACCCATTATGTAGACAAAGGGACAACCTCCCTGTAAAGAATACATCTTACAGGTTGTCGCATAAGAGGAGGGCCAGCATCAAGAGTGAAGTCTCTAAGATGTTAGAAATGGTGGATGATCGGAACCTAGCGCCACTTACTGAGGCTCTCTGCCTCCACGCTATATGTCTAAATAACATTGTCTCGAGCTGTCCCAACTGTCACTTTAAACTCAACCCTTTTACAGCACGAGAACGTGATTCTCGACCACCTACTAGAATGTACCTTCTGAACTGCCGCTCCTTGTCAAACATGCCATAGAAATGTCACTTCTTCTGAAAAACCTCAATACGGATGCTATTTTTCTTACGGAAACATGATTAAAGGAGGAGGCAGACCCTGCCATTAGCTATAGCTTACAGCCTGGATATATACTCCAGAGGGCCGACCGGAAAATAGGAAGAGGTGGTGGGTTAGGGATTATATTCAGGGACTGCTTCCAGAGCAGATCCTCCCCAGCCGAAGTCCCCGACTGCGAAAGCATGAGCTTTGCATTAGAACTCACACCCACCTTGAACTTTTCAGGTCTACTACTCTATCGGCCCCCTGGACAGATAGGCAGGTTTATCGACTCTCTTCCATCCCATGTTGCTGAGCTAGCCCTATCCTCGCATAATTTTACAGTGCTGGGAGATATAAATATCCATTTAGATGATCCCTCTGACCATCAAGCAAAGGCTTTTCTGAATAACTTAGCAGCTCTTCAAATCACCCAGAAGGGTTTTGAACCTATGCACAATAAAGGTCATCTATTAGATTCCGTTCTCAGCAATGACATTAGGCTCTGCGTAGGCCTCCCAACTCCCCTTCCCTGGACTGACCAATAGGTGGTCAGTCCAGGGAAGGGGAGTTAGTCCCATTAGTTTGGGAAACACAGATTCCCCCTTCGGCCCAAGTCCAGGCTACATCAATGGGGAGGAATTGGTCGAAGGTAACTACAAACCAATGGACACACTCCCTCTTAGCCACCCCTTTACACGCAAGGGATGACCCAGAGTCTCTTAATAGGAACTTTAATGAGTGGATACAGTCCTCGCTGGATTCGGTGGCTCCCCTGAAAATTCTTAGGAAGAAACCTAAGTCAAAAGTAGTTCCATGGTACACTCCTAATTGAAAGAGCTAAAACAAAGTTGTAGGAAACTAGAGAGGACCTGGAGACTGACTGCAGGGGTGCAAGACAGAAAGAACTACAGAGCAGCCATCAAGAAATATAAAGCTGAAATAACACTGGCACAATCCGTGTTTTATGAGCAAAAGATAAGGTTAGCAGCTAACGCCCCAAGGGAAATTTTTCGAATCGCGAAAACTCTGATTAAGACTCCACCGAATCTTCCGGACCCTAAAGAAGCTCAAAAGCGTTGCAACGAACAGGCAGAGTACTTTTTCCAAAAAATACAGTCTATTTCCCTCTCCTTCACTTCAAATGAACATATTTCTCTCAGGCTGAAGAGTCCCTCGCTAATTCCAATTGCCAGTTAATGGAAATCCCATTGCTTAATGAGGACTCCCTTAATGCAATAATGGTAAAAGTGTCATCAGGCTCTCCCACTGATCCTGCCCCCCGCGCCATCTGCTGCGGGTTGCGGATATTATCAGACCATCCATCTTAAATATTGTGAATACCTCAATTACCACAGGAACAGTACCAAAGGCATGGAAGTGCGCCCAGGTTAGAGCACTTTTGAAAAAACCGAATCTAGACCCAGCAACCAGGGCCAACTATCGGCCAATCTCCCTTCTTCCATGGGCGACTAAGCTGCTTGAGAAATACATCAATTCCATTCTGGTCAATTATCTGGAGCTTAATAATCTACTCCATGATTCTCAAGCAGGCTTCCGCCCCAAGCTTGGGACTGAGGTCGCCCTGTTGACGGTAACTGAATTGGCTCGGAGGCACATGGATCAAGGCGGCACTACGGCAAATATGCTGTTAGACCTGAGTGCCGCCTTTGATACCATGGACCACAATATCCTGATATCCCGCCTAAAACACCTCGGAGTCGCAGGCCAGGCCCTTAACTGGCTGCAGTCCTTCTTAGAAGGCAGGATGTTTCAGGTGACAGAGGGTGCCACTCAATTCAAAGCATGGTCCCTCAATCGTGGAGTGCCCCAGGGCTCCTCCTTAAGCCCTACCCTTTTTAACATTTATATGGAGCCCTCAGCAGAAATAGTGCATCCCTATGGCTTTGAAATTGTAACCTACGCAGACAACACCAAATTAGTGGTGGCCGTGAACCATCTTGAGGGCATGTCCAGTAATCTGGGTAGTTGTCTGGAAGCAATAACCAAATGGATGGCATTTTCTCAATTAAAATTAAATGGGGAAAAAACTGAATTGCTGTTTCTGGGAAAATCCATCTTACCCAGAGCCACCATTGATTGGCCATCCTGCATGGGTCCTCTTCCAGAGCTGAAAGACCAAATCAAAAGTCTCGGAATATGGCTTGACAAAAACCTAAGCTTTATCCAGCAAGCCACTAAACTTTCTGCCATCTGCTTTGGTCTGATGAGGATGCTGAGAAAAATCTTGCCTTTCCTCCCTTTGCAGGCCCGGAGAATAATGGTGCAGGCAATCATCCTGTCCAGCCTTGATTACGGAAATGCCCTCTATCTGGGCGCTCCAGTGAGTTCTATCAAAAGACTGCAGGTCAACCAGAATGCTGCGGCACGTCTCCTCCTTGGACTTCCCCGAAGACACTCGGGGACTGTCGCCTTAAGGAAACTACACTGGCTGCCCATACAGGCCAGGATAAAATTTAAGGCAATGTGCATAAGGCACAAAGTCATGTGGCAAAAAGGCCCTGCAATGATCTGCTCCCTAATCACCCCGTACAACCCTCCCAGAGCTTTACGCTCCAGCACTACTTTTCTGGCATCAACTAGAAAAATTAAATGAGCCAGGTGGGGAGGCCGCTCCTTTTCGTAGAATGCCGCCTCTGTTTGGAATTCGCTACCTCTTACTTTGCATAGCGAACCTGATCTTTTTGAATTTCGTAAAAAATTGAAAAGACTTCTGTTCAGTAAATCTTACTAGGCAGCACCTCCTCCCACCCGTCCTCAGCGCTTCGAGGCCTCCGGGTAGAAATGCGCTTTATAAAACACCATTTCATTTCATTTAATTTCATCGAGCCCTCCAGTAGCCTCGGGACCAGTCCTGTGATTCTGGCACCAAAAGTTGCCCCGGCTGGCACCACACCTGTACTGAGGTTCTGTGTGGATTGTAGGGGGTTAAATTCAGCACAAAGACAGATGAGCTGATTGACATGTTGTTGGGTGACCACTTCTTAAGTACCTTTGAACTTACATCAGGGTACTGGCAGATCGTCCCAACAGAAGGTGCCAAAGAAAGGTCAGCTTTCTCTACTCCAGAGGGCCACTATCAGTTTAGAGGGATGCCCTTTGGATGCACCTTCCAGAGGTTGGTGAAGCAGGTACTTGCTGGTATGAAGGATTTCTTACCTGCCAATCTGGATGACATAGCTGTCTTCAGTAGCAGTTGGAAGGTCCACCTTTTTCACTTCCAGGAAGGGCTTCAGTATCTGTGACAGGCAGGCCTGACTATCGAGCTATTTCCTTGCTCAACAACATTAAGTTGGTGAGCGCATGCCAAATTACCTGAGGGTGAACACAGGAAAATTTAGTGTATGTTGTGACTTACCCTGACTAGGATTCTGTTTCTTACTTGAACAGGGTTCATACCTTTGCCAACTAGGAACCTATCTTCTGCACTAAACTTATGGTGAAGTCAGATTTTAAAATGAATACTGAAAATACCACTTTTAGAAAGTTGGTATTTTCTTACTTTAGCCAATTGACACCTGATGCCTGTCTCTGATCACATGTCTGGGGTGGGTCACAGTTGGGCTTTGTGTATTCCACATAGACAGCCACACACAATGGGAGCTTAGGCGTGACTTGAAGGGCAATCCTATCAGGATGGGAGTGAGGAACTGGACCCAGCCCCGCTTACACCTGAATAGGCTGTGTCCTGTCCCCACACATCCTGTAGTGAGTCTCTTGGGTGCACTCAGCCTTTTCATTCTTGGCACTCAAAGCCTTTGTTTCAAAGCTTCCTGTTTAGTCTTCAGAGCCCTTCATGGACAGGGGCCTGTCTTGTTCCAAGAGCTTTTTTCCTGGTACTCCACAGCTAGACTTTTGTGATCTACATCGGCATGTCTGGCGACAGTTCCAAGAATTCAGAGGATACGGATGGGCGGCCGTTCCTTTGGATTCACTGCTGCTAAACTCTGGAACTCCCTTCCCCTGCGCTTAAAGAGTGCCGGTGAATTCATTTCCTTCAAAAAAGGACTGAAGACTCATCTTTTTCCTAGGGTGGTATAACATTACGTCTGTGTGATGGTCAGGTAGAGTCAAGGCGCCAGGATACCCTCTGGGTGACAGTCTGCGCTATAGAAGTATGCGATACATACATACATACATTAAGGGAGGTCCTTTGGGCACTTCAAAGGTATGTCTTCGAAGACTCACCTACTTCAAAGGCCCAACTTTGTATAAGTACTGGCCCTCTGTCACCACCACTGCTGTACACATCTGGACCTGTGGAGGGATACTCTGCCAAGAAGGACTGCTGTGATGCTGAAGGTCTGTCACTCTGCTGGACTGCTGCTTTGCTGGGCTCCTGCTTTACTTTGCTGACCTGCTGGGCTGCTGCTCTCCTGCCTAGGTGAGAAAGACCAGACTTGTATGACTTGTCCTCTGAATCCAAATTGACTCCAAGGTCTAGCTAGCTGGACTCCTTCTCTGAATCCCAGGGACGTAAAAGACATCCAACCATCCTGCTTCTGCGTCTTTACATCTGTGTGTTTCCTCTGCCACATGGTGTCACCCCGGTTGAACTGTTAGAAGTGGGTCTAAGGTGTCACTCCAGTGGAACTGACACATCATGTACTGAGCGACGCATCCTCAAGCAGAAATGATGCATCTCCTGAGCTGAGTGGCACATTCTTGAGCAGACCTGACTAATCACCACTGTTACATGGATTGGACCTGTCGCAAAATAATCGCAATGCCGCAATACGCCAGCATCTGGGACTGACGCATTGCCTTCTAGAATTTCCACTGCATGCTGATCTACCCAGCAAAAGCTCTTCACATTCCTTGTTGATGACAGCCTCAACAATGACACCAGATCACCACACTGTAGCTTCTCCGCTCATAGGAACCAATGCATTGCCCCTGATGGGCCCGTATCCTCCACACCTGACTTTGCATCCCAAGCCCCGTTGACAGGATTCTTAATGCCGATGCATTAGAACCTCACACTGCAGCCTTGCCGCACTTCGATATCAATGTATTAGCTTGGCTGTGTGACATATCTTCAACGCACATCAACGCAAGCACTCCACAATGAGGATTAAAAATGTAAGTCACAGCGTGGCTGCACTGCTGGTGCACCAAAAGTGCCAGAGGCATGCCTATCTCCGCCAGTCCGTGCCTGGACTGTGCCCAGCACCAGAAACCAAGGCCCACCTCACTTAAACAGGAAATAAATCACAGAACTCCGCTCCTTAGACGCCACTTTGAACAACAATTGCTGCCTCAATTCCCCACACTACACAGAGGAACCGTTCATCTACATCAATTACAGTTTCAGCACCATCTCATCACCTGCCAGCCACCACTGCATCACACATCATCACGCCAACCTCAGAGACTGACACCCCACAGGATCAACTCAACTGCCGCCTGATCAACGGGCAGATCTTTCTGCAAACACGCCAAGGAAATCTGGGACACCCTCTCCACCATTACTCCAGCTGTAACCTTCATCATGGAGACCTTTCTCACCCTCAAGGCAACTACCAGCGACTACAAGATGAAACATAGAGACCGCTCCAGTAGACATGAGGGCGCATCCCCCTCGTATACAAGGAATCAGTCACCTCTGCCATTGACAATGATGACACCCAGTGACGATGGAGCACATAGATTTCCAGCTCCACACCAATGCCAAAACCACCATCAAAGGCACCGTTGCAGACAGACAGTCATGACTGCAAACTGACCTCAGCGACACAATCGCTAAATGCATCACCCCAATCACTGTTGAATGCGAACACTATATGTTCCTGGCACACCTCAACTTGCACCTGGATGACCCCACCAACACCACAACCACTGGCCTACTGAAAAGACTAGACAACATTGGCCTCAAGCAGATTGTCACCAATCCCACACATAGAGCAGGAGACCTGCTAGACCCCATCTCCATGTTCAGCAACAGAATCAGCAACAGCCACACCTCAGATCTCATCTGGACAGACGCCTCCTTATACTTCCTCCTCGCCGGACCAGCGCGCACCACCTCCAACTGATAAAGCACCCACTACCGCAGCTGGAGAAAGGAAACTCAGAAGCAATGAGCGGATGCCCACAACACTTCTCAGCTCAACATCACCACTAAACTGGACCGGACAGTAGAGAATCTCAATACCTAGATCACCAGCGCTGCCGACCAAAGAGCCCTCACCAAAACAGCTAAGTCGCACAGACCCCCCAAATGAGCCAGCTGGCATATGCCAGAAGTCAGTGCAACAAAACACAGATGTAAACAACTGAAAAGAAGATGGCGAACCAGCAAGAACAACACCGACCAAGCCGCCTACAAATCAGCCCTCATCAACTGCCATTGCCAGCTCAATGCAGCCAAAATAGAGACCCTGACACACCGGATGGAAACCAGCACCAACCAAACCAAGGAATGTTTCCCCATCATCAGAGAGTTCTCTTGCCCAACAGTCACGGAAAACTCCATCTCTCTCTCACAGGAACTCTGTGACTCCCTTGGCAACCATTCCCACAACAAGATATCAAGCATCTACAGAAACTTTGATCTCGAACCCTCTGACCCCTCCTGCAACCCATCAACCACAACCACCAACCACCAATTCCCCAGATGGGAACCACTCAGCCCACCAACAACTACCACCCTGGTGAATGCCATCCACTCAGGAGCACCTACCGAGCCCTGCCCCCACCAACTCTTCAACCTTGGAAGCAGTGAGAGCAGCAAGCAGCTCACCACCATCCTCAATGCTTCCATAACTACAGCCACCTTTGCAGACACATGGAAAAAAGCAGCGGTCAGATCTCTTCTCAAGAAACCTTCGTCAGACCCCAGAGAGCTCCAGAACAACTGGACCATCTCTCTTCTCTCGTTTCCCTCCAAAGTCCAGGAGAAGGTCATTAACCTCTAACACACTGATCATCTGGAAAGAAACAAGCTGCTGGATAAATCCCAATCAGTTTTCAGAGCCAACCACGGAACCAAGGCAGCCCTAATCGTGGCAACAAGTGACATCCGAGTCCTATTTGACAAAGGAGAATCAGGACCCTCATCCTCCTGGATCCCTCCACAGCCTTCAACATTGTCTCCAACCACACACTCATCAATCGACTATGTCAGATTGGAATCGCAGACAATCCACTCAGGATGCACCCACAGAGCCCATCTCCCTCTCTTCACCTCGCAACCTAAACGCATGATCTGCGGAGGCCCACCCCAAAGATGATCCGTAAACATTACCCTCTTCAGCATCTACATGACCTCTCTAGCAGACATCGTCTGATTGCACTACATTAACATCATCTTCTATGCTCATCATCTGACTCACAATGAACCCCACCTTGATGAAGACTAACTTCCACAACTGTATAAAGAACGTCACATCATGGATGAAACTCAACATGGACAAAATGGAAATCATGATCTCCGCAAACACCCCCTTTTGAAATGACTCCTGGTGGTCAGAGGAGCTCGGACCCACCCCCACACCAAAAAAATCATGCCTGCAACTTTGGCATCATACTGGACAGTGAACTCTCCATGAAAACACAAATAAATTCTGTTGCCTCAGTCTGCTTCTACATGATCTGCATTGTAGAAAAGTAGGATCTGCTTTCATGGTCACTCCCATCTGGTGTCATTATGTTTTACTGACTAGTCTGACTGGGATCCTGCTTACCCAGACCCCAATCTCTGTGCTTCTTCCCTAAGTTGGACACAGTGATTACTACTGTACCTCCCAGATTGGCTACTGGTATACCTTGTAAGTACCTAGAATATAGTACTAAGGTACCCAGGCATAGGTCCCTGGGGTCCGCCATGGGCATCATTATGAGATGGCTAACTCTAAACTGGCTGTAACGAACCCTGTCGTGTTTGGTATCAAGCATATTGGAATCATACCCCAACACTGTAAACGTTGTTGGAGGTATGATTCCATGCACTGTAAAGCTCCTTCAGGAGGCCCTCAGTGATCCTCGTATCAGTCTTCTAGACCAAGACAGTAAATTGTGGCTGCTGCAGACCACAGGCAGGATTCAGCCCTCCTGCTGCTGAGCCAAACATGAGCAGGGGAAGGCAGGACAATAGGCTTCCTGTCACAGGGAAGTGTGGCCACCTCCCAGAAAGGATTTAGTGTATTGGGACTGGGTGCAGGCACTTGCCAGCACCACTAGACTGCTTTGAAGGGCATGTTTGGTGCCCTTCTTGCGTACTCCAGTTGAAACCAGTTCAGGAAGCCATTGGCTCCCACTCTGGTTTGAAACTGGACAAAGGACATGGGAGTATCCTTCTCATTGTCCAGCCCCTCCTCTGGGAGGGATCCCTTATTCGTTCCTACCCTTTCCTTGGGGTTCTTAAGGGCTTACCTGTTGGTGGGTTCCTAGATTCATTGTGGGACAAGATTCGGATCCGAAACCACTTCATCTTCAACCGTTTGGGCACTTTGGACTTCGTTAAACTTCACTTTGGGAACCGAGACTGCAGCCTGGATGACTCCTGCTGTTCCTGGACTCGTCATCCTGCCAGTCTTCTGTGCTATATTAACCTGTGCTCCATACATGTTCTTCTACAGGGCTGTGAACACAGCCAAAGGACTCTCCTTTAAATTGAAGGATCACTTCCCTGCATCTGCAGGCACTGCAATGAAGCTGACCGGTATGCTGTTCCTGAGTTTCTACAAACTCGGAAAGGTTCAGCAACACAAGTGGTGGTTCTGCAAATCCCTAGAGGCCTGAACTGTCTCCCTTGCAAGTTTTAAGCTTGTGTCCCTAGTCGTAACCACCCGAGGAGTACCCCTGTGCAACTCGTCGACTTGCCATTGCCAACGCTTGTTGACTTTCTCCACCAGAGATCTTTGGGCTCCAAGAAGCTCCAGCCTCAAGCATCTCCCGCAGTGAAGTTCTTTGCCTGCACCACATCCTCTGCACCTTCACTTCATCCTTTGATGAGCTATTCGAGGTTCTCTTGCGACTCCTGTGCCTTTGCCCTGTGGGTCCTCTGAGGGTCTTCTTTGGCTTCAGTGTGCTCCCCTGCTTGCTCAGGCCTGCTCTGACTTACCTGTTTGTGGTGAGTCACTTGGACATTGAGGGTCCCTGCTTCTTCTTTGACTACTACGTTGGTAGCTGCTGCCAAGGCTTGTTGGTACCCCTGCCAGACACTGACCCCCTGGCTCTTGACATCTGACATGGGCCAACATGTGAATGGCTCCTGGTCTACCACAGTGTTGCCTGATCCGCACAGCTGTAACTTCAAGGGCACCGTCAATTCACCTGCAGCTCCGACATTGATCGGCATTCATCTTCTGTGCCTCCTGGTCTCTCCTGAGTATCATAGACTCTGTTGAAGGTAGCACTGCTCAAAAAATGAGAAGTGTCCCCCGGGCTCCTCGCTGGTCCTTATATAAAGGTTTCACCAAAATCCACGATAAAAATCGGAGGTTTTGACAATGCTTGTATTTATTTCTTCATAAATCTTGCTGTATTCACAAGAACATCATAAATTCACAAAAGTCTTTCATTATTCGAAAATGCACTCATATAAATCCCAATGCATTTAGGCATTACTAGGATGCTTTCTTCCAGGGGATAAATATCTGTCAATGAAGAAAAGAGAACGGAATGTGTTTGAGAAAATAACCTTCAATATAAAGACTTTACAGAGCTAATTGTCAGTGAGGGAAAGAATAAGCTGGTGAGAAAGTGACGGTGAAAACAGGAATACCTGAAACTGTGAAAGAACCAGGGTGCCGGGTGCAAAGATTATGACTGGCTGAGTTAAAAAACGGCGGTGAAATGTAAGCCCAGAGGTAGCGTGAGCGCCGGTGCGCGTGAGTTAACCATGCAGGTGAAAGGCGAACAGTAATTGCGTGCCGATAAGCCCAAAGGAGGAGTAAACAGGTGCTGGTTGCTGAAGGGCTTACCGTTGCGTGCACGGGGAGGTTGCATCAAGATGACGCGTTCGTGTGTCGGGTCCGAACAGAATGTCAAATCCCGGAAGTATTTACAGATAGGCGGTTGCTAGGTTACCCGTGACGTTAGTGCGACGCGCCGTGAAAATTAATCAAACAAAGAAACAGGACTACGGAGCGTGATCAGGGTTGAAAGCGTGCTAGAAAACAGATGACTCGGAATCGTGATAGATGTGAACGGTGACATTGCGCTTTTAAAAAAAGGATCTAACTTCAAGTAATTACAAAAAATTTAAAAATTACTGACAGTGAAATGTGTTAGATACGACAGAAAACTCAATCAACATAACATAGTGTGTAAAAGGAATAAGAAGAACATAAATGAGAATAGGGTGTACAGGACTGCCCAATAGTCGCATTCAGGAAAAACCCAAAGAGGGTTTACAGTGAGGATTTATAGGTAACACGAATATTCCACTCGGTCATTGAGTCCATTGGGTTTCATGCTAGACAAAGTGAAAATCCAATCGTTTTCACGTTTTAGGAGTTCATTATGATTGTCTGTGCCTGATTCCTTGGTGACAGTTTCCAATGCGCAAAAACGCAGTTGGCTGATGCCATGTCCCGCTTCAATAAAGTGTTGAGCTATTGTTGATTTAGTTTGTTTAGTTCTTATGTTGGACTTGTGTTCCGTTAGTCTTATTTTAAGTTTTCTCTCGGTTTGACCAACATAAATTTTGCCGCATGGGCACTTCAACATGTAGATTAAGTTGGAAGTATTGCACGTAGCTGTAGCTCTGATCTTGATTTGATGCCCTTTCATAGGATGGCTAACAGTTGTGCCTTTAATTACACTGTTGCAGTGATTACAGTTCCAACAAGGATTGGTACCTTTGAATGTTTGACTTGTGGCTTTGGGATGTTTAATGAGTTCCCCCACATTTTTAGCTCGGGAGTAAGCAAAGATGGGTTCTGTCTCAAAGATATTGTTGAAATCAGGTTCCACTCTAAGTATATCCCAGTGCTTTTTGATGATTTGTTTGAATTTGCGGCTGGATGTGGAATATTTGGAAACCATGGTAATGACATCAGTTTTAGGAGTGGTAGAGAGGTTCAGTAAATCGTCTCTGGATTTAGTTGCACATCTTTGTTTGGCCTGCTCAAGGATCTGGTTAGGGTACCCTCGGGCTTTGAAGCATGATGTTATGATGTTGGCTTCTTCATTAAATCTGTTAGGTTCGGAGATTATTCTTTTGGCTCGGATGAGCTGACTGTAGGGTAGATGATTTTTGAGTGGTTGAGGGTGGAAGCTAGAGTAATGTACTGTGTTGTTCCTATCGTTTTTTTTGCGGAACAAGCTTGTTTCAAATCCAGTATTGGTCTTGGTGATTTTAACATCAAGGTAATTTATGGAGTGTGATTGAATTTCGTAGGTAAATTGTAACCGTGGATCAATGGAATTGAGATGGGTTAGTTCCTTTAGCAGGATGTCTTCTGGGCCTTGCCACATGAGGAAGATGTCGTCGATAAATCTGACGAACATTTTCAAATGATCTTTCCATGTTGTTTTGCAAAGAATGTGATCTTGTTCGAATCTATGCATGAACATATTCGCATAGGCAGGAGCTGCCGAATTGCCCATTGAGGTTCCAGTCAGTTGTTGAAACCACTCGTCCTTCCATGTGAAATAGCTGTGGAGTAGGGTGAATTCTAGTAACTCCATTAAGAAAAGTTTCATGTCTTGGTTCAACTCTGTCCTCAGTAAACAGTGTTCTGTTGCTTCTATTCCCATGGAGTGGGGAATGGATGTATACAATGATGTGACATCAACGGTACAAAGAATTGCGTTGCTGAAATCATCTACTTCCACGATTTTGAGTTTGTTAAGGAAATCCGTTGTATCTCTCAGAAAAGTGGGTATAGAAGTGACAATAGGTTGAAAGTACTTGTCCAAAAATTTACCCACTGGATCATGGATGCTTCCACATGTAGAAACTGTGGGCCTACATGGAGGCGCTTGGAGATTTTTGTGAATTTTTGGGACCAGGAAAAATCTTGGGCTCTTGGGATATTGGGTTGTGAGGTATCTGGTGGTTTTTGTGGTAATAACCTCATTGTCTTGAGCCTTGCTGATAATTGAATCAAGCATTTCCTTATATTCTGTGGTGGGATCACTTGGTAGTTTAAGGTATGTGTTGGTATCCAAGAGGTGGAGGGATGCCTGCTCTTCATAGTAAGTGGTATTTAAAATGACGATGGCACCACCCTTATCGGCTTTAAGACAGGTCACTTGTTTGTTAGATGCGATGGATTTGAGGATGTTAATTTCTTTAACGGTGAGGTTCTTGTGCTTGGATTTGGGTTGGCAGTTGAGTTTGGTTAGATCATTTTTTACGAGGGTCTCAAAGGTGTCTAGACATTTATGTGAGACAGGTGCTAGGAAAGTACTTCTTGGACGAAGGCCCCTGAGTTGATCAGGTTCTGTGTCATCTGATGTCAGAGGGTGATACTCCGGAGCATCTCACAATCTTTGAGACTATTAGAACAGCGCTGTGCATCCATCTACACCCCATTGATACGTATCATAGACTCTGTCCCATCTGCTTGCAGGTACCTCTCATCTTGTCTTGAATCCACCTCTGCGTTCTAACTGACTCTTTCACCTTCTTCGCCAGAAACATGTTCACTGAAGTCCTCCATTGTGGTCTACAGTGGTTTCCAACGTCACTTTGCACCTATGCACCTGGCTTCCCTTGTGTAGGTATCTTGATTCCTGGATTATCCACAAGTGGGGTGACTGTTCAACCTTCCATCTTCCATGGCGTTTCTTCAGGGTCACTGCGAAGGGTCCTTTCCTTTTTCTTTAAAACTGTGACTTACCTATTGACCTGTATTGAGCACATAGTCATGTTCCCACTCTGCACGTTAACTTTGTTGGGTTCCTGGGTACTTACCTTGGGTGGTTCTTTGGGTCCCTGGCTCTTCTACATCTTATGGGTCCAATCACAACTTAACGTGTGGTTCGCATTCCACTATTTTAATATATGGTTTGGTGCCCCCCTGGAGACCACTGTGTATTTGTGCTATTTATGTGTTCTATTATCCAAGAATTGTGAGTATTGTGGTTATATCACTGGGTAGGTGACATTGCAATGTGTTAATGACTGTTTATGATATATATATTTTTTTATAACTACACTGTGTGGTTCTTTTTCACTTAACCTACACCATAAGATTAAGTACTGTTAAAACAAGCTGGCAAACTGTGATTCCCCAGTGAACAGTGCTGATGGCACAGATGGTGTCCCCTTTCTTCTTCATGGTAGGGTTCAGAGTAGGAAGAAGAGGTCTAGGTCCCCCTCTGCCGAGTCCAAAGCTTCAGGTAATTCCCTAGAGACCTCCATATCCAGCACGGGAGGACTCCTTGGAAAGGGAGTGCCATCTGATCAAGTTTGAGAGAGTTATACTCAGGCTCAAGCAAGATCAGTTGGCCCTTGACAAGAAGACCCTGGAAGTAGAGAAAGCTAGGAAGAAACTGGGACTAGAGTCCAATGGTGGTAGCAATAGTGTACCTAAAATCTGGGAAACATCCTTTGACACTAGGAACCTCAGCAGGATAGTCCCTTCTTACTCGAAGGGGACTGATATTCATAAATGGATCACTGCCTTGGAGAAGGCCTGTAAAGTTCAGAATGTTCCTCAAGGGCAGTGGGAAGCTATCCTGTGGCTCTCCTTTGCTCACAAAGGTAGAGACAAGCTCCTTACTGTTAGAGAAGAGGAGGCTGACAAGTATTCAGTCGTGAAGATTGCACTCATAGATGGGTTTGGCTTAACTACTGAGCAATACAGGATTAGGTTCAGAGACACCCAGAAGGCACACACCCAGGACTGGGTAGATTTCATTGATTAATAGTCCTATTAAAGGCTCTGGAAGGCTAGCTTCATGGATACAAGGTACAAGACTATGAAGGGTTGTATCATTTGTTGATGGGGGAGCACATATTTAATAACTGTCAAAACCAACTACTGCACCAGTACCTGGTGGACTCTGATCTGACATCTCCCCAAGAATTGGGAAATAAGGCAGACAAATGGGTCCACACCAGGGTTAAGCAGAAAAACCATGGTGGTTGTGGTGGAAGTGACTAGAAGAAGCAAGATTCTTCTGAACCCAAAGAGAAGGGCAGGGAGAAGGGCAAAAAAAAGAGTCTTCCCAAAGTCCCCAAACACCTGCATCTAAGGGTGAGTCCCAGAACTCCAAGAAGTGTACAAAGAAACATCGGTGGTATTTATGCAAAGTAAAGGCCCATTGGACAAAAGATTCTTGTTGTTCAAAGGCCAAGGAACCGACTACTACTGCTAAGGCAACTGCTCCCCCTAGTACCAGTATAAGTGGTAGTACAGCAACCAATGGAATAGTAGGTTTAGCCCTGGGCTCTGAGGTGGGTTCTGGCCTTGTCAGAACTCCAACTCAGGCTCTTCTAGTCTATGATGGTGGCATAGATCTTGCCACCTTACAGGTAAGTCCCACTACTTTGGGCAAGTACAGACAACATTCTTTAATCATTGGAAATGTAGCAATGGCTTACAGGGACACAGGGGCCAGTGTCACAATGATGACAGAGAAACTAGTGCCTCTTTAAAAGATCATACTTGGACAAATGTGCCAAATAGCCAACGCTTGCAATGTCAGGACTGATCCTTGGCAGTTGTGAATCCCCTTTTGGGAGGGGCAACTGGCCCTAAAAGAGTTGCGGTATCTCCAGATCTACCAGTAGATTTTCTGCTGGGAAATTATCTAGAAATTTCAGCCTGGTCTGAAGTATAATCCAGGACTCATGCAGCGATGATGGGCATCTCTGCCAATGTATTTGCTGATACCAGGGCTCAGGCTAAGAAGCTTAGCACGGAGGGAGCACTGGACCCTGAAAGAATGGAACAGAGTGCTCCTAAGAGAAGGAGCAGGAAGGGTAAGGAATTATCCTCCTCCCATACTCCCAGTGAGGATCGGTCTCCTGAGGGAGAAGACCTCAGTCCCTGTGAATGATCTGTCCAAGAGGAACTTGGGCCTCAATCGGCAGAGTTCTTGGAAGCAGGGGGCCCTTCCAGAGCAGACTTGAGTTTGGAGCAGCAATCCTGCCCCTCTCTTGAAAAGCTCATACAGTAAGCTGCGGCTGAGGAAGCAGGGAATGTCAGTGGATCCTATAGGATCTATTGGGAAAATGGGCTCTTGTTTCCTGAAGGTAGAGACCCCAAGCCTGGTGCTACCAGGAGGTTGGTATTACCCCAGAAGTTCAGAGGTTTTCTTCTCTCCCAGGCACATGACATTCCCCTTGTGGAAACGTTGTGCAAAGTAAGACTTGAGAAAGGATTACCCTCATTTTCCTGGCTCCATATTTCAGAAGACACCAATGAGTTTGGTTGCTCCTGTGTCACTTGTCAAGCCAGTGGTAAGTCAGGTGGCAAAACAAAGAACCCCTTAATTCCACTCCAAGTAGTTGGGTTTCCCTTTGAGAGGGTAGGGATTGACATTGTTGATCCCTTGAACACTCCAACTGTATCTGGACACTGTTACATACTAGTGGTGGTGGACCATCCCACTTGGTATACAGAGGCCATTCCCCTTAGAATCACTGTAGCTCCTGTAGTGGACAGGGCCATCTTGAGAATCTCTTCCAGAGTGGGATTCTGTGGGAGGTCTTAACAGACAGAGGTGCCAACTTCATGTCTAATTATATAACTACAATGTGGAAAGAGTGTGGAGTAAACTATAAGTTTACCACACTCACCATCCACAATGCAATGGGTTCTTGTTGAAAGGTTCAACAAGACCCTGAAGGGTATGATCAAGGGTCTCCCAGAAATGTTCACGTGAAAATGGGATGTCTTACTACCCAGCCTTCCCTTTGCTTACAGAGAGGTTCCCCAGAAGGGGGTTGGCTATAACCCATTTGAAAGTCTGGTTGGACATCCAGTTAGGGGTTCATTGTGTCTTGTTAAGGAGGGTTAAGAGCTACCTCTAAAACCTCTCAAACCTCCTAAACAGGACATTGTGGACTATGTATTTGGCCTGCGATCAAGTATGGCTGAGTATCTGAAGAAGGCAAGTAAAAACCTAAAGGCCAGCCACGAGCTTCATAAACACAGCATGACCAAAAGGCCAATCCTGACTGTTTACCTGCCAGGACAGAAAGTGTGAGTGTTGCAGGCTGTGGCCCCAGCATCTCTCTAAGACAAATTGAATGGCCCCTACACCATCCTTGAAAAGAAAGGTTACTTACACCACCCACTTGGTGGACCTAGTTACTCCCAGACGCCCCCATATGGTACTTCAAGTGAATCGCCCAAAACCTGTTATAGACAGGGCTGACATGAGCTTCCTCATGGCCTCTGATGAGAAACAGGAGGAAGAGAGTGACCCACTTGCTGATCTCCTCCCTCAGAACCCTGTTGATGGGTCAGTTAAATGAGTGGCCTTGGTAGGCAGCCTCACTAATGTACAGCAAGCTGATTGCGGAAGGTCCTCAATCAGTACCAAAACATGTTCTCTCTGACACCCTGTCAAACCAGCTGGTGTACCCATTAAGTGGACACAGGTGACAGTCTGCCTGTAAAGAACAAAGTTTAGACACAGCCTGACCTTGTCAGATCCTGCATAAAGGCAGAGGTCCAGAAGAGGCTGGACTTGGGGGTCATTGAGCCTTCAGATGGCTCTTGGACTAGTACAGCAGTCCTTCTGTCAAACCTTACACAAAGGGTGGAAACAGAGATATGAGGATATGTGTGGACTACAGAGCCCTCAATGCAGTCACTAGGACTGATGCCTATCCTATTCCTGGGGCAGATGAGCTCATAGATACTTTCGCCTCAGCAAACATTTAAGGACATTTGACATGGCTGCTGGCTACTGGGAAATCGGACTAGCTGAGGATGCCAAGCCAAAAACAGCATTTTCAACCCCTAGTGGGAATTATCAATTTATTGTGATGTCCTTTGGTCTGAAAAATGCACTTGTCACATTTCAGTGGCTGGTGAACAAAGTTCTCACTGGTCTGGAAGCCTATAGTGCAGCATATCTAGATGACTTTGCTGTCTTTAGCTCCACCAGGAGGATTACCGGGTCCCCCTCAGAAATGTTCTGGAGACCCTGCAAAAGGAAGGCCTCCCTATCAAGGCTACAAAGTTCCAGATAGGGCAGAGCAATGTTGTATACTTGGGTCACCTGTTAAGTGGAGGCCAAGTTCAGGCATTGGAGAGCGAAGTCTGGACCATTTGGACTGGGTGCTCTCACTATTCAGACTCAGGTCAGAGCTTTCTTGGGCCTGATAGGGTGCTACAAGAGGTTTGGTAAAGGATATGGGTCCATTTTGCACCCCCCCTTAATGATCTCACCTCCAAGACAATGCCTAAGAAAGTTCAGTAGACAGTTAGCTATCACAAGGCATTTCATGACTTGAAGCAGGCCATGTGCACTGCTCCCATTCTGCAAAGTTCAGACTATTCCAAAACCTTCATTGTCCAGACAGATGCTTCTGGGTTAAGGGTAGGAGCTGTTTTGTCACAACTAAATACAGAGGGCCGGACCAACCAGTAGCTTTCATAAGCAGAATTTTCAGTCCACTATGCGTCACATCAGTGACTGGATGGGGGCTAATCATCTAAAACTTAACCCCGATAAAACCGAGCTGGTGCTTATCGGGGGCCCCTCCAATCCGTGAAAACCCAATTTTTGGCCCTCTGACTTGGGCTCCCCTCCCTTGCCCTGCTGACTCCGCCAAAAGCCTTGGAGTGATCATATCTAAAGACCTGTCGATGAAGCCTTAGATTACCACTGTGGTGTCTTCTAGCTTTTTCCATCTGCGAAAAATTCGGAAGATCTCTCGTTTCCTCACCACGGAGGCCCTTACCCTGGCTCTTTTGGCCTTGGTTATGTCTAGAGTCGACAATTCCAACTCATTGTATGTGGGTATCCCTGCTTACCAGCTGAATCGACTGCAGCTGGTTCAGAACCAGGCTGCACGATTGATCTTTCACCAGCCCAGGCATCAACATGTTCAACCTTTGCTTAAGTCCCTACATTGGCTCCCCGTGGCTGAGCGCTGTAATTTTAAACGGGGCTGTATTATCTTTAAGGCCCTGACTGGCCTTGGCCGGGTTTTCATTTCTTCCTCCCTTTGTCACTACATCCCTTCCCGTAACCTTCAATCCTCCCATCTCGCTTTGCTTAAAACTCCCACCTTCAAACGCAAGAAGCATGGTGGGCTTCGATTTTCTTCCTTGCTCCTTCTTTTTGGAACGTGCTCCCGTTAGAGTTTAGGCTTACTTCTTCCTACACTCAGTTCAGGTCACGCCTGAAAACTCACCTATTTCGCAAGGCTCACAATTAGGTTTCCTTTTGGCTTTCCTTTCTTTTCCCCGCTGCCCATTTATCCATTTATCCTTCCTGTTCCTTCTATGCCGACTAGCGCCAAGAAACTGCTGGGTGTAAGAGCGCTCTATAAATTCCTTTACATAACATAACATAACATAACAGAAGGTTTACCCCCAGGGTGAAACGTTGGTCAGCTGTAGAGATGAAGGCCTTTGGTTTGGTCTGGGCCTTAAAGAAGTTGAGAACATACCTGTTTGGTACTCACTTCCTTGCACAGACAAATCACAAGCCCCTCTGAAACAAAGGGTTAAAATTGCAAAACTTTTGGGGTGGTCCATTTCCTTACAGTGGATGGACTTTCAGTGGAACATAGGCCTGGGAGTAACCATGCCAATGCAGATGGACTCTCCAGATATTTCCACATAGAAAATGTAGACTCAACTGTGCAAAGGTTAGTCTCATCGCCTTACATGGGGGGGGGTTGTGTAGGAAAGTATGAACTGCTTTCATGGTCACCCCCAAATTTGCAGGTACTAAGGTAACCAGGGCATAGGTGCACCAGAGGTCCTCCATGGGCTGAAGCATGCGTTATAACAGATATACGTTTTCTTATATCTGAGCTCATTGCACTTAAAACCTACAATTCACTGCTAAGGCAGGCCTTTCAAACCTGAAGGCACGGTGTGAGGGTGCCTGGGCATGAGCAGGACACCCCTACAATCCCCTACAATCCACAGAGTCCATTCTCCTGGGTTGTAAATCTATCAGCCATGATGGTATATAGAGGGACCATGCGTCATATTGCAATGGCTAACTCTATTGCAATGTGTTAGTGAGTGCTTATAATACATTTTAATTTTCATAACTCCACTGTGTGGTTCTTTTTCACTTAACCTACAAGATTAAGCACTGGTAAAACAAGCTGCTTTGCAATTCTTCTGGACTAAGCCTGAAGGCTTCTCTCCATAGCTACCACTTAGAGAGCTTTCTGGTGGTTATCTAAGACCAATAAAATCACCATAAGGCTTGTCTGGATAAGTGCATGGTGCTACACTTACATAAATGAGCACCATATACTAAGCCAGCCTCCTACAAGCATGCTTCACAAAATGTTCAAATGGCTCCACATCAGCTCAAGAAAAACTTTTACATTGGCCCTCATCACCAGCCAGCTCGACTATGAAAACACATTCTAAGCCTGAACCTCCTGTAAGCGCCTGCAAAGAGTCCAGATAATCCAGAATGCAGCAGCCGGACCGATCCTCAACCTGCCCAAGAGGACACACATCACCCAGCACCAGAAATACCTCCACTTGCCCCCATACATAAGAGATGCCATTTCATGCTCCTGACCCACACATACAAAAGCCTCCACAATCAAGGACCAGGCTCCATGAATCTCTGCCTGACATTCCATCAACTCTCCTGAAATCCTTGCTCCACACACCTCGCCCTCACTCAGACACCATGTATCTGCTGCAGATGTGCTGGAGAAAGCTCCTTCTCCCACCTTGCTGCCAAAGCCTGGAACGCCCTTCACTTTTGCATTTCTCAAGACCTGGCTCTATGACTGATACCTGCAGCACAGCGCCTGCATAACCTCTGGGGTGTTTAGCCACACTATACAAATACTACTTTATTGGCAAATATGTGTATATATTTTTGAGGGGATGTGTTTGTATTTATCAAATCTGGAAGCCCTAACACTCTTATCAAATGGTTCAGATTGTACCTATTACGTTAATTAATTTTTGTTGTCTATGTTTTTAAAGAACTGGGCGAGTATGAATGACAGTGTGTTGTCTTTATCAAGATTGGAACGTGCCGTTATAAATGATTTTATAAATCATGGTAAGCTGCCAGCACTGTTTTTTATTCTACACCCAGGACATGTACAGTATTTCACTATTTACCATGAGAACACTCTTGGCGCAATCTTCTGGTTCACGTGGCATTTTTTGGATCTTGCTTTGTCAGGAATTTATGATACATAGGCATCATGATGCCAGGATTAAACAAAAATCAGGATAGCAGTTTTGTATGCATTTTGGCACTCAGATAAGGGGCTCACACCAATCTAAGATGCAGGGAACATTCCCATCCCAGCAACGGCTGTCTCAATCTCTGCCATCAAAATAGGCGCACATAAAAATTGGCTGTATGATTGTTCTAACTACAGTGTCACGCTCTTTAGGCATGGTTCTATGTGTGCTCCTGCGAAATGTGGCGAGGCCATATATTACTGCTTATAATGTGTTGTGAAAATCACAAACATGCTGTCACCAATAGCAGCCTCAAAACCCCATCATTCCATATTTCAATAATGGCGACCAGGCATCTGTTGCTGCAGCAACACAGCAAGTGTCCTGCCAGGTCTTTCTCCCTCTCGGTATGAGCGGGCCAGCAAATACCAAGGTAGACACCTTGGGGCAGATTTATGAAGGTCTTGCGCCGCCGGTGCGTCATTTTTAACATGGGAAAAAGTGACGCACCGGCGGCGCAAGTCCTTCATAAATCTGCCCCCTTGTTTCTCTGACTTCTCTTAAAATGCCAGAAGCAGAGTGCTGCACTCAGGGAAGTATTTGGCGTTTCTGGTTTCTATGTGGAAGGAGTGGAGTCTGTGATCTTTCAATGAGATCGCGGACTCGGCGCGTTATGTCCGGATTTGTCTGAGACAATCCTGGCATTCTTTTGCGCGAGCTGTGACAGTCTGTGCAATCATTTTGCGCTACTGTCCATAATAGAAACTTGCAGCGCAGGATCCGTTCGTGGCCTGAGGGAAGCTTGAATTATAAATGTGTGACGCATGCTTCCGAGGGGGGCGTGGTTTGGACGCCGAGGGAGATGGCGGCTCTCTAAGTCTCTCCGCCCGTGCCGAAGGACTTGACTAGATCTGGAGCGCAAATCCACTCCAGCGCCGACAATTACAGAAGAATCGGGCAGCGGAATGTAAGCGGAGCACATAGAGCGCTCAGCTGACGAGCTGCGTGAAGGAGAAGTCCGATTTTGTCGGACTCGAAGCTCCGCTCCGGGTGCTGCCGGGCTCTGGTGAAGGAAGGCGGGAGGAAGGCTACGCGATCAGCCCAGCAGCCCGCCGAGGACGCCGGCAGACGGGAATCGAGGCTCCTGCTCGATATGGGAGCAGACTATTAAAAATTCCGGCGGCACACCGGACTGTGAAATGTGCAAAAGAATAACCGGAGAAGGAGAACCGTGAGTAAATTGAACGCTTGGGGGCACAGTAAACAGCAAACAGCTCAAGCACAGCCACCGCTCACACCCTCACAAAATGGCGGCATAACGCATTTTTAAGGAACTGCAGGTCCACAAACAGATTCTGCCCATTTGCTTGCAACGTTTCTGATGGGATAAACGAGCAAAAATGAATGAGATTAAAAAACAACTGAACATTTAAACCAGTAACTCAGTAATAAGCGGAAAGGTACCTTTGGTGATGATTTTGACCCCTGAGGATCTATAGTGTGTGATCCTGTGTGTAAAGACTGACCATGATCCCATGACCATGATCCCAAATCATCCTAATTACTTTTGAAACTGCTTTTGAACTGCCTTTGATACTGCTAAGGCATCTGGGCTGCCACATTTTCATATGCTGTAGTGGCTGAGTGCTGGCTCAACGTGAAGAAGTGAATAACTGATGTCTTGCAATGGGCAAAAGTTAGGAGCTACCACGGAGTGGCAAAAACTGGCAAAGTCTGTAAAAAAGGTAGTGTCTGAATATATGCTTGGAGATTGCGCACACTGCAATGCGAATAAGTGTGAGTCCCACTCATCGCATATTACCTATTTAACGTGTGTGGTTGATCCCAAAATGGCGACGTGTGTGGTTAATCCCGAAATGGCGACGCAAGCTTCCACCCTGAGATGAAGAATTGCGCCTTCAGCACAACGACTGAGCTAATCATATAATCGATCAGTTAAGTGATTGCCGGCTCCTGGGTGTCTCGAATTTTTGAGTGGTCATCTGGAGGAACAAATAGGATAAATAGGAATAAATAGGGACAATTACCAGAGACTGGAAAAGGAAGTGCGCCACAGCGATCAGGCACGAATCAGGGGAATCACTGTCCACTGTTCACGATCAGTCAGTCTATACCACGAATGAACATGTCTGACAAAGAGCTTGCAAAAGGCCTGAAGAGGCTTAAGTCTGATCTGGCATCACCTGGCAAGGGGAAGAAGGATAACCCGGATCCAATAGATTTAATACTTAGCAGACTTGATGAAGTCAGAGATCTGGCGAAAGCGACAAAGGAAGAGGTGGCAGCAATCAAACAAGATAACCGCGACACCAATGCAAAACTTTTGGAGGCGGAAACGAGGATTAGCAAACTTGAGGATATGGAAGTTAAGACCTGCAACGCAGATAAACGCTTGTGCATAGCAGCAGATCAAACAACACGGAAACTCGCTGAATTGGAGGACCGGAATCGAAGGGGAAATCTACGCATTTTTGGCATTCCGGAAGGTTCAGAGGATCAACTAGGGAACTGCGTAGCTTTTCTTGAATCCTGGTTTACCCAAGCTACAAACATGACGTTTCTACACCCACTAGAATTTGACAGAGCCCATAGAGTCCCGGCCAGGATCTCCAAGGATCAAAAGGGTCCCAGAGCTATTGTTTGTAAACCGCTCCGGTACCAGCATGTAGAACAGATTCTTACCTTCATGCGGAAAAACAATCACATCCTGTGGAAATCTGCTAAGGTCTATATATCTCAAGACTATAGTAAGGAGACGGTGGACGTCAGGAAGGCATTCTTGGCGCTTAGACCGCAGCTGAAGAAAAGGGGTTTCCAATATGGATTCGTTGATCCGGCAAGGTATCGAGTGATTATTCAAGGCTCTCCACACATTTTTTCAGATCCATTGAAATTGAAACGTATGTTGGATGGCCCAGATGACTTGGACATGGAGACGAACAATCCTGAAAGCTCCGCTGATCAGGCTTCAGCTTCAGGCTATAAATGAAGGGCACCCTGCTAAACGCATTTTCCAATGGTTTTCTATTCCTGGTTATTAAACGAAACAGAGAATTTGTTCGGTCTGTTATGTCACAAGAATATGGTACTTTTGATAGTCCGGATTAAGGCCTCTGATTCAGAGTTCATGTTTCCATATATGTCTCCATATAGTTCACATTTCTCAGTATACTTTGAGGGTCCAGGTTAAGGCCCAGGTTTAAAGCTTTAACTATGGTATTCATGTCTGCACATTGACATTCTTCTACCTTGAGCTGTTTAATACGTTTAATGCGTTTTTCGCATGCCTCAATACATGACTTTATACCTTTATCAGCTGGTAATGTTGGGGGTTCTGTTACTCATTTGACGAAGGTAATACCGTGTTTTGCTTGTCTTTTATCCTGCAGTTTTTTAATTCTTTAATACATGCAAGGTTACTAGATACATGGCTTATTATAGCTGTGATAGTTAACAACGACTCACGAGTTTGCAGTAAATGTTAATAGTCTTGTATGCTCCAGATTAAAATTAAAATTAATATGGATATGTTTTGGCACGGGGAGGCTGCACCGTACTCTCTCTCCAATCGCCATGCCTACTGAATACAGGTGGGGTGGGGAGGGTGGAGGGTTGAGGGGATTGGGGGTTTGGGTATGTGTTACATGTCTTTTATGTTTGATTCTTCTTCTTCTTGCTTGCATTTTCACTATTGCGATGGCACTTGATGGTGGTGTGGGTTATAGACTCTATGTTCACTCATATGTCCTTTCGAAGTCTCGGAGAGGTGAAAGATTAACATTTTGTAGTTGGTCAAGTGAGGTGACTGTCTTTCTCTGGATGAAACACTGTTTACCTGTTCACAAATAATACTGTAAATACTCCGATGGGAGTATGTAATATGGACAAAATGAAGATATTGTCACTTAATGTTAAAGGTTTGAACCAACCTATCAAAAGACAAAAAATCTTAGACTATGTGCGTAGGTTAAAAGGTGATATTGTATTGCTACAAGAGACAAAGCTGGAAGCTAAGCTGTTTTTTCACATGCGGAATAAGTTTTACAGTGAGGTTGTGGGTGCAGAATCTGTACACAAGAAGAATGGGGTGTTGATTCTTGTCGCGAAGAAATCAAAGGTGGAGGTTTTATCTTCTGAGGCTAGTTTAGATGGGAGGTGGGTTACGGCCAAACTAAGTAAGGATAATACAGAGTTTTATGTTACGAACATATATGCTCCTAACATCAGTGACCTCAAGTTTTGGGAGGAGTTAAATAAACATATAGATAATATCCCAGATAGTGCTGTTCACATAGTAGGTGGTGACTTTAATCTTCCAAAGGACGCAACGCTAGATAGGGACTCGCACTGCCCTTTCAAACCAAACAAATCTCATAGAGCCTTCAATAATCTGTGTGAACGCTTTCATTTAGTGGATGCTTGGAGGCTCCAGAACCCTACAGGGAGGGATTATACTTTTTATTCTACACCACACGACTCATACTCCAGGATTGACTACATCCTTATAACACAGAACGGGGTACCCAGAATAGAATCTACCACCATAGAACCTCGTGTGATGTCGGATCATTCTTGTATATCCCTGTCCATTGCAAATGCCAAATCATCTCCTCGTCAGACGTCTTGGCGCCTGAATGACGAGATTTTAAGCGATGCTCAACACAGATCCACAATACAAGCTGCCATTGTATCTTACCTGCAAATTAATAGAGAAGGGGACACATCTGATCTTATTAGATGGGATGCCATGAAAAGTACAATACGGGGAGTTTGTATCAAGATTAGGGCTGCCATGAATAAAAATTATAACGCGAAATTAGAATCCCTTGAAAGTGAAATTGGAGATCTTGAAAGTAAGCATCTGAGGTTAAGAGATGATATGACCCTCTATGCCCTGGCAAATAAAAAATATGAACACAATAAATTAATAAGTGAAAGGGCGGGAGTTTGGCTAGACAAAGGTAGGAGATTTAAGATTTGTGAATCCAATAAAGCGGGAAAGAGTCTCGCCTCATATTTGAAATTCAAAGTACAAAAGAACTGTATTAACATCCTTAAGGACGCCTCAGGGAACTCACATTCTGAGCCAGACAAGATAGCTGAGGTATTTAGGGTATTCTATGAGGATCTCTATGCAAAAAATACGAAGGTGGAAGAAGATAAAATTAAGAGTTATTTGGATGAGTGTGATCTTCCAAGATTGTCTGCTGAGGATCAGGTTGGTCTAAATGGCCCGATAAGTGCTGAGGAAGTGGAAGGTGCGAATAAAAAATTAAAAACAGGGAAGGCACCAGGCCCGGATGGCTTTACAGCAAGATTCTATAAAACATTCCCCACGATATTATCTGGGCCGTTACTTAACCTGTTCCATGAAATAAATAGATCTGGGGAAGTAAAAGGCACTCTGGCGGAGGCAACAATTGCAGTACTCCCTAAGGAAGGTAAAGACCCTTCGCTCCCAAAAAACTACAGACCGATTTCGCTAATTAACATTGACTGTAAGATTCTAGCTATGATACTTTCAGCACGTCTTCAAAAGGTGCTCCCACAACTAGTTCATCCATCTCAAGCGGGCTTTCTAAAGCATAGGTTGTCCAGTGATAACACACGGATTTTGGCCCATGTGTTGGAAAAAGCTAGACTTCTAGAAACCCCTACAGTGGCAATAACGTTAGATGCAGAAAAAGCCTTCGATAAGGTTGACTGGGCCTTTCTGGAAGCAGTCCTCAATAAATTTAGCCTGGGGGAAACATTTACACGGCTAGTTATGTCACTTTATTGCTGCCCCTCGGCACGAGTCAGGGCGGGTGGAGCATTTTCGTCCTCCTTTTGCTTAAAACAAGGTACGAGGCAGGGGTGCCCTCTATCACCCTCTTTATTTTTATTGGCAATCGAACCGTTCTTACATCATATAAGGAAAGACCCTAAAATTGCAGGTATACCGTTTGGGGACTGCACGGTCAAACTGACAGCGTATGCGGATGATGTACTTATTCTATCTGAAAAGGCGGATGAAGCAGTATCTGCACTCATGACGGACATTGAAGAATTTTCGAAGGTATCGGGCTACAAGCTCAATAAAGACAAAACAGAGGTCAAACTGCTGAACAATAAAGGTGACAAGGGGATCTTGGGGGACTCTGGTCTTACATGGCAGCCCAAATGCTTTAAGTACCTAGGGTTGGACTTCGATAAGGATTTAATTTCCACCCTAAATATAAATGAGGAATCGACGTTGAAAAAAGTATCTACCCTTCTAGAAAGTTGGTCCCCTAAATTCCTTTCTTGGTGGGGCAGGGCTGAAACACTCAAAATGATGTCGACCCCCTTAGTTAACTACCTGGCCAGTATGCTCCCTATGACGGTCTCTAATACTTTTGTCTCGAAAATAGACCAGCTGTTTGGTAACTTCCTGTGGCGGGGCAAGAAGGCCAGGATATCCCTGAAGAAGCTACAACTGGCGAAAGATAAAG
This sequence comes from Lissotriton vulgaris, assembly GCF_964263255.1. NCBI lineage: Eukaryota > Metazoa > Chordata > Amphibia > Caudata > Salamandridae > Lissotriton > Lissotriton vulgaris. Next base: position 275,898,934 of record NC_141696.1, read on the forward strand.
GCGGCCTGGGTCTGCCATTGTTCAGGAACTACCAGACAGCCTTTCTTTGTAAGCAAGGTGCTCAATGGTTTATAAAAACATCAACTTACACTCCGGTGTGGATTGACATTGAGAGATCAATAGTGGGCAATGCTCCTCTTGAGTCTTTAATCACCATGGACCTGTCACACTTACCCCACTCAAGATATATAATGTTAAATACCAGAAGGGCCCTCCTTAGACTCGATCAAACACACAAAACCAAATTGACATTTTCTAAATCATCATGTATGTCTCTATGGAGAAACCCCTACCTTAAACACGTAGGTGTGGAACTCTTCTGGGAGTCATGGTCCGGCAAAGGTATTAATCTGGCAGGAGATTTGTATGACAATAACGAACCAATCCCGTTCTCAAACTTGCAGGCAAAGTTTGACCTATCACCGATAGACTTCTATAATTTCTTAAAAGTTAAGGCGACGCTAACTAGCCGTAACTTCTCACCCTACACTCCATGGCTGATAACACATCTCCCACGTATTATGCATACAGGTCACTTCGTTTCCAAGGTGTATAAACTGTTGCTACCGTTGCCCAATAAATCTCACAGGACTGTTGAAGCGAAATGGGAAGCGGAATCAAACTCCACAGGTATAGAGTTCGATTGGGAATTGATTCATAAGTCAGCACTGACCCACAAAGTATCACCCATCCTATTCCAGACAAAGTATATGCTCATAAATAGGTCGTTCTGGACCCCGGAAAGGCTGTTTAAATGTAATTTGCGTGACTCTCCGGAGTGCTGGAATTGCCAATCAGGGACTGGGGATCTCCCTCACATGCTATTCAACTGTCCCCTACTGAAAGAATATTGGGAGAAAATATTTGTATGCATCCATCATGTATTTAAGATAATGCCAAAGAAGGAATTTGTATATGTCATTCTAGGGGGGCTGGAACCGCGATTAGCAAATGAGCATGATCGCCAACTTTTGGACTTAATGTTGACATTGGCATGTAAGGTTGTTTTATGCAAGTGGAAATGTGCTAAGGAAGTAAATTTCAAGATTTGGCAGGAATGGCTGTCTTTCCTAAGAGGTGCCACGAACCAAGCATTACAGTCCTCTACGTGGTGTCCATCCAATAAGAAATTGTGGAAATCACTTGATAAATAATCCCTCCATTTTGACCCGCCTTGAAGCAAGACGCCCTTGTAATAATACCTTAGATATATGGGTGTGATCCTAGTCTGTATGTTAGAACTATTCCCATTGCATCCACACGTCAAGTGTTTAACACCTTAATCAATAACCTTGTGACAAGCAAGAGTGATTCTTCTCTTTATTTTTATCATTTGTAGTTTCTGTATTGGTCTGACAACATCTGTAACAACTCACTTTTTGCTGGAAGATTTAATGTAATGTCTTTTGCTTTTATTTTCTTACCTCAATAAACATGATTTGAAATAAAAAAAAATAAAAATGAGTGACGCATGTTTGTGCCAGGAAAGCTTTTTTCTCGCCATTGACAGGCCTATTCGGAACTGATGTTCTGTGTGGTAGAAAACCTTGCCTTGTAGGCGGTCGTCTGAGGCCCTAACATAACACCCACATCCTTTATCTGTTGAGTGTGTTCAGAAAACTTACCACTGTACCCAGGGGCGGATTGGCAAGGTGGGCATTCGGGAATGGGCCGAAGGGCCGGTGCCTCAGTGCCCTCTGTGGGCCGTTTTTTTTCTCCCCTGTCCCAGTCCACATCAGAGTGCACTAGGAAAGGGGAGAAAAAAAAACGGCCCACAGAGTGCACAGATACAGAGAAAATGAAAGCAGCCTCGCAGTGCGGCCAGACAGCGGTTGTCAGCTGTCGGCTCTCCTTCACCCCTACCCTGCCAAGCAATCAAGCTGAGGCTGGGCTGGGGAGGGGTGATTGTTTGCAATAATCGGCCTCCCTGGGGGCCAGGTGTTTCTCCGGCCTTTCAGCCATTTGCACCTCGGCCCCCTGGCGCCCATGCAGCCCAGAAACGGTGTTAGTCTTAACACCTCGCCCACAGCCCTTCACATTCAGGGCATAGTGGGCGAGGAAGAATGGGTCTTGCTGTGGGGGCCTGGTGATGTTTGGAATTTTTTTGTTTTATTTATTTATTTATGCGATTTTATATAGCGCGGACTTTACCCGAAGGTGTCAGAGCGCTTCACACTAGGAACAGCAATAATACATGAGGTGAAAATTATAAGTGGGCAAATTACAAAAGCAAACGTTAAGTTACATGAATCAAAAGTGACAATAGTGAGCAACCAAAATACAAGAGGAGCAAACGATACATTACAGGAGGAAAAAGAGATATGTGTGCAGGTTACAAAAGCGTACAAAATACAAGTAGAGGTATAATACTGCAATTAATGGCAGACACTCCAGCGCAAGAACAAACGTTACGTAGGCAATGGTGGCACTTGTGCAAGCATCTAAAGCAAACAAAAAGTGAGAGGTAGCAAACAGTGTGTTACAAGAGAAAAGTGACTTGTGCAAGTTACAAAAGGGTACCATACACAGGTACAAGGCCAATACTACAGTAAATGGTAAATACTCAAACTGCCAGAACACACTGGGAAGGCACTTCCCATGCACTAGCTTCACCTCAGCCTCCCCCCTGGCTACCTGGCTACCTTGGATGACCCAGAAAGCTGTGTTTTGTGCTCCCCTGCCAGGACATTTTCCCAAGGCCTGGAGGGTTGATTAATTTACTAATTGCAGGGGCCTTACCTCTGTTCATGTGCTCCTGAGCTGAAGGTCTGGGGAGGGCTGAGTAGGTTAGTAATAGCAGGGGCTTTGCTGCTTTTCAGGTGCTCCTGTGCTGGAGGGCTGGAATAATTTTGTGACAAAAAGGGGCCTTGCTATTTTTTTTAGTTGCTCAGCATGTAGGCCATTGTCACCTTGGCCCTGTGTCGTGTGCAAGAACAGTATCCTCCCACTTTCATTCCTTGTCTGTGCAAATGGTGTTTCATGAAAGGGCACGCCCCTTGAATATGGGCCACGCCCCTTAAATATGGACCACGCCCCTTAAATATGGGCCACGCCACTTGAATGAGGGCCACTTTTCTCGTCAGTGCCCGGGCCGAATTGTGATCCCAATCCGACCCTGACTGTACCTGCTCTTCCTGGCAAAAGGACTTCTCGACTCTCCCTGTTCAATGTGAGTGAAGCTGTCAGAGTAAAAGCGTGCACTGTTCCTGTGAGTGTGTGAAGCATGCCAACTTTACAGAAGCTAAAACTGTGGGTGCCGGACCCGTCCTGCACCTGCTCTCTGTGTGAGGGACGCTTGAATTACAGATGCTGGTCTTCTGCCTGCTTTGTGTGAGTGTAGCTAATCTGTGCAATCACAACTTGCACTTGTGCATTTTCCTATACTGAACTATCTCTGTGTGCTAGTGAAGCTTGCATTGAAAATGATCGTATTGTACATGTCTGTGAGGGTAACTTGAGGTGCGAACGCGGTTATTTTACCTGCTGTGTGGGAGGTAAGATTACACTGCAGACGTGTGCGTGGTGCCTATTCTGTGTGTGAACGAATCTTGCATTGCAGATTCCTATATTATACGCATTCTCTATGAGTGAAGTACGTGCTTCTGTTATCATGAGACCTGGGCATTGTACCAAATCTGTCTGTGTATCACAAGCTTGCACTGCTGCCCCTACTGTGCATGTTCTGTCTGTTAACTGAGGTAGAGCTGTTCTGTACCTGCTGTGCGCAAAGACAGCTTGCGCTGTGGATGCTTGCGCTGTGGATGCTTGCACAGTGGATGCTTGCGCTGTGGATGCTTTCACTGTGGATGCTTGCACTGTGGATGCTTGCACAGTGGATGCTTGCACAGTGGATGCTTGCACAGTGGATGCTTGCACTGTGGATGCTTGCACTGTGGATGCTTGCACAGTGGATGCTTGCACTGTGGATGCTTGCACAGTGGATGCTTGCACAGTGGATGCTTGCGCTGTGGATGCTTGCACTGTGGATGCTTGCACTGTGGATGCTTGCACAGTGAATGCTTGCACAGTGGATGCTTGCACTGTGGATGCTTGCACAGTGGATGCGTGCACTGTGGATGCTTGCACAGTGAATGCTTGCACAGTGGATGCTTGCACTGTGGATGCTTGCACAGTGGATGCTTGCACAGTGGATGCTTGCACTGTGGATGCTTGCACTGTGGATGCTTGCACAGTGGATGCTTGCACTGTGGATGCTTGCACAGTGGATGCTTGCACTGTGGATGCTTGCACAGTGGATGCTTGCACTGTGGATGCTTGCACAGTGGATGCTTGCACTGTGGATGCCTGCTTGGATGTGTTGGAAAGCATACCTGGTGGATGTTTGTACTCTACCTTCTCTTTTCATTAATGAAGTGTACACTCCAGAAACTTGTACTGTATATGCATGTGTGTGTGTGTGTGTGTGTGTGTGGGTGCGTGTGTGTGCGTGTGTGTGTGTGTGTGTGTGTGTGCCTGTGAGGGAAGTCAACATGTATTGTGCCTGCTCTTAAGAAGAGGGAACTGTATGGTGCCCGTTCTTAGTTCATTTTGACGGAACTTGCAATGAGCATCTCCCGTATTGTACATGTCACCAGAGCAGCTGCCTCATTCCCAGTTAATAATTCTGAAGGTGTTAGGGGTGGGGATAAGCAGACCAGTATATATCACTGATCGCCACACCCCAGTCCATGACTATTATGCACCCTTTTAACAATGTCCAGCAGCAGGACCTTTTGGAAAAATGCTACCGCTGATGTCACTCGTGACTACTGATACTCCAATCACTGAATGACTGCCCTGACAGACCCAAATTTAAATAACACTTGCAGAAAACAATTACCGGAGGGGTCTGATCTTATATCCCCCTACATATTTATGTTCAATAGGCTGACCCAAAAGGCGAAGGACACATTAAGCAAGCAAGGCCTGAAGGGCGAGGACGCACAGCACTTCTTCATTTATACTGAGTGTAGAATATTTGTTTTAAATGGGCTTAAGAGAAAGCTAAAACTATCTATAGTTTAGCAACAAACAAAAAAATTGTTATCTGAAAACAATGCAGAAGTGGCATTGGAATTAGTTTTATTTTTTGCTGCAGACTGAAATCAGCCCTGGACTTTCTCGACAATAAAAAAATATCTGTTCGACTCTTACCTCATGGTTTATGTGCGCCACTATAAATGTCCAGGCTAGTATTAATAGGATGGATTCAGGAAGTACAGCGCATTGATTTGTAAAGTTATATCACCTTCATGCCACAAAAAATGAACTTTGAATGCCTTGCTATGACGTACTGATTTAAAAATACTATTAATGCAAGGTAATTAAATCATAAACTCAAAAATCTGGACACTGCCCAGTAATAGTTACTGGGGTTCTGCGCTTTACGAAGCCACTTAACACAACCATGTTATATCTTTTGTGTTTTAAATAGTGGGCAATAAAAATTTATGACTAGGCGTATCTTTGCAGTCCTACATATCTTTACCGATAGATAGTCCATGTTCTTAAGTGCATACTCTTGTGCAAATGCATTACCATTCAAGGCAAGAAACGCCCAGGCCACTCAGTAAGCCATTAACATAGATTGTTTATTAATTAAATGGTGTTTATTTCATACGCTCCCTGCATAAATATCTACCTCTCTGAAAAAATCCTTAGTTATTCCGACTGTTAGTCTGTAGGCGGCTTGTAACACTTTTACACTGTCATTAAAAGACAATGGATGAAAAAAAATCTTCACCTAAGACAAGAATCCCTCTAAGCAACCTGGAAGTGTGGCTCATTGCTTTTCTTGCAATTCTCGTATGCGTTTGTGCTGGACTAATTGCGTTTTCCTGGATTGTACTCAAAGATTTCCAGGCAGGTCAGTAAAATGTGTTTTTTCTTTGAGCATGTACACATATAAAGGTTCATTCATAAGGTGTTCTCAAATAGATGTATACATATTGTTGTTCTCGGAAATGTGTACACTTGTGGTTAAATGCGAGTTAAAAAGGAATGTTTATTTTCTAAAACTATATATCTATATATCTATATATCTATATATCTATATATCTATATATATATATATATATATATATATATATATATATATATATATATATATATATATATATATATATATATATATATATATATATGTAGAAATGTAGAAATGTGATCAAGGTCTCTAGGGGCTAAAACGCGTCATGGCGTAATGCACTAAATAAAAATATCTCACAGAGAAAAACTGGTGTCCGTTCCGTTTCTGGCTCTGTGGATATGGAGTGGTGAAGATTTGGTTCATCTGCATATATGTACATATATATGTAAATATGTGCATTCGATTTTTTTTTTTTTGTCATTCGAACTGATTGGCCAATGTACTCATTTGGAAAATTATAATGCAGTCTGTGCTACTGATTTTCTCCTACATGGTTCAAAAGACTGCAGAATACTCTAAGAACCACATTGACATATTCGAAATGGTATTGAGTGTTTTGCAAATTGGTGTGGTCGAAGAGGACACGATCTGAAACAACGTAGCATTGTAATTTTAGCCACAATTTTAGAATTGTGAAAATTATATTAGAATTAATAACCTGTAAACGTTCAGATGTTCTCATTCACAATATATATAGTAGATATCTCTTGATGTAAATAATTTACATATATATTTCCATATGTCAAACTTCAATCACGTTCGTTATTATTTTTAAAAGGGAAAACTCATATGCATGTAGGATATGCCCATTATAATGTTGCACGATAGTCATCCTGATCACATCTAGTTGTGATCAAAATATTTAGTTTCGAGCTTTAAGTTGCAAAATACTAGAGAAATAGTCGAAAGTTACTTTTAATACCATTTTCAAGGTCGGATTTATTTGTGACACCTTAATTTGAAACGTTTAGTGGAAAAGTAACTTTACAAAAATGTACTTGAGACTGCCACAGTAAGACGTCTTTGACTATAGTACATAAAGCAGTTTACTCTAGGAGTTTTTCGCATGTGTGAAGTTTAAATTACACTGGCATAAATCGCATAACGTTGGGAATTTCAAGTTATGCTAGTTACATGAAATTAACAAAATTACGCCATTACCCCACTTCATGTAATTACGTGCCATTTGCTGAAAATGTTTACTGTGACCACCCCAGTTTGGGTAAAAATGGGCCATATGTATCAAGCAAAAATGCGATCGCAAATGCCGAAATTCGCAGAATTTCGGTGGTTGCAATCGCAATTTTGCTTAGTGGTATGTATGAGGCAAATCTGCTTGCAAAATAAGGAATCGCAAAATTTGTGATTCCTTATTTTGCGATTGGATTTAAGGAATCACAATTTTTGCGATTCCTTAAAGTAAGAAGCACCAAAAAAGTGCAATTTGGCCTTAAGGAATTATTTCAGGGGTGCAACAGGGTGTTCTTTTGACACCCTTGCACCCTTGAAATTGCATTCTCAATTTGCTATTCTCTAATTGCTAATCGCAAATTGAGAATGTCTTCCCATTCATTCCTATGGGCCTCTAGGTCCATAGGAATGAATGGGGAGGTATTCCTTAATTGCGAATCGCAATTTGAGATTTACAATTAAGGAATATGTAGGATTCACAAAATGTATTACAAATCCTACATACATAGCAATTTGTGATTCTCAAATAGCGATTCGCAAAGAATCGCTATTTGAGAATCGCAAATGAGGATTTTGATACATATGGCCCAATGTGCCGCAAATGTATGAGAACAACAGCTGTTGTTCACAGTGCTCTTGCTTTTTAAACCATTTATAAAGAAAAATGCATTCTCACATCATGAATTGACATGAGGTCGCATTTTCCTTTAAAATATAGCGCTGAATGACAGATTTACATTATGCATAATTATGCGTAAGTTTGCATAATTTTTGAAAATATTTGCTTTATTACATGAAAGCAATTTATGCAAATTTTGCACACCCACTGAATCATGGTCAAAAGATTTGTCAGATATAAAACACCCAAGAAACCTCCATTCAGAGCAGAAATCTCTTCTGTTGGTTCTGAAAGCTGGTACATCAAAATGCAGGGTTTGTTCTCTTTTTATAGCATCAGCTAAACTCTGGAACAGCCATAATTTCTCTCACCACAATCAGTCAGCTCCCACTTTGGAAAGCTTTAAAAGCGTTCATATTTATTCAGTAATTGACATCTTATTCATCATGACTTTCTTAATTTATCAGGTTAGCGCCAAGAAGCATCAGGTTGTATATCTCTTTCTTTGAATACCCTAACCTTTAAATTTCCTAAAGCAAGGTTTGTCACGCATATTACTTCCAGAGCTGAAATATACATCCTTTTATTTGTTTTGGTGTTGTACCTTTGACTTTTGTCATTTTTATGTGTATTGAAATGAATGAAATGAATGAAATTAAATAATGAAATGAAATAAGGATTTATAAAGCGCATGGCTGCCCTTGAGCGTCCCAGCGCTGGTGATAGGTAGTACAGGGAGAGTGCGAAGGCAAAAGGGAACAAGGGAAGAGCCAGGTTTTCAAACTCTTGCGGAACGTGAGATGGGTTGGTTCCGCTCGCAGAGTGGGGGAAAGAGAGTTCCACAGTTAGGGAGCGAGGATGGAGAAAAGGCGACCTCCTGAGCGGGCTTTTTTGATCCTGGGTACAAATGCCAGGTAAAGGTGAGCAGAGTGCAGATTTCTGTTGGTTTTATAGGGTCTGATCCAGTGTTTAAGGATAGAAGGGCAGTTGTTGTGGAGGATTTTATGGGTCAGACAGAGTGTCTTAAAATTAACCTGTTCTTGCACTGGGAGCCAGTGAAGTAGCTTAAGGGCTGGTTTTGCGGAGCTCCTACGTGTAGTGCCTGTTAACAGCCTAGCTGCCGCCTTTTGTACGCCCTGAAGTTTGGCAATTACTTTATTAGGGGCGCCAAGATACAAGGCATTACGATAGTCGAGTCTAGAGATTAAAAGGCTCTGGATGATGAGCTTCCTGGTGTCTTGGGGGAGCAGAGGCAGGATTTTTTGAGTAGTCCTAATTGGTGATATATTTCTGACTTTTATGTTTTTTCTTTACAATAGCCCAATAAAGTTTTATTGATTGATGGATTGATACATCCTTGCATGAGAAAGTCAACAATCCTGGCTAAGAATACAGTAGCCTGATTCTGAGATCAGGAACAACAGTGGGCCAAATTCATGACGGTATTTAAGTGTAGTGGAATCTCCGGAGTCAGGGATGAATCTCCGCATGGCACACTGCTGATTGTGCAATGTGTGGTGATTCCATCCAAAGTGTGTAGATATTGCCACAAGTGTGGAGACTCAACACTTGGAACTTTACTACATGTAAGTACCTTTGTGAATCGGGCTCAGAGTGTTGATGACTACTGGATACTTCATGGGAAATTGAGATCTGGGTGGGGTGCAAGACAGCTGACAGAACAAATCGCAGCCTTACCACTTCTTAATTCGACTTGCTGATTCCAAATAGGGCTGACATGATCACCTCCCTTTTATTTCCAGAGCCCTCAAAAACCTCAGTCTCCAACCCCAGAAGGAGTGACAACCAGTTATTCTTTTGTCAGGTGACAGGAGAGCTCATCTAAATAGAGGTTAAATATTGATTTGGCATGTGCCCGGTGACAGAAAGATCCTGCCATTTTGAAACAGGGCTCATGGTAAATTTTACAGTGAGGTGAAGAGGAAGTGCAAGAAAAAGATTACTGGCTTGTGCAAGGATAAAACTGGTACTTTACAAACATCTCTTCAGGACATTTCTGGAGCTGTCAAGACAACACCTAGAGAAAAATAAGGTCCTGCTGGAAGAACAAAATTTTGACTTCTGCTAACACCCAAATGCTCTCGGAAGGTTAAGTGGCTGACTTCCTATTTGCATACTTCAGAAATACAAAAAGCAGAATGAGTCCTGATTAAAAGATGACCCAGCTGACTAGAGAAGGCAGGACCCTGTAGGAGCTCTGTCTAGAAAGTGAACTAGTACCTATAGGCCTGGCCTGAGGACCTGAGGGCTGAGGGACTGCCCATATGGAACTTCCCCAGTGAAAAGTGGTATGAAACACTTGTTCCTACCTCTAGAGGACTAGGACAGGCTGCTCAGCTTTGCTCAGTCAAGTCTTAGTCAAGTTAGGCAAGAAAACCCGGTACATTTTGCTCAGAGCCTTATGCCATGCTGAAAATGGGTTCAGTGGGACTACGAAGTAAAGCCAGTTATCCGTATGGTTAACTGGTTAGCCACAGCTTAATTTTGAGTTCTACAATAGTGATTAGGTCCGAAACTAAAACCGTAGTCTGGAATGATGCATCAAAGCTATCTGACTCATGAAGCAACCACGTGGCATAAAAATCCAGAGTTGTCCTGTTCGGACCTTTTGCTGTCTAAATCATCAGCTGGGTGATAAAACATTCCAGTTTGAGGGACCCTTGCCAGTCTCAACCTTGGACCTTCCCCAGTGAATAATTAGTACTTCCATTCTAAGAGATAATTCCTAAGGTAAAAATGTTGTCTGGGGATGACCAACTGGGTTTATTCAACCTTTGTTCCATCGCGGTGAGCCTGAAATAATGCTGAGGTTCTGGTGAATTGAGAACTTTGGCTTTTAAATGAGTGTAACTTTGCCTAGGGTCTATTTGCCTTACAATCTAAAAAAAAAATATCTCCAGTTCTCCATGTCCAATTCTAATATTCTGTTTGTCTTTTCACTAAATAATTCCTTCTTGGATATTCTAAGCTGGTTTGATAATTTTGTTGCATTATGTTCTTTAATTAAGAATTGGTGACAGTGGTTGCACTTAAGCTTAACTTCATTGAGGAATTGCCTGCTGCTTGTGCCATACCTAATGGTTTTTGAGCAGAGTTTTTTTAGGAACTGTGTTTTATCGTAACCAGATTGTGTTTATTTGGTAGACAAGGATCACCCAATCTCAAATTATTAACCCATTTTTGACAGTGTAGTATTGCAATCAGAATTCAGAACACCAGGACCCGCATTACAGATGTGGCACACTTTCCTTGTTTGTGCCACAGTGCACCTTACAAAAGGTGCGCCGGGTGCAATCAAGGAAAGTGCACAGTATTAAAATTATGCGCTACCCCCAGGGCAGCCATGAACTTGCGATGCGCTGCACCCATGGTAACCGGAAACTCACAGGGCAGAGCATTCAAGTGAAATATGGAGCAGCTGCTTCAATGCTGCTCCCTGTTTCACTGAACAGGTGGCAAACCGCCTGCACTTTTAAGGGAGATTAGAGACCCACTTGTAGGCGGGTACAGTGATTTACTGCACCCGCCTCAAGGGGGATGCCTGGAAGGTCCATGGGACCCCCTTTCTTCCCCCCAAAGTGCTGCCTTAAGGAGGTCCACTGAAAGTGTGCCACTTTTTTGTGGCGCACGTTCAGCGCACCTCTTAAAGTAATGTTTGCCCCTGCGCCTATGCTTGTAATACAGCACAGGTGAGGAGAGAAAGTGATTCACACATTTGTGTGGGGCCACAACCCCATGCAAATGAAGGAATGCCCTTTCATGATAGCGCTAGTACAACATAAGGATCAAAGCTATCAGTATTGCAAAAGGGGATTCACATAAGTCTACGGCCCATTCTGTAATACCATTGTGCCCAAGGGGCGCTCAAACCATGCAAACATGCCTGTTGCACCCACGGGTCACAATGTATATTACACAGGGGGTCATGTAGGTGTTGAAGAGGACAGGGTTAGGTGAAGGTCCTTGGGGGACTCTGCAGATTATCTTCTTGTTTTCACAGGTAAATGTTGAGAGACGGATCATTTGGTTTCTACAAGTGAGGTACGAGGCAATCCATTTGAGGGCATCTCCCTGAATGCCAATGTGTTGGAGTCTATTGGTCAGGATGTGATGGGAGACCATGTCAAACACAGTGGGAATGTCCAGGAGTATGAGGGATGTTGTGTTTCCATGGTCCAGGAAGGGTCTGATTTAGTCAGTGGCTGCAATCAAGGTTGTCTCAGTGCTGTGGGTAGCTCGAAATCTGTATTGGGACGGGTCCAGAAGGTTCGGGTATTCTAGGTGCTGGGTGAGTTGCTGGTTGATCACTTTCTCGAAGACTTTTGCTGGATAGGGGAGCAGAGAGATGGCCTGGTAGTTCTTTGGTTCAGCTGGGTGTGGCAGATGTTTTTTCAGAAGGGGAGTCTATTCAGCATGTTTCCAGACCTCAGTGAAGGAGGCTGTGGTGATAGTGGTGTTCAGGACCTTCCTGAGAAAAACCAAAGGAAATGATAGACGGAGCGTTGACAATGCAAACACTCAACCCCAGTCAACTGATCTGGGTTTAATCCATCACCGGCCATATGCACATCAGCCTTGACCCTGTGCCTCATGGCAACAGTCCAGCCCGAACTGCCAAGCCATGTCTTTCCTGGACCGGAATCAAGCATCCTACGACCGGTTTCTGGCTATCAGCCGTCATCAGCCAGGATAGCTTGACTCCAGTGGTGTGGAGAGGATGGGACTCACGTCTGAGCATACCCATCCCACTCGGGTGACACATGCAAAAACAACAGTTGATGAACAGAAAGCAGAACAATGTCATACATTCACCCCAGTACAGAGATCTGGGCCTAAATCCATAGTTTTTTTTGCACTCCACACCACCCCAGTTCAGACATGGCCATATGCAATCAGTCTGACCCTGTGCCTCATGGGAACAGTCCAGCCCGAACTTCCCCGGACCGGAAACAAGCTACCGAGGACCGGGTTCTGGCATTTCAGCCTTCTTCAGCCCGGCTTGCTTGAATCCAGTGGCAAAGTGAGCAAAGGAGTCACGTCTGAGCATACCCTTCCAACTTAGGGCAAACAAAGAAAAACCAAAGGAAATGATGGACGGAACGTTGACAATACAAGCACTCACCCCCAGTCAACTGATCTGGGTTTAATCCATCACCGTTCTTTAGCCCACTCTACCACCCCAGTTCAGACAGGTAAGACATGCCTTGGCAGTTCGAGCTCGACTGTTTCCATGAGGCACAGAGTCAAGGCTGATTTGCATATGGCCATGTCTGAACTGGGGTGGTGTGGAGTGCAAAAAAACGATGGATTTAGGCCCAGATCTATGTACTGGGGTGATTGTATGACATTGTTCTGCATTCTGTCCATCAACTGTGGTTTTTGCAGGAACTTCCTGAGCTCATAGCTGATTGACTTGCTTCTGAGGTTGAAAACATGGTGGGGCAGAAGTTTGTCCGTGGGTGCTCTCAAGTACACAGAGTTCATGATGGAGGTAGTTTCTTGTGTGGTGAGGAGGTCCCAGTAGGTGAGCAGGTGTTTGTGCTTTGTGTTCATTGGTGTGAGCTAGTTGATGCTGTATGCAGCAGAGGGTTGGCTTTTGAAGTTTTCATAGATGGCTGAAATCTGTCAATGAGAAAGTTAACAAGGTTATCACCCAGTTCCTCAGAGGATGTAAGGTCGTTCTCAATGGCAGTGGGATTTGTGTTCTTCTTCCTGGTGTCACAGAGTTCCTTGCTGTGGTTTGCGCAGGCCTCAATGTGGTCTGCTAGGATGTTCTTCTAAGTTTCTTTCAGGAGGTGGTGGTACTGGTTTAGAGTGGCCCTGAAGGTGGTGCAGTCTTCCATCTTTTTTGCTGATGCAGCACTTCCTTCTGCATTGCACTGGCAAACAGATAACATGCCTGCTCTTGGAGCTCAAAACTTTCACCAGTATTTGGCTTATTTGAGTGCCAAACTATTCATATTAATTAACAATCAAAAACAAATGACAAAATCATAAATTGGAAGCAAATTTAACTAACTTAGCATATATGCAGATGCTAAAAATACATAGCACTAGCAAAGTCTAGACAACATAATTTAAAATCTAGAGCATAGAGCCACGTGTGCCTTTGAGGAAAGATACACTTTAAAGTCTCAGGTGCAAACAGACTCAGTCACATAATTTGAATTAACCTTTCCAAGTGGTCAAGAATTTTTGTTTTTCATTACAACGTGAGAAACATTAATCCTCGCCTGATGTGGGAGGTGTCATATGTGTTTATCCTAGGTCAATTTGCAGAGTATTTATTTATTTCCAAATTAAATTTAAAGAAACCTTGGAGATACTTTGAGATAATGATAAACAGATTTGTTTGGATAGAAATAATATTTGCTATATCAGTTGGCAAATAAATTTACTTTTCAATTCATAAAATCAGGTTCAAGACTTACAGTGCAGCAAGAATTACTATTATCAACAATTTCCTTATTTTACATTATATATAATAATTGATAAAATATGTGTTGTGTGTGTGAAATCGGAATATTATATCAAACCATGTGTAGATACAGAAAATCTCCCCCCAGGAGGTGTGTGGAATTAGGATTTGTAATTCTAATACTTAGCTTTCGGAGTTTTTCAGGCAACTCCTGCAATCATTTTTTCATTTTAGAGGCTCTTCTGTATTCAAGCCCAGTGATGACAGGCTCCGGTAGAGATGCACTGAACTGCTATCAGCAAATGGTGGCACTGGAAATGTTTGTCAATAGTTTAATAATGGACTGACCAAGTGAAATAGGATTTGAAGAATTTTCAATTTCACAAATTCACAATATTCTTTCATGATTTGAAAGAAACATAATACAGCTTTTGTAGACGATATATGCCAATCTGGATTTCATTTACATTTTTCATTGGAGGAGTCTTTCACAATCATTCAGTCAGTCAGTCAAACAAAACTTTATTTGGTCTGTTACAACCATAAAATTATACAATTTACATCTTATCAGTCTGTTAAAAAGCATAACCACAGCAGTATCATAAAAAATGTGGCACCTATTCATCACACATTCAATAACACATTCCCTTTAAACTAAGAGTAAAATATCATCCTAAAATTATTAAAATCAAATAATTCATACATATACATCAAATCATTCCGATATAACGGAAGCAGCACTGTTATCCCTTAGTAGCACAATCTCGTATTATCCTAAGGAAACCACTTATGAAGCTTACTCTGTGCACTTGAGGAACACTTTAACTTTACTCATAAATTTCCCCATAGCACAGGCTATATGTAAGTTCATCATTTCCACCAAAAGGTTAACAGCTTGCGTCTGATTCTTAATCCTATAGTTTTTTAAAAATCGGGCATAAAATCTCCTTTAGTATATCTAAAATTTTCATGCAATCTAATAAAATGTGTAAGATATCACAGGGGGTACCTAACGTGCAAGTGTATTTACCATTTCTATCTATCATAAAGTTTTTATCCCCATTATTCACATAACAGGGGTTTATTCTAATTCGCGTTTTTAATACTTCCCACCTTAAACTATAGCTGGGGAGCCGGTCTACATAAGGAAAATGTTGATAATTTTTCCAAGTCAAGGTCATATGGGCCACTGAATTTTTTTGCGAGAGATACTCCCGGTCATGTAAACAAGATATATCAGATCCCCGTGACCTAAGTTCTTTCTTGTCTATTAAGACATGGCCGAGCTGCGGGCCTAGCCTTAAACCAAGCACTTCAAACGCTTCACTTATTGAGGCTCTTGTATCTTTTGCCCAGGACAGTTCACTTGTGGCAATTTCACCTTTACACCATTGGGAAATTTTAAGAGACAGCCCTGACCCTAGACACTGCCAAAAGCGTATTAGGGCCATACAGGCTGTTATAGCCCAGGAGGTAATTCCCAACTCAAGTCTTGCTGCCTGTACCATTGATGATCTGGGCAGCATGAACACGCTTTTTAGGATATTTCCCTTCTCTTTATCCCAGCAGTTCTTGCCACTTAAGTAAAGTACCTCTGCCCCATACAGAAATTGTGGAGGGACCATTGCTAGATAGGCCTTTATAACCGGCCTATCCGATATTTCTCCATAAAACCTGTTAAATCTTTTTAGGCCATTCACAGAAGCCGATGCCCTCATTTTTAAAGCTTCCAGATGGGTATACCATTTCAGGGTACTCAAAAACCACATTCCCAAATATCTATATTCTGTTACCCTCTCGAGCAATTCTGTGCCAAGATACCAGGAGAACTTTATTTTGCTCCTCCCGAAACAAAATTTTAGTCTTCTCCATGTTCACTACTATTTTTTTATTTAGGCAGTATTCTTTAAACCTATTTAATTTTCTCTGTAAGCCTAAGTCCATCTGGTCCATAATCACCAGGTCATCTGCATATAATAAGCAGGATATATGATTTCCTCCCAATTTCGGGCTAGCCCCTCTAACCTCTCTTAATTTTAAAGGCAGGTCAGCTAAGAACAGGGAAAAGAGTAAAGGGGCATTACCAATCTGGATCCTCTCAGACCATCCTCCTTCCTCATCCAAGATTATCTGGGCCCAGGTTTCAGTATGTAAGGCTTGGATCAGGGTCAATAGATCACCCTGTATTTCGTATCCTACCAAGGTTGACTATAGCTGCTCCCTGCCCACAAGGTTGAATGCCGCACGGAACTTAACAAAAGAGCAAAATAAATTACCCCTCTGTTCTATTGTCTTCCGTGCAATGGACCACAGAGCAAAGCAGTGGTCCACCGTTAAGTGTCCTTTTTAAACCCACCCTGTTCTGGGGGTACTATCTTTTTGTCATCTGCCCAATCCTTTAGCAAACGAAATTACTTTTGAAAATACCTTTTCACCTATGTCCAGGAGATTTATCAAATGATAGTTTTTAGGGGAATTTACGTCACCTTTTTTGTGTATTGGTCTCACAATAACCCCTTTCCAACTATCTGGCATAATTCCGTTATTAAACATCCCCTGGAACATATTCGAGAGGAACTCGGCCCACCATTCTGGATTTTTTTAATAATAACTGCTGGTAGATTATCTGGGTCGGCAGCTCGTGTTAAATTTAGCCTAGCTATTATACTCCTAATATGACCTGGGGAGAAATGCTCTTTTACTTCTTCCCTAACTCCAGGCCAGCTTTTGGGTATTATTTCCACCAACCTTGGCCATTTACCATAAATTTACTCAAGATAGACCACCCACTTATCCTTGGCACGGAGCACTGCAGGGTCCCTAAAACTTTCCCTGTACATTCTTGTATTCATTTCCAAAAGCCCTTCGCATTTTTTCTTCAATTACTTCGAGTAAAATCACCCAACATTTATCCATATGTGATCTATTTTTGTCTCTAATAATTGCCTTGTATTTTATCTTTAATTTCCTAAGTTCAGATGATGCTACTTCATTGTATCTACCTATAAGGCATCTCTCATGTTTCCTAATGCCGGCCTTTACTTTCTGGCAAACATCATCAAACCAGGGTTTGTTATTAGGATGCAATTTAGCTTTACTTTCTACCTCGTGTTTATCACGTTTGATTTTTATCCTGAGACATTCTACCAGTTGCCTTATTATGCCCTCATACCAGGATATATCCTCTCCTGGTAGTGGGTTATCTAACTCGACTGTTAACTGGAGTGCACTCAGTTTCCTTATATATTCTTCACTAATCCGGGTTGTAAGTCGCTTTGGGTATTCAACCTCTACTTGTAACGCTTTTTGTCTCTGCAGGGCGCTGTTTACCTGTAATTCTACCAGCAGTGGGTAGTGGTCACTGCCCTTCACCCTAAGTATTTCAAAATGTTTAATTAAATGAAAGCTCCATGCCTGGATAAATGCATGATCTATAGGGCACTTTTGCTGCCCTATTTTAAAAGTATGTTTAGCTGGCCGATCCGCTACCTTTCTTCCGTTTGCACAGATCAGACCCATAGCCACCAGCAGCTGACTGAGCTCAACATCTTAGGTTGAGATATCACAACTAGGGAACTTGGCAAACTCTATGTTATATACTCTTAACAGATCACTCTGCCAAGAGTCAATTTTTGGGGGATTTAATCTATGGTTAAAGTCACACATTATCAGGAGCACATCTCTTGGGTAAGTATCACATAAACCCTCCAAGGCTTTTTTTAAGCACTCCAAGCCCACTTTATACTCAATTATTTTCCCTTTCTGTGTGTACACATTTATAATGCATAGGCTTTCACCAGCTAAGTTATTATTTAATATCCACACTCTACTACCTAATGCCCAGTTACACTTAAGTTCAAGGGGTTCTATGTCTCTAGCTATCCTTGTTGAAACCAACGTCATCTGCCCACCTGATGGCCTACCTACTATGTTCTTTCTTGCAGGTTTTACATGGTGAGTAAAACCTTCGGTAACAGGGGTTTCGTCGCACAACCAAGTTTCCTGTAAACAGACAATATCAGTCTTCTTAAGGATGTTTTTAAAACGTTCTTGTCCCAATATTCTTTTATATCTATTAATGTTCCAAGACAGAATGGATAGGCTGTGCGACGACTCCAGCTCCTAATCAATATTACTCAAGTAACCTTCTTCCTCACAATCTATATATGCCAATTCTCTATATCTATTCACGACCAGGACATCTTCCACATCCCACCCTGGATTTTTAGGAATTATAGTGATTTCAAGAGGATTCTTTTTACCCCATCCTGAGCTAATCATTTTTATTTGCCGTTCTCCCAACCCCGCAAGGTTCCTGAGGAATGGTTCCCCTTGTTTGCCCATCAGCACATCCTCCTTTTTTAATATTCTAATTCCTTCCCTTAGCATCTCAGCTTCCGGCTTTTCCATTGCAACTTCTATTAGTGCTAAATGGAGTAAAACCTTTGTTATTTCTTCCCCATTGCTGTTGACCTTGTACCCCACTTCTTTTAGGTCTTCAGAACTAACATATCTTAAACTAGGACATTTCGCAAATGAAGAGAGGAGATGGGAACGATTCAGAGGATTTAATTTCTTAATTCTTTTCCCCCCTTTCCCTGTCCTACTGGTTCAACAAATAGCCAGGTATCTACAGGCCTCTCTAACTGCAAATCTTGTGGGTTTTCATATGGCGTTTCTTCCCTTCTTTGCCTGATTGCTTCTTCTCTACCTCTGTACCTGAGGCCCTTCCTGGGAATTAGGTTACTTGGCCCTGCACCTAAGGATGTCTCCATCCCCCATTCTGGTGCTACGTTCTCCTTTTCCCCGGGGTATTTCTTCAAGGTATCCCTATCTCTTTTTCCCATACAGTTCCCTGATTTCCACCTTGGTTGCCCCTCAGGTTTACGGATAATTGCTCCTGTATCTGCGAAGGTTAACTTTTTTGTATCTGGCATCACTAACTTCTCAACTGGCTTTTTTTCTGAGGTTACCCCTTCCCGTTCTCCTGTTGAATCATGGGTTGGCATTTAGATGCGGCCTCTGTCCTTTTCCTTTGCCCGTTGTATTTTGCTTTATACACCTCCTTTCCCCATACCTCTTTATGATCATGGGGCAACGGGATATATATACTGTTGGTTTGTCCTCCTTGGGGCTACTTACCCTTACCACTGCTTCCCCCCTGCTTACCTTATTTTCCTCCTGGACTTCCACTGACCTTACTAGTGAGGGCATTAGGCTTTTAATCTGTGTCAACTCCCCAATTATATTCTTAAACTGGTTGCCTTGTGTTTTCAAAATTTCCTTATTTAAACCTGAAACCTCTATAATGCCCTGCAAGGTTTTCTGAAGCATCAACATGACCTCAAGCATAGATAGACTGGAGGAACCCGTCACCTCCAGGTTATGTAAAGGAAGGCCTGATAGGTCAATTTGGGCGGCATAAGAGTTTTCTAGTCTTTCTTTCTCATTTGGGCTAGATTCCCTCCGAGCGGGGTCTTCCTCACACAAGGATTCACATCGGTTTATTCTTTCAACCTCCACCACCTCTAATTCTATGTCCTGAATAAGTAACGACTGAAACAGCCGTGGCGAGGAAGACAAAGGTGGTTCCATCGGTATCTCAGCAGTATTAAAATTAGTCTGGTTCAGAGATTCCATGCATATAGCTGCCGAATCCTCTGTGATCTGCGGGGTCTCTAGCACACTTAACTCCTTATCTGACGCCTCCTTCACTTTAAAATGTTTACATAAAAAATCCTTAATAGATTTTGATATGGTCGATCCCCCTTTTGCGCCTGCTGACTTACAAATTGTCGACGCTATCTGTGGGATTGAACCCAGTGAGGGGGTAAACCCCATGGCTACTGTTCTACTTCCGGTGGGTGTCCCCATATCCACATTTAAGTCCTTCAAGCCTTTCGGTATTTCGGTCAGGTCCTCCGTCTCTGGGCTTTTATTTCCCGATTTCTTGGGATTTTTCGATACTTTACGGGATTTAGTTTTCCCTAGGGCCATTGCGAGAGTGAATGCAGCTCAGGAGGGAAGAATCAGGGGAGTTGGTGCCTACAGTACAGAACAAAGCGCTAATTTTTCCAGAAGGGGTGCAAAGAAAACAAAGAGAGAAGCCAAATTTGTGCTTGCTTTGGAGGCGGTGCTGCTGGCACCTGCTGTGCGCCTCTAAGATTGAAGAGAGATCAGGCAACCGCTGTCGCAGTCAGCATTGGTTATATCTCCGTTTCGGCTCCTGCCACTGTAGAAAAAGCTTCACGGCCCTTGCCGTAACAGAAGTCAACTTGCAGCTCCTGCTGCAGTAAAAGAATATTTTGCAGCTTCTGCTGCCGAAAAAAAAAAATTGCAGCCTCTGCCCCTTGAAAGGAAATTGATTGGGCGGTTCCTGACACTTTTGTTTTGCACTTGTGGCTTCTGCCGCATGAAGAAAATGTTTTCGCGGATCCTGCCTCGTGAAGAAAATGTTTTTACAGCTCCTGCAGCTTTTATTTTGCACTTGCGGCATCTGCCGCGTGAAGAAAATGTTTTTCGCAGCTCCTGCCATGTTGGTTTTGCACTTGCGGCTTTGTCCGCATTAAGGTAAATGTTTTTTGGCTTCGGCTGCAGCTAAAATGGCACTCGCGGCTTTAACGGCGTGAATTAAATGTTTAGCGGCTCCGCGGCTGCAGCGAAGATATACTCGCGGCTGAAGCCGCGTGAGGCAAACGGTAATCGGGTTCAGAGAGGGCCTGGACAGAGGCAAGATCATAACCGCCGAGCCACCAACCAATGATGACCTGCACGGCGTGCTTCTCTGTGCAGCTCCGCTCCTCTGTCCTCTGAGATCTTAGTTGAAAAATCAAGGTACTGCCAGTGATCAACAGAGAGCAAACACGGGGCACACACTTGGGCGGAGAAAGGCAGGGGAAATCCAAGCCCTCGGCCCTACCTGCTTTCGGCAGATCCGTGGGTCAGTGGACGGCAGGTCTGTGAATTGCAAGCGCCCCCATGGCCCCGCTGTGTGTAGAATACGCGGGGGTGCAAGCAGAGATGAAGAGCGGGGGATAAAAGCCCGAGATTGCTGGGAGCAGCTGGCGTCTTCCCCGCGTCCTCCTTCGGTCCTCCGGTCTCCTCACGCGCCTACACAATCAGCGTGAAAACCTGGACTGGATTAACAATGGAATCATTCAGTAAAACATTTGTAAGAAAGTGTTTTTTTTTTGAGGTGATCATGAGTACCCTCCAAAAAATAAGACCATTGACTTATCTGGGTACAGCACAGTTTCAATCATTTAAACCTGGACTTAAACCCCTGGTTGTTAGGAAACAAAGCAGCCAGGTTTAATTTAGGCAATTGTGTAACAAAACAGGTAAAAAGTAAAAAAAACTATTAAAATCCCACCACCGAATTTGACAAATAGAGTACAATTTAATGATATCAAAATTACAAAATTTCAAGAAGGGGAACTGGAGATATGAATTTATGAAGATCCAAGGCAAAAGAAGCAAGAAAAAGTAAAGCGCTATGAGCAGTCGCTCTTCTAGGTTGACCAGACCCTAGAGATAACCTCTGTCTGACCATAATGGAGCATGGGTCAGACACACCAAACCGGTTCATCCTGGTTCAAGATGTAACCTTCTGACTTAGGGGCAAATTCAGATTTTGGTGAGAGGCCCATTATTTGCCAGGACAATCGAGTACATGCTACTACTATCTCACCATGGAAATGCTACCCTCTGAATTAAGAAATGCTAATCAAGCTGGTATCATTTCCATTAGAGATGCTTGGTTGCAGCAGTTGAGGAAGTAGTCACAGCCATGGCCATACCTATATAGTCTGCCTGCATATAAATCAGGCAGGCCAACCACTGGGTTGGTGGGGATAGAGATCCGTTGCAATGGAGTTCCCTTTCTGCCAACAATTAAATTGGCCTTTTAGTCTTTGAATGTAAGTCAAAAGTCTCCAGCTAGGAAGTGTCCTTTCAAAGCTGGATAGCTACATGGTAAGGTCCCACTGAAGCAGATGGTTTTAGTGGGAAAAACTTAGAGTGAGAAAAATTAAAATATTGCGGCCACAGATGTCTTTAAATCAAGTGAATACATGTCATGCCTTCACCTGGTCAAGACTTCTACCTTTGAACTATGAGTTTTTTTTTATAGAACTCATAATTTTCCAGCGTGGCAAGCCTGAAGGTTTATCTGACGAAGTCGCTTCAAAATGAAACACCATTTCCACGAGGTTCTGCTGACGTTCCAGTGGCCTTGGAAGCCTAAAAATGTTCTAAGACACAACTTTTCAGCGTTTCAGAAGCAGCTCATTTTGGTCACTTTTAAGACTTCTGGGATCTCCAAGACAGAATTTAGGGACCATGACTCATTCCAGAAGATGCCATCAGCTGGGTACAGTAAAGCTGCAGTTGGTACTGGTTAGCTGAGTAGCAGGTCCAACCCATTTCTGTTCTTTTAAAGGTTTAGAGAGTGTTCAGATGAGCAGTGGGTGACATAGCAGTTTTATAGGATTTATTAGCCAGATAGGGAGGGTGACTCCTCAACACTACATAACCAAAGTAAAGAAAGTCCCCAGGGGCTTTAGAGCACATCCTGTTTAACTTTCTGCAAACTATCCCACAGTAAAATATTCTAAGGCAAATACAGTTTGGCAGCATCTTTCTGTCCTGGAGGTTGCGGGTGTGTTAGGCAAGGATGTATTTAGGGACATTAACACTACCCCCTCCTCAACTGTACCAAAATGATTTTGGAACATGCTCCCCCTCCCACTGGGATGTGTCAAATTGGCAACAGTGGAACTACAGAACATAAGGCTTCTCTTTCCCAGGACAAATTAATGAAGTTCCTGGATTCTCCTCAGCTGTCCTACCTGTCAATGTTTCTGCTCTGCCAGAGATTTTCACAACTTATTATGGGGAAAGAATGGCAAGGCTTTCTGCAGTAGACTAATGCTAATTAGCCTACTGCAGGCTTAGGAGGGTAAAATGTATGTTGTCACAAGTCATTTTCCTAGATATTCACCAAAAATCTGACTTCACCTATGAATTGAGCAATAATTACACATAACAGTTTAATCACCTCTGTAGGTTATCCCAATCCCAATTTAGCAGATTTCTGATTTTATTTGGCACTTTATTTTGTCTCAAAAGACAGCTACAGCCCTTTAGAGTGAAAAATGCGATTGTGGGCAAGCCACTGTAGGGATATGTCAGCATTACATTTTTGCCTGACCCACTTTTAAATACTACGTACACTACCTTATGGGATAAAAGGTCATCTTAGGGGTGCCACAATTAATATTTAAAAGTAAGGTTATTTCCTGTCAAAAGGGGTTATTTTGACAGGTGTGCCTGCAGGTTTGAGAGCTGCATGAGTTAAGCTACTCGGGCATGTCTGAAGACATGTTTTCTTGGTCACCTTGGTGGATGAGTTAGTAAGTGCTGCAGTCCACAAGTGACATTTAATTTCCCATGCGGTTTTTCCTCCATCATATATTCTTCCATTACTAACAAATTAAATATCTCAGTTGGGGATTAAACAATTCTACAATGCTTAAGTGCACAAAGTACAAGTTCTACGGCCTGGACAGAGGTGCCCCAGTGTGCAAAGCTCAAGACCCAACAATACTAATCAGCAAACAATGAGGGTGGCCACCCATCAAGATGCATTGTATCAACATAATTATCTATTTATTGTTCCTAAAGAATATTTTAATTGTGGATATTGAGAAAGTGATCCAAATCAACTACTATAAAAGAGAGGAATTGTTAAATGTGAATTTAGGTTTGCTGAACTCTCTGTGAAACTGGGGGACTAATTTAGGAGCCCTTTGCACCACTGGTACACCCCTCTGATTTGGGAAAAGGTGACATCCCTGCATTACAGGGGTCTTGTGAATAAGCCCCTTGGTGTTTTTGCATCCTCCTTTATACACCACTGCGTTAGTTGAAAATAAACAAAAATGTATGGTATTTCCTTAATTTTGGTAATCTTAAGCCTTATTTATTTTGTTATTATTGTTTGTGGTATATTTTTTGGGGAAAAGTGTGCCTCAAAAGTCGTATATTTATCAGAAATAGCATCTTTTGTTACCAGTTCATCTTGTTACATTGAATGAACTACATGAACTGTGACACCAACAGTCTAGAGGTGACTGAGAACTCAGTTTACTATTATGAAAGTTGATGCAGCTCTTGTCCTTGTCCTTTTTGGCTTGTTGGACATTAAAGGAATCTCCCATTTTCAAGTTGACTGTTTTCTTTATAATTAATCTACAAATTCTATGAATGAGAGTTATAGCTTCTTCTTGGAACTTCTCTCCTTAATATTGTCCAGTATTGAGAATATGTTTCCAACAAAATCAACCTAAGAAATAATGATATGTAAATATCAAGCAGGAGTCATCATCAGAAGAAATATGGGGGCATTTTAGCAAGGGGAAGTATCGCCGCTTTTTCGGCGAATTGTGCAGAGAAAGCGGCGATGCTTCCAGAGCCCTATCCACAAGGGCAATTTAACGCCTGGCTCAAGCCCCCTTTGCATGTCGGCGACAAACATCGCTAATGACATGCAAAGTGGGCGTTCCCACGTCCAACCACATGTAAAATGTGGTTGGAGGTGGGAACACCCTATTACCAAGGCAGGCCCTGGGAGAGGCAGACCTGCGATAAACTCGTTTATCGCAGGCCTCCTAACGCCTGCTCTGACCAGGTGTTAGGGCATTGATAACATGGGGGTGTGGATCATAACGCTGATTCCACTCCCCCATATTATCAATGCACACATTAGAGCATGAAAACAACGTTTGTTTTCATGCGCTAAGGTGCCATATCGCCGACTATCACCGGATTTCATTTCGCCTACGTGATGCGCATTGATAATTGCGCGCTATCACTGCGAAAAAATCCGGCGATAGCCGGCGATATGGGAATGTGCGTTGTGCATTTTCTAACGAACTTCTAGGTAGTATGCCCCACGGATTCTCTAACAAATGCAATTAAAGGAAAGCGGATGTTTATTAAGAGCTTTTTGAAAACGTTTTAACTTAATTTTTAGGAGAGAATACACGTTAAAATATACAATCACGCATTTGCCTTAAAAAAGCATCTTATCAAGAATAATAGAAATATTTTTATTACCATACAAACATAAGTCATGTCTGCATGGCATTTTAACTGCTAGTTTAAACAAACATACACGAAACAAATTATACAATACCGCAACATTGTGAAAAATTGGGAGGAAAATTGAAGAAATATCTTAAATGTATCAGTTAACCATCATACGAATAAAGTTCTATCTAAACATGTAAGCTAATTTATCATTAAAATTATTCATAAAGTTCCAAAAGTTAATTCCAAACTCCATTATACTTGTCATAACTATTCCTTTGCCCCAAACAGAATTTCTCTAAACAAGCCAGCTTAATTAGTTCTGTGAACATTGTTTTCGACTTGCTATTGTTCATGTTGTTTTTATATTCCTAGCAGTAGTCATTTGGTTACAGGCATTGCTCTAATTAAACATTATTTTAATTTCCAAGCAATCTATTTTATTGTATGGTCAAAACGTGGTGGGGTATTCATTTTCTGATTTCCGAGTTTAATTAAATTGACAGTTTAATTCTCATGAAATAGCTAGAAAAGCGGTGATAAATCACACAAAAAAGTATAAAACACCTGTTCCCCTGTGCTTTTATAGGATCAGCACATATGAGTCCTTCACATTTCCCAGAAATGCAATAAACTTGGGGCTTATTTACAAGCGTTGCTGGTGTGTCACTTTTAATATAGCAAAAAGTTAGGTACCAATGGCGCAAGGGGTTTGTAAATAAGCACTTTGGTGTTGAATCAAAGATATGTGAATAAATAAACACTACTTTAATAATCTGAAATTTAGGTCCAACGACTATTCCACTATATTTTTCCAAACACTTTGCTAGCAATTTTGATGTCCTGGTGCTTTACACTCTTCAGACCAGGTGATGAAAATCTTTACTTGTGTTCTACCAAACAGTTTCTTGTGCCATTTGTAGAATTTTGAAGCTCATAGTGCAGATGTCAGAATGCCAATGAAATAATGCTCACAGTGATGGCAATTACAACTGCCTAAAAGGCCACAGTGCTACTATTTAAGTGTTGTATATTATATTCCTCAAGAGAATAGTTCCCTACGGGTAAATGCTGTTCTCAAACAACAAAGTAAAAATATTAACTGGAAACCTTGGATTAAACCAAACATTCACAGTCTTAAAACATTATGACAAAAAGGTGCCTGTGTCATTTGAAGAACAATATCTCTTTCTTCAGTTCAAATGTTCAATTATTTTAACAAGATCTTTACATTTCTTAATGTGTGGCAAATTGTGTGTTGTGCATTTGTGAAGCACACTGTGACCTACAAGGGTAATCTGGCCAGCCACGGCCCGTGGAGGGAGTTCTGGTGGGGCAGCGAGGCGGGCGGGTCGGGGGAGGGGCAAGGTGGAGGTAAGTAAACAATGTAATTATTAAAATAAATTTCGAAGTGCGCACTGCATCGCATATTTGCAATGCAGGGCGCGCTACGAAATTCGTTTTATTTATTAAATTGTTTACTTACTTCCAATTATCCATATTACAGTTTTTAGCACCCCCCGCCCCGCCTTTCTGCCCCACCGTAACTCCCTCCACGCTCCGCAGCTGAATCTGGCGCAGAGCATGTATGTGTGCCTAGTTCATCCTATGGTAGGTTGGTTAATTGAAAATACATATATCAGCTTTATGCAGAATTCTGGAAGTGAGGAGGCTCTGATGTGGAGTGGGAGGCTGCTCCACACTTTAGGAGCAATGTAAGGGAACAACCATCCTCCTGATCTAGCTATGTTTATGCATGTGATGTTTGCTAGTAGTAGTCCTCTGGAGTGGAAGAGTTTGGTTGCTTGGTGAGTGGAGATGCAGCTGTCCAAGCAGGTGGGACCTAAGATGTGTAGTGCCTTGAATGTGTGTGTGAGGAGCGTCAAATGAGAGCAGTTATGTATCAGTCAGTGGAGTTCCTTGAGGTGTAGTGAGATGTGTGTTCTGGGTGTGAGTCTGAGAGTGAGTTTGGCTGACGAGTTCTGGATGGGTTGTATTCGTCTAGTGAGTTGTTTTGGGATCCCAGCGTAG
Organism: Lissotriton vulgaris; assembly: GCF_964263255.1. NCBI lineage: Eukaryota > Metazoa > Chordata > Amphibia > Caudata > Salamandridae > Lissotriton > Lissotriton vulgaris. Next base: position 275,926,231 of record NC_141696.1, read on the forward strand.
ATGGTGTTCTTGTAGTAGAACTTGCTTGTGACCAGGTTGTGAGTGACAGTTTTCCTAGTGTTGTATTTGAGCCATGTGAAGGTTTTCCCCAGCATCTTCAGGGCCTGGAAGCAGGATGCTGTGACAGCATTGGCTTGTGCAGTCACTTATAGTAAGTAAGTAAATGTATTTGTTGATTAATTAAAATCATTACAAAAAAGTATATATCTGAAACAAAATCTGATTGAGCATATACAGATACAGTTCGTTTTTTATGACCAAAGTACAGTCCGCTGCTTAACCCTAACATAAGTTGATCAACAATAATTTCACTTATAGTTTGCTGTTGGTTATTATTCTGAGGGTCCTGGTGTGGGCCCAAATTTGCCAGTCACCAATAGGAGCCCCATGGTGAGGTGTTCTTGCCAAAGATCACTAATTCTGTCTTGTCAGTGCTGAGCTTGAGACTGTTGACTTTCATTCAGTTAGCGAGTAGATCATGCATAAAAGAAGTTGTTTCTTGTTAGAGGTCTTTTCTGAGAGGTATGACACTTTAATTGCATTTTTTAAATTCTAAATTCCTGATGTCAATTTAAATGAAAGGCATTGAAGCTAAAATAAGTACCAATTTCATTAGAGAATTCTCACTTTTTATTGAACTTATCCAGGCCTTAATACTTTGATAAAACATCAGTGACATCAAAAATTTCATTTTTGTTTAATAATTATTTCATTGGTAAAGCCTATCTAGTGTCTCTAGCTTTGATTAGAAATGTAAACATTTACATTGTCTGTGTTCTTTAAGTATATTCATTAAATAATTCATTGAATTAAACAATAACAATATTCTATTACTGAAGGCTATGCGGATTTCTTCATGAGTTTGAATAAAAGTAAAGAGAACTGTTCAAAGGCTACTTACAAATATAGGCAGGAGGTATTTAGGCTTTATCATAGTTGAACACAAAATACAACGACTTTTCATTTTCTTAGTATGCAGATTTAATTTTCTCAATCGTCACAATTTACTGTATTAAGCAAGCCTTGCTACCATAAATCATAATAAAGTAAACCAGTCTATAGTCAAATATTTGTATGGACTTTTATTTGTATTTGGAATACACATTACTTTTGGGTGCACCTAAAATTGTAACTCTGGCTGCATGTACCTTTTTTTTTTTTTTTGTGTTTGAAAGCTTTATAAAGAATATAATGATATGACAAAAATGGAACAACCGTAGCGCTTGAGAATCAAAAAGTTGGAAACATGCAAAGAAAGGTATGCAAACTACAGATGAACCTAAAAAATAATAAAAGCATTTTCTACATTTTAAGGGGGGGGGATGCAGGAGGGAGGGAGGACAGGGGAGGATGGGGAAATAGTAACAATACTAGTATAAATAACGCTCATATGAATTATAACGGCATAGAAGGAAGGCATATAATAACATGAAGGAATGCATAATATCTAGAAAAACAGTATAATTTAACTTAAACTGTGAAAGTCAAAAAACGCTGCCAAAAGCGAGAGTACAAATTATTCAAGGGGGTTTAAAGTTCTCTGAGGAGAGGGGAGTATATGTTCGTTTGACGGATTGATCTAAATATAAGGTAAAGGGTAGCCAATACAGTTCAACATTGCAAGGAGGCTTGTAGGAGGAGGCGAAAGCAACATCAAGTCTATGGAAGTTACATAATAAGTTCCACCAACATCGAATGGAAAGTTTGGTGAGGGATTTCCAATTAGATGCAATATGTTGGAATGCTAAAGCAATCATGAGATCAAAAAGACCTCGGGAATGTGGCGGAAGGTGGAGAGATTCGGAGATGCTCCCCAAAAACATGAGTGTATTGGAGTAGGGAATAGAGATTGTGAAAATGTGTGTAAGGAAAGACCAAACCTGTTTCCAGAAAGTTACCACAGAGGGACAGAAAGATAAGATGAAGAAGGTCAGCATCAAGCATATTACATGTCCAACAATGAGAAGTAGAAGAAGGGAGGAAACGAGAGAGAGATAGGGGGGAGAGATAAAGTCTGTGATAAAGGAAAAAGAGAGATTGGGTGAGGGAGGCAGAGCGAGAAGTCTTCAAGGTTCTGGACCATAAGTGATCCCATGTGTAAATAGACCACGAACAACCCAGGTCCTTCTCCCATGAAAGCTCTACTTTAGTTTTGGAACGTAGTGGGTTGGGAGCAGAGAAGAAACAATATATAAGAGAGGCTTTAGGCATAGTGGCTAAAATGGTAAGAAGAGGGGAAGGAGAAAGAGGGGAATCAGCAGGTGGAAGAGAGAAGTAATGATCTAATATGATTTCCATCAACATAAAATATTTCTGGGAAAAAGATCGAGGACAAGAAAATTGCGCCTGAAATTGGGGAAAGGGGCATGGGGAAGAGCCATCAAAGAGTTGGTGAACCCAAATAATACCTTTGGAACGCCAAGAGGACCAAGCAAGAGGCCTATTTTTTAATAATATAAGCGAGTTATACCAAATGGGCGAGAGAAGAAAAAAGTCTCGGGAAATAGTCGTCGGAGATATTAAGGGCTTCAAGAGAGAAGAGGTGTGTTTAAATAATGGAGGATCAGTATGAGGAGATTTAGAAGTAAACCTAATCACCTCCTGAAAAGCAAAAGGTGATAATAAAGAACGTTCAATATGCAACCAAAGAGGGGAAAGAGGAGAGAACTCATTCAATAAATATGAGGACGCTTGACGGAGAGAAAAGGATTTATGGTATAGACGGAAGTCAGGAAAGTTGACACCCCCATTAGATTTCCCTTTGCGAAGGATGGACAAGGATATTCGGGCTTTTTTCCCTTTCCAAAGAAATTTGGATAAAAAAGAGTCAATACGATTGAAGTAAATAGAAGGAATATGAACGGGAAGCATAGAAAGCAAATAAATTAGAATAGGGGCAATCATCATTTTGATAGAATCAAGGCGACCCCACCAGGAAAGGAATAGTGGATTCCATGAGGTGAAAAGATGTTCCATTCTAGAGAGGACAGCAGACATATTCAATTTAACCGATGATGAGATAGAGTTAGAAAATAGAACACCAAGATACTTTATTTTAGTATTATTCCATGTGAAACCTGTGGAGGAGAAGAAATGCGGAGGACAAAATTTAGTTAAAGGGAGGATTTCAGTTTTGTCAGAATTGATTTTGTAACCCGAAACAAGAGAAAACTTATCAAATTCAAACAGTAAAGAGGGAACAGAGACTAATGGATTTGAAATAAATAAAAGAATATCATCAGCATGTGCCGAAATTTTGAGCTGTTGTTCTCCGTACGGAAAACCCGATATGGAGGGGTTATTGCGAATAGAAGAAAGAAAAGGTTCAAGAGCTAACACAAACAACAGAGGGGAGAGAGGGCGGCCCTGACGAACTCCACGCTGAAGAGTAAAAGGGGAGGTAAGCTGGCCATTAACAAGGACTGAAGCTTTGGGCATAGAATATATCAAAGAAATAAAAGAGATAAACTTAGGACCAAAGCCATGCGCCTGACCCAAGACCACCTCTCCTTCAGGAAGAAGCTCAAGACCTGGCTGTTCGAGCAGTAACGGCACACCCCCCCCTAAGCGCCTTGAGACCCTACGGGTAAGTAGTGCACTCTATAAATGTCTTTGATTGATTGATGCCACTTCAGAGAGAAAATTACAAAAAACAATTTGATGGACAGAATGTAGACCAATGTCTTACATTCACCCCAGTACAAGGATCTGGGCCTAAATCCATCGTTTTTTGCACTCCACACCACCCTGGGTCAGATAATGGCTTTATGCAAATCAGCTCTGACCCTGTGCCCCATGGGAACAGTCCAGTCCGAACTACAACAGCCATATCTTTCCCAGACCGGAATCAAGCATCCGAGGACCGGACCGGTTTCGAGGTGACACCTCTCATCAGCCCGGCTAGCTTGACTCCAGTGGTGTGGAGGCTCTGGGACCCACGTCTGAGCTACCCCAGTACACTCAGGGAGAAAATTACAAAAAACAATTTGATGGACAGAGAAGCAAGCAAAAAGGACCAGTCTACCCGGTCAAAGGCTTTTTCCGCGTCCACCGAAATTGCAGCTAGGGGAATAGAAAGGGAGGAGGCCTTATTTAAAACATTAAGGAGGAGTCTAGAATTATCCGATGTGATGCGGCCTTTAACAGAGCCGCATTGTTCTTTCCCGACGAGATGCGGCATGAAGGGATTAAGGCGAAGGTTAAGCAGTTTGGCAAAAAGTTTATAGTCCACATTAACTAATGAAATTGGGCGGTAATTTTTACAAAATTTAGGGTCACGGCCCTCTTTGGGGATAAGGCAAATAGTAGCATCCTGAAAAGAACCTTGCGCGATACCAGAAGAGCAAAATGATTGGAAGAGGACTAAAAGCTTAGGTAACAGTAGATCAGAAAAGTGTAAATAAAATTCAACTGGAAAACCATCAGGGCCCGGTGTTTTACCCTTGGTAAGAGAAGATAAAGCAGTGGAAAGTTTATGTAGGGAAAGGTCTGATTCAATGTCCGAAAAATGGAGGTGAGAAGAGTTGGGTTTGGGTAGGTTATCAAAATAGGACTGAAGAAGATCTGGTGAAGGAGGAGATTCTGGGGTATACAAGGATTCATAAAAAGCATGGCATTGATTAAGAATGTCCTTGTCTGTGTGGAGGAGAGTATTAGTAGGGGAATAGATGGATTCAATAAAAGTACGCTCCTTGCGGGATTTGAGATAGTTAGCCAGGAGTTTGCTGGATTTATTACATCCACCATAGTAACGTGCACTACTACGGAGAAGGATGGAGGCGGCAGATTCAGTGGTGATTTTATTAAATGCTAGTTTAGCTTGAAGAAGTTCAGAGGACATGTGATTGGGAGAAGAGGTATAAAATTGATGTTCCAAAGTCTTAATATGGGCTAAGGCAACTTTCCGTTTTTGAAGATATTGCTTCTTTTTATTTGAAACAAAATCAATAATGAAACCCCGCGCTGTGGCCTTAAATGAATCCCAAAGGATATGAGGGGAGATATGAGGATCTGAATTGAGTTGAAAAAATTCATCAATGAAAGAGCGGAAGGAAGAGGAAAAATTAGGGTCAAGTAACAAAGACGAATTGAAGCGCCAGCGAGAAGATTTAGGAGGAGGAGGGAGCAAATCAAAAGTTGTAACAACAGGGGCATGATCTGAAATAACAATAGGTTCAATAGAGGAGGACAGAAGGTGTTGAGTTAAGGAAGATGAGAGAAAAATATAGTCAATACCAGAAAAAGATGCATGGGGGGAGAGAAAAAAGAAAAATCTAGCGTGTCCGGGTGAGAAAGTCTCCAAGAATCAGAAAGATGCGCTTGTGAAATGGTGTCCAAAAACTGTTTATGGGGTTTATTTGGAACAAATCGGGCAAAGGATTTACGATCCAAAAAGGGATCAACTACTTGGTTGCAGTCACCTCCTAGAAGGAAAGAATTATCTCGGTACTGAATACATTTGCTAGTTATCATTGGCCAAAAAGAGGGATCAGGGGCAGTGGGACCATAGACATTAAATACAGTGCGGGGTATTTCATTAATAAGCAGTTTAGCTAAAACCCAACGACCATCTGCATCTTTTTCCTCTGCTATAATTTTACATTTGAGTTTCCTATGAATTAAAATAGCAACCCCATTCTTCTTATGAGTCGACGGAGAAAATAAAACAGAACCCACCCAACTCCTTTTCAACTTCAGAGATTCCAAATAATTAAGATGGGTTTCCTGAAGAAGGACAATGTCAGGTTTATAAGTACATAAGTGAGAGAGTACTCTCTGCCGTTTGATGGGATTATTAAAGCCTTTCACATTCCAAGAAACAACTCTAAATTACAAACTGGATAAACATGTTAAATACAATATATGAAAGATAAACAGCAAATATGAAGCAAAGTTAAGCATGAAGAGAAGAGGAGGAAAAAGGAATAAAAAAGATATTGAATAAAAAGAATAGGCAGAAGAAGTAGAAAAGGAAAGGAAGAGTAAGAGAAACGAGGGAAAGAAGATAGTGAGAAAAGACAGCACAAATCCAAAAGGATGACTGTAAACAACATACCTGAAGGGGAAATACAAAAGGGAGAAGAGGGAATGGCGACACTCAACAAGATGAACCAGCCAGGGAACAGGAACCCAACCAGACCGAACCGGGACATCAGAGAACCACAGAAGGGGGAAGCACAGGGTACTTGAGACAGAAACAACAAATCTGTGGAAGGGAAAAGATTAATTAGAGGCTACATCAGGACAACAAAAATGCAATCAGAGCAACACCAAAGTGGTATCGTATAAGTGTATACATAAGGAAATAAAAGCCAACAATATCAGAAAAAAGACAACAACAGTCTCAATAAAGGCATAAAAGAGAGATGAGAAAAACAGCAAAGATGGAATGCATGACATTAACTATATGACAACAAGAGACAATTAATCAGGTCAGCCATTTGGAGAAGGAGCAGAGGTATCCATGCTGCTACCATTTTGTTGAAGAATAAAGTTCTTCAATTCTCCGGGATCTTGAAAGGACCAAGTCTTATTTTGATGTGTGACCCTAAAAATGCATGGGTGAAACAGTCCATATCGTGCTCCAAGGGAACGCAATGAGGGACGAAGAGAGAGAAATTCCTTCCGTCGTGCTGCAGTGGCATTAGAGACATTCTGAGAAAGGAAAACACGCTGACCCAACCAGGAGACTTGACGCTTGGCTCTGGCAGCTGAGAGGACAGCAAGCAAATCTGTGAATTTCAGGAAGAGAGTAATAACTCCACGTGGTTTTGCAGAAGTGGCCGAACGAGATCCAAGTCTATGGGCTCTTTGAATACTGAGCGTGGTAGATGGCAACATATCTAAAAGCTTAGGAAGGAATGTCGCAAAGAAAGACCCTGGGTCATCACCCTCCAAAGATTCTGGTAAGCCGTAAATACGAAGGTTGTTCCTCCTATTTCGATTTTCCAAATCCTCCGTGTGTTGCTGGAGAGAGAGAACGTTTTTTTCTAATGAGGAGATGCGTTGTGAATTAGCATGGATCTCATGAGTCTGTTGTTCAACTAAAGTGATGCGGGCATCCATGACTGACCATTTCTCCTTCAAAAGTTGCATATCCTTACTTGTCTCTTCGATGAATGGCCGCAATGCGCGTATTTCTTCCAGAATCAGGTCTGTGGAAGATTATGATAGAGGCTTGCCCGGGGTAGGAGAGTCTTGCTTGAGGCGTTTGGAAGAGGTTGTAGGCAGTGAGGATTTAGTGGAAACAGACTGAGCGATTGAGGATCGATGAGGTGCTGAACCAGCCATTTTCGGTATTGAGTCTGGAATAGACAATGAGTTTAAAGATGATGACAAAGAAGAATTGGAAGGAACAAAGAGAAACTTCGGCTTACGAAGACTGACCATATGAACACGATAAAGGGAAGGTCCTGAAGATTGTATGAGGTCAGCAATGAAATGCGTCTACCTGAGGAGAGTACAACACTGAAGCCACTGATAGGTGAGAAGGTCCATAAAGCCACATAGGAAATGTTGCACTTTGAGAAGATTCCATTTGTGAGGAGTGAAAAGGGAAAAATGCCCTCAGGAGGTCGGAAAGTCAAATGGCGTAAAAAAATTGCAGGAAAAGGCATTGACCATCCACATCAACCAGCTGGGCATGCAAGGCAGCAAGCAAGAGAAATAAAAAACAGGCTTGAGAAGTGGAGAAAGTCTTGTGTTGCAGTGAATGAGATTTACAGAGAAACAGGGCAATTCGGAAGGAAGTGGTGTCCTGCAGATAGCGTTATGCAAATACAGGATATGAAAGGGCTAATCAGCATTTAAATACAATTGAAGGCAGTATGAAGAGGACGCAGAAAGCCATTTGGAGAAGGAAGCGCTAAATGCCGATAGACTGCTTCATAGGAAAGTTGGTCCCAACATTGCAGTGGTGAAACAGTATGATATGCATTCACAGGATAACTGAAGAGGGGCGCCTGCCATCATAAGAAACAACATGTGACCAGACAAGGTCCATGACAGAGGCGTTTATGCTGCATTTTAAAATTGTCAGGAAATTATCACACACAGAGGCAAAATATTTTAGGAAGTTCAAAATGCCTCAGGATTTATTTCAACCGACATTAGAAATAAATGCACCAGACCTGAGAGGAGTCCTATGTATTGACACCTCAACAGGCAGCGCGGTCGGGCAGAGCGTCAAAAATGGCGGAGCTCCGTTTCTCCGAGTCTGAGGACAAAACGGGTCGCAGTGATAGAACTGCAGCGCGGGTTCACCGTAGCTCAAAAAACACTGCAAAATGTTCAGCAAGGATTCCGGTTGCCGTTTCCGTCATGTTCCAACGACGGGAGAAGAGAAGCAGCCGTCACTTTGAAGAAGACTTGTCCCGGTGGCGTAGAGGTAAGCATGAGCGGATTTTGCGGATTGGCAATCCGCGAATTTTGCGGATTTGCGGATTCGCAATCCGCAAAATCCGCGAATTCCCGCGAATTTGCGGATTTTTTTTTTTGTGTTCGCCCGTGTTTCTGCCAGTTCGCGAGGGTTTTTACAATTTCGCAATTTGCGAACTTACCTGTCGGGTCGCAAGTTTTGCGAACTTGTTGTTTCTACGTGTCCAGCCTGTTTGGGACACTCTTCTTCATCACTGCCACTCTCTGTCACCACTGCCACTCTCTGACTACTCATGCCACCCTCTGGCCCACCCATGCCACCCTCTGTTTCATCACCACACCCTCTGGTTGTCCAGTGTACATTATTTTCGGCAAAGCAAAGCACACCTTCCCTGCCTCAAGTGACCTGAATTAATTTGGGGCTGATTAATGTGTCACAGAATATTTTTTTAGCTGGCACCTGCTTCCTTAGTGCGCCCTGATTAGTGATCTTTTGCACTTGCTAAGTGCTTTCATTGTTGCAAAATTAGTTACAACACCTGCCCTGCCCCAACTGACAATAATGAATTAGGGGCTGATTAATGGATTTTAACTTCCAGCCTGGCTCCTGCTTGTCTCCCTTAGCTGTAATTCAGGACCTTTGTGGCATATGTGTAACTATTCTGAGGTTCAGAGCAGGGTCACATAATAGTTTCAACTGGCAACTGAACTCTGGAGGGGCCCCTCAGGAAGCACTACAGGAAATGGCTACTAATGATGTGCCTGAACTTTTGAACCTGGTAAGTAGTTACTTTCAGTTTTGCTAAGATCGTATTTCTGCAATTTTGCACTTATTCGCGGGGCGCGAACTCACGCGAACAGTGCGAGCAGCGCGAGCAAAATCCGCTGCTCGCGGATTTGAGGATTTTGCGGGAAATTCGCAAATCTCGCGGATTGCGGATTTCCCGAAAATCCGCAAAATCCGCGAGCGTAACGGATTTTCCGCCCATGCTTACGTAGAGGTCCCGTACTAGGCAGCTATCTTGCTCGGCGCCGAAGCCCGGCTGCATGTACCTTTGATATGGCTAGTTTCCCTCTTAATCAACTTCCTAGGGAAACTGGCCAGAGTAGCCTGAGATGACTTTGCACTGACTGAGGATGTTAACATTATATTGGGCCCACATAAAGTTAGGGAGGGGGGATACAACTTCCATGCATGAGTATTCTCCAAAGACCTGAAAAAGAACTTGGACAAACTGGATTTACTGGATGCCTGGCGGAAGCAAAATTCAGCAAATACAGCCTTTAACTTTTACATCCATGTGCACCACACCTAATTATGAATAGATTATATATTGCTAAGCAATCCCCTTATACAACTGAACCAATCCTGGGGAATTGAGCGCACATCAGTATCAGAGTACTCTCTGGCCTCAGTCCAGGTGGAACTGGGAGTGTGGCAGCCCCCGGGGAACTGGAGTCTTCGTCCTTTCCTACATAGAGACCCTGTTGCTGAAAATAAAATATAACAACAGGTAGATTCATATTTCAAACATAATGAGGGAGGAGAGGTCCCCATATCAGGGGTATGGGGTCATTTATAGCAGTGACAGCTGAAAGCATTGGACTCTACGGGCTAGCTTAGCCGAAACAAGAGGAAGAGAGTCGAGGTCTTGAAAAAGAGTGGCTACAGCAGCCCTCTTGTCAAATCACCCATGTGCTCACAAGGCTACTTATGAATGCCTCCACTAACTAGGCAAAGCACTTATTGCTTCATCTGAAAATCCACTCGTATATAGCGGGAGATAAAGTGGGTGCCTCCTTGCCTGAATCTTAAGAGGTAAAAAAGAAAGAGAGTACGTAAAGAAATTGTCACTGATTCTGGGTCCCAGATGGGAGAGGGTGACAGGGAAGTTAATGTATATCATATCTTTTATGAAAATCTCTACAGAGGAACCTCCCACTCATTTAAGGAGAGAGAAGAAGAGAGAGAGACTGGGCTTTCTGGAGACAATACAGCTCTTGAGACTCACAGACCCCAAAAGGGATTCCCTGGAGAGCCCGATTCTCCCAAAAGAATTTAAATTACTCAGCAAAATCCTCAAACCTAATAGGACCTCGGGCCTGACAGCCTCATGGCACAATTCTATACAATATTCTCACCGGATTTGATCTAGAAATCTCCTCCCTTTTCAACCACTGCCCTACCAAGGCTGAAGCCAGTAGACAATAGACACAGACAGTAGTAACAGTAATACCAAAACCCAATAAAGATGTTAAACAGTGTGCATACCATTCACCCGTAGCACTATTGAACATTGAAGCTAAGCTATACAAAAAGAATTAGGCAGCAAACTGCCTCAATGATATGCTCGCCATTCTGGTATACCCTGAGCAGAGTGGTTTCATTCAGGAAAGCCATGTCCACACAATGTACAAATAGCCATCCACCTAATAGAGAAGAACTCCCGTTAAAATATGGTAGTGGTGCTGCTGTCTCTAGACAAGGAGAAGGCCTTCTAAATCGTGGTCCGGACCTTCTTATGTCCTACACTTCAGAAAATGGGCCTGGGATGGGCATGGGACCAACATTTACACAGAAGACTTCCTCAACTACGCCGAAACAGTCAGCAGGGTCACATTAAATGGATACCTGTAAAGGCTATTCTGACTATCCACATGCACCAGTCATGGTCACACCTCGTCACCACTCCTTTTTGTCCTATTCATAGAACCCCTAGCATGCCTAATCTTGTAGTTCGACGTATCAACTGGGATTAAATTTGGGCTGAGAGAATTAATATTTCCCTCTATTACAATGATGTGCTTTTGATGCTGGGATCTTCGAGCACTTAAATCCCAGCAGTAGCAGGCTTACTCAGAGTGTTTGAGAAAGTACCTATGTATGAATTTACTTACAACAAGTCCAAGACCCTTAATGTGACCCTGGTGGCACTGGAAGTAGCTAGACTGTCAACCCGCTTTCAATTTAGATGAGCCACATCCTCAATTAAATATCTGTTAGTCCAATTTATGTAGACTGTTACCAGCCTCTTTAGTGCCAACCATCTTCCTTTGAATACTGCTATTGCAAAATGGTCTGGTAGTGTTTGATCTGTCAGCCTTACGTTGGACTTTCCTCAAACCTTTTGCCTTCTTCCTCCAATTATGCTAACCTCGTTGTTGCTGGCCGTAGGACCTTGTCACTTTACCGTTGCTAACCAGTCCTAAAGTGCATGTGCTCACTCCTTAAAATGAGGTAGGATTAGCTTATATCCAACTGTCATATTCAGTTAAATTGTAAGTCCCCAGTAAAGTGGTACTAAATGTGCCCAGGAGCTGTAAGTTAAATGATGCAAATGGGCTGGCAGCACTTCTTGTGCTGCCCAGTTAGTAGCCTTCTAAACATGTCTCAGGTCTGCAATTGCAACCTATGTGTGTAGTTTTAATCTGCCATTTTGACCTGGCAAAATAGACTTTTTGCCTGCCCCCAAACCTACCTTCTTAATATATAGGTCACTTCAAAGGTAGGCCCCAGACAACTCATAGGGCACGGTGCAGTGTCTTTAGAAAGTGGGGTATGTAACTTTTACGTAAAACTCTTACATTTGTTTTCCACTACTGCAAGCCCTACTCCTCCTCCTACCCCTCATAAGCACTTGATTTATACCCCTAGACGCCCCCACGCCGCTCCTCCACACAGCAGGGCTGGGTAACGTTCCCACTTCCTGATGGATCTACAGGATTGACTATTCTTTGCAACTTGAAGCCAAATCTTTTGTTACTCACCAGACTCATAACATTGATACCCCCTGCCCCCGTCCTGAGGAAGACCCACTGCTGAGGACCACACTCTCCCTTACGCAATAGGGTCAAAACATCATGATTATTATTATTATTATTAATGGCGTTTTGTTAAGCGCATACTACCCGGAGGCCTTGTAGCGCTAGCCTCGCCCCTGACTAGGACTACGCCCTACATCTGACCCCCTACACCTGACTCACTGATGAAGTTACACTGTGAAGAGATCAGTTTAACAAATGTACTGTACGCAACTGTGCTTATAGGGGTAGGCTTGAATATCAGAAGGGAGACCATTTCAACGTATGCTGGATCCCTAATGCCTTAAGTATTTGAATTTCCTAATGCAACGACAATTGCTTCTTCTTTCCCTTTTCTACTATTTTCACATGTGCACTAAACTTTTACACACCCCCTTCTTCCAGATGATAACAGTGTGGATATAACATTGTACATCATGTGTGGAAATAACTCAAGTGTGTTTCTTTGAAATAACTCAATGGGTGACTGAATAAATTTAAGTTATCAGTCGTTTGGCAGGGCTTTGCTATTTCTTTTTGCCTATGACCTTATGTGCCTAAATGATTATACTCATTCAGTGATATTGTTTTGAACCTCAGCCACAACAGTCCAGGACCATTGTTTTTCTGTACTGACCAATACCCAGGTTCTTTGACTTTACAAGGTAACCCCATTTGTTATAATGGCAGTGTGTTTCAAGGTATTTTGTTCAGAGGGGTTAACTGGGTCCCTGCAGCCGGTCTGTGCTTTCTCCCTGTCAGCCTAAACTTGTGACTTTGTCCAAATCCGGCCTGACCAGATATCCACTGTTGGCATGTTAAGCTTTTTATAGATATGTTTTGCTCAAAATTTTGAACCTGCATGTCTGTGGTTCTAATGCTTAGAATGTAGTTGTCTCAGTTTTGTTTTGTTTATTAAAAAAGTGCACTGTTTTCTAAAGACATCTGGTCTCCTTTTTTGTGTGTTTTTACTGCTTTACTGTTTGAAAGGTTGGACAAATACTTTGCACATTACCTCTAAGTTAAGCTTGGCTGCTCTGGGCCAAGCTACCTGAGGGTTGAGCACAGATTAATCCACAGACTAATTAAGGGTTTGCTTGTAACTTCACCCTGAGAAGAACTGTTGTTGCTGCATGGGAAGGGTTTCACCCCCTTCAACCAGGAACTCAATTTCTTACAGGTAGAATCAATGCGATTAAAATTAACGTGCTCCCACGCCTACTCTACATGTTCCAGGCTCGCCTAACATGGCTGGATCTCCCCTTCCGAAAACATGTTAAATAAAAACTAATGGCCTTTAACTGAAGGGGTAAGGCCCAAGACTTCCACAGCAACTCATGACCCAACTGAAGGCTGGAGGGAGGCAGGCAGTTCCTAGAACTCCCCACTATTATGCAACTGCACAGTTACAAGTGGTAGTGACCTCATCCTCATTGCTCTTTGAGAAATACTGGTGACAGAAGGACCACCCCATAGTTTGGACAGTCTTATGGAACCTGCTGTGGGTGGAGAAATGCATAGGCCTTCTAAAGCCTATTTTAGAACCACAGTAGCTATGGCACTAAAGATATAGGACAGATATGTGAATGCAGAGGGCATGGGGTCTTACTCATCCACTGCAATCCAGCATTTACACCAGCCATCAAAGGCCACTACTTCCTCAGGTGGAGGAAAGGAGGCTGCAAAGTGTTTGCTGACATGTAGGGGAGAGGATGTAGCCTTCCAGCTAGAGCGGTCAACCTCGAAGTTGGGGAACCAGGTTCGAGTCTCGGCAACAACACCCAACATCCTGTGATTGTGGGAAAATCACGTAATCTTCCCATGCCCAGCAAAAAATATTGTGTCCTTCTGTAACGAAACTAGTGCTCATGTAAAGCGCTCTGATACCCGATTTCTCGGGTCTAGTACGTGCTATATAAAACTAAAAAAAATTTACAACACCCTGACTTTAAAGATCTTCCAGCAATGTAAAATCACAAATAACCAGTACAGCCCTCAGACAAGAAGGCTAGATTAAAGAAATTGCACCATGTACCCCTGAATAATTTTGTTTTATTTTGTCACTAGACAGACTAAATGCCTGCTTTTTTTTCAAATAAATTAAATGTCATTGATGTAATACAAGGCCCTTGAATGGAAGGATTGCCTCGGACCAACCAGCTGCATACACTCACATATCCCCCTCCCGAATGGCCACCTTAGACTAAATATGGATATCATTTACTTCCTTTCACCTGGTATGTCAGTTTTTGTTAATACCATCCTCAGACAGCGATCATGCCATCATAACATGCAAAATTGCTCTTAGGCAGTTACACCGCCCGAATATTCCCTTGATTGTAATGGAATCGAACCTACAGAGTGTAAGAAATCTGAGATGGTCCAAAGGAAATAGGGAAGTAATAGAAGCGGAAGTGGACAATTTACTGACCAAATGGGTTTCGGCCGATATTAGTCATTTGACAGCATCCTCTTGGGAAGTTACATTGACCAACTTCAGAGATCAGTTAACCTCAAAACCAACAAACAGCCTTTCGAAGGACCTTCTGGCTTCAATTACTCTGTTAGAGAAAAAACAACATATAATCACAACAAAAAGTAAACCAAATAAGTTGCAACGAACCAACGCGAATAACGAAATCGAATATAAATCTCTGAAGAGCGGCATATCAGAGGAGAGAAAAGAATACAGGAAGGTCAGGTTCTTTCTAAAGAAACTGGAAGAAGAGTACCATTGGGCAACAGCTTTTGAGATCATAAAATCAAAAGACCAAAGAAAATTTTGGAATTGGGTAAATAAGGCCACCAAAGCCCTTAAACCTCCCATCGCAACTAATATCTCTCCTGCTGATTGGGAGACTTATGTCAAAACACTTTATACAGCACCACACGTTTTAAATACCAGTAGCCTGTCCACTCTCGATCAATTAACCCTTCAAGATGACATATTCCCCTCCGTCAAGATAACAACAGACAAAATAACAGGAATAATAAAGAAAATGTGCTCAGGTGGCGCCCCCGGACCCAATGGGATCCCCACTAAAGTATTCAAAGCCTCCGCCCAGAAATGGACTTTGATATTGTCCCCGCTCTTTGAGGTCGCAATATTGGGAGGCCCTATCCCGGCCTCTTCTCAAGGATCACTTCTCGTTCCCTTTCATAAAAAAGGCTCGCGGTCCAACCCCGACAATTATCGGATGATAGCCCTCCTCGATGTGGATGGGAAGGCATACGCTAGTGTCCTTTTAACGGCACTTACAAAGTGGGTGGAAAATAACAACTGAATCCCATTCACCCAAACTGGCTTCCAAAGAGGCAGTCACATCGAAGACAATTTGATCTGTATAGCCCACTTGATGGAAACCACCCTAGCTGCACAAGGTAAATCGTTATTCCTGGGTTTTATCGACTTTCGTAAAGCCTTCGATAGCGTGAGCCGGCCTAAAATTTGGGAAAAACTAGCAAGATGAGGCATCCCTCGGCCGCTATTGAAAGCACTAATAGCCCTACACACTGACACTTGGGTCAAAGTAAGAGGTACATCGAGATGGTCCAATTCTAAAAAAATGTATACTAGCAGAGGCCTAAAACAAGGGTGCACTCTTGCACCACTACTCTTCAATTTGTACCTCGCGGACCTCCCTGAATGGCTGTCTCGCTCCCGTGCCTTTCCCCCAGGAATTGCTCAAAGAAAAATTCAAACTCTACAATACGCAGATGACACCACACCATCCTCTTAGACAAAACTCATGTGGGCCTTCAAAGACTGCTTGATGCCCTCATCCAGTACTGCAACTTCAATATGCTAGAGATAAATGTTACCAAAACCAAAGCAATGGCAATATCATCCCCGAAAACAAAAAAGACCACGTGGTTTATTGAAGGGAGGCCACTGGAAACTGTCAACGCATAAAAGTACCTGGGTGTTTGGATCGATCACAAAGGGAGACCTTCTGTACATACAAATGAAATGCAGGCAGTTGCTCGCAGCCTGGAGGGGGCTTTTATAAGAACGAAGAGTGCTTTGCACTCCCAGGACTTAGTCCCGCTAATAAAATTGATTACTGCAAAATTCCTTCCTACAATCTCTTTTGGCGCAATAATCTTAAGAGATAAGATGAATAATTGGTTAAACAGAGCGCAATCGTCATGTTACCGTAGGGTTTTTGATTGCCAAACTCGACCTCCCATGCCCAAATTCGGAAAGAATTTTCTCTATCCTCCCAGCGATGGATCATTAGCGCAAGATACATCTCCTACTGCCTAAAAACAAAAAAAGCTAGCCCTCACACTTTAAAGAGCTGTATATGGTCATTGCTCTGCAACCCCAAAACATCGTGGAATAAATATTTGACATACTGCCTCGAATCCCTCAAAGCAAAGGACATATGGTCAACTATGTTGCTCATCGAGGCGAAATCGAAGCTTTTAACCAAGCAAGCAAAAATTCTATCAAATGACCTCGACTCGCAACAGGTACTTCAGCTCTTTCATGGCCCCTGGCCCGCCAAACTATATGCCCCGAAAACTTTACCGCCTTATCTTGCATCCTCCATGAAATCTCATACAAAACTTCAATTAATGAGATACCGCTTTGGCTTAATTCCGCTGAAGGCATATACGTTTTGCCAAGGATATAAGAAAGAAGCTTCCTCCCAATGCCGCTTTTGTAAACAGGAAGAGGAAAATCTCATTCACATATTGTGAGCCCAAAGAATTTTCTGGATGCTCCCAATTTGGCTTTTTCTTAATATCAGGACATGCCAAGAAGCACTCAATGCATGCATCAGGGGAGACTCACCTCAGATGGTGACACGCTTTGTAAAATTTATTACAGAAATTAACTCTTTGATCTTACCATCTGACTAAGTCTGACCTTTATCCCCTCTAAGTGACATTTCTCTCATTCTTTTTTAACCAACAAACGTATTGTTTTTTTCAATAGACCTGAATACTCTCTTTTTTTAATGGTCAGTTTCGAGCGTGTATATTGCAATGATTTTAATTATTTTTGTGCAAATAAATTTTACTTACTTACTTACTTACAAGGCCCTCTAGATGTGTGTTATTTCACACAAAGGTGGTCTGCCTCTAACGTAAATAACAGTATTACGGGTCCATATGGTTCAACTTAAGTACAGTAAATTCACTTTAATTATTTTAAAAAGAAGTGCTTACTCTTCCATTATTCCATTCTGTGGCTTCTTCAAGTGACTGATAAATCACATTTTACCATCAACAGGTGATTCCAAAATTACAGCAAATCAGTACTTGTCAAGCCATTCATATTACCAATGAATCCCTGCCCATATATTTTGGAAATTTGGAAAATCCAGATTGATTTCAGGTATTTACCATTTTAAAATGCAGTTTTTCTGGGACTATGGGCAATGAATTACACTGGAGAGAGTGGAAGGACAACCTGACAGCTTTAGGGAGAACTTCCCCCCAACTATTTGCTAATCTCGTCCATTGTCTGTGCTAACCATTTCTAAAGTGCATATGATCACTCCTTAAAACATGGTAACATTGGCTAATACCCAATTGGCATATTTAGTGTATTTATAAGTCCCTAGTAAAGTGCACCACACATGCCCAGGGCCTGTAAATTAAATACTACAAGTGTGCCACCCACATAAGTGGCCCCTTAACCATGTCTCAGGCCTGCCACTGCAGAGCTTGTGTGTGCAATTTCACACTGCCATGTCGACTTGGCAGGAACCCTGTCTTGCCATGTCTAAACCTTACCTTTTTATACATATGTCTCCCATCAGGTAGGCCTTGCATAACCCACAGGGCAGGGTGCAGCATATTTAAAAGACAGCACATGTACTTTTAAACTCTAAGGAGCCCATTATGATGTCGGGCGGATTGCCCCCGCCAGGCTGGCGGTGGCAACCACCATCTTGGCAGGGGCAATCCGCCCGACATCCACTTTTGATTCCCCCCTGCCATATTAGTATGGCGGGGCGACCTCGGCGAACGGAAAGACCGTCTGCCGCTTTTCCGTCCCGGTCGCCTTGCGGAAAAGGAATAATATGGTGGCAGTGTCTATCAGACACCGCCAGCCATATTATGATAGGCATTTTTCAATACCTTTCCGTGGCGGCAATGCCTCCTCGGAAAGGCATGTGGACTTCACTCTGGGGGCCCCCTGCGGGCCCCCAGAGTGAAGGAGAGTAGGGGGGTGCACATGGGGGGGTACCTGTGGTACCCCCCTGCATTTGCATATTCAAAGCGGCAGACACCGCGCGGTGCCTGCCGCTTTGATTATGCAAATGCAAAAGTGCTTTTTAAGCATTGTGGCGGGCGGTACTGAGAGCACCGCCCGCCACAATGCTTAACATGCAGGATGTGCCCACCACTGTGGCGGGCACATCTTAATACCCTCCCCGGGACCCCCGCCCTTATGGTGGGCGGTCCCAATCCTGGCTAGGATGACGGGCTGACAAAGTCCGCCCGTCATCCTAATGACCCCCTAAGTGTCTTGGCAGTGAAAAAAAATCCTATTCATTGTTCACTAATGCAAGGCCTATCTCTTCCATAGGCTGACATTGGGATTACTTTATTACATTTCAAAAGTGTAATTTCCAATTGGGACAAGGCAAATATTTCGCGTTTGATATCCCTGTACTAAAAATTTAAGTCACAACTAATGGTGTTGTTGGATTATAAGTTCTAAGTCTAAATTCCACTTTTGGAATGGGCTATTGTTAGAAATGTTGGCAGAGGTAGTACATTTGTCCAAGTAGGGACCCTTTCTTCTAGTCAGAGTAGGGGTGGATACACACTTTAGATAACCCTTGCTCACCCCCTTGGTAGCTTGGCACAAGCAGACATGCCTATCACAAAAGTAAAGTATTTGTCCTGAAACTCACAGCAACACAGTCAAAACACCACAAATGGACACCACACCAGTTTCGAAAAATAAAGTATGTTTATTTAAACCAAACAAGACCAAAATCTAACATAATTATATCAAATTAGCACTTAAAGACAATTATTTTCAGAGATATCACTTGTAGAAACAAATAGCCTCACCTGGGGCTATTACAACGTTGTGAGTGGCATAAATTCAAAGTACTGTGCTGACCGCGAGGTGCACGATTCAAAAAAAGGGGGTGATGATGAACAGAGTGTCTGAATTAAGCAGACCACTCTTACCCAGTCAAGAGATCAGGGCTTGATCCATCACCGTTATTTAGCTCACTGCATCACCCCAGTTCAGAACCTGGCTATATGCAAATTAGTCTGACCCAGTGCCTCATGGGAACAGGGCAGACCAAACTACCAAGCCAATTCTTCACCGGAAAGGAAACAAGCTTCCGGGGACCGGTTTCTGGCATTTCAGCCGTCGTTGGCCCGGCTTGCTTGAATCCTGGTGGTACAGTGAGCAAGGGACTCATGTCTGAGTATACCCTGCCACACTTATGGTGGCCAAAAACGATTCAGAAAAGGGGGTGGTGATGAACAGAGTGTCTGAATTAAGCAGACCACTCTTACCCAGTCAAGAGATCAGGGCTTGATCCATCACCGTTATTTAGCTCACTGCATCACCCCAGTTCAGAACCTGGCTATATGCAAATTAGTCTGACCCAGTGCCTCATGGGAACAGGGCATACCAAACTACCAAGCTAATTCTTCACCAGAAAGGAGACAAGCTTCCGGGGACCAGTTTCTGGCATGTCAGCCGTCGTCGGCCCGGCTTGCTTGAATCCTGGTGGTGCAGTGAGCAAGGGACTCATGTCTGAGTATACCCTGCCACACTTATAGTGGCCAAAAACGATTCAGAAAAGGGGGTGGTGATGAACAGAGTGTCTGAATTAAGCAGACCACTCTTACCCAGTCAAGAGATCAGGGCTTGATCCATCACCGTTATTTAGCTCACTGCATCACCCCAGTTCAGAACCTGGCTATATGCAAATTAGTCTGACCCAGTGCCTCATGGGAACAGGGCAGACCAAACTACCAAGCCAATTCTTCACCGGAAAGGAGACAAGCTTCCGGGGACCGGTTTCTGGCATTTCAGCCGTCGTCGGCCCAGGTTGCTTGAATCCTGGTGGTGCAGTGAGCAAGGGACTCATGTCTGAGTATACCCTGCCACACTTATGGTGGCCAAAAACGATTCCGAAAAGGGGGTGGTGATGAACAGAGTGTCTGAATTAAGCAGACCACTCTTACCCAGTCAAGAGATCAGGGCTTGATCCATCACCGTTATTTAGCTCACTGCATCACCCCAGTTCAGAACCTGGCTATATGCAAATTAGTCTGACCCAGTGCCTCATGGGAACAGGGCAGACCAAACTACCAAGCCAATTCTTCACCGGAAAGGAGACAAGCTTCAGGGGACCGGTTTCTGGCATTTCAGCCGTCGTTGGCCCGGCTTGCTTGAATCCTGGTGGTGCAGTGAGCAAGGGACTCATGTCTGAGTATAACCTGCCACACTTATGGTGGCCAAAAACGATTCAGAAAAGGGGGTGGTGATGAACAGAGTGTCTGAATTAAGCAGACCACTCTTACCCAGTCAAGAGATCAGGGCTTGATCCATCACCGTTATTTAGCTCACTGCATCACCGCGAGGTGCAGAGCATCGGGCATGGAGTCACATGGACCCTCAAACAACTGTACCTTGGGAAAAAAAGTCTATGGATGATTCACATTGTTGTGGAGATGAGGCATTTGTGCTGAGGCCGAGGCAGTTTCCCTGTTTACCACAGGGGAGGTGAGGCATAGTGTCCAGGAGGAGGTGAGGTGTCGAGTCCAGGACAGGGGAAGTGGGCAGCGTTGAAGCATTGGTTGCAGTGAGGCGATGCAAAAGTGAAGAGTTTGCGGAGTTTCCCTCTTCGGTTATGAGCTCCATGATAACAGGATGATGGTGCTGGCAGTGATGACGTTGGTGCGAGCACTTGCGTTGGGAAGGCCGATAACTGCAGGAGTCCGCAGGTATCGGAGCTGCAGTGCAGGCAGGGTAGTGCCTCGTACACTCTACGAGTGGTGTCCCTGGCCTTGGTGCAGGTAGCGGAGTCACTGAAGGTGTTTTTCTTGCTTTGTTTAAGATACTTCCAGCTACCAACAGCTGGACAAACCTCCAGAAGCCTAAAACTGTTATAGGTACCACTTGTCAGGTCAGAACTCCCAGTAGTGGAGTTCAGTGGAGCTGGTGGTGAAGGTTTCGTGTCCCTGAGACTTCAGAACAGGAGGCCAGCACACACAAGCCCTTGGAGAATCTTATTCAAGCAGTTTACCAGCAAAGTTCCAGTCTTTGTCCTCTTCCTTGGCAAAAGCAGCAATTACAGGCCAACCCAGCAAAGGATACAGCAAAGGGGCAGGGCTCCTCCTTACAGCTCTCCAGCTCTTCTCCTTGGCAAAAGGTTCCTCTTGAGTCCAGAAGTGACCAAATTATTTGTGGTTTAAGATCCAATACGTTTTACCCCAGTTTCTCTTTGTTGTTTTTGTGGCAAGGGTCTCTGAGCCCAGTCCAACACAGTTCTGTCCTCTTTAGTGCAGTATCACTACAGGAGAATGGGCCAGTAAATACAAAAGAACAAATAATCTAGCTGACAGTTTACAGTGCTATTTGTTACTTCAACAGACTAAGACCAAACTCAAAATGTCTTGGTCTACATAATGAATTATGGGAGCTATTTAGACCTGTTCCAAGGAGTACCATTTCATTAGATTTTTGAAGAACAGAGTTGGAAGACACTTCTTGTTTCAAAATTTTACATAAAGGACAAACTAACACAATAATTAAAACAACATGACAAGATATAACCATTAAATCGGTTACAAAGTAAATTTCAGTATTAAACAAGTCAATATTTTCACAGCAACACTCCTCTCGGTTTGGGGTTGTGTTATTAACTCATCCTAGGGTTGCTGACCAATGGGAACAAAGGTTTAAGCTCAAAGGGTTTAAAAATGGAGAAATAATCTCCCTATGAGCAAATCCTATTTCCAGGTAATAGAGAACAACATTATCCAGGCAATAAGGGATAAGAGTAATCTGGCAAAAAACAATGTAGTGCAATAGTATATAAACACAAGTAAAAGAAAGCAAGATACCCATTAATTATAATCACATATAAAATGTAATACCATGGATACAATTTGATAAAAAAAGTTACATTATTAACATCAAATGAAAAATGACATTAGGAGAAGACAGATAGACTAATCTCTTTATCGTAAAAGAAGAAGTGGAAACTGTGATGGCTCCCACTGCTTATAGTTCGGGTCGATGTCAACGAGTTTCGACACAGAGTGTCTTCATCAGGACCTTAACACCACCTTATCAGCACATATCTAGAATTATGGGAGGATAACAGATAAACTTTTACTTGTGTTTAAACTTATATATTTCATTAGATCTGATAGATTGCACTAACATTTACTGACAGAAAGTATTTATAATACATTTCACCGCAAGAGAAGGACATTGACGAGAAACCGAATAGCAAAGTATGTACAACACAGGTCAGATTTTAGCAATTTTTACAGTACGTATGTAACGTTTCTTAGAGATCACTATTTTATAACATGATCTTAGATTAAGCTAGCAGTAAAACTGAGGTAAATACACACATCATTATACAAAAGAATAAAAAATAAGTCATATAGGAACATCCATAAGTAATATATATTCTGGTCCTTAGAAAGTAGGAGAAAGAAGGGCCATTCCCAAGTAATGATACTGCCTAAAAATAGAAATTGTTTTAGCCATAGGGGGGGAACATTCATTATAGGTTTTATTGAGAAGAATAAAAAGCCAGAACAAGGATGGCTTGTATTCTAATCAAGGGACCCTATTTAGTGTGGCCATCTAGCTGTTTGTAACGTTTAGGTTTATTCCAGTATAGGCCATTGGTGCCAACACCATCGCTCTACAACCATGTTATTAGCACCAATCTCATAGCTATAAGTTAAACTCTATCCAAATTTGTGTATGTTTAGAGTTCTATAGTGTATTTCTAGATCAAACATGCTATATAAAGTCCTTAGGGCTAACTTGTGCCTCATTTTTAATTCATATTCATTACCAAATCATACCTGAAGCTGTTTCTCAAATGAATCTTCAAGGTAAATGGGTTCAAACGATTAAAAGGCAGTGCCACAAAATATAAGTCATTCCGCTATTGTAAAAGGGAGAATAAGAACATGGAATATCTCAGTTAAGGATTATACATGTGATTTGGCCAAAGTTCACCTAATAACTGACGTGGTTGCTGACATATCTGATGTATCTCTAATAATTACCTTTATAAGTAGGAATATTAGGTTCCTGCTGATGTGTCAGGAATCTTCAACATTCAGTATTCATCTTGTAATAAACGAACAACTCTGTAGGGGAACCGATATAATGTCCTGAGTTAGACTTTTCCTGTGCCGCCCCTTTGGTAGCCAGATTTTTTCTCACGTAAAAACGCTTACCTCCAAAACTTTGTATGAGCGTGCTCTTATAGGCTCCCAGACATACGGGATAAAAGATTGCGTAGCACGTATTTTGTCAGTGTATTTACCTTTATATAGAAATGTAAACAGCTTTTGAGGATTAGGCGCAACTGTTCGCAGAAGCAAGATTATGAAATTCATGTAAGGGTCCCTTTGTGACAAACTAAAAGATAGAGTATACCCAAGAAAACTGTTGAAAAAAGCAATGAAAAGAGCGTGGTTTACACCAAGATATTGCCTTCTCATGAAAAAAACTAAGCAACCAATAGAGAAACTGGTGTGTGTATCTACTTATGGGCCACATACAAACACATTTCAGCAAACTATACTTGAAAATTGGCACCTCTTACAAAATCTGGAATGTCCTTTCCTTCTTCCCTTATTTGCACTGCAAATATATACCAGTATTGGACAGCAGCTGGTGAGGGTAGAGATTACGTCTCCGTTGAAAAAGAAAGGTCTACGATCTCAATAGAATTTTAAACCAATCGAAGGACCCCATAAGTGTGGAAATTGCGTAGCCTGTGAATCCACTTCAGAAGGATCAGAATTCAAGGATAGCAACATTAAATTACTCCACAAGGCCTTTTCGAATTGCAAGACAAAAAATTTGGTTGACGCAATTATCTGCCCCTGTCGCAAAAATTTATATTGGTAAAATGAACCAAGTGAAGCTACGTACTGTGCAATATCGCTCTCGAACCAGAACAAAGGTTGTTAATGCCCCGATGGTGATTCATTCCATGCAAACAAATCATAGCGAGAAAAAACAGAACTGGGCAGTCTTGTGCGCAATTAAACAAACCCCAAGAGGATTAGATGTAGAGGCGATGTTGCTGCAAAATTAGGCATATTTGATCCTGAAGTACAACAGTGCAATGACCTGTCTAAATGAAATGTCAGAAATATATCAAGCATAACTCTGAACAATTCCAATCTGTGATGAAAAGGAAAAATCCTTGTCTCACTTCATAACACACCACAAAGTCCACAATGCATAGCCTTATGCCAATGCAAATACGTGAACAATCACAGCTAACTTGAAAACCACAAGGCCTATAATGTATTGTGAAATCTCCTCAGGAATGTGAGCTTAAACCTGGCTAACAGGAATTCACAAACACTGGATCAGCCATAGCTAAAAGCCAGAACTTAACGAAAGAGCGCGCAACATTTTCGTGCGATCACACAAACTACACTCACAAACTTAGTCCTCTGGTGCAAACACAAAGAATGACTGTTGCGTCTAATATTTTTTAGATATCAGAATGCGTCATTGTAAAATTTAAACATGAGGCGAAGTCTCTAAAAAAGATTCCTTCAAGTGCGTACAAGAAAGTAAGTCTTGTGACTACATGAACTGCACACATAAACATAATCCTTTGGTGGGAATACGAATAATGATGGTTGCCTGTGACTAATATTTTTAGGATTTGAGCATGTCATCGTGAATTTGAAATACAAGGAGAAGTCTCAGAAAGTGCTCGCAAGATAGTAAGTATTCAAGCATATGTGCCCCACAAATCAATACTGAACTCAACAAAAATAGGGGACAGTAGTTCCATGAATGTTATTTGTTTGTGTTTCAGACCATATGGTCAGCAACACGAGCAGCGCTTTTGTCAACTAACTGAAAGAAGATGTTCTAAAGCATATATACAGCAGGTACTGTTGTTTTTAGAAAAAAATATATAATTGTCATTATTAAAACAGGAAATTAGATTTTAATTCATACAATTTATCCAGTCTTAGCCATGAAGAAAATCCCAAGAATTGAATTGGGATTGGAAACGCATCAGCACGCATTACCACTGGGGAAACAAGTGTATGGAAATAGGATTTGCGCAAAAGGGAATTATTTCTAAATTTGTAAACCCTCTGAGCATGAACATTTGTTCCCATTGATCAGCAACCCCGGATGAATTATTAACAGAACCACAAACCGAGGGGATTGTTGCTGTGAAAATATTGACTGGTTTAATACTGGAAATTACTTTGTAGCTGATTCATTAGTTATATTTTGTAATGTTGTTTAGATTATTGTGTTAGTTTGTCTTTATGTTAAATGTTGAAAAAAGAAGTGTCTCCAAACTCTGTTCTTCAAAAATCGAATGAAATGGTTCTCCTTGAAACAGGTCTAAATAGCTAATATAATAAACTACGGTGACCAACACATTTTGAGTTTTGTCTTCGTCTGTCGAAGTAACAAACAGCACTGTAAACTATCAGCTAGATAATCTGTTCATTTGTTCTTTCTAAAAGTGGCGTTTTCAAACACACAATTTAAAAACCACCACCCTAAAAATATGTGTTATTGAATTCTTAGTACAGAGAGCCTAAACTTTATTTCTCTGTCTTGTCCCAATGGAGATTTATACTGGTGAGGTGTTACAAAGTAACTCCCATGTTAGCCTATGGGACAGATTGCCTTTCAATAGCGAAAAAACAAAATACACAGTATTTCACTATCAGGACATTTCACACATACTAGTACATGTCCTACCTTTCACATACACTGCACCCTGACCATGGGGGGTACCTTGGGCCTACCTGAGAGATCTCTTACATGTACGAAAAGGAAAGGCTAGGAGCCTGGCAAGTGCCCCCTCCCCACTTTTATAGTATGCCAACACGTTTTGACCTTCACATTCGGCATGCTGTTTGTCTTGAAGGTCTTCCTCAGTCCTGGTGTGTACTTCGTTAGGACACAGTCATGTTCCTACATTGATCTTTTGAAAAGTCAGAGTGTCTTTCTTCTGGTGTTGCACCGAGGTTTCTTTATTATTCTGGTTGATGAACCGCCTTTTACTGTGCATGTTCACCGTGAGGCCATCAGAAGTTTACTTCCAAATCTTCTTCTCGGCTTCACGTTCAGAGAGAATTACTCTTCTCTTTTAGAAAGTGGACATTTTTATTACTTAAACCATTCTATGCCTTCTGTCTGTCTCCAATACAAATCTGGGGTTGTTGAAAGCTGGGCTGTGTGCATTCCCTCTAGACTCCTACACACAATGAGTGCTTAGGTGTTCACGATAGGTAATTAACCTCCTGATGGCCCATCACCTGGCTGATGAGTTTTCCTGGGCAAGTTGGGAGGGAGCTGCCGAGACTTGCACCAGAAAGGGCTGTGCCTCTTCCCACACAAAGAGCTGCACACCCCCTGTAGTGAGTCAGGAGCCAGGGAAGGATGGGCAGGGACCTTGTACACTTTAGGGCTTTTTTTTTAATACTCTCTCACTTCAAAGGCACAACTGGGTATAAGTTCTGAACCCCTGACACCACAAACTCAGTAGACTTTTGGACCTATGACTACTCTGCCAGGAAGAAAAACTGCTGTCTTGCTAAAACGCTCCCACTCTGCTGGACTGCTGCTTTGCTGAAATCTGCCTTGTTGTGCTCTTGTCGTGCCGAGCTGCCCTGCTGTCTGCTATTCTCCTGCCTGGATAATAAGAACTGGACCTTCATCACTAAAACCCAGAGTGACTCCAAGGGCTTGCTAGTCTCAGAGAGACAAAAGACGTAGACCCCCTCCAGTTCCCACCCTTTTGCTCATATGCTTGTGAGTCTGTCCTGCTAAGTGGTGCCACCCTTGTCCTTGTCACTTAGTAGTAAATCTGGGAGTTTGCTCCAGTGGAATCGATGAATCCTCTGCTGCAAGAGAAGAATCGATGCATCAATGCTGTTGTGGGAACCAGGGGGCATATTATCAAGGGTGGCGATAGGGAATTATAGCCGCTTTAGCGGCCGTTATCAGCCACTAAGCGGCGATAATTCTATCGCCCTATTAGCAAGCTGTTGCTAACAGCAGTTAGCGACAGCTTGTAGGCGAAAGCAAGCGGTTTGGGGCCCGCTTCGCATGTCAGCGATATTTATCGCTAATGACATGCAAAGTGGGCGTACCCAACCTGTTAGCGACTGAAAGCCGTCGCTAACCTCTCTATCCCCTATTACCGAAACAGGCATAGCGTTGGAAATATTCGCGCTAAGCGCAAATATCTCAAAAAACCAACACCTGCTCAGACCAGTACTTAGCCATTATATCCAATGGGAGGTGGATATAATGGCTAAGACCCTGTTAGCGATAATGCGTGAATATCGCTGTATTCTCAGCGATATTCACGGAATTTGCCGCTATCGCCTGGAATGTTATCGCTTTTGAGATAAACGTTGCTAACAGCACGTTATCTCAGCGATAAATTCTAGTGATGGGCAGCGATAAAAAAATAGCCGCTAAGCCTAGATAGCGATAAATATCGCTATTTGTTGATAATATGCCCCCAGATCTGCACATTGCACTCACAAGCACATCTCTGGAACTGACGCATCACCGCCACTGCGTAGAGAAGATCCCCGCATCCCCTCTACAGCATGGAGTAACCCGGCACATCACATTCACAACTGCCAGACTTCGTAACCGAGGCTTAGCTCATGGGCCCGCACAGCGTCACAGTTGTGTAGAGAAATTTGGCGCAACACCTCAACAGCATGGGGAATTATCAACACATCTCATGCTTCGACAAAGATTAAGGCACCTTTGCTCAGCAGGCGGGGGCGTGGGTTCTATATCCTGCCTGCGCTCCATCTTGGGTGGCCTGAAATCTTTACTTTGTCCCAACGCAGCATGACCAAATAACTCTTTAAGGGTTATTTGCTTCTAAGTGCTATACTTCATTTAATTTTTAAATATTCATATCTCTACTGCATGGAGTTTTGCTGTTTTGGTCTTTTTTTTTTTTAGAAAATTAGCATCTATTTTTCTAAACTGGTGTAAAGTCTTTTTGTGGTACTGCTTTAAGATACCAGAGTATTAGCACATGATAATACAAGGTGTGTGGTGACTTTGCCTGAGTAGGATTGTGGTACCTACTTGGACAGGGTGCATACCTTTGCCAACTAGTGACCCAATTTCTTACCACATTGCTAAATTATTTGGCCTGTTTTGTTAAATATTAAGGGGCATATTAGCAAGATCCTCGTTAAAATTATTGCTGTTTTAGCAGCAGGAAACTGCCGCTAAAATGGCGATAATGAGCTTGCTAATATGCGTTATAGAATTCCAATAGAAGCCCAGGTTAGATGTCCTGCACATCTAACCTGGGCTTCTATTGGAATTCTGTAATGCATATTAGCAAGCCCATTATTGCCGTTTCAGCTGCAGTTTCCTGTCGCTAAAACAGTGATAATTTTAACGAGGTTCTTGCTGATATGCCCCTAAATTCGGTTTGAAACAACAATTCATGTCAAAATTGCACACAGTTTGTAAGCACTACAAAACATTTTATGTAATTAAATGATACAGAATTTGCTGAATTTGGTATGATGGAATTCTGAGATGTCCTTCAAAAAAATGACCTTCAGAACATTAAAAAGTTCAGCAACGAATATTAACTTACTGAATCATCTTGTACACTAATAAAGTTCTATGAAATTACTGATCTCAGTAACTTAATATGAATTACGGTCCATGGGAACTCAACGGCATTTTGTGCTGAAATATTGTCATGACTATTAATTTTTAGAAATAGGATATTTGCTTTACCCATAGCACGGTACATGGAAATTTAGCTATTTCAGTCTTATAATCACTGTGTAAAAGTAATCACTGACAAGACATATGATAGGGAGGTGCTGGCAGGTGTCTGGAGCGCCGTATGGATAAGTTGTAAGAACTTTACTGCTTAAGTGACTGAGGGAAAGTTTTATCGAGGGGCTGTGAAATTTGAAATTGAAAGTGAGGCAACAGATGTATTTATTGTAGCTAGAAGCCAAATGAGGTGATATTCCATGACAGGTTGTGGAATGCCGATGCTTTAAAATCAGGGGGAATACATATTTCTCGATTTACTGAAAGTACACTGGATACTTTAGCCACGTTCAAAGCTGAGTGGCCATGCTCCAGAGTATTGCAAGCAACCGCATTTCATATATGGTATATAATTAATGTATAGAAAGATATATGTTGTCGCCTCGAAGGATATACATAGATTCATTAAGATGTCAATGAAGTTACAGGGAAAAAAGATCAACCGAAAAGAGTGCACTTTGATGACCACGCGAGATTCCGTTCAAAACGAATTAGAGATGTATTGCCAATGTCCAGGAAAAGATGCTTAGTTAAAATGGTAGCA
Organism: Lissotriton vulgaris; assembly: GCF_964263255.1. NCBI lineage: Eukaryota > Metazoa > Chordata > Amphibia > Caudata > Salamandridae > Lissotriton > Lissotriton vulgaris. The sequence goes on from NC_141696.1 coordinate 275,955,987, forward strand.
CAAAATGAATTCACTTGCATGAGCACAATTTTTAGAGGATTTCTCTCAGTATATGTGTGGTTTAGATCTGAAAACAGTAAACATTTATATATATATAACGGTGGTTTTTAATATATGCAGCACTACAAATACCAGACTGCCGAGAGGCCCGGTGGGGCGGGGCTTAATTCAAATAACAACATGTGAATGCAACTTCACTTTTTTTCTCTGCTGCCAGTGAACAAGGGCGGTGGCCCGAAACGCGTATGGCTGTGATGTGAGGGACTGGTCTCTGCCTTCTGCTTGCTGCACCTTCACATATGGAACAAGAAAGTTCACCTTTAGAGGCTTTCCCGCAAGGAGCAAATCTTTGGTTTTTGGACGCATTTTGGCTGGCCCAGTCGAGGGTATTGCCCACCACGCAAAAGCGGATCCAGGGATGAGAAGGTTGTTGTCCTAAAGATTAGTGTAACTTCCAGTGTTGGCTATGGTAAAGGCAACCAGCGGAAAGCGAGACCCTGTTGTTAACCCACTGGGGTGATGTATTTTAAAAGCATGAACAAGGGGAATGTAACTGAAACCCACGGAGGTTTTTAATATATGCAGCACTACAAATACTAAAATGAAGAGAGGCCCGGTGGGGCGGGTCTTAATTCAAATCAACATGTGAATGCAACTTCAGTTCTTTTCTCTGCTGCCAGTGAACACGGGCGGTGGCCGGAAACGCGTATGGCTGTGATGTGAGGCACTGGTCTCTGCCTTCTGCTTGCTGCACCTTCACATATGGAACAAGACAGTTCACCTTTAGAGGCTTTCCCCGCAGCAAATCTTTATATATATATATATATATATATATATATATATATATATATATATATATATATATATATATATATATATATAGATATATATATATATATGCAAATCCAGCCCGTCTCCGATGTGCTTGCCGCACAGAAAGGCACGCAGACAACAGAATTAGCACTCCAAGGCGAGGTATATTTCCAACTGCAATTTATTTGTGCAACATGTGGGTAAAAGCTGCCATATATATATATATATTACCTACTGGCGGTCACCAATAGGTAGTTATAGTTAGGATTATTTTGTATAGGGAATTCGCAAAATTCTATTGGGAATAACTTGGGCGCCGGTTTAGAAATCAGCCTGAAAATTTCCTGAAATTTGCCTCACTGCATGAAGTTTGGGGAGGATTCGTCAAGCGAGGGCCGAGATAAAAGGGGGTCCCAAAACGTGTTTTCCCAATGTTAATTTCCATAGGGCGGTTGGACTCACTTTTAGCCCGAACGGCTGAATGGATTTCCACAAACTTGGTAAAATTGTAGGGACTGGTAGCCCGATGTGCCTTTGCTATGTCTCAAGATATGTGCTCCAGTGGATTTTGAGTAATTTAGGTTAAAAAAAATATATATATCTATAAGCGCGTCCCGGTATGCGCACCGGGGCGCGTACCAGCGCGCTACGCGAGGGAGCGCGCGGAAAGCTGATTGGCTCTCGGGTGTCTGTCAACATTCCAAACAGTCCAGAGTGGCCGCCATCTTGTGTCTCAGTAGGATCGAGACACAAGAGGTGGCAAAAACAAAGGGGGAAATGACCAAAAAGGGGCAGTGTAGACCCCCCTGACCCCCTAGGTTTGATGTGGGGCCATAAAAGGGCCCCGCGGGGCAAAAAAAGTATTTTCTTTTTTCGATTTGCACGGGGGGTGCGCCCGGTACGCGCACCGGGGAGCGTACCGGGGAGCGCACCATAGGAAAAAAAGAATGAGAGAGTTTTAAAAAAATTTACCCTTTTTTTTATAAATTGGAGGTAGTTCTAAAAAGAACTGTTTTTTTTTCTTCTTTTTGTTGTTTTATATTTTTTTATATTTTTTTTAACATTTTGTACTTTTTTTGGCTTTTATGAACAATTTTACATTTTTTTGTTATTTTTATGGGGACAAACAAAAAACATGGAATTGTAAACGGCTCAACTGGAGCAAAGAAAATCAGGAAAAAATTAAGGTTTTTTGAGACAAATGTGGTTGTCACCAGCACGGTTGATGAGTTTCATGCTTTGCTCACCATAGGTAATTGTTTTTCCACAAAATATACAAATGATTTTGTATTGTCCAAACTGGGTTTGTATGTTTGGGACCATCTCCCTTGTCTCTGGACCCGATGGAGTGGGTTGCCTACTTTTGGAGGTGCAGGGTGAAGATTGGGAGGGTTTCTGGTCATTTCTCAGGCCTCTGCCGCAGCATAGTTGTTAGGGTGCCGGCGTTGCATGCGGCGAATCATGGTGTTATTGCCAAAAGAGTACTTTTTGTTAGGGTTCCCCCTTGAAAGTACAGTGCCACAGATTAAACAAGTAACCCTTGGCGCATTTACTTTCTTGAGGTCCTTTGGGATAGAAAAAAACTCCCAGATAATGTGCTCCTTTGGCTTATATGGGGTAGTATCTTCAGGCAGGAACCTCCTCCTCTCCTCCTCCTCCTCCTCCTCCTGCTCCTCCTCTTCTTCATCTCCACCACTGTGGTGTTGTGGTGGTCCTCTTGGTGGTGGTGGTGGCTGAGGTGCTCCTGCTGCTGCAGCTACTGTAGCCATTTCTGAGTACAAATAGGTAGTAATAGCTCTGGAAACAGGTCTTCCTCACTCAAAGTACAAAGTGAGAATGAGGAAAAAAGGTGGGGGCTTTCATCATTAGGTAAAAAAAAACTGTCCTTAACCAATAAAAAGTGTTATTGTCAGGTCATATGACCAGGGCTTTCATAATTTGGAAACCAAAACTGTCCTGAACCAATAAAAAGTGTTATTTTTAGCTCACATGACCCGATGCGCTTACGCTACGAGGCCCGGGGCGCGCCCAGTGGCGCGTAGCGTAAGCGTGTCGGATGCTTACGTAGCGCGATTGTATGCGCTCGAGTGCTTCCGAGTGCGCTTAAGCCGTGCGTATCACGCGGACTCGGCTACGCGATACATCACGATGATGTTTTCGTTCGCGCCAATAGCTCTAACGGGACGCTCACTGGTACGCGTCCCGGGCGCGCCGCAAAACTGCGCTTACCGGTGCGCTCACCGGGACGCGCACAGGGAGCGCTCCAAGGCAAAAAAAAAAACAAGAACAATATACATAAAAAAATTGTATTACCTAAATATACAATATAGGATTCATTATAAAAATATTACATTTCATAGCTATAGAAATTTGCTATTGAAAACCTTTGAAATTCACTGAAAAAACATAGGTTTGAGGCCCTATATATAGTTAGGAATTAGCATTTAAAAAACCTATGTAATTCACTGAAAAAAACATAGGTTTCACACCAGTTATAGTTAGGAATTAGCATTTTAAAAACCTATGAAATTCACTGAAAAAACCATAGGTTTCACACCAGTTATAGTTAGGAATTAGCATTTAAAAAACCTATTAAATTCACTGAAAAAAACATAGGTTTCACTCCAGTAGCTGGAAATTTTACTGACATAAAACCATTGAAATTCCCACGTTATAGTTAGTTGGACTCACTATAACTTGCGGGCCTGTAATGCACTGCTGATGACGTCACATATTACATCACTCCTGACATGGTCAGTGACATCACTCATGACATCACTGATGACACCATCCTTGTGACAGACTGACAGACCTCCTTTCAGTGTAATGTAACCCTTGAAACACATATTCAAAAATAGAAACTAACATTTTCAAAAAAATGGAGATACCCATACCAGTTACAACAACCACTTCAGTAATTCCACCATCTATATACACATCCACTCATTCAGCAACAGTTCTATATAGTCACTCATACATATACTCACTCATCATATTTAGTGATACACATATACATCCTGTTACACACCGACAGTCATTCAAAAGTTACTCACACACATACTCACACATGCAAATAAACTATTGAACATCCATTTATTTGCATATACAACTATACACACACTTTCACAGTACTTCTAAGGAAACTTACACATACTTATTCTCTTAAACAATCACTTATAGAAACACATACTTATTTAAACAGGAACTCTTTCAATCTCTCACTCGCACATATACTCACTTATATACATCAACACTCACATATATTAGATTAAAACATATGTAGTTACTCATTAAGACACTAGTGAGGCAGGCATTCACTCACTAACACACACATATACACACATATACACACCCATAAACCCATACAGTCCTGCACATATGCTGTCTTCAAAACACATACAAACAGTGAGTCAGTCACCAACCCATGCATCCACTTATACACAAAGTGAAACACTGATACATATATTTAAATATTTAAAAATTAATTCACTAAGATACACTTAATAAGCCAGTTAACCAATCAATATTTTATTTAAAAAACATCCATTTACACACTTATTTAAACATTTATTCTTCCATCGACCTTTACAAATACATATATAAAACATATTTATTTTTCAGAAAGACACACATTCACTGGATGGTGTCATCAGTGATGTCATGAGTGATGTCACTGACTATGTCATGAGTGATGTAATATGTGACATCATCAGCAGTGGATTGCGGGTGCGCGATATATAGTTATTGCAACTAACTATATATGCGAATTTCTATGGTTTTGTGCGAGTAAATTAAGGTTTTGTAAATGCTAATCCCTAACTATATATGGTCTATAACCAATGGTTTTTTCAGTGAATTTTCATGGTTTTGTAAATGCAAATTCCTAACTATATATGGTCTATAACCTATGGTTTTTTCAGTGAATTTCATTGGTTTTTTAAAAGCTAATATCTATAGCTGTAAAATATATTCTTTATTACGTGACGTATCACGTAGCCACGTGAGACGCCTCATGACGCGTCGCATAAACGTGACGTATCGTCTCTGCAGCGCAAACAAAACCCGTAACGTAAGCGCGCCAGAGCACGCTTACAGATATATATATATTTTTTTAACCTTAATTAGACAAAATCCACACGTGCACATATCTTGAGGCCTTGCAAAGGCACATCAAACAAACAGTCCCTACAATTTTGCCAAGTATGGTGGAAATCTATTCCTTTAAATTTTAATTTACTATTTCTCTTGGTTTTCCCCTTGTTACTCTTACCGGAACGCTACCCGGTACACAAACCGGACGCCCCAAAAACACAAGATGTCGGACTTCCGTTACGCTGCCGGTTAGCTGCCGGGTTGGCGTACCGGGAAGCGCCTCTACCGCGAAAAATCGCAATTTTCTTTTTTTTTCTTTTGCTCCGCGGGGCACTTTAATATCCCCCTCATCAATCCTAGGGGTCAGGAGGGGTCTACCTTGCCCCCTTTCCTTCATTTCCCCCTTCGTTTTTCACCACCTCTTGTCTCTCGATCCTACCGAGAGACAAGATGGCGGCCGCTCCGGACTGTTTACAATGTTGACAGCCAATCAGCTTCTCCTCAGACTCCCGTTACGCTGCCGGTTAGCTGCTCAGTTAGCTGCCCGGTTTGCGTACCGGGACGCGCCTCTACGGCGAAAAATCACAATTTTTTTTTTTGCCCCGCGGGCCACTTTAATATCCCCCTTATCAATCCTAGGGGGTCAGGAGGGGTCTACCTTGCCCCCTTTCCTTCATTTCCCCCTTCGTTTTTTCACCACCTCTTGTCTCTCGATCCTACCGAGAGACAAAATGGCGGCCGCTCCAGACTGTTTACAATGTTGACACCCATTCAGCTTCTCCTCAGACTCTCGTTACACTGCCGGTTAGCTGCCCGGTTAGCTGCCCGGTTCACGTACCGATTTGCGCCTCTACAACAAAAAAATCGCAATTTTTTTTTTTTTGGGGCCCCGCGGGGCACTTTAATATCCCCCTCATCAATCCTAGGGGGTCAGAAGAGGTCTACCTTGCCCCCTTTCCTTCATTTCCCCCTTTGTTTTGGCCTCCTCTTGTCTCTCGATCCTACCGAGAGACAAGATGGCGGCCGCTCCTGACTGTTTAGAATGTTGACAGACACCGGACAGCCAATCAGCTTCGCTTTGCAAAGCTCCGTTACGCGAATAGTACGCGAACTAGTCCGCTATCTGGGACGCTGTCACAGATATATCTGTTTTTTAAAACGTTAATTTCTCAAAATCCACTGGAGCACATATATTGAGACCCAGCAAAGGCACATCGGGCTAACAGTCCCTACAATTTTGCCAAGTTTCCTGTAAATCCATTCAGCCGTTCGAGCTAAAAGTGAGGCCAAACGCCCTATGGAAAAATGAATGGGAAAAACGTGTTTTGGGACCCCCCTTTTTTCTCGGCCCCCCCTTGACGAAACCCCCCAAATTTTCAGGGGCTGATAAGAAACAAAAATGTGCCATTTTCCTGAAAATTTCAGCCGATTCCGTCCACAAACGCCAAAGTTATTAGACATAGAATTTTCAAAAGTTCCATAGAGAAAAAATCCTAACTATATATACCTACTGGCGACCGCCAGTAGGTAATATAGATATATATATATATAAATATTATATATTCACTGAAAAATTCATAGGTTTCAGGCAGGTTATAGTTAGGAATTAGCATTTAAAAAACCTTGGAAATTCACTGAAAAAACCATAGGTTTCAGGGATTTTATAGTTAGCGGGACATTTCACTCATGCAAAACCATTGGAATTACTCCGTTATAGTTAGTTGTACTAACTGTAACTCTTGCGCCCACAATTCACTGGTGATGATGTCACGTATTATATAATTTATGACATGGTCAGTGACATCACTGATGACATCACTGACGACATCTCAAATGACATCACTGATTACATCAGCCACTGAATGTGTTTGGTTCCATATTTAAATATGTATTATATATAGCAATCTATATTGAAGAATGAGTTGATATATACAAATCTGGATAGAGGATTTAATAGAAGTGTGATTGATTGTTTACTTTACGATTTTATAGTGTCTCACTGAATATATTGGATAGTGACTAAACTGTGTGAATATCTGCATTACTTTCCCAGTTGTTGTGTAAACTGCTGCACCATTTGGTTACTAGCAACATGAAAGTCTATATTCCTCATTGATTAGTTAACGGATTATTTGTATGGGATCATGTGGTTCGGTAGGGGTGTGTGACTGCCCAAAGATGTGTCAATATTTGTTTCAGTAGGTATATGATGTTAAGACTACTTGTTTGGGTGAGTGAATATGTTTATGGATATGCTGATGAGCAAATATATCTGTCAATGGTACATGTCCAAAAACTAGAATAATAAAAGGCAGTGTATATGACATTTGTTGTATATAAATAAGTATACATAAGACTCAGTGATTGCATGAGTGACTATATGGATAACTGTATACTTGTAATAGTGATTTCATAACACACTAAGTATGAGTTACTATCTCTATGAATAAATGAAGAGGTGTTTGTATAAGTGTGTAGGTCAGTAAATATAAGTATGATCCATTACTTGCATAAGTGAGTGTGTAATGTCAATATAGGTGTATAAGCGTATTTGATAGTGTTCTATTGATCATTGACAGCATGTATGAGTGAATCTATAGGTAATTGATTACATGTTTGTGTAGATCTAAGAATGACTAAGTGGGTTTTTAGATACTTGAATTGGTGTGTCAATGGATTCAAATATTGTACTCTTTATTTTACAGTGAGTGATGAAAGATTATAGTAGTGTATGATGAGGTGTGTCTGATTGTCACGTGGATGATGCCATCAGTGATGTCACTGACCATCTCATGAATGATGTAATATGTGACATCATGACCAGTGAATTGTGGGCGGGAGAGTTACAATTAGTACAACTAACTATAACGGAGGAATTTAAATGGTTTTGTTTGAGTAAAATGGCCCGCTAACTTTAACATTCCTAAAACCTATGGTTTTTTCAGTGAATTTCTAAGGTTTTTTAAAATGATAATTCCTAACTATAACCTGCCTAAAACCTATGTTTTTTTCAGTGAATATATATATATATATATATATAACAAAACAGCACAAGTGCACCACAGCATTTAACATGAGACAAATTAATATAATATACGATTCCAATAAGTCACAGAAATAGAAGTTCCTCGATTTGATTTCTTTATTTCAATAGAAAAATGAAGCACCATACAGCCGACGAGTTTCGTCCCAGAAAGGGACTTCTTTAGGGCTGTTAAATACAAACATATAAACAAGCATGTATAAGACACATATACAAACACATATATAAAATTATATACATATAAATATATAAGATCGTTAATGGGTTATACAATACTCAACACCGTGTTTTCTTCTTTAACAGTTTCAAATTGATGTTTTCTATGTCTAGTCAGGTCTGTTGGATATAAAAACATAAACAGACAGACTGCATAAACAATAGTCAATATCAAAGTGATCCATCATCTCTGTATTGGGTTAAAAAAAAATTCCTTAAATGCATAGTCTAAAGTATTAGAAATACTCTAAATGTTAAATGAGAGGTCAAGACAGAGGGAGAAAAAATAGTTATAGAGTGTGGAAACACAAGAAGGGCGAGGTTTGAAAGAACAGAGTGGAGAAAGGGTGAGGTGAAGGAGAATATACTTGGTGAATTGAGAGAAGAAATATATTTGTGAATAGTGCAGTTGTTTTGTACAAAAAACAAGTGGAGGTAAATATTAAAGCCTTGAACTCCCCATTTGTCTAAATTGACTTTCTGCCTCGGAAAGAGGTAAGCCAAAGTCATACTTAAGCTTCAGCAACCAAAATTCACCAAGCTTGTTAATATATGTTCTAACTCAGCAACAAAGACATTTTTTAAATATCGAAAATGGAGAAAGAACTCTGGGCAATCCAAGCTAATATATACCTACCGCTGGTAGAAAGAGACTTTAAGTGAAGATGATAAGCGAAGATCTAAGACTGTAGTACCACAATGACGGAAAGGCTTATCTCACCAAATCTAAAATTTAAGTAATACCATAATAAGTATTCCTCTGCATGGCACCGCAGAGATTGGAGTTTTAATTATATGTAAGTATGAATAGGTAATAACATTTACTGAGGACAAGTGGTCCAATGGCCGTCTAGTAACTAGTATATCCGCTGTTTTCACAGGTTTTTGTATGTATGGGTCTAAAAGATGGATCTGCACGTCATAATAGGTCTGTGGACAAAAGGGTGGAGTCATTAGTAATGTCGTCCTAATGGAGTCAAAGCTCTCCAATTGATCCAATATAATTAAATTAGTCAGTCAAGCATATTCCTTGAGGGCCGCGCAAATGCAAATCCCAAAGAGAGACAGAAACCATCCCAATATGTGAAAACGTGGACTTCCAAAGTAAATAACGCAATGTGAGAGAGGCCGTGAGTGACATAACCCCACGGTAACCCTTATCTCCACAAATGTAAGATACAAAATCCCCTAATATATTTATTGGATCAACAGGATCAAAGATGGGGGAGACCCCCTAATAGCCTAAGAAAGAGCTGTCTGCTTACCTATCTGTCAGCCATTTCAAATGTGCGATCCCACAGAGCGTAGTCAATCATAGAAGATAATTATATAGGTTTAATGCCAAAATCTACAGAATTCAGAAAAAAACATAATAAAAATGTACCCAATGGTCTCAGTACATAAGCCTAATGCCAAATGAAAAAAAAAACAAGCAACAGTATTGCCAGGTAATGCCAGGGAGTCCCAGCAAACATATGCCTCTAACCGCACTGCCCTTCGCTATCAAAATTTCATGAGTCAATCCTAGATAAAAGTGCCCATATAGGACTTGCTAGGGGACAATATCTATCCTGCCATGTACCCAACATCTCTCCCCTGTTTTTAATGGAAGGTATATAAGAAGAGTGCCCATATCCTCACGCAAGGTAACAAAATTAAATTTAAGCAGCTGGCAAAATAGTTAAGTTAAGGGTAGGTGATTGCAATCTCCCCACCCCAGTGTAAAACTAGGGAATCCCGGTGTGCAGCTTACCGTAATTTAACAGTAACGACCGGCAGTGTCAAAACCCACCCAGCAGCAACCACGATAAGTCCTCCAGTAATGAGTATAACCAAGTACTCTGGCTTTGTTTAAATAGCGCGCTGTAGCGGGCAAATGATTAAACCTGTGAGCTGCGGGTCTAGGGAGGTCGTGCTAGGTTATATTACCTTGCAAGCCCAGGTGGCGGCCATCTTATAGTGGATAGTATTATACGACTAGTAAACAGGAAGAGCAAAAGAGATGTAAATCTTATAATCCACTGATCCATAGCGCATTTAGATTAGAGATAAATGGACAGTCAACCAAAGTATACTCGTCCTTGCAATTGCAGCGAAATTGTTTAAGATCTCCAAAGATTATATATTACATAATAAAAAGTGCCAGAGAACGTAACAAACTATAATCAAGCACCGTGATCTAGTGAAACCGGAGCATTAGGTGACTATACACTTAAAGAGATCACCAGCTAGTATTAGGCTGCAGTGTAAAAACAAAAGGGGAAAGGTGAGAGAGCGGCAGCCATCTTATCGTCATTAATTGTATGAACGAGAGTATCCACGTATAGGTTTGATATGAGCAACATAAACTCCCTCATGGCAGGACCGAGCCGAAGATGTACCCGCTTGAACATAGGACAAAGTGTCCATACTGTTTGAAGAAAAAGAAAAAGCTGAAATCATTGTAGACACTATAATAATTCCTAGGAGAATGGAATCTAAAAACAGATGGGTTTGGAAGGGTAAAGCCAGTCTAATCGGTTCAATGGAAATTAAGAATATAGATGAGAGGTAGAATTGATACAATACATCCAGACACTTAGGATAACACTGCACAATATACATAAAGCAAATACAAAGCAGATCACTCATGGGTAAAAAAGACAAGCTTTAAAAAACAGTCATGTACAAACATGAACCCTTATTTATCTAGCAAATAAACAGGGGAATACGTATAGTCTAACTCATAGATGCAACAGGGTCATCCCTCATCTGCATAATAACAATTTTAACGTACAAACATGATCCCATATGTGTATTCAAAAAGGAGACATGCATATAATCCCAGATCAAGAAACAGATTGGTGGGTGCATGTAATTAGAAGATATAAAATATTCCTGTTGATTGATCACATATTTTAGGCTATGATTCATTGTACCCTTGCCAGTTGTTAGTCAATTTTAGGAACTACAAGGCTTGGTTCCACGTATATTTAACATTACCCAAGAGCGAGGTGCATGCAGTCATAGCTGTACGATGCCTATAAGATATCACTCCTGTATATCCAGAAAAAATTAAGGTACAAGAACATGGTCCCATATTTGTTTTGGCAGATTAGAGGGAAAATGCATTCAATCATAAATCAGTAACAGGCTATGGAAATTCATGCCCATTAAGGATGTATAGTATTACAATAGCCTACTTGCACTTGACATAGATAGTTCATTACCCCTACCCATTTTCTGGTCTGTCTTAGTAATAATTCAGTTTTGAATTACTTAATTACTTCTTCTTCAGAGAGTGACTTAGACCCAAAGCTGGCCAAGGGTTAGGGGGGAGGCCGGGATTCCCTATTTGTCAAGTTAATCCAAGAAAAAGTGTAGTTCATCCTCTCTATTATGACCCAGTTCAACACCGCGTAATCCGCATATCCAGCCCGCCTCCTTTTTTCTCAGGGCCAATTCCCTATTGCCACCCCTTGGATGCACAGGCTCATGATCAATTCCAATAAACCAAAAGTTCTCTTCTGCTGTGTGGTTTTCCTGCATATGGTACGTAAGTGGGTATCTATGATCCCCATTGCGCAGTGCCCGGACATGCTCCTGTATTCGTGTCTTTAGAGCCCTTTTGATGCTTCCCACATAGATTTTATCACACTGGCAGCAAAATATATACGTTACATATTTAGAATTACAGTTTATAAGATCTTCTATCGTATATTTCTTTTTGGTATTGAAGCAGAAGTCTTTGGTTTTGTTCTTTCCTAGCTTGCACACATTGCAATCTTTGCATGTGTAAAAACCTTTATTTGTAGAGGCTAGCCAGCTTGGTTGTTTTAGAGTCATAATGTTACTGAGCATAGTACATTTCGTAGGTTTTTACCCCTTCTGTATGTTACTTTAGGTCTTGTCGCAAGGGTGGCCTGTAGGCCTGGTATGTCCAACAGTAGATGCCAGTGCTTTCAAAGCTCATTTTAAACCCTACTGCTATGGTCATTGAATTGAGTGCTAAAGACAATTGGCATTTTTGTGGAGCCTTTGTATGATGTAGTTACTGGGGTTGTTTTTTTTGGTACTTTCATTACCTTTCTGTGTATTGTTTAGAGTATCCTTTGGATATCCTCTATTCAAAAAACGCTCCTCATGTATCCCTCAGATTTGAGAGAAAAGCCTCCTCTGTACTGCAATTCCTTCGCATACGGATCATTTCCCCATAGGGAATGTTATCAATAACGTGTTGGGGATGAAAGCTTTCATAATGTAATGTACTGTTGCAGGCAGTGGTCTTTCGGTGGGTACGAATGTGTGTACAATTATCTTGAATGAAATAAGTAATATCCAGAAAATAGATTGACTGTTTGTTGTGATTAATTGTGAAACGGACATTGAATGGATTGTCATCCAAATAGGCAAAGTAGGACATTAGGTCAGGGACAGGTCCAACCCAGAGCATGATAAAATCATCGATGTACCTGCCCAAGAAGATAACATGTTCCATCCATCTTGCCGCGTTTTGTCCCCAGGCATGCTCCCGCTCAAACCAGCCCATACAAAGTCCGGCATATATATATATTAAGCCTTTCTGTCTGTTTGAGGGAGATAAATGCTTAAGATATGTTTGTAAGTATTCTAATCAAGACACTATCAACCCCGGAGGACCCCAACAGCACCCCAAAATTCCCAAGGAAGGTAGAACAAGCAAGACTCTGCACCTCCCCCGCCCTTTTATCCTTCCCTAAACTGAGTGAAGGACAGGTGGGCTCCTTGTTACAGAATATCAAATTCGGTTCTCCTCTAGACCAGGCCCCACCCCATATTCTTGCCCAGGGCAGGAGAGCTGTCTTAAACCAACTATCCAATCTAAACACTCTGTCCTTCACAAATGGCAAGGTACCCAAAGAATGGAAGCACGCCATAAATAAACCCCTACTAAAAAAAACAACTGGACCTTACCGCTTTGGCTAACTATCTCCCAATATCACTGTTGCCCATCCTAGGCAAGGTTGCAGAGAAACACTCGAACAGCACGATCTCACATTTCCTGGAAGAAACAATAGCATCATACACAAGACCCAGATGGGATTCCGACCAAAACAGCATGGAGTCAGCACTGCTTTTGGTCACAGAAAAACGTTAAATCATTTTAGACCAAGGGAAAGCCACTGCGCTAGTATTATTGGATTTAAGCGCAGCGTTCAATAGGGTAGACCACAGAGTACTGATCCAAAGGCTTGAGGAAATTGGAATTAGAGGCACAGCTAACCACTGGGTGGCTTCATTCCTAAGTGGGAGATCCTTTCAATGCATGGAGGCCGGAATAACGTCAGCTCCTTCTCAGCACCTTGGGGAGTCCCTCAGGGATCTTCCCTAAGCCCGACACTATTACTAAATACCTTAGCCCACTGGCCCACATAATACAAGAGTTTTCGCCTCTCCATCGTGTCATATGTCATATGTCCACTATCGGCGCTCTTACAGGTGATGGACTCAATCATACCAGTCCTGACACAAGTCTGCAATTCCATCCTGCTCTCAGGGATATATCCCCTTAATCTAAAAACCACACTGCTCAAACCACTGTTAAAAAAACCAGGAGCCGATAAGTCAGAACTAAAAAACTACCGACCCATCGCCAGCCTCCCGTTCATGGCCAAAGTGGTGGAAAAGGCCATGAACCTACAACTAACTGAGTATATAGAAACCCACAAGAAGTTAGATGATACTCAGTATGGTTTTCGGAAATACCATGGGACTGAAACTGCCCTTATTAAAGCATCCGAAGACATAAGAATAATAAGAGACCAAGGCGGTACAGCGGTGTTGGTACTGCTGGACCTCTCAGCAGGTTTTGACACGGTCGACCATGGTATTTTGGTCGACCGTGTCGGAAAAATAGGCATCTCCTCCACGGCACGAGCTCTCCTCGCCTCCTTTCTCTCTGAGAGAACGCAGGCTGTCACTCTTGGCCCCTACCAATCTGCCAAATTGTCACAACCGTGTGGGGTACCTCAAGGCTCATCCCTGAGTCCGACACTTTTTAATATCTATGTGTCGGACCTGGCCAAAGTCATCAAGGCACATGGGATGAGCCTAACCTCCTACGCGGACGACACGCAACTGGTGCTGGCTATAAGGGGTGATGGAGAGGAGGTAGCTAAAAGATTCCAGAGAGGATTGACAGAACTAGGTGAGTGGTTGGCAGCGAATTGCCTAAAACTTAACTCGGAAAAAACCGAGGTAATGATTTTTGGACAACTCTCACCAGAATGGCCTGCCTCGTGGTGGCCCCAAACTTTTGGTGCCCCCCCTAATCCAGTGACTAAAGTAAGGAACTTAGGAATAATTTTTGACAACCATCTAAATTTCATGGACCATGCTAGCAAAGTGGCCTCTATAGCCCACCACAAACTACGCATGATCCGAAAGATAAGTCCTTATCTTCCTACCACCGCCATTAAAACTCTGGTGAGCTCACTAGTCCTGACATCCCTAGACTACTGCAATGGGCTTTTTATCAACGCCCAAGTAAGAGTTATAAAAAAACTGCAGACCATACAGAACGCAGCAGCACGTCTTATTCTGGGAATTCCTAAGTTTGCTCCTCTATCCAACGCCATTTCTAAACTACACTGGCTGACGATTCAGAACAGAGCCAGATTTAAATCTCAGTGCATTGTGTACAAAGTTCTACATAAACAGGGCCCGCAGTTCCTTAAAGACCATCTACGACCTTATCAACCCACACGCCATCTGCGTTCTACCAACAGCAACCAACTAATGGTACCCCGCACCAAAACTGTGATGTGGGGAGACCGACGGTTTGTGGTGGCAGCTTCCAAACTTTGGAATACTCTACCCCAGGACATCAGAGCATGTCCCACACTACTCCAATTCCGCAAAAAACTGAAAACTTGGCTGTTTAATAAATAAGTTCTAGGCATAGAATAGTGGTCTGAGCAAGGCAGCTTAACATCTAGCCGGCAAATTAATCAGCGCCAAGACACCCCAGGGTATATGCTGCGCTTTAAAAATGCCAATAAATAAATAAATAAATAAATAAATAAATAAATATGCAAATGACACACAACTAGTGGTCTCAATCTCGGATTCCCTTAACTCGGACCAATGCGGCTGGACCAGATTCTGACAATGGAGGTCCAGTCCATAAAACTGTCAAGTACCTGTTTTGGGATACTTCATATGATTAGAATAATATTGTCCCTGCTCCCAGAAAAGTCCAGGAAGACGGTAGTGCAGGCCTTGGTGGTACTAAGGCTTGACTACAGCAACACTCTCTATCCTGGTTCTCCCAAATACGTCACAAACAGACTTCAAGTGGTACATAATGCAGCTGCACAACTGCTTCTGAACATACCCAGACACCAATTAGCCAGACCCTCCCTTAGGGAGTTTGACTGGCCCCCAGTCCAATACAGGATCAAATTTACGTCCATATGCCTGGCTCACAGAGTCATGTAAGGGAGAGGCCCTATTCTGGAACATAAGTATTTCTCACACTTTTCACCCCATCCCACCTCAGGTCAGGATCTAACTTTCTGATGAATACTACCAGAACCAAGAGATCTAGGTGGGTTGGAAGGTCATTCACACATCTGGTACCTAAACTGTGGAACAGCATTGATCCAGAGCTCCAACTGATTGAAAACGAATCGGCCTTCAAAAAGAGACTAAAAAGATGGCTTTTCCCCTAAACTCGTGCGCGAACATCTGCCTGTCCTGTTTCACATCAGCGCTGGGATGCCCAAGGGTAGCCATGCACTTTACAATTCCTAAACCTAAACCTAATCTCTCATCAGTAAATGTGTCATCTGTTCTAAACGTAAGTTACACTAGTCTGTAATTTCAATAGTGTGTCCAAGGAGTGGCAAGTAACATCTTTTGCATATGTGGTGAAGATCTATTTCCCCAGTTAAACAAGGGCGTATCTGGAAAAAAGTGACAAGTTTGGATTAAAAAAATGGAAATGAAATAAAATTTAGTTTGGTGTTGTTTCGAATTTATTAACCCTTATCAACAGTACTCTGTTTACAAGAGATGATTCATACATAGGGCTTAAAAACATGTTTAAATGAGCTCTTTCCAGGAATTTAATTTGCTTTTCACTGTTGTTTGTATCATTTCTCTTCGTTGTGCAGTTAACAGGTTTTGCTTTGAAAGCACTCTTACAGACAAAAATAGCCCATTCACAAAGCTGCATGTTTACCAAAGAAGAAGAGGAAGCAAGTAGCATCATTTATGAGTGCCAATTAGAGTACATGATTGGTAAAACCTGAAATTGCATTCAGAAATGTATTTGCTCACATATACAACTTCACTGCGCCCGCCCCCTATTTGAAAACAAAAGGTCCTGGGTGATGGGGTCGCAAGGGTCTTATAAGGCTTGGGAAGGTGGTCCCTGTGAACCCCCTTCCCCACTGATAAATTTAAAATAGAAATTCACTGAAAAAAATCAAGGTTAAAGTAACATTATATTTAGGTGTAATAAAAAGATCTGTATTCGTTTCTTTAAAAAAAAACCTTAGAAATTCCCTTAAAAAAACAAACATTAACCTTATAGTTAGGTGAGTATGTCAGTGTCAACTTTAACGTTTTGAGCAAAAAAAAACTGAAATTCACCAGTTACAGTTAGCAGAGCTAACTAAAACTTGCAACATTGCCATGCACTTAGCTGTCCGTGGACAGCAATCCTATGCCTAAAACCTATGCTAGAAAAATGGACATTTGAGGTAAGTAGATAGTGCTGCTGGTGTTGGTCTATATAGGAGCTGCTCTCCAACTAAACTTGGGAACCACCCAGAGGTCCCGGCTTCTATTTTCTATATCTATATGTATATAACGCTGCCTCTCTCAATATATATCTATATATATTTCAGCGCACCAGTTATTGTGTTCAAACTGTTTCGGACATGCTCAGACTCACTTCAAACAGCTTTATTGTGGCTAATGGCTAGGGTAACGTGTTTGGACCGTCTCGGCGGTCTTTTTCTCAACAAATGCCTGACACCATTTTGTGCTAGCTAAACCTCCTCAAATTCTAATGACTTGTTGTGCAAAAGTACCATTTGCTGTTTTATCATTTCACAAGAATATTTGTTTCTTTATTCAATCTGGACTTACATTAAAATATTGTCAATTGAAAACATTTGAAAATACGATGCACATATAACCTGTATAATTGCACGGCTTGAACATAAACTGTTTAATATTGTTATGAATAAATAAATAAAACAGTGACAAAAATAAAAAGGTCACATTGAATTCAATTCAAACAATGTATCCTATTAGATTTTTATAACATTGATGATTTTTTTACATTGAGCAGCAATCATTTTCAAATTTCGCACCTATGATGCTTGTGTTTGACTTTGTTGTCATCAACCTTTTAGTTCTATTTCACTCAGCCTTAGTTAGAATCCAGATATATGCCCAAATAAAGAAGGCAAATGCATATTATTTAGACAGTAGAATAAAAATGCAAAATGCAGGATATACTTCTGAATGCAACAATCACATCTTTGGCTTCATCGCCATTCCAAGTGGCAATAAGTTATTTCAGCATAAATATCAAATCAATATTTGATTGTGCAAAACCCAGCGTAAAGAGCACTTGTTTATTCATCCTCTGTGGTGCAAAATCATGCAAGCTAAAGTGAGCACAATACATACACATTATAACATTGGTATTGTAATCAATGTGACAAAATCCATCAAGTGCAAGTGCCTAATACTCGAAAATGCAATGTGCATAAGTGCAATGATTTTAGCTGTCAACAGATACACCAAATCATAATCATACAGTGCCTTGTGTCTAAAATTATTAAAACGAATATTTTTCTTTCTTAAATTACATATTTCACACTGTCCTTGATTCTAAGACCAAGAGGCACATGCATCAAACTCAGAAATAGCGAATCCTTAATAGCAAATTTTAAAGATTTGCTATTTAGAATTCGCTATCTCCAATGCATGACCGTTTTTGCGATTCATACCCGAATCGCTAAAAATCGCAATTGCAAATAGTGATAATACAATAGCGATGTGCAAATACAGAAATACCTATTTACGTGCATGCTAATAGTGATTTCGGAATTAGTGAAATCGCAATTAGCAAAATCGCAAATAGTGCTTTGCTTTTGATGCATGCTGATGACATCACAACCAGGAAGTCATCCAGCCCATGCTTCATTCAGTGTCCAGAGAGAGTGAGAGGAGGAGACTGAGTGCAGGAGCAGGGCAGGATAACCAACGTCTTGGCTTGCAGACCTGTCGAGTGCCAAATAATGGAATCATCAGCACCATGCAAGAGTGCATCAACAAGAAAACGCAAACTGAAATTCAGTGAGGAAGAAATTGAAAACCTCATAGAGGAGAATGTGAAGAGCCATGATAAGCTCTTTGGAAAACTGTCTCTCAAGGTACCGGAGGCAGAGAAGAGGACAATCAGGCTCAGGATCCAGAATAATGTGAATGCAGTGGTACGACATGCACAACCGTGCCGAGGAGAGGGTTGCAGACAGGTTGAAGGAGGCTATCTAGACTGGAGGGGGACCAGCAACACTGCCTGGAAATACACCCCTGTACAACTTAACATTGCACTGTTTAACATCACAGATGCAGCCGAAGGAGATTCTGGGGAAAGTGAATGCGGAGACACACAGGAGACTCTGGCTGAGGCAGATGTGGAAACACCTGTGACCCCACAAAGCACAGCCCCTGCCCCCACTATATGCATGGCCCCAGTTCCACCACTGCAGCTGATGGGACTTGAGGATGATCGTGAACTAGCTCCAGGGACAAGCCAGCCTCAAGGTTCCCCCACAACGACACCCCAGTCACAGGTCCGGAGCAGCACAATCCAAAGCCAGAGGCACAGGTCAAGGGCACACATCACATTGCAGGAGGACCAAAGTCCAAATGTCTGGGGTGGGCTGGAGAGCCAGATGCTGAGGGTGCAATGCCTGTAGGCAAAATACATTAGGTCAATGCAGGCACAACAAAATGGCAACAAACATTGCAGTCATGAGTGATTGTGTGAGAGAACTCACAACAGCTGTGGTGGAAGGCAACAGGCAGTCTAATGTGGGCATGCAGGGGCTGAGCAGGGTGATGCAGGATGGCCAGGTGACTTAGAGTAATAGGCTTCACCAATTAATGATGCGCTTAGAAGGCTACACCAAATCAAACAACCGCTTGAGCACCAACAATGCACTGCTGTCCCATCAGTTCATGGCCATGAAGCTAGAAATGAGCCATTGTTGTGGGGATGTGGCCAGGGCATTGGTCCAGGTAACTATTGATGTGGAACAAATCCAGGCTGCTACTGATGGGGGCAGCAATGTGACTTGGTAAGAGGGAAGTGAGGAGGAGTCCAGCCTCAGTAGCCTGTCAGTGCCAGTCACCACTTGCAGGAGGCGCACCACTTGGAGCACACATCTTCCGGAGACTCCACAAGGGATGCAGACGATGCTGGCGAAAGGCATTTGGGAGTGCGTGGTAGGAAGAGGTAGACTAACCTTCGCAGACCAATTCAACCATGGTGAGGTAACCATTGACAATCCCATACTAGTGACCGTGATCCAAGTCCAAAAATGAGGTATTGTTTTTTTTCTGCGTGCAATCGCTGTGCTACTTTACACCTGCTATGTGTGCTTTAACACAACAACATGGTTTAATGCAAGTAACTACAGTACAGTTCAAACATGCTGTGTTGTGGCTCATCATTTCTAACCTCAGAAATAATGCTGTGTAATTTCTGCACGTCCCGTTCACCCTTCTACTGAGTTTGCCACATGTGCAGGTTGTAGTTGTGGCCCTTGCTGGTTGTCCTGCTCATGCTCACTGTCGGTCAGTTCAATGGGTATGCCTCACCTGGTAACAATATTGTGCAACATGGCACATACAGCCACAATTCTGCAGCAGATCTTGGGCTGGTACGGCAAAGCTCCGCCAGTCTTATGGAAGCAGCGAAAGCGACTTTTCATCAGCCCAAAGGTGCGCTCAATGACATTTCGTGTGGCAATGAGCGCTGCATTATACCTCAGCTCATTTTGGGTGACTGAAATAAGGTATGGTGTCAATATGTAGTCTCGCATGGCATATGCACTGTCACCTACAGGGTAGTGAGCAAAGTGTTAGTGACAGTTATGCATTGCCATTAGGCCATTGTATATATTTACCAAGCAGATGTCCTTCGCCAAAATCACCCCTGAGCAGACTGGTGTGTATGCCACTATGTTGAAATATATAGGAGTCATGTGTGCTTCCAGGGTATTGAGCCACAATGTCTGGCGGTTGCCAGTAGGTCCATATAGTAAGGACCCAGTTTCCATAGGAAAATATTTTTTTGGCTTGCCTTTAACTCTGGTGTTGTTTGACCAATCTTCATGTGAATATTGGTAAAATATATTTAAAAAATATATATTTGTTCAAACTCGCTGGTCACTGTCACACACTCATGTTCGCATTCACAAACTCACACAGACACATACACCCATTCACATATCCACTCATGCCTATACTTCCAGTCCCATTCCCACTTTGATATTCATCCACTCACTCACATACCCATTCAGGTGCCTATGCACCCACTTACAATTTACTCAGAGAGTGACGCACACATCTACAGACCCACTCAGAGACTCATACGCCCACTTACAAACTGATTTACACACTCACTTATGTTCTCACAGACCCATTGAGACACTCCTACACCTATTCACAGATCAACTGAGACAGTCATATACCCATTCACACACCCCTACAGTCACTCCTACATTCAGTCACAGACCATCTCAGAGACTTATGGACTCAGTCTGTCACTTATAACTCAGATGTATGCCCCCACAATGCAGTGCGTCTGACCTCACATATTACTTAACTCATGACATGGTCAGTGACATAACTCTTGACATCATCCAGTGATTGTGAGTGTTTTCTCAAAGTTTATGAGTTGTAAACATATATACTAATATACCGGAAAAAGTTAAATCAGTATAATTTGTGTATTACTAATGTGTGATGCTATTTCTAACATATATTATGTGAAAAGCTATCTGACTGTGTGTATTTGTGTGTGAGTTGTTATGTGATTGGCTGTATTGGTGAATAAATGGGTGAGTCAGTAGCTGTATGGGTAAGGAGTGGCTGTGTGTAGGGCGGTATTTGTGAGGGACTGTATTGGAGAGTGAGTGTCTGTGTGTGCGCCAGAATGGGTGAGTGAACAGATGTGTGAGTGATTGTAGAGAAGCGTGAGTGGGTATGTAAGTATTTATGCTGGTAGCTCTGTTGGGAGGCTATATGGGGAGTGACTAGATGTATGAGTAGCTTCGTTGGTGAATAGGTGGGTGTGTGAGTGGCTGTATGGGTGAGTCAGTGGCTATGTGAGTGGCTGGGTGAGTGAGTGGCTGTTTGAGTAGGTGTATAGATAAGAGAGTGGCTGTGTGTGTGAGTCAGTGGATGTGTGAGTGGCTCAGTGGATAAGTGGGTGTGTGAGTGGTTGCATTGCTATGTGAAAGGGTGTGTGAGTGAGTGTATCAGAGATTCTGTGGTGATGTGAGTGAGTGTAATTCTGTGGATCAGCTCCTGTAACCTTTGTTTAAAAAAAATCTATTTCCTAACTATAACATCCCTGTAATCTTTGGATTTTTAAGAGAATGTCTAAGTTTTTTTCATTTTATTTTACAACTGTAACCTTTGAGACTGAGTGCCCGAATTAGTACATGAGTGGCTCAGTGGATGCATGAGTGTCTTAATAGGTCTGTGAGTGTGTATGAGAGAGTTTGAGTGGTTCTGTAAGTGGGTGCTTGAGCATCTGAGTGGGTCTGTGAGTGGGTTACATATCTGACTGGGTCTGTGAATGGGTGCATGAATTTCCAAATGGGTCTGTGAAGTAGTTCTGTTAGTGGCTGTATGAGTGCCCGAGTGGTTTTGTGAGTTTTGTGAGTGGGTGTGAGAGTGTCAAAGTGCATCTGTGAGTGGGTACATGGATGTCTGAGTGGGACTATCAGTGTGCATCAGAGTGTCTGAGTAGTTCCATGAATGGCTGTGTGAGTAGGTGTGTGAGTGACTGAGTGGGTCTCCGAGTGGATGTATCAGTGTCTGAGGAGGTCTGTCAGTGGGTGTGTGAGGTGCTTGAGTATATGAGTGGGTGTCAAAGTGTCTATATGGGCGTGTCAGTTGCTGTGTCAGTGACTTGGCCATAATGTACCCATACCTGCCCCTTTATCCAAAAAGAGTCCACAGTTTACCACAAAATATTTACCCAAGTGAAGTACTTTATACTGGTTGAGCACTAAGTGCTATCTCCTTGGGTTGATGTCCAGTACATATTCTGCCCTACAGCTGTGTAATGAAGTATGAGGAAATGCCATCAGTGACATTGTGTACATTTTAGCAATGTGATTGTTCCTTGTGCGTCTTTACTCAGAAATCTAGAGAAGATGACAAGAGTAGAAAAAGGTAAATCTCCACCAAACAAGGGTCCTTCCTCTTAACTATATGAAACAGGGCTTATTTGTTTGGTGGCGATCTCATATTCCTCAATTCTTCACTAAAATTGGTGTGAAATGCACTGGGGAGCCACTTGTGAAGCTGCCTTCATCCTGGCAAAAGGGAGGAATACCTCTGCATACTACTAAGGTGGGTGGGGCCAAACGGGCAAAGCTTCCAAGTGATTTATACATTTCCATTCTCATGGTCATTTAAAGGGAGAACCATGGACTCTGCTCTCACCAGTACAGGACAAGAAAGAACTCACTTGTCACATTCAAATATACCTTGCGCTTGAATATATCTACAATGCGTTCACTTATAAGAAGCACTTCAGATTGGTTTTCAATATGGAATTGCTGAGAAAAACATTTGCATGGCCTTCAAAATGCACAGTGTGTGAGAGTCTCTCAGTGGATCTGTAAGTAA
This sequence comes from Lissotriton vulgaris, assembly GCF_964263255.1. Classification (NCBI taxonomy): domain Eukaryota; kingdom Metazoa; phylum Chordata; class Amphibia; order Caudata; family Salamandridae; genus Lissotriton; species Lissotriton vulgaris. Next base: position 275,979,067 of record NC_141696.1, read on the forward strand.
GTAAACCAGTGCTTGACTGGATCTGTGAGTGGTTGTATGAGTGTCAGAGACTCACTCACCCCTTCACAGATACTCTCAGAGTGGGTTTGTGAGTGGGCACATGACTGTGTCTGTGAGTGGGTGCATCTGTGTGTATGAGGGGGTCTGTTAATGGGTGTGCAGCATAAAATGGTACGGGGCATGCAGGAGCATTTCCTTGTGATCTACCGCTCTGTAACGGTCTTCCTGTCATGCTTGCCTTCAGTCTGTTACCCTCTTATGCCTTCGGGCTGGTGTCTTCTCAGCTGGTTTTTGACTCATTTTTCTGCCTCTTCTCTAATTGCTCCAGCCCTCTATGTTGCCACTCTCTGCTCGTTAGGCCTATTATTTAGCCTCATTCTGCTCACTCCTGACCTTTATTCTGCCTTTTGCTGCTACTTTCTCGCCTCTATTTTGCCTCTTGTTGCTCGTTTCTCACCTCTATGTTGTTTCTTTTTGCTCATTCTGCCTGTTACTTTGCCTCTTTCTGCCTACTTCTGACCTGTATTTTGCATCTTTTTGCATGGATTTGACCTTTATTCTGCCTCTTTCTCCTCCCTTCTGCACATTAATCTGCCTTTATCCTACTTATTTCTCACCTTTATTTTGCCCTTTTCTTTTCATTGCTGACCTTTATTTTGCATTTTAATCCTTGTTTCACACCTTTATTTTCCCAGTCTCTACTCGTTGCTGACCTTTATTGTGCCTCTTTCTGTTCATTTCCACCTTTATTTTGCCTTTAGCTTCTTGTTTCTGACCTCTATTTTGTCTTTTTCTGCTCATTTAGGAACTCTGTTCTGCCTCTTCCGACTCCCTTCTGACCTTTATTCTGCCTCTTCCTGCTAATTTCTGACCTTTGTTTTGCCTATTTCTGCTACATTCTGACTTTTATTCTGCCTCTTTCTGCTAGTTGCTGACCTTTAGTTTTGCCTCTTTCTGCTCGCTTCTGACCTCTATTCTGCTTCTTGGTGCTTATTTCTGACCTCGATTTTGCCTTTCGGCTCATTCCATTCCTCTAAAAAGCATCTTTTTGTTCATTTCTCATCTTTATTTTGCCTCTTTCTGCTAGTTGTTGACCTTTATTTTTTCCCTTTCTGTTCGCTCCTGCCCTCTATATTGCCTCTTTCTGCTAATATCTCACCTTTATTCTGTCTCTTTCCCCTTGTTTCTGACCTTTATTCCGCCTCTTTCTACTGTTTTCTCATCTTCAGTTTGCCTCTTTCTGAACTCTATTCTACCACTTTCTGCTCATTTTTGGCCTTTAATCTGCTTCTTTTTGTTAATTTCTGACCCCTGTTCTGCCTGTTGCTGCTCATTTGTGATCTCTATTGCATCTTTCTGCTTGTTGCTGATCTTTGTTCAGCATTTTTTGCCCGTTTCTGACCTTTATTCCGCCCTTTTGTGCTTGTTTCTCACATTTATTTTGCCTCTTTCTGTTTGTTGCCGACCCATAATCTGCCTCTTTCTGCCACTTGCTAACCCTTATATTTGCCTCTTTCTGCTCACTTCTGCCCACCATGTTGCCTCTTTCTGCTCGCTTCTGACCTCTATTCTGCTTCTTAGTGCTTATTTCTGACCTCGATTTTGCCTTTCGGCTCATTCCATTCCTCTAAAAAGGATCTTTCTGTTCATTTCTCATCTTTATTTTGCCTCTTTCTGCTCGTTGCTGGACTTTATCCTGTTTTCTTGCTTTGGAATAACCCTCGGTGGGCTAGCATCTAGGGGCATACTCTAAATATAGGAGGGGCGCACAAGGCCAGCGTAGGGCAAAAGTGACTCTTCTGAGGAAAGTAGATGGATCACGTCCAAACTTGGAGGTGATGTTGGAGAAGGGTATCTACAGAGCAAAATAAGTGCATTCCACATCATGCTCCATTCCCCCATTGAACAACTTTAGGCTATGTGAAATAACGTAGTGGAGGAATGGAAACCTGGGCAAAATGTCACATAAACTTTCCATAGTAGCCCTAGAAACCTATGCCTGACACAGCTATCCATTCGCAATATTTAAAATATTCATGAGTTACAAAAAGTAGCATGTCTTCTTCTGTTCATTGGAGTACTGTTTAGTGGCTTATACTGTGCACATTAACTGATATTAAAGAATACAGGGTATTTGGGATATCCTGATAAAACTTAGAGGATTATGACCGCAAACAAAGAAAATATATTGGAAAGATAAAGTACATACCCCTGCTCAACAGAGTTATTAATAATTTCAGGCACCTCAAGTTCATTAGTTCTGGATATTCTGACTTTCTACCACCTATAAGTCAGCTGACCCCTTATGATGACTGCTTCAATTTCTCAACAAGAGCACTTAATATGATAGCATTCAGACTTTGATAAAGTAGATAACCCATCTGCAAGTGACGCAGGAAGAGGTAACTCATTTACAAGCTGACCAGATTATTTGTCCTTCATTCTAAAAATGAAAGCTTGTACATACAGGCACATAATGGGATCAAACTGGGCTGAATATCTCAGGGTTAGTACTGGACTGGGAAACCAAAATCAACAATGACACAAGTGTTCCTACAGTTTGCTCCCTTTATCTCTTTGTGGGGCGTCTCCCTTTCCATCCATCCATGTTTCTTTTTTTCTCCTTCTCTCAATTCTCCCTCTCTGATCACTTTCTCTTTACCTTCCCCCTCCTCCCTGTCTTTCTCTCTCTCTTGAAGCCTACCCTTCCCTTCTGCAGAAATACTCTGGGAGCTGAGGAAAGTGCCATAGAGACTAGGAGCATCCCTTGGCTTTTAAAACTTTGCTCCCATGGCTACAGCCCACTAAGGAAATGCCCAGTGAAATAAAAGGCCTGTCCAACACTGCTACGAGTTCAACATTTCCTTTTTTGAATGTCTCCCGCATATCTTTCTCTAACATGAAATCTAGTTTTGCACTGCATTGTTAAAAAGAAGCATTGAAATGAGGACAATCACGAGACTGGGGTCTCATGTGATTAATGACTCAACAGTATATTTCCTCGTCATTAAATAAATCCAGACGAGAGCATGCCCTGCTTTTAAAATGCAACCCTGTGCTGCTGTCTGCTGTGGCAAAGGTCCATCACGACTGTTTAACTGCAGATAAGCAATAAATTAAAGATTGCACATTATTTTTGTGTCTGGCTATGAAGGTAAAGGAAATCATGAAGGACCGGTGAATCAGCATGGGATGTTCCTGAGTCTCATTCTTATACTTTACACAACAGGATCTCTCTTTATGCACAAAAGATTTCTTTTACGATTCTGCTTCACTAATTGGCACTTGGGCAGCTGAGGGAAAAATGAAACACCTTGTTCACATTACAGGCACAATAGACTAATCTGTTCCCTTGTATATGGAACTGGCAGGCAGAATAGACCTCTAGGCTAGAGGCATTACATTCTAGCGGTGGCAAGCTGTCATTAGTGGCACCAAGGCAGCGCTTCCCACTTTCCAAAGCTTGATGAGTGTGTAAAGTGTAAGCAAAGGTCAGCCTGACCGACACTCATCATGTCAGAGTCAACCAATCACCTGCTTTACACGTGCAAATGCGTAGGTACCTGGGATCCTGCACTAATGATTGCGGGATGAACCCCAGAGGAGGGTCACTAATAGAGTCAACTCTGGGTGCGTCAGTTTAAGCCCTTTCTAGACTGCAGCTAACTAGTGCTTTATTGAATGTTTGGGTACATGTGTGTATGCATGAAAGCATGTGTTTTTGCAGGCATGTGCTGTAAATGGCTGTATGGAAGAATGTGTGTTTAATGAATGGGTGGGTGTGAGTAAGTGTACATGTGTGCTTGTGAAAGGATGGGTATGAGAGTGTGTGCTTGTGGATGCATGTGAGTGTGTGTGCTTGTGGGTGGGTATGAGTGTGCACATGTGAGCTCATCCTACTACCTGTGCAGATTGTCAGCTGTGTGTTAGATGAAACTCTGCAAAATCCGCCTTGAAGTACCCTGGAGAAATTATATGTAGCAGATATTTAAAATAAAGTCTTTTCTTTCCAAAAGGTAAAATGGTGTTCAGAAATGTAGCTGTTAACAATCATAGCACAAAGCAGAGAAGAGATAAATAATTTGAGGTCAAAGCATATTTGAAACAGTAACTAAACTGTACTAACATTAAAATAGTAATAAAATGACAAATATAAAATGCAAAAATTACAACAGGTAATTTACATAACAAATAATGTGCATACATAGTTACCAATTGAGGGCCCTATTACGATATAAGTCGGAAAGTCCTCAACTGCAGGTCAGAGGCAATCCGACTTACATCACTGGTTTTAAATCCAACAGCTTAATTACAATGAAGTCTGTCAAATTTGAAACCTACCGGTTGGACTGACTGGCTTCCAACAGGCTGAAGGAGCCCGTCAGCCAGCCGGAGACCCCCTCATATTCCCCTATGTACACCGTACGTTGTGGGGATAATGATGGCGGTTTCTGACAGGCTTCCAGCAGGGCTTCCGGTTGGAGGCCTGGGGTGCACCTATGTTAATCCCCGCATCGGGTGAAAGGCACTGTCAGGTGCCTGCCACTCGGTGCAGTGATTAACAAAAACACCCATTTCAATATGGGACCTTATGTTAAGGACGGTTTACGGCCACAGTACAAGCTCCCATACAGAAATGGGAGTATGCATCCGCACCATGTGTAGTTGCATCCTAATTTACACCTTCCGTGCTCATGACAAGCTCAGCTTGTCATGAGGCACCGTTGAGCTGTGCTCTTGATGAGCTGAGCTCGTCATGACACGTGAGGCGCTCACACGCGTGGCTAATTCCCCCGCTGTGCTGAGTGTTCTGAAAAACGGGCGTGGTCATGATGAGAGCACGGCACCACTGTGCAGCGTGACGAGTGGAGCTCATCACAAGCACCGTGGCGCTGTGCGCGCCCCGCTCCCCCCAGCGCCACAGGGGAATTAGCCCCGTGGCGAACGGGTTAAGGGGTCGGGACCTGGCATCATAATGTGGGCCTATATATTTAATTACCCTCTACATTCATTTGTATGAAATATATAATATAAATAACATTCCATTCTATTCCCTTACAAACCAACAATCCACTACTAAACTATAGATTAGAAAGTAAACTATGGAAACATGAAAATGTATATAAAAACCACCAAATACATTGAGATAATTAAAATAACATTTAAACAATAAACCAATGTTTGTGACTAATTGCCAAACTAAATATTCAATTAAAAAACAAAAGAACAAATATTTCTAATTGAAATAAAGCCCTAACTTAATCCCCTATAAACCTGACAACCTGCTCCTAAATTATATTAACTTTGGTATTCTAGAGGTACTATTCTGGAATCCAGTTAAAAAACCAATGTGGTCAGACAAAGCATTTCGGCTGTTTCTTATTTGCAGTAAGGATCATGGGGCATATTACCAAGCAATAGCGATAATTATCGCTATTGCTTGGTTAGAGACAAAAATTTACCGCTGAGCTGCAGCGATTTTTATCGCAGATAAACCTTGATATTACAAGGTTTATCGCAAATGCGATAAAAATCATCCGCAATGCATGAATATCGCTGAAAAGTCAGCGATATTCATGCATTACCGAGCTAATGCTCTTAGCCATGTTATCCACCTCCCATTGGATAACATGGCTAAGAACTGCTCAGGGCAGGTGTTAGCTTTTGGAGATATTCGCGCTTAGCGCGAATATCTCCAAAAGTTGGTAATAGGAGATAGCGATGTTAGCGACTGTTTCCAGTCGCTAACATCTTGGCACGCCCACTTTGCATGTCATTAGTGATAAATATCACTGACATGCAAAGTGGGGCCCAAGTTGATCGCTATCTCCTACTAGCTGTCGCTAACTGGTGTTAGCGACAGCTCGGTAATAGGGAGATAATTTTATATCCGCTCTCTTGGCTTTTAAAGCCACAAAAGCGGAGATAAACCCCCTTGATAATATGCCCCCTTGTTTGCACATCATTAAGTGTATCTATATAGGTAAATTACGCACTTATGTAAAACTTGCAACCAAATAAATAAAATTAGTAATCCTCGATGGGACATAATAATGTGTTAGCAGACTGTGGCAAAGGGCAAAGTCAACGGGGGTTAATAAATTGCAGAAAAAGTAGTTGGATGGTGTACAGATTTAGACTTCCAATTTAAGAGCTATGTGGCTTATCGGATGATATGTATAATGTAATCGAAAGGTCTGAATCTAAAGTCACATGGGAGGGAGAAACAAGTGAGACAAATATGATTCAATGATTTGCACTGTACAATCCAAGGATCACAGCTAACCATACATTCAATTCACTCAAAGTTTGCCATTGGTAGTTCAAATAGTGCATTTTGGTTTCATTAAAGTGTCCTAACTGGGACGGCGATAGAATTAAAACAAGCATATTCAATGCAATCAGTCTCACATGGTTTAAAGTTAGACCAATTGGCATTGTAAATGACAATGTTTTTTACTAATGTTTTATGATCTGCTGAACTAGGCAATGCATATCATGTACTGGCAGGGCTGAATGAATATCCACCTTGTAACCAAACAAGGGAACATTTAACCCCTTCGAAGCTAATGACGAGCTGGGCTCGTCATGGCTCTTACCTACCGTGCGCGGACGACAAGGCCAGCTCGTCATCAAAAATGGTAATTTTGGTTCTTCAGCGCAGGACGGGAAAATGCCTAGCAGCCATGTGGTTAAGTAAGTTACTTAAGCATGATCAGGCAAACTAGTTAAACCAGAACAGCACATAAACCTTCACATTACATCTCTAATGACTGGCGTGGGGGTCACATATTGCACTGTACACACACGCTGTACACACAGCTACAGCTAGTACATGCTGTTCTGTAGTAGAGTGCAGTTACGCATCCCATCGCATACTGCACTCCTCACATAGTAGACTCCCCGAAACCCATAGCAAATCGGTAAGTGGAATTTGTAATTGCTTGATTACTAAAAAGTCATCAGCCCAACAACATGAAAATTTAGATTTGATTTTACAAAAACTTAATAACACAGGCATTACTTGGCAGTTTACCTGGTGCACGCAAAACAAACATCCATGTCAGCTGAGAGCTCCAGCCGCTCTGCGAGACTGAAGGAGGAAGGGGAGAGGCCAAGAATGAACAGAATCTGGAGTTAGGCCAAGAATGAACAGAATCTGGAGTTAGGTCCAGAATGAACAGAATCTGGAGGTAGGCCAAGAATGAACGGAATCTGGAGTTTGAGAGTGAGCAGAGACAGTTACCGGAGGCACCTAAAGTATAAAGTGAACACAGCATCCATGAGGAAACAGTTGGTCGGCGTCCCACCACAGGCTCCTTGCTCAGTGCCAGCAGAAGCAGGCACTCACATGTGGAGCTTGAATGTATGTCAGCTGAGAGCTCCAGTCGCTCTGCGAGACTAAAGGAGGAAGGGTAGACACCAAGAATTAACAGAATCCAGAGTTTGAGAGAGAGCAGGGACAGTTACTGGACAGCCACCTAAAGCAAACGATGAGTGCAGCATTCATGAGGAAAGAGTCTGCAGAGAAGCACAGTAAACAAAACGCAAACGCTTCTCACTATAAGGCAGGCTAACAAAAAAAAAGCTTTGTGAACGAAGAGCACTTACAAAGCGTGGAAGAGCCGTGCATCTGGGAACAGCGACATGGGAGTGAACCATGCTGTTTGTAGGGCTGCAATGCCCATACAGGAGGAGGAATTAGGGGTCATCAGGGAAACTACATTTACTATGCAACTTTTACAACGCTGTACTTTACAACGGGGTTGTTACAATGACTGTGTTGTTACCACGTGTGTCATTACAATGCAAGACATTTCAACGACTGCTCTAGGGGGCGTGCAACACCTTCCCTGCTGTTGTGCAAACTGGAGTAGGAATAGTAATGAATACTATTCCTAAGTCTACCACGCCCCCTAAAGCAAGTTGTTGAAATGACTTGTGTTGTAATGACACGCCTGGTACCAACGCAGTCACTGTAACAACCACGTTGTAAAGTACCGCCTTGAAAAAGCACAAGTTGTAACGTGCTATATTCCGGTAATCACATGGTGTACAGTGTGATGGCCAACCAAAATGTTCTCTGAGTTAATGATCCATAAAGAGAGCTAAAAGCCCAGAGGAGGGACATTTACAGAAATGCACCAGAACAAGTCAGCGTTTCTGAATGCCACAGATAACAACCAATGTCAATTGGTGGGTGTGCCAAAGCCCATAGAAGAGGATACATTAGATTTGCAGACAGTGTAAGCGCTGTTGAGGCTGAAACTAGAAAGAGAAACAATGTAAGAATTATGTTTGAGTTAGGGCCTTTTAACTAATATAGAGTGTTGGAGTGTAAGATTTAAAAGTTATAGTGTAATAAGGAGCAAGACCAACACAGTGACATTTCTTACAGACCAGAGTAAAGTAAAATGCTGTTTCATGAATGTTTATCATCATCATCATATATGGTTTAATGAAAAAGAGACAGTAAAAAATAACTTTTTTTAGCATGTTACTATTATATTGAGGTTTCTATTTTCTATTTATACATTATTGCATTATATTCCTTTATATACACCTGTAGATTGTAAATGTGTACAATTTTTTCAATAAATGAATTTTGATATGATTTGAATGCCATTTCAGTTTTCTGGAGTTTATTTGCCATTAGGAGGGTCATTTCGTAATTACTATGCAATTCTGGTAATAATAGCTGTTTTAGTTTCAGATGCTGTGAATACAACATGTGGAACAGGTCATGCAAACAGAGGTTCATTCAAACTTCTGAGAGGAGCAACGTTTACTCCAACTTTACAAAACAGATCCTCACTGGAGTTCAAGGTTCTTGCATTTGATGTTCAACACCTGGTATGAATTCCAATTCTTCTACAATTGAAATGCACATCCAAACACACCTCAATAGACCTAATTGGATTCCCTCAAAACAATAAACAGATGTCTTCACATGCATACCACTGTTGGTAAATACAGAATCCTTCATCTCTGGATGATTGTATTAACATGAATTTTTATTTAAGATTGGAGGTCAACAAGCTCACTGAATAATAACACTATCCCATCAGAGTGAACCCCAAAAGTGACAAAACTAACCTGAGCTCAAGCGCTTGGTACCTATGGCACATCACAGACATACTTAACTTAGGCAATGTGTAAGGAGTTTATACAGTACCAAAAAAGTAAATAGGCACAAAATACCAAACAATACAAATCCCATACTGAATTAGAGGAATTTCAATAACCCTGTCCCAAATAAGACCAATTTTAGAATGACGGTAATAACGGCTACAAAAATCCCTGTTAAAACCTTGTTCCCATCATCCCAAAACTCTGCAAGCAAAGGAAAAGAAAAGAACATCTCTTCATCATTTGCCTCAGGGATGCCACGTCTTCTGTAGCTCAGGACCTGATTTTTAGCACATCTCACGATCTTTTAAGGAGACCAGAAAATCCTGTTAAGTGTAAAGAAATTATTTATTTTAAGTTTGCTGGTCTAACAACTTGATAAAGAAGCCTGGGAGATGTTTGCCACAGATATTGCAGGTCCGACCCTGGCATCCAATCTTCCCAGATCGAAAAACGAGCTGGCAACTTACTTTCCACAGCATCCAACAGCATCCATTACCAAAGGGAAACCACTTTCCTTAAAATTAAAATCTGTAAATCTATAATCTTTGCATCTGGATCTGTTATATGGATAATCAAATCCTCAGCATATGGGGCTATCTAATTACTGAAACCCAGTTACATGAATGGAATTACTTGCAGTTCTCTACTGAGCATTTGAGCAAATGGCTCCATATAGATATTGAAAGGGAGAGGTAGCAGCCCTGCCTAAATTTCACTATAAATGTTGAAACTCTTAGTCAATGCCCCATTGAGTAGAATCTGGGCTGAGCGGGTTCCATACAGCCTACGCAGGGTGGAGATAAAGTTTGGGCTGAACTTCAATAGCTTCAAAACCTCCCACAGATACTCCCAACAGACTATGTCAAAGGCTTTGGCTGCATCCAATGTAGATACAGCCAAAGGAGCGATGTAAGAAAGAGCAAGATCTATTGCCCCAAGGAGTTGTTGTACGAGTTCATGGACCTGCCACTTGAACGCCCTTCTGATCTGGGTGTATTAATCGGAGGGGCCAAAGGGGCCACCCTGCTTGTAAGAATACTGGTAGGCACCTTTTAATCAGTGTTTAATAAGGAAATCTGACTTCTTAGGGTCCTCAGCCAGCTTTGAAATCAATACCAAGGTAGCTTACTTCCATGATTCAAGACTCTGGGATTCCCCCAAATGAATAGCATTGAAAAGCTCTTCCCAGATCCAAAAAATTGCCTTTATTAGAACCGGAGCCTTAGTTGGCAGAGGTAGGTACATTGGACCAAATAGGGACCCTTGCTTCTAGTCAGGGAAAGGGAATTACACTCCTGGATAACCCCTGCTCACCGCCCTGGTAGATTGGCACGAGCAGACAGGTTTATCACAAAGACAGTGTGTTAAGCATTTGTCAACACATACAGTAATAAAGTGAAAACACTACCGATGGACACCACACAGGCTTTATAAAAATAAGTATTCTTTATATAGACTTATCACAAGACCATAAACGCCAAAAATCCACAATATTGTAATCAATATTAATTCTTCAAGATGGTAGGACTAGTTCAAAAATGAGTTATTTACTTAAAAGCAGTCTTGAGCAACAGATAACCCCAACTGGAGTTATCAGAACGTAAGGATCAATGAAATCCCAAAGTATGGCGATTACCGCGAGGTGCGTGGTGTCTGGCCCTGAGTCAAAACAGACCCACACGAAACAGTACCTTGGAAAAGCGAAAACAAAGACAGCTCATGACGTTGGGGTGGTGCGGTGTCATTGGCGCGTTGCGGCGTCGGTTCCTTGATTTGGGCGAGATGATGCGTCGTTTCCTGGATGCTGGCGCAGGGAGGGGAGTAGTTGGTTCCTGACCGGAGAAGAGGTAACGTCACAATGGCGCCGAAACCACGGTTCCATAAGATGTCACGATGACGATGGATTCTTGACCACCCACGTCGACAATCGGCTCCGTGATGATGTCGGCTTTGGAGTCAATGCGGCACAGCAGCAGGCATCGGGCCTATGTCGCAAGTTGGAGCAGCACTCATGGATATGGCTGACTTACGATGTCGTTCCCTGATGTCGATATGGCATGGCAGCCGGCGTCGGGTCTACCTTGCAAGTTGGAGCAGCGCTCACAGCTGTGATGCAGATGACGGCGTTGCTCACCGGCGTCAGTGTTGCAGAATTCCTTCTGTAGCAGCTAGAACAGCATGTTTCAGATACAGGCATGCACGCCCTGCCCTCCACCGACTACATCCTCCTCGGAGACCTGAACTTTCACCTTGAGAACAACAATGACAACAACTCCAGAGCCCTGATCGATAACCTCGCCAACCTCGTACTGAAGCAACTCGTCACAACGCCCACCCATTTTGCCAGCCATATGCTCGACCCCGTCTTCTCCTCAAGCCCGCACGTCTCCGTCAGCCACACCACTGAACTCCTCGGGACCGACCACCACTGCATCCACTACGCCTTCCAGAAGGCCACACCACCACACCCAACAGATCCTCCGCCGCTGCTGATGCAAAATCACCGAAGACTAACTACACGCGAACCTCGCTCTCAGCCCACCCACCGAACCCTCCAACACCGACGACGCTGCCCACAGCCTCAGACGCTGGATTGTGGACTGTACCAACACCCTTGCCCCGCTGAAGAAACCCCCACACAGAGACACCAGCAAGAGGGCCAGCTAGTTCACCCCAGAACTCTAGCCTCCAAGCAAGCCTGCCGGAAACTAGAGCAGAAATGGCACAGTGAACAAACTCCCGACAGCCACGCAGCACACAAGGACGCCATCGTAACCACCCCCACCTCATCAGGGTGGCCAAAAGGACCTCCTTCAAAGACCACCTCGACAACAACCCACAAAATAGCAAGGAGCTCTTCAACATTGTGAAGGAACTCTCTAACCCCAGGTCCAACACCGATGACATCCCTTCATCGCAAGCCCTGTGCAACTCCCTCGCCACCTTCTTCCACTGGAACATAGCAGACATCCACGACAGCTTCAACACCCAGACAGCCCAAACAGACAGCAACACAACATACCCTCCGCACACCATCTACCACTCTGGGCCAGCTTGAGCATCGATGACACCAACAAGACCATGCGCACAAACCACTCCGGCTCTCCGTCAGACCCATTCCCGCACCACGTCTTCAACAGAGCAAGCAGCTCCATCGCACCCCACCTGCGCAACGTCATCAATCTCTCCCTCGAGACCGCGTCCTTTCCAGAGATCTGGAAACACGCCAAGATCAACACCTACTCAAACAATCTAAGGCAGACCCAGGAGACCTCAAGAAATTCTGGCCTATCTCTCTGCTCCCCTTCCCGGCCAAGGTCATTGAGAAAACCGTCAACAGACAGCTAACCCGATACCTAGAAGAAAACAGAATCCTGGACCCTTCCTAGTCAGGGTTCAGCAGCAACCACAGCACCAAGACTGCCCTGTGCCCTCATCCCCGCCACCGATGACATCAAGACCCTGCTGGACAATGGCGAGACCACAGCGCTCATCCTCCTAGACCTTTCTGCCGCCTTCGACACCGTCTGCCACCACACACGACGAGCACGCCTCCACGCCGCAGGGATCCAAGACAAGGCTCTGGATTGGACCACCTCCTTCCTCTCCAGCAGAACCCATCGTGTCCGCCTCCCCCATTACATTCCAAAGCCTCTGAGATCATCTGCGGCGTACCCCAAGGATCCTCCCTCAGCCCAACGCTGTTCAACATTTACATGGCCCCGCTAGCACACGTAGCCCGACCGCACAACCTCAACATAATCTCCTACCCCGACAACACTCAGCTGATCCTCTCCCTCACCAAGGACCCCTTTACCGCCAAAGCCAACCTCCACAAAGGAATGAAGGCTGTCGCTGACTTGATGAAGACCAGCTGTCTGAAGCTGAACTCGGACAAGACGGAGGTCCTCATCCTCGGCTCCAACCCTTCAGCCTGGGATGACTCCTGGTGCCCAACAGCACTGGAGGCAGCCCCGACACCCACCAACCACACATCCAACCTGGGAATCATCCTCGACTCAACGCTCTCAATGACCAAGCAAGTCAACGCCATCTCCTCCTCCTGCTTCAACATCCTCTGCATGCTCCGCAAGATCTACAGATGGATCCCGACAGATACAAGAAAGACAGTCAACCAGGCCCTCGTCTGCAGCAGACTCAACTACCAAAACACCCTCTACGTGAGAGCACCGACCAAGCTCATCAAACAACTACAACTCATCCAAACAACGACTGATCCTCGGCGTACCACGCCACGCCAAATCACCCACCACCTGAGAAACCTGCACTGGCTCCCCATCAACAAGAGGAAATCCTTCAAGCTCCTCACCCACGCACACAAGGCACTCCACAAGATCGACCCAGCCTACCTCAATAGACAGCTCTCCTCCTACATCCCCAACCGCCAGCTACGCTCCGCCGACCTCTCACTCGTCACCATCCCACGCATTCAAAGAACAACCACAGTGGTAGATCCTTCTCCCACCTTGCCGCCAAGACATGGAACACCCTCCCATTGAGCCTACGACAGACCCAAGATGTGCTGACCTTCAGAGGATACCCAAGACCTGGCTGTTCGACCAGTAGCGCCCCCCCCCACCAGCACCTTGAGACCCTCGCGGTTATGTAGTGCACTTTACAAATGATTGATTGATTGATTGATTGATTGATTGATTGATTGATTGATTGATTGATTGATTGATTGATTTGATTGAAGGGGTGAAGTCTGGTATCCCTGAGACTTCGGTCAGGAGGCAAGCTTATTCTGCAAGATAATGGAAGTTTTAAAAGTTCCTTCTACTTTCCTTGGCAATAAAGAAACCACTGCAGGCCACCCCAGCAAACAGAACACTGGCAGAGGGGCAGTCCAAACTCCTGCTGCTTCCTTGGTTTTTCTCCTTGGAAAAGGTTTGTCTTGTTTTCCCAGAAGTGATCTAAAGTCCTGGGGTCTGGGCCCCAATTGCTATATTGCAATATCCTATGTTCTCTGAAGGCAGAAGGTCCTGTACCTAGTCCAAACTAGTTCTGTGCAGTCCTGGAGCACTTTGTTTACATGACTCCTTCTTTCCTTTGGCAGGGTGGGCCAGGGTCATCAGACACACCACAGGAGGTGAGGCCAGCATTGTGGAAGGCAGGCACAGTCCTATTCAGGCCCAGGTACTACTCCTCTCACCACTCTTCATGCAGATAGGTATATTCAGCCCTGTGCTGACTCCCCCTGGCTCCTGGAGCCATCCCAGCTCCTGTCACTCACCAAGCCAGACATACAATAAACAAGTTAGCAAAGGCAGGCTGGATGGTTAGGTAAGAAAATACTCACTTTCTAAAAGTGGTGTTTTCAAACATAGAATGTTAAAACCAACTTTACTTGCACATATGCTAATTAAGGGTTTGAAAAGCCGCTTTACTGAAAGGACCTAACTGGGAGAGCGAACGTTTCAGCCCGGCCCGAGAAAATTACACGGCGAAGTTGGAATTGAATCCCGGCTGGGAAAGTTTTCTGATACCGCTTGGTTGAGTATTTCGTGAATACTTTCTGAGAGACACTTACTGGCTTTGCTGAAGGCGGAGGCTGCGTCTATTGTGTTGCGGCGCTCCTTTCCAGCGCCCTCCGGCTGTACTGCGTACACCTGGGGCTGATTGGACTGGTCTGGGAGCGGCAGCTTCCTGGCCGTGGAGGCTTCAACCGGGTGACGGGGTGGACGTCGGAGGAAAACGGCTAAGAAAACGCCGTGCAAGGCTTGCTGTGCTTCGTTGGAAATAACGGAGCAGACGATTTAAGCTACAATTGCTTTCGGACGGAGAGACGGCAGTGAAAAGGCAACAGCGGTGAGTCTGAGTGTCATGCCAAATACTGAGCAAATATAGTAAAGAAAGGCAAGTTGCTAGAACGCAAGTTGCGTGTGACTACTCAGAGGCTGGGTTTGCTTGTAGCGGGAGCCCTTTTTCCAGTGTTTGGGGACGCAGACATTCACTTCCTGCCGTGAGGGGAACGGCTTGCTGTTGTCAACGACTCCTGGGTCTGTTCAATCACCGTGAGGGAACAGGTTTCTCTGGCTTGCAGCGCTGCCTCCGTGAGGGCAAGGACTTCAATCCCCAGGTGCCCTAGCGGCCACGGCGCGCGAGTGACGCCATCAGAGTGCCCGGAGGCGCGGGATAACCGAGGAACGTCTCTCACCCCGCGAGTCATGCGCGGGAGCAACCGGGTGAAGCCCGGGCCAAGGGTGGGCCCGTTTAAGCCCGTTGGAGACCGGACCGGGCCATCCCTCTTTCATTCGGTGTTTCGTACATTGTGGACGTCAGTTTAAATCGTAAGTACCAGCTTGGTTGTTCACCTGTACAGCAAGATGTCCACTTGCGAAAGCAGAAGTAAGAGGGGGAATCCAAGGGGGAATCTAACTGGGACATTGGACAATTTCATAACTCGGGCAAATTCAGTCATAGATCAGGGGATTATCTTAATGGAGCGACGGGATTCCCAAGATCTCGCTTTAGTGAAGAGATCCTCCATGGGACACCTTGCTAATGCCCGCATCCCTGAGCCACAACACCAAGTAAATACCATAAACACCCCTGTGACTATACACAACCCTCCCCCGCAAGTTCCTGAATTTACCTCTCTACCTGACCAGCTTCAAATATCCTTGGCTGTAGAAACGTCTATAGTGTCTAACTATAGTTCACCTGAGGGAATAAACACTAGACAGTTGCGTGGGAGGCTTGAGGGTGCGATACGGAAGAGGAAGCGGGGAGCTAATGATGCAGCTGGAGGCAGAAAGCCCAAACTTGCTAAACAAGCTTGCAACAGCAATTCTTCATCGTCAGGCCCAGGCACCGTGACTGTGAATCACTCTGAGACAATTGAATCTTTATAACCACCAGTATGTTTTGCTGATGTGTCTATTCCTGATGGAACAGCGTTGCCAACGGAGGATTTCAATCTCGCCAAGCTTGGTTCTTTATTTAAGTCCTCCTTTAAATCATTTGAAGACAGACTTCAACAAATTGAGCTTCGGCTAGCCAAGATTGAGGACACAATAGTCAACATTGCGGACAACATAAATCCACCCGGGTTGTCTTTGGGTACTGACCAACAGAATATTGTACAGGGGGGGTGTGTGCCGCCTGTTACTGATTCAACTTCAGTACCACCTTTAGCAAAAGTAAATATAGCTAACTCGCATGACCATACGCTATTACCAGCCCCCTTAACTACAGGGGTGGAGTCTGAAAAGCCTAGTGAAATCCCCCGGGTCGTACCTGATCCAGCACCCCAGGGAAGTTAAGACTTGATTTACCACCAGAATCAGGCCCTTATATGGTAGTTCTAACTGGGGTTCCTGAGTTAAGCAACCCGAACAGGGAGTCCTTTATGTCACTGAAAAATAAGGCAGCGGAATGGCTCAATAGAAATAGACCACTTCCCCATAATGTCTCCAGTGAAATCCTGATAGTGCGTAGGGTACCCTGGGTTGGGCAAAGGCCTAAAGATATACAAGGTGACTGTGTGCTCGTGAACTTTAGGGACCCTCGTGCTGTGGGACACATCTGTAACTGGCCATACCACAGTAATGGGTCAACGATTCAACCTCTCCCTTTGACATATTTTTACCCCGTGCCCTATTATACAGACATGGAGGGGGACTGGACTCTAGTAAGGCACCGAGGAAAAGGGAGGGGGGTCGGGGGCTGGCAAATGCAACCATATACATCCAGTCAAATACCCATACAAAATAGGTATAGCGGACTAGAGATGGTCGATTGACTCCATAATCCAGGTGACATCTCTCCCGGAGTGTCTGACACTTGGAGTATTGTGCAACAGGAGGAAGTGACTGAGGCACTAAGCAGCCAAATATCTTGTGCCCATCTATCACCTATGAGGGTTAGTACTGTAGCCAATAACGTTGACCCCATAGAGAGTATGTCGGAGCCCAGACTCCGCTTCCAGCAGAGGTTGAGGTCTCGGCATACAACGTCATTTCCTGGAATATTGCTGGATTGGCAGGAAAGGCGGCAGATCCAACTTGGTTGGCCTTTATAAAATCCTTTTCGGTGATCTGCTTGCAAGAGACCTGGTTGGTAGAGAGTGACATATTTATAGAAGGCTATAAAAGTTTCTTTGTACCGGCAGAGCCGTCACGAAGTGGTAGAGCCAGAGGGGGATTGGCCGTGTACATTGACCTAGCCCTGTTTTCTACTGTTAAAACAATATCTACCCATAATACCAACATTCAAGTAGTGTTGGTTCAAAGAGGGAAGGAAAAGGTATCTTTTATCAACTTTTATAATGCCGTAAACTCAAGAGTGAGGAGTAAACTTGTCGACCTGGGTAACTTCGTTAGGCTTCACTGTGCGAGTTTCTCCCACCGGGTGTTCATTTTGGGGGATTTCAATGTACATCCTTGTGGGAATCCTAAAACCACTGTAATAGGTTTGTTGGGCTGTCACAGGATGGGGGGCCTTCACTTCGAGCACTCTAGCACGGGGGATGTGTTGAATAAATTCTTGAACGAATTTGACCTAATCTCTGCAATGTCATTGGTAGATGATAGTAGCTATCAATTAGTTCCCACATTCACACACAAGGGCTGCTCGGGGGGGTCTTATATTGACCACATTTTACTTTCTAGTGGCCTTCACACAACCATATTAGGTTTTAAAATCCAGGAAAATGCATACAGTGACCATAATCCTGTCTGTATTTTACTGGGTGGCAACCTTTTAAAACTACGGGAAAGAAATCAAATTGTGGTGACCTTAAATGTACCGATGGAAGGCGCCACCTCAAATGGGCCAAGGGGAACTCGGACCAACTTTACGACAAGATTCATAAATCTTGTGCTACAGAGTTATCATTGTGCGCGTCCTCTGTTTCTCTCCCCCCAGACATCCTTCTTGCATTCAATGGTATTGTATCAAAAGTAGGCAAAATGCTAATTGTACCACCATCGGGCCCTGCTTGTAGGGATCCCAAATGGTTCGATCACTCCTGCTCAAAGGCAGGATGTGACCTTAAGGCAGCTCCGAAAGTAAAACCTAGGGACCCCTTACTAATCAGGGCATCACGACTGTCTTATAAAAAGGCTTTGGCAAAGCGCAAGGGAGAAGTGAGGGATAACATCTGGCAAGATCTGTTAGATCCCATTAACCTAGGTAATAGTGAAAAATTATGGGGTATTATTAACAAGCCCCTATTTGACACGGTAGGTGATACCTCAGTTGGTACGAATATCATCGAAAAGCAGTGGGTCTCCCACTTTAGCCTTATTTTTTACAGTAATAATTCACAGTCAGAATTTGATAGAGGTGAACAAAGAGTAAGTCCACCACTCTTTTCAAATAGTGAAGTCGAAAAAGGCATTAGGGGGTTATCAATCAATAAAGCGCCAGGCCCCGATGGAATGCCCCCTGACTTATTTAAATCAAGGGTACTTCTATGGGTGCCAGTCCTTACTGCAGTGCTTAATGAAGCTGCAGAACATGGCTGTCCCAGATCTTGGGGGACATCGACGATAGTACCAGTACTCAAGAAAAGGGACCGAAACAGCACATCCTGTTATAGGCCGATATCCCTAATTGACTCTGTGGTCAAGGTAGTGGGTGGAGTGATCTTGAATAGATTAACAGCCTGGGCGGAAGAACACGGGGTAATCTCCAAAATTCAATATGGCTTCCGGCCCGGTCACTCCACAATAGCGCAGTGCCTCAATCTATATATGGTTCTAGGTAAATACACCTTAGCGCGACAGGGCACCATCCACATGGCATTCATGGACCTCTCTTCGGCTTTCGACTGCGTTAACTGGGGAAAGCTCTGGGAGGCCATGGGTGCAATGGGGGTGGAGCCTAATTTGGTGAACGTCCTAGTGGACCTGCATCAGGATACTAGGGCCAATGTGAGGTACTCACAGGACCTTAAGGTGTCCAGGGACTTTAAAGTCCTCAGGGGTTTTAAACAGGGCTGTATTTTGGCCCCCTTTCTTTTTAATTTATATATTAATGACTTGGAGGAGTTTTTATTAAATACTGGTGCTGATTACCCCTATGTTGGCCGTAAGGGCTTGACTGTCCTATTATATGCGGACGACGCCGTTTTACTGGCTAGGACCGCAAGAGGACTTCAAACCCTGCTAGATGCTTTTCATAGCTTTATGAAAGCCCGAGACTTATCTATTAATAACATCAAATCCTTTGTAATGCAGGTAGGGCAGTGTAATAAGAAGCCATTTTCATTTCGGGTTAACGAAGAGAAGGTTCCTGTAACAAGAAATTTCTCATATCTGGGCGTCATGTTAGACGACCAGTTAAAATGAAACCAATCACTGCAGAGAAAAAGGGGGGAGATAACCCTGGCCAACGCTGCTTTTTTTATTTTTGCAAAGAAAATGGGCAAACGCCCTATCGCTGCACTGTTAAGGATCTATCAGGCAAAGAGTGTAGCAATAGGAAGCTATGGTAGCGAACTCTGGAGGTATGTGGCAGCTACCGACATTGCGGTGGCAGAGAATATTTGTAAAACAACTATTGGGGGTCCCGAGGGGGACATCCAACTTTGTAGTGCAAGAAGAAACTGGCACCCCGTTTATAAGTGATACTCTAGCACTACGGCCACTAATCTGCTGGTTAAAATGCTGGCTAAATAAAGACTTGATTTTAAATCCTCTACTCCTGAGAGAGGCCTTATCCCTGGATAACATGCTTAAAATACCATGGCTAAAATATTTGAAAGATTGTTTCTTCGGTATGGGGCGCCCAGAAATCTTTTTAAACCCTAACTCTATTAGGATCGCTGATGTAGAGTTTGTGAGGAAAACTTTTCCTCTCTCACAACGTATGCATTGCGAAGAGGTAGAACTAAATAAACCTAGTGTTCCAAAACATGCTATCTTGAAGACCACATATTCCATGGAGCCCTATCTATCTTGGCCGATGTCGGGTTTTGACCGACACCTGCTAGTTAGGTTCCGACTGGATTATTTCCACCACATGTTAACCGTTCCAAAGGGTTCTCACCGAGGCCAAGTGTTACCTCCCTGCGGCTGCGACAATAAGTCTCCGCAGGATTTGGTACGCTTTTTATTTATTTGCCCTTTTTACGATTTACCTCGGAGGTTTTACCTAAAGCCCCTTTTAAAAAAACTGAATTTTACTCAGGTTAGACCAGCACTGTATTACCTGCAATTGTTAAACCCCGAAAGTACCTTATTTGTAATTGGCTTTTTAAAATCTGCCCTAAAATTCAGAAATAGTATGGATGGTTAATCACTTAGTACTGTTATTACTGTCATTAATAGTATATTAGCTTAATTGTGATTATTGATTTTATCATGTGTTTTTATATGTGGTTTGAACTTTTATCATGTGTATAATAAGTTTTACTGTTATTTGTTTAACCCTTGTGCTTTTATGGTTGTTTCTGCTTGAATAACCGAATAAAGATTTTGAAATTAAATGAACTTTACTAAAAGATGTATTTTATCATTCTGAGATCAGGCATACTAAATTTGTCTCTCTACCATGTTCCCTGGGTCAGTTAGGATTATAAGATGTTATAATCAAACTGCCCATTCTGGCCTATGGGAACAGATAGCATTGTAATAGTGAAAAACGAAAATGGCAGTAATTAACTATTAGGACATGCCACACCCATCAGTGCATGTCCAAACCTTCCATACAATGCACCCTGCCCTAGGGCCTACCTTAGGGGTGTTTGATATGTAGAAAAGGGAAGGTTTAGGGACTGGCAAGTGGGTGTACTTGCCAAGTCGAGATGGTAGTCACAGACTGCACACAGGCTCTGCAATGGCAGGGTGGGACACACTTTACAAGCTGCTTCTGTGGGTGGCACAATCAGTGCTGCAAGCCCACCTGCAGCATTTGATTTACAGACCCTGGGCTCACACGGTGCACTAAGGTCTGACAAGTAAATCAAATAAGCCAATCATAGTCACTAATCAATACAACAATTTAACATAGGCAGCACTTACACTGTGGCACTAAATAGCTGTGGCACAGTGCCCAAATCATCTAACTAGCAAAAACAGATCAAAAACAGAGGAGGCAGTGAAAAAAATGGAAGAGAAACTCACACCAATGGTACCAGGTCTAACAGACTTCTTTAGCAGTTTATACAGCTCAGAGGGGATGGCATCCGTTGTTTTCACTTTTCAAGTGTTCCCGAATGTATTCTTCGGACATGCTATCCGCCCCTGATCCATAATACCAGACAGTCCCGATTCTCTCAACCATCTCCAGAGCTTCTCTAAAGCTGGTTTTAACATCTCTGTATACATAGAGGAAAATAAGGTGAGTGGATGGGCGTTCATTTTATCTATCCACTCAGTGACTTCTCCCTGGGAACTGACTACCAATTCTTAAACGGTATTTCTGATTCTCTCTGCTCTTGCTTTCAATATCAGTAATGCCCTCTTTTCTTCCCATACTCAAAAAGCCTGCCACAGTTCCCCTGCCATTGTTCCCAAATCTTTCCTTCAAACTTGATTTCATTACTTATTTGTGCTTACTCTAATCTCTTGATGGTTTGCCCTTGCTCTACCCTAGAGGTCTGCACTTGTAAAAGCACCTCCAAATGGGCAATTTTTGCTTGAGGGCCCTAAGCTCTTCTCTTGTTCTCTTGTTATTATCAGATGCCTGATCCCAAAAGAAGCTTTTTAAGTTTCCCAAACTATAGCTAGGGAGTGGCAACCCAATATTATCCATAAGGAAAGCCTGACTGAGCTTCTCGAAAGTCTGCCCAATGGCTGTAGCCCAGAGGAAGGCTTGGTTAGCAATCCATCAAGAACCCTCCCGTTTGATCAGAGAAGTGCCCTGGCAGGAGTTTGAACTCCATAAGTCCTTTCACCATAGCATTGTCCACAAAGAAGTAGTCTAGCCTAAAGGAGTGACCGTACTTCTTACTGTGATACGTATAACCTCTCTGCTTTCCCATTCTACACCGTCAAATGTCCATCAGCCCCAAATCCTGCAACATACTTTTCAGGGCCTTTGGAGTAATAAAACTATCCTTCCTGGTGTATCTATTAAGATTTCCATCAAATAGTGTGAAAAAATATCCTCCCAGACTTTGGTACCTCTGGAAGCTTCCACTCCACTTCAGGGTAGAAAGGTAAGATGAATCGACTGGTTAGGGCCATAAAAGCCAGCACATAGAAAGCTATAGTTATGGCACTTCATCTGCCCTACCACCCATCTGTCCGAGCCGCCTATTTTAAAACCCATCAAATCTACACTGACCCTTTCCCTTACTTTATTTACCACCCCTTTGAGCATTCGGCTTGGTCGGAGACCACACCCTGCCCCATCCATTTTTGTTTTGAGATCATAGCCTTGTTCTCTATTGCCGTCAAATGGGTCTCTTGCAAAATCTTTATATGAGCTTCACTAACTTGCAAGTATTGCATCACCAAATTCTGCCTCCTCCTAGACCTAAGCCCATTTATGTTCCATGTATCTATTGATCTATTTACCCAAACCCATTATTCGGACCATTGACCTCCCGAACCTTGCCCTTATTTTCATTTAGACAGATGCTGAGCCTTTTCCCCATTTATTGCACACGTACATGGTGAACAATAGAACTAAGATTTAATTTATTTTTCTTCAACTTACTCCCCCACAGTGCCCCACCCCTAACCCCAGCGTGGAAACCCCCCTACACTACCTGTCATTGTTCAATGCCCTATGGACGCCAGGGCCATACTGGGGACCAAAACCGGCCCTGGCAAGGTGCTCGGCCGGCCCCCTCCCCCCCTCCTGGGGTTGGGGTGCCGCCGAGCTCTTTGCCAGGGCCGGTTTTCGGCCGATTTTGTTACAGGGGCGATTTTGTAGCTATGCTGCAAAAACGGCCCTGTAACAAAATCGGCCCCCAGAGGCCCAAAACCAGCCCCCACCCGTGCGGCGCATAAGGGGATTGCCCGGTGCCCGCTACAGCCAGTCCGGGCCTGATGGACGCTATGATGAAGGTCCCAAGTTGAAAAAACTATGCTTAATGTTCTCCCATCCGAACAACCCCTCAAATCTCTCCTCCAGCCCTTATGCCCTGGCTTCCGGTCAGATCATAAAAATCCTTCACTCCCTGGTAATTAGGCATATGGTTGTTCCGCAATAAGCTGGTCATGGCTGAAAATTTACATTGGGCCCTGGCACCCAGATTATTAAATTCCTAGAGTCTTCTTCCCAGTTCCCACTGGTGTTTTTCTGTGGCTTAACATACATCTGACCTAATGGTAAAGGTGTACCCATGACTGGTTAAGGGACCATTTTTGAGTGCATATGCCTCTTAGGGCTGCTAAAGGGGTCCTTAAGAACTCACTGTATCTAAAGCTTCGGATTTACTTCAGTACTGCCCTTAAGATATGAATCCTTAAGGAGAGATATAATGAAGCCCTTCAATCCTCCTTTTCCTCTTCCTCTGGCATAGTGAGAATTTGAATAGTATTTGTTTGAGCATTATTATCTGCCATTTCCATGTCTTCCCTCATTGCTTGATTTAGTTTTATCACTATATCAATACCTGTGCCATTCTTCAAAATATAGGATTTTGCCAGGGTAACCGCCTCCTCCATACACTCTGATACATTCAGCTACCTCATCCACGTTCTGGCTCAAAACCTGGCATGAGGCTTGGATAGCTATCTGGTTAGTCTCTGAGATTGGAAACCTGGTCTTCATCTTGGTCCTCAAACCGAGCAAGATTGAAGCTATTGACCTCTCAGAATATGTGGTGACATGTGTAGCGCATGCCTCAGACCCACCAAGCATAAACTCAGGGCTCCTTTGCAGCTCCTCTCCAGGCCGGACTCCTCAGCCCCTACTGGCTCAGCAAAAGCCTCAAACCTATCACTAAGGGATAACTGTGGCTAGTTCTGAAGGGTAGCTCTGATTTCCATACTGCCTTATGCACTTGCTGCAAAGGTTAGATGTCTCCATTGTTTACTTACGGTGCACCAGGATTGTGCCTTCCATTCTATACCTCATGGCATTCTCCCCCTCAGTAGACGGGAATATCCGGCAACATCGTGAGTCTGTAAAATGTATTAGGAAAATAATTAACCTTTGGCTGGGTGCGGGCCTTTTTCTTTCCTTTCCCGAGGTGCCTGAGAGTTTATTGGCTGGCCAGAAGGTCTCCCCTCAGCAGAGACGTTTTAAGGCATGGGCAAAGTGGGCTGTGGCCCAGGGCCCCAGCCTTGTAAAGGGCCCCTGATAGAGCCAGCTATGTTCTGCAAAGAGTATTGTCCTGAAGACCCTGAATGATTTTTAAACAGATTGTTCTAAATAGCATTTTTCTATCATTTATTTTTACTGTGCGAGTCTCTTACAGACATTTTGCAGACAAAATATATTTATATTTCATGCAACATCCATATAAAAAGTTTATCTTAGATGAATACAGGACCTCACGTATGAAGAGTGGGAAGGTGGGACAGAAATTATTTGCAGTAATATTAGTAAGCTGCTGCTGTGTTACAATACTGAAAACACACATCACTATCCCGGAAAATCAGATGTACACACATTTAGAATTTGATGAAAGAGGGCATGAAAGAGCTGAAACGGGATCATAAAATCAGAGCTGTTTGAACAGTGGCCCCTAAATACATTTGACCCAGGGCCCCCAAAATCCTTAAAACGTCCCTTCCCCTCAGTTATTTTCTTTAACCTGAAAGCTGCGTTCTTAGTACATTTCCTTAGTCGAACCTCTTTCTTTCCAGCTTTTTGTGAACCGACCTGCTCATAACCACTGCCTGTCCGGAAATATGACATTATCTCCTAGAGTGCAGCATTAGGGGCCTCCGTTGCAGAACACGCAGAGAGTACCTGGCACGCAAGCCCAATTTCCGCGGCACACTGCTCACCCTGCATTCAAGTAGATGCAAATAAAAGGGGGAGGGAGGAGGTAATCATGTCCCAAGTAGGAAAACTCCATCAGCGTCCGTGACCCGCTAGTGTGCGCTCGCGAAGTTTCCCCAACACGAGGCTAATGCACTTCAATGTAAATAACATTTTTGGTTTCAATTCCAATTAGTATAACGTGAAACAATTCATAGGTGCTCCTAAGATAGGTTGACTGATTGATTCAAAGAAAACGCAATTCTTTAAAAATCATCTAACAGGGCACTTTTATCTTTCAATACTCATTAATTATTTATAAAAGTTTAATAAAGCATAAATTAATGTTTTATTCAATTAATGTTCTATATTGATTTGCACTGCGCACATACAATGCTCATAACATATTAAAATATTTTATACAACTTTACAGATACATGAAATATTTCAGGAAACGACCCTTAATAATGAATTTAAATACTCGGACATCTTACTGTTCAGGTAAGTGCCTGTAAAATAAAAAGAACAAAACAATTTTCATGCAAATATGTATACTATTCAAGTGTGTAGCACATGCATATTCATATGCTTAATTGACAGATATATAGAACAATGTGCACCTTTTATCAAGGCATTCATTCTTTGTGTGAAAAATATAAATGAAGTTTGAAAGGATAGCGACAAAGACTGGCGTGGGTCGTTGATAGCTCTATGAAAGCAAGACATGGTGAATGGTGCACAAATCAATTTATATTTCTTTTTAAATTTAATTTCAAAAGTTGCTCTGTAATCATTGCTTCTGCTATTAAATATATTTTTAAATAATTAATGCAATTAATTGAATGATGGTGCTAAATAAGGAGGCAATTCTTCACTGTTCCTTTGAATGTAAAGAGAAATTTGACAGTTTTTATGCTAAGCAATTCCATGAATGTATTAAGGAATTAAAAAAAACTTAAATTACCTCCTTCCTGAGGTTATGCATTCTGAAACCTATTGAGAAGCTAATGAATTGTTTTTGTTCTACATATTTCTACAGAATCTTAGGAATGTGTTACCTAAAATATGTTAATGACTTAGGGCCTTATTACAAGTTTGGCAGTCCTTTGGACCTTGTATCGGGGTGGCGGTCTGAGTGTGGTGAGCTTGGAGGTCTGACCACCGTATTACGAGACTGGCAACAGACCACCAGCAGACCGCTGGATTTGTGGTCAAGGATAGCCAGCTTCCATAGGGCAGTACAGGGGAGTTGCATCACCATCGGTATTAAGAGTTGCCTGATCAACAAACGGACAGCCTGATTGACCGCCTGCTTCAAGGTGGCGGAGATATAGGATTTGGGGTGCGTACTCACCCCTTCTTCTTCTGTGCTGATATACAGGTGAGTTTTGTTCGTACGATATACCCATTGCCAGGACTGCTCAGATATGGGCTGAACCCCTTTACTGTATGTATGGTATTTTTATCACATATATCATGCATATGTGTGTGCTCAACACATCTGCAGTCGAAATGCACACAAATGCCCCACTCCACACCGCTGGCCTCATGGTGAATTCGTAATATGGCGGTCTTTGGACCACCAGTGCCATGTGCTGCTGGTGGAGCAGACGGCCACACTTGTAATGAGGCCCTAAATGTGAAAAGGATTCAGTAGAGGTCTCATTTTAAAACCCATCTTCAGGTTGCATTCCACCTATGCATATCTAATGTGGGTAGGCGAGGCTGTTGCTACCCATGCATGCTTGACCTCATATGAGGGCGCTTGAAGGTAGCAGAAGAACAGAGAGTAATCTCCGCCCTAAGAGCTTGGTTACATATTTGTTGTTTCCCCTGTTTACCATTGCCTAACTGCAGTAACTAGCAGGCTGACAAAGAGAAGGTCAGAGAATAAAAGGAATGCATTGTTAACTCTGGGGGTGAAGAGCCACAATCTTGATGTGAGTTGTGACTAAGCTATGTCAAATAAAGCATTTCTCCTCTTTTCTCCATGTTAAGATCATGTTTTTCATGGGCTTAATATTGGGTATGCCTCCTATTTACGCCACCCTTGTAAATAGGGAGCAGCGTCAAAATCAATGTGTGTTGCAGTTGAAGGCCCACAAAAAACACCTATTTCCCATCCCTTTCACTCTAAGTATAGCATGAAAGGGTGCCTTATTTACAAGGCGGCATTGAGCCACGTTAAGTGGCTTAAAGCTGCCTTCTAAATAAGGCAAAGCTATCGCCACAGGAACGTTGATAAAAGTGACATTCCTGTGGCGATAGGGGCTTGAAATTATGCTCCTCAATCTTTTCCATTCTTCATTATAATGTCTGTCTTGTACCGGGGTTCAAAGGAGAGAGAGAATGGGGTTTGGGTCAGTTTCCCGACCATGTGTTTGGACTAGATTATCCATCTTCAGAGGGTTAGAGAGAGAGAGAGAGAGATAGAATGAAATTCAAAAATCAAAAATACATATTAATAAATAAGTGTGTCTTCTGTGGGGAATTTTTAATACAATGGTATAATCTACTGGGTAACATATTTGTAATGATTAGTCCATGTCATGCCTATAAATAATAAAGTATTTTTCTTCTCTGTACAGTTTAATCTTTGACACGCCTGGCCACTTGTCGCCACCTACTTTTTTTCTTTCAGTACTTTCTGAGCAAATGTTTGATAGATTCAAAAATGTGAGGATGCAACTGAATCACAGATCCCCTTTTATAGTTTTCACGACTGTTATTGCAGCCTGTGTTCTTGACCTGATAAAAGGTGCTGCAGTAGGTGTATGGTGTTATCTGCCATGGCATGGCTTTACTTAGGATTGCATTGCTGGTGCATTGCTGGTTATTATCTTGCAGTTGGTACTGGTCGTAATCTGGACCACGCTGGTCATTTCTAGTTTTGAAGAATCATACTACAGTTAATATGATGGTGTTTATGCCACTGGTGATACATTCAGGGATTAGTGGTGGACATTATCAGTGCTATCACGGATGTGGTAGTAATCTAGTTGTTGTCGTAGCCAGACCTCTCTATTAATTTATGAACATGCATCTGCTCTTTCAAATTAGGGATGTCAACCTACATCTCCTATAAGTGTTTATTCTGAAAAGAGTCACACAGATAGACAAGGTAGCACCCAGGAGTACTCAATCTCAGAACGTTCAATGAACTCCATGATGGTGTGCAAGAGTGGACTGTAACAGAAAATAGGCACAGACACCAAAATAAAAGTGGTCCCCATTAGCAATTTATATAGCTAAAAAAGTGCCCCACATTTTCAATTCTGGGCAGTTTTGAACTTCTAAAGACACGCAATTAAGATGTTTTGCAAGGTTTGGAAGACTCAATGCATTTGATCCTCCTGTTCGCAATGTTTTGGGCAATATCAGGGAAATAAACAAAAAAATCATCCTTCCAGATCAAAAAATGGGCCCACAAACAGCCAAAGAAATGTCTCTCATACTGACATTTCAAACCAGCCCTATCTGCTCTGCCCGATTGCCCTACAGGCCAGTCCAATCCTGATGGTATGGGCAAATTTGAGCACAACAATGTTAATCAGCTGTCCTGGTTTTCTATAGCTTCCAAAATCTGAAGCCATGTGCGATGAATAACAAGGGCAATATAATCATAAATGGCTTACATGTGCTTTATTACCCAAGTTGATGCATAGAGGCAGGGATTACAAATGTAATCCAAGATGTCCACGTTCATGTGGATTGTGGTATGGTCAGTACCTTGGTGCTGTGACAATAAACAATGACTCTAGCCTGTTTAGAAGGCTTCACCATGTAGAGGGGTGTGAAAAGGCAATGAAAAAGAAGAGCATTCATTGGAAGATACCCAACCATACAACATCTGTCCTGTGTGCTGCGTTCCATTCCATTTCCAAGTGGTAGACGTTCCATGGATTGTTTGCAATTCCAGATTTACCAAGGGTTGTACAACAGAAATTGTGTGAAATCAGTATGTCTACCACAGAGAGGGGCTAAGAGAAGAAATATGTTTATTTCTCATCATTACTTCCCTCTTTTATGCGTGAGGCATTCAGGATCACACATAGAAATAGGTAAATGCCAACATTGGAATATTTCTGTACAGGAAGGTAACCATTCCTGCACTATACCAGTCCTGCCTGTAATGCAGGCAACCTTGCAGCAAGGACAAGGTGGCCTGCTTTGGCCCCAGGCAGCCAAAAGTGCACCAGGCCTGGGAGAGAGCAGAAGAGTAACATATGTTTGTAAATATGGTGCCCTTGACCTCTCTACTATTCGCACATTGAATTGCAGCAACTTGCCTTGCTGCACTGCATTGTGTGATTTCTTAGTCAATCTGCCCCTAGTTGATAAGAGAAAACATTTGTGGAGCATTATGGTGTGTCTGTTCTTCACTCGTTTTTAGTTCCTTATGAATCTCATAAGGAACTTTGGCTCCTGGTGCTACTCTTAAACTCGCAATGCCTGGAATGTGTTCTCTGCTTTGACGTAGACCTGCATGAGCCTGCCCATAGTTTCTTCGATCGCATAACAGCCTTACCATCCGCAGGAACGAAAATATCTTGAAAGTAAATCCATCCAATGCATAAGTGGGATTCTTCAATCATATATGTGAATTCATGGTCAACCAATACTAACTTACTGCACAACTGTGAAGCAAGTGAGAGTACTAACCGATGCTACGCTTCCTCTGCATTCCAACACAATATTAATCATAAACAAAATGTTTATTTTATATAAGGCTGTTTTAGAATTTTTAAATCTGATGACAGCCTTAACCATATGTGGGATTGCACTTTGACTACAGAGACAGCACCTCCCTGGGTCTCCCTTAGAACTGCACTGCAAAACGTGGAAAATTGCTAACTGCCAGGGTCCAGCTGTTAATGAAACTCAATACATCTTTGCAGACATGCTCATGGGAAAGTCATGTGACTTTGGTAGGAGCAGGTTTTTTACCAATGCGTCATATTGCATAAGGTACAATTCTACAATGGGGGAAGGCACTGTCATTGAACAATATAGCACATTCAATACTTTTTATTTTTCTTTAGGTGTAAACATTTCTCACTTTAGTAAACCACCACCCTACGCCACCACGGAATATGGGGCGCTTCATTCTCATTAAAATGTGGAACATAGGGGCATCTTTGGTGAAATGTGACAAACCCGATGGCCGTGCGGCGAAATCAGTGGTTTCCTGAGCCGCGACAGAACTGCAACACACTTCTCCGGTGATGCGATGGTAATCGGCGTCGGCGGTGACACGCTTCCTCAGCGAATCGATGGCCCTGCGACATTCTTCGCCGGTGATGAGGTGGCAAACAGAGGCAGCAGTGGCACACTTCCTCAGCGATGCTACGGTGGCTGCTCCAGCAGCGACACGCTTCTCCCTCGCTGCGTCACGCTTCCAGCTCCCAACAGCAAGCCTCACACACAGGTACAGGTACCTCCTGGCGGTTAGAACTCCCAGTAAGGAAGTTCAGGGAAGCTGGGGGTGAAGTCCTTTTGTTCCTGGGACTTCAAAAACAGGAGGCCAGCTCTTCTCAGGCCCTTGGAGACTTTTCTTCAGATGGACAAAGGATACAACAAAGTCCTTCTTCAAGCAGGGGACACAGCACACAGCAAAGTCCCTTTGTGCTCTGCTCAGTAGAAAAAGCAAACTGCAAGTCAGCCCCAGTCACACAGCAAGGGCAGTACTTCTCCTCAGTCTCTTCAGCTGTCCTCTTTGGCACCCGGTTCCTCTTGATCACAAAGTAGTCTGATTTACAGGGGTTTCAGCTCTTACATTTACACCCCAGAATTCTTTGTTCTCTATATATGAGGGGTCTTGGACCCAGTCCAAACCAGTTCTGGATGCACTCTGCCAATGCACGTCTTCCTTTGTGAATGTGGGCCAATGTCTTCAGACGCACTTCAGGAGGTGGAGCCCGCAATGTGGAAGGCAGGCACAGCCCTATTCAGACCCAGGTGCTACTCCTCCCACTACTTCAAATGCAGATTGGCCTATTCAGCCTAGGGCTGACTCACCCAGACTCCTGGAGCCACCCCAGCCCCTGTCACTCTCAAGCCAGACAGTAAATCCACACACAGGCAGAGGCACACAGAAAGGTTGAAGAAGTAATCAGCCACTTTCTAAAAGTGCTATTTTCCAACACAGAATTTAAAAACCATCTTTACTAAAAGATATGTTATTAAATTCTGAGTTCAGGGATACCAGACTCCAACTTTCTATCTCACTCCTATGGGAAGTTATGCAGGTAAACATGTTACACAGCATTCCTCATTCTGGCCTATGGGCAAGATAGTCTTTCAATAGTGAAAAATGAAAATGGCAGTATTTCACTATCAAGACGTTACACTCACTAGTGCATGTCCTACCTTTCACATACACTGCACCCTGCCCAGGTGGGTACCTTGGCACTACCATAGGGGTGTCCTATGTGTAAGGGACGGGAAGGGTCAGGCCTGGCAAGTGGGTACTCTGGCCAGGTCAACATGGCAGTTAGCAAACTGAGCACAAACACTGCTGTGGCAGGCCTTTGGGGGTACTCATGTGAGTGGCACAACCAGTGCTGCAGGCCCACTAGTGGCATTTGAATTACCAGCCCTGGCACACTCAGTGCACTTTACCAGCAACCTACTGGTAAAACAAATATACCAATCATGGATAACCGATCACAATAACAATTTACATAGGGAGCGCTTGCACATTGGCACTGATCAGCAGTGACAAAGTGCCCAAAGCATCTAAACCATCAAAACAAAATTCCAGCACAGTGTCAGAGATACAGGAGGTAGAAGAAAAAAGTCAGGGGAAACCACGCCAAGGATGCCAGGTCTAACATTCAAAAACTTTGAAGACGTACCAAACCCTAACCACCTTCTTCCACCCATCGCAAGGGTTTTCCAACATGCCACCATGGAAAAATTATGAAGTAGTAGTAAATGGATCTATGTCTGCTAGGTCATCATTTGTGCAACCATGGTTTTGTGAATGTGGACCATTGTGTAGGGCACATCTTCATTACCATGGAAAAGGCAAATTATTCTTATTCATACAAGTAAGATTCCTAAGGACTGGCCTCCTACTGTACTGGAAACTGGTGATGATGGTAAATGTAGGATGCACCCAATTGAAAGAAATGTGTCAGTTTCTTCAGACAATACTTGAAATGGGTTATTTCTCTTTAGAAATATGCCAGCGAGTTATCTCTTACTGTTGAGAAATGCTGTACAAAGAGAATCTTTTACTGTGTCTATCAACGTCTCAGCCTAGTTGAAGGTTTTAATACAGTTTATGATTTACTCCTCAATGACAAATTGCCATTTAACGATTTGGTGGTTTGAAAAAATATAAACACGTACTAGCATTAATGTGGGGAGGGAAATTCAATAACATATCACTATGTGAGGAAAATATTTACTGGAAATAAAAAGGTCTAATTCAACAGTCTTCATTGATTAGATGTCCAAGTCTTTCACAAACACGTCTAAATTACTTCCTTTTCAAACAGCATAACCCAAACATCTAATACAGGGGAAAGAACCTACTTCTTGAGTATCTAAAGCATATTCAGTTGGCTAAGATGTATAATGGGCTTACTACATTTTGTATTGCCCATTCTCCTGAAGAAATCGTGTTCTTCAGTTATTTGGGCAAGTTCGTCGTCAGTCAGGACTTTAAGGTTCTTTACATGAGTACCAGATTACCTTACCCAAGGGAAGATTTTTGATTTAGCCATAGGGAGATTAAGTGATGTGGCAATCCCAGTCACTGACCCAATTCAGGAAGAATCTCAAGACCTGGCTCTTTGACTGAACCCCAGTGCCCAGACAAATCAGCAGCTCCTTCCCATAACCTTGAGACCCTCATGGGTGAGTAGCCGTGCTTTGTAAATCCCTGATTGATTGACAGAATGACAGGATGTTGAGCCAACACTGGGACTTGAACCTTGTGCCCTAATTCCAAAGTAGGGAGCGCCTTGCAATGCATTCCTTTAAGTGAGATTTGAATTACTGCTACTGATGTTTGGCAAGCACTTGGATACAGAGAAAGAACTCTGTGTGAAGGCTAGTATTAGGAATAAGGGACTTTGCCTGATCCACAAAGTTACACAGCAAATCTGAAACAGAAAATAATAACACCCACTCAAAGTGGACAGAAATAACCATGTCGCAAGAAAAAAATAATAAAAGCACCACAGATTATGGTGTCATGACGCCTATCATCTGGAACATCTTGTCTACCTCCCTCAACTATGAAAATAACACACAAAGGGCCCAT
Source organism: Lissotriton vulgaris (assembly GCF_964263255.1). Classification (NCBI taxonomy): domain Eukaryota; kingdom Metazoa; phylum Chordata; class Amphibia; order Caudata; family Salamandridae; genus Lissotriton; species Lissotriton vulgaris. Next base: position 276,012,326 of record NC_141696.1, read on the forward strand.
AATACTTTGTCACATCACAGGTCAGTCAGTGTTTTTTAATACTGAGGGGCCCATTTATGGTAAGTCTGGCAGTGTAATGCAAATAACAAGGACCCCCAGTCAAATTGATGCAACAATTCCTAGGACAGGGCACTAACACAGTGAAAAGTAAATCCCTAGGAAATTCCGAGGTTACTAATGTTGAAAATCTCTACATAAGTATATCTCTTAGGTACACATTATTTATGAACTTAGTGTAACAATCAGCAGAATAAATTAAAGTTTTAATTTGTTATAATTTTAAAAATATCATTTATTAAAATTTTAAAATCAGTTCCTAACATATTTTATACTGTACTCTGTATATAATTAACAGGTGAATACAAACATTTGATTATATAAAAGCAAATAATTAATTCTCCTTAACCAATCGCATAAAATACATAGACCTAAACCTTGGCAAAAAAGGTTTTTGTCTTCGACGCATGTTACCACGCAATCTGTGTCTTTATCAGGAAAAGCCACACATTTACCTAAAACATAATTATTTATAGTTACACTACAGTTCATGATACATAGCAAAGTAGATTGACCATCACCTAAAGGTGTATACTTTTGAAAAAAAAATGAGGAGCTATTAAGAAATATCTCTTGTGTCTTCGTTTTCCAAGGGTGTGTAGAGGAGGAATGGAGCATGACTAATTTACATAGAGGTAGATTTATAGAAAGCCATAAGTCACCCAGATTTCTCTTTTACAATGAAAACATATTTAGGAAGACCCAATCAGGAACGTTTATTTAATATCTCAAGCCTATTATCGGATTTTATGGTCCAACATTTAGTTTTCAGAGCGTTGATAGGTTTACAAACTCTAGAAAAACTTGGTAACAATGATACTTAATTATTTCTTAATTCAGGTTCAAATTTTATATCTCGCTTCAAATTTTATATCTTGTTTATAAAGGACATCATAATTACCCTAATTTAGATCATGGCAGACTCTGATGAGTCCTTCTTAGTAAAAGTTGCGTATTTCTAATTGTTTAAAATGGTATTTATCCCTTTGGGATCTAAATAAAAATCAATGAACAGCTATTAATATCATGATAAAGCGATATGGCAAAAAACTGGAAATTACCTTTTTTTAAAAATTTTATTAATAGTTATCAGTACCTGAAAATTCCACAGCTCCTTCTCGATTTGTTCAGAAAATTCCAACAGTTTCAATGATATTCAAACAGCATTTGTTGTGGTTCTTAAATGGTTTTCCCTTTTAATTTAACTGTGGAGGGTATATCAAGAGTGGTGATTAGACAACTATTTTATCTATTTCATCGACAGACAAACAGGATTATTTTGATGTCCAAGGTATTGTATTCTAGATTAGCAAGTGGCATTTCTTAGGGGAGAGAATTGTTGATTTTTAATGATTATTTTTTTTAAATAAATAAAACCGACTCACAAATCTAACCTAATAGTTGGTAGCAACAATAAAAAGTGCTCTAACGGCTCTAATTGGGATCCGAAGCCCATCAGTGTTACTTCTTAATTAATCATTTTCTAGATATACAATTTTAGTATTTATTAACCCCTTTACTTGAACTATTGAGCTACTGTATAAGCTGTAACTGATTCTTTATTCATTAACAGACTTATTCGTGCAGGAGTGTTTAGTAGACCGATATCGGCTCCGTCGGCGTGGATACGTCCTAACCGGCTGTGTCTATATGCTGAGAGGATTGGATTTCAAATCTGTGACCTCTTTTTAAACACTTAGGGCCCAATTAGCCGCCCGCCATCGCTTCTGGAAATGGGACCACCCGCCATAAGGGCGGGGGTCCCGTGGGGGCCATTAGGATGCGCCTGCAACAGTGACGGGCGCATCCTGCATCGCTTAGTGCACCGCCCGCCACAATGCCAGGAAGGCATGTTGTGCACTTCCATGCACAACATAGCAGGCACCGCTCGGTACCTGCCATGTTGTGCATGGAATTTCTGGGGGGTACCATAGGTAACCCCCTTGCACACACCCCACCCCCCAGAGTCCCTGGGGGCCCGCAACAGGCCTAATGGCAGAAACCACCTGCCTCTCCATGGCGGCATTGCCGTCATGGAAAGGCACATCCCCGCACACATGCTAATATGGATGGCGGTGTCTCCTAGACACCGCTACCATGTTGGCTGCTTTTCTGCCCGGTCGACTCTGCTATCAGGCGGAAAACCACCGGACGGTCTATACGTCCTTTGGGGTCCCCCCGCCATGGTAATCTGGCGGGGAAATTTGGGAGTGGGTTGTGGTTTTTAGTGGGTGGATCGCCACCGTCATACGGGCGGTGGTGATTAGCCCGCTATATAAATGATCCCCTTACTTTTCCGTCTGTGCCTCTGGATAGGTCTCTGTAATAGACGCATCTATGTGCATTCCATGATTTGCTCGCTATTTTCATTGTCGGTGATCAGCTTTTATACTTTATATGCTAGAACGCTGACTCTCAAGAAAGTGGTGTCACCATATCCTTAGTTACTGCGCTCACAGATCTATCCCATGTGCGGCGGGATGCCTGGCTTTCACCTTGGGGATGCCCTGTAGGGGCTATCTCACAGGGAAAAGCCAGGACGGGTTCCCAAGGCAAGCGCTTAGAGACCCCTATAATACTTTGATATATATAGTGTTTCACTAGTGGTGCAGTTATTCTGGCTGTGCGGATTGCAGAACGGTGTTCTGTCATTCTTGTATTTACTGCTTGTGAGCTCTCACCTACGTAACCTAATCCGCAGGGACATATAATGAGATAAATCACATTATGGGTTTTACGGTTCCCCATCTGCTGTGCACATATAGTGTAGCTATTAAACACTAGGGTTTCCCCTTCCATCACTGTGTCGCATGATTTACATGATAGACATATAAAGGCACACGCCGAGGCGGTCAGAGAGTGAGATTCCAACCACAACCAGGAGAAAACTACCAGAACCATCATTACCAACCAGAGACTCCACATACGTTGGAAACTCGCAAGAGACAGTATTGGAGACATGGGATGTGATCCCTATCTTCATCCTCTCCTCTTACACTCTAAATTTGGCCAGTATGACCATTCTCTCCAAAGGTCTGTCCTATGTACCTCACACACAGACAAATACATTTGAGCTATGTCGAGATATCATCTAATTTTTTTGTAAAATTAGACAAAAAAAAATCCTTTATGAGGAAAGTATTAATACAGAATTACCAATTCAGAACGAATTATGTGTCCCTTCTACCTACGCTCCTACATTATACCAAATTGGGCCTGAAGTATCTGTCTTTGAGCACACAGTTTTAAAGCGTCTTGATCAAGCCTGACGTTACATCCCTAAACCGATTTACAACTTAGATAAAGAAGAATCTCTAACTCTGAAACCTTTCATTCATAATCAATCATTAACGGTAACAAATTGCAATAAAGGTGGAGGTATCATAGTAATCGATACAAACACATATGAACAAAAGATGTTAACTATGCTTGGGGATCAAACCTTCTATTCTAAAATTACATCAAACTCCACCCACCGGATAGCACAAAAAATTAAATCAGTTACAGATCTAGTGTTAGATGCAGGACATATAAGTAAAAAGGAGTATGATTATCTGTACAGCTCGCAAGGTAAAATGCCCTGTATCTATGGTATCCCTAAGATACATAAAAAGGAAAAAGACCCACCATATCAGTCACAGAACTGTTGTCCAAATAAATAGACAATACAATTAGACTCTTCATCTCTAAAATTCAGTCATACATGCAAGATACAAGGGATATAATACACAAGGTTGAAAACCTTTAATTTAATCCAAAAAAGGAACATTTTAGTGACTTTAGATATAGAGTCACTGTATAGCAATATCCCACAAAAAAAGCCTTAAAAGCTGTAGAATGGTTCATGAACAAATTTGAGATTCTATATCCACAACCTTTTATAATAGAATGTCTCTACATTGTTTTAAATGAAACCTATTGTAAATTTGGAAATCATTTTTTTAAATAAACTAAAGGCTTAAGCATGGGGGCCTCGGTAAAACCTTCGGTAGCAAACATCTATATGGCCCTCTTTAAAACAATGTTTATATTTAACGAATTCGCCCTATTCTTTGAATCAATTTACCATTGGTCAAGATACATAAACAACATCTTTTTCATCTGGACCGATGAGGAACAGAATCTTCAGGAATTTTTATTATGGCTGAATTTAGCAGATACTAATCTTAAATTCACAGCACACATTAGTGCATAGGAATTTGAGTTTTTAGATATCATAATCAGACATAAGATTGGTATATTGGAAGTGCATTTATTTGTTAAGCCAACAACGGGAAACACACTTCTTCATTTTAATAGTTACTACCCCCGCTCACAGAAACCAAGCATTCCTTTTTCACAATGTTAACGACTCCGATGCAATTGTACAAAGCTGGCCGATTTTGACATACAAGCAAGTGCCATGAAAATGAAGTTTATAGCAATAGGATATCCTCACATGGCTGGTGAGAGAATCCTACAAAAGAGCCAGATTTTATGATGGAGACCACCCCCTATCCAGGACTACACGAAAAAAATCTGACCAATTGGTATTTGTCACAAAACATTCCACACAAAATGCCAAAGTAAAAGAAATAATAAACTCTAATTGGCATATTTTAAATAGTGACCCAGAACAAGAAACAAAACTGGCCAAACCTCTATTTGTATATAGGCGCAACAAAAACATTACAGAAATGATTGTACATTCATGTTTTATTGCTGATAAAACTTTCATCCAATAAACCATTGATGCAAGTATCCCGATCCAAGGAACCTTTAAATGTCTATCATGTAAATGATGCGACACATTGATGGAAGGGGAAACCATAGTTTTTAATGGCTACACTATTCTTGCACAGCAGATGTTGAACTGTAAAAGCCATAATGTGATTTATCTCATTATATGTCCCTGCGGATTAGGTTACGTAGGCAAGACCTCACAAGCAGTAAATACAAGAATGACAGAACACCGTTCTGCCATCAGCACAGCCAGAATACCTGCACCACTAGTAAAACACTATCTAGATTTACAACACAAACCAGAAGACATGCAATGGCAAGTGTTAGAAAAAATAAAAAGTTCAGAAGAAAATGGAGGAACAGGAAACCACAAAAGAAAGGTAATATGTTGGATATTTTCTCTTAAGACTTCGAATTGTGGATTAAACTATGGGTTACCATGGGAAAATGCAATTTAATGTAGACACTTGCTGCTTCCAAAACAAATAATCTTATGTGTTCCCTAGACATTGAGGGCTTTTGAATACATCAGAATGTTGAAAATTACCGAGTTGTAGCTATGGTTCCATTTATTTACTTTTTAAATTAAACAAATAGATACATCAGATCCCTAGAAATATTACTAAAAATCATAAAACAGATTATGGTGTACATAGGATAGATCTGCGAATGTTGTGACTAAGGAAATGGTGAGATTACTCCTCTGAGAGTCAGCGTTGTAGCATACAATCACCTTCTCCAAAAGGATAGAAGAGCAGATCAACATGACCGGAATAGTTTTCAGATCGCCGAAAACGAAAATGGCGATTAAATCATATGATTAACTCTCGCCACAATATTCACGTATATAGACACATTAGACCTCTAGAAATGTTATTGAAGATCATAACATAATATTAAGGTGTACATCGGATAGATCTGTGAGTGCGGTAACTAAAGAGATGGAGACACCTCTTTCTTGAGAGTCAGCGTTCTAGCATATAAAAGGATAGAAGAGCTGATCACATGATTATAGTAACTTTCTGATCGCCGACAATGAAAATAGCGAGCAAACCATGTGATTAGCCTCCACTATATGATCCACCCATGGAATGCATGTAGAGGTGTCTATTAGGTCACCATTCAGAGACCTATCCCGAGGCACATTAGAAGGAATAGTAAGCGTTTAAAAAGAGGTCACAGATGTGAAGTCCAATACTCTCAGCAAATAGACGTGGCCGGTTAGGACGTATCCACGCCGATGGAGCCGATATCAGTCTACTAAACACTCCTGAACAAGTAAGTTTGTTAATGAACAAAGGATCAGTTACAGCTTATACATTAGCTCAATAGTTCAGGTAAAGGGGTTAATAAATACTAAAACTGTATACATTGAAAATTAATAATTAAGAAGTAACACTGATGGGCTTTGGATCCCAATTAGAGCCGTTGGAGCACATTTTATCGTCGCTATATTTTCCTTATTACCGACTATTAGGTTAGATTTGTTAATTGGTTTTATTTATTTTTTATAAATATTCATTGAAAATCGACAATTTTCTCCCCCTAAGAAATGCCACTTGCTAATCTAGAATACAATACCTTGGACATTAGTATATGCCCATTTGTCTGCCGATGAAATAAATAAAATAGTTGTCTAATCACTACTTTTGATATACCCTCCACAGTTAAATCAAAAGGGAAAACTATTTAGGAACCTCAACAAATGCTATTTGAATATCTAGTCTTTTTTACGATGTGCTGTTTTATATTTCTCTTTTGTAATGCTTTTATGATATATGCATATCGAAATAAAGCAATCAACCAAGCTATTTGAATATCATTGAAACAAATCGATAAGGAGTTGTGGAATTTTCAGGTACTGATAACCATTATTATAATTTTATTTAAAAAAGGTATTTTCCAGTTTTCAATCAACTCGCTCTATCATGATATTAGTAGCTGTTCATTGATTTTTATTTAGATCCCAAAGGGATAAATACCATTTTAAACAATAAGAGAGACGCAACTTCTACTAAGAAGAACACATCAGAGTCCGCTAGGTTCCAAATTAGGGTAATTATGATGTCCTTTATGAATGAGATATAAAATTTGAAGCGAGATATAAAATTTGAAGCTGAATTAGGAAATAATTAGGTATCATTGTTATCAATTCTTCTAGAGTTTGTAAACCTATCAACACGCTGGAAACTAAACGTTGGACCATAAAATCCCATAATAAACTTGAGATATTCAGTAACTGTTCCTGATTGGGTCTTCCTAAATCTTTTTTCAATTAAAAATAGAAATCTGGGTGACTTATGGCTTTCTATAAATCTGCCTCTATATAGATTAGTCACGCTCCATTCCTCCTCTACACACCCTTGGAAAACGAAGACACGAGAGAAATTTCTTGATAAGTCCTCACTTTTTTTTTAACTATACACCTTTAGGTGATGGTCAATCTGCTTTGCAATGTATCATGAACTGTAGTGTAACTCTCACCAATTTTGTTTTAGGTAAATGTGAGGCTTTTCCTGATGAAGATGCAGATTGCGTCGAAATGCGCATCGAAGACAAAAACCTTTTTTACCACGGTTTAAGTCTATGTATTATATGTGATTGGTTAAGGAGAATTAATTGTTTGCTTTTATATTATCAACTGTATGTATTTACATGTTAATTAGATACAGAGTACAGTGTGAAATGAGTTAAGAACTGATTTTAAAATTGTAATAAATGATATTTTTAAAACTATAACAAATTAAAACTGTAATTTTTTCTGCTGATTATTACGCTAAGTTCATAAATAATGTGTACCTACAAGACATACTTATCTAGAGATTTACACGATTAGTAACCTCGTAATTGCCTAGGGATTTACTTTTCACTGTAAGTCTGGCAGTGTAACAGGGAAAGGGCAGGAATGTGCCTTATTCCAGACAATATGGTGCATTCCTGTCCTTTCCATTGCACTGGTATATTTATGGCAGCCTAGCAGCAATGCGGGCTCCCTTGCACCATGGTGCAAGGGTGTCTGTGTTGCATGCAGGATTTTTTGTGTGCAGGAGGATGCACCTTCTTGCACAAAAACAATCTTCAGAGTCATATTCCTTCCTTGTATGTGTGCTGCTGAATGCAACAAAGAGAGAATGAGGAAGAAACAAGGAGAAATAAAGATATTTCTCCTCATTCCCCCTCTTCTGGGAAGGTGTATGGCCCCAGGTTTATAAGTTCTTGTAAATCTGGGGATGAGTCAAAATCCATGGGAGTTGCGTGGGGACACCAAGGCAAGGCTCATGGATTACCTTCCCAGTACAGAGTAACGCAACACAGCGATTTGCACTGCATTGTTTTACTCTAGGTTTTTTAAGCCACTCAGAGTCACACAGTGTTTGTGTCATGCACGTGCCACATTGCAGGGTGTAAAGGTGACTAAACTCTCACATAAATAAGCCCCTGAGTGCTTTTTGAACCAACCGGAGAATTGCACTGCTACTGATGTCCTAATCAGTCACAGCACAAAACAGTGTATAGGGGATCGCAAACACTTTCCTCATTATAATACAAGAGGATGGTGTTATTTTTTAACTCTAATAATAATTGTATATTCATGCATAGAGGAGAGTGAGAGAAAGCGACCCCAGCCATCCCGTTTCCGTTCACTCAACCCTGACATCTTTTCAGTGCAGCTCCTCTCCCTTTAAGGTACACAGGTTGCTTAAAAATTACAATTCATTGAAATAAATCGGGGTACCACTGTCCCTGCCCCAATGCAAAATGCACACATTCAGAAAATCGAAACTGGCTCACACTGGAAGATTGCACTTTACAGTAGGGATACCATTTCTATTAATGTGTCAATATCTGATCTATATTGATTATTGATGCATTCCAGTACAGATCATTCAAAACAGGAGTGTGGATGCCCATGTATGCTCTCTTCAACGGATTTGCAAGTCCAAAGGACATTTTTCACTTGTAGAGTACACTTTGTACATTGTGCCTAGCTCGTCTGCTTGTGAATCGCAAGTTTTGCTTCCACAAACCAATTTTTGTTCTTTAGATCGATAAAGAGCTGGTTGACCATGCAGAAATGTCATACCACTGTAAAAAGACTGACAGCTCAACACACGGGCAATTTCAGATATTCCATCAATGAGATCTTTCTTTGCTCCTGTGCTGTGGGCATGGGTATGGACAGCTAAGTTTTTCAGGCCTCAAGTTCAAAGTTGTTTAGCAATTGCAAAGCTGTATTTTTATTTGGAAATGATTTTAAACTTGTTAAAGGGCATTTACTTTGCTTACAAATCACAAATAAGCAGACATGTGAAAGAGGGGGAAACAGCCATTACAACGCTGGCTTTACACTGCACTACCATTACGACGCAGCAATTACAACGCAAGTCGTTACAATGACTTGCGCTGGATGGCGCTATATACTAAGGAATAGCATGATTTACTATTCCAACACCTTCCCTACTGTTACGTGGGCTGGAGTTGGAATAGTAAATTATACTATTCCTAAATCCAGCGCCTCCAGCGCAAGTTGCTGTAACGACTTGCATTTTGATTGCTGCGTCGTAATGGTAGCGCGGTGTAAAGCCCGCCTTGTAATGACATACATCCGAAAGAGGCATCCCCAGTGCTTAATTTGAGCAGGTGCTTTCAGGTGCTCAGCACCGGCACTTCTTTCACAGGGCCTGGGGGACCTGGGCTACGATTTCTGGTCCTGCAGGTGATGGTCTCTATATTAATTGCCCAATTTAAAATAAAAAGAACCACATCCTTGCATGGTGACGGGCTGGTATGTTTTCATAGGGAGGAATACATCTGTTCAGGCTGGCGTGATTGCGTATCTGTCATGAATCCAAGAAGTCATCACTAACGAATGGCTTGCATTCTATTCCCCGAGTCTGCTGCACCCTGCCACTGCCTGGGCCTAAGCCTCCCATTGGATAATTGTAGTGGGGCCTGCAGCCCTGCACTGCTACTATCCTCAACGTACTTGATGTGGCTGTGGCCTACCACAACTTTTGTGCGCTATGGAGTCAGCTGCAGTTTCTGTGCTCTGCCTCCAAGCATGCTAATTGCTGAGTGTTCTTGAGCCCAGTAGGTGCAACAGCCAACCTCACGTCTCACAGGCATTGCAGCATTACGGTTGGGGATAGTGCTTTTGCTGTAGCAGGCATGGTCACAGCAAGCTGAGCACTGGATACCTATTCCATCGTCATAACTGGACCAAACTAATTACAGGCAGCACTAGAAGTGACATGACTTGCTGTGCTCAAGCAGCCTCCTGACCTGCAACCAACCCAGTCAGATCCCACTGATTAATAGGTTCAAAAAAAGCATTTTCATTTGGTGTACATTTTGTTTTCCCACTCATCTGTCGGTGTAGGTAAAGAAGCAAAACGCATGTCTTATGGGACAGACAGTACAGCATGGTTACAGGATATAGACTGAGGCAGTGCGGGTGTTGAAAGTTTGGCACAGCGGAGGTAGAAGTGAGCTGTAGCCTCCTTGGCAGCTTTTTCAGCCCCGGCACTTCATTTTTTTACAAATTACGCACTGCGCATCCCCATCCCATTTGGGATCCTAAATGGTTCTACAAATGGTTTGTGATCATCCCAGACCTTTGAAAAATACTGACCCATAAGTTGAGGTGGTAACTGTTTCGGAAAGGGGAAATTCTCCCTGGAGGACAGATTCCCCTATGAGAATCTAAGGGTTGCAGGCAGTAGCCTAATCACTTAAGTGGCAATAAATAGAAACACATTTTTTGCAAAAGCAACACCTGTCACTTTAATGGAAATGGCTGGTTTAAAAAAAGAACATTTACTGTTTGGTAATAGAAATAATTAGAAATTATAGTCTGCCATCCCTTGCACATTTACATCTCTGCATTCACCTCAATCATAGGAGGTCAATAGTTGCAACTTTCCTGATTCATATTCATAAGGTGGGTCACTTGGCAACCCCTTGCGAATGGACAATGTGTAATGTGACTTTTTGATACAGGTTGCATCAGAAATTGGATTTCCATATATACATACACCAATCAGTTTGCAAATTGCAAATCTTAAGTTTGTGAATGGGAATAGCATTAACGATGTGACCGAGCTTTGTTGCAGGATAAATAGGGAGGACATATTTAACAACCTATCAGCCTTTCTTTGTGGGACTTGGCCTGTCGTCAAGCAATTGACAGAAGCTCAAAAAAAAAAACAACTGCTAGTGTTCACAGTCTGTTACAAGTTTGCATGCAGCACAGCCAGTCTCGCTATATGTAGGTGATGCTGCATGGTTCTGCAAGCATCGGCTTGATATCAAATTATCAAATTGCGACAATTCGACCTGCGTGTGCAACTTTGTCTAACTACCTAGCACTGTGCAGGAGTATAAACTGCACTTTGAATACATTTCTAATCACTATTCAAGGCACTTTCTAGCTCATCCCTTTATATTTAGTGGCACATTAGTTGGTGGGCAGTATGCAAACCCAAACCTGATGTGTATCACACTAGCCACCTTACTAACGCTTATATATTATATTACGCTTCGTGGCTGTGGTATAGTACTACCGTTCAACTTATACTGCATTGATTTTCTTTAATCTGTGTATGTATCACTCTCTGCTCTCTTACTGGCTGACTGAGCTATTTTATATTCTTCATTGTATCAAAAGAATGTTTCGATTTTATCCCGTGAAGTTAAGTATGAAACATCTTTAAATATGGCCTGTTGTGAATGAGTCTTTTTTATGGCTTGAAAACATGCCAGGCGTTTTATGCTAACTCAAATTGATTGAATGGGAATGGTACATCACGTCCTTAATTCTGTGTTCATGCTGCTAGAGGTATTGTGCCCGACATTTGAAACCTGTGCATTCGAACATTTGTAAGCATTCAAGCTTTAACCTTGAGACAGAGATGGATGGGTGATAATAGTTCAGACTTTTTCTTTTCCTGCTATAGACAAACATGTGCCTGTGTTTCGATGGCACCTGTATAAGTTACTGTGCTGCCACATCTAATACTGACTATATTTCGTTCCGGCTGTGCATGGTTTTGAACGGTTAGCTTTACCACATCCTTTTGCAAGGATTATGAAAGGATCTAACAGGTACATGCATCAATCTCGGCATTTGCGATTCCTTAATTGCGATTTTTAAGGAATCGCAATTAAGGAATTGCAAATGCCTATGCATTAAGAAATCGCTAAATAAATTGCGATTTCTTAGAATTCCTTAATTGCGATTTGCATTTTGCGAATCGCAATTAAGGAATCCCTTCCCATTCATTCCTATGGGCCTAGAGGCCCATAGGAATGAATGGGAATACAATCTCAATTTGCGATTCGCAATTAGCTAATCGCAAATTGAGATTGCGATTTCAAGGGTGCAGGGGTGTCCAAAGGACACCCTGTTGCACCCCTGAAATCAAACAATGCACATATGTTGTGTACACACATGCCCTAAGGGCATGTGTGTGCACAACATAAAAGTTAGAAAAATGAACAAAATTGCATATTTCTAACATTTCACAAAATTACCATGAGGTCCAACCTCATGGTAATTTTTTCTCTCTAATTGCGAAATCGCAATTTTTTTCAGTTTCATGCATTGCTTTTAAGGAATCGCAAAATTGCGATTCCCTAAAAGCAATCGCACTTTAAAACATCGCAAAAATAGCGATTTCTTCACTTTTAGGATAATGCATCCCAAATAGTGATTTGGGAATCGCAAACGGCCGAATTTTGCGATTCGCACCGTTTGCGATTCCTAAATCGCTTGATGCATGTGCCTGTATATCGCTAAACCAATTATTTCCATTACGGTATGCAACTTACACGCCCTATTTCTATGCTTAAAATGTATCATTTTCAAACATTTTCTGTTGTTAATGCTTGTAGGATGAATGCATTGTTAAGGCGGCCAGTGCCTCTCCGTGATGCATCCTTTCATAAACCATAAGCAAAAACAATTTTGCCTTTGCATTCTGCCTCCAATTCATTCAGCGTCTCCAATTTCGGTTCCATTTTCTTTCAGAGAACACAGTGAAATTGTTTTATAAAACTAGCCAATTTTCTAAATTTGTTTTTGCCACCGATAAGCATTTTTTCATCTAGTAGTTGAATACTGTACATTCTCCCAATCAACCACTCTATATCACCGTGTGATGCAGCAATAGGCCTGAGGCCTCGATTCTGAGGTGATCCTACCTGCAGTATTTACCAGGAAACTAGTGCTTCCCACAACCATTCATCACATTTCTGCAGATGCAGTAATTATTGAAGTATTCAGAATTCTCATCAATGCACAAACTCACCTTTGCACTAGAGCTGGGCATTTTTTTTAATGCATGTGTAGTAAAGAGGAGACAAATCCAAGTAGTAAATCCAGGGTTTATTGAATTGCAGCACAGTACTTCCAGTCTCCAGGTAAAATCCAGTAAATCTGACTCTAGCACATTTCATAACAATACAATTCCAAAAGGAACTGTCCTACATTGTACATGTGCAACAACAATGATACATTCTATTAAAAGGGAAATATACATAAGAATGGAAAATAAAATTAAAAGGGAAATATATGTAACTGAGAATACAACACATCTTTCCCCTAAAAGAAAATAAGTAACACAACAAATTAACAAAATACATTGTATGAGTGAAAACACAATTGAACACCTAAAGATGATTCAAAAATAAGAGCTCCAAGATGCGCACAAAATTAGGGCACTAAGATGAGCACAAAATTAGGGCACTAATATGCGCACTTTGACACCTTTCTAACATTCCACCTCTTACCATCTTGTGTGACAACACTATTGTGATAAACCTTTACAACCTTCAAAGGTTTGCCAAACTTTGTCTCACCTTTGGTAACATAGCCAGGTTTCCGAATCCTAACAACATCACCCTCCATAAATGCAGGTTGTTTGACTTTCATACGAGAATCATAATCACCTTTGTATTTGTTTTGTTTAAGCTCCACTTTCTCAGCAAGACCCTTGACATCCACATCAACCATGCGAAAATCAACACTCTTTTTAAACCACTAAGGACACAACTTGGATACAGGATCTCTACCCTTTAACAGACGGAAAGGTGAAACTTCTGTCGTGGCATGAGGGGTAATGCGGTACAACCATAATTGTACCCCGTTATCAGATACAATACTTTCTGGGAAACCTTCTCTTGAAAAAATTTCTTTCAAGAAAAGAATAACACTTTCAGTGTTAGGATGGGATACAAGCTTGACCTCAGGCCACTTTGAATGATAATCTACAGCAACAATAGCAAATCTATACTCCTGTGGCAAAAAATGAAACGGACCAGCAATATCAACCCCTAATTTCTGCCAAGGATGATCTGGCCATTTCACAGGAGTTAAAGGTGCTGGATCACACTTACACATTTTATCACTTTCAATACACTCAGGACATTCTCTAACAAACCTATCTACAAACCTATCAACCCCTAGCCGCCAAAAATTTGACCTAATCAATCTTTTCATGGACGACATACCCATGTGGCATTCATGACTCATTTGCAAAATAGTACTCCTTTCTGAGAATGGTGGAATACATTTTCCAGCTCTGAACAACAAATCTCCCTCGATGGCCAATTCATCAGCAACATTGAAAAAAGGCATAATTTCAGCAGGAATTTGATCTTTAGAAGGCCAACCCAAATTGACAAATTCTCTTACCTTACATAAAACAACATCTTCACTCATGCTTTTCATCCGCAAATCTTCCGAAATAACACTGAACTTTTCAGATAACTTTTCAGTTATACTGACCACCACTTCTTCATCTCCATCACCATTTGCACTAGGACACGGTAACCTTGACAAACAATCTGCAGTCACATTAAGCTTACCTGGCACATATTCTATGTCAAAATTATATTCCTGCAGTCGCGACATTAATCTAGCAATCCGAGCAGTTGCTCGTAAACCTCCACCAGGTGAAAGAATACTCACTAACGGCTTATGATCTGTAAGTATCAAAAACCTTGCATCCCAAATATAATTCCGGAAATGCTCAACTGCCCATACACATGCTAACAATTCCTTTTCGATCACCGCGTACCGTCTCTCAGTAAGACCCAATGACCTAGAAGCAAACGCAACATTCCAATCTTCCTTACCTGAACGTTGTGAAAGTACACATCCCAGACCATAAAGACTGGCATCTACTGTTAAAACACACAATTTGTTTAAACAAAATGGTTTAAGTGTAGGAGCTGACACCATATCAAGCTTAATACTGTCAAAAGCATTCTGTTGCCTAGTACCCACAAAAATTCTACATCCTTTCTAGTCAACTCTCTTAATGGCTCCATTTTAGTTGCAAAACCAATGATGAACTTACTATAATATTCACAGAGTCCTAAAAATGATGGAAGTTTATCTTTACAATCTGGTGCAGGAGCATTCAAAATAGCATCAACCAATGATTTCTTGGGGGCAACTCCATCCTTAGAAATTGTATGTCCTAAATATTCTACAGTTTTTTGAAACAATTTATACTTCTTGCTCTTGATAGTAAGAACAAACTCAGTCAGCATTTTGCACACACTTCTAAGATGTTCCATATGTATTTCATCACTCTTAGAAAACACAAGGATGTCATCCTGAAAACACTTCACATAGTTTTCCATGTCCTTAAATATATGATACATTGATCTCTGGAAAACTGAGGCTGCCAATGCTAATCCAAACGGCATCCGCTTGAACTGAAACAAACCTTGAGGCGTAATAAATGCCGTGAGATGACGTGACTCCTCTGCCAATACAACCTGGTGGTACGCAGACCTCAGATCCAAAGTAGAAAACACAACAGCTTCACCAAGCATACTCACTACCTCGTTAATGTTCGGCAGTGGATGACAATCTACCACAATGTTAGCATTAAGAGGCCTTAAATCTATGCAGAGCCTTAGAGATTTATCGGGCTTGCGTGCCAAAACTACTGGAGAAACCCATTCTGAGGATTCTATTTCTTCTATAACATCATTTTTTAACATTTCCTCAAGTGCACCACTCAACTCTTCTCTAACATTTAACGGTACAGGTCTAAGTTTTTGTACAATGGGTTCCGCTTGTTGTTTGAGTTTGATAACATGAGTGAAACCCCTTAACCTACCTAACTCTTCTGAAATTACAACAGGAAACTCACTGGATAGCAGCTTCCAAGCACTATCTTCCTCCACACACATAACTCTCTTATCCAAAACACAATCATCCTGCAAAACCATAACAGGATCTTTGCTACGTGGATTCAACATGATGTTAAGTTTGAATTGATCACGCCAACCTAGAACATTCACACCCTTAGCAACAACATATAATTTGATGTAAGCAGACTTATTTTTAAAATAAATGGTTGACACAATGTAACTAATGAAATCTATGTTAGAACCATTGAAACCCTTTGCCATTACATCAGGAGGACACAAATCACTCTTGACAATTTTGGATTCATACTTCTCATCAAAATACTCTTCTGTTATAATGGTCCAAGGAGACCCGGAATCAGCCATAGGTTCTAGTTCAACATCCTTAAATTTAACAACACATTTGGGAGAATCTAAAACATCCTCCTCAAGAGATCACAAACACACTAAAGACACTATCATACCTCTTTCTTTAAAAGATTCATCAGACACAACATGCTCACACCTGGATACAGTGGATCCAAAATCCGTGTCCTCTCTCACACAAGAAACCTCCCCTTTTTTAAAATAAGTACTTTTGTCCCCAACCTTCTTCTTGTCTTCCCTGCAAGCCTTTGAGAAATGACCAATTCTCCCACACTTATTACATTATTTTCCTACTGCAGGACAAAACTTGAAAGAAACCACATGATTGTAACTCCCACATCTGTAACATACAACGCGATTTCGTGATACATTTCTATAAGTCTGAAAACTTTTTGTAACGTTGTTCATCGCACACACTTATTCACTTAGTTTGTCATTCTTCCCTCCTCTACAACTCGTTTCTTCAATAGTTTTCATCCATTTGTTAGACTGCTCGAAAGCTTTGGCGGTGGAAATGCTTTCTAACAAAGTAGGATTACCTAAAATCCACAACTGCTCTTGAGTTTTTTTACTTTTAACATTGACAATGATTTGATCTCTAATCATTTCGTCTGTCATTGCCCCGAAATTACACAAAACCACTAAAGCCCTTAAACTTGTTAAAAAATCATCAAAGAATTCATTTTCTTTCTGGGCTCTTGTATAAAATTTTATAACGATTCAGGGCAATGCTAGTTGTGGGTTTAAAACGTGTTTCAACGCGAAGCATAGCTTCATCAAACACACCAGAGTCACCAGGTACAGGTGGTAGATTTCTAAATATAGCTTGCCCTTCAGATCCCAAACAGTGAAGGAAAATATTTTTCTTTCTCTCATTGCCCATTCTCTCCCCATCAATAGCTTTTAAATACGTTAAAAATTCTTCCTTCCATCTATTCCATGGAATGGGCGGATCACCCTTACTTTGCAAAAACTTGGAGGGAGGATCAAACTGCATGTCTAATAATAACAGATTAAGAGAGTATAGAATGTAGTTAAAATAGAAATTCAGAATGAAATAAAAGAAGAAATCCAAAGAAACAAAGGTAAAGCATTCACTGACAATTGTAAAATAACTATATTCAAATACAAAACAAGCAATTCTTGAGTACACAAACTGTGTACATCAGTGATGTTGTCTCTTGAAGTCAAGCTGTGTACATCAGCGATGTTGTCACTGAAGGTGAAGACGATAGTTAATGCTCCCCAAAAACAAGTATGAGTTCCAAATTGTATTTAAAACGATGGTTGTCCCATGCCTTTAATTGTAGTACACAGAGTGTCACAATATGCAAAATTGTGTTCACAGTAACTTATATTTTAAAATTGTATTCGAAGCCAACTGCAGAGGGAAGAAAACACTGAGCTCCTGATGCGATGTAAACAATATGGCCACTCCGTAATGCGAGGTGATGTCTTAAGCGTGTGAAATCATCACGCTAGGAAAAGACGACCGACATCAATCCAGCAACCATGGAAACTTCACCCTCTGATCAGGCGCACGGCTTCAACTGCAACCATGACAACTCCACGCTCAGGCGCACGGGAACTTCGCCGCGTGTGTGTCGAAAACGTTACGACAGGCAAAGATAAACAAATGTTGAAAAAATCGTAACTCCCTTGTAATAAACGTCAGGAATTCCGTATATTCAGAAATACACAGTACCTTGTGAGGCTCGACTACCAGTGAAACAGTGCCACAAATCCAGTGTAGCATGAGATGAATACTCAGCTCAGGTACTCCAGCAGCTTAATGATTCAATTCCAATTCGACTTTAAACATCTTCTTGAATTAACAGTATGTAAAAGAATATGTTCAAGTCTTGCAGAACTGTAAATCCTCAATCCTCAAACTTTCAAAGTAATTTTAAAAATGTAAAAAATTAATCCAAAATTTTCCAAACATGTGTGTACCACACCTGTGCTGCTGTAGTAGTAGGTACCAGACACCCTCGTCGCCAAAATTGTAGTAAAGAGGAGACAAATCCAAGTAGTAAATCCAGGGTTTATTGAATTGCAGCACAGTACTTCCAGTCTCCAGGTAAAATCCAGTAAATCTGACTCTAGCACATTTCATAACAATACAATTCCAAAATGAACTGTCCTACAGTGTACATGTGCAACAACAATGATACATTCTATTAATAGGGAAATATACATAAGAATGGAAAATAAAATTAAAAGGGAAATATATGTAACTGAGAATACAACAGCATGGTAAGCAGGCATGAGAATTCAGGCGATTCTGCATCAATGCATGGCGAAGTCTTCACAATCGACTGCCTCATATTAAGAAAAGGAGGAATGGCCTTTAGCCAATGCACTCCTAGGTCAATGCAGCGATAAAGGTGAAGAACAAGGAATAAGTGCATGGGCCAATGTTCTCAGGGTCTGGACGATGTAATTACATTATTGGTAATTGCATTAAGATAGTTAGATGCCTGGTCCTCAAATGTGCATGAATGTGTAGAATCTTTATATGGTGCCTGACAACTAGCATTCAAGGTATCCTAGGTGGATTATGCAGACCGACACCACACACAGGCATTGCTAATGAGAAAGTTGCTTTCAAGATCATTCTTGGGGGTCCAGGCAATTCTTTTCCATAATAAAATTGCCTACCTTCTTTTGCCTGCTGTTAAAACAGAAGGCATTCTTCGCCTGACCTTCTGTCAACAGAGTTCTGGTCTGTGGTGGTGTGGGGGCAGGATTTTGCAAGGCAGTTCTGTGTATAAAGGATGGAACTTCAGGGGTGCTGGGGAAATGAGTGCTGTTTGCAATAGCAATGTCTAGCACCATTACAAAGCACACAACTGCTGATTAAGGGCCTGATTACAAGTTTGGCAGTGCAGGAGCAGACCTCTACGCCAGCAGCTCACTCCCACAGTCCAAACCGGTATGTCCACTGCTTGCTAGATTATGAGTTTCCTCATGTCTGGCAGGCTTTTTTTGGCAGTCCCACAGCGGTGCCCCTGAAAATGGGCACTGCAATGGGAACACCCAAAAAAGTTCCTGTAAAGTCCATGCCCTGCAGGAACTGAGGTGCAGGCACATGTTGTGCCCCCCTGCATTCATTCCCATGCAAGTGGGCAACAGTGTTTCTAGAGCGCCAGCCTTTTCACAGATGAAAGGTCTCCATGACACTCCTGCCGGTCCTGAAATTCATAATATACAATAGCGGTGCCATAACATTACCACCAGCATATTACTGAGGCCCTGAACATGGTGCCGCCATTAGGGAATGATGGTTCCCTGGCGGCTGCTGCAGTGCAATGGGGTTCTGACCACCCAACTTGTAATGGGGCGGTCGAACCTTGGTGCAGCAGTGGCTGGACTTTCTCTGGCGCTCCCCTGCGAGTTTGACGGCCCTCGAACAGTCAGACTCATAATTAGGCCCCAAGTGTTACACAGCAACTTTGTTCCTTAAACATTTTTTGTTTTCCATCTATTTTCCAGTGCCCAACAGGAGGTTTGTGAGTTCTTTATTCCTCAACTATTTACTTTGAAGTTCTCGACTGCCACCGGTACAAAAACGCACCTACTCTACCGCCTCTCAAGGGGAGTTTGGTTCTGCCTGGCCTGCTTTGAGAAACATATCACTCCTCTCTTGTTGGCCTCATTTAGTTCTGCAAAGACTCCTTCATAGGATTCCCTATGACAGGTTTGCTTAACTCTGTAATGCCTATTGTTAAGCTACTTCAGCAACTATGGACTCTCATTCACAACAACAGCAAAAGATTGTAACAACTCTGTGATTCCGCCTTGAAAGCTTGCCTTGTGGTATATTACCTACCAACTGCAGTGTTTTCTTGTTTTGTTCTCTCAATTTCACCATCCTCTGGTTCACATTATGTTGCCTGTTATAAAATATCCACAGTACAATTACCTGCTTTTCGAGGGCTGGGGAGATTGTACATATGGCACAACCGACAGAGATAGGACCATCCAATGCATGGCCTCATTTTTTGTGGTGCAATAGATTTATCAACTGCATTTTAACTTGAATGGTTATGCAATGTCCGAAGTGCAAGCAGCAATAACTTTATGTGGTATACCATATGCATATTGAAAGCACTTCTGTACACATGGCAGTGGAAATAGGGGTGCTGGAATCAGTAGTGAACCAGCAGCACACATTGTGTAGACCCCAGTCCCGGATCCCAGAGGAGACTAACATACAGTGGAGTGGAGAAGTGTGGAGAAGTGTGGCTCACTGGTTAGAGCAGGCAGACCCTGAAGCAGAGGTCAGACCCGGGACCAGGGTTCAATTCCCGACGCGGCAGGGTCTTGAGCTCAAATGTCCACGGACTCGATAATTCTCGCTTCGGTGCCTGACCTAATCATGGGTTCACACTCTGCAACTCTGGGCATTAAGCTTGCTTAATCTCCACAATGGCCCCCCGCGGCGGGATGCCTGGCTTTCACCTTGGGGATGCCTGTTAGGGGCTATCTCACAGGGAAAAGCCAGGACGGGTTCCCAAGGCAAGCGCCGAGATGCCTCCGGGTAGTCGAGCGCTATATAAGAACATACAAAAAGAAAAGAAAAAATACACACAGAGGGCCTGATTCACATAAGTAAACTTAGGCCAAAAGTCTAAGTTTAGATCTGAAGTCTAAGTTTAGACCTAAAGTCTAACTTTACTACTACAAAAGTTAGACTTTTGGTCTAAGTCTAACCCAAAAGTTTAACTTTACTAATAGTAAAGTTAGACATTTTGTCTAAGTTAGACTTTTGGTCTAAACTTAGACTTCAGGCCTATACTTTGACCTTTGGTCTAAGATTACATTTGTGAATCAGGCCCATACTGTTGACGCCTGGCTAGAGGATGTAGTGCGTTTACATCCGGGTCCTCTGAAGGCGGGACCACTGACCTGCAACATCCCTCCCTCTCTTGGTCTTGAAAATCAGAGTTCCTTTACTTGCCACACAAAGTCCTTGAGCTGCTGGCTGAGCTGAGAGTTCAGTCAAAGATGATATTGATGGGGCTGGCTATGAGTGGGCAGATTGCCAGGTTGAGGGCCATCTTACATGTCATTTTGCTGGTTGTCTACGGGATCCACCAGATCCCGACCAGGGGCTTGTTGCCCAGCATGTTACTTTCTCTGCACTCAGATCAGACAGTATTCTCTTCATTGTCTCTGTGAGAGGTTTGATGTGGTGAAGTCTCCACCTTTTTGAACAACAAAATGTTTCTTGAGACTATTTCTTGTCCTTTCTTGGCTGTCACTATAGTTCCTTCTTTTTTGATGACAGTCCAGACCCCTGGCTCAAATGGGGTCCTAAACTTCCACCCCGACTTGTGGACCTTGATGGCAGCATGATCACCGGGTAGGAATGCCTGGATCCTGGCTTGTCATGTTTGGTTGGCAAGGACATGCCATCACTAATGACTTGTTTGTGTGCCTTGGATGTCATGCCATGGTAGAGTCCACCCTGGGCAGGTAGGAATCATATCTCGATGATGCCCATTAAACATCAGAGTCCAGGGTGCCTGTTGGGTTGTGCAATGCGTAGTGCACCAGTATTCTCTCAAGAACGATTGTAGGTGGTTTTCTGTATTCGCTAGTTCAGCGGTGGCAATTCGAAGTGACTTGTTCTTTGAGTGCATAAGTCTCTCGACCTCCCCATTGGCTTGTGGCCACTAGAAGGGTGGTCCGCTGTAACTATTAACCTTGGTGGGTAACCCGAAAATGGTGAATATCTTCTTGAAGACTATCACTTCTACAGTGGGGTATTTTGAGAATGTGTCCATAAGGACAAAGGTGGTCCATTCATCAGGGAATCTCCCAAAATCCATACTTAGCTTGGACCGAGGGGTCACACAAGGTTCTTCTGTGATTAGGGGCACTGGCCCTCCGGCACACCTGTCAGTTGGCATATGGGGCATTTGCACACAAGGTCTTCGGCTAGCTCTATCAACCCAGGAAACCATATCTTCTCCTTCAAACTTGTCTTCATCTTCGTGAACCCACGTAAGAGGAGTCCCTCTGGGGTAGTGCTGAAGTCGTCCCGCACCCACCACATCTTTGTCAGATTCAGTTTTTCTTCGCTTGGCCAGTTGTTAGCATCTTGACACTTTCTACCGCTGTTTGTACTTGAGTGAGGACGGGGTCTGTCTCAGTGACCTCTTTTACGTCTTCCATCCAGAGGGTGTGGGGGTGAGCGGTATTTCAGACCATTCTGATATAGTCCTCCCGGTCAGTGCCGTCGTAGATGTTGGAAAGCACTACGTGACAAGACAGGAAGTTGGCAGAGTTCTTTGCTCCTGGACGGTATACAACCTCCATCTGGTAGTATTGCATTTGGATGGCCCACCTCTCAATCCTTGGGGGTGATGAGGAGTTGACCCTCAAAAGAGGGGTACTGGAAGTTGGTGTTCAATGTTAACTTTAAAGGTTTGCCCGCTTAACACAGTTGAAGTTTCCATAGGCCCACTTGATCGCATGGTCTTCCCCCTCAATTTGAGGGTAGAGTTTATCCATTGGTCTCAATTACTTGCTAGCTAATGCCTATGCAGCCCATCAACCTGGATTTTGCTCTTGAGCCAGTATTGCTCCTAGTCCCACCAGACTAGCTTTGACCAACAGCCCGGTGTGTTTATCAGCATCGAAGTAGAAGAGTGTGGTCTTGTCAAGAAGAGCGTGTTTGATTTTCTGGATGGCGCCTTTTTCCTGATGGTTCCAATACCCACTTTGTGTCTGCCTTTCTGTGGGACTTCAAGAGTTCAGCGAGAGTCACCAGGTCTGGGATGAACCTCCCACAATATGTGGCCATTCCTAAGAATCTCCTCACTTCTGGGATGGTGGTGGGTGCCTGGGCTTGTTTGATCACTTGTGAATTGCATGGGTCAACTTGAGTCCCTTGTTGGTTGAACACATATCCAAAGAATTCAAAGGAGGGTTGAAAGAAAGTGCACTTGTCATTGTGCATTGTCACTCCATGTTCTTTGAGACATTTGAGGGTGGTTTAGAGGTGTCTGTGGTGTTCGGCAGCATTAGGCAAATGGACCAGTATGTCATTGCTGACTTTCAGAATGCCTGGCAGAATGGCCAAGCTTTCCCTTTTGGCATTCTGAAATAATTCAGCGGCCGATGAGATGCCAAACTTAAGGTGCTTGTATCAGTGCGGTACTGGGGTGAGTACTGAATGTTGTGATGTACCGACTTTCCTCTGTGAGTAGTAGCTGGTGGTACCCAGCGTATAGGTCCATTTTTGAGAACCAGCTTAAACCATTGACCTCCGCTATTAGCTCGTCCATGGTGGGGGTGATATGCAGCTCCCTTTTTAATGGCGCTGTTAGGGAGTCACATATCAATACACAGACGGAGCTTGGGTTTCTCTGCAGTCGCTATTGTGGAGACAAAACAAATTAGAAAGGCAGTAAGGGATTTGTTTTGCTGCACCACCTAACTATACACAAAAGGTTTTTTAGTAGATTTCACCACAAATGCTGCGCACCTCTCTGGTCCACTGCCACAGGACCAAACAAATATAGACAAACAACAAGCACATAGAGAGGGAGCAATAGAGAAAATTATACAATGCTTAAATGCATCAAATGAGACACATGTCCTTCTTTGATATGAAAAAAGTCCTTCTTTTTATTGTTAATATATCCTCTTGATACAAGATGTTTAAATCAACAGCCAATGTTCTTAACACAAGAAGATCAAAGAAACAGCCAACGTGTTTCGCCCGTAGGCTTCCTCAGGGTAATTCTCAAGCTCAGCTTAGATAACACTGGTTTCCTGATGAGTAAAATAGTCAAATGTATCAATTTGTTAGTAAAGATATCCAGTGCATATAACAACTAGACGATAGAGATGAGGCGTGAGACCATAAACATATCTTTCAAGTATTAATATCACAATATTTCTTTCTAAATTCTTGCTAATATTTCACAGCTGAGAATTAGCTCGGCATTTTGGGTGTATACTATGGTATGTATCACTCCCGTAGATCCAGTATTTCTCAGACCACCCATATGTAGTCCGTGGTCTCACGACTCGACAGCTCTTCGCGAGAAATTTGAATCGAAGAGCTGGCGATTATTGAATCAAATAAAGGATAGCTTGGCAGATATGGCCAACTGATATGATTCCAAAAGGGCTTCCCAAAAGCCACCATCCTCTCGAGGGCCAAGATCTCCAAATCACTAAAGTTTGAGGGGCACGAAATGCTCAGGAAAAACTTAAAAATGCTCTTGGCTTCTAATGGATCTATTATAATTTTAACTTCTGGGAGGTCAGAGTAGGGAGGTTGGCTTAACCTGGGGGTGTTCATGCCTTAGCTAAAGGTACTTGGGGATTTGGGATTTATGCAAAGACAGTTCTTCAATGGAAAAATGTGATATTATCTTTGGTTCAGACATCCCCTAATCAGGAAAAACAAATGGGGCCCTAGCTCCCAAATTCTAGTTAGCATTCTCTGGCTTTGCTGGTGCCCTGACCCAACCCACCGCAAGGCACAGTTCTAGAAAATTAGTACCACTGCAGTGAAAGAGGGAGAGTATTGTGACAAGTGCCTTAATATAATATGCAGAGTGGGGTGTGGCTTAGCTTGCCATGATGGCGGATGCGACTTCTTAACGCTCTGCTCCACATCCTCCATTATGCAGAATGTATCTGTCTAACCGAGGGTCTTGGTGGCAATTGGCTGTGCATTTGTGGTTGGCACTGAGTATGGGCGTAAAATGTGTTCCGCTTGCGGAATTTGCAAAATTTTGGCAATTTCGCGATCTGCGAATCGTGAGAAATTCCCCCAAAATCCGCAATTCATGAGTTGGCAGATTGTTTTTTTTGTTCGCGCTTCAAAAATACAATTTCTCGCGCGCGGCATTGACTTACCATGATTCTGCGTTCGCTGATGATTTTTTCTCCCTGTTCGCGTGTGCTGCTAGATTTTGGTAGCTGGCTGAGCGATGCCGCTATCGCGAACACGTCATTGCGACCCGAAACAGGAAATTGCGAATGCGAACATGTCATTGTGACCCGAAACAGGAAAAAGGCATCCCGAGCAGGCTGGTTAAGTGGAAACAGCATGTTCCCAACCGTTGCGACCGCATGCACAAGTTCTCGTTCCCGAACTGGTAAAAAAATCTTACAAACTCTAAAAAAAAAAATTGCAAGCTCGTGGAATTTGCCAAATTTCTGCGAATCCCGATTACGAATTCGCGCGAATTTGCGTATCGCGAATTCGCAAATTCCGCCCATGCCATTTAGTTGGCACTCTCCGATCGCTGCTGTGCTGCAAATTCCCTGTACTCTACACAGAATACTCAGGAGGGCCTGCAGCTGAGTAGCGAGCCCGAATGAACTGGTGCTTGAGGAGTCCGGAGGGAAGGTGAGGCCATTCTCATGCCGTGGCCCAGCCATCTGAAGAGGGGAACACACATAAGTGGTCATATTTGCCCATCCCTGCCCCTCTCACCTGAAGTGTGAGCCTGCTGCGGCCCTGACGTGGGTACGCGGTGAATAGACCTAGTACTACGCGGCCTGCAGCGCTTGCCGAATGGCGAGCGCAAGTGTCAGTGCATGACTGCCTGGTTGCCTGGGCATGCAGATGCGTGGGGTCTGGGCCTTACCTGCCTGTGTTGGAGCATGGAGGAGGTCCACCACTGACAGGCGCAGCCCTGCGGTGTGGTGCCATGGCTAGCGGGCCTCTCCTAAGAAGGCCTGATGACACCCGGTTATTCTGCTGGTGGCTGCGACCTGAGGATCAAGGTCCTGCACTACCCTGGATGCGCAGGGCTGTGGGCCTGAGAGCTGCCCCGACTGAAGGTGGGGGTGCACTTGATCTGTGCATGCTCCGGCAGGGGGAAGCACCTGAGACTCCCAGGTGAGATGTGGCAGACTGGTGGCCTTGCCAGAGGTGGCCTGATGCAGTGTCATCTCAGGACCCCCTATTAAGGAGACAGGCAATGGGAAGACCACTTGATGACTTATCTAACCTGAGCGGACCCCCCAAAAGAAGAGGGGCCCTGTTTATGCTGCTGTACTAAATGAGCTGCACCCTGTTTGGGATCCCCCTGCTAATTGGGCCTGCAGACTCCTTGTGCTGCCCTGCTGAGTACCTGGCCTGACCCACTCTGCACTTGGATCGGAGGTGAGTAAATTCCCCCTCTGTTTCATTTCCAGGAGCCCCAGAGGGATGGATCTTGCATGGTGGCACCGTGGTGTCATGAGTGGTTTCACCTTGAGTGTTGGGGACCTTCCGGCTGCTTTCCTGTGTATACTTGAAGCCGGGAGTGGTGTCTTGGGGAACGGTGGCCCAGTCTGGGTGTATATTGTCATTGTCCATGTCCGAGATGGGTCACCTATGTTCTGGAGCTGGGGGGCCCTCTGGCCACCTGCAAATGTCCCGGGCCAGGTAGACAAACACCTCACCTAAAGAAGCCACGTCCCAAAAATTGGATACTGTCCTTGCTGCGGGTGAAAAGCTGGGGACCTCCTTGGAACAGGCGTGCACCTCCCTAAAGAGTAAGATGGACTCTGTGGTTACAGACCTTACACTTTTACATGCTGACCACCACAAACTTGTGCATAAAAACCCAAGTGCTGGCAGACACCATAGACAAACTGGCCCGCAGACCCAGGAGGCGGGCGTCCAGTTGAAGGATCTACTGGCCCATGTGCATATGTTAGAACGTGGAGCAGAGGACTTCGAGGGCCGCTCCAGGCATAACAACGTTTGGGTTGTTGGCCTGCTGGAGGGCAAGAAGGGGCAGATGCCCTAGTTTTGTTGAGGGCTGGATCCGAGACATATTGCCCTCTGGGAAGCTGACTTAACACTTTGCCATGGAGGGTGCGCACAGGGTCCTGACAAGGCCAACCCCTCTGGGGGTTGTTCCCCGACCATTTTTGTTCTGAGTATTGCACTACAGGGACAGAGACAGCATCTTGAAGGAGGCCCACAAACTGTAGTCAATTCAGATTAAAAACAGCCAAGTCATGCGATTCCCGGATTACACCCCACAGTGCAGAAGCGCCGGTTTTATTTTCTGGAGGTGTAGCGTTGACTGCGTCATCGGGAACTTAAGTACCCTTTGCTGTTTTAGGTGCAGCTTTGTGTAGTCGCCAGTGGTAAAATGCACTTTTTTGACACCCTATGGCTGCCTGTGAGTGGCTGGACTCAGTGTTCCCTGGACGCTTCAACACCCCCACTGAGACACCAAGGGAGCCAGAGCGAAGGGGTGATGTGGGGATGTGCAGGAGGATGAGATGGAGGGCCCGGGAGGGTGGCATGGGGCTCAGACCTAGTGTCGACCAAATGATACAAGGGCAGCTAAGTGCTCTGTAGGTGGCAGCTGAAATCAGCGGGACTCAAAGGAAGTCGATATCTCGGGACAGCCTCCAGGAGCGGGGCAGCGATGAGGAGCCTCCTCTTCCATCGACTCCATTACCTTGCCTGAGGTCACCAAGCCAACAGCAGATGATATTGTATGACTTTATGTAAAAGGCTGTGAGGCCGAGGATGCCAGCCTGACTTTTGTAAACACGCAAGTACCATTATTCTGTACTTTGTACTATCGAAAAATGAACACTGAATCTTTATATGCATGAATAGTCCTGTTATTTGGGGTATGTCAAGCTTTCACTTACTTTTGTGGGGCCCCCCTAGTCACTCGCACTTTTGCTGTGCTTTGCAGTGATTGCACAGGCATGGCATTTGGGAAAACTGGGTCACCAGGCCCACAAATTACTGTCTGTTTTGGGGGGGATCTCTGCTCTCCCGTACTTGGTTCTTTACATAATTGCCACTTCACCCCATTAACCATAAGTGCCTTTACAGATTGGTTTGTGGTTTGGAAGTCTACCAGTTGCAGACTCACCCCTATGGTATTTTTAGGTTAATTTTCAGTATGTTATTGTTTACCATGTTTATGTTGCCAGCACACATCCCCACTGCTGTCCCTTGATATGGCCCCTCCCTGTGCTTCACACCATCTGTACGCATTAATTATGGGTAGACTGGACGGCAGGCACATAGTCCTGTGGTCCCTGTACACACCGAACACTGACACTGCTTTCCTTGACTCCCTCTTGGGCCAGCTTTCCAGTTGGTATGGGATTCCCTGGCTGCTGGGGGGCTACTTTAATTGTGTACTGGTCATGGGGCTTGACTTTTCCTTCCTTCACTCCCTGGCTCCCCATCGGTGCTGGCAGCAAGAGCGTTGGACATGTGGATGGTGCACTGGAGCCTGGCGGACACCTGGCATCAGCCCTATCCAGTAGATAAAGTGTATTCCTATTATTCAGGCTCCCATTGCCTCCACTTCAGGCTAGATAGAATGAGTTGCATACATTTCATATCCCTGTGGTACTGATATGGGATCATTGGGTGCAACTCACTCTGATCCTAACCAGCAGTACCTGTAGTTGTACTGGGATATGGCCCTGTCTGCCATTCTCAGATGGCGTCTTCACCGGGGACCCTGAAGGACCCACCATTTAGGAAGAATCTGAACTCCATCATTGCCACTTCCTTTAACGAGAATGCACACACAGCATCCTCATGCCTCCTGGAGTGGGACGCCTTGTTAGGGGCCATTGCCTTGGTGTAAAATGAGTATGCAAACATTCTTGGAGGCTGATCTTAAAAAAATAGAAGACAGGCAGATTCGCCTAGGAACCCATGCAGCGGAGTCCACAGGATTTCAAACGCGAATCATGGCTAAAGGAGCAGAACTCACCTCCCTGCTGAAAAGGCTGAGATGCCTAAATTAAAAGGCACACTCTACCCAAACAGGCTGCAGTGGACCGCACGGCCCACCTGTTAGCTTGGCATATCCGTCAGAAATACGCCCAATTTCCCGTTACCACAATTTACTCCCCAGGTGCCACCCTAGTGTATACTCAAGCCAAGATACTCAGCGAATTTGCACATCATTATCAAGGGCTATACAAGTCTGTCGCTGTGTCCTCCCTGGCAGAAATACAGCAGTACCTTACATCAGTTGGACTTCCTAGCCTTACCCCCGGGAAAAGGCCAGAATTGGATGAACAGATTACTCCAGAAGAAATATAGGCCAATATTTGTGCTCTAGCACCAGGAAGGAACCCCGGTCCGGACGGGCTCCCTATAGAGTTTTACAAAGCCTATGCCACCTTTTTGTTGCTTCAGTTGCAAATGGTATATGATATTGTACTCTCGGATTTCTGCCTTTCAGCCTCGCAACGGAAGGCACTCTTGGTCTCCCACCCTAAACCAGACAGGGACATAGCTGAGCTAGGGTGCTATAGACCACTGGAAGTGCTTAACACAGATTACAAAATATTAGTCAGTATTTGATAGACCTGGTATCCTTGGCGTGGTTTCCCCCTATCTTTTTGCTTCTACCTCCTGTATTTTTGATGCTGTGCTGGATTTCGTTTTTGCTGGTTTAGATGCTTTGGGCACTTTGCCACTGCTGAGCAATGTCAACGTGCAAGTGCTCCCTGTATACATTGTTACTGTAATTGGTTATCCATGATTGGCATATTTGTATCACCAAGAAGTTCCTAGAAAGTGCACTGGGTGTGCCAGGGCTGGTGATCCAAATGCTACTAGTGGGCCTGCAGCACTGATTGTGCCACCCACATGAGTGGCCCTAAAATGGTGTCTCAGACCTGCCACTGCAGTGCCTGTGTGCAGTCTGTGAACTGCCATGTCCTCCTGGTCAGTGTCCCCACTGACCAGCCCTAACCATTCCCTTTCTGTACACATTGGTCACCCCTACGGAAGGCCCAAGGTACCCCCATTGGGCAGGGTGCAGTGTATGTGAAAGGTAGAGCATGTACTAGTGCAAGTTACTTGCTCTGGTAGTGAATTACAGCCATTTTCATTTTTCATTATTGTAAGGCTATCTTGCCCATAGGCTATCATGGGAATGCTGGCTACAGTGGCTACCAACATATCTTCCAATAGGAGCAAGATAGGACATAAAAGTCTGTTATCCCTGAACTCAGAATTTAATAACACATCTTTTAGGAAAGGTTGTTTTTAAATCCTGTGTTTGAGAACAGCACTTTTAGAAAGTGACTGTTCTCTTGTCTGACCTTTCTGTGTGCCTTGGCCTGTTTGTGAATTGACTGTCTGGTTTGTGAGTGACAGGGGCTGGGTGGCTCCCAGAGGCTGAGTTGGCCATCCCCGGGCTGAATACCTCCATCTGCATCTAGAGTGGTGGGAGGGGGTAGCACCTGGGCCGGAATAGGGCTGTGCCTGCCTTCCAAAATGCTGGCTCCACCTCCTGCTGGGTGGCTGACGACCCTGCTCCTCACTCTGAAAGGAAAGGAGTAGCCAGGAAAACAAAGTGCTCAAGGAACACTCAGAACTGGTTCAGACCGGGCTCAGAGTCCTCCTGCACAAAGGGAACAAAGACTTTGAGGGGTATAAGTACAGGACCCCTGACTACATAAAATTAGATCATCCTGGAATCAAGAAGGAACCTCAGCCAAGGAGAAAGCTGGAAGACTGAAGAAGGAAGACTGTCCTGCTGTTGCTTGGCTGGACTGACCTGCAGTTGCTTTGCTGCCAAGGAGAGGGGAAGGACTTTGTTGTTGCTTTGTTCCCTTGCTTGAAGAGATCTCCAAGGGCCTGTTGTGAGCTGGCCTCCTGTTAGGAAGTACCAGGAACAAAAGGACTTCAACCCCAGCTTTCCCTGAACACTGCTGAGTGAGTTCTGACCTTCCTGAGTGCTGAATCCAACTGAGGGGCATCTGGAAGTTGGAGCCTGCTGTTTGGAAAGCTGGAGAAATTCCTGCCGTCGCGAAGATCGAGATCGTCGCAGCACCTATTGCCGCTGCAAGAACCGATGCATCCTTTGCTTGCGGAATGCTTCGCTCCAGTGCGGGAAAAGTACCATAGCTGCGAGTAGCATCGCAGAGCCTGTCGTTGCTGGGTGAGATCGACGCACTGCTTGCTTGCGGACCGTATCACTTCTCTGCGAGTATCGTCGCAGAGCCATCGCATCAAGGGGCCGCGAGAGGAAAAGATCGATGCTGTGCCCCGAGATCGTCGCATCGTGCCTTTGCGAGACGCTCCTTACGGAACCTACTCACCGGAATTCATACAAGGTATTGCCACACTCCCCATACAGACCGGATTCATGGCAACACGCCCGCTGCATCCAGCGGGGCTGTCGCATCACCTTCCCAGGGTCTCAGGAGTCACGCATTGATAGTTTTCCACCGCACCAGCCTCTGTTTTGGAACTTTGTCGCATCTAAAGGTACTGTTGGCTAAACGTGATTATTTTTATGCAACCTTAAGAACTCATTTGAAAGCATATTCCTGAACTGTGTATGTTAAATTTGTGTTGTTTTGGTCTTGTGTAGTTTAGATTAAATACCTTTATTTTTCTAAACTCTTGTGGAGTCCGTTTTTTTACTGTGTTACTGTGAGTGCTGGTATAAATACTTTGCGCATTGCCTTCAATAAGCCTGACTGCTCGTGCCAAGCTACCAAGGGGGTGAGCAGGGGCTATCTGAAGAGTGTTTCCTTCTTACCCTGACTAGAAGCAAGGGTCACCATTTGGACAGTGGTACCTACCTCTGCCAGCTAGAGACCCCCAGTTCTAACAGTATTATTGAAGCCAAGCTGACTCCTTTCGTCCATTTACTTGTGCACCCTGACTAAAATGGCTTTGTACCATCCCACATCACCTCTGTGAATATCTCCGACCTGGAATAAGCCTTTGACTCAGTGGAGTGGTCCTATTTATTCTCGGTCCTCTGCCAGAACAGGTTTGGAGAATAGTTCATGGTGCTAACGCGGTTGCTATATAAGGACCCCCTTGTTAGGGTCCACATCAGACAACAGATATCTGAGCCTGTTCCCATTGGCAGGGGCACCAGGCAGGGCTGTCCGCTCTTGCCTCTGTTGTTTTTATTGGTAGTGGAGCCTCTAGCAGTGGAGCTGATAAACAGGGGTGGGGATTGGGGAATTCACTTAGGAGACAGCGTGCACGTTGTGACTTTGTGTGCAGATGACCTGCTATTATACCTGAGAGATAATCACAACGTCCAGGATATGATTTCAGAGATCCTACAGCGGTTTGCCCACCTGTCAGGGCTTGGGATTATTTGGAGAAAGTTTTGCCTATCTCCTTTCAATTCTCAAACACAGGACCCGGGACTTACGTTCAACGGGGTAAACATACAATGGCAACCGACAATCTTTAGGAACCTGCACCTTCCATGCCATGGAGGATATCTTAGATGGCAACCTTACCAGGGCAATAACGTCTTTCAGATCCCATATGAGGTACTGGTGGACTCTACTGCTGCCTGTTGTGGTTTGCATTGTGATTCTAAAAATAATAGTGTTGCCCAGGGTGCGATACTATTTCGCAAACCTACCAGTATATATCCGAGCAAAAATGTTTTGCAAATTAGAGCAATTGATAAGGGAATTTATCTGGAACGGAGGGAGACACAGGGTGGAGTAACGGAAATTGTATACATTGGTGTAATAGGGTGGACCGGCCGTCCCCAAATTGTAGCTCTGTTATCTAGTCGGGCAATTACAGTGGGTATTGAAATGGCTGGCTGGCCTGTGGCTGGAAGACACAGCGAGGTTATCGGCAGCAAGGACGCAGACCAACATATATAATTTATTCCACCCCGTGACTGGAGTGCCCGTGCTGAGGCCTGGACCATAAGCTCTGGCTCATCGCTGTTACAGGTGCTGCCTGTATCTTACTCGGGTGATGGCCCCATATACACAGGCGCTGACCTTGCTTGCCGATCCAATGGGCAGGGTGGACACTATGGGGGTAGAACTAGCGCCATAGCATGCAGTGGGGATATAAACGATGGATGTCTTTTTTGAAGACAGAGTATTGCTGACGTACGAGGGGCAATCACAGGGATTGTACTTTCCACCAGGTCAGTTCCTACTTTACAAATTACTAGTAGCTTCACTGGTGCCGGCATGGGGTAGCCTAGATATTGAACCCTGACATCATCAGGCTACACAATATTTATATGTGATGGGGTCACCAGCCATGTAATACATGGGTTGACTGAGGCTTTGAGGGGACACTCTAGGGAACCGCTTGCTTCCCTGCAGGGCAAGTGGGAGACAAATATAGGGAGTCCCTGGACAGGCACAGGATCGGACAAGATTCTAGCCCGCTTTACACATATACCACGGAATGTCAGGTTCTGCCTTATTCAATGCTACATAATTCACAGGACATACCTCTCCCCGATTAGGTACTTCCTGCTGAGCTCCACAGCCTGTCCTCATTGCGGCCTTCTGGGTGCCGGTATCCTACATATGCTGTGGCCATGTGAAGTTCTGCCACAATACTGGTAGGAGGTAACATCCTGTCTAGCCACATGTACAGAATGAACAAACTGCATCCTTGGCAGGAATGTATCCTGGGATTGTTCAACACAAAGTAGCGTCCAGGTTCCTGGACTTGGGACTGGTTACAGCTAGGCAATTTTTATACGCAGGTGGAAACTCCGACTACCACATCACACG
Organism: Lissotriton vulgaris; assembly: GCF_964263255.1. Taxonomy (NCBI): domain Eukaryota; kingdom Metazoa; phylum Chordata; class Amphibia; order Caudata; family Salamandridae; genus Lissotriton; species Lissotriton vulgaris. Next base: position 276,046,145 of record NC_141696.1, read on the forward strand.
GCATGGAAACAGTCTCTCTTAGTATGGGCACAAGCGGAAAGTACAACACTTAAAAGGGAAGATGCTCTGGGCTTAGAAAATATCCTATTGCAAAACACTGGGATTCCGTAAAAGGGGCCTTACAACATATCACCCAACCTGAGGATGGGGACCCCGCAGAAGGGAACACAGGACTGGAATAGAGAGGGTAGTGCAAGGGCCTTGTGTGGGTAATTGCTCTGTGAGTGGTTGGGCAGGGTCATTTGACGGAGATTGGATGGTCAAGAATGGATGGTGCGACATAGCAGGGGGTTGAGAAAAGACTCAGCAAATTTGCAAAGTTTTGTTTGTACTTGTTTAATATTACAAAATCTCTGGCACATATCCACATGCGTAGTTCGGCAGTGGCAAGTTACTTAATCCAAGACCCATTGACTACATTTTATCTATCATAAGTCTGACATAAGGCCTATATTCCTGAAATGTATGAAAGTTATCTTACAATAGACACATGCTTTGCTGCGTACCAGCCTGCTTCACATATATGCAAAATATTCTGTATTATAAATATTGTCGACTATCATCAATGTCAATATTCATTTCTCCATCTTTATTTAGCTCACTAATGTATGCAAAGCAATTCACAAAATGCCAATAATGAGATTTAAAAATACAATATTAATAATATGATATGCAGAGGAGAATCAATGGACTTTAGGCTTCAACTTCCATCAGAATATAGGATCATACCTGTGCCCAAAAAGTGAATCATTAGCCTTCACCACATATGGACTGAATACATGTATTTAAATCTACTATTGATGTATAGGAATATTCATGTATTTTATGAATAAAGACTTGCGAGATATCAAATGGGTCATTGTGTAGCACATAATGCATCTATGCGATATACACCATTTTCTAAAGCATGACACTACCAAGCATAGAAATTAGGAGGGGAACCTGCCACTACAGGTCCTTGTACGGGGTATCATGTGGGGACATTAAGTAGGGCTTCAAACATCTTTGTGGTCTAGATGTCATATATGGATCACTGATGTAATATCGATGCGTACAAAATCCAAACACCAATATAAATAATACATTTTGTTAACAAAAAATTGCCATCCTTACTTAACCCCTTCGCTGCTAGGACTTTTCCCCTCTCAGAGCCTTTTTTGGCTATTTGGGGTAGTTTGCACTTAGACCCCTGTAACTTTTGAACTTCCACATCTTGAGTATCATTTTACTTGGGAGACTGAGGGTAAAGCTGATTGGTAGGACATTTGTGCCCCCAGACAGAAATTTGAGGAAAATTTGTTTTTATTTAGCTAAATTTGAGGTTTGCAGGGGATTCTGGGTAGGAGGTGTTAGGTGTGGGGAAACTCTTCTATATATATATTCGCTATGGGCAGTCGACAGTAGATAGTTATAGGGCCCGATTCACAGAATGAACTTACTACTTTTGGCATTCACAGAATGCACTTACTACTTTTGGTATTCACAGAAGGAACTTACTCATTTCGGTATTCACAGAAGTTAGGACTACTAACTTTAGGACTCCTAAATGCCTTCTGTGAATACCGAAAGTCTTAAAATTAAGATTTTTCTCAATTTAGTAGTAGTAAAGTTAGGACTACTTACTTTAGGATGCCTAAATGTCTTCTGTGAATACCAAAAGTCTTAAAATTACGATTTTTCTCAATTTAGTAGTAGTAAAGTTAGGAGTCCTAACTTTACTGCTACTAAATTGAGAAAAATCCTAATTTTAAGACTTTCGGTATTCACAGAAGACATTTAGGAGTTCTAAAGTTAGGAGTCCTAACTTTACTACTACTAAATTGAGAAAAATCATAATTTTAAGACTTTCGGTATTCACAGAAGGCATTTAGGCGTCCTAAAGTTAGTAGTCCTAACTTTACTACTACTAAATTGAGAAAAATCCTAATTTTAAGACTTTCGGTATTCACGGAAGGCATTTAGGCGTCCTAAAGTTAGTAGTCCTAACTTTACTACTACTAAATTGAGAAAAATCGTAATTTTAAGACTTTCGGTATTCACAGAAGACATTTAGGCGTCCTAAAGTTAGTAGTCCTAACTTTACTACTACTAAATTGAGAAAAATCCTAATTTTAAGACTTTCGGTATTCACAGAAGGCATTTAGGCATCCTAAAGTTAGTAGTCCTAACTTTACTACTACTAAATTGAGAAAAATCCTAATTTTAAGACTTTCGGTATTCACAGAAGGCATTTAGGAGTCCTAAAGTTAGTAGTCCTAACTTCTGTGAATACCGAAATGAGTAAGTTCATTCTGTGAATACCAAAAGTAGTAAGTGCATTCTGTGAATGCCAAAAGTAGTAAGTTCATTCTGTGAATCGGGCCCATAGTTAGGACCTAGTTTCCATAAGAAACTCGTTTTTTGTTTTCTCAATATCTTTGGCGCCAGTTGACGAATGTTTGCGAAATTATCAAAACTTGTGTCCCGCTCTGGTCAGCTCCTGTCTTGAAAGTTTTGGGGTGATTCGGCAATCGGAGGTAAAAAAAAAAGGGGGCCGCCACCTCCCGGAGCTTTAAAAAAATAAATAAAATACACATGTGTGCGGGGGGGGGCTCGAATAAAATCTTTAATAAACAAAGGCCAGTCCCGGGGATGGGGTCTATGGGGCAAATAGAGGCCACAGGAGGGGGCACACAGCCCCTCCTTCCTATAAAAAAAAATATGTGGCCGTGCCCTGGGTGATGGGGTCCCCGGGGCCGGAATTGGCCACAGGAAGGGGGCCCACGCGGCCCCCCTCCCATTTACATTTAAATACAAATAAAAAATGGGGGCCAGGCACTGGGGGATGGGGTACCCAGGCCCAAAAAAAGGCAACGGAAGGGGAGCCACACAGCCCCCCTTCAAAACAAAAAGAATAGAAAACAGCATTGCGGCTCGGCCCCGCCCCCTCCCTGCAGCACTCAGCAAATGCACCCGGGCCAATTAGCCCACCAGGAACCTCCAGTATGTGCCAGGGAACTGCGTTGCAAAGAGGTGTTCAGAGGCCACGCCCCTTTTTACACCACTCTGCAACGCACTCTGTGGCACTTACTGGAGGTACCTGGTGGGCTAGTTGGCCCTCAGGGACCCTCAGGATTCAAGGGGAATTAATCACCCAATTTGCAACGTGCCAGGGGGTGCGTTTGCACAGTGGTGCAGGGAGGAGACGGGGCTAGATATAGCAAGTGTGCAAACTCACTCCCTGGCACATTGTAAATTGGGGGATTAAGTCCCCGTCAATCCTGAGGGTCCCTGGGGGCAAACTAGCCCACCAGGTACCTCCAGTATGCACCAGGGTGCTGTGTTGCATAGAGGTGGCCAAGGCCACACCCCTTTTTACAACTGTCTGCAACACAGCTTTGTGGCACTTACTGGAGGTACATGGGGGGCTAGTTGGACCCCAGGGACCCTTAGGATTCAAGGGGATTTGATCACTCAACCTAAAACCCGCCAGGGGGTGTGTTTGCAGAGTGGTGGAGAAAGAGAGCATGGCCTTTGCCTACCTCTCACCAATCCCACTATGTGGGGCTTACTGAAGGTAAAAGGTAGGCTAGTTGGCCCCTAAAGGACCCCCAGCAGTGAAGGGGACTTCATTCCCCATCCAAGAGCCTGCCATGGAGCGTGTTTGTAGAGTGGTAGGCAAAGTGGCCGTGGCCTGATACGATTACTTACCAATGCTGCTGTGTGGGAATGATTGGAGGTAATAGTTTGGGAAGTTGGCCCTCAAGGATGTCTTTGGGGGCCAACTACCCCTCTTGTTACCTCCAGTAAGTCTCACACAGTGGGATAGCTAAAACGTCTTCGGAGGCCATGGCCCCCTTTCTCTACCACTCTGCAAAAGTGCTTTGTGGCAGACTACAGGATGAGGATGAAGTCCAATTTAGTCCTGAGGGAGTTTGGGGGCCAAGAATCCCTTCTGGTACCTCCCGTAATTCCAATGCAACGGAATTCCTGAGCATTGGTTGGACACCCAGCACCCTTTCAACACCACTCTGCAAACACGACTACTAGTTAAAGTAGCACATTTCTGCACCTCTGACTCAGAGGTAGTTTTAATCCCCCTTCCCTATTATGTACTATGGCCTTACAGAGGAGGTCATGCTAATCACAGGGGTATCCCAATGCACAGTGTTCCCTAGTGTATGTAGGTGTTTTCACTGTATTCTAAGTGTCTTTTAGCATTGCACTGGCTCTAGTCCTGGTTAGTCAAAGTTACCACCAGTGCCCGTCTGAAAAAGTTGTGGGCACAGGATGATTTTGCAACAAGGCCTCTTTCTGCTCCTCTGTTGGTTCTTTCTGAACATCTATTCTAATTCCTGCACTTTTCTTCCTCTTTCTGGACGTCTGTTGCCTCTTTCTGCATTTCTTTTGCTTCTTTTTTCAATTATCCTACCTGCCATAGTTAGAAATGAGCATTTAATTTTTTTAAAAATTCACTGAAAAAAACATAGGTTTAAGATAAGTTATAGTTAGAAATTAGCATTTAAAAACCTTAGAAATTCTCTGAAAAAACCATAGGTTTTAGGCAAAGTTATAGTTAGAAATTAGCATTTAAAAAACCTTTGAAATTCACTGAAAAAACCATAGGTTTCAGGGACATTATAGTTAGTTCGATATTTCACTTGTACAAAACCATAGAAATTCCCCCGCTATAGTTAGTTGAACTAACTATAACGCGCGATCCGCATGCACTGCTGATGACTTCATATATTACATCATTCATGACATGGTCAGGGACATCACTGATGACATCTCAAATGGCATCACTGATGACATCACTGATTAAATCATCTACGTGAACATCTGATCCACCTCCTCACACTGTAATATAACCTTTCATACACCCACTGTACCAGTTGCTACATACACACTCACTGATTCCTAAGTCTACATACACATCCACTCATTCATCCATAGAATCCCTCAAAGATATAATCACTCATCAATACAAGACTATCATAAGCAATCAGTTATACACACACATCAGCTATTCAAACAGAAGCAAATCCATGCTTACTCTTTTCTACAATCACTGATACAAGTACACACTCATCCATGCAACGACTCTCACAATTACTGACTCTCACATATAGACATTTGTATACTTCAACTTTTGTAGTAGTGCTTCCAATAACTCTTGGTTGCATCCCCTAGGTGCACCCTCCTTGATCCTCATCTGAGGTTATAAAATAATCACAATATTTTCTATGTTTATTTCACTTCATCAGTTTTAATGAAGTCTTCATCTGCATTTAAATTTTCATTTCAATTCTTTGCAGTAGTGTAGTCTCCGGTCCTGAAGAAAGCCAGAGGTTTATTGTTACCTAGAACGGCTGAAACATGTAGACTTGTTTAACCAACTGACAATAGTTATTTTGACAAACTATCCACACTCTGTTTTTAGTCTTGACACTGTGATAAGCACCTAATAAAGGTATCGTTGTTATCATGGCAGCCAATTTTAAATTTCACTATTGATTTTCTTTACATTTAGTATCACTGCAAAAACTGTTTTTCAGCACCACAGATCTTACAATCATGGCTTGATCCATCACTGGTGTTTTGATTTAGGACAGCTCTCGATTCTACAAGGTGAGCTGTGCTTATAAATACGGTTTTTTATATCTCATATGATGAAGTTCTGCCATTTAGTGGGCTGATGGGATTCCTTTCCAGCTTAGCACAGGTTAAGGTGATGTTACAGATTCTGATTTTGCCATTTATTACCTTTTTGACAGACCAGTAGCATCCTTTTTGTAATTGTACAAAAATAAACCATCCAATGAAAGGAAATTAGATCAAACTACACGTGACAGATACTTGTGACACAGAGAACGTTATTTATCTACTCAAATGCCCCTGTGGCAAAATATACATGGGGAAGACTGAAAGAAAGTTCAAAATAAGAATTAATGAACACAAATCAAACATTAGGACCAAGAACACTAAGTCCAAGGTTGCGACGCACTTCATGGAGGCAAAACACAACATATCTCTATTGAGATTTCTCATCCTGGAGGTCATTGAGAAAACTGAAGGAAGAGATAATAATTAACACCTTCTCAGAAGGGAAAATTACTGGATGATGAAACTACAGTCATGTCGAACGAATGGCCTTAATGAGCGGATGGAATATGCATGTTTCTTATAAACAACAACTAGCACTGTTTTGCCCTAAAATAACAACCAGGACTGTACTATTCTGTTCCAAGATACTGTACTGTTGCAATAAGTTAGTACACAGAATTCACAAAAATGTCAGCTTGTTCACACCATTGATCATTACCATGTGACACAACCAAGGTTGTTACTATCCTTATTTTGATTATTATATTTTCATATTTCCTACTACACGTTTCATTAATTTCCATATGTTTTAATCAGCATAAACATATCACATTTATGAACACTCATTATGTACTAATTCACTAAATATGGCTGCCACATAACTGAACGTTATAGTCCTTCCTTTAGCTTCACTACCAATAACCGAAAGAACGCCGTAGACTCTCTTCACGAGAGACAGAGCCCGCATTCAGACACTGCAAAAGAGCATAAATATTAGTACATTGATGGCTCAAAGTAAGTGCTGTTATTCGCTTTAAAACAAGGGGGTTAGAGTATACATGCTTGGTAAGTATTAATACTCCAAACATGTTGACTACATAATAGAACGTTGTAGTCCTTCCTTTAGTTTCACCATTGATAACCGGAGGAACGCCGAAGACTCCCTTTACGAGAGTCAGAACCAGCGTTTAAGACACTGTTGAGGAGCAAGGATTTAATCATATTGAAGCCTCAAAGTAAGTGTTGTCAAGCATCTTAAAACGCGGGGGAGAGAGCACGTTCGTATTACCTACTCGCTTATCCAATTAGCATAAAGTTAAATATGTAAATTTTTTTTGATTACCATTTCAGTATTCCCTATGCGGTTGAAACAAACGAGTTGAGCTTACTCATTAGTAATACCAGGTCAAATATCGACATTAGTTTGAACCACACCGTGTGAGAAAATTCAAATGCACCATTTTGAACCACGCAATTCTTAGCACATTATTCACACTATTGGTTTGCAGGGCAAAGGTGAAAACACATGTCCATTTAAACACTCGTTATTATCCCACAGGATTCACGTGTGTAAGGTGCAGGAATCAGTGCATGTTTACAAAAAGCACTTATGATCTAGTCAATAACTTTTTAGATACATATGTATATAGATGTGTGCAATGATTCTGTTTATAGAGTGGCTCCCTGATGAAGAGCGACTACAGCTCGAAATGCATTGGAGCAAGGAGGAGCAAGGCACATTAATGAGAATGTATAATTAATATGGAGAATTGAAATGAAAATTTAAATGCAGATGAAGACCATTAAAACTGATGAAGTGAAATAAAGATAGAAAATATTGTGATTATTTGATAACCTCAGACGAGGATCACGGAGAGTGCACCTAGGGTGATGCCACCAAGAGTTATTGGAAGCACTACTACAAACATTGATACCGGACGTACCTTGAGGGTGGATACGTCACCCCTGGAGCACCTCAAAAAAACCTATATCAAAATATGATACCAACATAAGCACCTAATACTTAACCTAAGTTGTGCGCAGCTATTCATTTAATATACTTCAACTTTCACATAAACAGCCTTTTATATATGTAGTTACTTAGACATGTAACATTCAGACATCCATTCTTCCACCAACACACCATACACACACTCACACTCATACAGCTGTTTCCACATGCACTATTGAACCCGTAAACACAGTGAATCAACCACTCAAACATCTATGCATAGACTCACACACCTCCCATGCACACACACACACACACACACAGGTACCCATACAGATACTCAGACAACCTATCAATAACCCATATATATCCTCATTTGGCTATTCACCAACCAATGAAACCGCTTACACACCAACTGTCAAACGAAACTGTGTGAATGTCTGTATCAGTCACTAACCCGTGCATTCAGTAAGACACATATACTCACTCACTTAAACAGTCCGTCACATACCTACTAAATCCTCCAACCAGACATTTATACACCCACTCCTTCTTTAATACACCTTGGCATATATATAATACATATTTAAACTTTATACAAACACACATTCACTGGATGATGTCATCATTTATGTCATTTGATATGTTATTAGTGATGTCATCAGTGATGTCACTGACCATTTCATGAATGATATAATATGTGACGTCACCAGCAGTACTTGGCGGGGCGCAAATTATATTTAGTTCAACTAACTATAACGGGGGAGTTCCTATGTTTTTGTACGATTGAAATGTCCAACTAACTATAACGTCCCTGAAACCTATGTTTTTTTCGGTGAATTTTTAAGGTTTTGTCAAATGCTAATTTCTAACTATAACGGTCCTAAAACCAATGTTCTTTTCAGTGAATATGTATATATATATATATATATATATATATATATATATACATACATACATACACTTATATACATATATATGTATATTCACAGAAAACACCAAAGCTTACAGGGATGTTATAGTTAGACTGATATATTATTTGTAGAAAACCACAGAAATTCAACCATAACTCATGATCCCGCAATGCACTGCTTATGACCTCACATATTACATCACTCATCACATGGTCAGTGAAATCATTGTGAACAGTAGGCAACCTAACCAAGATACAATGGTGAAGTGAGAAGTGGAAAAGGGACGTCTTCGGTGCAAACTTAGACTGCTGGTATCTATTTAGTTTTTATCTGTACCAACAGAATGTATTGCTGTAATGTTTTATACAGTTCTTTCCTGCAGTTAAAAAGAGTATTTCATTTCTAACAACTTGCTCTAGACAATACCCCTAATAGGCTGAATAATGTCTCAGAAACCCATAATTCATAAACATTTTAATACAATAGCACAATTTCTTTTCCTGACAACTTTTGTTCTGATTTGACTTTTACATGGTCTTAATTTGAATCACAATGCACTCTTTCCATCTTCTTTGACATTTTTAATATATTGTGTAGTGTTTAGAGGGTATACTAAGCCCTTACTTAAATATGTTGGCTATACCTATGGAACTTGTTTTTTAAATGAAAATGTGTCCAGCTACAAAGTTTGTAATTTCAGTTGCTAATTTAGTACCATCCACTCTACATCGTTGTAGCATGATTATGACATATTTCCCATAAATTTCTAGTAACAACATACACCTAAGTTCCAATCTGCAGTTGGGACAGATCAAATAGAGAAATAATCGCACATTCATTTCATTAGTAGAGGTGAATTCAAAATGTTCACAATTATGATTCGATTTATAACTTAAACCAAATAACTCTTTCATGTACACCTCCTCTATGTCTAATAGTCCTAGCATAGCCAATAACAATTCTTCTTTAGCATTCCTGCTGAACATTCTTTTTAAAACACTAGTAATCTACCACACTACTCTACCCTTTAGACCTTTCAGCCACTCTGCTGGTGGTAACTTGCCCGCTTTGGCTCTATGTGAACTTTAGAGTGAAATGGAAGTATATATCTTATAAGAATTGACTCATAAACATTGAAAACTTGAAGCGGTTCTAGAATAGAAACCAGCGGTAACGTCATATATACTGCTCTTCAGGCATTTTATTTCAGATAATTTATTGTAACAGTACTTGCAAATAACTTGTTGTGTTTGCATAGAGAAAGCATTTCTCTACAAATAGGTAAACAGTACATTTTCTTCAATCATCATTATTTTCTTTTCAGTTTTCAATCAAGTCAACATTCTGTGTTTCAATCTTGTAAAGAGTGTGTTCACAACTTATACAAACACACTAGTTTTTTAGAGCAGACTGTGTTATATGTTCTATTCTCTTCTTCAAAACTATCAACTACAATACCTGTGTTGTGTTCTACAACTATTCATGATACCAACTCTTCATTTTTGTAGAGTCCTGTTCTGAACAAAAGAAACAAAGCTGCACATCATCACAAACCATTTCTACCTCAAACACAGTACCATACAAAAGTGCTCTATTCTTTTCTCCTACACATAAATCGGGAATTTTAACATACAACAACCTCATAAGTGAAGTTCACACTGTTGCAAAGCGTCCTACTTACATCCTAAAATAATGAAAGGTGCTTTGGCATGCTTTCTTTGATAAACATGGTAGTAAATGTCCATCCAAATGTGTATACTTTCTAACCTAGCAAGGATCCCTATCTTGTAAAGTACTTATTTTGTGCTTTAATGTTTGCTTTGGAAAGATATGTAGAAATCTTTTTACTATAGTAAGCGATTGTTGTCGAAACTACAACCACTACTGCAATTCTATTTGTATATTTGGCCTGGCTACGCCTTATCTGTACCTGTTATGGAATAACTTGTTCATCATTTCTAAACACCATAACTTCTTTCAAATCATACCATTGTTCTCCTTTATCAATAGTATCAACTAATGTGTTATCCTGGAGATACATTTGTCAAATTAAAGAAAGGCTCTATAGTCGAAGTATGTATACAGTCTCCACTAAAAACTGTACAAAAAATAGTTCTATTGAACAATCTTTTCTTCTGATTTTGCCTCCTCATGTACAATTCTATTTTCTCAAGAGGCTTCATTCTATTTATATTCAAAATAAGATGCTTCCTCTTGAAAGCAAAGGCCTTATGAACTACTCCCTGAACTTGTTCTTTCTGTTTCAGTGTCTCTCGCCTTGTTGTATACTTCTTCATGTTTCTCAATAGATTTGCAAGCCCTTTACCACGGAACATAGTGACTCTAATTACCTCAAAGTGTGCATCTTTCTTATATGATTTCCTCTTCTTGCAATATAGATACTGCCCAGTCTTTCTCTTTCTCATACTTTTTTTATGTTACAACTATTCTTTTATCTTTGCAGGTGTCCACGTATTCGTTTATTAATTGATTTTGCCTTCATATCAGTAGCTCTTTTTTCTTTCACCACTTTTTCTATTTTTTCTCCCTTTTGTGTCTCATTATTCGGTTATCTTTGCAGGTGTCCACATTTAGGTTTTAATAATTGACTTTGCCTACTTATCATTAGCTCTTTTTTCTTTCACAACTTTTTTTATTTTTTCTCCCTTTTGTGCCCCAGTTTAACAAAGATATCGCAGTAGCTTCTGTTGCTTATTCGTCTGAAGTGTTGTAGGCATTCTAACTGCCTGTGCCTCTATAAATAAGCATATTTAAATGTTTAGTCTAGACAACATAGGAACTACTTTAAAACTTCTTATAGATAATACTAAACAAATGTTTATGTTATGTTGCAGTTCTACATCTATAGATCAACCTAGCCATATGACTACATGCACTTTATTCCTTAGATACCTTTTAACATTTTAACACCCTCTCCAACAGCTGCACCACATCTCAGTTTTGGCTTATACACAGTGAAAGACTAGTTTATGCCCTCTGTTGTAAATCTCAACTCAACATTAACTTCTGTAGTAAACATCAACCAAAGTGTGCAAGTATATACAGTGTCTCAACACTGTAAATCCAAAAACAGAATATAGGAGCTATTTGTGTATCTATCTACCACTGTGTTGGTATCTCAATACTTTTCTATTTAAGTATATCACATTTAAATGTTGGGAAACACTGCATATAAGAATCTGCACTATAATCTGTATCACAGCATATAGCTCACTAGTTCTTCCGACTACATGCAAAGAGTCTGTGACACCTTCTATTTATAATTCACCAAATGTTTGTCACTAAAACTTGTAAATTCAAGTATTGTGGTCAAGTACATAAATACTGCCTATATGATTGATTGAGTGGATATGTAGTGCCTACATGATTCCCTGAGGACATAAGTAGTGCTGCCGGAAGTCCCTGGTGGTTCTATATATGCATATTTACGCCCTGCATGTTTGGATGCATATAGTGGTACTGTCTGGGTGTTTGAATGAGTGCCTGAATCATTAAATACATGCATGGCTAATGCCTCAATGATTCAATATGTGCATATATAGTAGTTGGATGATTAAATGAGTACAACGTTAGTGCCTAAATGATTTCAGGAGTGCATACATAGTATTTGGCTGATTTGCTGAGTTCATGGATAGTGCCTATGTGTTTGTTTATGAGCATGCATAGCACCTTGCATATGGGATTAGTGCATGAGTACTGTTTCAGTGATTGCATGGCTCTTACCCATGTATTTTTGGTTGAGTCAGTGGGCACTGACTTAGTAATTAGATAAGAGCATGGGAAGTACCTGGGTGATTGTACTAATGCATGGGTAGGGCTTGAATGATTAGATGACTGCATGGGTACTGTCTGAGGGATGGTATGAGCACATGGATAGTGCCAGGGTGATTATATTAGTGCCTGAGTAGTGTCTGGGTTATTGGATGTGTACATAGGTAATGCTGGGTAATTGAGTAAGTGCATGGGTGATTGTATGAGTGCATAGGTAATGTCTGGGTGATTTTATGAGTACAGGAGTACTGCATAGGTAACTGTATGACTACATAAATTGTACTTGGATGATTGGATTAGTGCATAGGAAATGCCTGGGTAATTAGATGAGTACATGACTAGTGTTTGGGTGATAGCATGATTACATTTGTAGTGCTGAGTAGTTGGATGAGTGCATAAGTAGTCACTGGGTGATTGAGTGATTGCATAGTTAGTGCCTGGGTGATTAGATTAGTAAATGAGTAACGCCTGGGTGTTTTGTATGTCTGCATGCATAGTGCCTGGCAAATTGAATGAGTCCATGAGTAGTGCCTGGATTATATTATGACTGCATGGGTATTGTCTGGCTGATAGGATGAGTGCATGACTAGTGGCTGCATAATTATATGACTGCACGGGTACTGCCTGGGTGATTGGATTACTGCATGGGTACTTACAGGGTGATTGGATGAGTGCATTGGCAGTGCCTAGATGAATGGATGACTGTATGGGTTGTGCCTGCATGTTTGAGCAACTTCATTGGTACAGCCTTGGTCATTGTATGAGTGAATGGTTAGTGCTTGTGTAATTGGATGAATGCAAGGGTAGTACCTGCATAGTTCAATGACTACATAATTAGTGCCAGTGATTGCAAGAGTATATATGTTGTGCCTGGTTAATTGAATAAGTATGTAGACAGTGCATGCGTAATTCGATGAATGCATGACTAGTGACTGTGGTTAGATGAGTGCCTGAGTAGTGCCGGGTTGGCTTTGAAAGTACCTCTATTTCTGTTAGGTACATTACAGTTATGACTATGTCTATGACTCATTGCTTAAGTCCTTCTGTCAGTATGAAACATCCTGTTTTAGTGTATCCATCCTTTTCTACTGAACTATGTATGAATGAACTCTAGATATAAGACTTGATATAAAATAGGATGCAGGGTCCTCTCAGAGCATACATTGCTCTGGTACTCGGCGTGCACATGCATAACTAACTTTCTAAAACTGAAAACACCAATTCTCACTCTTTCAAAGCACAAAACCCTTTCTTAATAGCATATCTACATAATTTCTCAAATACGTCTTCAATCATCAAACATATATTGAGGATTTTCCAAAGAAAAGTTACACACTAATTGAATCAAGCACAAGAACTCTCAAGGGACATTCAAACTATTAACCCTCCTCAATTTTAAACAGAGCATGTTTAAATAAATGCACCACCCTCACTATATACATAACATTTTCAAAAGTCTTAAAGAACATAGATCACCATGTAAACATATATGTGACACCTTCAGGCCCTCTTTCCAAAAATATATACTACCCTACATTTTTAAGTAAATTCAAGAGTCTTATCGTACAGATAACTATCTGCAACCAGAAAAACCTTATCTCCCCATCTAAACATCTGCGATCCGGACATATAAGTTAAGAACGACATTGACAAACACTCCCTTATACATACCTAACAAGCATTACTACTTTATAATTCATACAGGCACCGCACATTTTTTTAACTTTTATTTATGACAACTTGACTCCTGTTTAATAATGTGACGAAAGGTACTATATTTCCAAGAATGAAAGCAACGATGGCCTGCCGGTGGCTGACCCACAGCCATTGGTGACTGAATCACTACCTGTCACATTCCGATGGCGGGCGGTGTGCTGGCGGTCCGAAAGACCAACCGCCATGTATCCGACGGGCTGCTTGAGCCCACCGGTGCAGCGGAGGGGCTCGTAGTGCCGACAATTGTGGCGGTGCCTACCAGGCTGCGTCGTAGGGCTTACAATGTTCCTTTCTGCCGTCCCTTTCATGGCGGGTTCTGGCTGGCAGAAAGGGACATTGGGGGCCCCTAGCGTGCCCCCCTTATCCCTCGCTTCCTAGACATGGGACCTGGGGGCCACATATTCAGATATCCCTGCCCCATGTGGCAGGCACCAGATGGTGTCTGCCACGTAGTGCAGAGACATGTAAAGTGTTCCTTTTTTGCAGTATGGCCGGTGCTGCAGCCAGCAGTACTGCTGCAATGCAAAATAAAGGAATTGCGATCACCGTGGTGGTGGTCGCCTCAAAATGCCTATGCGGGATCGCAGACAGGCTGTCGGGTGGTCCCATTCCCCGATAGGGTTTCTGCCGGCCATCGTAATTGGAGATCTGTCTGTTCTGGACATTGTCATTTTTAAAGGCATTGCCTATGATAACTTTTAAGCAGTACTAAGTACCAACATCATACACTGGGCCAGTTCATCTGACATAACTTTTTTGATATCACCTTGATACTGATTTTGTCAAACTCCCATATACATCTTCATTTCTAATCTACATTTTTAAAAATATTAAAAAGTTACATACATACTAGTGAATTCAGTTAGTAGACTATATTGTTGTTATAGCTCTTTATGGATAGTTTTCACACTGTTAAGATTTGTAAAATCTAAGCACCAACCTAGAAGACACCAATACATTGAAATACCTGAACATTTAACATTGATTCATAATGAGGAACGTGTCCTTTTATATGACAACCTGAACAATTCTAATATTCTTTACAGCAGATCAACCTGGATGACCTTCAAAATGTATCCAACACCATTCACTAAGATATACCATACATGGTGGATATTAAAACAAAAATATCCCTTTTATACATGTCCTACTACCGAATAAAAAAGCAGCATTTACTACAGCCTCTTAAACCACATTAAACATAAAAAACTACTACCTACAAACATAATCATAGACTTTGAACAAGCTATGTTTCAAACCATTTTAAACATTTACCCCCACCCCCATACAGGGATGTTACTGTAATGACAATCAAACCATATGGAGATACCTCCAACAATTTGCACTAAATGTAGAATATGCAACAAACTGCCAATAGTCATTCCCTGGTGATGGCCAAGATGAGCCACAAGGTAACATTCTCAGCTGGACTGGTATAGTCCCGCTGAGCATATTATGAGTTCATGCACCACCATTCATTTCATGGCAGGAGAACCACCATGAAAATGCTGGTGGTGCAGGAACAAAAGGGATCCTAAAGTACCCCCACGCCCCCCCACCATAGAGATACATTCGGGGAGACACAGTATGTGCCCCCTGTCTGTATTCCCCAAAAACGCCATCCATGCCATGCTGGAACTTTTTTTGCATTCCTATTGTGGTGCCTGTTTTCAAGACACCGCTGTGGGAAAGGCGAAGAATCATGCGCTGTGCAGGAGTTCAACCTGTAATATGGCAGACGGTCCTTGTGTGGGTTTGGCACAGCTGTGCCAGTGGAGAGCCGGCTCAACTGAGCCAAACTCGTAATGAGGCCCAAAGATACCGATAACTTCAAATTGAGCAACCTGTAACCCTAATTGCATGTAAACCTAGCAAACACACCAAAAGAATGTACGACCTGCTACAATGTACGGTCGTAATCTTCATAAACAACAAAGAAGTACATTACTTAGAAATAATAGCCAAAAGCATATAATAAAATAAATAACATCCTACAAAACTCCCAAAAAGTGTCACAAAATCTGAACCAACATGACACATCATTTTTTATATTAAGAATAAACCTAATATTGTATTGCTTCAGTCTAAACATTAGCTAAAAATCCAATGTTAAATAACACTGATAATAAAATAATGTATACATTATTCCCACAAAAAATAAAAATGGACCAACCAAAAAGGTCAAACAACAAACTCAATCCAGCATATAAAATAACAAAAACAAATAAACCACACATTTCCTAATAACCATCACATAATATTTAAAGAAGCAACAAAATATAACATTTTCCACCGATAAGTAGTAAAACAAATATGACTTACTGCTCTGCAGCTGCCCAAAAATATGAACAAAACTAAATTCAATTGACATTCCTCGAAACAATCCAAAGTACCTTCGAACCACACAGATTCGTGTTAAAAAAACAACCGGTGCTAAAGAAAAAAAAATCAAATTTAAAAGTCTTGTTTTATTAGAAACCAAAAGGGATTTCTTGTTAAAAAAAGGGTAACTCTCAAAGCCCATAGGAAACGTTTGTTGATGAAACCTGTAAACAGACAAACCCACCAACAAAATGCATTACAATACTGAAAAATACATATACATTTCACTTAACCTTCATAATATAAGTGGCATAACACAATGTTGGAGAACAACAGTGGAGAAGTGTGTCTCAATTGTTAGAGCGGCAGACCCTGATGCAGAGGTCTTGCCCAGGTCCAGGGTTCAATTCCCCACCTCGGCGGGTCTTGGGCTCAAAATTCCACGGACCTGATAATTCACGCCTCGGTGCCTATTCCAATCATAGAGTCCCACTCTGCAACTCTGGGCAATAGCTTGCTTAATCTCCACAACGGCCCCCACAACGCTAAGGATGCCTGGCCTTCACCCTGGGGGTGCCCAGGAGTGGACGCCTCACAGGGAAAGCCAGGATGGGTTCCACAGTGGTGTTCGTACAAGCGCCTTGAGACCCTTGCCGGTGAGTAGTGCGCTATACAAGTATCAATTTACATTTTTTTTATATGTAACAGAAACATAACTATACCGTAGTGAAACAGTGTACTAAATCCCCAAACTAAAAACTAGTGAAACACACTACTAATAATACAAGTAAATGTTCAAATCCTCCACAAACAATACTATGACTGACCTCTAGACCTCCCCCCATGCCCTTCATACCCTGAAAACCCTTTAAAAAACTAAAAAAAGGACTTACTTGTTCTGCCGAACAGTATCACCCTACTGGGACCCGGATCCCAGAAAATAGAAAATAAGTTAAACAAATAGAATACTAAATAGAAGGTAGCAGTAAAATAAAAATGGACGCTAAATAAACCTAAAAAAATACTATCTCCCCACATAGATGGATGAGAAAAAATATAAAAATGTTGAATAGATAAAATGTAAAAAAATAATAAACATTTAGAAAATCTCAAAACAAGTTGCAAAATGTAAAAAACTGTACAGTATACATTAAATATTAGTATAAAATATATACAATTTATGTAATATATGATTCACATATTTTATGTAATATTAAAAATGCATTAAAAATAAATGTTTATTTTTAAATTGAAATGTATACATTTAGAAATATAAAAACCTATATTAAATAAACTTTTAAAACAGAAACAAAATTAGCAAAATGTCTTACACGCCCTTTTTCTTTAAAAATATGTAATTAATAATTGTATTTATCCAAACATGTTACAATTTGGTATTATATTTCTTAACACCAATATTACTAACTAAATAGCACAAACTATTTCTACTTCATATAAATATAATTTAAACATGGGATTCCACATACATTTTTAAGAATGAAATAATCACAGGCTAAAGTAAACAATTTTTACGATAGTGTTGGACCCTTAAGAAATCACATTTACTACTCGAACCCCAATCTAAACCAATCTGGGGAAGGTATTTGACATTTAAAGGGTGACATTTACTATGCCCACTCCAATCCATTCCAAGGGGTTGATTACAATTTCATTCGGAAAGGCTCCGAACGGAGTCCGATTCGCTTGAATTTGATTCAGATGCATTGTTTCCGACCGACTCAGGAAAATTTCCGAACAACCGATTATGATGTCCAAAAACTTTCTGACTCAGTTCTAAATGGCATTCTGAGTAATAGAGTCTGTCGGAGCCGACAAGTACAGGTCTATGGGCCGCATTTCAAAACGAGCTATTAGGATGTTGGATTCGGGTAACCTTTCCAAATATCTTGTTCCGACATAGATCAGTTGTCAAAATCTGACTTTTGGAGCTGGTAGCAGGCGCCCCTTCACCCGGAGCCCTCCGAATCAGGCCTATGGGTCCCCCCTTTCCATGCATGCACAGTGTGGCAGGCACAGGATCCAAGGTTTTCCTCAACAACCCCTTTTTTCAATGGGATCCTGTGTTCTTGTTCGAAACACAGGCTCCCATTGAAGTCAATGGGAGTCTGTTCGGACACACTGTAATCGGTCGGTCGGACTTCCCAAACAGGAGTCCTTTGGAAAGCACTTTGAAAACCTACTTTGGTGCACTGCTTTCCGGACATTGTAATTGGAGAAGGTGTTGGATACTAATAGGGTGGCATTTACTATTCCCACACTAATCAACAGCAGTTTGGGGAAGGTGTTGGGCACTAAAGGAGTGATATTGACTACTTCCATTTCAATATACACAAATTTGGGGAAGGTATGGGATACTAAAGAGGTGACATTTACTTTTCCCACTTCAATCCATACTTCTTTGGAGAAGGTGTTAGACACTAAAAGGGTACGTTTTTACTATTCCAACTCCAATTTATACCACTTTTAGAAGGTGTTGGACACGAAAAGGGTAAAATGTTATATTCTCACTCGAATACACACCAATTTGAAGAAGGTATTGGACACTAAATTGATGACATTTATTATCCCCACTCCAATATGTACCAATTTAGCAAAGGTGTTGGACAATATAAGGGTGATATTGACCATTCCTACTCCAATCTATGCCACTTTAGAGAAGGTGTTGGACATTAAAGGGGAACAAATGACTATTTCCACTACAATCCAAAGCATTTCATGCAAGGTTCTACAGACTATAATTTTTATATACACAATCATTACCCCATAATTACCCATTAAAAAAATATATTAAACTAATTTCGATTTTTTTATTACAATGTCATTGTTCTTTTCCACATAAAAAATTTCGAAAAATTTCATTATGAAAAATGTGAATTACATTTTTTTAAAGAATTCAAAAATGTTATTTGAAAAAATTACAATTATTGTACTTTATACTTACATTATTTTAATTTAAATATAAGTTAAAATATTTTTGATAAATTACATTTTTTTATGATTTATCATAATATATATATATATAATGCTATACATTTTCATTTATAAAAGTAATTAATATCACAAAATACATGTAACATAAATTTGTATAGCCTTAAAGTATTAAAATAAAATATACATTAGAATGCCAGCTTTTTAAAAATCTCCCACACATTTACCCTAAAAACCCAATATCCCACTACTAAAATAGTTTGAAATCCATTATTTTTTTACATTAATAAAACTAAAAACACACCTTTCAGCAAGTTCATAAGAAATAAATTATCTCACTAAAAACATTTTTTTTAATAAACATATAAATTGAACACAGTACATTAAAAGACATATACATATCACTGTCAAACAATAGTACATAACACAATTTTTGCTAAATCAATATTTTATACAACAATATTAAAAACAACACTTAAAACAATATGTTTACTGTTGATATTCCTGTAAGTTAAACAAATAGAATACTAAATAGAAGGTAGCAGTAAAATAAAAATGGACGCTAAATAAACCTAAAAAAATACTATCTCCCCACATAGATGGATGAGAAAAAATATAAAAATGTTGAATAGATAAAATGTAAAAAAATAATAAACATTTAGAAAATCTCAAAACAAGTTGCAAAATGTAAAAAACTGTAAAGTATACATTAAATATTAGTATAAAATATATACAATTTATGTAATATATGATTCACATATTTTATGTAATATTAAAAATGCATTAAAAATAAATGTTTATTTTTAAATTGAAATGTATACATTTAGAAATATAAAAACCTATATTAAATAAACTTTTAAAACAGAAACAAAATTAGCAAAATGTCTTACACGCCCTTTTTCTTTAAAAATATGTAATTAATAATTGTATTTATCCAAACATGTTACAATTTGGTATTATATTTCTTAACACCAATATTACTAACTAAATAGCACAAACTATTTCTACTTCATATAAATATAATTTAAACATGGGATTCCACATACATTTTTAAGAATGAAATAATCACAGGCTAAAGTAAACAATTTTTACGATAGTGTTGGACCCTTAAGAAATCACATTTACTACTCAAACCCCAATCTAAACCAATCTGGGGAAGGTATTTGACATTTAAAGGGTGACATTTACTATGCCCACTCCAATCCATTCCAAGGGGTTGATTACGATTTCATTCGGAAAGGCTCCGAACGGAGTCCGATTCGCTTGAATTCGATTTGGAAGCATTGTTTCCGACCGACTCAGGAAAATTTCTGAACAACCGATTATGATGTCCAAAAACTTTCTGACTCAGTTCTAAATGGCATTCTGAGTAATAGAGTCTGTCGGAGCCGACAAGTACAGGTCTATGGGCCGCATTTCAAAACGAGCTATTAGGATGTTGGATTCGGGTAACCTTTCCAAATATCTTGTTCCGACATAGATCAGTTGCCAAAATCTGACTTTTGGAGCTGGTAGCAGGCGCCCCTTCACCCGGAGCCCTCCGAATCAGGCCTATGGGTCCCCCCTTTCCATGCATGCACAGTGTGGCAGGCACAGGATCCAAGGTTTTCCTCAACAACCCCTTTTTTCAATGGGATCCTGTGTTCTTGTTCGAAACACAGGCTCCCATTGAAGTCAATGGGAGTCTGTTCGGACACACTGTAATCGGTCGGTCGGACTTCCCAAACAGGAGTCCTTTGGAAAGCACTTTGAAAACCTACTTTGGTGCACTGCTTTCCGGACATTGTAATTGGAGAAGGTATTGGATACTAATAGGGTGGCATTTACTATTCCCACACTAATCAACAGCAGTTTGGGGAAGGTGTTGGGCACTAAAGGAGTGATATTGACTACTTCCATTTCAATATACACAAATTTGGGGAAGGTATGGGATACTAAAGAGGTGACATTTACTTTTCCCACTTCAATCCATACTTCTTTGGAGAAGGTGTTAGACACTAAAAGGGTACGTTTTTACTATTCCCACTCCAATCTATACCACTTTTGGAAGGTGTTGGACACGAAAAGGGTAAAATGTTATATTCCCACTCGAATACACACCAATTTGAAGAAGGTATTGGACACTAAATTGATGACATTTATTATCCCCACTCCAATATGTACCAATTTAGCAAAGGTGTTGGACAATATAAGGGTGATATTGACCATTCCTACTCCAATCTATGCCACTTTAGAGAAGGTGTTGGACATTAAAGGAGAACAAATGACTATTTCCACTACAATCCAAAGCATTTCATGCAAGGTTCTACAGACTATAACTTTTATATACACAATCATTACCCGATAATTACCCATTAAAAAAATATAATAAACTAATTTCGATTTTTTTATTACAATGTCATTGTTCTTTTCCACATAAACAATTTCGAAAAATTTAATTATGAAAAATGTGAATTACATTTTTTTAAAGAATTCAAAAATGTTATTTGAAAAAATTACAATTATTGTACTTTATACTTACATTATTTTAATTTAAATATAAGTTAAAATATTTTTGATAAATTACATTTTTTTATGATTTATCATAATATATATATATAATGCTATACATTTTCATTTATAAAAGTAATTAATATCACAAAATACATGTAACATAAATTTGTATAGCCTTAAAGTATTAAAATAAAATATACATTAGAATGCCAGCTTTTTAAAAATCTCCCACACATTTACCCTAAAAACCCAATATCCCACTACTAAAATAGTTTGAAATCCATTATTTTTTTACATTAATAAAACTAAAAACACACCTTTCAGCAAGTTCATAATAAATAAATTATCTCACTAAAAACATTTTTTTTAATTTGATATTCCTGTCAGTGATATTTTGGCATCCTGGTATTGTTCACTCAATATTTTTGTTTCGCTATATTTTTTTAATCAATATCTTGTCCGAAAAACATAATATATATTCCCGAATACTTTCTCCACTTACTTCAAGTCTACTGCCATCTGCCCACTCTAAATGGGATAGATTACTGACTTGTCTCTACATTCTTAAAAGTTGTGCTGAAGCTCATCAACATTTTCATAAGATGTGTTCCTGTACAAGGAGGTACCTGACAAGGTCAGTAGATCATCTTCCACTGTCCAGACCCTGGACTCGCCCCTGACCATGTATCTAGCTCATGAGTGGTTACGTTTCCAGGTTGAACAGAAGTTGCAAGATTGAGCATCCATGCTTAGTACCCTGCTTGAGACAAAATGGGTAAGAGAAGACAACCGCACTTGGCTGACTTGATACAAGATAGAATTTTAGTGTATGATAGGAACCAAGCGCCTGGATTTCTTTTTATGCCATTTAACACATTGACAATCCTATTCAAGTGAATAAAATGCCTTCTCAAAAACTACCAGCATCAAAGTGACCTGGCCTGGGAGCTTCTGAGCATGAGCCAAGGCCATATGTAGTCTGTGCAGGTTATAACTTCAAGCATGGTGCAGCATAAAGTCACTTTGTGTGGGATGTATTAGATGGTGAATTACATTGGTAAGGTATATTATCAGGGTAAACACTTCGAATTTCTAAGGGAAATTAGATATTTAGAGCCACATTCATCAGTGAAGTGGAAGGTTTAGGCATAACTGAAGTATGTATGTCCTCATCCTGACTATACTTTTCATTGACCCATGCAAGTACTGTCCACATAGGTCGAATAACAGCCGAGGACAGTTGTTTAAAGAATTTAGTGGAGAGTCCATTTGACGATTATGTTTTTACTCACTGCTTAGTGGATAATATATCAATAACAGCTTCTCACCTGTCAGATAGAGATCCAGTGCTGCACAGGATTTGGCATCCAGGCATACATTTGAGTTTGATTGCCTGACTTTTTTATGACTGTAATACAAAATTGATACTTAACACGTTTGATATGCAAATATTTTATACACATTAGAAGAGATCATTTGCTGTGAAAATCTCCGCTTCATTACACGTGGTGCCCTGTTGTGTGCTCTGAATGTACTTTCAGATTACTATTGGATGTGCTAAATCATTACCTAGACCATAATAGGTAGGAGGAACATAATATAATGTATAATTATGTATTTACCTTTTTGTAAACCTTTAAAAATGAAGGGGTCTATTATAATAACGGGCGGATCACCACTGTCCGTATGGCGGTGGCGATCCGCCTGCCATTACTGACCACCCGCCTCCCATTTCCTGGCGGACGGAAAGACCATCTGCCGGTTTTCTTCCCGTCCACGAGTTGACCGGGTGGAAAATGGGCTGAATATGGTCGCGGTGTCTGGAAGGTGGAGAAGTACCTTTCCATGGCAGCGTTGCCACCATGGAAAGGCATGCGGTGCCTGAATGTGGGGGCCCGTTGCAGGCCCCCAGGGGTTTGGGGGGTGGGAAGCGCACATGTGGGGTATTTTTGCATGCTCATCATGGCAGGCACCCCGCGGTGCCTGCCACATTGTGCATGCAAACGCACAAGGTGCATCCACAGCATTGTGGCCGGAGGTGCTGTGAGCACCGACCGCCACAATGTTGTGGATTGGGGATGCCACCGCGACGGTGGCATCCTAATTTCCCACGCGGGGCCGCCGCACCACTGGCAGTCGGTCCCAGCACTGCTAGGGTGGCGGACAGACGAAAGTCGGCCCACCATCCTAATAGATCCCTAAGGCCTGATTACGACTTTGGTGGTGCAGCACGGGGTCTGCCCTGCCGCCGCACCACCACATTTGTGGTCAGACCACCCACCAGATTAGGAGTTTCCTACTGTTTGGCAGGAAAATGGGCACAGCAATGGGAATGCCAAAACAAGGTCCTGCATGGTATGGACTGATACGTCTATGTTGTACAGAAACTAGGGTGCATGCACACAGGGGGGCATATGTTGTGCCCCCTGTGTGCATCTGAATGTAGAAGTATTACAGTGCCCTCCTGTTTACTCTACGATATGGTGGTCATGGAGGAGGAACCCTCATGACACCTCCGGCAAAGAGGAAACTCATAATAGGCTTGGTGGAACCGTGGCAGTCCAGCCAAGTATTATGCGGCCTCCTGACTTCCGCAGCACCGCCAGGTGGGGCTATGGCGGTCTGACCGCCCTAGCCATAATAGGTTGGTCGGGAGACTGCCACTGTCACCAGACTCATAATATGGCCATTAGAGATTTAAGGGAACCCAGCAAGTGGTTTTCCTGCAGCATAAGAACAGCTGCTGAACATGTTTGAGGAAATATAATGGGGGGTTCAGCATCAGGCAGCAGGCCCTACTGGCCTCTTAGTCATGCTGCCCTGCCCTATTTCAGCTCATCCTTACATGAATGGCTTAGTGGAATTGTACTTGGGGCCTCTTCAAAGTCAGCAGAGGCTTTGCTTGACTGCTGATTGTCAGGCACAAGACACAGGACAAGCCCTCTAAAGTTGCAGGATGCCGAATTCAGGCCCACAGCATGCACTTTGAAAGGCAAGAAGGCTACATTCGAGACAGGCCCCTGCAACTCAGGCACTCAACATCAGTAGCCAGGATTTGATTGGGCATGGCCACTGGCCTTTCTATTTTTCTACTGTTTCAATCAATCAGCCTTCCTGAGATGCTGGATTGATGAAAGATTATGTTGACCGGTAAAGAGGAGCCCAAGCAGGAGTGAAATAAAATGGTGCTAGCCATGTTGGTAGCTTCAACTACGCCCTCTATTAAATTCCACTTTTTTTTTTACCTCTTACTGGTTCTATCCCTCCCATTTATCTTCATTGTATCCACTTCCATTTCCTCTTTACCCTATTCTCATAAATAACTTTTATATCCACATCATTGCAAACTTCTCCCTCCCTAAGGGGCTGATTACAAGAGCAGCAAGACCACCAATGACAGGCTGTCGGTGGCGATCTCACCGCCATCGGAACCACCTTCATCGCCCACCATTTTGGGATGGTGGGTGGTGTGATGGCAGTAGGAAACACTGACCGCCATGCATCACATGGGCTCCTTGAGCCTGTGGGTGCAGCGGAGGGCCTCGCAATACGGCACCGCCATAGGGATTACCATGTCCCTCCCCACCAGCATTGAAAGGCTGGTAGAAAGGGACACTGGAGACCCACAGCGGCCCCCCCTGGCCCTCAGATATGGGCACCATGTGGTGGCAGTCGCATCATAAAGCCTATGTCGGAAGCGTTGACAGTCTGTCAGGTGGGCACGATTTCAGATAGGGTGGCGGGGGAACATTACGTAATCAGCCCCTTAATTTTTACATTTTGCTTTTGGAAGATCTCTCCCTTTATAGCTTTCATGCCCTATTTATGCTCTCAACTCGAATTAACTGTTTTCATTTGTCTTGTACCGTTACCTTTAACTATTTCTCTACATTCATTTAGGCTTATACTTTATTCAATAAATAACTGCTTCTCCACTCTTTCAGCTTCAACAATACAGGTGGAACACAACAGGGTTCAGGGGACATGTACTATAAGCAAGACATTGTAGGGCTCCAAGTGTATTTATCCCCAACTGTTTCCACCATAAAAGAAAGACTCCTCTGTAATGGATATGTATCAGTAGAAAGCAATTGACTACATCCTACGAATAACTCATACTACTTATGTAAAAATAACTATTAATTCCACATTTCTGTGCAAGCCTGCAATTCAGATTCAGAGTGATCCTGAATCATGTTCCATTGTAGTCCCCTATTTGCAGACATCCTGCAGCTCTTTCTTAGACTAATTTAAAAGTCCCAGGGTAATACATTATGCTGGTAATTTTAGTATTACGTCTTCGAAGACAGGCCCCTGGGATAAATCCACTTAAAGGGACAGTGTAAATGCCTAGATACAGTGCATGCATCCGCAAAAATGTGAAGCATGTGTTGAGAATACCATTTATACAGAACATGGTCTTGGTTAGATAAAACCCATAACCCAGCCACACAGTATGCAGTTAGTAATTTATAACTAGACCGAGAACAAAAATGCCACCTTAGCAAATTCCAGAAATGTAGGGTGTAATTTTTTTCCTTTGTTTTTATTGCAGAACTTCAGTCATCTGTAAACATCACAGCACGCTGGGTTACAATATGCGAGAGTAACTTAGAGGAAATAAACAAAAAATTAACTACATACATCCGAGTGCCCTCCCACTGTCAGCAACGAGGCCAAGAATAATCTGAGACTAGGTCAGAGATCAACATTATACTATATATTTCCCCTTGAATTTAGGGAGTCATTAATTTTTTGGCATCCAATATGCCAGCCCTCTGGGTCAGAGGAGGCTCTCAGCTCTCCACCACAGCAAAGGTCCTACTGCTCTAATTAGAGATACCTGCCTAACTGGCAGGGATATTTGTGTTGCACAACTGACAGTGCATTTTATTCAGAGCTGTGTAAGAGAAAACCCCCAAAAGCAGGACTTTATTGATGTCATGCTTGGCAAACAGGGAGACAGGCACCCAGCTGGGACCTCAGGGGCCTTGAGGCTCCTCCAGGTGAAATGCTGGGCCCCAAAAGATGGGGTCTCCAGAGCCGAAATCATACTAGGGAGGAGGGCCTTGTGGCCCCCTTCCACATAGTATAAAGGCTGGGCCACTGGGGATGGGTTCTGTGCTGTTTCTATGCATAATTATTAATGAATAGGCAGCAAGAATAATCCATTATGTAGATTTAAAACCAATCACAATAAAAGAGGTATGTATGACAAATACAATAAGTGCAAATATTCCATTTGATTATGATTACATTAAGTAATGAAGGCCTTTCAGACGGAAAGTAAAAAAAGAGTCATAACCAAGAAATCTAGTTAATACAGAGTATTGATTTAAAACATAGCAAACAGATAAAACCTAGATATTCACAACTGACATTTACAAGCTGCCAATTATGAATGATTCTAGTATGTTTTAGCTCGTTCAAAACGAATGATCACTAAATGAAGACATTTTTCGTAGCAGCAAAAAACGTATTTGAAAGTCCTTGAGATAAAGTTCTATCATCACACATAGCATCCTGCGACCAGCCTGGTGAATAATTGGTTGTAAAATGTCCAGAGTGATTCAAGCAATCATGACCATAGGCATATAATATCTTATATTGATTCTATTGTGCTATAAGTTAAACAACAATTTTTGTTATTCATACTCATACACATCCTCAATTTTCAAAACTCAGATATAAAATAATCTCAAATACTTTTAGTTGCTGCATTCAGATTTTGATCTAGGCAAGCCTGTTTCATACAAAAGGTACAGTTTTCCACTACACGTTTTGCATTATTTTACTTGTGGCGATTGAGAAGAAAGTTTGTGTCTTCGATTTATAGATATTCATGGAAATTAAGACTTTCATTGAAGCCATACCAGCTCCAGCAGAGACACAATTAGTTTACCAAATTAAATATCAGCAAGAATCTTTAAAGAAAAATGTACAACACAAGTCCAAGAAAGCAGTGAGGAGTTGATGATCCCAAATTAAATAGTCTTTGAATGCATTGCCTAAAGATTGCATCAAAATGTACTTTTTCACAAGTAAAGGTTATTAATTCATGTAACTTGGTTAGACTTAATTTCCAACTGACAACAGAAAACAGCTGGGTCTAATTTGTGGCCTCCATGATTGACAGCAAACCTTTCATGCCACTATTAACACTCAAAGATCAGACAGATAGTTTAGCAATATAACGATTCAGATTTAATTTCTGGCCAATAATAACTAACAGGTGTAGGTGATTCCTAACATTTCCATTTAAAAGAGAATCTATCATCCATTGGAAAGTGGATTTTGAAAGCCAAAATAAAGGATGGCACGGTTTATATTTTGGAGGACAGTATACTCCATCACAACAGTGACTGATATCCCATCCGCCAATTAATAAATTAAGTTATATTCTAAAAGATGTATATCTCAGTGGATGGGATATCCATCACTGCTGTTAGGGAGTAAGCCGTCTGCTGAAATATAAATCAGACCCATAGTCTTAGTTTTTTCCTAGATTTTTCATCTATTATTATTTTTCCAGATTAATCAACTATATTTGTAAATCGATTTGAGTCATAGTGGCAGGATTAAATTGTCAGCATAAGCAAGTTGAATAAATCCTTTGTCATCAAACTTCACTGTTACTTCTACCCACAACTGGGACTCATTCATGCTCTGAAATAAACCTATATGACCTTGAGAAGTCCTTTGTCAATATATTTTTGAGACAACCACCGCAGTAAGGGTTTCCATGAAAATAATCAAAAGGTAATATTGATGGCCAGGACAAACTCCAGCCCATTTATGGGCACTAAACCGTAATGCTGCATAAACAAACTATAGCAATGCCTCAAGTAGTATCCCCCATTTCCAATACATTTGCAGTAGTTAGCTTTATTCCTGTGATATAGGTTGTCCACATTAACATAGTTGGAGAACCAGGCCAGTAAGGAGATAGGATACTTAGGGCTTAAAGACAATCCGGAAGAAAGGAAATGTGAGAATCTGAGGCAGTCAAAGATTTTACTGAGTGAGATCTCTGAGAGATGTAGGACAGGTGTAATTTTGTGTTCTGAATTTTGTTGTTCTTGGACAGTTTAGCTTCCAGGAACATGGTCTGATATTGTGTGTGTAGAAGACAGTTATATATGGAAATTAAACCCCCATGAGTGACGAAACCTGTACTTCAGATGAAATGACCCATATCCATGTTATGTAGGATACCACATGATGCTCTCCATAAATACAACATAGACATTCCCGGAGTGTATCTGTTGATCGCATACATGTCCCATTGGATTTCCTTTTGGTCCTGCTCTTTCCTGTTTTTCGTTCTTCTTTATGTTGTCTTTTTCTTTGTCTCTTTTCTGTTTGGTGTTTATATTATATTGCATCACTTTCGTAGTTGATATATGAAACAAGCAACTGTAATGTACAAACACAGTAAACCTATGTCCTTATACGGCTTGTAATCAAGTGGAACAGAGACATGTAATTAAGCCAACATTCTAATATTGCGTTTGATACAATTGACCGTTCCGATATGACAGAACTTTCTTTGTCAACACTCATGGTATATGTAAGGTGTGTCAATCATCACCTACCGGCATTAACTGATATGCAATTTTGTTTTCTGTGTTGTCCTCCCTTTCTACGAAACAAATAAAAACTATTTAAATAAAAAAAAGACTACTCCCTGTGACCATCAGTAAACTTTTCCTTCAGAAAAAAACTGCCAATGCTTCTGACAAATTATTGATTTAAAAGTTCAATTCTTTGTATTAGTTAAAAAAAAAACAATATTCAATGCAGTATTATAATGCAACAAGCTTCATTGCGTTAACATGCTTTCAAAGTGGGTGAAAATGGGACAGAAGCTCCTTTGAGGAGATTAAATGAGAGATTTTTAAGAACCAACATCAGGTCATTTAGGTTAGTTAAAAACAGGAACATTGAAAAGACCAACAATAAAATATTGTGATATAATTATCTAAGGAAAGAAGCATATTTTACCCATTTCGGGCAGACCTTAAAATGCAACGGGGATGCACGTAAATCACAGATTGTGTCTGCCCTGTATTTTGGCCAGTGTGGACTCACCCAGCTGCTTTGCTAATAATATAGTTTATATTTTGGTCAGTCACATCGTGAAAGTGTGTTTTTCTCCAAAAGCTTTGTGTGCTGTATGTTGACAAGAGCTGTTTCCATTATATATTATATAAAAAGAGTAAGGTTCATTGTATGTGAATGGATGGCTTTGCGCACTTTCTCAGCTCTCTGCTCTTGATTCAACGGCTTTCTTCCATTTTGTTAGTCCTACAGTGAGGCATTTCATTCTAAAAATGCTCTGAATGGATACATAGCATCCAACAACACTGTACATGAATTGACTATTTTATAATCTGGCATGGAGCACTCCATCCGTGTGCATATGTTTCCTTCCTCTCTCATTTTTTATACTATGGCTTAAAAAGTATGCTTTCTTATCCTTCTCACTGGCTCCCCCCCCCCCTCCCCCCCATTGTGCCTGAGCCACTCATTATCCTGATTGGGGTGTTACTTTAATGTATTTATTTATTTTTATTAAGGTCCAAGCGCGTGCAAAGTGCTATCATGACAGTTACTTTTTTTAATGTTTTTGCATGCACTTCCCCCCCTAATTTAACATTTGAGATCACCATTGTAACAAGGCTAAGTGCCCCTTAAAATGTACATTCAATATGGCCTTCGATGTCATAAAGGCTGCTCATGCATAAATCAGGACAAACCTGTGTACATGCATCTCAACACATTCCCCATGAAGCTACGCCTCACAATGCATTTGTGTACACCAGCGTCCATATTAGAATGGGTTTCCTTAATAAATAAAAAAAGTCCAATAATGGCAGTTGTGCGTACACGTGTGTCTTGCTTCATGCTTTTACCTGCCAGTAGCACCAAGCATTGGCAAGGCCAATTGCTCAGCCTTTCAATGCTAACATCTAATATTAGGACTTCCTTTCGGGTAAATCAGTAACCATTTTGATTAAAATACTTTACAGTGGTACTTAAATCGTGCAAGGCAAGACAGAGTAATATGCTACTCATACTGCACATAGCTGCATAAAATGCAGAGTAATGTTATTTATGCAGCATCTATATGGCTGTATAGATTTTACAGCTCTGTACCTTCATTCATTCTGTGTAAAATCCTCGCAAATCTATAAAAGGAATGTAATGGAGGCTCACAAGGTGAGCTTCAGGTTGGGAAGAATGTGCATAAGCTATCTGGGTAAAAATGTCAATGCTCACCTGATGGATTTTAGCTTACCTGGTTCTAGGTCATTATTTTGTGACATAATTAACATCAAAAAATTCTAAATCCCTACCTAAATATCGCTAAATTAAACGCCCAAAAAAATCAAAAATCTTTTTCCTACAAAACCTTTCAGTTGTTTCGTGCCTTAGGGCAATGTTTGAGACGCCTCCTACTTCAAAGGCTATGTACCGGCTTCTTCGTCTGATAGTCAAGTTGTTTTTTTTAGCCTTTTTTACTGATATTTTTTCTTTCTTCTTTATAGGAATGGAAGTGTTACTGTCATATTCAACCTTTTCTTTGTGCAGTTGATTCCAGTTGGAAATATAAAGAATGCAATGGTGTTAGGCATTGAAGCAAATAAAAGTGACCTTTTGCAGACATTTCAGATTGATACAAAGAGCATCGAGATCACAGGTAACTCAGACACTTTGGCATCCTTTAATGTTAAAATGTATCTTCAATATCATTTCTGCAGGATCAAAGCAAATCTTCTTATTTTTTTATTTTCATTTTTCTCTGACTGAATTCCTCAGCAAATGCACGAACCAAAATTGAAGTATTACACTTTAAAACTAGTGTCTTAGAATGCAACAGAGTTATGGACCATATGTCTGCTCATGACTAGCTGAGTGTATTATGCTGAGGCTGACATCTGGACTTTCAGCAGACATAGGGGGTATTTACTAACAATTCGCGCAATGGAGCACAGCAAGGCAAGTAGCTTTGCAGGATGTATGAGCATAAGCTGAAAAGAAACATATTTACTAAGATATTGCACTCAAAAGCTCCTTTCCTGCCCTGGCACAATTGGGGTTCCCCAGCCCCTATGCCGGCAACCAGAAGGTGCAAGGGGGCCTGCGTTAAAGGTAGGATGTATTTTGTGCAGGAAGGGATACTTTCCTGCAGAAAGGCAATCCTTAAGGGAATTTCCCTCTTTCTTTATGTGTTGTAGAATGCAGCATGCATAGAAAGAGGAAGTAACAAGGAGAAATAAAGATATTTTCTTCATGACGCCTGGTTCAGGAAAGCAGAGCATTTTGACACATTCCAAGATTTAGAAGTCCTTGTAAATCTGGCAATGCACCAAATGCTTGGGAACACCTGTGCTTCACCCATAAAAAATCCCATTCAAAGCCATACAAGTCTGATTTGTGTGGCTTTGTTACTCAAAAAAACCATTTTGTGTAGTGGCCGCACATAAAAAGTGGCACATCCACCACGTAAAATGTTGGAAAATGTGGACTGTGGTCATTAAGTTCAGTTGACTGACCTCATGTGTTGCAAGGTGCAAGGGACCTTTTTCCTAGAGTGCCCAGCTGACCTGTAGCAACTGAGCCTGTAATGGACCAAGCTGTTGGCCTCTGCCTGACATCATGTGAGTCACTAAATACCTATCTTAAGGTCCTGGTGCTTTAGAAGTGTATTCCTGTGATGAAAGTTCAGAAACATTTGAAATCATTTCATGCACACCTGTGGACCCTTAAAATGTTTTCACTTGTTTTGACTTTCAGACTTCCAGTGACACTTGATGATTATCCATTTGTGACACCCAACCTTAACATTTGCACCTCCATTAGAATATTTTAATTTGCACAGCCAAAGTTTTCAGCTTATCTAGTAGCTCAAAGATTTTTCTTTAACTAAAACATTGCTCTGCATCAGATTTGTGTTGATGGATAACTCTTACATGCATCACTTACTCTACATATGCTCCAACATGGACAAAAAGATAATTATTGGTATTATTTCTGTTGGCCTGCACAGATTCTAGGTCAGTTATACACTGAGGTCCTGAATGACTCAATGACATTTTACAATTGAATTTTAAGAACATGATTACACTCTTTGGGGCAGATTTATGTTAACTGGCGCATCCCGAGGGATGCGCCAGTTAACATGCGCCACAGTGCGCCACAGCTACGCCACCCATGGTGCGCTGCATTTATGATGCGGCGCACCATGGGGCAAAAACGGCACAGATGCGTGACGCATCTGTGCCGGAAATGTGGCGCATTGCTAGAGTTGCGTCGCAAGCGCGACGCAGCTCCAGCAATGCTCTGGGGGGGCCTATTCTTTCAATGCTGCCTCAAGCCTTACGCCTGCTTCAAGCAGGCGCAGGGTTTTGACGCAGCATTGCCCTGAAAGTGACTGAGTGAAATCTCATAGATTTCACTCAGCCACTTTCAGGAGGCGTTCCTGCGCAGGAACGCCCCCCCTGCGCAGGAACGCCTCCTCATGGCGCAGTGCTGTACAACGTGACGCATCTCCTAGATGCGTCACGTTGTAAATAGGGCGCAAGGATGCGCCATGTTTCCGTGCCCTTGCGTCACGCAACGGCGGCGTAAACGTGGCGCAAGCCTTTCATAAATCTGCCCCATAGTATATAAAATGTTTCAGGCCTGTGTCTTGTCTTCCTGGTGGTAACTCATGGCTATAAGCTATGATTAGCCATTGCTTTTTATTATTGAGAGGTGTTGGAGGATGTGTATTTTTACATTATAATTGACTCTCTACACATATCAATCTCCAGCAACATTCTAGTTACAAAATGATCCGTTTCACAGGTGATTTAGTTTTCTATATGGGAGTGTTGCCATTTTCCTGGTTCAAATTCTTTTTCATTACTTTCATATTTGCACACCTTATGTTTTACACATTTATAGATTCTTTTTTATTGTACTGTGCTAAGTTACTATGGTATGGTTTGCATCATCGGTGTTTCTTCCCGAAAATGTCAAGAAATGAATTTCCCTTCCATAGACTGAGACGATTAGAAGTTATCTGAGGAATACACCCTTCTCAATTTTTCCATCTTGATCCAAAGATAGCACTCTCCAATATTTATGGAGAAGTGTTCTTTCATGATTACATTTAGAAATACATTTAAGTGGGTCTTCTTATTTCACAGCCATTTCTTCATGCGCATTACATTATTTTATTGTTTGAGATATTGATCAGGTCTTTTCTGCATGCGATTACAATGTTCTAGTGTCAGAGACTTTGAGTAGCCATTCTCTTGGAATTTCAAGAGCATGGCATGGATTTGTCTTTCATTGCCATCTTGCTCTAAACATTTATGTCTTGATGGCAGAAATTCCTGTCGGTGGCACCTCTGGTTGGACCCAGCTATGTGCAAATCTGCTTTGACCCTGTTCCAGTGGGAACAGTCCAGATTGAACTGCCAGACCAAGTTCTCTCTGAAACAGAACACAAGCAACCAAAGACTGGTTTTGACCTTATTGTGGCTCACCAGCCAAGTATAGCTTGGTTCCAGTGGCACAGTGTGCACAAGACCGATGTCTTGGCATGCTCATCCACCTATGACAACACATTAAATCAGACAAAAAAAGGGATGGATGAATGCATGATTAATCTCAGCCACTGGTAATCATTCAGGCTATATCCAGATGCCAGAGATTAATTCAAGCATTCAATCCTTTGCCTTTTGTGCACATTGTGAAAATATTGAGAAGTTTTTATCCCTAATCCATGCTCAGTTGTAATATGCTGTGGAAACATCTTTTGTGATCATTTGTTTGAGCTTTTTCACAGTATCCCATCAAGTTTAAATCTGTGATGTGATAGTGCATGCAAATATAAAAATACTTGCAGCCCGTCCCGACGTTGTCCGGGTATGAATTGCTGCCGGCCAGTAGAATATTGTTTTGTAGGATTTCGTTTAGATAGCATTTCTTATCTGTGACAGGCCTGTGAAACGCTCCCATTCACAGTGCACTGCTGTGTGTGTGTGTGAACTCGAGTTTCCCTACTTTATTTTTTCTTGCAATATTATATAGCGCAAACTCGACAACATGGCATGAGCAAAATTTACATTACAGAAGAACACATTCATCTGTGGTATGCACGGGGAGACAAAGTGATTTACCTGGAATCACAGGATGTTGAGCTGATGCCGAGATTCGAACGTAGCTCCCCAGCTCTAAAGTTAGCAATTCTAGAACTTGTGGCGCGAGGTGTGTCTAAAAGTGTATTTCGGTGCTGGCCATCAATGAGAGAGACCTGTGCATTTTTCAAATGGGTGGTGAAAAAATATCAGTATGTTGCTGGAGATGTGTGCCACCGTGCCACCAATGTACTTACCGGGGGAGGGTAAACACCCATTATTCCGCAACTTTCTTTCCGCATACCATCACTCCGCATACTTTCATTACGAAAGTACCATGACTCCGCAATGCCATTATAACGCATGGCATTACATTTTATATGCTTTTACCACGCATACATTTACAACGAAATTCGTTGTAAATGCATGAATGGTAAAAGCAATGTTTGGATAAGGTAGGTATGGGTATAAGGGTATATGTTTTGGGGTACTGAGGTATATGTTTTGGGGTGTTTGGATATTTTAAGGGTTCAGATATAGTTTTGGGTTATGGGGTACAGGGGTAGTTTTAGGGTTTAGGGATAGGTATGGGTTTTGGAGTACAGGGGTATTTTTAGGGTTCTGGGCTAGGTTTGGATTTTGGGGTATAGGGGTATTTTTAGGGTTCAGGGGTAGGTTTGGGTTTTGGGGTACAGGGGTATTTTTAGGGTTCAGGGCTAGGTTTGGGTTTTGGAGTACAGGGGTAATTTAGGGTTCAGGGGTAGGTTTGCGTTTTGGGGTACAGGGTTATTTTTAGGGTTCAGGGCTAGGTTTGGGTTTTGGGGTACAGGGGTATTTTTAGGGTTCAGGGGTAGGTTTGGGTTTGGGGTACAGTAGTATTTTAAGGGTTCAGGGCTAGGTTTGGGTTTTGGGGTACCGGGGTATTTTAGGGTTCAGGAGTAGGTTTGGGTTTTGGTTTACAGTGTTATTTTTAGGGTTCAGGGCTAGGTTTGGGTTTTGGGGTACAGGGGTATTTTTAGGGTTCAGGGGTAGGTTTGGGTTTTGAGGTGCAGGGGTATTTATAGGGTTTAGGGCTAGGTTTGGGTTTTGGGGTACAGGGGTATTTTTAGGGTTTAGGGATAGATTTGGGTTTTGGGGTACAGGGTATATTTACAAGGTTAGTGTTTAATGTTGTTGGGGTATTTTAAGGAGTAAGGGTGGGTTATGATTATGGGGTGCAGGGGTATTTAAAGGGAGCAGGGCGGGATTAGCACACGAGATGAGACATGGCATGAAGGGCGGAACGTACCACACGCCCCCAGCGTTTGTCACGCCCCCAGCACACGCCCACAGCACAACGCAGACACGCCCACGATGGACTACTTTGCTGGCACAGTTCTTTTACCTTTTAAATGTATATGGTGGGTGTCTGCATAGCCTATGTCCTTCTGCTTCGACTGCCCTTTCCAACGCTGTATTGGGTGTTGTGATTGGTGCTGTGGCTCCTGAGATTACCCGCCTCAAAGGTTTGAGCTCTGTCTTTATTATATTAGTATGGATGACAATAATGCTGAATGTGTTCTTCAGACGTGTTCTTATTGTTGACACTGTTGGTCACATAGGAGAACATTGAACATTTCAATGAACTTTGGGTGTGAGGCAAATTGTGAGCATTGTTGAATGTTCTATTTTCCTCTGGCTCACTCCTTTTAGAATATTCTTGTGTTATGCTTTTTATGAGATTTGTTTCCAAGTCCTGATACCATGAGCGTTCAATTTCCTCATTGCACCTGTCATACAGGAAGTTACCAATGGGCACCTGATTGACCCTTTGTCTGAAAATTTTATGAATAGGTTTTTATTGTCTCATAAATGTTTTATAGTTTCTCTTTGAGCCTACATGATGTTAGATCTCTGTCTTGCCTTTTAGTGCCTCGGCCACTTCAGGTCTTTTGTGACTAACTCAAAGTAATTGCCTACTGTTGCTGCTGACAATATTCGGTGGAACCTTACTCCACTTTCTTGTCTGACAAATATTCAAATTTGCACAAGGTAACATGTTTTATTGTCAGGGTGTGTGAAAGGTCCTTGGTTTCCCTGCACAGCATAATGGCGGCCACATTATGAGACTGTCAGGCGATCAGGCTATTCAGACCCACAGATTTGGATCTATTGATATCAAAATGAATTATAAAAGAAATGAATCCCAATCTAGTCTGATTTCAATATTTGTAAGTGACAACTTAACAGTTAAAATAAACAAACAAATAACTCTTTACCTGACACACCAACAGTCTGTCCTGAGTAAAGTTCAACATGCTAATTTTGCTATAGTTGCTGTAGCACAACGTAGAAATTTCTATGCGACTTAAAATGGAAATTGCTACTTTTACTCCCGTTAGAACACTTTTGTCTTACCTTAACCATGAATCATGAAATAATGAAATAAGCTAGATAAATCTAGTCACTCACCAATTTTCACCAGGATCGTCAAAAATGGCAAAATGATTGACACATCAGAACAAACATTTCCCGTGCAAACTACAACTTAACTAGATCTATGGAGTTGTTAAAGCATTTAGTCACCACATTGTTTCTTCTTCTAAATACAGGGGCATAGCTGTCAGTGGTGTGGCCAGTGCAGTAGCACCGGCGCCTGGTAGGAAGAAGGCGCAGTCTGCCCTGCACTCACTCAGATAATTATTTGACCGGGGCATCATGTAGCCTGGCTCAGTTTACTCTCCGTAAAGGGGCGAATGTGGTCCCTAGGCTAGACTGACGACTTTTGTGCTGGAAACCAGGGTCCGAGCCTCGGGGTCGCGTCCACATCCTGTGATTCTGGGTAAATCACTAAGGGGCAGATTTACAAGCCCCTTGTGCCTCATTTACGCTGCAGTTGCGTCACTTTTGTGACGCAGCGGCGGCGCGAATCCTGCTCCATGGTGCGGGGGTACTTACAACGTGACGCATCTGGGAGATGCGTCACGCTGTAATGCCCTGCGCCACATGTTGGCATTCCTGTGCAAGGGGGGCGTTCCGGCGCAGGAACGCCTCCTAAAAGTGGCTGACTGAAATCTAGAAGATTTTGCTCAGTCACTTTTAGGCCCATGCTGCGTCAAAACCCTGCACCTGCCTGAAGCAGGCGTAAGGATTGACGCAGCATTAACTAGATAGGGCCCCCAGAGCATTGCTGGAGCTGCATCGCACTTGTGACGCAACTCCAGCAATGCGTCACTTTTACGGCACAGATGCGACACGCATCTGTGCCGTTTTTGCACCATGGTGCGCCGCATTATAAATGCGGCGCATCCATGATGAGGGAGTTGTACCGCAAAATAACTGGCTCATCCTTGCTGATTTGCAGGGATGCGCCAGTTATTGTAAATATGCCCCTTAATCTCCTCGAGGCTGAATTTATAACGTAGCCGGTGCTCATGTAAAGCGCTCCAACACCTTCCAACACCAATCTAATGCTTTTACACAAACCTGCGATGTCTTCCATTCTGGTTCACTTATTTCAGCTAAACGGTCTGCTGTAGCGAAGTCAATGGAAATCTGAACATAACATGATTTACAAAGCTTTAAACAAACAAACTTGTATAAGTCGCTGGAAAACGGCAGTGCCCAGATCTTGATGTGTAGCCTTGCAGGGTGCTTCTTTACAATGTGTGATATGATCAGATTTTGATAGCTTCCCCAATTACTTATTGATATTAAAGATTAGTAAAGAGTAAACAACAAATGAATGCACTAACAAACTTTTTGAATTTCGTTTTCATCTTCCACCAAGATACTTCTGATAAAAGCAGTTACAGAAAAATATATCAACAACACTACCTAAAAAGATTAAGGCCCTGATGTAAGACCATGTTTTGTGCTCGCAAACAGGTTATCGGCCTATTTTTTACCACAAAATAGGTCTGCTCTATTTACAAACCAGTGCCTACTCTTAAAAAATTAAACAGTAACATTTAATTTTTCTTTTTTAAATGCATCCCGTTTTTCTTTAATGGAAACGGCTGCATTTAAAAAAAACCTGCTTTATTTAAAAGCAGTCACAGACATAGTGGGCTGGTGACCCCGGCAGGCCACCATCCCTGGGAGTGGCAGTCATTCCTAATGGGGTCGCAAATTGCACCTGCCTCATGAATATTAATGAGGCCGGCAATTTGCGACCCCATTAGGAATCGCAAACAGTGTCTGAGACACAGTTGTACATTCCTATTTGTGGGTCGCAAATTGCTAGTCGCAAAACAATGTAATGTGTGACTTGCAAATTGTTAGGGTCATACATCTGGCCCAAAAAAAGCTAAGGCAAAATTCACAATGTTGGTATTTTGCCACTAATGCTATAACAACAAAAAGACTTCATCTCCTTTCACTTATCTACTCAAATGTATAATGCAAAGAATGTATACATGTACTAGAATTGCAAATCATGCACTGATCACTCCTGTTGGCTTCTTACGTGCCCATGCTTTTGTGCCTCATACTCCTTAGTAGACTGTTGATTCTTTATAAGTTTTAATTTATAAGACGCACACTGTTTGTTGGAACTGGCCCATTCTGCAGGGTTATCCCCAAACTTTTTGCCTTCCTCCTGTAGTTTTTCTGATGTGTTTTCGTTGGCTTTAGGACTCTAGGCCGTTTACCCCTGCTATTCAGTGCTAAAGTGTATGTGCTCTCCTTTAAACCTGGTAAGATTGGCTTACACATGTTTGGCATATTTAATTTACCTGTAAATCCTGTGTACAGTGGTATCTCATATACCCAGGGCCTGTAAATTAAATGCTACTACAGGTCCTGCAGCGCTTCTTGGGCCACTCAAATAAGTAGCTTTTCAAACCTGCCTCAGGTCTGCCACTGCAGGGCCCGCGTGCATAGTTTACTTCCACAGACACTTGGCTTTTCAAGTTACTTGCCACACCTGAAACACCCCTTTCACTTCATATAGGTCACCTCTAAGGTTGGCCCTTGTAGCCCTAAGGGCAGGGTGATGTGTAGGTGAAAGGTAGGACATATGCCTTTATTGTGTAGCATGTCTTAGTAGTGAAAAATAGCCTATTTGGTTTCTCACTGCTGTGAGGCCTGCTCCTCTCATAGGTTTGCATTTGGAATTCCCTGATATGTTTTTCTGTGGTAATTTCTGATCTGAAAGGAGTAGCGTTGCCAAATTTGGTATGTTTGGAATAGTGGTGACAAATCCTGCTTATTGGTGAAGGTGAATATTTCATTACTATTTTAGAAATGCCACTTTTAGAAAGGAGGCATTTCTGTGTGCTTATGACTCCTTGTTCTTTATAGCCTGATGACAACCCACATCTAGGGTAGAGTGCCAGCTGGGCTTGTACATACTTGTCAGACAGCCATCATAAAGGAAGGGTTGAGTGTAACAGGGTTGCATCTGCATTCATCTACATACTGAATGGTCTTCCTGACCTGGGAGATATGGAGGTGGGGTGCAACATTTGTATAGGCTGTGTCCTGCCCTCACACAGAGAGCTTGTTTACCCCTTACTAATGTCTGAACCTAGAGCTGGGATTTGATGGGGGTTTTGTGCACTTCTAAAGTTGCTTTGAAGTTACTACCACATTAACCCTTTCGATGCTGATGACGAGCTCAGCTCGTCATCACCCAAAGGTGTTGTGTGCTGATGACGAGCTGAGCTCGTCATGGTGCCACTAAAATGGCATTTTCCAGCACAGGGGGGGAAAACGCCCAGCAGCCATGTGGTTAAAGACATTTTAAGTATAAGTACAGGGGCTCTATCCCCATGATTTTCAACACTGCATGGGACTTATAACAGGATGCTGCTGGCTCTACAGACTGCATCTTACCAGAAGGAACTATTATGATGCCAGGAGGAACCACCCTTGGACTCCTTTGTTTGTGTGCAGACCTTGTGGCATGCTGGGCTGCAAGAATGACTGCCTGTCTACCTACAAGGACTTTGTGTGCTGGCCTGCTTAATACATTCTTACTTTGGTGCCTTCAGTTTTCATTAGGGGCATGTGGGTTTGTCCCCCCCGTTCTTGTGAGGGGTTCAGGAGGACTCTTTGAATTTCCTGCAGTTGGAAAAGCTCCATTTAAGGATTTGACCCGGCCCTCAGAAGCACCTGGTGATCGCTTATTTCTGCTGTGTTCTTATCCCGTATATCACAGGTTGGGTGTGAATTTGTATTCCTAAGCTGAGGAATCCTAACCCTTGTTGAATCAGCAGTGGTGATGGAATGCTCCCTGTGCGTGTGCTGATCATCACAGGGATGATCTCAGTAGGCCTTCACCCCCTACTTCCAGAGGGCCAGAGTGCTTAGTATTGTCCGCCTCCGGCACGGTGCAATGCCTCCAGCACAGGTTGCCCAAGCCGTGCACACCAGTAAAGTTTCCCTGTCAGTACCTCTCAGCGCCGTCCAGCGCCATGTGGCCTACCACCCAGGGCGAGCCTGGAATGCGAGACTTGTCAGCCGGCCCTGGCCAGAGGCAAGAGTATGCGATGAGTCCCAAAAGGCAGGAATTGAAGAAGCAGTCTTCTTTGTTTTCCCGAGACCACCCCACATGTCGGCGGCAGTCCCAGTGTTGAGGATTGCTGTGTGCTGGTCAGCGTCGGCTCCACAGCTTTGGAGGAGCTACTTGGTATTTGTTGGCCTTGACACAATTTGCTTGTGTGCTTCTGCAAACCGTAGTCTGCATGCTTGGGACCCAGATAGGTCTCCCCACTGATTCTACACGTGGGCCAACCATTCTGGTTCATACCTTGGGGCATTATTTTGATGACCTTATGGGTGAACAATTGACAGAGGCCTCTGTGTCATGGAGTGCGAAAATCACTGAAATTACTGTGTCCTCTGTAGTAGGAACGCTGGTTCTCCTGCGACCTACGTGTTACATCAGCAAGCCATCTGTTCTATTGCAACCAAGCTCACAAGGATTATTGCCTTAACCCTGCTAATACGAGCGCTGGGGTTTCGCCCTGTATGGTGCTATTGTTGCTGACATGATTATGGGTGTTAACTAGTACCGATGGTGATACCTGGTGATTCATGGGTTTTCTCCCTGTAACCTGTTGCATTCCATTGTTTTGCCATCTACTATCAGGATAACGATTATTATTTTAGGATTTACCTTGTACGTACCTTGATGGTGTTTTTTATACATATAAGTCTTTATCTTCTTGCACTAACTGTGATGTTATGATAATTGCCTAGTTGGCAAATGGGTTATCGATTTATGTGGTTTTGGTCTATGTTTATATGCAATAACGATATTTTTTTTATATACTTCTGTGTGTTGTATCTATTGTGGTGGATTTATTGTGTCATTGATGTGAGTGTGTTGCGCACACACTTTACACATTGCCTATAGGATAAGCCTGATTTCTTCTTCCAAGATATCAAGGTGGTGAACAGGGGTTATCTCGAAATGTGTTACTCCCTAACCCCAACTTGAATAGTGGGTTCTGCCTGGGTTAGGTGCATACCTATCCAAACAGAAACACCATTTCTAACACTGCTTCATTAATTCTGTAGTAGCACGGCAAATAATTAAGATAAGGTGATTTGCCAAAGACCACACAATTTCATTAAGTGGCAATGCAGGATTTAATTGCTGAAGTTATTAGGTACATCTCCCCACACTACAGAGTAACATCATGGCAGAGGAATAGGGCAACAATGGATTTAAGTCACCTAGACAAGGTTGTTGATCAAATGAGTGGAAAAGGAGCGAAATGCACTTTTCCCAAGTGTGTCCTCTTTTAATAATTTTAAATCTTTAAGACGCTAAAAACATAGAAGCTAGTACCAAAAGATACTATAGCTGTTGGGAGAAGAGCAGTTATGCGCTGCCAGAGTGTGCTGTTTTCAAAGGATGCTAACTCTCCCCCACCAGCCTAGATCCATGC
The DNA here is from genome assembly GCF_964263255.1 of Lissotriton vulgaris. Lineage (NCBI taxonomy): Eukaryota > Metazoa > Chordata > Amphibia > Caudata > Salamandridae > Lissotriton > Lissotriton vulgaris. The sequence continues at coordinate 276,088,881 of NC_141696.1, forward strand.
TTCATCATTAAGTTGCTTCTCATATGGACTCCACTACTGGCAAAACGGATTTGCTCAGTTGTCCGGAGTGCTCTTATGGAGATCTTATTGTAGTTTATGTACACAATTAATGTTGGGATTTGATAGAGGGAAAGTTAAAATGACCTTTTGGGCATACAGGCTTGCTATTTTCTGTCTGCCAATTATAATATTAAAAGAAAAAATCTTTGGGATCTATAGAGGATATCCACTGATCCCCAGTGTTATTGGTCTGCAGGTTTTCATCATATATTTTAAACCTTATACAAGGTCTACAATTTTCTCCAGGACTTGGATCCTTATTCAGTATAGTTGTGTGTCCTAGTGGCACTTAATTGTACCCTACTAATAAACTATGTGCATGGTGGAATGTATTAAACACTCACACACAAAATATACAATATGTTTGCTTGACTTTTGTTGATATGTTATGTTATGTTACCTGTATCGCTGCAGCGCACTATCACCCATTAGGGTATCCTGGTGCTGTAGTAGATGTGTGTGACTTGCTTTGGGAGGGCTTATATAAAGAGCTATGTCTTCAGCTTCTTAAGGAATTCAAGAAGAGAGGATGAGGTTCTGATGAATTGTGGAGGTCATTCTAGGCTTTATGAGCAATGTATGAGAAGACACAACCTTCTGATCAGCTTTTGTATATGTCTATGGTGTGTGCTAGGGAGAGTTTTGCAGAGTGAAGCTGTATTTATCAAGTACATATAAAGTGCATTGATCAGCATGTGACCTTTGAGCTGGGCATATCATCAAATTGGCTCATTGGTGAGGGGCAAATATAGTAGTCTATTGCTGTCAATACTAATGTATGGACCATATGTGATAATAGGCAAAGAAAGGGGAAGAACAATGATGATATAGTAATCCTAGTTTCTATATGTTATTGGCAATTCAAAAAGAAGATGTGACAGGCATTTGGCAGTTAGATGAAATATTACAATCCACTGAGGAAAAGTGTTGTGACAACATACCATGTCAGCAATTGTATACCCAGTTCCATATTCAGATGGTATAATTTGAAGTTGAAAAATATGGAAATAGAGATATACATCTGGATCGGACTAATGATGTATAATAATGCTATTCAACTCCTTAACAACATGCTTGGCATGATTAGGGAATTTACTCAATTCAGATAAGCAATCTATACTAGTGAACTCCTTAATTTTAGAGGGTCCCATTGTTGTGTATCCATAAAAGTATTTAAATTAGCAACACAAATGCTCATAGTGGGGTCAAAACAACTGATCACTGAGGAAAAGTGAATCTTAGGATTTATTTTGATCCAAGTTGGATCCATGGAATGCTGTTATTAAGACCAGTGAAATTCATACAGAGTTTGCAAACCCATCTCTCTTTTTTAAGTGATAGTTGTTGTTGGATTCCAAGGTGATCAATACACTTTAAGGTATTTTAGGTGGATTTTTAGGTTGCAAACTTATCAGATATCCAGACGCTAGAGCAGGAATGTAGGTTGGACAGTGCTCTTAGATAAAACAGCCAGGTCTTCAGTTTCTTGCAGAGATTGAGCAGCAATTGGGGGGAAGCAGCCTTTACAACACAACTGTTAGAACGCATGTAGTGACATTGCATGCAGTTGCAACCAAAACGGTGTGCAGAAGTTGGTAGAATGTTGGATTTAACTCCAATGCATTCCCTACTGTTGCCTACACTGGAGTTAGATTAGAAAATGAATCTATTCCAACTTCCAACGAGTCGGGGTAAAGTTTGGCGTTGCAACGGCATGCCATGTAATGGCATGCCGTTGTAACGTGACACATCTGCGATGAGGTGGTCCTTATGTGTAGCAAGTGATCATTCCACGTCTTGGTGGCGATATAGGAGATAGAGTGTCCTCCTGACTTGCTCCTGTGGATAAGGGGGCCGCATGCAATTGTGGCTAAGCTTAGATGTATGTTTGAATGGTAGAGTTGAAGTCGGTCATTAAGGTATGCATGTCCAGCATTGTGGAGGGCATAGCAGGTGTAGATGAGCAGCTTGAATTGGTATACTTCTGGATGGGTAACCACTATAGTTCTACAATGTGGGGTGTGATCTGACCCCTTCAGTAGTTGTATAGGATGAGTTTTGCTCAGAGTTTTGGATGGTCTGGAGTCTTTGAGTGAGCTAGTTGGAGATGACGATGTAGAGTTTGTTGCTGTAATCCAGTCTGCTGGCTATGAGAGACTGGGCGACAGTACATCTCATGTACATGGGGAGCCATTTGAACATCTTGTGGAGCAGTCTGAGTGCGAGGAAGCAGGGTATGGTCACTGCACTTACTTGTTTAGTCATTGTGAGTTTGTACAGAGGTTTCTGGCATGGTCTGTGGGATGGTGATGGGTCGCAGTTCCCCTGGCAGCCAGGATGAGTAACTGTTAGAACTGGCTATTTCTGGTTGGCTAAGGCTGACGCCAAAGCTAGGCAGAAACCACCATTCTAGTCAGGGCAAGGGAGTCACACGCCAAGATAACCCCTGCTCACCCCCTTGGTAGCTTGGCACGAGCAGACAGGGCTATCCCGGAGGCAATGTGTAAAGCATTTGCGCCAGCACACAACAGCAACAACATCCTAGGCACACCACAAAAGGAACTCCACACAAGGTTATATAAAAATAACTTCTGTATTGTCAAAACACATCAGATAGAATCACACATGTACATTGTGCCAACTGGCACAGGCAATATTCACAAGGGATGATTTACACCAGGTCAGGGCCACATGGGCCACTGTCAGAATCAACACTTTTAGAAATAGCACTTCTAGAACTTAGAATAAGTATAGCACAAAATAACAGTTATAGATCACATCCAGTAACTACTGGGAACAGGTAAGTACCACTTACGCAACCCTAAACACCTTAGGAGAATGTCATGCAGGGAACCAGGACCTCACTAGGACCACCTGTATTGGAAAGAACAACCACCTAAGTATCACAATACAGTTAGGGGTATAAACAAGAACACATTACACATGATGCATAAAAACATTCAGAGGTGTAGGGAAGGAAAAACACATGATGTGTAAAACATACATTCAGCGGTGTAATAACAAGGCACATGATGCATCAAAACACATTCAGAGGTACCGGAGAGAACACATGATGCCTAAAACATTCAGAGGTGTAAGGAAGGAAAAACACATGATGCATAAACCAACACATTCAGAGGTGTAAAATCAAGGAAGACACATGATGCATAAAAATATTCAGAGGTGCCAGAACCTAACTCAATAGCACAAAAACACATGATGCCTAAAAACAGATGTAAGATCAAGGTGCGTAATCATATTAAATGCATTACATTTCCTAGCACCATATCACATTGCACAAAACTCACATTAAGCAATTACCATCACAAAGATAATCAAATTGCGCCTTAAATAAAATCACATACTAGCCCCCATCCAATATAGGGACTAAAGAGCCCTGTGTCCAGAATGTCAGGGGGCGCTGCCAAGCAGCGCCAGTCAGGGGTGCGCCACTGGCGCAAAACCTAAACGCTGCAGGTACCCACTACTTGCTGGGCACCTGGGACAATCACAAGACCTAAACGGAGCAGCTGCCCACTAATTGCTGGGCAGCTGGGAATCATCAAAACTGCGACAGGGCCCTCACTGGCCCTAGGACAGAACTGCACCAAAATGTTGGAGCCACACAGGCTCTGACACTACACCTAGTCAAATACTGGAGCCACACAGGCTCTTGGGACAATAATGTCCACGTGGGAGCCACACATGCTCTTAGACTAAGATACAGCCTCACTAGGCGGTGGGGTCCCTCACGGGGGACCCGGGAACACTTGGGGCGCCTTGAGCCTCTCCTGGACTCTCAAAATGTACATGTGGCGCTCCTGAGGCTCTCGGGGCTCTTGAAACCAAACTTCTCGCAGGCAGGAGGGGGCGGGCACCGGCAGTCTTTGGCCCGACGCCCCCCCCCTAGCTAAACTGGCCCCCAGAGCCTTCTCATGGCTCCAAATAAATGTGGGCTGTAAGCCTCTTTGGGGCTTGTAGCAAGGAATGCCCCCGGAGCCTATCTAGGCTCTCCAAACAAATGTCAGGAACATTGGAGTCCCGCTCGGGGGACTCTAAATCAACAAATGCCCAAGAGCCTCTCCCAGGCTCTACATCACAAGTGCCCCCACAAGCAACACGACATCCGCCCGGAGCTTGCCGCCTACCCCCCAGCCCTTCAGCACTCACCGGGCTGGTCGGGGCGGCTCCGCTTCACTCGTGGCTTCCTCTACTTCTGCTAGGCCTGTGCTGCCTGCGGCGGATCCCGCGGGAACCCGCGGCCTAGCCCCCACCTATTTTCGAGGACTCTTCACTCTCAGCGAGGCGGGCAGCATCTCCGGTCTCCCTCTTCACACGGCAGACCGTCAAAACGGGCATAGGCTTCCCCCAGGCAAGGGGGAAGCGGAAATCACGCTTGCCAGGCCCCGCCCACGTCACCACAGAATCTGCCGGGCTTCCTGTCCTGAGGGCTGCCAATGGCAGCGCGGCCCTTGGCAGGGAGGCGGGCGCAGCGCCTCCGTATCGATCTCCGGGCCAGCGGCGGTGATTCCAAGGGGCACAACGAGGGGTGAGCTCCCTCTCCAAAATCAATATTAAAGTGAGGTAGGCACTCGCTAGCACGAATGAAGCGCTCCTAAGCGCCAAAGGCAGATGAAGCGCTCCCCAGCGCTACGACAGTCACCAAAGCGCTTCCAAGCGCTAGAAGCAGAGCAAAGCGCTATTGAGCGTTGGGGACCATAGGAAAGCGCTCCCAGGCGCCAGGGCAACAGAAAGTCACAAAAGTCCTTCAGGGGTCCAGGACCTCAGCAGTCCAGGACATAAGGTGGAGCACAGCAGCTCCCAGAAAAGGAAAGTGCATAAGATATCCAGGGGCTGGGCAGGGCCCAGGGATTCCCCTGGGCCCAAGCAGCAGCACGCCCCTGGTAGGATTCCAGTCAGAAACAAGAAAATTTTGGAAGGGGACACAGCCCCTTTTTATACTATAAAATCCTTTGTCTAAAGGGTGCAGTCAGTGTGAGACCCCACTAGAACTGGTTATAGGGAACTCCTTTCAGTGTGAGGGGCAGAGGCGATAGTCGCCCAGCAGGAGGTGGAGCCAGCATTGTGGCAGGCAGGCACAGCCCTCTTCACTCCCAGGTGCTATCTCCTCCCACTTCCCTGGCAGCAGATGCAGCCTTTCATCCACGGGCTGACTCAGACAACCTCTTGGGGCTCCCCAGCCCCTGTCACCCTCAAACCAGACAGTCAATCCACAAGCAGGCCCAGGCACTCCTGGACCAGGCTCACCAGCCAATCACACGCCAGACAAAAATTACACAAATATGCCAACTTCTAAAAGTGGCACTTCTACACTAGACACAATCATTGCGCATATACCATTACACAGTATTCAATCTCACAAGTTCGCACATACCAAACTCGACCCTGCACTCCCCACACATCAGGATCTACCATGGGCATACATATTCCCCGTTCATTCCTATGGGAGGGCAGGTCACTCACCACGCTTACACAGAGAGCTCACGCACTTTACACTGTACCACAGTGAAAAAGTGCGCAGAGGCCTAAAATCACCAACACCAGGTCACAGAAACAGGCTAGGAAAAGGTAAAAAGTTTCGGGGTGAACCTGCCAAAAGGGCCAGGTCCAACAGTAACATGTAGAGGTCTTGTTTCTGAATGGTCTCTGTTTTGTCCATTTTGAGTTTTAGGCAGCTCTCCCTTATCCAGTTGGCCATGTTGGTCAAGCAGGTTGTGGTATTGTTCCTTGTGGTGTTTCAGTTGGTGAAGTAGACAATGAGTCATTGGTGTAAGATACACTGTTAATGCTGTGGGCTCTTATAATGCGGATGAAGGATGCCATCTACTCATTGAAGAGGTTTGGGCTGAGGGGGAATCCTTGGTGAACTCTGCAGACAAGCTTCTTAGGATTGTATAAGGGGGGCATCTAGCTTGTTGTGTTCTGTTAGAGAGTAAGGAGATGATCCATCTCAGGACAGGTCCTTGGATTCCTGAGTCATGAAGTATTGATATGAGGGTGCCGTGGGGTAGTGTGTAGAAGGCCACTGAGAGGTCAAGGAGGATGAGAGTGATTGTTTCCCCTCAGTCCACGATGATCGGATATTTCCTGTTGCTGCCAAGAGGGTGGTTTCCATGCTGTGGCTGCTATGGAGCCCTGACTGATTGATGTCCAGGATGTGGTGCTCTTCTAGGTGGGAGGAGATTTGCTTGTTGATCTATTTCTCCCTGACTTTGTATTGATTGGTAGGAGCGATATGGTCTGTGGTAGTTGAATTCTGCCAAGGTCAGCTAAACCAGATAGTGATGGTGGCTAGGTTGAGACTGCTCAGTGTTCCTCCCAATTTGTAGATATGGTGTGGGCAGAGGTCAGTGGGTGCCCCTGATGGCTGGATAGTCTTCAATTTTCTGGCAGTGCCTTCTGTATTCGCAATATCAGTTAAATCTTTCAAGCACTACCCATTCTGTTTGTTTTCAATATGTCAGATTTCTTGCAAATGGGTTAGCATATATCTGTTACTAGGTTTACACCTAATACTGTTCCTGTGTTCTCTAATCCTGAGCCATACTTTTCCAGATGTCATGCCAATGCAGCATAGCCTAGTGGAATAGGTAATCATGTAGATTCTGTTCTCTGTAATACAATTCAAGTGTGATCTACGTTGTCAGGAGCTATCATGCCCTAAATCAACGGCTTTGGTGACATACACAGCACCTGCCACAAGGGTCCTGTCCTGTGAAAGGCGGTAGTCACCATGATGCTGTCTTTGCTCTGGGTAAAGGTATAATGTATGTCGTTAATTGAAATGTAAAATATGTGCTTATTCTAATAGTTTTAATATTTATGTTATTGTTTTACTGATATCCTCACCAAGAAAGTTGCTTCTTGCAAAGTCGCTTAAAAATAAACAATTGATGGCACTTCCTGTGATGTCATGTTCTGTGATTTCACGCTGTATGCAAATTAGGGGGGCCTCACACATTTGCTTTCTGCCCGGGGCCCCAAAAGTCCTAAGACTGGCCCTGACCATTATGCTGTCATTATGGTAAAGGTATTGTGTGCATAAGGTCTTGTGGGGTTTATCCCAGGTGTATAAATAATAATGATGCTTGCCAGTTCATTTTTCCTGTGTTCTGAATTTTCCAATTCTTATTAACAATATTTCTCTCCATGGTAGAACAAGTGAAATATTTAAACATAGAAGTTAACCTTTCATTTGGTGGCCAAGTGGGAGGCTTACAACTGGTGTTACATGCTCTCTTGTTTGCCCTCCTGACAAATCCATAAGGGTATTGTGATTATAGATTTGAATATAATTTTTGGCCTTGTTGGTCAAATTTAATGGTTTGGCAGTTTGCTACTCTCTGTTAGTGCTTGGGTAGTAGCCATCAATTCTTTTTTTTTTAATCTTTATTGCAGAAAATGTTCTTAACATTTTATATCACCAATATACAGCCCCCCACCCACCCCAATACAGGTAATTTTCCACGAAGCTAATACCCAAAGCATCATCCACTACATATACTAGACATAAAAAATTGAACAATTACATAAACACAAAACTACTGTAGTTTTCAATAAAATAATTAAAGTTATTACAGTTCTAGACATTCGATCCAATGTGCGATTGTCAACCAGATATCTAGTCCCTTCTTTTTCTTTTTCATACCCTTCCTGCTGTATATTGCTTTTTCCAGACTATATGTCGATAATAATCGTGCCCGCCATTGTTGAAAAGATGGAGGAACAGTGTCCAGCCAAGCCGAAGCCAGACAGATTCTAAGCACGGCCATAGAGAGGAACAGAAGTCCCTTTCTATTGTGCGCTCGGATGTCACTGTCTACCCCCAATATTATTTCTGACGTAGTAATCTCCATTTTAGTCGCAAATATTTCCGAAATAAAATTAGAAATCTCGCATCTAATGGTACAGAGTGCCCCACATGTAGCAAACATGTGTATTAGATCAGCTTCTGGCATCGCGCATCTGGGGCATGAAGTCCCTTTACCAGTGCTCCATTTTGCAAGCCTATAGGGGGTGTGATATAAGTGGAAAAAAGTTTTATAGAGTTGAGCTTGCAATTTAGAGGACATTAAAAGTGACTGAGAAAATTGAAGTGCTTTCTGTATGGAGCAAACTGAAGTTCCAAGTTTAATCTGCCAGTTCTGAGTATGTTTATCTAGGTCATCGGGAAGATCAATAATTAAATTGTTATATATTTCCACAAATTTCCCTCTATTACACTGAATAACAGTTTCGATTAACTCAATTTTCTTGAATCCAACCCGACCACCCCCCTTCTTCATAATGAAATCCCTAACCTGTAAGTATTTTAAAAAGTCCCGATGTAGTAGGCCAAATTTATGTTTTAAAGATTCAAATGAAGTAAAGGCCTTTAGCCCATACAAGGAGCCAATTTGGTATATACCTGATCTCATCCACCTGGTCATACAAGAATCCGAAAAAATCTCTGGGAGGTTTTTATTACTGATCAGAGTCGTGTAATACGAGAACCTACCTAGCCCCAGATGTTTCTGAACATAATTCCAGGCGGCATAAATGCCTTTTCGAGTTTTGAAGCGCACTTTCTTGAAGTGACAATCGTAAGTCAGTCGCCACAAATGTGCGCTCGCTTGCTCACCTAGAATAAGTTCCTGAGGAGTTGGAACTAACCGCTCTGGGGTATTATCCTGATGTGAAGTTTACAGCAGTCTACTAAATTTAAGGACTGTCGCCCACAAATAAACTTTAAGATTAGGGAGTGCGAGACCTCCTCTGTCTGTCGGCAAGGTGATAAATCTGTTAGCTCTACGAGTTCTTCCATATCCCCATATAAAGCGGGCAAAAATACCGTCAATTTCCTTCAATAACAGTGGTTCAAAGTTTAAGCAGATTGTACGAAAAAAGTATAAGAATTTTGGAAAAAATAACATTTTAATTAAATGACATCTTCCGATTATTGTTAGGTGCAGATTATGGAGTTTTTTTAGGCTTTTTTCCGTTTGTTTCATTAGGGGGTCCATGTTGAGTTTTACAAGATTATTTAAGTTAGCGGTAAGATTAACGCTGAGGTATATCGCATTCTCCGTCCCTCTTTCATCCGCATAATTACATTTACTATTGATTATGATTTGAGTTTTATTCCGGTTCAGTTTATATCCGGAGATTTCTCCAAAATTTTTTGCCTCTTGTTCCATTGCATCTACTGAATTATTTGGATCAGCAGTGACTACAGCGATGTCATCAGCGTATGCAAGGGACTTAGTTTCACCATTAAGGGTCTTTATTGGCATGATAGATGTATTCGTCTCTAACCTGTGGATAAACGGGTCGATAAATATAGCAAATAGCAAAGGGGAGCACGGACACCCCTGCCTTGTTCCTCTAGATATTTTAATAGTAGCTGAGTTTTCACCATTGATCGAAACCACTGCTTCTGGCTTGACATACATCATACGAACCACATTAATAAATACATCCCCGATCCCACTCCTTGACATAGCAGTCCAGAGATATTTCCAGGAGACCCTATCAAAGGCTTTTTCGGCATCTAGAAGTATTAATGCCTTAGGATCTCCTGTATCGTCTGCTATGTCAAAGAGTGTGTCATCACCCTTTGGATATGATTGGTAGCAAATCTTCCTGGAACGAATCCGTGCTGTCAGGCAGAAATTATTTTGTGAATTACTGGGGCGAGTCTACTGGCGAGTAATTTGGAATATATTTTGGCATCATTATTGATTAATGTGATGGGGCGATAGGCCCCTAGACCCGTTGGATCTTTATTCTATTTTGGCAAAACAATAATCTTAGCCTGATCCCACGATTTGAGTGGTCGACCCCCCTGGAAGACATGATTAACCAGCTGGGTTAAAATTTCTTTTAATTGTTTGTTGAATCTGGCATAGAATTCCACCGGAATTCCGTCTAGGCCTGTTGCTTTACCGGTTGGGAGGCTATTAATAGACAGAAGAATTTCAACCCATTGTGGTGCCTCTGCAAGGGTATCTTTAGGTAATTGGACCCCCATGCCACGATCCAAATATGTATCTATTTTAGATTGACTCTTCCCAGACTCAGTGTATAGGTCCTCGTAATATCTATGAAACGCAACCCTAATCTCTTTGGAATCACAGGTAAGGCCAATAATGGGATCTCTAATTTCTACAATTGTATTATCGCTATTCTGCTGTCTTTTGCGGATGGCCAGTTGATGTCCAACCTGCTCGCTAAGCTCGTAAACTTTTTCCCGATTCAGAGTGGCTTTACTTATAGCTTTACTTATAGCTTTAGTAGTTAGCGTTTCCGAAATTAAGTTTCTTGCCATTGCAACATTTCTTACCGCTCCTTCAATGTTGATATTACCCTGAACAGCTATCATCAATTCTTAGATGGACATTTATGTCAGGTGGTTTATGGTAGGCCTCTGTCAAGAGACAACTATCCTTCAGAAAGATTCTCACATCCAAAAAGACCAGCTTGGATCAACTGAATATGTTTGAATATAAAGAACGGTTTCTGTCTCTTCAGCCCTTGGAGAATTACAAGGCCCTTTTAACATCTTCAGTCAAAGTGATGCAAACATCATCTATATAGCAGTGCTATAATTTTAGCTTGGATTTCTATTGATTATTTACTGTATAAATGTGCTTTAATTCACAATACCATACATATAAGAAGGCTAAGATTGGGGTAAAAGTATTGGCCATTGAAGATTTGTGGATTTTATGAAATAATTGATCTTCAAATTCAAAGCATTTGGTGATGGCCAGCCTTGCACAATAAAGAACACATTTGCTGGTATCATGTAACGCCAGTCATTCTCATAAATAACTATTCAATAACAAGTAGTCCCTTCCTGAGATGTACTTGTTTATTATGCTTCTATAAAGAGTCTGATAATGATCTTCCTGTTTTGTCCAAGTGAGGTCCTGCATAAGATTCAGGGCTCCTTAGTGTCTTTATTACATGAAGTAATGGTAGTCACTATTGGTCATAGGAACCAGTCGCAGGATTTTGATAGATGTTCTAGAACCAAACCTATTACTGATATAATAGGGTGGCTGGTAGGGGTCTAGGGGTTTATGGATCCTAGAGAAAGTGTAGAAATTGGAAGTCTTAGGTTATTTTGCAATCAAAAAGTGAGTTTGTGTTTCGTAATTCTATCTAGGCCCTCTGCTTCTTCCACCATCGTTTTGATTTGTATCGGTAATTCAGTAGTTGGGTCTTCTGCAATGATTTTGTAGCTGGTTTGGTCTGACAAAAGCCTCAAGCATTCATTATGGCTCCTGTCTGTTGTTCGTATGACAATCACTTCTGCTTTATCAGATAGTTCAATCACTAATTTGGGATTGAAACATATGTTCCAAGGGCTCTCTTTTTTTCTTAGACATATTTTAATGGTTTGTGGAATAGGTGTGGCTATGAATTCAACCTCTGAAATCACTGCCTGCTCAAAAATTAGTAATTTTCCTAGAGCCCGGACCTCCCAGCATGCCCCCCGCCCGCCAAGACATTCGGTACGACCCACCATCAAATACACACATCAGAGAAAGGGTGGGTGTAAAACGGCCATGTTTAATTATCAACATTCATAAACATGACTAAACAGTACATATTAAAATTGATAAAATCAATAACACACTTTTAATATTGACATTCAAAGTTCTCAGTTATACTGGTTACTTTTACCCCAGCACTAAGGGGCCCTCTGGCTCACACCTCCCAAACTGAGCACCCCACGCAAGCTGCGTCCCACCCACCGCCCACCAGGATGCCCAGGATCCCAGGAGGCTCATAACCTGGCGCCCTTGCCTCCCAGCCGGTGGGCCATTCTCAGTGTGGAGAGCTTACCGTCTCTCCCCTCAGTGCTGGCCTAGGGAGTACGCAAGGAGGACTCCTGTTTACTCTGTAAGTCCATGTCAATGTTCTAGGGCCTCTTTACCGCCACAAGGGTGACCCGGGCCCCCAGGTCCGTCACCCGCCCCACCACCAAAAAAGCTCTGCACAACAGACCATATTCTTCTGATCCATATGTCTTTGCCAATGTCTGATAGCTGTCCGCCATCCCGGTGAAACATCAGATCTACCGTGACCATCCGGTGTGATAAATGACACCAGCGGCCCTTCACTGAGCACAACTTGGCCACATCCTCATTTAGCCACCTATCTAAAACTTCAGATCTTCCGTGGTCATACGGTGTGGAAATTAACACAAGCGGCCCTTCACTGAGCACAACTTGGCCAATTCCCCATTCCTGAAGCATTCAAGGCTCTAGCTCGTACTCTGGAACTCCATGACCAGCGTGGAATTATGCAGGACCAAGCTGCCGCATTCTCACGCCCCTGACGCCCCACCAGGAGAACTGCGTCCCGTTCCAGCCCCGCAGTTTCTCCACTCACTGCTGCTGCAATCCCACCGTGGCGTGTCACCCGAACGAGTGCCCCAGTACCCCTACCGCCTTGGCAGGGCTCACTAATGCACAGAAGAGAAATGGAAAAGTCAGGCATAGTCATGACCAAAATTGTGAGCATTATTCCATAGCCACTAGGGCCGGGTATACAGTATACAACAATCCGACTACCCGCGTCCTACTATGCGCTTGCCCTGGGATTAACTCAACTCATTTCTTGCAATTGGTTATCACGCCTATGATGCAGCAATCTAACACCAATGCCCCTGATCCCTGGTCCCCCAGGTCGGAAGTGAAGATGTTGGTGCCCGGTGCGCACCGACAGAAATACGGGACACTGCGGGCAGCCGCGGGCCACAGGAGATGCCCCAAAGCACAGCGGCTTCTAAAGACAGCCCCTCACCGCCCCTCACGGCTACCCACAGCTCCCCAGGAACCCCGACACCCTCCCTGTTGAGCTGATGCCCGCTAGCAGGACGCAGGGGCTCTTCACTGCCACGTGGTCCGGAATCACGCCTCCCCCGCTAGTAGGCTCCTCCGAAGGACGATGCTCTCCGCCACCACTCAGCTCCACTGCACCAACTCAGGACCAGGATTCCGTAACTCATTGAAGTTTACAACTAAATAAGTTAAAACTAAGCTGGTGCAGTGTGGAATCCGCCCGTCCGGTGCAGGGGAGGCAAGAGACCAGGGACCACAACTCCCAGAGCCTAAATAGGCCTGAGTCTCTGCCCTCTCCCGCACCGGACGTGCGTCACCCATGACCCAGAAATGGATCCCGGCCGGCCGCCCCTCGGACGAGTCGGCCGCCTACTCTTCCCCTGGGCATGGCGAGGTGCCGGGATGCCGGGCCCTAAGTGCGTGCTCATCGACCTCGCACTTGGCAGAGGCATAGTCTTGTTTGGAGGCTGAAAGGGGAATCTGTTTCTAAGACCTGTGTTGACACTCCTGACTGGTAATATTGATCTCATTGAATAAAACTTCAAGTCATGTTTTGAGGAAAAATTCGAACAGTTCACACCTAAAATTGAACAGGTCTAATTTAAGGGTTGGGACAAAATCTTCACCTTTATTAAAGACTTGTACTTGAAAGTCAGTTAAGGGAATGTAATTAAGGTTCCCAAACAGGTATAAGTCTTGCTCGTATTCAGTTGTTGTTCACTGCCTTTACTTTGTGCAAGTATCTGATACTCATATATCTCTTGAACCTTGGAGTTGTTTTTTATTTGACCTGACCTTATCTATTGCCTCTGCCTAGAAAAGGTGGTTAGTGCATGGAAAAGATTTCTTGCATAGTCACTTTGGGCATTTTTAATAAACAATAGTTATAGTGGCAGGGGAGGCAAAATATCCAATCCTCTGAGAAAATCTTTATTTCTGCTACTTCCTTCATCAGACCTAAATGTCCAGTTATTTGATTTGGGTTTGTTTCTTTTGGAGGTAGAGTATAATATTCGTCCATCTCAGAAGTCTTGTCTTGTGAGATAATTTTTACGTGTTTTTCTAATTTGTTAATTTTGGATTGAGTGATAAACTCTTCTCTTTATGTTTTTGCAGTTCATTAATTATTTCATCCAGACGTTTTTTGGAACTTGCTAAAAAAAAGTCTCCTTGCTGTGACATGGCAAGGGTAACCCAAATCTCTTAGGAAGTAACTCAGTAGGTTTGAATACTGTCCAGATGATTTGTAAGTATTGTCCCATGAGCCATCGTACTGTAGAGATTTGTGTGTTGGAAAATATGCGTGTTTGTGCTTCTATAGTGCACACTCCTGCATAATACACATTTTCACAAGTGCAGAGACAAAATTACCTCTTGGCAAACATGCCAGACATAGCCAGGCAATAATGGGCCTGCATGGGCAGCTGTTTGATAGCAGAGAATTGAGAAATTTCCGTCATATAAATGTGTTTTTAGCTCTTTTGGCAAGTGATGTGAACCCTGCCAAGAGTGGGGCAAGCTGTGCTGTCTCGCTGTTCTGCAGGGCACCGGATGCTTGTGACAGTGTGGTGTGCCTATTCGGAGCTGGGTATATCCCCAGCATTCCCACAGTGGCTGGGGCATTGTTTCTAGGTTTGAGGACACACCTCCTGATATTAAATTGGCAGTTCTCATTCCCAGGGGTGAACAGTGGTTGTAAAGTTTTGTTTGGACACAATTTAATCTAGTTATAGCAGTTGGTCCAAAACACCTAGCTCTGATGCAGGGAGTGGAACATTTGCTCAAATAGAGAGCGACCGTTCGAGTGCCTCCAGAACAACAAGGCAAGTGTATATATATTTTCAATTTTCTCTTGATCCGAAAAGTGCATGGAGACCGATTTTAGATTAAAAGTGGCTTATTGCTTGTATTTGGACTCTTCACTTTCTCTTGGTAACTCTGCAGGCCATCATCTCTCTAATAAGACCAGGCCATTGCTTGGCATCCATAGATCTAGTCAAAAGTCAAAGTCAAAAAAAGATTTATATAGCGCGCTACATACCCATAGGGTCTCAAGGCGCTTGAAGAAGGGTGGGGAATTACTTGTCGAATATCCAAGTTTTAAGTTGCTTTCTGAATGCTAGGTGGTTCTGTGTAAGGCGAAGGTGAGTGGGAAGTGAGTTCCAGGTTTTAGCTGCCAGGTAGGAGAAGGATCTGCCTCCCATGGTGGTTTTGTTGATGCGAGGTACAGTGGCAAGGGCTTGGTTGGAGGATCGTAGCTGGCGGGAGGGGGTGTAGAAGGACAGTCGTGTGTTGAGGCATTCGGGTCCAAGTTCGTAAAGTGCTTTGTGTGCGTGGGTTAGGAGGCGGAAAGTGATCCTCTTATTTACAGGGAGCCAGTGGAGGTTTTTCAGGTGACCGGAGATGTGTTCTTTACGCGGGATGTCTAGTATGAGCCTGGCTGAAGCATTCTGGATGCGTTGGAGTTTTTTCTGGAGTTTTGCGGTGGTACCGGCGTATAGGGTGTTTCCGTAGTCCAGGCGGCTCGTGACCAGTGCATGGGTGACCGTTTTTCTAGTTTCAGTGGGGATCCAGCTAAATGTTTTTTTGAGCATGCGAAGAATGTTGAAGCAAGAAGATGAAACGGCGTTGACTTGTCTGGTCATCGAGAGTGAGGAGTCCAGGATGATGCCCAGGTTCCGTGCGTGGTCCGTCAGGATGGGTGCTTTTCCAAGGGCCTCTGGCCACCAAGAGTCATCCCAGGCGGAGGTGGAGGTGCCTAAGATGAGGACTTCTGTTTTGTCTGAGTTCAGTTTCAGACGGCTGTGCTTCATCCATTCGGCTACTTCTTTCATTCCTTCGTGTAAGTTGGTTTTGGCGGTGTTAGGGTCTTTGGTGAGTGAGAGGATCAGTTGAGTGTCATCAGCATAGGAGATGATGTTGAGGTTGTGTTGGCGAGCGATGGCCGCAAGGGGGCTCATGTATACATTGAAGAGGGTGGGGCTGAGTGACGATCCTTATGGCACGCCGCAGATGGCATCAGTGGCCTCTGACTTGAATGGTGGGAGGCGGACTCTCTGGGTTCTTCCGGTGAGGAACAATGTGATCCATTCCAGTGCTTTTCCATGGATTCCGACGTTTCTGAGGCGCTGTAAAAGGGTGCTATGACAGACTGTGTCGAAGGCCGCGGAGAGGTCGAGGAGGATGAGGGCGACTGTGTCTCCATTGTCCAGTAGGGTTCGAATGTCCTCTGTTGCTGCGATGAGGGCGGTTTCAGTGCTGTGTTTGGCTCGGAAGCCGGACTGTGAGGAGTCGAGGGATTTGTTGGTTTCGAGGAAGGTGGCGAGCTGGTTGTTGACAGCTTTCTCGATGACTTTGGCCGGGAATGGAAGAAGCGAGATGGGGCGGTAGTTTTTGAGTTCGGTGGGGTCAGCTGTGGGTTTTTTCAGAAGGGCGCTGAGTTCTGCGTATTTCCAGCTTTCCGGGAATGTGGCGGAGTTGAGGGAGCAGTTGATGACGTCTCGGAGGTGTGGTGCTATGATGGAGTCAGCTTTGTTGAAGATGTGGTGAGGGCATGGGTCTGTGGGGGATCCTGAATGAATGGAGTTCATCAGGCGGATGGTGTCCTCAGTGGAGATTGGGTTCCATTCATTAAGGATGTTCAAGGGGTGTGAGGGTACGGCAGAAGGTTGGGTGGGATGGTCTCCGGGACGGTTGTCGAAGCTGTTGTGGATGTCTGCGATTTTGTTGTGGAAGAATGAAGCTAAGGAGTCGCAGAGGGCTTGAGAGGGGGTGATGTCGTTGAAGTTGGCTGATGGGTTGGTAAATTCTTTGACGATGTTGAATAATTCCTTGCTGTTGTGGGCATTGTTATCTAGTCGGTCTTTGAATGCGGCTTTCTTGGCAGATCGGATTAGTTGGTGGTGTATGCGTGTGGCATTTTTGAAGGTGTCCCTGGTGCTGGTGTTTGGGTCTTTTTTCCAGGCCTTCTCCAGGGAGCGACAGAGTTTCTTGGATTTCTTAAGATCATTGTTGAACCAAGAGGCGTTTTTGCTGCCTAGTTTGATTTGATGTTTTTTCAACGGTGCTAGGATGTCGGCGCTGTTGGATAGCCATTGGGTGAGGTTAATGGCTGCTTGGTCGGGGTTAGAGGAGTGGGCGGGGGGGTTTAGAAGAAGCGATGAGGAGATCTGGTCGATGGTGATTTTGTTCCAATTTCTTCTCAGAGTGGGTTGAGGATGGTTGTGGATTGTGGTCTTATTGTAGATAAAGTGAACGCAGCTGTGGTCCGTCCAATGAAGAGCTGTGGTGTGACTGAATGAGACATGTTTGCTGGAGGTGAAGATAGGGTCGAGTGTGTGTCCTGCGATGTGGGTCGGGGTAGTGACAACTTGTTGAGTCCGAGGTTGGCGAGATTGTCCAGATCTGGACAATGTGATCATACATGTGCCCATCAGGAGGTCGTACCGAAGATATTTGCAGTTTACTCTGGAGGCAATCCCTTACTTTTGGGCTCCATCTGTCTACAAAGGATTTCATAACATTTCTGGCTCTCTTAGTAGCCCTGCTTCACATCACAAGAATTTTATGTCCATCATAACTTGCCGATTGGTTGATCCCGGTACCTTTGGAGGGATTGCTGTTATCCTACACAAACAGGGCACAGGAGGTTCTTCAAACCCTAATTGAAGCCAGTGCAAGATTTCATCTTCATTGGGGCATGATTTCTCACTCTTCATTGAAGTGTTCTGCTGCCACCTGCTTGGACTGCCACATTTCATAGGCACAACATTGTCCTGATGCTGTACATTTAGCTAAAGGTGGTTTTGTGGCTCAGGTTTTAGGGAGACATGGCCTCTACAATTTCCATGGTTACTTAGGCTCTCTCCCCTCTCTACAAGCTGGTTGCTTGGCTTCTTCTCAACTAGAATCCAAGTTCCAAGACTTAACACATTCTATTCCACTCCCCCAGATCTGGTGTGATGGTTGGATTCAGACAATTTGTTAATAGGGGTGCGGTTAGATCTGCCAGATCTAGTGATTGTCACCATGGATGTCAGTCTGTCAGGGTGGGAGCATGGGGTGGGAGCATGGGGAGAAGTGTTGCAGGCACAAAGCTTCTGGTCCTACAGTGAAACATTAAGGTCCTTGAATTGGAGGAAGCTTGAGGCATTGAGACCGACTCTTCTTGTCTTAATCTCTCAGGTTGAGGATGGCCAATGTCATGGCAAGGCTTATGTGAACAGACAGGGGGAATGTTCCAGAAGTCTGAGCAGGATAACTCATAGGATGTACTTTTGGGCCCAGACTTCCCTTCTGTCTCTGAGGGCCAGTCACATTCAGGTGTTCTTCAATGTGGAAACAAATTCCCTCAGCAAGGAGATTCCTTCTTTACTGTAATTTCCTCTAGATCCAGATGTGTTCTCTCTCTTGATTCATCTATGGTGCCTCCTAGTGGTGGATCTGTTGTCTCAATGTTCAATGCCAAGGTTCAGAGATTCTCTTCAAGGAAGAGTATCTCTCAGGCTTGGGCAATGAAATGAAAATGAAATGAAATGAAAAAGGTTCTTAATAAAGCGCACTGTGACGAAACGGCTTCCTGGCGCTAGAGGTGAGGGCCGAGGAGGGAGGGAAATGCCAAGGGTGTTTAGCAGGAGTACGCAGTAGAGAACAAATGGGTCTTGAGGGCCTTGCGGAACTGGGAGTAGATGGTAATTGATCTAATCGACAAAGGAAGACTATTCCAGAAAGAGGGGCCTAATACAGAGAATCTAGTACCTCCAGTTTTAGATCTGCGAAACCGAGGTACACTGGAAAGAAACTGATTAGAGGAACGGAGGGAGCGGTTGGGAGTGTAGGGGATGATGAGAGAGTTAATAAAGACTGGGCCGATGCAAGCCCGAGCCATAAAGGCATCTCTGAGAGATAGGGAGCCAGTGAAGTGATTTCAAAACAGGAGTGATATGGGAGGACTTGGGGAGGTGAAAAATTAGACGGGCGGCCTGATTCTGAACAGCCTGTAGTCGGCAAAGTTCGTAGGCCTGAATGCCCACGTACAAGCTGTTCCCGTAATCAAGACGGGAGAGAATCATTGCCAAGATAATAAGCTTGAGGGCGTCAGGGGAAAAGAAACGGGACACTTTTCGGATGATTCGGAGAGAAAGGAAACAGGAGGAGACAACCAAGCTGATCTGGGCATACATAGAGAGGTCCCGGCTGACTTTAATACCCAAGGTCTTTGCAGAGGCCGCTGGTACAGGAGGGGGGCCAAAAGTGGAAGGGCAGAAGGCGGCCGACCAAGGGGAAGAGGAAGGGCCAGTCAGGACCAGCTCCGTCTTGTCCAGATTGAGCTTCAGTTGATTCCGGTTCATCCAGTCTGAAATGAAGACTAAAGTGGAGTGGAATTTAGGTAGGGAGTACAGGGGAGAAGAAAAGATCAAAAACAAGCTGGAGGTCATCCGCATAATTATACACGGAGACCCCCATGTCTAGAAGTGAAAGAATAAGGGGGAGGATATAGAGGTTAAAAAGAAGAGGGGACTGGGAGGAACCTTGGGGGACTCCACAGGGAACCAAGCGAGAGGGGGCGGTGTAGCAAGAAAGATGCACCGCCTGAGTCCGATCTTTGAGAAAGGAAGCGAGCCAAGATAGGGAGGTGCCCCGAACGCCCGCTGCGCGGACACGGTCGAGAAGGATGGAATGGTCGACCGTGTCAAACGCAGCGGACAAATCAAGGAGCACCAATGCATGTGGCAAGTTGGAATCTGCCTGACTCTTTAGCTCGTCCAAGACGGACAGAACCACTGACTCGGTGGAATGAGCCGGGCGGAAGCCCGCTTGGTGGGAGGCCAGGAGATGGTTGTCCTCGATGAAAGAAGAGAGACAGGAGGTGATATAACTCTCCAGGATCTTCCCAAGGTAGGGGAGGAGGGAAATGGGTCTAAAGTTGGAGGGAAGGGAAGGGTCTAGACCAGATTTTTTAAAAATGGGACGAACTATAGCGGATTTGAAAAATTTAGGAACTGAGCCAGATGAAATAGAGGCATTGAGAAGGGAAAGAGGGGGGTCAGGGCAATGGGTGAAAAGCACTTTCAGAATGCGGGCTGGCGCACAGTCGGCTGGGGAGCCAGACTTCACTTTCTGAAGAAGAGCCAAAAAAGAGTCCAAAGACATAGGGGGAAACTGATTAAGAGGAGAGAAGGACAAAAGAAGGGCAGGGGAAGGGGGGGCGGAGGAACTAAAGTAATATTGGATTTAATCTTAGCGATCTTCTCCAGAAAGAAGTCGTTCAGAGACAGACAGAGGTCTTGGGAGGGGATAAGGTTGGGGTTAGCTCTGTCAGAGGCAACAAGGTTGCGAACTATGGAGAATATCTCCTTGGGCTTATTCGCTGACAGAGAGATTCTCTCCGAAAAATAGATAGTTTTGGCTCGCAGAATAGCTTTCTTGTAGCTAGCCAGGAGCAGCTTGTATTTAGCTCGCAGGGCGGGACAATATTTACGTCTCCAATGGCGTTCAGTGCGTCTAAGGTCCAGTTTGAGAGTTTTTAGCTCATCTGTAAACCATTTTTGAGCGTCATGGGGGCGGCAGGTCTTAACTTTCCTAAGGGGGGCAACTAGATCACAGGAGGAGGACAGGCAGTGATTCACTGCGTCTACTTGCTGGTCAATAGGGATGTTACGTAGGTCAGGGGCGGAGGAGGCAAGAGAGACACAGAGAGAGTCAAGGTCCACCCGGTTCCAATGGCGAGCCATGACGTTTTTGGGTAGGGGGGGCTTCTCTTGCATTCCAAGCTCAATGGAGAAGGAGATCTGTGAATGATCAGACCAAGTGCATGGAAGAATAATAGGGGAAAGAATAGAACAGCTAGCTGATCATATTTGGTCCAAGACATGACCATGGACATGGGTGGGGGAGTGAAGGTGAGGGAGGAAATTAAGAGACTGAAGGGTGGCAGTAAAATCCTTGGAGGACAGGTCTTCCCTGGGGTCGCCCGGCCAATAGTTAAAGTCCCCCAAAAGAAGCACAGAGGAATTATTGACAACGAGCGTAGCCAGTAGTTCTTGCAAAGCAGGTACAAAGGAAGACATGTACTGCGGAGGGCGGTAGAAAAGAGCTATTGTAAGGGGAGCCCGGAGATTGACTGAACGGGCAACTATAAAGTCGACACCAGGTATGGGAGGATAGGAAAGAAACTGAAACTGGAGAGTAGACCGAATGATCATCGCCACACCCCCACCGACTTTACCAGCGGGACGATCCGCCCGAAGGGCGTAGTAAGAGTCAAGGAGGGCGGAGAGAAGATCAGGGAGGGAATCAGCAGAGAACCAAGTCTCCGTGAGAAAAAGAAAATCGGGGGCGTCTGTATCCAGTAAGTTAAAAAGCTCAAGCTGATGTTTGCCTGCAGATCTAGTATTAAGCAGGTAGGCAGTGGCCGTACTGGATTAGGAGAGGGAGGGAGGGGCCGGGGAGGGGTGAGTCTGGGACCGGGGAGAAACTGGAGTATGACCAGGCGATGAGGCCGGTGGGAAAGAAATATCCAAAGCGACAATGCGCTGAAGCAGGGGAGGGTCAATGAGCTGACCTGTATTGAGAGACAACAGTTGAGCTGGGGTATAAGTTAAAAAATGAACAGGGTCCATGGCCCCTAGTCTCTGCCGGTCGCGGACGGCGCGCGGACGGCACGCCCGCTGCGCCCGTCCGCTGCGCGACCGGGAGAGACACATTGTATATAGATGCACTATCATGTCAGTGGGCAAGGGGCCTCTTGTATGCCTTTCCTATGTTTCATCTCTTCATGTTCCCTTCTTATGTTCCTAATATCAATTCATCTTTTCACAAACAACAAGAGGTGAATAAACCAATGGTCTTTTCTTTTCCTACATCAGAGGAGGAGGGTAGGTTGCACTTACCTATTTACAGAGTGTTCGATCCTTTTGCAAAGTGGAGTCTTTAGTTTTCAAAGTGGAGTCTTTAGTTTGTAGCCTTTGTTTCAGAAAGAAAGGGGAGATGCCGTCTACAGCTAATTTAAGGAGGTGGATCACGTCCCTGATTGCAAAGGTCTATGAAAATCAAGGTCAGGTTCTGCCATTGAAAATTCATGGTAGATCAACCTGCAGCATGTCTTCTACTGTAGCAGAGCTGCAAGATGCTTCAGTTGCTGAGATTTGCCATGAAGCGACATGGTCTGATTCCTTGCCCTTTTCTAAGCATTGTAGACTTTAGGAAATTTAATGAATTCATAATGTCTTTGGGTACAAGGTTCTAACTCCTACAAAGAGGTAGAAGATTTGTAAGTTTCTATTTTTCTAATAGAGCTTTATCTTTGTGCAGCGGGCATTGTCAGTTGTCCTGGTTCTTTACTTGCTACTTCTCAGTAGTTATGGATTCAAACAAGGGAGGAAAGAAAGGGTAATGCTTAAATTACTTACTGGTAACCTCGAACTTCCCTGATTGAAGCCGTAGTCTCGCCCAACTTCCCTACAGATACAGCTGACAATGGTGTTGGTTGGAGCTTGTTTACTGTCTGGAGAAGTAGCAGAATAAGAGTTTTTATTCTTCAAGAAAGCATGAAACTGGTGTCTGGGGGAGGCAGGAAGACCTCAGTGATTATAGCTTCAGGAAAGTGGGTTGGACTCAGAGTAATGCCACTGCCGGTAAGTAATTTAAGCAGTAAATAGGAATGGCATAGCAGAGAAATATGAAGGGGCGGTTCACCAATTAAAATGTTTCAATGATGGTGGTGCTCAGATTTGGAGAGGGTGACTAAAGACTCTAGGTGTGGTAAGTGCACACTTTTGATAGCTTTCTGGGCACATATTAGCGTCCAGACGTCAGGGAGCACCTGAACAGAAAGGGCTAAGATTAAACATCTGTTGTTGGTCTTTCCATTTGTTTACCTGCTTCACATACGAGAGGGATATGGTCAGCGCCTGTGTTCCTCTATGGGGCAGCAACTGAGGTCCTTGGTCCTTTCTGTTCCCCAGCTGATATGATGCCCTGGGGTAACACACTCACTGTGTGCCACCCACTGGATCGTTCACAGTTAGTACATCGCCTATTTGTTTTTTTGCCCATGCAGGTATAACTCAGCACATGCGCGCACCTGTGAGAAAGTGCTCTCTACACACTGAAAATTGGTAAATTGGTGCAAGTAGCCGCTGCCTTCCATACTGCAGCTCCTCCTATTTTATATAGAAATATTTTTTATTAAAAGGCATTTTATAAAGCTGAAACTGGCAATAAACTTTCATTTCCTACAAATGTAAAGTGTTAATAAATCATGATCGAAAATTGTAATTGTAACATGATCAATTTAAGAAGAGCACATCCACTTTAATAATGTAGGAACCTAGAACAATTTCGAAATTTCAGGCTATAAAATATGCTTTCGCTATTAACCAGAGTGTGGCTCTAAAATATGCAATATCGCTCTTACTCATCTGCGGAAATTAACCACCTCAGGCAACCAATACCTCACTGGACGTCAGGTCATCTCTAGACTCGAAACCTAAAACTGCAAAAATAGAAAGCCAGAAGACATGCCTTCTCCGTCTACGCTTTCAGAAGCGGAAACAACATCAGCACAGCTCCAGCCCTCTTGCCATTAAGAAAGGAGCGAACACTGGCCTCTTCAAAGAACATTACATACAGTAGGGATTCACGGGAACCTACCCAGCTAAAGCGCTCCTTTCTAGCTGGGCTTGATCTTTGCAAAAACGTATATTTGTATTTTAAAGGGAGCATTCCCATTAACAGAATGTAGTGGTAACGTCTATTAAGTGAATCAATAGATTTCCATTTTTAATAGCTGTATTATCAATTACAGGAGCAAATTTACAATATTTAGAAACAGCACCTCTCACGTTTATAAGTTTCCAAGTGAAAGGCTCTGTCATCAAGCAAAGTATGTTTATATATATTTTTTTAAAGGCCGTTTTATACAGCATTTACATCTCTGTATAAAGCTTACAGTTTCTAGTGTAGGGTCGAGTTTGAGTCCAATATATTTAAAACTGCTCTATATAATGTGACCTATGTGCCAACTGAAGGGATTTTTCTGGAGCAGTCCCACAAATAATGCCACTGGATTTTTTAAACTACTATTCACAATCAAATATTTTGATTGAGAGGGACAGATAGAGCGAAGTTATCTGTCAATTATCACAACATTTGTGAAAGAGTAACATTCCAAATCAAATTGTTTTGCAAAGGAGCTTCGTATATCTCATGTACACATCACGGTCTACTACGAAAAAAGAAACAGTAGGACTTTTAGAAGTCTGTCTATATCAGGGTGGATGACTTCAATATTTGCAAAGTCTCTCTGGTTAAGTGGTAGTGTTTAATGCCAATGTTTCCAAAGAAAAGGTGCTGCTTAACAGCAATCTCACACCCAATCTTTAACACCAAATTTAAGGGACAGGTCCAGTAGAAAAACATCACGTTTCTTCTTTGCACTCTTTAAATAAAGAATGGCTGCCGGTTACTCAGAACAAGCACAAGGCGCTGATGGACAGGGCACTGAAACTTTTCCGACAGCACCCCCAGTCACAGATGTGGGTTGAATCCATCATCATTCATCAGCTCTCTTCGCCACTCCAGTTCAGACCCAGTAATATGCAAATCAGTCTTGATCCTGTCCCTTGTGGGAGCAGTCCAGCCCGAACTTCCAAGCCAGGTCTTCCCTGGACCCGAAACAAGCATCCTGTGACCGGTTTTGAGGTACTCGGCAACTGCTATCTCTTTCTGTGCCTTGGGACACAGCAGAACAATACTTTGTGTCCCAGTCAAACTCTAAATACAATAGCAAAACAAGTCATAATCCGTGATATGCACTGGCCTGTTCTAAAATGGGATTGAAAGCCCATTGATTCAGCACCTGATTTGGGCTCATCTCAGCAAACCGATGGCAGAGTGAGCTCATATATAGCTTCTTTCTGTATGGGGTGTGTGTGTGTGTGGGTGTGTGTGTGCACCTGTGCTTGTCTGTGTCTAAGTGTGCAGTGTTATTTACATAAGATTTTTCTACACAATTAAAGCTGTCTGTAGGGAGACCGAAAACGCCATAAAATTGAACAGATATAAACTCAGGACATTGAGCATTTCACTGAGAATATTTTGTATTTAGTGGAGTTACCCACCTTCTACTCAATGCCATAGTATTTAAATCCGGATATGACTTTGGTAACAGGGATACTACATTGCTAATGAACAGTGCGAGCTTACAATCAGTGTAGTAGAGCACGCTTCTGTGGCATTGTTTCCGATGGAAAATGAGCCGAGAAGACAGAGCTTGTTTTATAGCAACCTATTTTTAGATGGTAAATGCTAGCAAACCTCTACTTATAGCAGTCAAAGACACAGTCCTAAAATTAGCAAAATTCAAAGGTATGATTACTCAGAAACTAATATTGCAAGCAGCCATACAAGTGTTGCAGATCCATTTCGTGTCTAAACCTAAATGACACACCTGGTGTGGTTGCAATATTATGTGCCACACTTTTGTCAGCTGTGGTCACTCATCTGACTAAGAAATTTAAATATGCTTCTCTGCTATTTAAACGATTACATTTTTTGCACATTTTAGAAAATACTTTAGGGCTTTTTCGTCAAGGTAATTTTTAGAGATCTCGCTGTAAAAATTACCTTGGCAAAAAAAAAGGAGTGATTGGTTGGGAGCTAGGCAATTTGGCTGCGGGCGCCATCGGGGGAAAAGTATTATCGGGAGAGAGCCCTAATGTCAGAGCTACCACAACCCAAAAAATAAATAGTTAACATTTACGGAATGCCACAGATACGCTAATGCGAGGCACGCGGGCTATTGGGAGCCAGAGGGCGATTTCTGGAGCCCCATGGACGCGATGGAAGGAGTCAGCAACGGAGCTTAGACGTTCCTGGGAGACTGGCGTCAGAACTGGGGGCAGAACCAGAAAAAGTCAAACCTGCCAGCTGCCCTCTGAGGAAGTGAAGAAGGCAACTGGGGACTGGAGAACCACATTGGGAGTGTGGCAGTGGAGAGAGCTGAGTTAGAGAGAGGGGCCCCTCTCGCATATGGAGACAGGTACTGCCAAGCAGGGTCGGATTGGGATCACAATTCGGCCCGGGCACTGACGAAAAAAGTGGCCCACATTCAAGGGGCGTGGCTCACAATTAAGGGGCATGGCCCACATTCAAGGGGCGTGCTCTTTCATGAAACGCCATTTGGTTCCACACGTCAATGTCCTTGAATATTAGATGTAAATTCATTAGGAAAGAGGGCATCAAAGATCAGAAATTGGATTATAAATTCAAATCTGTTCCGAACAGGGGTCCAAAAATATGTTAGGCCCAGGGCCCCCAAAATCCTTAAGATGTTTGGCACATAAATGAATTAAAGTGAGAGGATACTGTTCTTGCACAGGACACAGGGCAAAGGTGACAATGGTGCCATGCTGAGCAACTAAAAAAACAGCAAGGCCCCTTTCTGTCACAAAATTATTCGAGCCCTCCAGGGAAGGAGCACCTAATAAGCAGCGAAGCCCTTGCTATTACTAACCTACTCAGCCCTCCCCAGACCTTCAGCTCAGGAGCACATGAATAGCAGTAAGGCCCCTGCAATTAGTAAATTAATCAGCCCTCCAGGCCTCAGGGCAATGTCCTGGCAAGGGAGCACAAAACACAGCTGCTGGGTCATCCATGGTAGCCAGGGGGAGGCTGAGAGGAAGATGGTGCAAGTTGCAAAGATCACCTGGCCCCCACAGCGAGACCCATTCTTCATCGCCCACTATGCCCTCGGCCGTTTTTCTCTGGACCCGGACCCACCATCTTGTCCATTCCCTCGTCTTGTACCCTTCTCCCTCGCTTCCCCCTTGACGATCCTCAAATGTTTCTTCCCTTTTCTGTTTTGCCTTTTCTCCATACCCTTGTATCTCTCCCACCCTCCCTTGGTGCTGTGACTGCATCCCCCCTCCGACCCCACTTAATGGAACTCTGCCTGAGAAAATCTACTATGTGTGTGTATATATGTATATAGAGATAACTAATCACTAGTATATGAAGTAGACCTTTGTACTATCTACCATTCCTATGTGACTCTTAGAGTATATCCATTTGTTTCTCTTCCTTGAGTGACTTTGCTACTTGTACATTTGAAATTTTTCTTTCTGTTTGTATCTCTTCCTGTGTGACTTTACATCTTGTACATTTGCAACTTTTTCTGCTTGTATCTTTTATGTAACGCATGTAATCCTAAATCCTTATGTTTTGCAACTGATTCTTATGTAAAGCGCTCTGACACCTTCTGGTAAAGTTCGCTCTATATAAAATCGCATTAAATTGAAGAAAAAAAAACAAAAAAAAACCTTACACTGTTTATGTGCTGCGTGGTCCCCAGTGGGGCCGAGGTGAAAATGAATCAAAGGCCTGAGCAACACCTGGCCTCCAGGGAGGCCGATTTTTGCAAACAATCACCCCCTCCCCAGGCACCCTCAGCGTGATTGCTTTGCAGGGCAGGGGGTGAAGGAGAGGCCACAGCGGATAATAACAGCACAGTGAAGCTGCATTCATTTCTCTGTCTCTGTCTCCGTGCCCTCTGTGGGCCGTTTTTTTTTTCTCCCCTTTCCTAGTCCACAGAGAGCAAGGAGACAGAGACAGAGAAATTAATGCAGCTTCACTGTGCGGCTCGGAAAGGGGAGAAAAAAAAACGGCCCACAGAGGGCACGGAGATACCGGCCCTACGGCCGATGCCCGAATGCCCGCATTGCCAATCCGCCCCTGCTGCCAAGGAATGTGAGGCACCCTGCAGGTACACTTTGGGGAATATGAACACTGACGATAAGACACATTTTGCACCTATTTCGTCAGACTTTCTCCCAGGATAAGGGCAAGGAGCTAAAATTACTGTTAAGGCAAGGAGAGGTCGGCAAGGAGGAGGGAGCCTCCAGAGTAGGGGAGCAGAAAAATCACCAGGAAAACTAGTGAGGGTAAAAATGAAGATAACACTGTAAACGTGCCCAGTAAAAAAAAAATTACTCCCTCACTTAAATCATTTTTTCGCGTGCATCCAACTGTGCAGAAAGATGGTGCAGTCCCTAATATGTAGCCACTCCAGGTATCAGTGCTACTTTGGAGGAAACTACAATAAGGACAAAAAAGGGCGAAAAAAAGTGGCAACAGTTCCCCAGAGTTGAATGAGCCTAGCTGTAATGCCTAGCTGTAATCCTGTGAGCAACAGGTTTGCTGTGTTGGCATCATCTGATGTCCCAGGAGCTCCTGCACAAGCTCAGAACGAAAATAGACAGAGCAGTTCAGATGCAGGAATATCGGAAGTGACTCAGGGAAACTCAGAAGATTTGCTGGCAATCATTCTACTGAGTCTGAAAAGTGAAATCAAGCACTGATTTGAGGTCTCAGAAGCAAATCAGACAGGTATACAAGCATCCTGCCTGGAGTTAGCCCATAAATTGGATGACGTAACCCTCTGTACAAAGATGTTAGAGGAAGAGGTGGTCATAGTAAAGCAGGATGTGGTGAAGAATGATTCTGATATCTCTAAGTTAGCCAGGCAAATCCAAACCTGTGAGGCAGTGAGACCTCGCACCCGGTGCGAGGTCTCACTGCCTTGTAGCCCTCGCAGCTGCCGGACCTCCCCACTCTACAGTGGGTGTCTACGCAGGACCTCTGAGGCAGGGCACTGTCAACTCTGAATCCCTGGGCCTCTCGTTAAGACCCACAGGAGTTTTCCAGAGCCCATGGTCAGCGTCCGCAGTAGCCCACACCTCTTCTCTGTCCAACAGCAGTCCTCGCGATGATTATAGGTCATTCCTCCAATCTGCCGTCTGAAGCAACGCCGCCATGTTAGTTACAAACAAAAGCCAAAACCTGTTTGGCAGGTGTGGCTGGCTCCAAAATGTTATATTCGCCGATCAAGGGCAATGCTATAAGGGTGTTGCAATCTTAATTAGAAGTGGCAGTGGGATCGAGCTTAAGTCATCGAGCACTGACAGTTCTGGTAGATGGGTCCTAACATGTATGAGATGGGCGGATAGTGATTTTGTATGTGCTGGGTTTTATGGACCCGAAGAGGATGACCCACAGCACATTATAGAATTGGAACTGAGACTGGTGGATATTTCAGCTCCTGCGATTGTGGTGGGGATTTAATGCACTGTTGGATCCTATAATGGATCGTTCAATGCGAAGGAAAGTGCCCCTGTACCCAGAATGAGGAATGCGTTAAAAAGTTTGATACAAGACTTAGACCTACTAAATGTTTGGAGGCATTTGAGAGGGAAGGCGAGAGGGCATACTTATCATAGTAAAAAAAAACATCACTTTTCAAGATTAGATTACTTTCTGGTGGATAGATGCTTTGCAACTAATATTAAAAAGATTGAGCCTCTTCCAGCCCACATCTCGGACCATTCAGCAGTTATTATCACTTTACAGGCTCCAGGATCGCAGCCCTGCAAGAGATGAACAATAAGGCAAGCTCTTGTCTTAGATGAGTGAATGTCGATTGCTTTGAAAAAGGCGGCATTCGAATATATTATTAATAATAAGAACACAGCCTCCACTGTAATAGTATGCGATGCCTTTATGGCATGTATACGGGGGAGGGTTCTGAAAAGCCTTGACAGCGCACAAATCTGAGAAGGGCGGAATTAATAAATATTGAAAGGGAAGTGGGGAGCCTTGAGGAAGCTTTGCATTCTATCAGTGTGGGAGAGGAAAGGGAGAGGTTGGAAAGGAGGTTAGAAGAGGCCCAACTAAAGTTTAAGATCAGTCTGGAGCAAAAGTGTAAGGCAAGGTGGCAAGCTGCAAAGGTGAAGGAATTTGAGTATGGAGAGAAAGCGGGTGCTTTGCTGGCCCGGAAGTCTAGGGTTGAAGGAACCAGAAACTAAATAAAGGAGCTGAGGGGTGTGTTGGGGAAGGGGCTTGACAGTTGGAATTTTATGCACGAACATTTAGTAACACTCTTTGCACAGCTGTATATGAAAGATATTACCCCAGAGCCTCAAAAGCTCAAACGTTGGCTTAGGACGCTTGGCCTCCCAGCACTGAATGGGAAAGGGGAAAAGATGATGGAAGCTCCAATTGCTCAGAAGGAGATTAGGGGGGCAATTAAAAGAGCTATGAATGGGAAGGCTGCTGGTTTAGAAACTGTCCCCTCAGTAGTGTATACAATTCTACTAGAGGAAGTAGTCCCAGTCTGGGAAAACCTGTTTTGTACAGTATATATGGGGGAAAAAAAGGTTCCAGAATTGTGGAGAGAGGAATTCATAGTCTTGATTTTAAAACCAGCCAAGGACCCGGTGAAAGCAGAGTATAAAATCTTTGAAAGCAGTTTAGCTGGTAGGCTGGCTAAACTTGCCCCTCAGCTCATCCATGAGGATCAGAAGGGTTTCATTCCTGGCAGGCAGATGCATGAACTGACCCAGCAGCTGATCGGTACTATCGACTTAGCTACATCAAGGTTGGTACTCTTGGCGGCGGTTACACTGAATGCCACCAAGGGCTTCGATCGTATCTGCTGGGAGTATATATGGGCAGTATTGGAGATCATGGGGTTTAGGCCTCGTTTTATAACAATACTAAAAGCTTTATATCATCGCGCAACAACTAGGATCCTCCTCAATGGCTCTCTCATTGGGATTTTTTCGATTCTTAGAGGGACGAGACAGGGGTGCCTCATTTCCCCATTATTGCTTTATATATATATATATATATATATATATATATCAAACCATTTGCCAAGATGCTTTGCCAGGATGATCAGGTTATCGCTTTCTCTGCAGGTGCATATAAAAAGAAAATTGCATTATATCCTGATGCCCTTATATTCTATAGCAAAAAACACAGTTGATGGACAGAATGTAAAACAATGTCATACATTCACCCCAGTACAAGGATCTGGGCCTAAATCCATCGTTTTTTTGCACTCCACACCACCCTGGGTTAGACACTGGCTATATGCAAATCAGCTCTGACCCTGTGCCTCATGGGAACAGTCCAGTCCGAACTACCAAGCCATGTCTTTCCCAGACCGGAATAAAGCATCCAAGGACCGGTTTCTGGCTATCAGCCTTCATCAGCCTGGATAGCTTGACTCCAGTGGTGTGGAGAGCCTGGGACTCACGTCTGAGTATACCCAGCACACTCGGGGTGAAAATTTCAAAAAACACAGTTGATGGACAGAATGTAGAACAATGTCATACATTCACCCCAGTACAAGGATCTGGGCCTGAATCCATCGTTGTTTTGCATTCCACACCACCCTGGGTTAGACACTGGCTATATGCAAATAAGCTCTGACCCTGTGCCTCATGGGAACAGTCCAGTCCGAACTACCAAGCCATGTCTTTCCCAGACCTGAATCAAGCATCCAAGGACCGGTTTCTGGCTATCAGCCTTCATCAGCCTGGATAGCTTGACTCCAGTGGTGTGGAGAGCAAAAAAACGATGGATTTAGGCCCAGACCTTTGTACTGGGGTGAATGTATGACATTGTTCTACATTCTGTCTATCAACTGTGTTTTTTGCAATTTTCACCCCAAATGTGTGCTGGGTATACTCATACGTGAGTCCCAGGCTCTCCACACCACTGGAGTCAAGCTATCCAGGCTGATGAGGTTCATGCTGGCGGTCCACACGGGTGGACAATGCTCACGGTGCAAGGGTATGGGTTGGTGGTGGCTCACACTGAATTTTCGTGCAAGTGGCACCGTTGGCCTGTTTCTCTCTCATTCAAGCTCTCGGACTGTCTCTATCATGTGATACTCTGCGCATAAACACCAACTTTCACTTTCGCATTCCTAGCTGTCCCTCTCTCTGCAGATAACCCTCTGTCTTTTTTCAGTCTGACTTTTCTTTCTCTCTCTCTCTCTCTCTAGCTAACCTCTCTTCCTGTTGTTATCTCATCCATGCATTCCATTCCATTCCTCCTCTCTCTCTCTCTCTCTCTCTCTCTCTCACCTCTACCTCTATGGCCACATTTGTCCACCTGCACTCCTACTGCCTCATATGAATCCTCTCTGGCCTTTTGTGCACATTTGAAGGTTTATTTTGAAAGTCACCTCTTATATCGCACTACAAATTTATCCTGTTGCACCACCTGTGTCTCCTGAACCAATCCAGATGCTTCTTCCTTGCTTGCTTTCTATGTTATCATGTAGCAAGGAAGCAGCACCAGGATTGGCTGGCGTGGGTAAACACATCTCACTTTAAGAGACTGAGGGTTTGCAACTGCAACCCCTGACTCACTAATGTTACACATACAGGAGAAACATAATGTGTGCATGTGGAGTTGGATGTAGAAAGGCACCTATCCAACCCAACATGTGCACTTTACTTCAAACCAAGCCTGCTGTAAAGCCCCATGCCTGCCCACCCTGTGCTTTCATTCATAATTATTTGCCAGCACATAGCCTGTAATAAAAGCATTGCGACTGCCTGACCAAAAAAAATACTTAAAGTAAATCTTTGATTTACTCTGGAGGAGCTGCAGCGGCAACAAATGGAGGGGGCAATTCTCCAGCATCTATATATGGCTGCCGGCCCTGCCCATTGTTCTCGTTCACTAAATTATTATTATTATTGTATTTATTTTTGTAGAGCGCAACAGCTACCCTAAGGTTTCCCGGCGCTAGAATAGAACATAGTAGTTATCTTAATGATATAATTTAGATCAATTTTGTAAAATCTAAAATTAATATAAACTGCTGCAACGAATATAGCTTAAAAATGAATATGTACGACCCATGTCATGTATCTCTTTAATATTTTAACATTATGGTACTGTAGGTATCAACTTCATGTCTGCATACTTGAAAAATGTGGGTTGCGTCTGGGTTGACCTATAGGTTCACTACACTATACTACCCACACACCAATGGGCTTGTTGAAGGATTTAACAAGGCCCTAAAAGGCATGATTGGTGGACTCCCTGAAAAAGTCAAAAGGAGATAGGATGTCCTACTAACCTGCCTGCTTTTTGCTTACTGAGAAGTGCCAAAAAAGGAGTAGGGATTTTTCCCTCTGAACTTTTGTTTGTACACCCTGTAAGAGGACCCATCTGTCTTGTTCAAGAAGGATACGAGAGACCCCTCCAGGGACCAATACAAGACATTGTGGGCTATGTATTTGGCCTTTGTACTAGGATGGCTGAGTAAATGAAAAGAGCAAACAAAAACCTTGAAGCCAGCTAAGAGCTCCAGAAGCTCTGGCATGACCAAAAGGCTGACATTGTGGAGTTCCAACCGCAGCAGAAGGTATGGTTTTCGGAGCCTGTGGCACCTAGTGGCCTCCAAGACAAATAGACTGGGCCCTATCCTATACTTGACATAAAAAGGAGTGGTCACCTACTTAGTTGACTTTGGCTCATGTAGAAACTTCAGAGAGGGTGATACATGTAAACTGCTTTAAACACTACAATGACAGGGCTGATGTGACCATGGTCATAACCACATCAAAGAAAACTTAAAAACGGAAGTAACAACACCTTGGAGTTGGATTTCATAAAAGTCTCAGAGGAGCCCTGGGCCAGCCCAGTTGTGTTAGTCCCCAAGCCTCATTCCTAGAATGGGAAGAAATAAATTAGGTTTTGTGTGGTCTATTGGGACCTCAATGCAGTCACAAAAAACAGATGCACAGCCCATCCCAAGAGCTGAGGTTCTCATTGACAGATTGGCAACATATCTGAGTAGCTTTGATCCCACATCAGGGTCTGACCTGGAGCTGAAGAAAAATCTGAATTTTCAACTCATGGTGGCACTTCCAGTTCACTGTGATGCCCTTTGGTTTGAAGAATGCCCCTGACACCTACCAGAGGTTGGGGAACAAAGTCCTAGCCCGATTAAAGGCCTTTAGTGCAGCCTATGTTGATGATATTGTTGTCTTTAGCTTCACCTGGCAAGATCACCTGATACACCTCCAAAAGGTTCTGGAGTCTCTGTGGAGAGCCAGCCTCACTATCATAGCAAGTAAGTGTCAGATAGGGCAGAGCAAAGTTGAAAACTTGGGCCACCTTGTTAGTAAAAACCTACAACATACTGGATTGAGTAGCTCCAACCACCAGACCCAAGTCAGGGCATTCCTTGGCTTGACATTACACTACGGGAGGTTTGTGCAGGGAAATGGGTCCATTGTGGCCCGCCTGACAGAATTGACCTCTAAGAAAATGCCCAAAAAGGTAAACTGGACAGTGTGCTGTCAAAATGATTTTGATACCTTGAAAGAAGCTGTGTGCTCAGCATCCATTATGAAAGCTCCAGATTACTTCAAGCAGTTCATAGTGCAAACAGATGCTTCAGAGCATGGGAAAGGAGTGAACAATGATGATGGCTATGACTAACTTGTTTCTTTTATAAGCAGGAGGCTTCTCCATAGAGAGCAGGAATGAAGTGCCTTCGAGAGGGAAGCCTTAGCTGTTGTTTGGTCCCTGAAAATGCAGAGATCATACCTGTTTCATTCTTACATCCTTGTCTAAACAGACCACAGACCTCTCCGATGGCTCATGCAAATGAAAGGCCAAATCCACAAACTGTTAAGGTGGTCCATATCCCTACAGGGAATGGACTTTTGAGTGGAACACTGACTTGGGACTGATTATGCCAACGCAGAAGGCCTTTCCAGGTTCTTGCACTTAGACAATGAAGACTCTCTAGGGAAAGTTTTTTCTCATCCTCTTTTGTTTGGGACGGGTTATGCAGGAAATTGCCTCTGGGCATCTCTTTCCCAAAACACTGTACCACATTTTGCACAACTTCAGCTTCCCCTGTAAGTCCCTAGTAAAAGGCAGTATGGGAGAATTGGTACTGAATAGGGTCTTTTGGGCTGCAAAACTGGCTGTGCCACCCCAGGGACCACTCACCATGGCTACACACTCAGCCACAGCTGGCTGCATGTATTGGTGCAGGAAAATACAGTCGGCATAGCACACAACCCTTTGTGCCATGCCACCCCTATACCGCATAAGATATAGGTAAGCCATCCCTACTGCAGGCCTTAGCCCTATGGCAGGATGCACAATACCTTATGTGCTCGATACTCATCAGCATGAGGTTCCTAGCTCCTTGACGGCTTCACTGATTTCTAAGATATTTGGGACCAAATATCTTGACAATAAATAATCACAAATGCCAGTGGTGGATTTATTAATACAATCACACAGGAGACCCTTTTAGAGGGTCCCTGAAACCTAACCAAACACTAGTGGAATCTCTGGCCTGTTTTAACCAGCCTGCCAGTACTAGACCTGTTTCTGACCTCATGAGGAGAGAGTCAGCACTCTCAGAGGACAGAAACAATACATAGGGAATGGGTGGTTCACACCTCCTCCAGGAAAGGATGGTCTTTCCAGGGGGGAACCTTCAAAGGTGATGCTGCCTTTGAAATCCAACCCAGGAACCCCCAGATATTAGGGGAAGCCAAGCCCCCTTTCCTGCTCCACATTTGGTGGGAGTGAGGGAGGGAGCATTAGTTAGATGAAGAGAAGGGTCACCTCTCAGTCAGAACTACCCCTAGGGTGGGAAAGACGATGTGAACCCCTCTCCTGAACTTCCATCATCTTAAGATGGTGAGAAAACCTTCAATCAGGGTTAGGGTAGTTCCTCCTCTCACTGGAAGTAGTCACTATAGGGGTGGACTCCCAAAGGTAAGTAGCCCATTGGCTACAGCCTGTCTCCCCTTGTAATGGCCCTAAATTCAGTATTTACGTGGCTCGCTAAAATCTTGACTTGATATTCCACGTACCAAAAGAAAACACAGGAAGAAGACATGCTGCTGAACTAGGAACTGAAGAAACCCTGCCAACCACAAAATGACTCTACAACAGGGACCTGCTGTCTCTACCTGAAACCTGTGCATCCTCTGAGTAACTAAGTAAATAATATTGTTTACTAAAGCATACGAATGCCATGGCATCTTAGCGCTAACATGCTGCCAAATGATCAAGTAAGAAAGGAAACCTACTTAACACTAGAAGCCCATAGCTAGGTCTTCAAGGATTTCCTAAAACACAGCTGTTTGAGACCTCAGCGAAAAAAGAAATGAAGTTCCATAGCTTGCAAGTCAAGTCGAAAAAACTTCTGAAACCCCAATTAGCCTTCTTTATCTTAGAAATAAGCTCCAAACTAGCAGCAGATGATCTTAAGTCACATCAAGGGACGTGCCATGCAAAGGTCTATTAAAACACAAGTGGTCCGAATCCATGCAGTGCCTTGTGTACAATACACAAGGCCTTAAATTTGACCCTAACCTTAATGGACAGCCAGTGGAGTCCTTGGAGTTCATCGAAACCCAGAGCCCTGTCAGCCTTCGCCAAATGCCTGGGACCTCTCTTTGGACTAATGGTACTAGTGCCCAGCACACCACTGTTATTGACAGCTGGGGTGAAGAACGGCATTGACAGTGTTTACACGATTCACCCCACCAACCAAGGCTTGTTTGCTACCAGACGGGTAGCCAACCCTTTAAATGTATCCAACAACCTGAGGCATCCTCACAGTACCTGCTACCAATGCTGCAAACAGCCCTGCTCCTGTGACCCTGTACCTGCTTTCTGGTTGCATCAACAGCATGAATGTAGCAACTTCGGCATGACCGCAATGGACTGCCCTCACCGCACCTGTTGCTGAACGCAACTGGTGAAGAACCCATTCTGCATCCCAAGACCTCCGGCACTGCTGACCCAGGTCGCCCAGAACTGACTGCTGTGCCCGAGCCCTGTGACGTCCAAAACTCTGACTCCACTGGAGTAGAAATTCCCCTGAGCTGTGGGAGACCGTTGTCCCACAAAACTCCATGGCTGGGCAGTGCTTCCATCAACTACGATGGTAAATGGGTTCTCGATACACCGCTATCTAACCTGTCTAACCCTATGCTTTTTTCATCTTGACCACGACGGTCTCTTCTTGATTGTATTGACCACTTTTGCTGAAAACCTGTAAGCAATTGTGTCTTGAATTGCATTTGGTTAACAATCAACTTACAAAGCAATTACTAACTGTTGAATGAAGTTCTTGCTTTCCTCAAAGGCCTTATCAATAAAATACAGGGTAAATTGGGCAGTTTCATTTGGGGAGCCAGGGGAGCACGGCTGTCCTGGAAAAAAATGAGGTGCAAACTGGGAGAAGGTGAATTGGCATTTCCGTATTTAAGACTATACAGTATGGCCTTTCAGTTCAAAAACTGAAAAATTCTCTTAGGTACACTGGGGCTCCAGGAGTGGGGTGGGCTATTGGAGGAAATGGTTAAGGAGTGGGGCTCAAAATGGTTTCTGTATAAATTTGGTCCAAGAAAATTCTTTAAAAAAGTCAGTCTGAAGACGCTTAAGTTTCACTTAACTTGTGGGTAGGAATAAGGAACATTCTAAGAATGAGGTACTTCTCGGACGGTGCACCAATATGGGATTCACCAGGTACACCAGAGTGCCTGCGAGATCAGTGAAGTATCCCATTAAGGAGGGCGGGAATTGAACTATGGAGGGATCTTTTGGTGATGAAGGAGGGGGAGCCATGGGAAAACTTGATGGCAAAGACGGGGGTGCACTTTCAAGGTTCAAATACCTGCAGTTGTCATCCGGGGGAGGCAAACAGGAGAGAAATCAGCAGAATCTGGGAGTTAAAAAAGAAACGATTGAATAAGGCCCAGAGAAGGAAGGACGTAAGTGAGTGGTACTGGACCCTGGTGCTCTCGGAAGACAAGAATTTGAAAGCACCACATGAGATCTGGGATGGTGCTATTCGGATGACGGAGCCGCAGAGAATGTGGAAACTGTCTTTTAAACTACTCTATAGGGTGGTCAAGCTAGCAAATCTGAAAAGGAGCCATTTCTTTACAGTCAATAGGCTTTATTGGACACCCCTGAAATTGGCATCATTTGTAACAGCTACAGCCCCAAGATGCCGTAGATGTGGCATGTTAAGTGCGGATGATCAACATATATTTTTTGAATGTCCCCTGCTACAGGACTATTGGCTTTTGGTCGAGAAAGTAATCAATGAAATCCTGTGCACCAATATTAAAACAAGCTTAACGTTGATCTTGATAGGGCTGGAGGATCAGCCAACCTTGTCATTATCGGCGAATAGGCGGGCCTTACTTTTCTATTTGATCCTTCTCGCTAGGAACGAGATTTGCAAAAAATGGATAGCTACTGCACCCCCTCATGGTTTGGATTGGCTCCAGGCTGGCAAAACCATCTGCAAAATGGACATAGGAAATGAGGGTGGCCCATATACTAAGATCTGGTACGACGTTTTGATTTGGAACGGAAAGGTAAGAACTTCATCCCTCGCGTCCTATGATTACACCTGCGTGGAACCAGCAACCAGGAAACTGGATGAGCTGAAGCACAGGATTATATGTTTAATTGCAAATAGCCTGGGGTGGTACAGGTCGGATGTCAGGCTTGACTTTGCAAACAATGGTGGTATGAGGACAAAAAAAAGGTAATTTTTACAGAGATGTCTGTAAACGTAGATATCTTGCTATGCAATTTCCACTCAATAGAAATGGACCTCTGCCCTTCCTGACATGGTGGAATGAGGACAAGTATGAATGAAAATACAACCTGAAAATACAACCTGAACATTGGGGCTGACAATTTTCTGGGTATTTCTACTGGGCATATTTGGGTGCGCTATTACTATCATTTTTTAATGAACCATAAGTGGAGATTTCATCCTTTGCTTTGTAAAATTAGGAATTGGGAGAAAGAGGGAAACAACCATTACATGAGGAAAATCACACACACTTAACATGACTGTTAGAAGACATACATCCACACCAGAGCTCTGCCTGCTCCCTCTTATACTTCAGGCCACTGTGGATACCAGAAACATACTGCAACCACTAGGATGCAACCCATCCCACTCCAAAGGAACAGGAAACTTACAGAGTCATAACTTCTAGTTACTTTGTAGTGGTTCTTTGAAGGGATCTAAATGATCTGCCTTCACACTGCCTCAGCGGACCAGATAAGACAGCAATATGTAAGGGGGACACCAATTTGGTTAATTCATTGGCAGTAGAGTTATTCTTCATCCGTGTTAATTAAACAATTGATGAGCTTGGTTGCTTGGCACAGATCAGTCAGGCTGAACTTAGAGGCAATGGTAAAGTATTTGGGCAACACTACAAACAGTACAACAGTAAACACACTAACCAAAATGTATCCAACAGTATCTTAGAAAAAGGGAGCAAAATGTAATAAACTAATGAACACCAAAATGACGAAAATCCCATCAGTAGAACGTGATTTATGAATTCGAAGAATAAACTCTAGTATAGCAACTCAAAGCAGAAAGCCCAAAACGGAGGCTATCTGGTCGTGCTGAGCTGGGTCAAAATCAAAAGTTCAAGCTGACAGTGATAGAGCGCAGGTTGGAACAGTCTCAGATTAGCCCTCTGAATGTTTATTCTCTCAAGTTTTGTGCATAGAGTACTGTACATGTGGAAGAAGGTCACCGGGAGCAAAGAGAGCATCACAGGTGGTGATTGGAATGGCTCAAGAGCAGGCGTCACAGGCAGGTGGGCTGGAGGTGCATGCTGGCAGTCCACACGGGTGGACAATGCTCACGGTGCAAGGGTATGGGTTGGTGGTGGCTCACACTGAATTTTCGTGCAAGTGGCACAGTTGGCCTGTTTCTCTCTCATTCAAGCTCTCGGACTGTCTCTATCATGTGATACTCTGCGCATAAACACCAACTTTCACTTTCGCATTCCTAGCTGTCCATCTCACTGCAGATAACCCTCTGTCTTTTTTCGGTCTGACTTTTCTCTCTCTCTCTCTCTCTCTCTAGCTAACCTCTCTTCCTGTTGTTATCTCATCCATGCATTCCATTCCATTCCTCCTCTCTCTCTCTCTCTCTCTCTCTCTCTCTCTCTCTCTCTCTCACCTCTAACTCTATGGCCACATTTGTCCACCTGCACTCCTACTGCCTCATATGAATCCTCTCTGGCCTTTTGTGCACATTTGAAGGTTTATTTTGAAAGTCACCTCTTATATCGCACTACAAATTCATCCTGTTGCACCACCTGTGTCTCCTGAACCAATCCAGATGCTTCTTCCTTGCTTGCTTTCTATGTTATCATGTAGCAAGGAAGCAGCACCAGGATTGGCTGGCGTGGGTAAACACATCTCACTTTAAGAGACCGAGGGGTTGCAACTGCAACCCCTGACTCACTAACGTTACACATACAGGAGAAACATAACGTGTGCATGTGGAGTTGGATGTAGAAAGGCACCTATCCAACCCAACGTGCACTTTACTTCAAACCAAGCCTGCTGTAAAGCCCCATGCCTGCCCACCCTGTGCTTTCATTCATAATTATTTGCCAGCACATGGCCTGTAATAAAAGCATTGCGACTGCCTGACCAAAAAAAATACTTAAAGTAAATCTTAGATTTACTCTGGAGGAGCTGCAGCGGCAACAAATGGAGGGGGCAATTCTCCAGCATCTAAATATGGCTGCCGCCCCTGCCCATTGTTCTCGTTCACTAAATTATTATTATTATTATATTTATTTTTGTAGAGCGCAACAGCTACCCTAAGGTTTCTCGGCGCTAGAATAGAACATAGTAGTTATCTTAATGATATAATTTAGATCAATTTTGTCAAATCTAAAATTAATATAAACTGCTGCAATGAATATAGCTTAAAAATGAATATGTACGACCCATGGCATGTATCTCTTTAATATTTTAACATTATGGTACTGTAGGTATCAACTTCATGTCTGCATACTTGAAAAATGTGGGTTGCGTCTGAGTTGACCTATAGGTTCACTACACTATACTACCCACACACCAATGGGCTTGTTGAAGGATTTAACAAGGCCCTAAAAGGCATGATTGGTGGACTCCCTGAAAAAGTCAAAAGGAGATAGGATGTCCTACTAACCTGCCTGCTTTTTGCTTACTGAGAAGTGCCAAAAAAGGAGTAGGGATTTTTCCCTCTGAACTTTTGTTTGTACACCCTGTAAGAGGACCCATCTGTCTTGTTCAAGAAGGATACGAGAGACCCCTCCAGGGACCAATACAGGACATTGTGGGCTATGTATTTGGCCTTTGTACTAGGATGGCTGAGTAAATGAAAAGAGCAAACAAAAACCTTGAAGCCAGCTAAGAGCTCCAGAAGCTCTGGCATGACCAAAAGGCTGACATTGTGGAGTTCCAACCGCAGCAGAAGGTATGGTTTTTGGAGCCTGTGGCACCTAGTGGCCTCCAAGACAAATAGACTGGGCCCTATCCTATACTTGACATAAAAAGGAGTGGTCACCTTTGGCTTTGGCTCATGTAGAAACTTCAGAGAGGGTGATACATGTAAACTGCTTTAAACACTACAATGACAGGGCTGATGTGACCATGGTCATAACCACATCAAAGAAAACTTAAAAACGGAAGTAACAACACCTTGGTTTGGATTTCATAAAAGTCTCAGAGGAGCCCTGGGCCAGCCCAGTTGTGTTAGTCCCCAAGCCTCATTCCTAGAATGGGAAGAAAGAAATTAGGTTTTGTGTGGTCTATTGGGACCTCAATGCAGTCACAAAAAACAGATGCACAGCCCATCCCAAGAGCTGACGTTCTCATTGACAGATTGGCAACATATCTGAGTAGCTTTGATCCCACATCAGGGTCTGACCTGGAGCTGAAGAAAAATCTGAATTTTCAACTCATGGTGGCACTTCCAGTTCACTGTGATGCCCTTTGGTTTGAAGAATGCCCCTGACACCTACCAGAGGTTGGGGAACAAAGTCCTAGCTAGATTAGAGGCCTTTAGTGCAGCCTATGTTGATGATATTGTTGTCTTTAGCTTCACCTGGCAGGATCACCTGATACACCTCCAAAAGGTTCTGGAGTCTCTGTGGAGAGCCAGCCTCACTATCATAGCAAGTAAGTGTCAGATAGGGCAGAGCAAAGTTGAAAACTTGGGCCACCTTGTAGGTAAAAGCCTACCACATACTGGATTGAGTAGCTCCAACCACCAGACCCAAGTCAGGGCATTCCTTGGCTTGACATTACACTACGGGAGGTTTGTGCAGGGAAATGGGTCCATAGTGGCCCGCCTGACAGAATTGACCTCTAAGAAAATGCCCAAAAAGGTAAACT
Organism: Lissotriton vulgaris; assembly: GCF_964263255.1. Lineage (NCBI taxonomy): Eukaryota > Metazoa > Chordata > Amphibia > Caudata > Salamandridae > Lissotriton > Lissotriton vulgaris. Next base: position 276,130,865 of record NC_141696.1, read on the forward strand.
GGACAGTGTGCTGTCAAAATGATTTTGATGCCTTGAAAGAAGCTGTGTGCTCAGCATCCATTATGAAAGCTCCAGATTACTTCAAGCAGTTCATAGTGCAAACAGATGCTTCTGAGCATGGGAAAGGAGTGAACAATGATGATGGCTATGACTAACTTGTTTCTTTTATAAGCAGGAGGCTTCTCCATAGAGAGCAGGAATGAAGTGCCTTCGAGAGGGAAGCCTTAGCTGTTGTTTGGTCCCTGAAAATGCAGAGATCATACCTGTTTCGTTCTTACATCCTTGTCTAAACAGACCACAGACCTCTCCGATGGCTCATGCAAATGAAAGGCCAAATCCACAAACTGTTAAGGTGGTCCATATCCCTACAGGGAATGGACTTTTGAGTGGAACACTGACTTGGGACTGATTATGCCAACGCAGAAGGCCTTTCCAGGTTCTTGCACTTAGACAATGAAGACTCTCTAGGGAAAGTTTTTTCTCATCCTCTTTTGTTTGGGACGGGTCATTTAGGAAATTGCCTCTGGGCATCTCTTTCCCAAAACAATGTACCACATTTTGCACAACTTCAGCTTCCCCTGTAATTCCCTAGTAAAAGGCAGTATGGGAGAATTGGTACTGAATAGGGTCTTTTGGGCTGCAAAACTGGCTGTGCCACCCCAGGGACCACTCACCATGGCTACACACTCAGCCACAGCTGGCTGCATGTATTGGTGCAGGAAAATACAGTCGGCATAGCACACAACCCTTTGTGCCATGCCACCCCTATACCGCATAAGATATAGGTAAGCCATCCCTACTGCAGGCCTTAGCCCTATGGCAGGATGCACAATACCTTATGTACAGGCATATTAGCATGAGCAGATATGCCCATACAATGTCAAGTCAATTGTGTGACGTTATAAGTAAACAGAAATTCCATAAAGAATGTATGGGCTCGATACTCATCAGCATAAGGTTCCTAGCTCCTTGACGGCTTCACTGATTTCTAAGATATTTGGGACCAAATATCTTGACAATAAATAATCACAAATGCCAGTGGTGGATTTATTAATACAATCACACAGGAGACCCTTTTAGAGGGTCCCTGAAACCTAACCAAACACTAGTGGAGTCTCTGATCTGTTTTAACCAGCCTGCCAGTACTACACCTGTTTCTGACCTCATGAGGAGAGAGTCAGCACTCTCAAAGGACAGAAACAATACATAGGGAATGGGTGGTTCACACCTCCTCCAGGAAAGGATGGTCTTTCCAGGGGGGAACCTTCAAAGGTGATGCTGCCTTTGAAATCCAACCCAGGAACCCCCAGATATTAGGGGAAGCCAAGCCCCCTTTCCTGATCCACATTTGGTGGGAGTGAGGGAGGGAGCATTAGTTAGATGAAGAGAAGGGTCACCTCTCAGTCAGAACTACCCCTAGGGTGGGAAAGACGATGTGAACCCCTCTCCTGAACTTCCATCATCTTAAGATGGTGAGAAAACCTTCAATCAGGGTGAGGGTAGTTCCTCCTCTCGCTGGAAGTGGTCACTATAGGGGGTGGACTCCCAAAGGTAAGTAGCCCATTGGCTACAGCCTGTCTCCCCTTGTAATGGCCCTAAATTCAGTATTTACGTGGCTCGCTAAAATCTTGACTTGATATTCCACGTACCAAAAGAAAACACAGGAAGAAGACATGCTGCTGAACTAGGAACTGACTAAACCCTGCCAACTACAAAATGACTCTACAACAGGGACCTGCTGTCTCTACCTGAAACCTGTGCATCCTCTGAGTAACTAAGTAAATAATATTGTTTACTAAAGCATACGAATGCCATGGCATCTTAGCGCTAACATGCTGCCAAATGATCAAGTAAGAAAGGAAACCTACTTAACACTAGAAGCCCAGAGCTAGGTCTTCAAGGATTTCCTAAAACACAGCTGTTTGTGACCTCAGCGAAAAAAGGAATGAAGTTCCATAGCTTGCAAGTCAAGTCGAAAAAACTTCTGAAACCCCAATTAGCCTTCTTTATCTTAGAAATAAGCTCCAAACTAGCAGTAGATGATCTTAAGTCACATCAAGGGACGTGCCATGCAAAGGTCTATTAAAACACAAGTGGTCCGAATCCATGCAGTGCCTTGTGTACAATTCACAAGGCCTTAAATTTGACCCTAACCTTAATGGACAGCCAGTGGAGTCCTTGGAGTTCATCGAAACCCAGAGCCCTGTCAGCCTTCGCCAAATGCCTGGGACCTCTCTTTTGACTAATGGTACTAGTGCCCAGCACACCACTGTTATTGACAGCTGGGGTGAAGAACGGCATTGACAGTGTTTACACGATTCACCCCACCAACCAAGGCTTGTTTGATACCAGACGGGTAGCCAACCCTTTAAATGTATCCAACAACCTGAGGCATCCTCACAGTACCTGCTACCAATGCTGCAAACAGCCCTGCTCCTGTGACCCTGTACCTGCTTTCTGGTTGCATCGACAGCATGAATGTAGCAACTTGGGCATGACCGCAATGGACTGCCTTCACCGCACCTGTTGCTGAACGCAACTGGTGAAGAACCCATTCTGCATCCTAAGACCTCCGGCACTGCTGACCCAGGTCGCCCAGAACTGACTGCTGTGCCCGAGCCCTGTGACGTCCAAAACTCTGACTCCACTGGAGTAGAAATTCCCCTGAGCTGTGGGAGACCGTTGTCCCACAAAACTCCACGGCTGGGCAGAGCTTCCATCAACTACGATGGTAAATGGGTTCTCGATACACCGCTATCTAAACTGTCTAACCCTATGCTTTTTTCATCTTGACCACGACGGTCTCTTCGTGATTGTATTGACCACTTTTGCTGAAAACCTGTAAGCAATGGTGTCTTGAACTGCATTTGGTTAACAATCAACTTACAAAGCAATTACTAACTGTTGAATGAAGTTCTTGGTTTCTAAAAATATATATATATATATATAAATAGAAGTTTGTTTTCCTAATTGGTCCCAGATTTATTCTTGAGTGCGTGTGTCTCATTTATTGCCTCTGTGCATAACAACAAACACTTAGTTAAGCTTAACTCTTGACCCATACTACCACAAATAGGAGCAATAGAATTATCTGCACACCTATTGGATGTTCACTGGACTCTCTGCAAAGTGTACTTCATTTTGGTGCGGTATACAGAGAGCCAGTGTCCTACAGTTACATCTTATTACCCAGTATGTAAATTGCACAGATATAAACTGGAAAAGCTTGCGCAGTGACGACAGAAAAGAAAATGACTGAATGTTGGGGCATATTAGAATTACATGAAGCTTCTCAATGTTTTCATTAGATTACCTTAACAGGCTTGCAGTACAAAAGCATGTTATGATAAAATGTTAGAAATCACCCATTTGTAATTTAGTCTGACTTAATTACAGATGTAAAAATTATTTTTCACTTATGTTGTGGTTTCTTGCAGTTCTTGAGGTTATGACGACGATGACAGCATTCACAGCGTCAGGTATGTCTTCTTAGAAATGTATCAACATCAATTAGTTATTACCCCTCCCATCAGTGTCCCACTGCATGTCTTCTCACCCACACGGTTTTTGCAGCGCACAGGACACTTTAAGGCAAGTGGTTATTTTCCTTAAAAGAAGTATAATGGAACATTTCCTCTACCTTCAAAATGGGTTAGTCTTATAAACATTAGTGTGACGATTGTCCCGAATTGCCCATGTGTGTTATTGCTAGTCATGCCATGCAGATTTTCAGTTTTTTGCTTATTGCTTAAGTGCAAGATGTTTTTAAAAACCCTGCGGCTTATTAACAAGCCAACTGCGCCGCCGGTGCGTCACTTTTAATATGGGAAAAAGTGACGCACCGGTGGCGCAAGGGGCTTGTAAATAAGCCCCCCTTTATTTTGGGTGGGTAGGCCAGAGACTTTTCTTTCTTCTCACATGGCTGTCCAATTGTTCAGAGACTTCCCCTTTTTCCTAGAGTTACTGTCAGTTTTCCTTGTAAATCTGACAGAGCTTAGACGTTCTCCTTTCTCAAAGACATGCTGTCCATTCTTCTTATGATTTTTGTTGCTTAGAGTGATTCTGATTTCTGACTCTCAACTCTGTATCTGCGCTGTGTAAACTGAGCCTTTGGATCAGCTCTACAAGGATTGTTTTCACATCCATGGGTGACACATGTGAATTTAGTTCAATGCACCAACTCTTCAATGTAAATGAGAGGTTTTGATAGTCCTGCAGAACCCACCCAACACATCTTAGAAGTGGCATCAATGCTTTTGGGTTACTAACAGGGAGCAGTGGTAATCCAAATGATCATTCGTTAATGATTTACACACATATGATCACTAGAAACTAAATATGAATTTCAACATATTTATTTTAAGACAATTATTTTAAAATCTCTGGGATCTAGTGCAGATGACTGTAGCTATTTATTTACTTTCTCATTTGCTTTACTCATTATATCTGTCACATTAAAATCAGTGTCCATCACTAACACTCCATCTGTTAACTACTTTAGAAGTGTTCTTAACTAATTAAGTGTCATCCCGTGGAGCTTAGGTGGAAAAGCACTGTTTCTTCACAACATGTTCCTGTTACTACCCAATAGCACCCCTGTGGTTCTAGTCAGGTCTGATCAATAACAAACTGAACTCATTCTTTCACAAGTATGGCCACCCTCTGCAGTGTGATGTGTATCCTGCATGAGTCAGTAGTCTATAGCTTCCTCCATGAATGCTGTGTACCTTTTAAATATGTCACGTTTGAAAGTATCATGTTTAGATTATGCCTTTTAAATGCCTGGCGATTAATAATTTCTTTTGTTCAAACGCCCAGTAAAAAGAACAAAAGTTTAGCTATTTTTTTTCTTGAGTGTTTCTACCACTTGTTAGCATACTATGGAAATTGCATAACTGTTTTATCTTTTTTTCTTTTCTACTTTGAGTCTCATATACCATGCTGTGGAGCTCTCGCATGCAGAGTGCAAATATAACATCCAACAGTAAAGCCTTCCTCAAGCCCCTCTACTTCAACCCTGAACTGCAGCTTATGGATTTGCCTGTCAATCCCAAACTCACAAGTAGCCTGTTGTCTCCTATTTGCATATGCGAGGTCCTATTGACTACTTCTAACTGTAATTAATTGAAAGGGACATTCATTCCCAGCATACTTTTTTTAGCAGCTTCATACCTATTTGTATATTTGTACTGGCAATTCATAATTACACTATGATAAGTAACAAACATCACCATAACTCTCAATATTACACTTTCTTGCATGCATGATGAATTCTACAATCTTCAAATCTGGAGTAATTGTTTCAACCTGGTGTTCTAGCTATTATCCTGAATCAGAAACCCATGAGAGGAGAATATGAGGGACTTCTAGGTTACTTTTCGATTTCTCCAGCATATTTATGTTTGTGGCTAGTCCTCAAAGCCAGTGACCAATCTGTTGGGCCACTTCCTCTTCTGCTGGATATTTTTGGAAGTATGATAACCAAGTGAGTCTCTTGTCATGACTATTGTCTACCCAAGGCGATCCTACATCCACCGACGTGATGCCTTTCTCCTTTTTATCCTTTTTTCTGTTGCTTCTCCTAATAAATAAATGACACAAATGAAACCAATCCCAGACCTTCTCAGATGCATTTACATTCCAATATTTGCCCTCCCACCATTATTTTTAGCTTGCCCTTTTAATTTTGCTGAAGCTGTGTCTTTTCTTTTGAACAGCCATACAGAAATCCAGAAAGATACCCACAATGGCATTCACCTATTTCAAATCTCCTTGCCTACTTTCAGTCTGTAGCATGGCATCTCAATGTCTGTGGTTGAAAATCAAAGCAATGATGGCCCTGTAGCAACCCTAGTTTCGGGAGGGGTGCAGGAGCTTCATGTGCTCTCTAAAACAAGCACACATGTGATAACCCTTAGGTTTAAAGGTAATATACAGCCTTCCACAAAACGCCCCATTATTGATCCTTCTACTCAAGCTGGTTCGCCAACCAGCGTGATGTTATTTCTTCTGGACCTGCCATCAATCTCTCCCCATTTGGATCGCTGTGTTTTCTTCCTGAAGTCTCACAACTGTAGATTGGAACTTTATAGCTTCATCTTTAACAATGCTGAATGCCACTTCAGTTTGTTTCACTCTATTATTCATTATTTCAACAGACCGGAGCAAGTAAACTTCAATCAACTCAATGTCCATTTTAGATTCAAGCATAGACCTAGTATCTGTAACTGACTTCAGCTCAGCTCATCATCCATCTGGGCTGAGGAATTGCCTTTGTTGTAGGCAGCTGTGGTTTAGTTCCGCCTCCCGCACACCCTAGTAGCCTCTGCAGTTTTGTTTGAAGGAAAGAATAGTTGTCAAACTGCTTTGCTGGGTTGGTTAAGTGCTTCTCTCATGACCCATTGTCTCTTCATTTGAGATTGCATTGAGCCGTATCTTCAGAGTGGTTTTGTCTTCTGCAGTTTAGATATCAGGAGCGTTTAGAGCAGTTCCCTTGCGCCATATGTGGTCTGAAGCTGTCAGGCCCTTACTTTTCCATGAAGGGCAATAGGGAGATCCTTTCTAGGGCGCAAGGCACAGATGACTCAACTCAAGCCTGAAAGGGTATTGTCTATATATTTAGAAAAGAAAGAAACGGAGCGATAGCAAGAGAGAGAGAGGCATTTGTGATTCAGCACATGCAGTTGAACACAAGGAAGTATGTAGAAAATGTTCTGTAACTGGTTTGGGTTGGAAGAGAGAGCTCTAGGGCTCCTTTTCTAATTCATATTAAATCTATTTTTGTATGGCAATTTTTAAAGTTCCATATTTTAAAGTTCCATATAAATGTGGCTTGCCAGATTCCAACCGTTATTTTTCTCTTTTGCAGACTGTTTGTGTATATTCAATACATTATAATGAAATACAGACATTTTATTTTGAGGGCTATATATTTTAATACATCTTTAAAAAAATGTTATTTACTTTAATACATTTATATTAATTCAATGTTCCATGGGCTTGCCCCTATAATGTGGGTCAGAGAGCCAATATTTCTACAACTCCTCAAACAGTATTCCAGATAGCAGATGATTCATATTTGCTTCATCAACTCCATTGGCTCAAAGTGAACAAACGCGTTGAGTTCAAGGTTTTAAGCTACATATTTCGAGTTGGAGCCCCCCTACATACAAAGCCTGGTCAAACCCAACTTACCTAATCGACAGCAGAGATCAGCCAGCCTCTCTCTATTTTTTGTTCTCGTATGAGAGGTCGCTCGTTCTCTTACCTTGGCTCCAAACTATGAAATTCTCTCCCTCAGGAACTTAGGATGTTTCAGTCGCTTTCAGCTTTTCATAAGAAACTAAAGAACTTCTTTCAAAAACCAAGTCTAACCCTCCCTGTACCATTATCTGCAATATTGGCTTGCACACTGTCCTGCTCAGCGCCGAGAAACCCTGTTGGGTAGATGCACTCTTTATAAATCTTTATAAATTAAATTAAATGTATAATAACTTCACGATAGTACCTTGACTAATGTTTCCTTCCCTCCTATGTGACTTTCAACTGGGTAGGCTCTGGTCAAGATATCATCCTATTGGTGTATCTCTAACTTTATGTTCAGCTCATTTTCATAGGTTACTAATTCATTCTTTTTTATTTTCCTAAATAAAATCCATGCAACTCCTCAATGAGTTTCATTTTTACATGTCTGAAATATATAATGTATTTTAGGGGATATTTTGATCTTTACACTTGCTGTCTGCCCTAGCCAGGAGAGTGACTTGTTCTACCTATTATTTAATGCCACCTGCACAATGTGGTTCAAATTTCGCCAGTTGGTTTTGTTGGTTACTACAAGATGTTTTCCCATATCTAGGGCCAGGCCATCATAGTAGGGCCATTGCATTTAACATTAGGATTATTTTCTGTGGAGTAGAATTATTTAGGCCTTTTGAATTGTACACATTTATTTTGAACTGGGACACTTTTTGGGTAGTCTATGTCTTATTTCACGAATGGTGGTAGGGAGGTAATGTTGTCCAAAAAGGATATCAAAATACCATTGGTGAACATAGAGAGTTTAAATTCATTTCCCACCAAATGCAACAGGTTATTGATGTAGTGATCCTAATTCTTTCTGACAGTGGTTCTAATGTGATGGTTAGTAAATGTGTTAATAGTTGGAAACCCTGCCTGGTTCCTCTCCTGATGTGTAGTCATTGGAATAGCCTGCCACTGACTCTGATCTTTTTTGTAAGGCTTTGTCTCACACTATTGCCCATTCTTTTATGTTTTCTTCCATGCCTATTTTATATAGATTAATGTCCGTGAAACCCCATTCTTCCCTGTTAAATGCTTTCACAACATCTAGGACAATTTGAGTCACCCCCTCCCCACACTCCTAACATTTATATGGTGTAGTGCTTTATTAGTTTTATCACTAGGTAGTCTTTAGAGGATAAAGCGTGACTGGTCGTGATGTATCAGACAACGCAGATGGAACACAACTACTGGGCCAAGATTTGAACATTGATTTTAACTAAGGAAACTGGCCTGTCGGAGGAGCAGCTGTTTATGGTTTTGCACAGATTTCAGAATCAGTGATATTGTGAAGTCTTAACTGAATAAATTACAGTTTCTTTGTAATAATCTTCCATTACACCTTCCTCAAAACTGTGAGCACATTTATGATAAATGTTTAATTATTAGGGCCAAAAACCCTTCTACCCCTGCAGCTTTAGAGAGGCATAGTCTTATTATCGCTAATTATTGCTAAGATGATTTATTCTTTTAAGATCGGATTTCCAGATTTTCTCTATATTCATTCAATACTTTAGGGAGATTAGCACAGTAAGTATTGTTTATTCTGCTGCTTAACAGAAGGGCCACTGCAAACGCGTCAGCGCTACTGCTGCACCTCGCATGGCAATAAAGTAATTTGCTAAAAATGATCTATTGTGGTCCGCGCTCTTTCTTCCTTGTGGTATGAGGAAACAGTGAAGGAGTTACCTGCTATATATATATATATATACAAGTGCAATTGGTTATAATGCAGTTATAATATGGCGGACAGCATATGATGGCATGACCACCATTTTGTATACAAGCATGGCATATAGACACATGATATGTGTATGAATGGGTAATGCACTCATGTCTGAGACTGCGTGTTACTGCACCTTACTCCATTTCAGAAAGATCACAATGTAGGCTGAAGCTGACTAAATGTCTGAGTCTTACTTGTCATTGTATTGAATTTTGTCCTTTTCTCTTTAAGGTAATAGCCATTGAGAGGACCCATATTACTGTCAGTCCTTTTTGGCATTCATAGTGTTCCTTACCGTGAGCACTAAAAATGCCCTAACACTTGGTGATTTTTACCACACACCTTCACTTTTACTCACGTCAATTGAGAGGTCCTGAAGAAAGCCCCATTTATTTTTTCAGCGGGCTGAAACATGTTGACCATCATTGGATAGTAATTAGCTACTCATAGTATCCTTTATCCACTCTCTAGTTTTTAAACATAACCAGGATCACCAAGAATAAATTAACAGGTAGAATACAGAGGTATTTTAACATTCACTTTCACTTCATCACATTCACCTACACCTCAAACCTGCTCCACTGTAAACAGGTGTTGTAGCACAGCTGAGTGGCATTCGGTGATGGCGATGAAGCATGACACCAACCAGTTTGGTGCCAGACATTACCGTGTCAGACAGTCATTTAATGTGGCCATCTTAGTTTGTTTATAATTGAATCTAGGGACAAGGACGGCCGTCCACACGTCCTAGCTCTCTCTCTTGTTTTTTGAAAGACAGGATATTTGTCATGTTTGTGATGAAATGACCCATTCACTGAACTCTAAAACAGGCCCTAAGTCTTCTTACAATGTATCGTACAGATGCCAAGAGCAGCCCCTCTATGGACATCTGGACGATGTCACGAGAGGGGATGGTACTTGATCCCCTGACTGAGACAGTAGAGAGATGCAAGTCTGATAGGACTTCTTCTGAGGAGTCCCTTCAATGCCAACAACCTACATTTTTTGTCATTCAAAAACTCTCTTGCCTTAAAACCACAACTTCTAATAATTGGGATTCCTACTTCTGCTTCTGTTTTCTTTTTCTGGAGGAGGAAAATGACTGGTAGGGGTAGCGCCTAGATTTAAAGCAGGTTAGATCAGAATGTAGGAGATGAGTATCTTGCAAAAGCCCCTTTTCTGTGATAAACAATTAATGATGGTGAAGGAGACATCTTCTCTTTGTAGGCCTATTCAGGCCTCCAATATTATAAGTTGCGATTGTGAAACATGAGATTGATACAAATAAACATGGTGGTATTGAGATGACGACATGAGCTCATAGGTGTTTCCCTGGTGGTAAAGGTCTTGTGTGTTTGTTGTTCTCCTCAACACTAAAAAGTCAGTGCTTTTCTTAACAGGAACAATCAAACAACAGTGGGACATAAAAACCTGTAACAGTGGGTTCTTAAATACAAAAATACTGGCTGGTGTTTTCTTTGGTATTTTCTTTTGTGTTTTCTTAGTATCTATATCGAGATGACCTTCATAGGGTTAGTCATGTATGTCACATCTTTTTCTGAAACTAGTCAGGGCGCCCCTCTATAAGGCTGACATATATTACCATTGCATGCTAATCTTCGGGTGGTTACCTGCCTTCTCCTCTCCCCTGCCTCTTCAGACCTCTCACAATGTCCTTATTTTCAGGAAGGCATGCTGGTGTCGCAGCTCTTCTGATTCCTAGATGGAGGTCTGTTGCTACTCTCTGACCTTCCATCGTTTTTCCCTCTTCTCAGGGTTCACAGTGAGTTTCTCAATAGAACATTTCCCCATGTGAGACTCTTTGACGGGGGGAACCTGGTACACATCTATGCAGACTTCTCTCGGTAGACTGAGGCCTAGAAATGTGCAGGCTTCCATGCTCTAGATGTTTCTATACATCTAAATATAATGCAAAATGTCAGACCTCATTTATATCTAGCACCTTGGTTCTCTAGGAATGTTGTTAATACTCTGAAGGATCTTCTCTTTTGCAGCATAAAGTAAGTTCACAGAAAATATGCAATTAATTTCCATTCCATGATATTAGTCCTCTTTTCTCGTGGCTCCCATTACTTTCTCCTTATCTTCAAAATAATGGAGACAGACCAAAATGTCGAGCAGCCCCTTAAGCCTTGGACTTCTGATGCAGTTCTGTGGGTTTAATCCATTCGAATGGTATCAGAGTCAGTTTTTTAATTTTGTGTCAAGTAGACCCTAGACAGAGGCCTTCAAGTATTTCACATATGTTGCTTTAAGCACAGGCTGTGTGAGCAGATTGCACTTTTAGGGACCAGTTCTCTAGAAGTCTTGCTTTTGTTGTAGGATGATCATCTCTTCATTCAGCAGAAACAGATGGGCTCCGTAGTCTTCCAGATCTAAGATTCTTTCTTTTTGTTTGTGCTCCAGTTCATTCACCTTCTTGCTCAATGTATTCACCTGTTTGAACACTTTTCTGAGACCTTTCAATAGACCGATCCGGGCAGCATTAATTTGATCCATGATCTGTTGAAAAAATGTGTTCATAAACCTCTTTGCACCAGTTCCATCTAGCTCATAAGCAGCGTTCATCTTCATGCTAGCCCTGGACTGTGTAGTATCTGATCTATTACTGGAGCGTCTAACCTCTTATCTTAATTGATTCGTAGATTAGAAAATGTTCTCACTACCATCGTTTAACAGTTTTTAGAGATTTAGGGCCAGATGTAGGAACCCTAATACCGGTCGGTAACGACCGAAATTACCGAATTTCGGCCGTTACTGACCGGTATTAGGCATTTGGGATGTAGGTGGCTACATTTCAGATTCGGTAATTTACCGAATCTGTATTTAAGAATTCGATAAATTACCGAATCTGAAATGTAGGAAGCACTCAAGTGAGTGCTTTTAACCTGTAAGGATTCGTTATTTACCACCAACTACAAGTTGGTGGTAAATAACAAAAAACATTAAAAAAGCAATTTTTTGCTTTTTTAACAGTGCCATGTGGCAGACATACATGCCCTTAGGGCATGTATGTGTGCCACATGTGCACCCATGCACTATTCAGGGGTGCAACAGGGTGTCAATGTGACACCCTGCCACCCTTGTAGGTCTTCCCGCCTTACCGATTCGGTATTTACCGAATCGGTATTCCCCATTCATTCCTATGGGCCTGGAGGCCCATAGGAATGAATGGGGAATACCGATTCTGTAAATACTGAATTGGTATTTATCGAATTTTACAGATTCGGTACAAATTACCGAATTAATACCTACATACCATTTACCCATTCCTAAATACTGAATCGGTAAAATTCGGTATTCTAGAATCGGTAAATGGTATTTACCTACATCTGGCCCCATGTTGTTATTATTTTCTAATAATGACAGTGGAAAACATATTTACCGTATATACCTGAAGGAGCTTTTTCACATGTGTGTAGCCAACATATCTCGCATTTGTGTTGACAGCTTCATTAGCCAGGGATTGTACCAAGTGTATATGTTTTGATGTATAAGCTGCCATTTCAAGGAATAAAAATCAACCTTTTGATGAGATAAGTTGAAACCAACTTGTTTCATCAAAAACGCAACATCCATTCAGATTCTTCTGTTGATCATGGTTTCCTGTGAACTCAGTAAAAACTTGAATATCATGTTTAGGTTGTTAAAAACACTTAAACTGTCTATTATGGATGAATACAGTATAATTTAAACCATGGGGTGGACTAAGGTGAGTATTGGGGCACACAACTAGAAACAATTACATGAGGGGAAACGCATTACCAAACTTTAGCCATGTGCTCATGCTCTGCTACAAAGCATGTAAACCAGTAGGCTGGGCTGTGATTCAATGCGCCAGCAGCTTGACCTATTCTCTGAGTAAGTCAGCTAGTCTATAGCATGGGTACTCGCCAACATATTCCCAGGTTCCTGTGGCGTGAGGGCTACACTGGTGCTAGTAGGATGTGGTACAGGGGGAGAGTGTAAGATGAAGGTTGGGGAAACGAAGAATCTCTATGGTGTGGAGAGCGTGTTGTGTAATAATTTTGAGAGTATCACACTATAATGCCCTCTGAATTAAGCACCTAATGCATGGCAGTGTTCGATTTGAAAATACTCTATTATGCTGTATCTGAGTAGCTATCCTTTTACCACACCCTTGGGTGAGCCGTGTCTGCTTACTATAGCTACAGTTGTTGAGTCAATTGTACAAAGAAGGTAACCTAATTATTGAATTGGAATTAAATTGAATCTTAGTGTAGGAAATTGGGTTATTAGTTGTGCAGGATGTGAGGACTGCGGAAGTAATAAGTTCACAATTTTGCCTTACTGGGAAAGAAGCAACCAGTGTAGCGCTTGAATCTCACATTGTAGCGAAGCAAAGCAGTCCAGGACCTACTCAAGGGAGGTGGTAAGTGTTAGTAATCACCATACACTAGCATGCAATAATAACACTCATTAAATGATTGTCAAGTCAGTGCTTTTTCTTTAGAAAAGGGAAAGTACATTTATTACACAGACACTAAATACTATACATTATCTTATACATAAGGCCGATTAAAAATACATTAGAGGATATTCTGCATCATATTTGAACCTTGAAGGGCCATGACCCACAAGATCTCAGCACCATCCTCCCACAACCACCAGACAGCACATCATAATATATGGGGTATCACCTTAATGCCACAAGCATATTGGCTTTATCAAGGCTCATCACAGGATATAAGAAAAGTCTATTGGTTTTATCAACGGTGCACCACATTAAAAGGCAAACAAACTACATGGTAAACACCATCAAACTTTAACTGCAGTCATTAACCATGTCTAAATGAAAAACCTTATTGTCAAAAACACATTTTAACTTTGAGTGTGAACATAAAGGATTAATAATGCATTAAAAATGTAACTTGTCGGTGTCTTTTTTATACACTTTCGGGCCAAATAAAATGCAGGCATAGAACTAGCTCCTAGAGGGTGCTGCACTCCTAGATGTAGAGCAAACACCGCAACCAGAGGAGTGTTTGAAACAAAGATGAAATACAGGAGGGGTCATAAACTCCTGGACCCCACAAACCCAGTGTGGGGTTTCGGATGGTGTCTCAAACAGATTCACTGACACAGGTTGTCGGGGTAGTGCGGGTTTTATTATTTTATATAGTCGGCGTTTCTGTACAGGGACTCTGTAGAAAGGTAGTGGTGGTTCTGCTCCTTCCGTGGTGGGTCTTCCCCCTCCGGGCCGTCGGTCCCACTGCCTCCTGGGAGTTGTAGGCCTTCTCCCCGCCGTCTCGATGTCCTCGGTATGCCGGTATGAAAGAGAAATGAAATTGACTCAGTCAATCTGTTCGGTCCACAGCTTGCTCGCAGGGAAAGGGAGTGAGGGAACACACGTGAAACCCGTACCCCTGATCAGTGACGTGACCCCGTGTAAAAACAAGGGGGGGGTGTGCAGTAGGGGTCTCGTGCATTCAGTGGGGCTTGCCTCGTCTAATGCCCGCCCACCCGCTGAACCTGGACCGTACCTGGTCGAGCCACACTTCCGTGTTAGTGTGGCTGGGCGAAGCGCGGTCCACAATGCCTCCTGACTTGAAGCTGTAGTCGCCCTCAGCGTCGACCTTCGGACCCGGCGCCGCCTTCTCTCCAGAAGCCTCCTCGGAACTCCGCTCCACCTGATGTTCTTCCCCCGTCCTCCTTCGAGGTCCCGGTCCGTATCCCTCGTCGTCCCTCCGATGTTCCAGCACGGCCTCCGCCTCCGTCCTATGCTCTTCTTCCTCTTCGTCCTCCGTCCTCCGATCCTCGTCCTCCTCCGTCCTCCGATCCTCGTCCTCCTCCGTTCTCCGATCCTCGTCCTCCGTCCACTCCGCTCCGCTCTCTCTCCACTCCGCTCCGCTCTCTCTCCACTCTCGCCACCAGTCTCCTACTCCGCCTCCGGGTGTCTCGCACACCTGGTTCGACTCCGGGATGGGTTTTACCTCTTCGGTGAGGGCGTGCCGCCATTCCGGGTCCGCCCCCTTAAAGGTGTAAGGCTGCCTGTTCTCCACATCGGGCCGACGTCGGATTACATCAGGAGTGTTCCAGGCCTCTGTGTGCTGCATAAAAAGAGTAGCGACGTTAACAGGCATCCCCGGGGGCCCCTCGTCAGGGTCCCCCATGTCACACACCTCCCCCCTAGGAATCTCCCGATCGGGGAGAGGGTACCGAGACAGGAAGTCAGCATTGATGTTGTCAGACCCCTTCTGGTGCCGGACCTGGAACCTGAAGGGTTGCAAGGCCAAGAACCAGCACATAACCCGAGGGTTATTTGAAATGTTCCTCGCCATCCACAACAGAGGGGCATGGTCAGTGTACAACAGGAAGGTGCGCCCCTCCAGATAGTAGCGCAGCTTGTCCACCGCCCACCGGATGGCAAGGCACTCCTTCTCTATGGTGGGATACCTGACCTCCCGTGGAAACAGCTTACGGCTGATGTACAGGATGGGCTGAATGCCCCCCTCCCCTGTGTCCTGGGATAAAACAGCCCCGATTCCGAAGTCCGAAGCATCCGTATTCAAGATGAAGGGTTTGTTGAAATCGGGTGACGTCAGTACCGGACTGGTGGTGATAGCCTTTTTCAGGGTTTGGAAGGCCTTCCACATGGCCGGCGTAGGGGTGTGGAAGTCCGCAGTGGGTTTTGTTTTCCTGAGGGTATCGGTCAGTGGAGCCGCCACCTCAGAAAAGGCCGGTATGAATCATCGGTAGTAGCCTACCAAGCCTAAAAAGGCTCGCATATCCTTCAGGTTTTTCGGGAAAGGGGTGTCTGCTATGGCCCTCACTTTTTCTATTTGCGGTTTGATGGCACCATGTCCCAGGAGGTATCCCAAATATTTGACCTTACGGAATCCTATTCTGGACTTCTTGGAGTTCACGTGTAGGCCGGCGGTTTTTAGCAGTTGTAGCACAATGCTGAGATGATGTAAGTGCTCCTCCCATGATGGGCTGAAAATGATAATGTCGTCTAGGTATGCAGAGCAATACCGTTGATGTCCCCGTAAGACCGTATTCATGAGCCGCTGAAAAGTGGCGGGGGCTCCGTGCAGTCCGAAGGGCAAGACAGTGAATTCGTATAGTCCCTCCGGTGTTGCGAATGCTGGTTTTTTTCGGTCCTCCTCCCGTAGGGGTACCTGCCAATACCCTTTGGTCAGGTCTAGGGTGCTTATGTACTTCGCGTCCCCGAGTTTCTCGATTAGCTCATCTATCCGGGGAATGGGGTAAGAATCAAATGCCGATACCGCGTTCAAAGCACGAAAGTCCATACAAAAACGGCTACTGCCGTCAGGCTTTGGTACCATGACAATGGGTGATGACCACTCACTCCTGGACGGCCGTATCACGCCTAAGCGGAGCATCTCCTCTACCTCTCTCGCGATTGCTTCTCTTTTGGCAGCGGGTATCCTGTATGGACGCTGTTTGACAGTGGTACCAGCAGGCGTATCGATCCGGTGTTCTGCTAGGCTGGTTCTCCCCGGGAGGTCGGAGAATATAGGAGCAAACCCCTTCAATACCTGGCGGAGTCCCTCCTGTTCGTCCTGGTACAGCTCTTCGTTGACAACCAAATCTTCTAGGGTGGTTGTGGGGTCCGTCTTGGTTGTGGTTACCAGATGGGCGGTCACGGGATTTGTTCCCAGCCATTTCTTCAACAGATTTATGTGGAATATTTGGGATTTTCTGGCTGAGAGACGCAGACGGTATGTCGTTTTGCCAATCGTCTCAGTGACTTCAAAGGGGCCCTGCCATTCGTTTTGGAATTTCTTGGACGTCGAGGGCAGCAGTACTAGGGCCCAATCTCCAATGTGTAGGGATCTCCATTTTTTTCCCTTGTTATATTGTACCTGCTGTTGCTTCTGGCTTTCTTCCAAGTGTGTAAAGGCGAGTTCTCTGATTTTACCCAACTTGTTCTTTAAGTTTGTACTGTATTCGAGTAGAGCTCTGGTTTCTCCTGTTTGTTCAGTTTCCCATACTTCTTTTGTCATGTCTAACAGGCTTCTGGGTTGTCTCCCATAAAGCATTTCGAAAGATGAACAACCGAGACTGCTTTGTCTCTGGCCCCTGATCACATACAGGGCCAGCGGTAATAAAGCGTCCCAATCTGTATGGTTCACGGTTATCATTTTCTTTAGGACTGTCTTTAGGGTCCTGTTGTACCGCTCCACTAATCCGTCTGTTTGCGGGTGGTACACGGAGGTCTTAATCTGGTGGAGTCCTAACAACTGACACACTTCCCTCATTCCCTCTAGTTGCTTGACCACGGTACTCCGAAACGTGTCTCTGTCCAATTGGGCGGCAGCTAGTTGCTGCTCTACCGCCCATGCCAGCTGTTCTTGTCCCTTCACGAGGGCCTGCAGGATCGCATCCATCGTTGTGTCCTCGATGTCTACCTCTGGGCTGCCCGCATTCTCCACCACTTGTGGGGTTTCGGATGGTGTCTCAAACAGATTCACTGACACAGGTTGTCGGGGTAGTGCGGGTTTTATTATTTTATATAGTCGGCGTTTCTGTACAGGGACTCTGTAGAAAGGTAGTGGTGGTTCTGCTCCTTCCGTGGTGGGTCTTCCCCCTCCGGGCCGTCGGTCCCACTGCCTCCTGGGAGTTGTAGGCCTTCTCCCCGCCGTCTCGATGTCCTCGGTATGCCGGTATGAAAGAGAAATGAAATTGACTCAGTCAATCTGTTCGGTCCACAGCTTGCTCGCAGGGAAAGGGAGTGAGGGAACACACGTGAAACCCGTACCCCTGATCAGTGACGTGACCCCGTGTAAAAACAAGGGGGGGGTGTGCAGTAGGGGTCTCGTGCATTCAGTGGGGCTTGCCTCGTCTAATGCCCGCCCACCCGCTGAACCTGGACCGTACCTGGTCGAGCCACACTTCCGTGTTAGTGTGGCTGGGCGAAGCGCGGTCCACAATGCCTTCTGGCTTGAAGCTGTAGTCGCCCTCAGCGTCGACCTTCGGACCCAGCGCCGCCTTCTCTCCAGAAGCCTCCTCGGAACTCCGCTCCACCTGATGTTCTTCCCCCGTCCTCCTTCGAGGTCCCGGTCCGTATCCCTCATCGTCCCTCCGATGTTCCAGCACGGCCTCCGCCTCCGTCCTATGCTCTTCTTCCTCTTCGTCCTCCGTCCTCCGATCCTCGTCCTCCTCCGTCCTCCGATCCTCGTCCTCCTCCGTTCTCCGATCCTCGTCCTCCGTCCACTCCGCTCCGCTCTCTCTCCACTCTCGCCACCAGTCTCCTACTCCGCCTCCGGGTGTCTCACACACCTGGTTCGACTCCGGGATGGGTTTTACCTCTTCGGTGAGGGCGTGCCGCCATTCCGGGTCCGCCCCCTTAAAGGTGTAAGGCTGCCTGTTCTCCACATCGGGCCGACGTCGGATTACATCAGGAGTGTTCCAGGCCTCTGTGTGCTGCATAAAAAGAGTAGCGACGTTAACAGGCATCCCTGGGGGCCCCTCGTCAGGGTCCCCCATGTCACACCCAGCCAATTCTGTAAAGTTAACAGGAGGACTGCTGGACCACCTAAAGCCCCTAAACAATATCAGTGGTGGTGCACCTGTCTGTTTTGGGGTCACCACAAAGCATCATCTTGAGCTCAAAACGAAGCCCTGTGGGGCACTACTGGGTGCTCCATTGAGAAATAATTAATAAGCAGCTCTGGTTGACTTCCTTTACACCTTGTGTTCTTGCGCAGCACAGATTCCTGTTGCTTTTCTTTTATGGGGTACCCAGTCCCACCCAGGCACCTTGCATGAGAAAACGTTGGGGGCTGCTGGTTCTCTGCATGGCTGGCATGGTAGCCAGTATCCTGCTTTTTCCTGCCCAACCTGTGCAGGGAGGGTGTCATGTATGTGATGGTTACCCCAGCTCCCCTTAGACACAGGCACAGGTAGCGATAGTGAGCCAGCCCTTGTTGGGGAGAGCCCCATGGTGTTTTTCCTGCTTCTACATTTGCTACGGCCCAGAGATGGGGCGCTGGATCAATTTTCCTTCTCGAGGGAGTGCAATGGCGCTCCCCTTCCTCTTCTTCTGTGTTGGTACCCAGGCATATGGAGGACCTCAGGGGCAAGAATTTGCCTAGGTAGGGGATTCCCACCCATGCCCCCTCCACTGGGTAAAGTAGGACTTTTACTTATTTCGCCGAACCCCAGACTCTGGCCCACCCCTGGGGGAATGACTAATTTCAAGCAGATGCGGTGAAGCCACACGCACTTCGGTCCTTGCTGGGTGTCAAAGGTCACCAACTTTAGAAAGGCTCGGGCCCTGGTGATCCTTTCTGGGGGGTCAAAGGTCACTAACTTTAAAAAGGCCATACTCGGGCCCTGTTTGACGATCCTGGGACCATTTTACTCCTGGTGGCGAGCAAAAGGTCAAAGGTCAAAGGTCACTAACTTTAAAAAGGCCATACTCGGGCCCTGTTTGACGATCCTGGGACCATTTTACTCCTGGTGGCGAGCACTAGCAACATGGGCCAGTTCTAGCAGGGCTTCTGGCTCCAAGTGGTGTGCTTTTCGGGGATGCTGGATTCACAAGCTCCGTAAACCAGCTTTTTTCCCGGTCTTTGTTCTTTGGTGGTCCTCTTCTCTTGCTTTGGTACAGATGTCCTGATATTTTGCCCAACTGGTCCTCAGAAGTTGTAAGGGGCCAGTCACTGGGGCAAAGACTGTAGTCCCTTAGGGCAGTGTCCACAGTCCAACAGAAAAAAGAACTCTTGCTCCCTTCTGCAATAGTTTTAAAATAGGGTGGAAAGTTCTAGAAGCCAGGCATCCGTGGCCGGTAGTGAGTGCCACATCAGCTCTTCCCCACTCCCCAACCCTTGTGCACACCTCGCTGGGACAATCCAAGATTACGCTGTTCAGAAATGACTAGTCACATTCACCAGGGAGCCTAAGCTCTGCCCCTCACTGACATCACTACCAGGGTCCTTCCCACCAAAACCAAAGAGGATCCCCCTCCTGTGTTGGATCCACTTGTCTGGACGTCCTCTTTTGTTCAGTGGGCCTGGGCTATCCCTAGCCCAGGTATAGTGTGACAAATAATTGACAGAGGCAGATTTGATTTTCTAACCCACCCCTTCTTCCTCAGGAACTGAGGGAAGCAATGTTATTTACTCTTTTTGTGTGGGGAGGTCTTTGTTCACTCCGCTGAGGAGGGCTCTGAACAAAATACCAAGTCAAAAATATGGTGTGGACAACATATTGTGTCAAGAATATCGAGAACTTACAGAGGTTTCCATGGGTATGGAAATGTTCACAATACATATATATATATACCTTGACAAAATATGTATTTTCAAGGTAAATAGATGTGAAATTAGTAATGGTAAATCTATACTTACCTATTTGCAACTACCTTCTCGATATTTTGCTCCTCAAGACTTTTGACACAATATTCTGTCCACACAATATTTTTAGCAGCGATATTCTATCAGACAACCTGCTGGGGAGCAGAGTAGGTAACTTGGCCCAGTAGGGTGACAAAAGGCCGAAACAAAAAAATATGAAAATTACAGAACATTGATAAGATGTACATATATCTGGTTGAAACTTGCATATTTGAACTGGGTGTACACGTTCCACTCCAGTTTCATACTCTTTGGGACTTTGTAGGTCTGAGGGAAGTAATACTGTACTCTGATGCAGATTTCCCTCTATATATATATATAAACACAGCACAGCACACCATACTGACTTTACCTATTAGTGCCCAGTAATATAATTAGGCCTACCGCAGGTCAATATCTGTATGAATCAAAAAAGAATTTATTTTTTGATTAGCTAAAAATGTCATAAAACTCGTGCATAGAAATATTAAAATCGAGTATCAATGGTGAAAAGTGAACTGAATAAATGAAGTAGAGTAAGTGGATTCGAAGATTATTATGATAAGTACAAATCCAAAATTGGAAGACTCCTCTGTGGATTTAGCTGACAAATATAACACCTACAACTAGAATAAAGAAAGTTCATTAGAGGATTTTTGTGATGAGTACAAACCCAGAGCTGGCAGATTCCTATACAGAAGTAAGCTAACATATTTGACCTCCACAACTACATTCTCAAAGAGCATGTGTACAGGTATTCAAGTGATATCAGGATCAAGCTAACAAAAGAGAAGCAGCAATACATTCAAGACTACCAGAACTACATTTTCAAAGTGTGTATGCAAAGTTAATCAAGTTATCTGAGGATAATGCTAGCAATAGAAAAGCTGCAAAAAGTTTAGAAGAGACAAAGTTCATATATACAACTAGTCAATTAAAAGCAAGACTCATTTGTCCCCATAGTACATCAAACAATAGTATAATCAAATGACCCTGAAAAGTCTGGGCCAAATTAAAACACAAAGCAAAATCATAACAATAAGTTTCAGCCCTGTAACTGCCCTGGACCCAGCAAGGGCATGAACATTTAAATAGTGTCTTATGGGGGCAAAGCACAGCCACCGACAAAGATGCCATCTAACGTCAGAGCTTCTGACCAACACAGATCATTGGTGAGCGTGCTCCATCATCTCGGTGGCATCCAGCCCAATCTTTGGGCCCACAAGGTGTCATGAAACTGGTGGGGCCCAGCTCCTTTGGCACAGGACTTGCCTCCCTGGATGCAGGTGTTGCTCCCTGCCTTCACTTGGCAGCGCCTGTGGAAACTCCCCTGGTGACCACTCTCGGAGAACCCACCCAGTGCCTGCTGCATGCTGTGAGGATCAACCATCCCAGTCCAGTAGCGTACGAGCTTCTGCCACTGAAGCTGCACCGAGCAGCCACACATGGCCTTCCACCATCGCTTTATCTCATGTAGGGGCTTAATTTCAGAGGGGGCCCCCCATGATCCCCCAACCTGCCTCATAGCTCAACCGGTGGGGAACCTACCCCTTCCTCAGCAGTTATGGTCTTACCACCGCTGGAGTGGGGGAACCGATTGATTGAGGCTCACCACCATGCCCCCAAAGTTACTTGCACCTCTGTCTATGGGCCGCTCAACCTCATTGCACCTTTCTATTGCAGCGTGGGATTTCCCAGTTGGATCTGGGGTCCACCCATGACCGCAAAGGCAAATACTTGTCTCTTTGGGCCTGCATCCACAAAGATGGGACCTAGAACGGAAGGCTGGAATGATCTGAGAACCAACATTTAGAAGGGCGGCCCACTAGGTCTGCCCATTCCAGTTCATTCACAAGCCTCCTCAGTGGCCTCATGTGATGTTGAGAGAGGGGGGACTCCTCAACCGGGCCTCTCATTATCTGTCTGCTGTCACCTGCTACCAACAACCTTCAGGCTGATCTGCCCTAACTTGTCACTGCTGAGGTAACTTTCTTTACACAAGTGGCCAGCTACCCCAGACATCTCATCTCTTCTGTTCCACCAACTCTTGGCATGTCATCCACCCCTCCACTACACCCAAGCCAGGTGGCAGAACAGCGTAATCCCTACTCCATCACACAGGGAAAGCCCTGCATGAGCCATGGGTTGTTTTTTTTATGGACCACCCCTCCTTTTAGCCCCTTTTGCCTCTTCTGGACTCTGCAACCTCTCTATGACTTGCTCTTCTGTCAGCCTCCAAACTACCGGCTTGGGGAAGCTCTCCCTTTGCCTACCCTCTCATCCCAGAGTGCCCAGAATGGATGTACCATGTTACTCCGCATACTATTACAACTACCTACCGTTACAACGCGACCATTACAACGCATACCATTACAACGCATAGCGCTTTGAGGTGCTGGATAGTGGTAAGTATAATTTACTATTCTAACTCCAGTCCCCGTGGACCCTAGGGAAGGTGTTGGATAGTAAATTATACTTATTCTCTATCCTAGAGCGCCCCCCAGCGCAATGCGTTGTAATGGTATGCGTTGTAAAAGTCGCGTTGTAACGGTAGTGCGTTGTAACAAATGCGTTGTAACAGGTGTATACCGCCCAGAATCGACTAGCAGACTTTCTTTGCCTACAAACTCCTATGTCAAGGCTTGCAGTTCCCCTGGACTGCCGTACCTGGTTTACTGAGAGGAGCTGACGGGAGCTGAAGCCTCAACCTTGCCTCCCATGCCTAGTCCATGGCCTCTGGAAAGGCATCTTGCCAGCTGCTCTTTCCCAGTGGCCCTTCATAAACCCACAACACTGACACCACCTGGATCCTTGGATAACCCAATGGACACATCCTATAGGAAATTCCAGCTGCATGCCACAGACTTGACTTAATGAATGCCAAGATCAGAGATCTCTCTTCAGATACAAAATCCATCAGGACAGAAAATGGGGCATTCCAAGGACGCCTGGATGGCATGGAAACTCATCTCACCACGCTGGAGCCTGACCTGGCATCTGCTGAGGGCTGGGATTCTGAACTTTGGCATCTCTGCAACAACATTGTAGACCCAGAAGAAAGGAGTCAGAGAGATAACAACTACTTTTTTCAGCTTCCCAGAGAAGGATCAACAGGTCTATGCGAGGCGCTTCCTGTGAAATCTCCTCCCATGCCGTCTGTGACTGTCAGATTCAATGTGCCCATTGCATCCTTACCTGCAGGCATTGCATCCTTACCTGCAGGCCGGTCAACAACGGCAAGCCTCATCCACTCAAAGCGTGTTATTTAGGCACTCCAAGGTCCGGCCAATTTTGGCTCTGACCCATAATCATGGTCCTTACGAATATGAGGGGCGCGATATCTGTGTGGCTGGAGATTTCTCGAGGGAGACTAATAACAAACGACATGCTTTTCTAGCCCTCTGATTGGCTCTGTGAAAATGGGACATCAAATATGGACTGTTTGAACTGGCCCACATGTGGATTACTGTGGATGGCAAAAATCCAGAAACTCCCTAGAATTGGAGGTCCTCAGAGCCTTTTTGGACTCCCAACAGGGCACTACTATGCACATGATTCCCCCCTGTGGCCAAGGGGCCACCCTTGTGCCCAAGTGTACTGGGCAATCACACCACATACGTAGCCTGTAGTAGAGGGGTTCTCACCCGCACTGCCACAGCAGGAAGGACAGGGCTATCAGGGTGGTGATGGAACTCAAGCAGGAGGTCCAGCTCACCACTGAAAACATCTGAGGTCACTGAACCTGCTAACAAAGGGCACAAGGTGCCTCCTAGACACTTTGTGCAGCCAACAGGATGAGTATCTCTCTTTGCTTTTGACTTGTCCTGTCACTTCTTCTCTGTGCCTGTATCTGTAAGTGCTTCATGTTCTCTATTACCAGATGTGATCCGTGGTTCTACGCTGCTCCTTGTTATTGTTATTCTTATTGCCACCCTCATGTTGACATTATGAATGGACTTACCACCCATTCCCCCCACTTCCCTTTGGCTCCCCCGTTGATCATATGACCATGTGTCCATGTGGCCATATGCCCTTTCTATTGCGTTGTGGGCTTCTGCTTGGTCTGGCATGTGCCCCTCACCACAGACCTATGCTACAGTGATTGCTGAGTTCCCTCACCATGCCCCACTCCCCATGATCCCAGCACCTCCCGTTCTCCTAGCCGGGGGCACCCATCCGGGAGGTGTCCTTGACTACCTGGGGAGGGGTTAGATCTTCTATGGCCAATTCCCTTTGAGCCCATGGTTACAGACCCCATTCAACCCCGGGGCCGGTTAGGCATTCTGAACCCCAATTTGTGAGTAAGTTTCCGCTACACAAACTAAAGAGACATCTCTCCCACCCTTTCCCCCACCCGCATCTCCATGGGAGAGAGGTGTACAACCTCCAACCACCCACATATCCTTTCTCTCCTACCCCCCTACCTCTTCATTGCTCTCCCTGCTGCCAGCCTGTCTGGGTACTACAGGATCACCTATTCCACTCAATTATCCCAGCCCCTCTGCAGACCACCCACTAACCCCATCATTGACACTCCAGATGATTCTATCTTGGAATGTTCAAGTCCTCGCTCACTACAATAAGCGGAAGAAAGTCCCAGCATATCTGAACTCATAGCGTGCAGTTATTCCCCTATTGCAGGAAACGCAAATAAAAAAAACATTTTTAAAAATTAGAATGGGTATAAATCCAACTACGAAATGGACGTCAACCTGGAGTCACAAATGGACAACCACTAATTGTAAATTGTGTGGGTGGACAAATTAAACCCTAGTGCACATAGTGTGTGTGTTTGTGTGCCCTAAACTGCTTAAAATACAATGCACCTTTTTAAAACCCTTATTCCTTAAGGCCGAAGTAAGATCAATTAGCCGGGGTCTTATTTTATGTCTATCGGGTCAGTCGATTCCCCTGCTGTGTCAATTGATAACGTTTTTTGCTATTGCTGAAAAACACTTGGTATCTGCAATTTAAGTGTTTCTTTTGTGCATTAAGAATGAAGAAGGGTGTTCTAAGGTCACAGACATTCCGTATGACATAGTGTCAATACTCTTATTATTGTGTTTAGTTCCAAATGTGATTGTAAAAACCCTGAAGTATTTTTTGCACAATGTGGATACCATAGTTTGTTTGTACAATGGGTTTTATTCTGCATAAATCTTACGAATTGGGTCAGACTCAGATAATACGTATTTAGATTATACTGAACCACTCATTCATTCTGTATCATGCATCATTATTATACAGTAGGTGTTCATCTGTTTTTTTTACAGTAAAAGTGATTGTGAAAATTTTGATGTATTTTCTATAGCTTATCTGTACAATGTGGATATTTTGGACGAGTTAGTGCCATGCCGCTATGATATTTTGAGTCAAGAGACATTTTTCAAACGTACTTTCATAGCTTGCTTACACAATGGAATTTATACTGCATATATTTTGAGAAATGGGTCAGCCTTAGAAAATAGGTGTCAATTCTGCTGTAATGGCAATTAGTTCTGAATGTGATCGTGAAAACCCTGTTGTTCTATCACAGATTGTTTGCACAATATGGATTTTATAGTTTTGTCTGCGCAATGGAATCTATCTTGTATAAAGCTTATGAATTGTGTCAGTTTTAGATAATAGGTTTTTAAAAATATATAGAGACACCACTTTGCTCATTTGCACTTTGAATCATAATGATATAGCTGGCGGTCATATGTTTTCTATTGCATATTTGCACACTGTTACTTAATTCTTTCGTTTATTTTTAAGGGCAATTATAATTTGTCAGTAGATGTTATTTCACTTGTTTTAAAAAGAGTATTTTTAAGTGGTCCCAATGTAAAGATTTGGCATCTAACTTTAGATTTATTCTTCTTTGAATAGGTGCGTATTGTCTAATTAAACTGGAATCGTGTTTCTTGTGCAATGGTTTTTGTCAATCAAGCAATAAAGCAAAACTGAATTACTCGAAGTCCATGCAAGAAGCTGGGCGTGATGGATTCAAGTTAGGCTCCTTTTTACGTTAGGGCCTAAATAAGTGACACAATTAATTGGGTTTTATGATCATCCTGTGCATGAGGACTTAAACTTGCATATTTTAGTCGGACTTTGATGAATCAACAGGCACATTTATGTCCTCCTGCGTTGGCGTATATGCGCTTGCTTTAATGTTTTTCAGCTCCAGGGTTTATATCATGAGAATTTCTGGTAGATTAGCTAGTTTCTCAATTATAAACTGCCATTGGCAACGGTAATCCGCATCAGTATTAATGATTTCTAAACACAGTTTATGGATCCAACCACAAATGTACGATTAATTGTGATCGAGAATGAGTCTACCTTTTCATCAATTGCTGCTATTACTGAGGCCACTGTAAAAGGTCGACCTGAAGCTCTAGATTAGTCTACTGGTAATTTAATACTTTCACTGTTTCATCAAGTGAATTTAATAAGCTCACCCAGGACAATGTAATGTCATCTTCCACTTGAGAAAATTCCTAAGAAGTATTAGTGTCTGAATTAACACCCACTAACCTCAGAGAAGAACGAGAGGAGAGCAGTGGGGTATCGGTTATTAATTTTGGAGGTCCATCCGAGCTAACTCATATCACAGCACTGATTCCGTTGTCCCCAGATGGTTAACTAGTCTCCCTTCTATGGCTTAAGGCAAGATTCAAACCAATGGAAAAATGCCCCTAATAATTTGCCTGCGTAGGGAGTTGCTAACTGAAGGTATTGGATAAGTGGTCTTGAATTAACCATTAATTTGTGAAATGATTCATTGTTTTTCCATGGTTTACTAGCAGTGGGTTACAAGAATAACCATATAATGTTTACTCTCTATTGCCCTTTCCGGCTGCTGGCATTTGATGTAGGGAGGGTCAGCATTATTTCTCAATTTTCAAGTTTTTGCTACAACCCTAGGGAAAGGGATGGCTCGTGCTCTTAACCATCCAAAGTGCATTATTGCAATCTTAGGTGCAAAGGGGATTCATTTCCCAATGGAAAGGCTGACTGAGCTTGGGTGCTGAGTTTTTGCCCATGGATATTTTTTTTGTTTTTGTTCTTAGCACTTGGTTATGTCAATGGGGCCATGGGGTGCTTCAAGACCATCCTGAGCCTAGTCTACAGGGGCTAAGGTGCTCAACTCATATGCAGTGAATTAGAACTGGGCACTAGCAAGGACATGCCAACATACCCACAACCTCTGTAATGCACCCACCTCTTAGGCACTGAGGGCTGCACCTGCTGGGGCCAAGGTTTTGCTGCGGATCCCGTTTCGGCAACTTCTCTCACTGTTCTCAGCATGGCTTAGTACGATTGCCTCCCTCGTCTTCTCCCCTTCTTACTCAACGATTGTGCAGCTCTCCAAATTGCTACTTCAGCTGCCTCAGCAGGGAGCCACTCTGGTGCCACTTTCTTCTTAGCTGTGTACCCATAGGAGTGGCCAACCTTGCCCAACACCTCCACTAAAGGCTCTCCAATGGTGGAAGGGATGGCAAGTCCTCCAGGAAACCACAATAGCTGGGGTCCAGCATGGGAGGGCATGAGTACAACAAGCCACTTCCACAGCGTCTGCGGCATCCAAAAATCACTGCTTTTGACTGCTCGATTACTCGAGACTCAGGTGATTGAGTCTGTGTTCAGGGTCAGTATTTAACCCTGCAGAGTCCCCTCTTTTTAAGGCTAGCTGTGCGCAGTTACCCGTCAGCGCACAATGGTAGTCTCACATGCTAAGCCGGCCCACGTGTGCACATGTGTTCATGTGTGACCAGCTAAGTGCCCCTTACCCTTACCCTTGCTGTGTTGCAGCAGTATTATCTTAAAAGGCAGACACTAGTGGTAAACATGTACAGTCCATTTCCTATGTGAATACTGTGATTGATACATATGTAGTGAGACTCACCCACAATAAAAAGTCGAGTGCTAAATGGGCAAAATCCATTTTGCAACATTTAGGATTTACCTATGAGGTATAGCTCTTTTCTCTAAGCTTAGAAACAGGCACAGTTAAAGTAGCAAGTACTATAAAAATACTTGAGAAAGACCCACCAACAAGGTGTGCACTGCGCCGAGGTGGGCAAACTCCAACTCAAAACCTTCACTAAACATGGGACTGTGGGAAAGTCTTAGCTGTGGTACTGGAAGACTTGACATTTATCCCTGACTTTATCGCTTTGCCAAAATATTCTGATTGTGAACTCCGTATTTAAAATCTGAGCAGGTTCAACTGCACAGTGACATTCGTTTAGTGAGAGTAACCACTGAGTTTCACCACCGCAATCACTCACATCTCAGTTGTAGTATCCAGAAGGCATGTTTTCTTATTAATCTCTGCATCCCATTGGTGTGCTTTTGGGTACTCACTTTCTGAACATATTTATCTGCTCCTTTTTGAAACAGAAATTGGGAAAATGTAAATCAAATGAAATGCTGGTAATAAGCATGTGAAAAAAAACAGGACTTTAATCCAACAATAAATTAACTTTACCCATGGGGAAAAAACTCCCAGTCCCATAGACCACTCACTAAAATATGATGTAGTGAGAAAGTTACTATTCTTGTAACAAGGAGTCCTGCATTGTGGTGTTGGTACCCCTACTTCACTTAAAGGTTTAATGATTGTCAAATCATATGCTTCCTATGCCTTTGTCCCCTTAATTGCCATTATGTGACGAGCCACTGAAAGCTCGCTGCAGATACCTGGCTCTGGCCCAGCTCAAGGTTGTCTTGGAGCATCATGACCAAAATGAACTTAGCCTTCAGGTTGCTTCTATCTGCCAGATGTTCTAACCTCAAGTGCCAACAAATAAAGACAAAGCATTAACTTTTGATTTTAAAAAAGAGAGGGCAAGGGATACCCTTGTACTGGTTGAATGCATAATGAGAAAACCTAAAGCCTCGGACCAGTCCTGGCTTCTCCACTTGACGAACTGTTTCAACCCAGGCAATAGTCTGAATTTATTTTGCCTTCTTTTCCTTCATTATCCCATTTCAGAAAACATTGAAATGAATTATATCAAGACAGGCACTGTACAAAACCTTCTATTTTAATAAATTACAATGTCGTTCCACATATAATAACAACCTAAGCCACCCAGAGGTTGAACATGACAAATTCCATGCATCTTGATTCGCTAAAGGCATTGCTGTAAAGGCAAGTGGAGACGTGAATGTTTCTAAGTTCATGCTTGAAAACTATCACTTTTAATAAAAGTCTCTCAATACAATCTGATATAGTGAGGTGAAACTTCTCCGCATGTTAATGAAATGCACATTTAAAATTTTGAAGAGACATACATTTTTTACATGTTTGCTGCAAGATGTGTTTTAAAATTAAGGGTTTGCTAATAAGTGGTGCAGTGCACTTTCTTTGTTTCTTTTTCTATACTTCAGTTAACAATTAACCTGTAAATAAATTCTTGCTGTTGGTTTAACATCTTTCTAAATGTTAGTGTTCAATCAAGTAAACAATTCCAGTGCTTCTGTTCAGCCTGGTGCTGCATATCAAGGTCTGGAGGTCGCACTTTGAGTATCCATGGTCTACAGTATCAGAGGCAGCACAGAGGTCAACGAAGGTTACTTTGCAAAGTAACCATCACCTTTTATTTTCCAGAAATCCAAAGAATATTCCTAATAGTGTGTCTTTGATAACATGACAACCCAGAAAGTAAGGGGCATAGTTACACTAAACTAGCAGAGCGCAGTATAACTCCAAAAATGGTAACAACCCACTCTGACAGTTTTAAGATGCAGGGATGCACTGCATTTACAAAAATACAGCGCACCTCTACATTTCCGCTGGCGCTAAGAAAGCTGCCTAGCGCCAGTGAGGACACCTAGTGCCATTTTGCTAGGAGGCCCGTGCTGCTGGGGCGGTTGTTTATGTGCAAGCCGCGTATGGGGCACTCAGGCAGCAGTGTCTCCTAGACCTTCGTAGCGAATCAGCACGTTGATCCCCTACATTCCACAGGCTCATGAGGCATTGGAAGAGAATTATTACAGTTGAATATAGCGACTCGATATCAACCAGTAGGTACATAACATGTCCTGCGCATATATTTCACTTTTGTAAAAATACTTCATGTTTTAAATAGAAACACTTGAGTAAGGTGGGGATTTGTGTACCCTATCCTGAAGAAGGAGCCCAGTCTCCGAAACATTTCGACACACACACAAAGGAGGTAGTGCACATAGCCTTTCACTTCAAACCTCCGTTTACTGCACGTTTTTAATAGTGCCAGCTCGGGGGCCGATTAAAATTCTTTGTTACCCCACGAGCCAGGCCCATTTTTAAACTTCACTCGCCGTTTATAACCTCACCACTCACATAAGATAGCTTCACCTACACCACACATAGTCTCGATTAAGTGCTCCCGCGTAGTCGCAGGTCGTAGCACGCCGCATCCCGTAGAGGGGTGCGAAGACCCCAATGATGAAGCATGACACCAAGGGTCCTTTTGGTGTGTGAGGGGTATTTTAAAACATAGGGTGATCCCAACCATAGTTAGGGAAACCCTTCCTACAGTGGATTCTATTTGTTTATAAACTATTGACCAGGGGGTACGAATCCACCTGTGAACCATCCCTCCCCTCTTTGTTAATTTGGGATTTAACATTAAACATAGGGATTTTATTTGTGATAATTAGCTTGCCTGGCAATTAGTCATTACCAAAACTATGGTTTTCTTTTAGATCAACTCTAGTCTCAAAACATTGGGCAATATATTTTCAAAAGGCTTGTGTGATGAGGACTAGTGGAAGGACAGATCGGGAAGACAGGCTCGTGCTGTAATAAATTCTTCTGCAACAGCAATTCTAGTAAAATACATCATTAATGACTACATTACATTGCGGTGTAATATTCTGAGAAAGGTTTACAGCAATAGATCATATCTCAGTGTCAGCCTTCTCAATATATTTTATATCATACTTGACCTGTTGTTACCTGCATATTTGTTTCACACAGAAATGTTTTCTGAATACTAAGAGAATGTATTTGCTTAACTCACACTGTTGTTCAGAAGTGTAAGAGAATAAAGATCCATTGTATCGGCCCTAAAAAATGTTTCACAAAGGGGGTCAGTGTAGGAGTTGCACGCTATCCTGGAATCATCAGTGGGCAGAAGGTAAAGGTATGTCTGCCCACTGTAGTATGTCACATAGAGATGGAACAGGGAATGTAAATTCAACACGATCATTTGATGTAAGGGAAAGGAGGTCAACTGAATATTTAAAACATAACTTGCCTACATTATGGATTGAAAGACTTTATTTAGTTCATGGAGTCCTGCAAAAAAAGAGAGTAATTGAAAGAGTGAGCAACGCCTGACTTGGGATTTAGTGCCAGATGTCGGTGGCCAAATAGCGAGCTTAAACCTACTAGCAAAATAAGGTATTGTAAATTTGCAATTCCTTATTTTGCTCTTGCATTTAAGGAATTGCAAATTGCGATTCCTTAAATGCAATGTTGGTGGTAATTAGTGATTTCCTTTAAAAAAGCACTTTTTGGCTTTTTTAAAGTGCCATGTGGTACACATTCATGCCCTTAGGGCATGTATGTGCGACACAAGGGCACACATGCACATTTCAGGGGTGCAACAGGGTGTCCTTTTGACATCCTGGCACCCTTGAAATAGCGCCCGCTATTTGCAATTCACTAATAGCGAATAGCAAATGGAGAATATCTTCCCATTCATTCCTATGGACCTCCTAGCCCATAGGAATGAATGGGTAGGTATTCCTTATTAGCGAATCTCAATTTGCGATTCGTTATTAGGGAATATCAAGAATTCGCAAACATTTTTGCCATTCCTACCTACATTCAATTTTGCGAGTCCTTAAAAGCGAATCTGTAAAATTCGGTATTAAGGATTCGCAAATTTGATTTTATCTACATCTGGCCCTTAATTGTCTAATATAAGCATATATGGGCTCTTGATAGTAGGTCCCAAATACTTACATACACGTTAATCTCATAGCCTGGAAGAGATTAGGGTGGGACAGTCGCCATAGTTGTTTATATAGAAAGTTAAACCTAGCATTTCCGGAAATGAAGTGGTGATTTCGATAGCTCCTGATGAAGCAGATAGTTTTTCATTGGTTACATCTCTTGCGCCAAGTTCTCCATTTGTCAAAAGAATCCACTCTTTACATTTAGTAATGTGTGGGGTGACGTTGTGAGGTTCTAGTCCTCTTTTGCTTTTAAGTATGATTTACTACTAAAAGATTTTCAGTTTCCTGGCCCACCAAGATAGCAAATATGTGTTGAATACCTGGAAAAGCAAGTGCAAGGATACGGCACTGTAGTGTAAAGGTGATAATTTAGCTATGGTCAGACAGGGCCAATTTAAAGTTGAAGCAGACAGAATGGAGAACAATGGTGGGTTGATTGGAAGATAGTTGCTGAAGATTCTAGGATCCATCTTCATAAAGTTGGCTGTATTTTTTTAACCAGTTTGGTATTTCCTCCATCAGGGATGGTAGTACTTACTTCTGACCCATCTGCTCTGGATCTCCTGAAATACTATTGCATGGCTGATAGCTTAATGACCACAATGTCAGTAAAGGGGAAAAGCCCAGTAAAGAACGTGTGCTTTGGTAGTGACAATGGGATTATAAATTAAGAGCAGCTTGAACTATATGAAAGAAGATAAAGATGTATAACAATTTCACATCTAACTAAAAGGAATAGAGAGTTGGGTGGATTACCTTAATGTGAATATTCTGGGAGTATGACTTCCCCCTAACTGATGAAGGCTCCCAATACTGCATGCAGAAATGTTTCAGTTAATCTCACTGAAACTTCGGAATGTCCCCCACTTATGTGTACATAGTATTAAACGCTGGAAGTATAGTGTGGAGTTTGTCAAATGTTTAGAAATATGTGCAAAATTCCACAAAACACTAACTACAATAAAAACCATAAAAATAAACTCTCACTATTACTTACTAACAAGAAGAATTCCAAAATCAAAGCAGTAATTCTTTCACAGAGCAATAAGCAGAAGGAGCAAAATCTAATAGCAGATGATGATTTAAATACGCAGTAACAGCTTTTGATTGACCTAAATATGAGGGAAGTATCAAAAACTTTTCTAATTTGTATATCAGCTAAAAAGCTTCCTGGTTTCAAAAGCAGTAAAAAGGAGGCTGCACCCAATGAGCTAAGGTGGGTCACTTTCGTATGAAACTATTTTGAAGCTGTAGCAAAAAGAAGGGTGACTGATTATTTATAACATCTGTCAAATAAAATACCTGAAGTACATATATCAAGCCAAAGTTTGGACATGGCCATTCTCGTTTCATGCTGGAGTAAATACATTTTAAAATTATGTTATCAATATCTGTAAAGAATGTTTTTGAGAATTATTGAGGCAGCATACAGGAAGTATAGATTATAAAAGGAGTTAGTGATGCTTTAATAACAGCCCCAACCATCTTAAATATATGGTTGATCATTTGCATTTATTGTTAACTGTACAATTAATTAAAATCATTACAGTAAAAGCAGTCATCATGTTACAGCTAAAACTGTGAGTCAAAAAAAACATTTAAAATGTCTTTCTTATAGAAGACGTTTTCCGCCCCTCCCCATTTCAACCACAATCAGCCTTCCCCAAGGTTTGTGGATGCGGAGGTAGGGCTTTATGGCAATCCGAAAGCCCACATTGTGGATGGATGACATTGTTTAACTGTGGCAGATGTCTATTGACCATGGGTACGTATTCCTGTGTGGCTCTGCCATGGGGGGATGCTAGAAGTATGGAGAAGCATCAATGCACTTACGAGGCCACCTCGCTGTCATCCCTTGGGTTTGTAATACATTGCTCCACAGTTTTGTTTCGTTCAATTGCCTTTTCTAAGGCGAGCCAGATGCTGTAGATCAACTTCCCCAGTCTTGCTAGCGTCATTGTGCTAGACTTGGAAAAGCACATTGCTGACGCTTCGCTACAGGATTTTATTTCATATATGTTATAGATTGGGCACAGTAGTCGTCTTCAATCGTCCTTGAGATTTGGGCAGCAGCATAAGAGGTGCAGCCATGAT
The DNA here is from genome assembly GCF_964263255.1 of Lissotriton vulgaris. Lineage (NCBI taxonomy): Eukaryota > Metazoa > Chordata > Amphibia > Caudata > Salamandridae > Lissotriton > Lissotriton vulgaris. Next base: position 276,165,275 of record NC_141696.1, read on the forward strand.
TCTTAAATGACTGGCTACGTTTTGAGCCAAAAGGGGCCGGACACATCAGCTATTAAGACGCAACTAAGGTGTGCCACTTGCTTATCATCCCACCAGCCCATTTCTGCCAAATGAAAGAAACACATTAGGGCAGAGTGTGTATGAAATACAACACGGAAACCGTGGTCCTGCGCCGCGGTCTAGATGAATTGTACAATTTAATTGCCTTCAACTAGAGAGTATGTGGTCCTGATGAGAACTCCACACTAAGAAGAGTTCGAAACGCGTAGACCTTTTTTTGTGTACAGCCATAAGAACTAAACAAAAAAGAATTTTCTAGAATGTTGATTTATGTTTACAGTATAATCTATGGCTATGTGAAAATTTGATTTTTTTCTAAAAATGTATTGCATTTGAGATTGTAAATAAGAGTGGTGTGATTGAGAGTATGTTTGAGAGTGTTTGACAGTGATCTGGAATGATAGTTAGTGTGATTGACATGAGGGGGATGTTTTAATGTATATAAAGTTTTCATGTGTTGTAAGATATATGTTTCTTTGAAATGTTACAAATTTTGGAAATAATCACCAAAATAGTTCAAATGAAGTAGAATAAAATAAAAAGAAGGATTTATTCGAAAAACAAAGGATTGCTTACTTAATGTTACTTAAGTGCATTGAGATAGGCAGCATTGGCATTTTTGTTGTAGAGAACGATTCTTATATGGGCAAAATCTGCAAATGTGGCATTTCCCCTTCAGGCCCATGCCGGATTGAAATCTGCAATCCCTAGAGTGATTAATCTCATGGACAGTATTTTACTTCGGGTTGATGGAGTGAGAGCGTCACTTAGGTAAACCTGGGCTTTGCCTACCATATAGGAGGTATTTAGCGGGTCTAGGTGTGAACTTGAGCGGAGGAATTTGCAATCGAGATTGAATGAAATTTCACCCACTTGTTTATTTATAGCTCTTTTCCAGGTGATCATTGGAATTTCCGGCCTCGATATGCTCTCTTCCACTATGTTCAATGCCTTGATTGTTTTGTGCAGGACGATGTGCCAGAGTGTGCGTGGCTCTTCAAAGATGGATCTCCGTTGATGTTTTAATGAATTCACTGGGGCCCTTAAAATCCTGAGATACAGTTTTACAAAGTCCCCCTGGCACACCAAATCGGGCCTTGCCAAGCCTAATTCCAGCCTTAGCCTTGCATTCCTTGCTGACCTCAGAATTTGGAGCACCGTTTTATAAGCTTTAGATTGTATTGAATTTAAGCTAGCGTGCTGTGACCCGGGGAAAGCAAGGTGGCCATAACTGATTGCTGGTAGAAGTTTCGCTTTTAGAACTTTCAGTATTGGTCCGGCAGTCGGGCTGATCAGATTGTTGGTTTAATTGCTTGAGTAGATGTATCACAATGTTGGCCTTAGTAAATAATGTGTTTCAAGTGGGCCTTCGTGTTTGCCCGTTCCATCAGCCTGACCTCCAGGTAGTTGTATGACTCTACTGTATTGATATACAAGCTGCCCATTTGCCCATTTGCCATTGCGCTTTCTTTTTCTGGTGGTAGGTCCCGAAGATGACGACATTTGTCTTTCCTTGGTTTACTGTCAGGTTATTGATTCTGTTGAAATGATTTAGTGCAGTTAGGGATCTTTGTAGGCCAACCTTTGTGTGGTCCGTTATGGCTGTATCGTCGGCGTATTGAAGCACCGGCAACCTCAAGTTACCTAGTCGTGGTGCTACTAGGCAGTATCCTTTTAGGGCAACCCCCAGATCTGCTGTGTATAGGTTAAACAAAATGGGTGCCAGCACACACCCTTCCTTCCGCCCGTTCTCTGTATTTATTTTCGAGGACACTGTGCTGATGCTGGTTTTGACTCTTACTTTGGTGTCCTCATAGAGCGATCTTATTGCTTTCAGTAGGTTTGAAGGAATTCCCCAGTTTTCGAACTTCCACCATAATCTTCTGCGAACAACTTTGTCGAATGCTCTGCTGTAAACCACAAAGAAACAGAAGAGTGGGAGGTGGTTCTTTCGGGTAGCCTGGGCAGATAGATGGGTCAGGGCCAATACAGTTTCCATTGTTGATGCCTGTGACCTGAAGCCAGTTTGGTAAGGAGGCATAATACTATTCTCCTCCACCCACTCGTCCAGGTCCTTTAGTAGCAGGCGGGCGTAGGCCTTGGCCTCAAGGTCGAGTAGGGAAATAAGCCTATAATTTGATGGCTTTAGGTGGCCTCCTTTTTTAAAGATAGGGACCAAGATGGAGCCCCTCCAGGCATCAGGCGTTGTTGCTGTCTGGAAAGTGTAGTTGTATAGGGGAGTTAATATTGCAGCCCAAAATTCGGGGGCCTTTTTGAAAACTGGCGCTGGGAGCCCGTTTGGCCCATCCTTCTTCATGTTCTTGATGGTCTTAATGACCATTTAAGGGTTTAGCTGGGCTGTTGCTACACTGTGTGTGTACACTGGCGATCTATTACCCTCAGACCGGTAGAAATGGCTGGCTTTCGTGCCTTCTGGTGTGATTTCCGATTGCCAGTCTGGGCCATCAACTCCACGGGCCCCATCTGAGCTATCTTTGTATGCGGGGATAGTTGTGTAAAGCTGACTAACATAGATCAGCCAGTCCTTGTCTGCTACTCCGTTCTCTCTTGACATTCCTCTGCTGCTCAGTTGGTTTATATATCTCCACAGCTGCACTGCATTCTTCTGTTTTAGAAACTTTGAGCCATTCCCTTTCCCTGGTGGCCTTTTGTGTTCCCATATTTTCTTCCTTAGTACTGCCCTCAATGAGGCAACTGATAGTCCCTCCGGCAAGCCACCCCCTCTTTTCTTGTTTGCGAGGGCCTTGCGCAGGAGCCGTTTGCTGTCCTGTATGTCTTTGTTTAGCCCTATACTGCCCCTTCTTGGTTGCCCATTAAGCCTGGGGGGATGTGACTGGGGATTCCAAAGCTTAGCTTGTAGGTCCTCCACGATGTCTTCCCAGGCCTTTATGGGTGAGAGCGCCAAAGACAAATAGCCTTTCTGTTTTTCTTCGAGCCACGTTTGTAGCGTGTTACCTGTGTTGTCTGACCATTTGATCCTCCTGAGAGTGCTGTATTTTTCATCCCCTCTTGATGCTCCGATGGTTTGATGATAGAGAGTAGACAGAACTGTCATCTCGAAGACCTCTCTCAATGGCCTGCGGTTGCTTTCTGGCCTATCTTCTACTTCAAAGTCATCCAGTCTAGCCGCCAGTGACATGATGTAGTCAATTCTTGGGATGTCTTTGAAGGTAGGGAGAGGATCCCATGTGTTCGAGTGGGCCTTTTTCAGTGCGTGAGTTGAGGTCAGTTTATAGTTACTAATGAAATTGGACAGGGGGCTGCCCTACCGGATCACAGGGTAGAGGGTTTGTTTGTCTCCAGATCTCTCAGGTTGAAATCCCCCGCTAGAATAACCTGGTGTGTTTTGTATTTGCACAGGAGGTCTTCAAGTTTCCCAGCAGTCCCTCCAGCTTCTCTTTCATGGTAGGCGGTGCCGGGTTGATGTAACAGTTGATTATTAAGAGAGGCATTGGATATGAATTAAGGTACAGGCCTCTGATGTGTAGGGCTTGCAGTCCAGGTGTGTTTAGGTCAATTGCCGTAGCTTTCAGGGCGCTTCAGTGCTTTAAAAAACTGATGGACCGCAGGCTGTTCAGCAAAATAAATTCCTTTTTTTGGCTGGAATGAAGTGTTCATAGCACCCTTCCAGTGGAGTACTGGACGAGGTCCACGCCGCTTGGAGGCAGAGTATATCGCATGTTTCCAGAAACTGCTTCATAATTTCATTGTTGCTGATTTTTCTTATCCCTGCTATATTCCAGGAAATGATGGTTAGTTGCTGTTTGTAGACTGCTCTTCACCTTGTCGCTACCCTGGTGCCCCTACTTGGAATTCCTGATGGAATAGGAGAAAAGGGACCTGCACTAATGACCCGATAATTGTTTTGGCACGAAATCCTGATGTCCATTGGGACCCTTGGGGCGGTGCGAGTAATGTCCCCTGCAGGATCGACCAAGGGGCCTTTTCCCTGTTTTGTGGTGCCAGGACATATGGGTATTTTGGATGTGGCACCATCTGACCATCGATGCCCCACTGTGCAAGTTGTGTGGAGTTGTTCACAGTGGCTTGTTGTATTTTTATGTGGTTTAATCCCACCACTGATGAGTCGCCATGTGTGTCCCCCTTTGTACTCAGGAATTTCACCCATTCTATGTTGCTTGTTTGTATTTGTTCTAGGGTGGCCAGGTGTTTAAAGAGGCGGAGTATATTACTCCTGTTCAAGATGTCATGCTGTCCAGTGCTGTGATACCTTGAGATGAGGAGTACCTCATAGGCCACTGTTCGTGGGCCGTGGATTGGGGCCACTCTGCCCGTGTGAGATAGGGTCTCTGCCGGCCTTGACCCTGTAATTTGCCTTCCTAATTTGATCCTAGGCTATCTTGCTTGGGACCACTTGTTAGGGCCTTGGTTGAACCCGGAGTAAGACCCTTGTCCAGATTCTGGTTGGAGTGGAAACAGATCCATCTGTTCTAGCGCTATTGTGGGCGTCTCGGCTGGGGGCTTGCCTTGCGTGTTGCAGAGCTTAGTCTGATTGCTGGATCCTGGCCGCTGGGGTAGTCAGGCCTTGTTAAGGGTTTTTGAGCCATCCCAGTGCGGGAGGTCAGAGAGGTCGGTTGTACTTGCTCTTCCACCTGAAGATGACAGGCCTGGGCCTCCTTTTTGCTCCAATTTTTGGCAATGAAAATTGGGTAAGGCTGAGGTGAATTTGTATTTCAATATGGGGGCGGGGTTATACTCTTCATCAACTGCTGTTGTCTCCCTCTTATCTTTGTTTTTTTCCGTTGTTTGCTCAAACTCTTTTTTGCTCGCCTCGATAGAGTGGTATCTCATGCTTCCACTGTACTGGGAATGTGTTCCTGCGAGTCTAGTGCCAGAGCCTCGTCCTCTACGCTGTGCCCCATAATTACGCTGAATGTCCCTTTGGCCCTTTTGGAGCTGCCCTGATTGTCTGGAGTCCGGGCCTGCTCGCCATCCTACTTGTTGTCTTGCCTCGAGGTGGTTGCGGTTTGTTAGCACCATGTAATCTGCGGTGGATGTACTAAATGTCTCCCAGCATCCTTTGACTGTTTCTACTATATTTATTAGGATCTCAAGGAGGGAGGCCCATTGCTTCATGAGGGTTGAGCAACAGCAGGTGCAGTCGCCTTGACTAGAATTCATGAACTGGAGGAGCTTGTTCTACTTCATCCACTCTAGAACTTATGTTGACTAGCCGGGCTGCAATAGTTTGAAGTAGGTCTATTTGCACTTCCATTTTGGATGACTGCCATAGCAGGGCTTTATTAGTGGTATAGCTCATTCCTGATGGGTGAGATATCTCCCAGTCCACATCCGTACTTACGTTGCAGGGTTTGTTGCCAGTTTTTACATTGACGCCCCCTGGGGGTGTCAAATCCATCAGCAGATTTGGGGTTAATTCAAGGGTTCTTTCAATCTTCTGGCCCAGATTTTGGAAAAATTAGGCTGTTAATTCTCCTCTCACTGGGGAGTCTGGTTCCTTGATGACTGAGTGTGGCCATGTGCTTGTGTGGTTTGCTTCAGGTTCCATGCGCTGGGAGTCTGGACCATAGACTGTGGCCCAGTGAATTTGCGTTTTCGTCATTAAAGTTGGTGCATCCTTGATTGGGACTAAATCGCGTGGCATGGTGGGTGTAACATCTCCCTTCATGGCTGATATTTGAGGAGGAATTGGGCACATGGTTGGACGATCTTTGGGCTGTATTAGGTCGGGGTGGCCTCGGGCCGCACCCTCCCTTTCCTTCTGTCTACTGGGTTTATTGCTCAGGAATAGCTCCTCTGTGAAAGAATGCTCCAGGGGTAATATTCCGAGCTCTTTGAAACTGCTGTCTTGTGCCATACTTAGGCCATGGGGTAGAGCGCCAGGTGTTCCCCCTGGTCATGGTTAGTGTTGGAGGTATCTTTTTTCCTCAGAAAGTGCCTTATCGAGCCCTTTTGTTCAGCGTCTTGCAGTGATTCCTTCTGGTCGTCTGTAAGTGATTTACTCCTTGTGGTCCTCGTGGACTCCATTTATTGGATGTTAGCATTGAGAGATTCCTCTGGAGTCATGTGCGCTCGTCCTTTTCTTTTGGGTCCCATGTCTAGGTGAAGCACTGGAATAGCTCCTCCTGCTGTGTCTCTGCTCACTTACAGATCATGCAAGGCTGAGAAAGCGCTCCCTCGTTGGTACAAAGGAGTTGCAGCAATGCTGGGGGAGGAATGGCTTTGAGAGATCTTAACGTGTCTGGCAGTATGCTCTCTGGGCCCCTTGCTGCCACCGCCTACTTAAGGGCAGCCGCGCTTGCCTCCAACAGACACACTAGTCTTTTCCCAATTTTTCCAACTTACTATTTCCCTTTCCAGCAGGGGATTTTTCCCCAAAACCCAAGGTCCAAAGTCCAAGGGTCAAGTGCCCACAGCACACAGTTTTCCCAGTTTTTTGCCTCTCCAAGACCAATGGTACGATGGTGTTTTAACTGACAGTTTTGGCAGGCAGTCCTGGGGGCTAGCTGGACTTCTTAAAGAGATTAGCAGCAAATATTGCTTAAAAAAAAAATTGCATGAAGTAGAGCAGGTGAGGTGGAGCGAGCTAGCGGGCAGAGTCGGTGGAGGGGAACCGAGGGAGGGGAGGAAGGAGGAGGGGACGATGGTGATAGTGGTGAGCAGCGGGCAATTTGCAGGCTAATTGCACTTTGCTGTGATGGCTGCTTGTGTCAGATTCTGCCAGCTGATGTTGCTGCCACACACGATGTCCACACGCACTTACCTGGGCCCGACGATCCCCCTCCTTCCATGCAGCCTTGATTCCCGGGCTCCCAAGCTGGTATTTTTCAGCGATTTTCGGCCGTGATTTTCAGCCGCTGTGCGCGGCTCTTCCTGCTCTTCTCCACTCCGCTCCTGCTGCTTGCAGGTAGTTGCTGGCCGAACATGGTCGAAAACCTGGACTAGACTTCCTCGAAAACCTGGACCGAGAGGGTGATCATTTATTAAACAAACTTTAACCCTCCAGGTGAGAAATTCTGCAGTCCACTTTATCATTCCTTTTGAAATAATATCCTATGCATTTAATTGGACCCTTCTTCCATTTCAGTCAAAATCGTTGAATCACGTTATGGCATAGAACTTGAAATGGCATGCTCTCTGATTTGAATTTGTTCAAATTATATTCCAAAATATCAGTATTGGAAAGTGCTTCAGTGCATTCTAAGGTGGCACTTACTTTGAATTTTTTAAAGAAACAAGACAATAACATCTACATAAACTGTTAACTTATAGTGACCATTTCGGGTGTCCAATGTCCCCCTTAATATTTGCTATTGTAATGTAGTCTCTGGCCAGTTGTGCCCACACCAGTAATTTTTATCATGGGATGGAGCTCAATGGGCAAAACCATTTTGCAGCATTATATGCTGATGATATGCTGCTGTTTTTCTGAGATATTAGGATGGATTTGCCTGGTTGTATAGACTTATTAAACTGCTTTGGTGTAGTGTCCGGGCTAAAATCTCACTTGTTTCCACTTTGCCAAGATGCCTTCCAGCCCCTGAATTTACATGGGCTGAATTGGAGCCCTACCTGGATTAAATATTTAGGTGTAAAAATATATCATAGCCAGCAAGATGTATTAGATGGGAATATTGGAGCAGCTGTTAGAACACTTAGAACTAGTATTCATTTTTGGACAAACTTACCATTATCTGTGGCTGGCAAAAAAGTGGTAGCTAAGATGGTGGGCTACCAAGATTGCTCCATTTCTTCAACACGCTGGCATTGGTGGTGTCTCACCAATTATTTAGGGAATTGGAATCCCTACTTCGGAAATTGTTTTTGGAAACAGGTAGGCGTAGAGTATCACTAACAAAACTACAGCACCCTGTTATGGAGGAAGGGTTGGCTGCTCCTGATCTTGAATCTTTTTATTTGGTGACTCAACTGCAATGGTGAAATAAGTGTGTTTACTGTCAAATGAAACGTGGGAATGGTGTTACTGGGTCACTGTCTGATGTGCAGGACTTATTGAAAGTCATCTTGCTTCCTTGGCGGAGACTGCCTGCAATTTCCCAAGAGCTGCTTATGATAGAGCAGTGCTCGCAATGTTGCCTGCAGCAAACCAGAGGTCAGGTACCCTATTCGCCTTATGTGCTATTAAAATGGATGAAAATAGTGGCCCAGGTAGGAGCATTAGCAGGGATTGAAAGATGGACTACCTTTGGGCTTAAATGTGTTGGAGATCTATATCAGGATGTAGTATTGCTTCGGTTTGAAGACTGGGCAGAAGCATTTAATATACCCAGAGGACAGTTTTTAGCACAGGTGTGTCAGAGGTTCTGTACAGCAACAGGCTGTGCAAAGCGGTCTCGTATCTATATCATGTGATTTGTGCAAATATTCATTCTCCTCTTGCTGAGTTGAAAATAAAATGGGATACAATTGCAAAAAACACAGTTGATGGACAGAATGTAAAACAATGTCATACATTCACCCCAGTACAAGGATCTGGGCCTAAATCCATTGTTTTTTTGCACTCCACACCACCCTGGGTTAGACACTGGCTATATGCAAATCAGCTCTGACCCTGTACCTCACGGGAACAGTCCAGTCCGAACTACCAAGCCATGTCTTTCCCAGACCGGAATCAAGCATCCAAGGAACGGTTTCTGGCTATCAGCCTTCATCAGCCTGGATAGCTTGACTCCAGTGGTGTGGAGAGCCTGGGACTCACGTCTGAGTATACCCAGCACACTCTGGGTGAAAATTGCAAAAAACACAGTTGATGGACAGAATGTAGAACAATGTCACACATTCAACCCAGTACAAGGATCTGGGCCTAAATCCATCGTTTTTTTGCACTCCACACCACCCTGGGTTAGACACTGGCTATATGCAAATCAGCTCTGACCCTGTGCCTCACGGGAACAGTCCAGTCCGAACTACCAAGCCATGTCTTTCCCAGACCGGATTCAAGCTTCCAAGGACCGGGTACTGGCTATCAGCCTTCATCAGCCTGGATAGCCTGACTCCAGTGGTGTGGAGAGCCTGGGACTCACGTCTAAGTATACCCAGCACACTCGGGTGAAAATTGCAAAAAACACAGTTGATGGACAGAATGTAGAACAATGTCATACATTCACCCCACGATGGATTTAGGCCCGGATCTTTGTACTGGGGTGAATGTAAGACATTGTTCTGCATTCTGTCCATCAACTGTGTTTTTGCAATTTTCACCCCGAGTGGGCTGGGCATGCTCAGACGTGAGTCCCAGGCTCTCCACATCACTGGAGTCAAGCTATCCAGGCTGAAGAAGGCTGATAGCCAGAAACCGGTCCTTGGATGCTTGATTCCGGTCTAGGAAAGACATGGCTTGGTAGTTCGGGCTGGACTGTTCCCATGAGGCACAGGGTCAAGGCTGATTTGCATATAGCCATTGTCTGACCTAGGGTGGTGTGGAGTGCAAAAAAACGATGGATTTAAGCCCTGATCTTTGTACTGGGGTGAATGTAAGACATTGTTCTGCATTCAGTCCATCAACTGTGTTTTTTGCAATTTTCACCCCGAGTGGGCTGGGCATGCTCAGACATGAGTCCCAGGCTCTCCACATCACTGGAGTCAAGCTATCCAGGCTGAAGAAGGCTGATAGCCAGAAACCGGTCCTTGGATGCTTGATTCCGGTCTAGGAAAGACATGGCTTGGTAGTTCAGGCTGGACTGTTCCCATGGGGCACAGGGTCAAGGCTGATTTGCATCTAGCCATTGTCTGACCTAGGGTGGTGTGGAGTGCACAAAAACGATGGATTTAGGCCCAGATCTTTGTACTGGGGTGAATGTAAGACATTGTTCTGCATTCTGTCCATCAACTGTGTTTTTTGCAATTTTCACCCCGAGTGGGCTGGGCATGCTCAGACGTGAGTCCCAGGCTTTCCACATCACTGGAGTCAAGCTATTCAGGCTGAAGAAGGCTGATAGCCAGAAACCAATCCTTGGATGCTTGATTCCGGTCTAGGAAAGACATGGCTTGGTAGTTCGGGCTGGACTGTACCCATGAGGCACAGGGTCAAGGCTGATTTGCATCTAGCCATTGACTGACCTAGGGTGGTGTGGAGTGCAAAAAAACAATGGATTTAGGCCCATATTTTGTACTGGGGTGAATGTAAGACATTGTTCTGCATTCTGTCCATCAACTGTGTTTTTTGCAATTTTCACCCCGAGTGGGCTGGGCATGCTCAGACGTGAGTCCTAGGCTTTCCACATCACTGGAGTCAAGCTATTCAGGCTGAAGAAGGCTGATAGCCAGAAACCGGTCCTTGGATGCTTGATTCCAGTTTAGGAAAGACATGGCTTGGTAGTTCCGGCTGGACTGTTCCCATGAGGCACAGGGTCAAGGCTGATTTGCATATAGCCATTGTCTGACCTAGGGTGGTGTGGAGTGCAAAAAAACGATGGATTTAGGCCCAGATCTTTGTACTGGGGTGAATGTAAGACATTGTTCTGCATTCTGTCCATCAACTGTGTTTTTTGCAATTTTCACCCCGAGTGGGCTGGGCATGCTCAGACGTGAGTCCCAGTCTCTCCACATCACTGGAGTCAAGCTATTCAGGCTGAAGAAGGCTGATAGCCAGAAACCGGTCCTTGGATGCTTGATTCCGGTCTAGGAAAGACATGGCTTGGCAGTTTGGGCTAGACTGTTCCCATGAGGCACAGGGTGAAGGCTGATTTGCATATAGCCATTGTCTGACCTAGGGTGGTGTGGAGTGCAAAAAAACGATGGATTTAGGCCCAGATCTTTGTACTGGGGTGAATGTAAGACATTGTTCTGCATTCTCTCCATCAACTGTGTTTTTTGCAATTTTCACCCCGGGTGGGCTGGGCAAGCTCAGACGTGAGTCCCAGGCTCTCCACATCACTGGAGTCAAGCTATCCAGGCTGAAGAAGGCTGATAGCCAGAAACCGATCCTTGGATGCTTGATTCCGGTCTAGGAAAGACATGGCTTGGTAGTTCGGGCTGGACTGTACCCATGAGGCACAGGGTCAAGGCTGATTTGCATATAGCCATTGTCTGACCTAGGGTGGTGTGGAGTGCAAAAAACGATGGATTTAGGCCCAGATCTTTGTACTGGGGTGAATGTAAGACATTGTTCTGCATTCTGCCATGAACTGTGTTTTTTGCAATTTTCACCCCGAGTGGGCTGGGCATGCTCAGACGTGAGTCCCAGGCTTTCCACATCACTGGAGTCAAGCTATTCAGGCTGAAGAAGGCTGATAGCCAGAAACCGGTCCTTGGATGCTTGATTCCAGTTTGGAAAGACATGGCTTGGTAGTTCGGGCTGGACTGTTCCCATGAGGCACAGGGTCAAGGCTTATTTGCATATAGCCATTGTCTGACCTAGTGTGCTGTGGAGTGCAAAAAAACGATGGATTTAGGCCCAGATCCTTGTACTGGGGTGAATGTAAGACATTGTTCTGCATTCTGTCCATCAACTGTGTTTTTTGCAATTTTCACCCCGAGTGGGTTGGGCATGCTCAGACGTGAGTCCAAGGCTCTCCACATCACTGGAGTCAAGCTATCCAGGCTGAAGAAGGCTGATAGCCAGAAACCGGTCCTTGGATACTTGATTCCGGTCTAGGAAAGACATGGCTTGGTAGTTCGGGCTGGACTGTTCCCATGAGGCACAGGGTCAAGGCTGATTTGCATATAGCCATTGTCTGACCTAGGGTGGTGTGGAGTGCAAAAAAACGATGGATTTAAGCCCTGATCTTTGTACTGGGGTGAATGTAAGACATTGTTCTGCATTCTGTCCATCAACTGTGTTTTTTGCAATTTTCACCCCGAGTGGGCTGGACATGCTCAGACGTGAGTCCCAGGCTCTCCACATCACTGGAGTCAAGCTATCCAGGCTGAAGAAGGCTGATAGCCAGAAACCGGTCCTTGGATGCTTGATTCCGGTCTAGGAAAGATTTGGCTTGGTAGCTCGGGCTGGACTGTTCCCATGGGGCACAGGGTCAAGGCTGATTTGCATATAGCCATTGTCTGACCTAGGGTGGTGTGGAGTGCAAAAAAACGATGGATTTAGGCCCAGATCTTTGTACTGGGGTGAATGTAAGACATTGTTCTGCATTCTGTCCATCAACTGTGTTTTTTGCAATTTTCACCCCGAGTGGGCTGGGCATGCTCAGATGTGAGTCCCAGGCTCTCCACATCACTGGAGTCAAGCTATCCAGGCTGAAGAAGGCTGATAGCCAGAAACCGGTCCTTGGATGCTTGATTCCGGTCTAGGAAAGACATGGCTTGGTAGTTCGGGCTGGACTGTTCCCATGAGGCACAGGGTCAAGGCTGATTTGCATATAGCCATTGTCTGGCCTAGAGTGGTGTGGAGTGCAAAAAAACGATGGATTTAGGCCCAGATCCTTGTACTGGGGTGAATGTAAGACATTGTTCTGCATTCTGTCCATCAACTGTGTTTTTTGCAATTTTCACCCCGAGTGGGTTGGGCATGCTCAGACGTGAGTCCCAGGCTCTCCACATCACTGGAGTCAAGCTATCCAGGCTGAAGAAGGCTGATAGCCAGAAACCGGTCCTTGGATGCTTGATTCCGGTCTAGGAAAGACATGGCTTGGTAGTTCGGGCTGGACTGTTCCCATGAGGTACAGGGTCAAGGCTGATTTGCATACAGCCATTGTCTGACCTAGGGTGGTGTGGAGTGCAAAAAAACGATGGATTTAGGCCCGATCTTTGTCCTGGGGTGAATGTAAGACATTGTTCGGCATTCTGTCCATCAACTGTGTTTTTTGAAAATAAAATGGGAGACAGTGTTAGAGCTCCAAATTCATGATGTGGACAGGGATATGATTGAAGCACATATACCAGATGTTTCTAGAAATTCTGGGTTCAAATTAATTAATTTCTATTTCCTAAATGGAGATTATCTTACACATGGCAGTATTAACAAGTTCTATGCAACTGCTGCTCAAAATTGCCATAGAGGTTGGAGTTGGGGGCAGAAATTTTCGACATGGTATGGTCCTGACCTTCATTAGTGGGGTTCTGGAAGGAATTAATTGAATATATTAATGGAATAACCTTGCAAGATATCGCTTGCACATCCTTGTTCTACCTCCTAGGCGAATACCCTCCCCCTAAAAATTAGAAAACTACTACTAGATTTGCTGACTTAGGTTTGATTTTGGCAAAACGAGAATTGGTCCTCAAATTACTAGATGGGGTACAGAAATGGTTAAATGGTCAAGTTTGGAAAGTGCTATGTTTTTCTTGAGATAAAAAGAGGACAAGGGAAAATTGAAAGTGTTAAAGCCTGGGAACACCTGGCGGATAGTTTGGTGACCCCGGAAGTAGACACAGATTTGTCGCTTAGCTTCCCGCATCCTTGCGGTTATGCAAAGGAAATCTAGGTTAATACTGATAAATTGGGTGATAACGGGTACTACTGTGATATACTTGTCCATGTGGAATATTTTGTTTTATTGGACTAATTTTAGCAGACCTAAGATATGTATGAAATTTAATGTAGTTGTAATATGATTAAATGCTTGTGTTTGCATGGCATATGAGATGTATTGATCATCACTTTTAATCTCTAAGTTATAGTTATCTGGGCATTTCTCCTTTTTATCTTATATTTGGATCTAGTTATTATAATTATCTGTGCACCTTATTAAAGCAAATTACTGTATATGTATACACTGTATAGGTAGTATAATGTGTATAGAAAGTTTATTTATGATCAGTATAATATGCCTGTCACTACTGCACTAAGGTCTATTTAATGGAACTAATAGAAATTATTTAAACTATTTTTTTTTTAAATCTCGTAGTGATAATTTCCTAAACATATGCTCTGCTTTTTGCTGACAAAACATAGCAGTTGCCACTCCTATGGGCCAAAGTGAAATATGTTAACAAATGTAAATGTCATGGTACTTATAGAGATACTGTCACCAGAGGGTCACCTTGCGGTGTCGCCTATTCAGCTTCCTGGCGCTGATATTCATACCGCTGTGGAACCCCTCCTGGCTTTCCCTGTGAAGTGTCCCTTCCTGGGCACCCCCAGGGTGAAGCCAGGCATCCTTAGCACTGGTGTGGAGGCAAAGCAAGCTATTGCCCAGAGTTGCAGCGTGGGGCCTGTGATTAGACTAGGCACCGAGGCGAGAATTAACAGGTCCGAGGAAATTGAGCCCGAGACCCCGCCAAGGTAGGAATCGAACCCTGGTCCCTGGCCAGAACTCTGCATCAGGGTCTGCCGCTCTAACCATTGAGCCACACTCCTCCACATCCATTAGTTTAACCTACTGCTCGTTGATCTGGTCCAGATTTAAAAGCCATGATCATATATAGGTCTCCTAAGTTTAAAAGGGTTCATTTAAGAAATCTCTGTGAACTGGATCAAAATGTTTTTCCTCATCAAGTTTTATTGTTGCTGAAGAAGCAGTATTATAACATTTTATAAGACTTGGGGAGAGTATGTGCTCTAATGGCTAGAGCGGTCGACCTCAAGCTGGTGACCCGAGTTCGAGTGTCTTCAATGACGCTTAACATCCTGTGATTCTGGGCAAATCTCGTAATCTCTCCATGCCTAAAAAAATAGAAAACATGTAATGTGCCCAACTGTAACGAAACTGGTGCTCATGTAAAGCGCTCTGATATTTGATATCTTCGGGTCGCGTTCGCGCTATGTAAAGCTTGTGTTTACACTTACTAAACTAGGTATAGATGTATTAAATTCCTTCACAGCTCTAGTAAAATGTTTTCTAATACTTTAGTGTAGATTTTGGACTCATTATTAATCAGCAAAACTGGAAGGTAACCTACAACCTCGTTTAAATCCTTATTCCCATTCGAAATGTACGTGAAATTAGCAACAGCTGCGTACCCAGATACTGACCTTTGAACTACAAAAGAGTTAAAGAACATACACCGTAGATTAATTTGGCTTAAACATTGTTTTTTGAAAAACAGGTTTCATTGGTCCCCATGACTGAGACCTTAACTTCTGGTAAATCTTTGATAGTAGCTGTAATGTCCTTGGGCTTAATTATTCTACACATTTACCCCCACATGCATCAATCTAGGATTTTGCATTTCTTAAATAGCGAAAATTAAGGAATCGCTATTTAGGAAATGCAAAATGCTATGCATCATTTTTTTCGGTATTTCTTTGTGATTCGGTAAAAATCGCATTTTTTACCGAATCCCAAAGAAATACCGAATTCTTAAGTTAATTTTCGCAATTTCCATTGATTCCTATGGGCCAAAAGGCCCATAGGAGTCAATGCAAATTGCGAGTGGCACTTGTAAAATTTCATGGGTGCAGGGGGGGGTCCAAAGGACCCCCCCATGCACCCCTGAAATGTATTTTTCGCATCATGTTGCACAAACACATGTCCTAAGGACATGTGTGTCCGTAACATGAATGTTGAAAAAAAAACATTTAAAGCATTTTAAACACTTTTTCCAAATTTACCGAGTGGTTCAACCACTCGGTAAATTTGGAACCCTAAGTGTCAAAAGTGATGATGCATTGCTTTTAAGAAGTCGCACATCTGCGACTTCTTAAAAGCACCCGCAATTTTAGAACTCGCAACAATGTTGCAAATTCTAAAATTGCTTCATGCATCCCAAAAAGCACTTTTGCATTCGCAAACGGCCGATTTTAAGGAATCGCACCGTTTGCGAATGAAAAAGTGCTTGATGCATGTGGGGGTTAGTCTTTGAGGGAGCCTGATTGAATCCCCGGGCCCTAGTTACAAAAGACATGGCAAAATAGTTTATGCCTTTGCCCGGGTGTGCTTTTTCTTTTGCTATTCTCACTTAAAGCCCAGGCTATATTTTGAGTTAGTGATGCTTATCAGATTTCCAGAGCCCTCACCATTTTAAATATACAGCAAACCACTTAATACATTTAATATAACCTCTGGGGGAGGAGGTCTGCATTCTAAAACAATAATCCTAAGCATTTTAATCAGTACCTTATTCCATTTCAATCAAAGTTGTTCAATCAATAAGTGTATGGCATGGAATGTGTAGAGGCAGGCTCTCTGATTTGATTTCTTTCAAAATATATTGGAAACATCAAAATATTGCTCTTTACATGTTAGCTAGGATCAAGCTTTGAAATTTGAAAAGAAAACGAAAAATATTTTCTGCTGTTATTCACAATGATTTGCTAGACGTATGCCTGAAAGTTTCACTGGGAACGTTGTGCCCTTTGTGAAGACTCCTATTTCCCCTGTGCAGAGTTCTCAATAAAGGATAACTTCTTCAACGGGTGAAAGGAGCTTCCTATGCAAATGCACTTTTTCTCTTGAAGAAAGCTTGTCTCCAACACCCACACTAAATCCATTTTCCCACCCTGTAAATGTATTTAGCTAATCACATAGATTATAATGACATCACTAATCTATTTTCAGTCAATAAAGAGAGTTTGGAACGAGGTAAAGGGTTTTTATTATTCAAATTTTCAGTAACTTATCCATATTAAGGTCACATGTTAATTTCATAAATCTGTTGTCAAAATATCATTAGAAATCAATACTCAATAAGTAATCAATAAATTGCAATTATGTGCGTTTAGCGTGTTCCATAAAGGAAATAATCCCTATTCTAAGGATGCAGGAGATAAAATGGTGTTAGTCAGAAGCCATCGAGAGTTCTAGTTCGAGAGAGACTGTGAAGATATAAGCATAAAGCATTAGAATAAAAAAATCAGCTCAATAAATCAAGAATCATCAAGCAGAACTTCACATTGAGAGGTTCAAGAAACTCAGTAGCGTCCCAAGCAGCGTGGGCTATGAATGGAAAAGTGTGGGTCTGCTCTTGGAGCATACACTATTATAGACTACACATTTATTTTGCAGTTGGTGACTTTCTTCCTTCTTCAGCAGCCAATCATATTTTGATGCTCTCATGGGAATAGGATTTCTCCTAGTCATCTCACAGAAAACACAATGCCTCTACATAGCAGCTTTCCATGTTGCGTATTTCTTATAATCCAGTGGTAACATCTGGTCTACTTGCAGTGCATTTTTTTTGTTCAATCAATCAATCAGAATCTTATTGTGTGAGGGTCTCAAGTTGCTTGGTGGCTAGGGTGCTGGGTGGCTGGGTTGCTGGGTCTGTGGTTTTGGTCGAAGAGCCAAGTCTTGAGGTCCTTCCTCAATTGTGGCAGTGATGGTGATTGCCTGCAGTGTGGAAGCAGGGAGTTCCAGGTCTTCGCAGGGAGGTGGGATAATGATCTTCTTCCAGCCATGGTCCTGTAGATCCGGGGGACAGTGGCCAGGGCCAGTTGGGTAGAGCGGAGATGTCTGGTGGGAGTGTAGAAGGAGAAGCACTGGCTGAGGTATGCAGGTCTGGCGTTGTGGAGGGCTTTGTAGGCATGTGTGAGAAGCTTGAAGGTGATTCTCTTGTTGACAGGTAACCAGTGAAAGGCTGTCAGGTGGCCGGCGATGTGGTTGTTGTGTGGAATGTTTAGAATGAGTCTGGCTGAGGCATTCTGGACAGTCTGCAGTTTTCTTTGAGTTTCTTGGTGGTGCCGTAGTTGAGCCTGTTGCTGACGAGTGCATGGGTGACTGTTTTCCTGGACTTGGCGGGGATCAACTTGAAGATCTTAAAAAGGAGACGGAGCCTATGGAAGCAGCATGATGCCAAAGTTTCGAGCTTGGCTGTGGGAGTGGGGGGGTTTCCGAACGCTAGTGGCCACCAAGAGTCGTCCCAGGTAGAGGAGCTCAGGATGAGGACTTCAGTCTTGTCTGAGTTAAACTTGAGGCAGTTGTCCTTCATCCAGGTGGTGACTGCCTTCCTCCCCCATCGTGGAAGTTGCTCTTGGCGGCTGTGGGTTTATCTGTGAGGGAGAGAATCAGCTGGGTGTTGCTGGCAAAGGAGACTATGTTGAGTCTATGCAGAGAGCAAGTGTAGTGATTGAGCCGGAATGACCTAGGGGAGGCTCGGGGGTGGGTTCCCCCCTCTGAGAACTTTGTGAGAAAGGAGAGGGCAAATGGTGCATTTTCAAGCAAATTATGACAAAGAAATGTAATGCAGAAATCCTGCCAGTTCCACCAGTACTAGACACATAATGTCAATTTGTTTTATCACCACACAGAGGATGAGATGATGTACATGTCTCATCCATGTACTAGACAAGATATCCTATGTATTTTAAGGCAATCACACACCTAGTAAGGTTGAAGAAAACAATAATGGTGGGTAGGTGCAACCTGGTTAACCCTCCTGAGTATGAGGGTAAGTATTAACCACATGACTCACGTTATCCCCCATGGTGGAAACGACCCAGGGTGCACTCAAATGGAAAAGTTCAAGCGAAAGTTCAAGCAAATGTCTTCTAAGTTTTCTTCAATTTTGTTTATTCAAATCTTTATCTTCAATGGTAATTATATATCCAACATATATTTCAATTGGGATGCCCAATGCATTTTGAGCTGTGCCCTTCTTCAGGGGACCTATTTTCTGTAATCTGTGGTATTCTGAAGAATTGTTTACTCGATTGTTCTATTGTTTTCTAAAGCATGGCGTCAGTCTTTGCGGTGCTTTGGCCGCTTTTCACTTGTCTTTTTCACTCTCGCTGTAGCTATGCACCTTTCACTATTTATTTGTCTTTTCATTGCACATCATTGTCTACTTGCATGAATTCACGCACTCTTTATTATGTTTGAGTACCAAGGGAATTTTAAAGATCTTTCCGTATATACTTCTGGAATTTCAATCTCCAAACTTTCTCGAGTCACAAACTCGCTTACATGTTTTTATCAGGCCTTCGTGACCATTCACAACATACAGCACTTGCTCTAGAGCTTGATATTTATTATAACATTGTGGACATAAGGTATTCCACGTTTTATTGAATGATGACCCATTTAGACAATCAAATACATTATGATGGTACCAGTATAAGACTAAAAAGTTTTTGCTTTATGTTTCACGGTTACAGAAAATAAGACCCCTGAAGTAGGGCACAACCCGAAATGCATTGGGCATACGACTTGAAATATATTTTGGATATATAATTACCATTGAAGATAAAGATTTGAATAAACGAAACTGAAGAAAACTTAGAAGAAGTTTGCTTGAACTTTAATGAACTTTTCCATTTTAGTGCTCCCTGTGGATGTTTCGACTGTGGGAGATAACGCGAGTCTTGTGGTCATCCATGTACTAACCACACCTCCTCCTATCCACTTTCTCCCAATTTCTGCTTATTCAAATCTATACATCTTATGTACCGCGGTATTGTACTGCTTTTCTTCAAAGTTAGTTGTTTATTCACATCCGACTGCAAATGTATATACCCTTTAAATGTCCTAGAGTTAAACTGATGCCAAAACACAAATGTCTAAGCTCTCACTTGCTTTACTAATGTATTTAATTTAGAGTTTCTCTTCCACATGCATTTCTCTTCAACATGCAGATGTTGTGCAACTTTTCATTCTATGACCCTTATTGTGAAAAACTCTTCCATCTTCATGTCTAGCAGCACTATATTAAAACTTTAAAATAAAAAATAAAATTAATCCTTTGTAAATGGGCCCTGATGTACCAATACATGAGACATAAATCACAATTGAAATGTTGATGGGTTTTTAGATTGGGGAGAGCGGACGTTTGATGAGGGATGACATAGTCACTCTACCTTACCATAGCATGCCTGGATGTTTGTACACAAGCTGTTTTAGAAATTGCAAGTGCAGTTGGTAATCTTTAGCACACTAGCAGACAAATGGGTTCTCATTGCAAGTCTAATGTTCTGTTGTCTGGTAAGACACAGTCCATACACACAGAGGTGGGAAGGTATGAGCTTGCAGTACTGCATAACAGTCCTGTTGCCCAAGCAGGGTCTCAAATGGGAAGAAGGGTTCGAGGGCTGAGTGACAGCATCTGCTCGTCCAAAAATGCAGCCACAAAGCAAGAAGGCACACTACAATACTGAAATGCTTGTCAATGATGTGATTGTATTTCTGAGGGGAAGGTAATTTTTTTAAGCGCTTGAGATGGCAGGGTTTAGCATCAGAAACATTTATGAGTGTCAGCAACTCTGCGCCAGTCTGCGTTCCAGCTATATAAACATTAACAATATTTAAGGTGTAGAGTCACTCTGCACTTCAAAGAATGTTTATATAGCGGAAACGTGACCTGAACTGAATATATTAAGAGCTACAGGCAGCTGCAGCAGCTGGCTGCTTTACATTCTTGTGTGTGGACTTTGCAAAGTCCATGATCAAACATCGAAGTGTGAAAATAATTTTTAATCACTTAATACAATTAAAATCTTAATCTCCGAGGCTATGCATAACAAAAAGTACTTTTTTGTTAGGCACTGCTGGCGATTAAGATTTTCATTTTATTAAGTGATTTGCCCAGAATCACAGGATGTTGAGCCAATGACGCCAGTAGGGCCCGATACTACTCAAACCTGGCTGGTGTCCTTCAGGTGAACCAGGTGGATCGAGTCTCGGTATTAATGGCTCAACATTTTATTGTACGATGTATTCTGCATCAGGGTTCATGGCCCATGAACAGCCGTGGCCCGTGGAGGGAGTTGCGGTGGATCAGAGAGGCGGGGCGGGGAAGGGGCAGGGTGGGGGGTGCTAAAAACGGGCATATGGACATTTGAAGGTAAGTAAACAATTTAATTAATAAAACAAATTTCGTAGCACGCGCTGCATCGCATTTTGCGATGCAGGGAACGCTACGAAATTCATTTCTTGCCATTACGGCCATGAGTGCAGTGCACAAACGTCGCTCGCATAAACAACAGGATATACACACACCAAATAAATAATGCATTTTCTCTGAGCTAAAGCAGCAAATAGGCACAGCTTTACAATAAAGCCAAGCAGTGATTGGTAAATATGCTTCCCATACTCGTAGCCAATGCCCAGTCACTGGCTCCTTGTTCTCTGTCTAGAGACGCTGAAGCAGTCAATCCAGGCACTACTAAAGCAGCTCTTGGATTGGCCTGGGCAGGACAACTCGCCGCTCCATAGGAGACAGGGGGCTGTGGCTCCGATCCCCCCTGGCTCCTTCATTTTACAGATAGAGACTTCCGAAATTGCGCATGTCGTGCTGGCAACAGAAAGGCACCCGGCCAACCCAACATGCTCATTGCTGCCTCAGCCTGCTCTGAGCCTCTCGCTTAGTCTGACTCAGTCTAACCCCACCCCCTAAACCTGCTACAGACAGGCAGGCAGACTAAATGACGTGTAGGTAAGTTGTAATTCATATTTTTGTTCGCAAAAAAATGCATGGGCTCTGAGGCCAAAAAATCAGTGGGTCGACGCCCAAACGTCCCTATGGAGGAACCACCCCTGGTTTGTAATTATTGAGGTCAGTCGGGCCGGCAGAAGGTTTCTTTAGCAGGGGTTAATCTCTGCATGCTTCCAGTCTTCCGGGAAAGTTGCAAACTCAAAGCACAAGTTGATGGTGCAGCAGCGTTTGGGTGCGATGAAGATGCCAACATGGTTGAAGATGTGGTAAGGGTAGGGATCCAAGGGGGCTCCGGAGTGGATGATCTTCATGATCCTGGCGGTGTCATCAGAGGTGAGGGTAGTCCAGTTGGTTAAAGTCAGCTTGGGGCTGAATCCATTGGGTGCAGTGGTTGTTCGTGGAGTGGGCGGTTCTTGGGTTGTGGAGCTGTCGTAGATCTTCTTGATCTTGTGGTGGAAGAAGGTGACAAGGTTGTTGCAGAGGTCTTGGGACAGGGGATGTCTGCTTTCTCTGTGCTGGGTCTGGTGAATTCTTTGACTACGGTGAAGAGTTCTTTGCTGTGGTGTGCATTGGCAGTAATGTGTTCCTCCATGGCTGCTTTCTTTGATGTTCTAATGAGGCGGTGTTGTACAGTGATAGCAGATTTGAAGGCTGCATGGTCTGCCGGGACTTGCTGCTCCTCCATCTTTTCTCGAACTGTCTGCAGGTGCGCCTGTACTCTTGGAGCTTGGAGGGTTGAAGAGAACCAGCTGGCTTTCTTGGTGGGCTGCTTGCTTGAGAGTTTCTTGAGGGAGGCCTGTGTGTTGGTATAGTTGGAGATCAGCGGTGGAGGTTGCATGCTTAGGTGTTGACATCTGTGGATGTCTGTGGTGGGGTCTTGCTGAGGGAGCCAGTGAGCTGGGCTTAAATGACCTTGTTCCCGCTTCTGCGAGGATCTCGATAGGTGGTTGGCTTACAGTGGGTTCAGTGAATGAGAAGTGGTTGCAGTGGTGGTCAGTCCAGTGTGGCTCGGGGATGTTGTTGCTTGTGGAGAAGATGGAGTTGAGCATGTGTCCTGCTGAGTGGGTTGGTGTTGTGACCAGCAGTTTGAGTCTGATGGTGGCGAGGTTCTCCAGTAGGGATGAGGTGTTGCATTCCTCAAGCTTGTCCAGGTAGAAATTGAGATTGCTGAGGAGGATGTAATCTTTTGAGGCGAGAGCATGGTGAGCAGTGAAGTCGGCAATTGCTTCACGAAAGGGGGTAGAGGGTGGCGTTTGGGTTGTTCTGGATTTAGAAGTGGAGGTGCTCCATGTTGAGTGAGTGGTTGTTGGAGCTGATTTTGAGGTGGAGGGTGTATTGGTGTATGATGGTGATGCCTCCTCCAGGTTGGTTGAGTCAGTCCTTGTGGATGATTTTGTATTCATCAGGAATGGCGGATGTGATGTCCAGGGCTGAGCTGGAGTTTATCAGGGTTTCTGTGAAGAAGACAATGTCAGCCGAGGTGGTGTCTAGCAGGTCCCAGATCTCCACAGAATGTCTTTTGAGGTAGTGGGAGTTGAGTAGGATACACCTGAAGGGGTCGGGTCGGTTCCTGAGGGTCATGCCGTCAATAGGTCTGGTGTACAGAGGTCAGTGAAGGTGCTGTTACAGGTGCATCAGCGAAACTGGCTTTGAGTGTTCTTTGGCAATGCAAGGTGGCAGGCGGGGTGGTGCCCGGTGTTGAGGGCAGAGAGAGTACTGGTGTTGTATTTGGGGATGGCCCGAGAACAAGGGTCCGTGGCGCTGGGCATGGTTCAGGCACAGACAGGCACAGGCGGGCTGGCCTTTGGTGCACGTTTGGCACGCCAGTTGTTCAGCCACACAGCAGCTGCCATTAAGTAGTGTGAGGGGGAGGGCTGGAGAGCTGGGAGGTGAGAAAACGGAAAGGAGATAAGCAGCGCTGGAGTGGGCGGACCGCCGAGTATGAGCATGGGTAGGGACACTGAAGGAAAAAGGTGCAAAAAGTGAAAAGAAGCAAAAGTGAAAGAAAAGTGACAAAAAAGAGAGAAAAACAAGAGATGATGAAAGGAAGGAAAAAAGACATCAGAGCAGAAATAGGCAGAAAGCAGAGAGAGAGAGGGCAGAGCATAGATGCTCTACACTAGACCACCAGGCAGGTGCCTGCTAGTGGAGGAGTGCCTCGAACACACAGACCAGCAAGGGACAGGGGCAGCAGCTACCATTAGGAGCTGTCAGAAAGGGAAGCAGTTCATTGGCAGGACTAGGTATTGTATTACCACAATGGCTAACTTTTTTTTATCAGGAAACCAATTACAGTTAATCGGACAGACATTGCAGGATGGAAGGCTCCCTTCATGCGACTTCACGGAGCCCTTCAAGGTGGTAGAACCACAAGAGCAATTGTTTATTCAGCCCACTGTTTTTAAGTTATAGCAATGATGCTAAAATGTGCTTTGAGGATGTTCTTGAAGGCCAACCAATGGAATAAAGGATCCAGCTGTGTCTTTCCCCCGCATGTTAATTTTCTCATCCTCCTTGCAGTCTCTCCACAGGCACGCTATACCAGGACCTTTTAATAGTCATCAATTCCCCCTCCACCTCAATCAATCCTGGATGCTTGAACTCTGGGTCGGCTTTGGTCCACCAAAGTACAGCTTGTGATTGTGACATAACCACTCCAGCAGTAAGTCCGACATATGCAGTTTCTCAAGAAGGTGACCACTTACACAAAGTAGAGCTGAACTTGCTGGAGACAAGCTCAGAATTAACTACAAAATGTACATTTAGTCTTCCATTTGCTCGTTGGGACAAAGCAAAAGTGAGGAATATGGGGGCATATTTAAAGAACAGTCGATAAAATGATCGCCGCTTTATCGGCAAGAAACTGCTGCTAAAGCGGCGATAATGGGCTTGATAATATGTCCTTGTGAATTTCCTTAGCAGCCCAGGTTAACACCAGAACCTGGGCTGCTTTGGGAATTCACAAGGGCCTATTATCAAGCCCATTATCGCCGCATTAGCGGCAGTTTCCTGCCAATAAAGCGGCGACAATTTTATCGACTGTTCTTGATAATATGCCTCATGGTTTTCTTATTTCTGACAAAATCTTCTCAGCCAGACCACATTGGTAACACCCAATCTAATACTTAATGTCTGGAACTGAATTATCAATCACTACTAGAGCTTTTACTCTATTTTGTCTGAAGAGCACCGTAATTTTGGCAGTAACAGCAATGTTATCTACAATTCACTCCCGCCAGTGTTAGTTCCCACCTAGATACAATTCCTGCAGTCTCTGCAGTCTACATAGCCGCTCGTAATTATCACTCAGCCAAGTTGACCTCTTGAACACCCTGGTTGTTTTTACCGCTAGGATTGAAAGCAAACTTGACAATCTAAAAAATGTTATAATCAGAGCTCAATCTAGCCCCATCCTGGTGCAAGCAGTTTGCTGCTTCTCTCCAAGCATTGACAATCTGTCATCCATTCCTGCTTTCCTTAACACCGTACTATCTGAGAAAAAAGACATCAGAGTAGGAATTGGGCATGGCTCAACTAAGTCCTCAATTTTCCCATGCCCCACGGTGGGATGCTTATCATCTAGTTGAACTCCCAGTAATCGTTCATGGAGCAGAGTGTGCTCCAAAATGCAGGGTAGATCAGGTGGGGCAAGTTATAAATGGGGCTTCTCTTAAGAATACTGCAATGAATTTCAGGAAGCTGTATTCTTTGTGGAGAATTAATGACCTTCCAAGGGTCATCACCCTGAAACCTTTCTTCTACCAGAATTTGTTACTGATAGGCCACTAACCACAAGGTCAGCTAACACCATACCTGTAAAAGCTGTCCCTGACTCAATTTTGTCTGTGTCCCCTCTAAGTAAAAGGAAAGCAAGCATTGCTGGGAGCAACTAATGAAATAAACTAAATAAATATCACAAGAGTGCCTCTTTAGTGCACCAACAACTGATGTATCCAATGTTTTACAAAAATTAGCACCACAAGTACCATGCCCCTGGATAAAGTAAGTGGCATCCATTCCCTTACAGAGGCACCTCGACTGGAAAACAATGTGGCTAACGGCATTGATAACTCCAGTGCTCACGTAGGCTCCCCAGGCAGGAAAATAAATCAAGAAGAAAGCACTTCCTGGCAAAAGGATTCACAATTTCTAGATGGGATTAGGGGGTGCAATCAGGAAAGGGTGAGGAGTTGGTTCCTCTGTATTCTGGGTGATACAGAACCTGAGTAGCTTGGGTGGATCTTTAGGGCCTTTGGCATGTGTGAATCGGATGGGTATTTGAGTTTTGACACAGCAAGTAACTCCTTACCAGCCTATGTCGCCTGCAAAATGACAAGTGGGCATGCAATTCATAGATATTTGATCCAAGAAGGGCCTAAAACCAGTCTCCATTTAAAGTGATATACTGGCGGAAGAAGTTTTGGAAAGCCATAACATCCCGACTGCCACCCTGGCTCATCCCATAATAAATCCAAGTCCGGCATACTGTTTCACATCAGTCCAGCGTCACATTGTTACTCATCCCAGAATACCACTCTCTGGATCCCCATGACATATTGCACCAGATTATTATTCAAAACCTAATGAAGGCCATTCGGGGCCCTAATCATTTTGAATTAAAGGACATCATCTCAATAGAGTTTCTTACCTCAAGGGGTGCACAAATTTCAGAATCGATGCTGATGACATTCACCTCTCCTGAGTACATGCAAAGGATTCTATCAAAAGTGGAGGTGTTTAACTCCTTGGGCAATGCAGGGGCATCAAACTCAGAGGCATATTTATGAGGAAGTGGCAGAGCGTGTGATTAAATTCCATGATGTAACTGCGCACTGCAAATTCTTTAATATAAACCTGTTTCCGATTAATTCGTGCTCCTCAGGATTACTCCCTGCGTTGGAGTAATATCTAAATACGAAAGAGTTGCACCAACACTATGTGTGTGGATGTCTCCTGGGGCACAGATATGTGCTGTAATACTACAGCGATAGTTCTTCCAAAAAGTTTAAACCACTTGTATATATCTTCAAAGTATTTTATTCATACTTCACAATGCATCTCGCATTTAACTTTTATCTTCCATTCAATTCAATATATGGAAATATATCCTCATTGTCGTTACAACATTCTTATCTTATTGTATCATTCCATAATTCCATCGTTCCAATGCATTTCGCCATAAATGCCTTCATCAGGGAAATCTGCAATAATAAACGAAATTCCTGAAACTCTACCTCTAGGTTAAATAATATCACAATTTGTTATAAACATGTTGTCACTATAGGATTAATACCATAAATGATTCCCATCTATTCATGTAACTGTTCATGCACCTTGGTTTCTAGTGTATTCTAGCGCTGCAATTTATAAAAATGTATATATTGGCTTCTTAAATGCATGCTTCAGTCTAACGATTTAACAATGGGTTCCTTCGTGAAAGACACAACAGATTTTTTGAATAAAGTAGCAGCAATTGAATTGGCACAAGAAGAAGAGATCATCATGTTTAGCATTGACGTCCAAGCTTTATATACCTCCATACCCCATCTTGCGGGGATTGAGGCAGTGGAGAAGGCTCTGCTAACAATGACTTACGAGGAACCCATGAAAATATTTATATTGGAACTGCTAAATTTCACCTTGATGCATAGTTATTTCACCTGGGAAAATCATTGGTATCTTCCAAAAAGCGGGACATCCATGGGCAATTCGGCGGTGCAGGCGTACGCCAAAATCTTTATGCATCAATATGAAAATGATGACATTCTACAAAATAGCAAATGGAAAAACCAATTGCATCTGTATTTAAGATACATAGACAACATATTCCTTTTGTGGAAAGGCTCAAAAGAGGGGTTGATTGAAAACATCATGGAATTAAACAAAGTTGATCCAAGAATACAATTTACTTTTGAGATGCATGAGGAAACCATCAACTATTTGGATGTCACAATAATGAAAAAGAATAAAAGGTTCGAGACCACCTTATTTTCTAAAAAAAACAATCGCAATAACTTATTGGCATACCAGAGTTTCCATCCTCAAGCACTCAGACATCATTTACCATACTCGCAATTGTTGCGAGTAAAAAGGATCGTTTCAGACCCAGAGGAATTCATCAAACAGTCAGATAAAATGGTTCAACGATTTAAGAAGAGGGGATACCGGATGAGATATTGAAACAATCTATGGAGCGAGTTAACATTCGCGACAGAAAGAGTCTACTGTCAGCCACAAAATCAATAAAGGAACACAAAATCACATGTGTAAGCAAGTTCTCCACGGTTACCCCACAATACAAACGTATTATTAAAAAACATTGTCCGCTTTTACAAGCAGAACCAGACTTCAGGGAGATCTTCAATGAAATACCTATCTTCGCTTTTAACAGAGGAAGGAATTTGGGGGAAATCATCAAGCAATCTCCTAGCCGACCTCATGCGCAGAGATTAAAGGGCACAATCCCATGCAGAAATTGTAGAAACTGCAATAACATTTTGCAAGGTAATATCATCACTTATCCCATGAGGGGTAACAAAATCAGTTTGAAAGTGAAAGCTACATGCGATACGACTAACATTATCTACATGATTAAGTGCCCGTGTGGCAAGGCTTACATTGGTCAGACTGAACGAAAGTTAAAAGTACGGCTGAATGAACATAAAAGTAATGTTAGAACAAGGGCATTAAAATCAGTCGTGGCATCTCATTTCATCTAAGCGAACCATCAGATTAGTCAAATTAAAACATGTGTTTTGGAAGTTTTGGAGAAACGAGCGGACAGAGACAACAAAAAAACACGGGAGAATTATTGGATATACAACTTACAGACTCTTAAGTCAAATGGAATGAACGAAAGGACAGAATTTATCTGCTATCTATAAACATTGTGAATCGATATAGCATGCTCTTGAAGGTGCTGAACACTCCTATTTCATAACAGTTAATGTGTGATGCAGACGTTGAATGTCATTTAAAGCATGTTTTCCATTGGTTTGGTTTACCTTAGCTGTATGTTACATGGTGAACTTTGGTTTTTAATAAGAACACTCATGCATAGAAGTACGATTCACTAGATGTTTAAAACTTTATTGTCACCTTGAGGGGAACACCGAGCTTGTGCTGTAACACTGTCGCTTTAATGAATTGTAGCGTGTAAGCCTATATCCTAAACCCCACCCCCAACACAGCGTCACACGCCGACTAATCCTAGCGAGGGAACCCATGGCAGTTACTCTGTAGCTTTGTCCAGACTTCAGGATTAAACGCATCTAGCATCCAAAAGCGGTAAGCATACAATCGAGCACTTTGAAGTTTAAGTTAAGCGCGGTTGCGCACCATGAATAACTGTCAGAACGTAAAGACTACATGAACACGTTAAAATAGACCGCAAATACGAAACATGGTGCTTCAATATGGACCATTATCCCACATAGACTAATCGCTTGCAGTTGCTCGCGAGCTCCCGGTTAAGAACTCGGCAAATGGAGGTTCTCTCAGAAACGCTTAGAATACCCGATGGTTGCATAATGCGACATTACCCCCCAATGGTTTGTTAAATCGTTAGATTGAAGCATGCATTTAAGAAGTCAATATGAACATTTTTATAAATTGCAGCGCTAAAATACACTAGAATCCAAGGTGCATGAACAGTTACATGAATAGATGGGAAGCATTTATGGGATTAACAATAGTGACAACATGTTTATAACAAATTGTGATATTATTTAACCTAGAGGTAGAGTTTCAGGAATTTCGTTTATTATTGCAGATTTCCCTGATAAAGGCATTTATGCCGAAATGCATTGGAACGATGGAATTATGGAATGATACAATAAGATAAGAATGTAGTAACGACGATGAGGATATATTTCCATATATTGAATTGAATGGAAGATAAAAGTTAAATGCTAGACGCATTGTGAAGTATGAATAAAATACTTTGAAGATATATACAAGAGTGGTTTAAACTTTTTGGAAGAACTATTGCTGTAGTATTACAGCACATATCTGTGCCCTGGGAGACATCCACACACATAGTGTTGGTGCAACTCTTCGTATTTAGAGCGTGTGATTAGCCACTTCCAAACGCACCCGGCTGCACTGTATTTACAAGGATATGGCACAGCCCTGCGTTTCCCACTGTGTTGGCACTATTTTCAGCTGCCTAGCACCAATGCACCATAGTGCAAGGGTGTCTGCATTGTAGGGGGAGATTGTTTATGTGCACAAAGATGTCCCTTCCTGCAAATAAACAATCTGAGATGGCATATTGAAACTTCTATGTGTGCTGCCTACTGCAACACACATAGAAATTGCTAAACATAATTTTTTTAATTGATTGTTCATCTGCAGGAAGGATCATCTTCCTGCACATAAACAATCAATTGCAAAAACAACAAGTGATGGACTGTATGTGGATCAATGTCACACACTCCCCCAGTCAAAAGATCTGGGCCCAAATCCATCGTTTTTTTGCACTCCACACCACCCTGGGTTAGACAATGGCGATATGCAAATCAGCTCTGACCCTGTTGCCCCATGGGAACAGTCCAGTCCGAACTACAAAAGCCATGTCCTTCCCAGAACGGAATCAAGCATCCGAGGACCGGACCGGTGTCGAGGTAACACCTCTCATCAGCCCGGCTAGCTTGACTCCAAGTGGTGTGGAGTGCCTGGGACCCACGTTTGGGCATCCCCAGCGCACTTGGGCGGCAATTGCAAAAACAACAAGTGATGGACTGAATGTGGATCAATGTCACACACTCCCCCAGTCAAAAGATCTGGGCCCAAATCCATCGTTTTTTTGCACTCCACACCACCCTGGGTTAGACAATGGCGATATGCAAATCAGCTCTGACCCTGTTGCCCCATGGGAACAGTCCAGTCCGAACTACAAAAGCCATGTCCTTCCCAGAACGGAATCAAGCATCCGAGGACCGGACCGGTTTCGAGGTAACACCTCTCATCAGCCCGGCTAGCTTGACTCCAAGTGGTGTGGAGTGCCTGGGACCCACGTCTGGGCATCCCCAGCGCACTTAGGGCGGCAATTGCAAAAACAACAAGTGATGGACTGAATGTGGATCAATGTCACACACTCCCCCAGTCAAAAGATCTGGGCCAAAATCCATCGTTTTTTTGCACTCCACACCACCCTGGGTTAGACAATGGCGATATGCAAATCAGCTCTGACCCTGTTGCCCCATGGGAACAGTCCAGTCCGAACTACAAAAGCCATGTCCTTCCCAGAACGGAATCAAGCATCCGAGGACCGGACCGGTTTCGAGGTAACACCTCTCATCAGCCCGGCTAGCTTGACTCCAAGTGGTGTGGAGTGCCTGGGACCCACGTCTGGGCATCCCCAGCGCACTTAGGGTGGCAATTGCAAAAACAAGTGATGGACTGAATGTGGATCAATGTCACACACTCCCCCAGTCAAAAGATCTGGGCCCAAATCCATCGTTTTTTTGCACTCCACACCACCCTGGGTTAGAAAATGGCGATATGCAAATCAGCTCTGACCCTGTTGCCCCATGGGAACAGTCCAGTCCGAACTACAAAAGCCATGTCCTTCCCAGAACGGAATCAAGCAGCCGAGGACCGGACCGGTTTCGAGGTAACACCTCTCATCAGCCCGGCTAGCTTGACTCCAAGTGGTGTGGAGTGCCTGGGACCCACGTCTGGGCATCCCCAGCGCACTTAGGGCGGCAATTGCAAAAACAACAAGTGATGGACTGAATGTGGATCAATGTCACACACTCCCCCAGTCAAAAGATCTGGGCCCAAATCCATCGTTTTTTTGCACTCCACACCACCCTGGGTTAGACAATGGCGATATGCAAATCAGCTCTGACCCTGTTGCCCCATGGGAACAGTCCAGTCCGAACTACAAAAGCCATGTCCTTCCCAGAACGGAATCAAGCATCCGAGGACCGGACCGGTTTCGAGGTAACACCTCTCATCAGCCCGGCTAGCTTGACTCCAAGTGGTGTGGAGTGCCTGGGACCCACGTCTGGGCATCCCCAGCGCACTTAGGGCGGCAATTGCAAAAACAACAAGTGATGGACTGAATGTGGATCAATGTCACACACTCCCCCAGTCAAAAGATCTGGGCCAAATCCATCCATAAACAATCAATGGCCAGGGCGTGGCTTAGCCGGCTGCAAGATGGCTGTACTTTAAGTGGACTCTGCCGGCCAAGCCTGATATCCGTTAGATATCCTGCATACTCGCTCATCACACTGACCTGGTGCCAAGCCATCCTGATCCGCCTTGCTCTGGGGTACCGCCTGCTTCCTTCACAGGCCTCCTACGGTGATACTGAGCTGAGATCCGCCGCCAGGCCGAAGCCCCGAGTCTAGGCCTATCTATTGGCGTCGCCCAGCCTTCCTGTTCCTTCTGCACTGCGGCATCCTGCACCTGTGTCCCCGGCCTGAGGACCTCCATCGCCTCCTGTCAGCCAGAGCTGGTGAGTGCTGCCGCCTCTGGGGATAGCTCGTAGTGAGATTGAGGGAGCGAGTGCCGCACCGTCTGGCCCGGGCCTTCTCTCTGCACGGGTGCAATTTTTACTACTACTGGCGCCCGCTTCGTTGGCCTACCCATACCGGGCCAGATGACGTGGGAGGCGCACCCCCACTATTCCCTGCTGCCTGCTGCCCTACTCTGGTGTGGCCTTCCGGCTTCCTACAGCTCATTGTTGTAACTGGCGGGGCGTCTCTGCCATCCCTGGGACTCAGCCTCCTGGCTGCCTGCCCGCTACCTTCACACAGCAGTGGGCCCTCTACGAATTCTCTTTAGTCTGGTGCCCGACCGTCAGCCTCCTCATTATGGTGATGCCTTGCTGCCTGCCTGGACCTGAGGGCCACACTTGGCCTCTGCCGCGGCCCTCCTGTTGACTCCGGTGCTGGTGGGGCTGTACTGGTTGGCTCCCCAGCCCTCTGCCAATTGTGAGTGCCTTCGGTGGCCAACTGTGAACCACACCGCTCCCCTAGTGTCATCTCTTCTGAGGGCCCATCTCCTGCTATTCTCCCGCCACCCGGGTGAGTGCTTTTCTGCGAGGGGTTCCGCAGTCCGGTTGGGATTGTACATGCCATACAGCGGGCCTGTTCTCCTTCAAGGTCACTGGAATATCCCCTTTGTGCCCGCATTCGCTGGCCCCGCTGCTCTGGCCCCACGTCGAAGGCTGTGCACCCCGCGTTTCCCCACTGCTACTGCCCCCGCAGTTGCACCATCCTCTGCGGCGATTTCATCTGGACGGCCTCCAAAGACAAAGGCCGCCATCTCCATAGAGGAATCTTGGACTCAAACCAGTCCACAGCACGGCCAAAGTTAGCTCTTCATTGTTCGACCCTGTCCCTGCTCAGACAGATACCTAAGTAACGATTGGGGACTGACGCCCACACAAAGGGGTAGTCAGGGGTAAAAGGCGTTGTGGCATCACTGGGAGGGAAAAGCACTGACTTATTCCAATTCACCATTATGCCTGAGTAGCCACCAAACCATATAACCTCGCGTACCAGGGGGCTGAGGTTTTCCTGGGGGTTGAAGACATATAGAGTGACATTATCCGCATACATGGAGACTAAAAGGGTGCAAGCCGCGAAGGCTATGCCTCTCAGGGTGTGATGTTGTCGGAATCTAGCCGCAAGAGGTTCCATTGCCTATGCAAAAAGAATAGGTGACAGCGGGCACCCCTGATGCGTGCCTCGCCAGATGGAAATGGGATCAGATATTTGACCATTGATCCAGAGATGGGCACTGGGAAGGGTGTAGAGGAGTAAAACTTTGTATATAAAGACCGGGCTGAAGCCCAGGCGAGGAAGGAGATACAAAGGAAGGGCCATTCCAGGGTATTGAAGGCTTTGGTGGTCGGCTGCCTTTGTCTTTGGCTGGTCGAGTAGCAATCGGCAAGAAAGTTGTGCTCCCGAAATTTTTATATTTATTTGTCAACATACCCAACCCCCCTCACTACCCACTTCTTCCACAAAGTCTGCTCATTGTTCATCTTTCTGGTCTTGGTTGGCAGACAGCCCAGGATGGCGTATAGTAATCTCACTCTTCCGATGTCGCGCAGCGGTCTTGGCACCCCAGATTTTAAACTTTACGCTCTCCGCACTCAGGCCAGCTTTCTGCATTTTTGGCTCCATCCCACTCCTTTCCAGCCACTTGTTGCGGTGGAAGCCGATCTTGCTGCCCCGTGGCTGCTGACCACTGCCTTGTGCGCCCAAGCGAAATTCCCATGCACTGAGATTGATACGGTCGAGACCATGCGCTGGGCCTGGGAGGGGCTCTGCAGATTTTCCGGTGCCGATATGCTTTCTGTGAATATGATGCCAATCGCTCATCACCCGGCTTTTCCTCCTCTCCAGACTTCTGGGATGGTTAAACATGCCACTAGCTTAGGGATGACTACAGTTGCGGATCTCTATCAGGGGAATATATTTTTCTCTCTCAATACTGATTCTGGTCCTATGGACACCTTACTCTATTACCAACTCAGGGCTGTCTGCAGGGAGGTTCATCCCTCGCTTCACCAGCCCCCCTGCCTCGATGGCCACTCTTAACTTCCTTTACTCGTCTACCTCCCCTCAGAAACTAGTGACTAAATTATATGCCTGGATACTGGCAGCCTCCCACATTTCCACTAACCAGGCGCACATGGCATAGGGCGAGGACCTTGGCATGGAAATTTCTTAAGTTGACTGGCTTTATTGTTGCAATCAGATTAAGCGCCTGTCCCCAAATTATCGTCTGCGCCTTATTCACTTTAAATATTTACGTAGGCTTTACCGGACTCTCGTTGAACTGCACAAGATGGGACTGATTCCCAATGATAGATGCCTGCGATGCTCTGCACCTGCGGCAGACTTCTCCCACCTTGTTTGGCTGTGCCCCCAGGTATCCACTTACTGGTGTAAGGTCTGTGCCGCTATTTATGAGATCACTTTGTCACCCATCCAGTCCGATCCTCCGCTTTGCCTCTTAGGCTTTGTTAAATGTTGCTCTGTTGCCTCCAGCGGGTTGATCGCCATGCTTCCGGTCCTTGAGTGGCATAGGGTCTCTATGTGCTGGGACCGCAAACCCACACTCAAATTTGCCCTTTAGCTTGAGGATGCATCACTCTGCCAGACCATCCTGTCCGACTTCTGGGACCTCATGCCAGCTAGATCCCATCCACTCGACATATGGGGCCCCCCTGTGTCTTACCTCCTAAGTCGTAATTCCCTGAATCCAGCAACCTCTCCCGCGCTCCCCACTGGCACTCTGCCCGCAGCGGCCGCCGGTGAAGGTCATTGAGTAGCTCGGCCCCTGCCCTTACTCCCCCAGCCAGTTCCGTCTCTTCTATTTGTACACAGTGCCTCTCACTATCACTCGTCCCACTGTCTTGGTGCTCTTACACTATATCTATGATGCTTTGCTCTTCAACTGCATGTACTCCAAGTTAACCTCGCTGAATTTGATTGTATTCTTGTACATGGTGCTCTGATTTGGTGCAATTTTGTAACTTTTGTATGCAATTTTGTTCAATAAAGGTTTTAGAAAATCCCTCAAAAAAATCAATGGCCTTTTGTTATTTATATGCGTGCTGCACCACTCAGCACACATAGAAACAGCAGAAATGTGGACAAATTAAACATTTTCCTCGTTGTGCCTTATTAAGACCAGTTTTACCTGGTCTTAATTTTGACACTGCCCCATATTTATGCTGCCCTTGTAAATATATGGTGCAGCATGAAAATCAATTGCTGTTGCGGTGGAACGCCCAACACAACACCCATTGCCCACCCCTTTCACGCTAATGTATAGCGTGAAAGGGGGCCTTATTCACAAAGTGGTGTTAAGCCACTATAAGGGGCTTAACGCTGTCCTATGATTAAGGCAAGGCCTCTAACTCCACCACAAAGTCAGAAAATGTGACGTTGTGGTGGCAATAGGGGCTTTTAAATAAGCCCTTCAGTGTTTTTAAAGAAAAGGGCTACCTTGTGGCTCTTTTAAAACAACAGGCAGCAGCGACATTGCTCAGACAGGGGACATACTCCATTTGAAAAGTGCAATAGGTTGCACTCACTTGGCTTCTAGAGATCAGAGGCAGAGGAACCTCCAGGATGAATAGAGCCGGCTGCCGTCAATTCTAGTTCATATTCGCCCAGACTGAATCAAGGATTTCACTCAGTCACTCATTCAGGAGTCCTCGTCCATCTTTCGATCTCTCTTTGCTCTTGGAATATTCATGGCCTCATTCAAAAAGAGCAGATCAAAAAACCACTTCAATTCATAGTCTGGAACAATTCAAAATCAATCATCACTCTACATGAAACCTGGTCCACTGTTGAATCCCCCATAATTGATTTACTTGAGTTCCGCAAATTCACATCCAAAGAGCATAAAAACAGTAGACCTAAAGGAGGCCTGTCTCTGTATATTTTGACAAAACTCATTGAAATTATGGCTATGCAATGGAATTGGCTACAAGCACTCAAACTGCTAAATTGGAGACATAAGCGGTCACCTTTGTACATTAACATCTACATCAATTCATGCTCAAGTGAAAACTGAACTACCTCATCTCAGTTCTATGCGAACAGGGCGGAGATCATCCTTCAATAGACTGCATTATAACTGGGGATTTCAATGTAAACTTATTCCAAGACTTTCATGATGAGGGCAGGCTCTTGAGTGCTCGTGCTGCATTCTGGATCAAGTCAGGCCTTGGGTAAAGCAAAGGAGCCCACTCGGGGAAATGCTGATTACACATCCTAACAACTTGAGTATCAAAATTTCTAAATGGATGGTTTCTGCAGGACGACCTGCCCAACTGGACAAGAACAGACATAAAGGACAAGGTCAAATCTCGGCTACAGCTTATGTAATGTGGAAATGTTCAATATTATGAGAGGTTATGGTATAGTGCCTTACTCAGAGAGCGACCATGGCCCCCAAGTCACACGACTGAACACCAGCATGGCACAACACAAAATTTCTTGTCCACCCAGCAAACAAAGGAGTGTTCACTAACAATCTTAGGTAGCTCAAATGGAGGGGAAATAACTAAGGAAAAAGTATTGTAGAATGATGGTGAAATGGCAAGTGGGGTTGCTTCTGAAAACTCACTTCCAGCCGCTGAGTGGATCAGTCTTACTGCTCAGCTGCTTGTGACATTTTCATGCTCAGGGGTAGCCAAATCACATCCACCTGCCCCCCCCCCCCCCCCCGAGACTGTTTCCTCCTACAGCCTTGACTGTAAGTTTGAAGAAGACCTTCAACAGCTCCTTGAGAACAGCCTGCAGAAACCCCCGGCTGTAAATAGCAAGTACTTGAGTCTAAGCTGGCACAAAAATGTCTTTAGCAAGTGATATGGGCTGAGAAGACCAGGTTCTCTGACCAGTTCTGGACCAGACTCTTATTTGAGAACAAAAACAAGAAATTGAAGACCTTCTGGTCGATGATCATCTGGCGAGTGAATGGATCAGGCAGAGCTGACAGTGCTAACATTTCTGAATCTGAGTGATCATCGTTTCTGACAAGACACTTAATGTCTGTGATTTTGCAGATAGTTCAGACTGTCACTAAATCCAGCCAAGAAGCCAGCCCTGCCTCACAAGCTCTATGGAGGCTCCTAGCCCAGTCAGTCTTTGTGTTGCAGAGGGTTCATCCTCCCATTCTGAGGACTTGAACTATGCAATGCAGCAGCTGAACCTGGTTCTGGAAAAAGCCAGATGTGATGGGGCCCCAGGGCCAAAAGGGTTCCTGCAGACCACATTAAGCAGGATATATCTTTGTGGGCCAGTAAATTCCTACCATGTTTTAATTACTGCCTAAGGACCCCATCTATTCGGGAATCATGGGTTGTACCATTGTTCAGACTATTCCCCAAATTCCGCCTACAGTAATTACAGGCTGATAGCGCTGAGAAACAAGCCACATTTATAGCCAGTCTACTCCTAGAGGAGTTGAGGCAATGGGCATAATCCAGGGGTATGATCCCAAATAATCAAACAGGGTTTACTGAGAACTCCAGCACCTCAAAAATCTATTAGCAATGTCTTTGTTATTAGCTAAGGTAGCAACATCTTGTATCATTCAGTACTGCTGCTTTGTGGATTTCAAGGCAGCATTTGACTGTGTCCCCAGCGGGGCTCTGTGGAACAAGTTAATGAAGGTTTTGGGTGTCCAGGAAGATTAACAACTCGCTAGAGGTCAAGCAATGGTGTGTGCTGGACCCATTATTTTTCAACTTATATATCTCTTATCTGTTATGTTATGTTATTAATGGTTTTATATAGCGCTCATCTATCCAAGGAGTGTCCCGGCGCTTTTAAAAAAACAGATGCAGCTGTTGGGAGCAGAGGAGGGACAGGAAACTATTGAACAAAGAGCCAGGACTTTAACTCTTTCCTAAAAGTCAGCAAATTCGAGGCTTTCCTTAAATGAGCTGGCAAGGAGTTCCATCGCCTGGGTGCCAGACAACGGAAGGAACGACCCCCGATCCGGGGCCGACGTCTGGATGGAACAGATGCCAAGGCCAGAGAGGCTGACCTCAGCGTTCTGGCCTGCTTGTAGAAGGCCAATCGCTTTCTATTATATTTTGCTCCAGAGTCGTGCAGTGCCTTGAAGGCGAGTGTAAGTGCCTTGAAAGCCACCCGTTTCTTAATAGGGAGCCAATGCAATTTTTCCAATAACTCTTTTGCATTGGTTCTACGATGGAGGCCGTAGATGGCTCTAGCAGCCGAATTCTGTACTACCTGTATGCGTGATAACAGGTAATCAGCCATGCCCAGGTAGAGGACGTTGGAATAGTCCAGGCGGGAGCCTATCAAGGCCTGTACAGTGACATTTCGATGCGCCAGAGAAATCATAGGAAGAAATTTCCTAAGCATTTTCAAAATGCCGAAACACTTTCCAACAAGACCTAGGATCTGAGGTTTCAGAGTAAGACCGTCATCGATCTGCACTCCCAGATTCTTAGCCCTGGTGGAGACAGTCGATGGAGGAAACATGGCCGGAGGCCACCAAGACTGCCATCTGAGATCGATGGGACATCCAAAAAACAGCAACTCCGATTTATCGGAGTTGCATTTGAGGCTATGATGTTCAAACCAGCTGAACACCGCTCCCCGTAGCCCGATCTCCCAGAGTCTTGAAAGAATACCGCTATGGGGAATGGTGTCAAAGGACGCCGACAAGTCCAGCCTCACCAGCATGGCCTTTCCACCTTCATCTAACACCTCACGGATGGCATCGGTGACTTCAAGGAGAGCGGTCTCCATACTCATGTTGGCACGGAAACCAGACTGAGTGTCATGAAGGATGTTGCTACATTCCAGAAAGTTGGAGAGAGAGATGTGGACATGCTTCTCCACCACTTTAGCCAGTGACAGGAGAAGGGAGATAGGCCTGTAATTGGCATAGGCCAGAGGATCGAGATTAGGCTTTTTTAACAGCGGCAGAATCAGGGCGTGCTTCCAGGCCTGAGGAACCTCGCCCGTGCACAAGGAGAGATTGAGCACCGGATTGATCAAAAGGTTGATCACTGAGGCCATTTGCCCAAGATATTTTGCAGGGCAAGGGTCATGAGGTGATCCAGATTTGAGTCTAGAAAGAAGCTCCAAAGAAGAAGAGAGAGATAAGGGGGGAAAGATGAGTAGAGAGAAAGATTAGTGTCTGGGGGAGAAATCAGGTTAGTGGAGGGAAAAAGAGTCTTGAATAGTTTTGATTTTGGTGATAAAGAAATTAGCGAGATGCGACACCCATGATTCAGAATGAGAGTGTGCTGGCAGAACAGAGCTTGGTGAAGTCAACTCCTTGACTATAAGAAACATTTCTTTACTAGTATCTACGGCGGCCTCGATTCTTCTAATAGGCTTTTTTCTCTAGCATGATGTTACTATGGTAGAGTTTGATGGCTTCCCTATATGCAGTTTTATCCGCTGCCTCATAATGCCGGCGCCAGGTACGTTCCACTTTCTTGCACCTACGCCGTTGATCGGAGAGCGAGGCCGTGAACCACGGGGCGGATGCCCGACTGTTGGCTTTGCGCGAAGTGGCCTCAGGTGCTAGCTCGGTGAATCTATCGACTAGCCATCTGTGCAGAAGGTCGAGATCGACCTCAAGACTACCTGACAGCTGGCACGGATGAATGGAAAGAGCATGCGATAGCATGTCAGGGGATACACGATGGAAGGCTCTCGACGTTTGCCGCGGGCGTTCTGAAGGCCTGAATGAAAAAGTGACTGTCACTGAGATCTGAAAGTTAACTAGATGATGATCCGACCATAGCACCAGTTCAGGAGGGAAAACAACAAGTGGTGATGTGGAAAACACTTGGTCGAGAGTGTGGCCTTTCTCATGCGTAGGGCCGGTGATAAAAGGGGACAGACCAAGTGGAGCAGTAACGTCCAGGATTTTAATGGCATAAGTGTCGGTTTTAGAGTCCAAATGAATGTTAAAGTCTCCCAGCAATAGGCAGTGGGTCGATCTCATACATAAGGCTGAAACCACCTCATGAAGATTGTCAAAAAAAGAACCCAAGGGGCCAGGGGGTCTATATATAAGAAGTCCTGCATACACTTGATGAGGTGACAGAGATAGGGAGAACCCAAGGGATTTGCAGCCCCAAATGTCATCAGTAGGAGTAATAGTGCACAAGAAGTGTTTATCAACAATCAGAGAAATGCCACCGCCCCTGCCCAAAGTCTTATCCTTCCTAATAATAACATAATTGGGAGAAATGGCTGTTGCTAGGTCCGGGCCTGTGGCTTCGCCCAACCAGGTCTCAGTTAGAAAAAGACAAATAGGGTTTGCCTCAGACAGGAGGTTGTAAATGTCAAGGGGGTGCCTGGTGAGGGATCTAGTGTTGAGGAACAGACAAGGGAAAAGTTTGGGGGGATCAAGGGGAGGTGAAGCAGGCACACAGGTAAGTCGCCGACCACAATTAAGACATTGCTTTTTCAACGCGTGCCTCCCAGGAAAGATACTACTACAGTTGCCTGTATCGCCCCTCAGGGAGAGAAGCTCCAGCGAGGTGTAAGTAAGCATGCTTTATGAGTGCCCAAGGCAGATAGCCTTGTCCGCACCCGTCCACCTCCGGGACGCTGACGGGCGCAAACAGGCTTACCTTAGGCTCTCCTTTGGCGCGGAATAGGCGCGGCCACACAGCGCGTCCGCTGCGCTGAGGAGAGTACCTCTAATTTTATACCTGAGCAGGCAACGTGAGGCCGCCCGCACCACTGGTCCGCCGACCAGCATGCCTGACTCCTCCAAAGATGGCCGTTCCCAGTGCAGGCAGCCAAACAATTCCTGTGATACCCTGAGGCACCTCGTCAGCCTTGTAGCTATGGAGAAAGAGAAGGAGGATCCCCCGCGATGCCGTTGCCACCCAACAAAGCGGAGGGATCGAGCGTGAGAAAGAGAAGGAGATAGTGAGAGTACACCCGGCTTTCCGCCTCAGGTGTAGAAAAAAAGGAGAGAGAAGAAATGGCCAGTGAGGTAGGATTGCACAGCCATTGAAAATGCACAGAAATGTTTGGGAGCGCTCGCACTCAGTGCAGGAGTCAATAAAAGCAGCTCCGACTAGGAAAGTATAGCAGCGCTAGAATTCAGCGCAGGAGATGGAGAAATACTGCACCAGTATGGAGATGCCGGTAGGCGCTAGTGAGCAGCTGTAAGGCGCTGGCCCACGGCGCTAGGACATAAACAAAATGCAGCAGCAAGGAAAAAAGTTACTCCAACTCTCTTGTCAACATGAACAGTCACCCCCCCCCCCCCGCCCCCCCCCCCCCAAGATCGGGGTGAACATATGCAACCATGCAACCTACTCTACGCAGATTACCTTGCTCTGCTCAGCTACACAAGAGTTGGACTACAATGTCTTGCATTCTTATTCTGACATCAATCGCCTGGAAGTTAATTTAAGAAAACTCAAGATCCTTATTTTGGTCTAAAGAATTGATAAGGCCCCCATCCCTAGTTTATGTTAGTGAGGTCCAGCTGGGTAGGGATGGTAAGCTTCTGAATAGTTTTATCACCAAGATCACAAAGGCCACTCTACGCCTGCAGAGGTCCTTATCAGCGACACATATGCAATTAAAACTCGGCCTCCCTGAACAATGGGTGGAAAAGGCTGGTGTCATTTTAAATATCTGTTACAAACTCCAGCTGGCCAGGAGAGGAACTCAGGAGGCCCTATAACGGGATAACATTTAAACAGGTGGTGCTAGACAACCTCACTCCCTGTTCTTTGAGGAATGATGTAACCACATGAACACCCGGGATATCTGGGCTTTACATGTGTCCCAAAATGTCTTCAAGCAAATCATCTGAAGGCAGGTACTATTTATTTCACGGATTGCGAAAAACAAGGACCCCCTGGACACTGATATCAATGAGCTCCTAGTTCACACACTATTTATTTCACGCCAGGGAGATATGGATACTCTGGCAAAGGGTAGACACTCCTGGGCAGTTATCAAACATTTTCAGCTGAGACATCAACAACCTTATTTGGTCTGCACATACTCTAAATATAAAGGGGAAGATTTATGTTAACTGGCGCATCCCCAGGGATGCGCCAGTTAACGTGCGCCACAGTGCGCCACAGATCCGCCACCCATGGTGCAAAAACGGCACAGATGCGTGACGCATCTGTGCCGGAAATGTGGCGCATTGCTGGAGTTGCGTCGCAAGCGCGACGCAGCTCCAGCAAGGCTCGGGGGTACACCATCTGCACAATGCTGCGTCAGGACCTACGCCTGCTTCAATCAGGCGCAGGGTTTTGACGCAGCATTGCCCTGAAAGTGACTGAGTGAAATCTCATAGATTTCACTCAGCCACTTTCAGGAGGCGTTCCTGCGCAGGAACGCCCCCCCTGCGCATGAACGCCTCCTTATGGCGCAGTGATTTACAACGTGACGCATCTCCTAGATGCGTCACGTTGTAAATAGGGTGCATTGTTTGCGCCACAGTTGCGTCAAATAAAGTGACGCAATTGCGGCGCAAAGAGGCGCAACAACCTCATAAATCTGCCCCAAAAAAACGAAAGTTTATGGCTCTTAGGCTAGGGGATTGGCTGTTTTTGAAATATGTTTGTGGCGGAGGCCTATGGATACAATAACGCGCAGGGACTGCAGTGCTTATAAGGAATCGTTCCAAAATATTGTTTGCAGCTGCCCTGCACTGATAGAAGAACAGACAGAACAAACTCTTAAGCAGTAGTGGCCCATTGTGCAAGTGCTTCTGGGCGCTGACGTGGGTCGGGGGAGGGGTAGTAAACTACGGATTACGGCAGATTAGAGGTAAACATATAAATGAATTAATCGAATTTCGTTGCTCGTGCTGCATCGCATTTGTCATTGGTTTTATTTATTTATATGTTTACTTACCTTTAATCTGCCGTAATCCGTAGTTTACTACCCCCCACCCTGCCCCACCCAGCCCCAAGTCAGCGCCCAGCAGCACTCCCACCACAGGCCATCACTGCTCTTATGGCTAGAATGAAACAAACTACGAACTCATACATGCTGGCAGGCCATCAATAATGCTCTTAATCCACATAACACTACTACGAAAATTCAGCTTGTCAGGTTTGTTGCCCTGGCTGTCAATAAACTAAGCAGTGAGGTCACACCCTGTGGTGTGGCATTAGCTGTAAATTCAAACCCCTTACATGAGGGCATGTCAGCTCCACAGCACAGAGAGGCAAACTTGCCCAGTTAATCAATTTAACAATAGAGAGTCTGATTTGTAGAAGCGGCCTGCTGGCAGTGTCCTCGAGATGCCTGGACATTGTGCTTGTTTGTGCCCCTTTTAATGTGGGTGGAACGTTGCACATGTGTTACTCCTTCCAATGTTTTTTTACAGTGGAACCAGTTCATGAAATTTACATTTTAAAAGTCTAATTCGAACATTTATGTGTAGCATATTCTGAGTTTTTAGTTATTTAGTACACTGAGACAAATTTTGCTTTAGCTTTAAAGGGAATAACTCGCTTTCGCAACCATCTACTGCTGGAAACATTTGCTGCCATTTTGCTTCTTGCACTTTATACTTTCTTTCCATTTTCTGTTGAAAAAGTCTGTTTCTATCTTATACTTTGCACACTGTACCTTTGACAACACTACCTCTACGAGGTAGTCATTTCCTTTTTCTTGTTACATTCTTTCCTTTCTTCAATCTAGCTGTTGACCTACCTTGGAGTCGGCTGTAAGATGGCTTGGTACCTGCGCCTTATTACAAAAGTAGGATAGTTTGATTTATTATGGTGCATTACTGATAAGTTTGAATGCCTTGAAGTTTTTGTATGTGAAATGTAAGTACGTGCCCATGTTGTTTTAATTGTAATGGTTTTAAGTAACCAAACAATAAACTATGTCAAATGGTCAGATCTTTAAGCAAAAATTAAGCAACAATAAGTCAAAAGTTCTGTTCAGTCTTTCTTAAAGCAGCTTTTTAGATTTTCTTTTCTTGCTATTAGTTATTTCAGCTTCATTTACAGTAATCTTTGTCCAGTCATCCCTATCCCTACTCATCCTAGTATTGGATAACAACTCTTCTAAAGCGGAGGAAAATTTAAGAAACTGCCTGACGGCAACCTTTGAATGGATGCGTACGCACCACCTTAAATGTAACTCAGGTAAAACTGAAATCCTCCCTTTTGGTCAAAACAACCTTTTCTCCCCCACCAACTGGTGGCCCCAAGACGCCGAAATCCCACCAAACACCATCACGTCGGCCCGCAACCTTGGGATAAGGTTTGATGAAGCCTTATCCTTTAAGCAACA
This sequence comes from Lissotriton vulgaris, assembly GCF_964263255.1. Lineage (NCBI taxonomy): Eukaryota > Metazoa > Chordata > Amphibia > Caudata > Salamandridae > Lissotriton > Lissotriton vulgaris. Next base: position 276,209,335 of record NC_141696.1, read on the forward strand.
AGCAGGTACAGTGGCAGGGTCCTGCTTCAATAATATCAAAGGCCTTAGAAGGTTCTTCGATCTCCTTCCCTTAACAGCTAGAAAGACTGTGGCTGTAGCCCTCATCACATCCCGCTTAGACTACTTCAACAGCATCTATGCAGGCACAAACAGAGCCGTCCTGCATAAGCTGCAGATGGTGCAAAACGCCGCCGCCCGCCTAGTGCTAAGACTACCTAGGAAATCATCTGCCTCAAAAGCGCTCAAAACCCTGCACTGGTTGCCCATCCACAAAAGAGTGCTTTTTAAAATCCTGCTCATCACGTTCAGAGCCTACCACCAGTCGGGACCGACATACCTGTCCCAAAGGTTTGGAAGATACACCCCCTCACGGTCACTTAGATCATCCAACCTAAACCTACTCTCAATCCCCAAATTTAGACTAACGACAAAAGGTGGAAAATCCATTGGAGTACTTGGAGCTAAAGCCTGGAACAAGCTCCCACCACAAATGCGCCTGATCCATTCCGAAAAACTGTTTCGCAAAACGCTCAAAACATGGATCTTCAAATCCGAAGACTCACTCTGTTTGGCGTTAATCTAACCCTACACTTTATTCATAGACCAGGACCTATGAATATGATCTACCTCAAAACAGTATCCCCCTTTCTTCTTTTCGGGACAGTGATGTCTAGCGCCAAGATGCTCCTTGGAGTGTAAGCGCGCTTTATAAAAACCTACTCATACTCATACATACTCATACTCCGTCTTTTTCTAAATGTGTTATACCTACTCTTCAACTTTAGCCTTGGCCCTAGGAAATATTCTTAAAAATATATCTATACTACTATAATAAAGCAGAAACTTTCAGGCTTTGAGGCGGGTAAACTCGGGAACCACTGCGCCAATCTACACACCCGATACACTGTTGAAATCGGCAGGGTGTGTAGATGGTTATAGGCTACATAAATTAAAAAAATCAACGTTATTTAAAATTTTAGATTAAAAAAAAAAGTACTCCCTCAAAAGTACCGCCGGCCGCGACGTGCGTGGTCACGTTAGGAGCACGGGGAGGAGCGGCGTCCGAGGAGCGGCGGACATGGCGCGGGGAGGAGCGGTGGCATCAGGAGCAGAGGACCGGCGGCGGAGGAGGAGCGGCGGACATGGCGCAGGGGAGGAGAGATGGTGCGAGCGGACAGGCGGGAGCAGCGCCGGCGGAGGTAAGGGCACTCATGTAGGGGCAGGCAGGGGACGGGACAGGCTGGGCGGGGCCGGGCAGCGGTCGGGGAAGCCTGGGGACAAGAAAGAGGACGCAAACAGTGCACTACTAATGTTAGACAAACGGTGCATTACAGGAGGAAAAGGAGGAAAAAGTGGCGTGTAGCCAGAGGGGTTTTAACCTGCGTCCCTTGGGTGGAGTGGAGGGAAGGGGGTGGATAACGTGTGCATGAGGAAAAAGTGACGTATGCAGGTTACAAAAGCGGGGCGGGAGGGGGCCCTGAAGCCTAATTGCTCCCGGACAACGTCGGGACGGGCTGCTAGTATAAGTATATTTCAGTCTTTTGAAGTCTCTCATTTAATTATGTCTCTCAAACTTTTATTTCTGTTCAGAAATCTTTTTCGAGTAGCTTTATCCCAATTTGTTTCTAATGTGATGTCATGGGGGCTAAAAAAGTTCTGATTTCAGATCAAGCAAGTCTTCCACTGGCACGTTTAATAACTGATTTGTGTGGTATGTCCATTCGAGTGCAGAACATCTTCGACAAGGCACTCTTGCTCTTTTCGACCTTCTAGGTGTCTATTGATCGTCCCCTGTGTCATTTACACCACTTGACTCTGTTCCTTCAGGTGTCAGATTTCTTTGACCATAATGTTGTGGTCATTTAGCATTGTGGGTGACTCTTCTTGATCCAGTGCTTGTTCCTTCACCCAGACCATCAATTTGTTCTGCTGATTTCTCAGGTTTTCGGTTCTTCTTCTTCAAAAACTTCAATGCCACTTTGTGAAATCACAGGAACCTGGATTGGTGTGACTGTTTGTAGTTCTTCACCTCTTTTTAGGTCTCAGCCTGCGTAGGTTGCGATTGCGTAGTCTCGCTGGGGAGATCTTATTTTTTCAGAGTGAGGCTTGAACCCGCCCCTCTTCTCCATTGGCTGGCTTCCTAAACGGAGGCCAGCCATTGGAGTAGAGGGGCGTCTGTCCATTTAAGCCCCATCTTTTTGGGATTCGGAGGTGTGTTTTTTCGTTTCTTTCTCTCCTCTTCCCATTGGCTGGAATTTTACTTTCCAGCCAATGGGAAGAGGAGAGAAAGAAAAACACGCCCGAATCCGAAAATGACGGGGCGTTTCTCCAAGGCATTTCTGCTTCACCTCAGAGAAACATGGTCGTGAGGAGCGCTCCTCTCTTGTTTTCTCTTCTTCTTCCCTCTTCTACTTTCTCCTCTCCTTCTCCTTTCCAGCTCTCCTGTACCTCCTTTCCCTGTCCTTCTCACCCCGGCCCTTCCCTCTTCCTCCTCCTTTCCAGGCCGCTCCCTTTTCCTTTTCTTACCCTCCTTCTGCCTGCCTTTACTGCCCCCTTCCACCGCCTGGTCCCCGGAAACAATCAGCAGTTTTCCGGCGCCCTCACCCTCACCCTCACGAGCCGCCGCAGTGTGAGCTGCTATTCTTTTGGGGCCAGACACTCTAGTAGCTCCAAGAGCCTAGGAAAGCCAGCAGTGCCCAACCGCTGGGGGCTCACCTCTCGCACACGTCAGCCCTCACAGTTCCGCTGCGACGCAGTTCTGGCCAGCCAGGAGCACTCGCAGGCCGCTCCCCTGAGTCTTGGATCGTGAATGTGAGATCTGCCGCAGCTCCGATCAGGGCTGCTCATACCCCACAGGACCTCCCGCATCCACCAGTCAGGCGATTCCCAGCGATCAGGCTGCGGCACCGTGTCCATCGCAGTCCGCACATCCCTCATGTGCCGCTACCCTGAGACCAAGGAGCAAGCAGCCGTCCCACAGGTTACAGCGACAGATCTGTCTCTCAAAGGGTGCAGCAGGATTCCGACGTGTAGGGGCCCCGCATTCCATGTACTTCACTCTGCCGACCAGGTACAATGCCATCAGTTAAAAATTATTTTTATTTGCCAGGATAACTATAAAAAGAGTACAGCTAATAAGAGCACTGAAATAGGCTTGTTTAGAATTGGTAAAACTCCAGAACGGTGACTGAATACAATTTTTTTTTAAACTACCTCTTTGGGTCTGCCTCTGTTCCCTGCTTGTGATAATTTTTTCTTGCCTCTGTTCCATGCTTGTGATCGATTTTTCTTGCCTCTGTTCCCTACTTGTACTTGATTTTTCTTGCCTCTGTTCCCTGCCTGTGCTCGATTTTTCTTGACTCTGTGACCTGCTTGTGATAGTTTTTTCTTGACTCTGTTCCCTGCTTGTGCTAGTTTTTTCTTGCCTCTGTTCCCTGCTTGTGATCGGTTTTTTTCTTGCCTCTGTTCCCTGGGGCGTTACTGGACATAGATGGGCGTGTGTCTGACCTAGACTGAGGGAAGCAATGGGTGAGCTCTGGGAGTTGGTGGGGGCCTCGAATAACCTATTTGTAAGTAAGGAGACTCCCCGGGGTGAGGGTGTGTGTGGCTCTGTGTGTGTGTGTGTGTGTGTGGCTCTGTGTGTGACTCTGTGTGTGTGTGTGGCTCTGTGTGTGTGTGTGTCTCTGTGTGTGTGGCTCTGTGTGTGTGTGGCTCTGTGTGTGTGTGTGGCTCTGTGTGTGTGTGTGTGGCTCTGTGTGTGTGTGTGTGTGTGTGTTGGGCTTTGTGTTTTGGGCTATGTGTGTGTGTGGCTGTGTGTGTGTGTGGCTCTGTCTGTGTGTGTGTGTGGCTCTGTGTGTGTGGCTCTGTGTGGCTCTGTGTGTGTGGCTGTGGCTCTGTGGCTATGGCTCTGTGTGTGTGTGTGTGGCTCTGTGGGGGTGCAAATGCAATAGGGCTCGCATTTGCAAGAGATTAAGCTATTGGCATTGAAAATGACAATGCCATTTTTTTAATCTGTTTTCAAAACCAACACATAAATAACAAGTTTGTCATTTACAATGCCAATAGCTCTAACTTTTGCAAAGGCGAGACCGTTGCATTGTAAATGCTTGTTCATTCTTGCTGTTGTGCCTCTTGCAGTATTGTGCTTTACAATTGTTCAGTTTGTGGTGGTTCTGTCACCAGTGCTCTTGGTTCAGGTTCAAATAACAGTATCTCCACATATGGGGGCTGATTGACAGGAACTGGCCGATCTCTGCATGTTTGCAGAAATGCGCCAGTTCAATTGCGTGATGGAAAAATAGCCTTGCGGCACACCATGGCGCAAGGACAGACAGAAGCGTGACGCATCTTCTGTCACAAAGGCAACGCATTGCTGAAGTTGTGTCGTAAGCACGGCATAGCTCCAGCAAAGGTCAAGAATGCCTATTACGACCATGCTGCATCACTCCTTACACCTGCTTCAAGCAGTCGCAAGGTTTTGGCGCAGTGGCGTCATAAAAGTCACTAAGTGAAATCTTGTAGATTTCTCTAAGTCACTTTTACAAGGCTTCCTTGCGATAGAACGCCTACCCTGCATACATTATACGTGATGCAGATATAATGCAGTGCAGGGCTTTACAACGTGATGCATCTCCCTAGATGCGTCACATTGTGAATAATTTGCATTATGGCGCTTTTTTTACGATGCCGCTGCGCCACCAAAGTGACACAGTGGTAGGATAAAGTTGGCACAAGGGGCTGGTTAATCTGTCCCATGAACTTCTCACTCTCAGAGTCTGTGGTTCATGCACCCAGATTGGTACTCCGGCACACTTAACAGCGGTGTTCATGATGAGACTCACCTGGAAGGGGCCTTTCCATTTCTGTTCCAAGCAAGACTTTCGCACGTACTTGTTGATCAACACACCGTCACCAGGACTGAGGTTGTTGCACTGTTCTTGATGTGGATTTAAGGAAGCAACTTCAGCCAGGTGAGAGACAGAACACACCACATCAGCCAATCCTTTGGAGTAATCGGGTACCATGTCAACCTGAATTCTGTCTGAATAATCTCACCATTGCATCTCTTCTTAGACGTGTAGTCCATGGAAATTTCACATCCTAGGAAACAATAAACTGTCTAGCAATACTGGTCTTATATCTGCTGAATTCCAAATGTCATTTGCATTTTTCCCACAACTTGCTGTGATCCAACCCTGCTGTTCTGCTTCTGCAACATTTTCCTGCAATCTCTAGAGTTCTCCCCATGTATCAGCTACTGACAACAACATTGAAAAACAATGTCCTCTTCTGATTCAATTGTGTATGCCCTGCTAAATGTGAAGGCCACAAGTGCACAACACTGTGCAACTTTCAATCCCAAATCCTTTTCCAACAGTGACATATCTAGTGTCACTACTTTGAGCTTCAAATTTAACAACTGCAAATTCTGTTGACATTTGCACTGCCTCAAGTAGTTTTCGTCCATATGTCCCATTTTTTTGGGGTGTGCCAAATAAGGTAATTAAACCTCTTTGTGACCATGACTGCCCAAAATCATTGACCACACCAAACCCATATTAACTATCTGCAAATATAGTCACTCTTAACCCCGTCCATGCACATGACATGTGAGTCTGCTGTCTGCTATGTACTGGGGTTTTGTTTGAGTGAGTAATATTTCTACAGAGTGTTCACCCATCACAGTTAAGGAATGTCTCATCACTATCTTCTCACTTCTCTCAATGCTGACACCAACCGCCGCCACAGACTTAAGGCAGCCAGGCAGTCACATGCTACGGGGTCGAAGGTAGTCGAAAAATAAGCCTACAGGTTCATGAATCTCTATGCATCTGAGTAAGCAGTGGGAAAGCGCAGCCCACACTTTCACTGCAAAGCAATGTAAACATCTTATTGTAATCAGGTATTCCTAATGCTGGAGAATGACAAAGGCTTTCTCTCAGCTCTGGGAAAACTTTCAAGCACTCTTTATCCCATGGAAGTAGATCAGACCCATCTCTGTATGTCAGCCTCAGTATATGCTTAGCCACTAGGAAAAAGTTTGGTATTCACTGTCTACAGTAACCAACCATTCCCAAGAATAGTCTGACTTGTCTCTGTGTTCTCGGTGCGTTCATCTGGAGGATAGTCTCCACTGTCTCTTGTGACTCCTTTCTTGTTCCTTTCTCAATAATATGTGGCAAGTATTGGACTTCTTTTTGGCAGTATTTTAGTTCACCTGGAGACAGTTTATTTCCATTCTCAGCCAGACAATTTAGCAATGCATTTGTATCTTGTTTACAAACTTCTCATGTATCTGATGCCACAAACAAGTCATCAATATATTGCAAGAGAAGCGATCTGTAAGACATCTGAAGAGATTCAAGATATGATTAAATATTGTAGGACTCTCAATATACCCTTGTTGAACTCAGCACCATGCCAAAGCTCTCTCTTGGAACTGTCTGCCCTCTTGCAATGGGATTGAAAAAAGGCTGGCTGAGATCTACAATGGTAACCTATATGCAGTGCACGGAATTTGGAAAAGTATGGTTGCTGGTTTCGGTACCAGAGGACAACTTGGAACAATAATGCTGTTAATGTTTCAAAGATCTTGCACAATCCAATATTTACCAATATGTTTCTGCAAACCCATGATCGGAGAGTTACAAGGGCTTTCAAAAATGTCTTTTAGAATCCCTTTCCACAACATGTCTTCAAGTAGAGATGTTTTTCCTGCAAATGTTTCTGGAGTAAAATTATATGATGGTATTCACTGAAACACAGCATTAGGTTTTTTAATTTGGACTGCTTCTACACCATTCATTAGTCCAATATATTTCTCTTTAAAGTCCCATACTTCTAAGTTCATGGTTTCTTTTAAATCATGAGGTAAGTCATCAACTGTTTTCACTGGATACAATCCCACAGCTGTTTTTTACAAGCCATTTTAAATTCAACTTATTCATCATGAGTTTGAATCTCAGCACCCTCCGGTGTACAGTAAATAGTCCAATTTAACTTGCACAACATGTCTCACCGTAATAGATTTAGAGGACTAGAATCACAAACAACAAATGAATGGCTTTCCTCAAATTAACCCATTTTTGTAGGAACCTTTTCTAAAATTGGGTTAATTATCTGTTTATTTGATTTTCCTACAACTTGGATATTCTTTCTCGATAGGGGTAGGTCTAGGAATTCCACAGTTTTAACAGTGGAACGGTTAGCTCTGGTGTCGAACAAAAAATACACTTGGTGGCCATTAACTTCTCCTTCAAAAACAGTCCACTCTGGTCGAAATCTAGGACTGTGCCAGGTATGCAATCTTCCTGCCTCCTCAGACATTGTCATTGGGAATTGTTGGAACCGAAACTGTCACTGTTTAACATGGTGTATTGTTGAAATGGATTCTATTTCTGGTTCTGAAATGGATTTCGATTTGCCCTGGGTAACTGATTCACATTAAATCTAGGATTTTCAAATATTCCTTGAGACCATCAGGGCATATAGAATGTGTGTCATTGGATCCTGTCTCTGCATTAGCATTTGCATTTGCTGAACGTATCCATTCTACACTTGATTTCTTCCTTGCATTTGATCAATTTCGTTCATTCTATCAGGATTCAGACTATACTCCCTGTTCCAATGCCCAAATTAATTATAGAAATGACAAAGGGTTGTTTTCTTCAGCATTGCAACATCTACACCAGAGTTTGGATCAATCTAAATACCTCTACCCAGTGAAACACTAATTCATCTTTAAACAGCTTGAGTTTGCAAACAAACACATTGCATCTTACTCTGGTTTCCTGCAAATGACTGAATCTGAAAACCTTTCTAAGCAAACCTAGTTTGGGCAAGCATACGTTTCGCCTTGATTTTTTTCTACTTCATCTCTTGTTTGTCACTACAATATTTAGCAAACCTTAGAAACTCTTTTGACTGTTTTGTCTGCCAGTAAATCCCACTCTTTTGTATGTCCAAACTGATTTAGAATTCCACTCTCTTCGACTCCCTCATCTATAGACCCCCTGAATCCCACCCCCTTTCAGTGAATCAATAGCCTACTTCATCGAACACCATGCCCTCACCTCAACAGACTACATCCTCCTCTGCAACCTCAATTTCCACTTGGGCAACCTTAGTGACCCCAACAGCTTAGCCCTACTGGAGAACTTCACCACCATCAGGCTCGAACAACTAGTCACCTCCCCAATGCACTCAACAGGACACATGCCCGATCCCATCTTCTCCCCAAGCAACAACATCTCCATCAGGCACACCTCTGAACTCCATTAGACGGACTACTGCTGCATCAACGTCTCCTTCACCAAACCCACTCAACACCACTGCACCCACAGCTGCCCACACAGAAGCTGGAACAACGTCCCTGAAGACCAACTTGCCACCGCCCTCTTCAAAATACCACCACCGACCTACAGGGACAACAACACATCAGCACTGAATCTTCACCTATGGATGTCCGACTGCGCCAACACCCAGCACTGACCCCCCTCTAGAAACCCTCTAGTAAACAGTCCACCGAGAAAGCCAGCTGGTTCTCTCTTCGCACTCCAATGGTCCAGGTGCACCTGCAGATGACTCAAGAGAAGATGGAGGAGCAGCAGACCCCAGAAGACTATGTAGCCTTAAAAACTGCCGTCACCATGCGCCACAAAGAAAACTGCTTTACTGGAATGTATCAACACCAACGCAAAGAAAATAATGAACTCTTCACCGTGATCAAAGAATTCACCAAAACCAGCATGCATGCTACTGACAATCCCCTCTCCAAAGCACTCAGTAACAACCTCACCACTTTCTTACACAGCAAGATCACAGATATCTATGACAGCTTCTCAGGACAGGATCCCCGCACCCACCTCACCCAAATGCTCCAGATCCCAGCCAACACTGCTCAACTGGACACCCTCACCGCCGACAACTCCTTATGGATCATGAAGAACATCCCTTTAGAGCCCACCTCAGACCTCTGCCACCACCACATCTTCAACGGAGGCAGTGCCACCAACACCCCCAATACTTGCTGCACCATCAACTGCTCCATCAAATCCGCCTTAGCAAAGCCTTAGAATAGATTTTCTCCTTCTTCACCGGCTGAACCCAGAGAGTCAAGCTCCCACCGTTCTCCTTTGAACCTACAGAGATCTACTGTGGAGTCCCTTAGTGCTCCTCCCTGAGCCCCAACCTCTTCAACTTCTACATGGCCCTGCTGACAGCTATCATCAGAAACAATGTACTAAACATTGTCTCCTATGCTGACAACACCCAGCTGATACTCTCCCTCACCGACAAACCTTCAGCTGCAAAGAGCAACTTCCACAATGGGATGAAGGCAGTCACCACCTGCATGAAGGACAACTGCCTCAAACTCAACTCTGACATAATGGAAGTCCTCATCCTGGGAACTACCCCCACCACCTGGGACAACTCCTGGTGGCCTGCAGCACTCGGAGCCTCCCCACACCCACTGACCACACATATAACCTCTACATCATACTTGACTCCTAACTCTCAATGAACTGTAAAATCAATGCTGTCTCATCCTCCTGCTTCCACACATGCCTCGAAAGATCTTTAAGTGGATACCCACCGAGTCCAGAAGAACGGTCACCCAGGTGCTCGTCTGCAATAAACTCGACTAAAGCAACACCCTCTATGTCACCACCATAGAGAAGCAAAGAAATTGCAAAGAGTCCAGGATGCTGCTGCAAGACTAATCCTGGAGATCCCCTGTCACAGCCACATCGCTGGTCACCCGAGAAACCTCTACTGGCACCCAATCAACAAAAGAATCACATTCAAGCTCCTCATGCACACCCTCCACAGCATCAGACCTGCATACCTCATCCACTGCCTCTCCTTCTACACTAATATGAGTTACCTCCGCTCTGCCAACCTGGCCCTGGCCACAATCCCATGGATCCGCAAGAACACGGCCAGAGGAAAATCCTTCTCCTACCTCACCATAAATACCTGGAGCTCTCTTCCCCTACATCTCAGGCAATCCACCTCACTGCCTCAATTCAGGAAGAGCTCAAGGCACTGGGGGGAGGGGGGAATTCGGGCAGCTCCAGCTTATACAAAGAGCCAGGTGAGGCTCTTTCTGAATGCTTGCAGTGTAGGGGTTCGCCTGATGCTGAGGGGGCTTGTTCAAGGTCTTGGCTGCGATGTAGGGGAAGGATCTTCCTCCCCATCTGGCTCTGCAAATGCAGGTGATTTCGGCCGGTGGAAGCTCAGTGGAGAGGAGGTTTCTCTTTTGGGGCGTAGAAGGTGATTCCTTTATTGAAGTATTGGGATCCGGTATTATGAAGGGCTTTACAGGCATGTGTGAGCAGCTTGAAAGTCACTTTTTTCAACGGGGAGCCAGTGGAGGTCTAGTAGGTGCTGGGTGATGTGATCTTGTCATGGGATGCTGAGGACAAGTATAGCTGTGGCATTCTGGATTGGTCTAGAGTTTGTGAAGTAGAGATTTGTTGATTCTTGCATAGAGAGCGTTCTAATAGTCCAGTCTGCTGGTTATGAGTGTAGGTGACGGTCTTTCTGGATTCAGGAGGGGATCTATTCGAAGGTCTTGCCGAGTATGCAGAGGGTGTTGAAGCACATGGAGGATACGGCATTGAAATCTCGGCTCATGGAAAAGTTGAGTATAATGCCAAGGTTGCAGGTGTGGTCCATTGGAGGGTTGCTGAGGATGGAGGGTCATCCCATGCAGAGGCGGTGGATATGAGGATGAGAACTTCTGTTTTCTCCAAGTTGAGCTTCAGGAAGTTGCTGCTCATGCAGGATGAGACGTCCTTAATTCCCTCCTGGAAACTGTGTCTTGTGATGTCGGGTTTCTTGGTGATGTAGAGGATGAGCTGGGAATCGTCAGCATAGGATAATATGCTGAGTCTGTGTTTTCTGACAATAGTTGCGAGAGGGCCCATGTAGATGTTGAAGAGCATGCGGCTGAGGGCGGACCATTAGGGTACTCTACATATGATCTCTGTGGGTTCAGAGAGGAAGGGCAGGAGTCTGATTCTTTGAGTTAGGCTTGCGAGGAAGGAGCAGATACAGTTTAGGGCAGTGCCCTGTATGCCAGCATCGTGGAGTCTGGCAGATAGAGTGCTGTGGGACATGGTGCTGAAGGCTGCTGAGAGGTCTAGTAGAATGAGGGCTGCCGTGTGACATTGGTCAAGGAGAGTGCGGATGTCATCTGTGGTGGCTAAGAGTTTAGTTTCAGTGCTGTGGTTCCTGGTGAATCCGATTGAGAAGTGTCAAAGATCGAGTTGGATTCTATAAAGCTTGTGAGCTGGTTGTTGATGATCTTCTCTGTGACTTTGGAGGCGATGGGGAAGAGATAGATGGGTCTATAGTTCTTGATGTCCTTCGGGTCGGCGGAGGGCTTCTTGAGGAGGGGGTTTGACTTCTGCACGTTTCTCATCGCTGGGGAATGTGCCTATTTTGAGGGTGCATTTGATTGAATGTCGTAGTTCAGCTGCTGGGGTGAAGGCGTCCTTGTGGAAGATGTGTGAGGGGCAGGAGACGGTGGGAGCTCCAGAGTGTATGCTCCTCATGGTGTTTGTGGTGTCTTTTGTGGTGACAGTGGTCCAGGTAGTGATGTTGGCTGGGTGTCATTGCTGTTGGCCGGTGTTGGGTCGGTTCCTTGGTTCTGTTCGTCGAAGTTTCATAGAGAGTCCTGATTTTGTGATGGAAGAAGGAGCCGAGTTTGTTGCAGAGGTCCTGGGAGGGGTGACGTTAGAGGTTTCACTGAGGGGTTTGGTGAATTTTTGTATGATGTGGAAGAGTTCTTGGCGGAGAGGATTCTGTCCTGGATGACATTCCTCTTCATGGATCTGATGATTTGGTTGTGTTCTGTTATGGCTGTCTTGTAGGCGGTACATGCTTCCGAGGTTTTGCTGTTCCTCCATGCTTTCTTGAGTTGGCAGCACGTGCGCTTGGATTCTCTGAGGTTTGTGGTGAACGAGGTGGCTTTCATGGTGCATTGTCTGTTGGATTTCTGGAGGGGGATGAGCGTGTTTGTGCAGTCAACGATCCATCTGTGGAGGTCATTGGCTGCAGAGTTGGCATCGGTCATGGTGGGTGGAGGAGTGTGGTGCTCTTCAGTGATCTTGCTCCAGTTTCTATGCGGGGGCATGGTGTAGGCTTGTGTGGGAGAATGTTGTTTCCTCCTGTGAAGATGGGGTTGAGTGTGTGTCCTGACTTGTGGGTGCGGTGGTGCGGTGGTGATGAGCTGCTTTAGTCCGATGTTGGGGAGGTTGTCTGGGAGGACGGTGGAGTTGGGGTCGGTGAGGTTGTCAAAGTGGAAAATCAGGTCTCCGAGCAGTGTGTAGTCTGTGGAGATGAGGTCTGTGATGGTGTTAGTGAACAGGGGGGGGGTTCGGGAAGTCTGTAGGTGATAGTTCCACATAGACTCGTTCTGTGGTCGATCTGGAAGTGGATGTGTTCCATGGGAGGCAAGGGTTCATATGGAATGGGTCCTGTGAGTCAGAGGGAGCTTTTGTGTATGATGGGAAAGCCACCTCCAGGTTGGTTGGGGCGGTCTTTCCTCAGGATCTTGAACCCGTCAGGGATGGCAGTTGTGATGTCAGGTGCAGAGCTGGCATTTGTCCAGGTCTCTGTGAGGAAAGCAACTTTTGGCATAAGTGTGTTGAGGAGGTCTCAAATTTCTACTGCATGTCTCTGCAGGGAGAGTACATTGAGGAGGATGCAGCTCAGCGGTTTGGGTGTGCTGGCGTCCGATGGGTTGGCGGTAGCTCTCATGGCCTGGAAGTGGGTGAAGTTGTAGCAGCAGTGTCAGAAGGAGGACTGGCCTTGGGTGGTGTTCGGCTTTGACAGTTGGCAGTTGTTGTTTCTTCTGGAGTTGAGTGTGTGGTGGATTGCTGAGTCTTAGCGGTGTGGGGTCAAAGGGCCAGGGTACATGCCACTGGTCCCAGTCGGGTCACAGACGGGCGCAGATGGGCTTGCCTTTGGGAGGCAGCAGCCACCATTTTGTAGGGGTCAGGGAGGGAGAGAAGCAGGGAGGTGGAGCAGGAACACGCAGGGGGGGGGGCCACAGGAGCAGCAGTGGCGGGACAAGGAGCAAAAACAGCAACCGGGCAGCAGAGAAAGCAGGCACAAAAAGGGCACAGAGACAAAAATGCACAAAGAGACAATGAGGGACAAAGAGACAATGAGGCACAAAGAGACAAAAAGGCACAAGAGACAAAAAGGCACAAACTGCACAAACAATCAATAAGACATAGACAGACAAACAAGGTACAGACAGACAAAAGCAGGGAATACAAACAGAAAGGCTGGTAAAGCAGACTAGCAGAGTAGCAAGGCTCTCCCACTGGACCACCAGGGATGAATCGCAGGCAGGAGTCTGTGGGTGGAGGAGGGCCTAGAACACCTTAGTTGGAGACCAGAAGGCACAGGGGGCAGAGGTGCTACAATGGAGCTGTGTGAGGGGAGTGCAGTTACTCTGACCAGGAGGTCAGAGGTCTTGCTCTTCGACTGAACTGCAGAACCCTTAGTCCCACTGCCTTGAGACCCTTGTGGGTGATTAGCAGATCTCTATAAGAATCCTGATTGATTGATTGATTGATTGATTGATTTATTGATTGATCCCGCATCCTAACCCAAGAACAAATTCAATCATAAAAAACCCATAGTATTCTTGTTGGGATGTTCCTGTCCAATGTGTTGAAGAAATTGCTCATAGTACTCATGCACTGAGTCTTTTTGCTATTTTGAGGTTCTTTTTATCTTTACACAATCACCATCTTTTGGAGGAACCCTGCCTTTCTGAAATGTAATCTCCTCATCGTATTTATTCATTATCAAAAGAAATGCTGCAGAAGTACAGGCATCTCTTAGTGCTGCACGCAGCCATTGTACAGACATTTTACACTCAGCCCACAAATCACTTGGCAATATAATTAAGCCCAAGCGGAGTTGACGGAGTGCCACTACGCGGAGTTCCATAGAGTTTGAAAAAAATGGTGGCATCTCCGGCTGCCCTCCTCCTCACCGTGGTTTCTCTCTCCTACTCGTCCATGCCATCCTCTCAATCCCTGTGTGCAGTGCTCCCAAGACATTGTGGGGGTTTGCGTGGACGAGGATGAGTAGAGAGAGAGAGAACGGTGAGGTGGAGGACAATTTGCAGACGCCACAGTAGGTAAGTGCTTCTTTTTTACTACTTTGGGTGTGGGCAAGACCAGGCTGACTCCGCTCCACTGTGCAGTCAGAGTTTTGCCTGAGCTCTACGTTCTCAGTGGAGCTTAGAGTTGTCAAGACACCACAAACTCCACTGGCAGAGTTCTCTGCCCGGGGTTAACTATAATGTTAAAAAGATATTCAAATCGGTCCGCAGCTCTTTCAAAATTATAACAAATCTATCAACTTGTGTATACCACTACACAGATTTCTCTTTTAGTTTACGAATAATATTTGTAAATGCTGCAAGATCACCTCTGCTGCAAGGTACATAAACATAACCTCTACCTGGCAGGCTATTATTTACTTCAGCTGTCTATAATTATTTCTTTTTTTCTCATGCTTCTTTGCCCATTTGCCCTCTAATTTGCAAAAATCACATTTTACTAATTTCTTGGTACTCACATGCTCAATATCTAAACATCCTCTGAATATTTCTTCTAGCTCTATTTCTTATATTGGGACATTTATAGTTATTTCCATCTTTGTCTCTTGTGTAGTGAGAACCTAATTCTGTCATTTGTTGCCTTTTTATTCTCTGCAGTTTCTTTGAACCTTGGGGGAAAGATCCATTATCAAATAGGTTAGTCTCACCTTGTGTTATTGATGTCATGAAGACAATTCTCTCTTGATTGAACTGTTTGTGGTGGTGTCAAGGCAACAATCTGCCTTGTCAGGATAAACTCTGTAACAGGTGCTCCTCCAACGGCTCCTTGAACTACAGCATTTGTAACAAAATTAATCGGAGCGATCATTGTGTGCATCTCCAATGACTGTGCTGTTATTACACTAGTATCAGGTGCTGGCCTAGTTACAATAGAAGCAGTAAAACCTGAAGGCATCACTGTAGGAAAATTCTCAACTCTGACAGGCACAATACAATACAATTTGGAATGCATGCGAACGATTCTAAAGAAGCGTTCTGGTGCTAGCGGCATGAGTGTGGAATGAACAAGAACTAACAAATCCCCACTACAGAAAGCCTATGCATCAAAAAGCAAAGTTTTCAATAGTTTGCGAAAAGCAGGTTCAGAAGGAGCACAAAGCTAAGCAGATGGCAAGGAGTTCAAGTGTTTGGCCAGTACAAGTCAGAAGGAATGGCCACCTTTTCTTGCTTTGCGAACCTTAGGAACGTGCACAAGCTTTCATGTGTTGGATTGCAATGCTCTTCCCTGGTGGTAGGCTGACAAACTACTTCTTAGATATAAAAGGCCTTTTTGCTCAAAGGCTCTATAGGAAAATATTAGAGCTTTGAATGTAATGTGGTTGGCCATGGGCAGCCAATGTAGACTGCAGAAGGAGGCTGGCATAAATGAATGAGCCAGGATCTTTAAAACTGGACATGCTGCTGCATTTTAAATGATCTGCAAGTAATGTATCAAGTTAGATTGCAGAACCAGGTAGAAGCTGTTTGTGTCGTCTAGCTTGTAAGTAAAGAATGAATAATGGTCTTATGATTATCCCCAGGACCCAGATGGAGTATCTTACTGACAGCTTTTAATGTAATGAAACAACTAGTAGAAACAGCTCTGACCTAAGCTTCGAAAGTCAGCTTAAAGTCGAATTTGAAGCCAAGATTTCTTACCACTAAAGATGGAGTGGTGGGAGGTGTCCAGCTATGAAGGCCACCAGTTATAAGCTTTGGAATAATCATTAATGCCAAAGAAGAGTATTTCACAATATTGTAGATAACTGGTTGGACAGTGTGCTGTGTCATCTGCAATGGTCTTTCAATTTGAATCGCATTCGGGTGAACAGGAGCTATAGCCACTGTCACATTTGATGTCAAAGCACTCTCAGCATTTGCTACAGGGGCATCCAAAATGTCATTCCCTGAATCACTATTGGTATATGATTTCTCTGCTGCTCTCTCATCATCTTTTTCCTGCCACTTCTCAGTTTTTTCAGTAGTAATGGCTGGATACAGTCTAGTCCCCTCAACTAAAGCGTTCCTCCACCTCTGTTGTTCTTCATCCAATTGAGCATCTGCTCTTTTAGTTCTTTTTTGGTATCTATCTCCCTCCTTAACATGTGATGTTTTCTCCCAAACGTGTAATGCTTCATACTGTGTGGGTCTAGGTGGTGGCTACTTTCATATAACTTTTCGCTTTCAATGATTCTCAATTCAAATGTGCCATATCTTGGAAAACTCCAAGGACTCTCAGTTTCTGTGATCTTTCACCATTGACAAAGCCACAAACATGTATGCAATCTCACATTTATTGCCATGTAATCTTCTTGTGATCATGTTCCTGTACAAAATTGGTACATCACCTTACACAAAACCCTTATATTTAATGATGTTGGTGTATTCAACAAATAGCAAACAACGTAATTCAGAATTGCAATGTTTTGAATCTATTCCATACACATCAGATTTCCTTTAGCCAATCCTGTTATACCTTTAACATTTGAAAACTTGTTAACTAATCTCAATGCAGTACTTACACAACAAGTGATCTATACCAGCCCAGCACTCTGTATCCCCAATAACAGTGTGACAGTACAACAACCAAACCAATCTCAGTGTGGCACACTATGATATATGATATCACTCTTTGCAGTGGATCACCCTCCTTTACAGTTTTTCCTCATACACACAATTCTACAAGTGTTAGCGAACATAGATAAGCAATCTTTGTTTGCTCTTCTAAATAAACCATGAGCAATTTAACAGTTAGAATATTAAGGTTTTTATACCTTCCGATGAATTTACACAGAAACATTTTTCACACATATGAATGAAATCCGTCCACCGTGAAATCAGCATAATCAATGTAGCTTCATCGTTTGCGCAGTATAGGTTCTGCCACCATTAATCAATATTAATACATTCACATCAATTTATTATAATCCCTACCTCAATTGTGTAGTCGACAGATCCTCATGACCCACACCACAAATCTTTGGCGTACCAGAAAACTTTAAATCAACTCTTATTTATTTATCCTGGGATCTTAAACTACTTCGAAGTCTGATAACCTCTCCAACTTCTTCACAATAAGCACATAAACATCATCAATTCAACACGCAAACTTCAATACCTCTTGAGTAAAACACATCAAGAAAACAATTCACAATGCATAACTCTATTGATTCTCATGCCTTCAATACAGCAAACCCCTTGAAAACCGCATCTCGTCATTTTCCAGATTTTGGGCTTTGGGGCTTGGACATTACTCTAACTTCGGGTAATTATTTGCACCTCCTCTTCTCATAATGTAAACTGTCGCTCTGCTACCAAGTGTGTTGAAGCTTGGGAATAATTTTCAATTAAAATGTTAGTTTACTATAAACCGGGCGAATTCCCACTGTTACTGAGGGAATGGACCTTTGCCATTGTTTAGAGAATATCAGGAGCTGTACATCACATAAATTATAATCTGAATCACTATTCTATTGGCGGTCAATAAAGAGAGTGTGGTATGAGTTAAAGGGTTTCATTATTCAAGTTAATTTCATCAATCTCAGTTGTTAGAATCTCGTTAGAAATCAATATTCAATAAGTAACCAATGAATTGCATTAATGTACATTATGTTTGCTCCATAAAGTAAAAAATCTGTATTCTATGCAGGTCGTGAACCTCTAAAGCGTTAAATCTGTTAGACAGAGTTACTTCTGGATGGGACTTAGGCGAAGTCTGGGCGGGATTTACACTAAGATGCTTAGTCTCTCTCTGCTTGCATTGCTGGAACAGAGTCAAAAGAGGAGAGACTTCACTGTCACTGTTTGGTGCCTTAGTTTTAATTTTAGATTTAGTCTTAAGTTTAGGGATCCCTCCCTCCTTTTCCTCTTGGGTGTTTAATTCAGCCGCACTACTCAGGCTTGTTGCGGAAGACATAACTCTCTGGTAGGTTTTTAAGGAAGGGGTTATTTTAGTTTTAAAAACAGTTCTTTTCTTTCCCCTACTTTTCCGTCTGCTTTTTTGAGCCTCCCTTACCTTTACTTCCACTTCCTCTTCCACTTCCCCAGCTGTTGCACTTTGTTCCTTCTGTAAACCCCTATCGCCAGTTTCCAAAATAGGGGGAGATTTCCTCGGGGTCACTATTGGAAAATAATGTTGGAATTCTGCATCAAGTGGGCTGCCCTGGCCCTTAAAGTGTAGCGACTTATTTTGGGGGGCGAGAGGGAAGAGAGACCTGCTTTTGCTTTCTCTGCATCCTTTTGCACCTCAGGCACCTCTGCCTTCGCACCCCCCACCTCCACCTCCATGCAACACAAAGAGAAGTTACTGCGAGCCTACCAACACCCATATGCGGGGAAGGTTGCTCGGCCAGGGGCTGCACCAAAATTGAAGCCGGTATCAAAAAGCTCTCCTGAAAAACTCAACTGCTCCGAAAGCTGCTCAATCAACACACTAACCTCTGGCCCCGCTTGCCTCTTTAGCGAGCTGCTTTGTCTCGACACTCCTGCCCCAAGACCTCTAGAGGAAGGTTCGGCATGCTCAACTCCGATCCTGATCGGGAAGCAGAACCTAAAACAGGCGGGGTCCCGGCGTCTCCAAAGCCACGCGGCCTCCTCCCACCTCCAGTCAGTGCACTCGCGTTTACCGCACTCGTCGGAGAGAGCCAGCTCCTCACCAGCGCTGCAGCCCCCCCCCCCTACGTGCTCTTGCATAATCCCCCACGCCTCTAGGCAGATGGGAACACACAACACATCAAGAACAAAAAGGAAAATCCACCGCAGGATCCTCAGACCGTCATTCAGTCGTCAAAGAGGTGAGCAAAGCTGCGGCTGTTTAGCTATCGGCCTCCATGTTCCAGAGGTTCAGGACCTGCATAGTCAGCTTAACCCTCCTTTGGAAGACCCACGAGAGAGGACGAATTAAGTATTAACTACGGAGGGTACAACTATGACCAGCGAAACTGGAGATGCTGAGCTGGAGAACCCCGGAAGCTCCGGATTAGGGCTCATACTCTCTTGGACATCCTGATTGCAATAAAGGGGGATATGATAAGTGGTTTTAAGGTTTCAGAGACAAATCAGGTAGATTTGTCGAACAGATTCTTAGTCTCTGAAGCCAATCAGGCGGCAAATAAATATTTCTGTGAGGTGCTGGCCCAGAAATTGGAGGTGGTGGCTGCAAGAACGGATCAAATAGAGGCAGAGATACCAATAATTAGGAAGGCGATTAGGTCTGCCACAACAGATATGGCAAAGACGGCAATCCAGAATAAGGCACTAAGAGAAGATCTAGAAAGGCTGGAAGTTCACTCCTGAAAAAACAATCTGAGACTCCTGAACATACCGGAGAATCTCGAAGGGACAGACTTTAAAGGATTTATTATTTTGCTGTTGCAAGGGACAGTCCTTAAAAGTTTCCCGGATGTAAATCTGACATCGGAGATTCAAAGGGTTCACTGGGATCCGTTTAGGAAGAAACCCGGCCAACATAAGCCTAGGAAGATCCTGGTCAACTTCCTCTCCTACACTGTCAAAGAGCAGATACTGTCGGCAGGCCTTAAAGAAGGGTCAGTTTCCTTTTCACTTACAGGCCAAGAGCCATTTGTCTTTCAGATAAGATCGGATATATCCCATACAACAGCCACTAGGCAATGGGAGCTAGGGAGCAGGATAGAGGAGTTAAAAAGCTTAGGAGTTAAGGCCCAGTTGAAATTCCCAGCCCAGCTACGAGCTATGTTTAACAACCAAATGCACCTCTTCCGTACAACCGAAGAGGTGGATGAGTTTATGGAAAAAATCGGCGGGGGGAAATCTGGGAAATAATTTTACAGTATTAATATGCGGTTAGGATAACAATACAAGAAAGCTTCTCACCGCGGTCCCTTAGGTCATTCATTCATTTTTTCTGTTTATTTTAAAAAAAATGTTTTTTTTTAGGTGGACGTAGCCATATAGGTTCGCCTATTCTGGAAGGGAGGGTTCCTCATGGGAGTCTAGGGGCACAGGAGGGTGGGCGGGCACTGGGTGGGGAGCAAAGGGATAAAATAAAAAAATAAATTTCATTCTAGGAGTTTAGCATATGGGCTAGCAGCTTTGGACTGGAGATTTCTAACTAAATGTCAGGGGTAACAGCTCAGTGTAGCAAGAAGTGCTTCATCTCCTGGAATGTTAATGGATTGAAATGCCCAAGGAGACAGAGGCTGATGATGAAGTATTTAGAGCTTTCCGAGGCACACATATGTACTTTACAAGAGACACACTTGACCGCCGAGGAATCTAAAAAGCTGTTTTATAAAACCCCTTGGGTCGAGAGTTTTTGTTCTTCTAGTCAAACCATAAACAACTGGGGAATTGCGATTTTGATAAGGCGGGGTTGGTGTGTTCAATTAAGTCTATTCCGACTGATCAAATGGGGAGGTGGATCATCGCGCATTTGGTCCAAAAGGGCATGGATTTAATCTGTGCCTCCTTTACGGCCCAAATGTGGATGATTCGTCCTATATCTCTAAACTCTATTCAAAGTTAATTTTGGAGAACCCACCAATGATCGTGGGCAGAGATTTCAATGTCCTCCTAGATCCTCTTAGGGATAGGTCAAATCAAAGCCACTATATAGGGGCACCTCGTATTTGGCGTGCAAGTAAGAACTTGATTTATGCCCTGGATTTGGTAGATGTCTGGAGGGGGAAGATGGGAGAGGCAACTGGGTTTAAATTTTATAGTAAAAAAAAACACCACTTTTCCAGGATTGACTATATATTAGTGAGTAGAGAACTCCTGACTAAAACATCTGCTATTTCCATCCTCCCATTCCTTCTTTCTGGCCATGCCCCCATCTTTTTCTCATATAAAGAGACAGTAAATCCAACTCAGACCAGGTGGACACTTAGTAGGAGGAAATTGGCTGATTCTGATATCATTCAGAGCATTAAGGCATCTTCCTTAGAGTTTTTTTAGATCAATATAGGTTCCACGAAAATGGAAATAGTCTGGGATGCCTTTAAGGCCAATGTTAGGGGCCGGCTCCATTGCCTTATAGGCTCTAAAAACCGAGCTGAAAGTCAGGAGTTAAAATTGAGAGAGGATAAAATCAAGAGTTTAGAAGCTGAATTTTCCCTAGCAATAGGTGGGCCTCCTGAAAGGATGACTAAGGTGCAGGAAGATCTCGAACTAGCCAGGCAAGATCTCAGAGGGAAGCTAGACGATAAGTGTAAGGCTCAATGGCTAAATAATAACATGGAAAATTATGAGTATGGTGAGAAGGCCAGTGCCCTACTAGCATGGAAAGACAGAAATGACCGCACTAAAAACAACATTAGCGAGTTAATTATAAACAACGATGGCGACAAATCTACAGATATAAAGGATATAAAGAACTGCCTGCTCTCCCTTTTCTCAGACCTATATAAAGAGAAATTATACCCCTCAAAACATCAAATATGGACATGGCTGAGCACCAAATCCCTATCTTCCGTCACGCAAGCCGGTAAAGATTTCCTGGACGCTCAGATTTTTTTGGAAGAGTCAAAAACACAAAGCAGGCTATCCAAAAATAAGAAAGCATCTGGTCTGGATGCCCTCCCAAATGAGGTATATAAACATCTAGCCGACGAGGTTACCCCAGTCCTGGGAACACTATTTCAGTCAATTTATAATCCAACAGGGAGAATCCCCAGTTCATGGAGAGAAGCAACTATCGTCCTAATACCCAAATCCGGGAAGGACCCCCTGAGAGCAGACTCTTATCGCCCGATCTCCCTGCTAAATTCTGACTATAAAATCTTTACGGGTATATTAGCAGGGAGACTAGCCAAATTGGCCCCTGGATTGGTCAATTCTGACCAATAGGGATTTATTAACGGACGTTATATACAGGATCAAACGCAGCTACTTATATGTAATATTGATCTTGCCACAGTAAGAGCAGAACCCTTGGTGGTGATCGCTTTAGATGCCGCCAAGGCGTTCGATAGGGTTTGCTGGTCTTATCTTTGGGAGGTACTAGAAGCAATGGGCTTTGGGCCCGTGTTTATTCACACTTTAAGACAATGCTACCAGGGAGCCTTAGCAAAAACCCTGATTAACGGGTCGCTCACTCCTAGTTTGGAGATTCAGAGGGGAACTAGGCAAGGGTGCCCCCTATCTCCCTTGTTGTTCGACCTATATATAGAGCCGTTGGCCCAGGCTATAAGGCTAGATGAACAAATTCTCCCTTTTAAATCTCAGCAGTATTCATCAAAAATAGCACTATATGCTGATGATATCATTCTTTATACTAGAAACCCAGTAGTAACTATACCAACGGTTGAGATCCTCCTAGGGTAGTTTGGCTTAATTTCTGGTTATCTGGCCAACTCATCCAAGACGGAGGTAATGTGCTGGAATATTGAGCAGTGGAGGTGACAAACCAGTACGGAATTTGAAATATCTTGGCTTTACCATAGTTAGAGAATTGGATAAGACTGCTCCTTTGAACTTGGGAAAAGTCACTAAGGAATTAGACCGTCTGTTTGCAAGGTGGAAAACTCTCCCCCTAACTATATTTGGTACGGTAAACTTGGTCAAGATGACTATCCTCCCCAAGCTGACCTATATTTTCAATGCCGTCCCCCTGGCATTCCCCCAGCAGGTTATTATGAAAATACAGAGTAAGATCGGGAGTTTTGTATGGGGAGATAAAGGAGTGAGATTGTCATGGAAGAAACTGAGGCGGCGGTTGGTCAAGGGCGGGATAGCTCTTCCAGATATCAGCTGGTATTTGGCAGCATTTCAATTTAAAGCCACCAGGATGCTCCTGGCCAACCCCGTGGCTTCAGCGTGGGGGGCATTGCTTAGTGAGCTGGTCAAGAATGAGGGGGGGGGCAGCACAGAAGGGTTTCTCTATAATTATGGGTCATCACAATTTTTCAAAAATGTGCGTTTCAAGGTCCTAAAAAATGTATTAGCAACCTGGCTCAAAGTAAGGAACAGGTGTGGGATAGGTTACTACTTGGACCATGCCCCTGTCTGGGACTCCCCAGGGACTCCTCTTTGTCTTAAATATGGACTGGCTGTACCTATTAAGAGAGCTGGTGTTTCTGTTTGGTCGGATCTGGGGGATGTAAATGGTATCCACCTGTGGGAGGTATAAAGAGCTAGGATAGGCCCTGGTATATCCAAATTTAAGTTGTTATAACTAAAATCCTGGTTAGAGGCGGAGAGTGGGGGATAAGGGTAGATTGGGATACAGAGCTTCTTTTTATATCACCCCAATTGTTGAAGAAAGAAGTTTCAATCTGGTATAGAAAATTGGTTGAAGCAGATGATAAAAATATCCCAACACAGGCTAGTGCATGGAATCAATCCCCCTTTGAGTCCACAATAGGGGATCTTTTAGAACCTTCTTTAAAATTTCTTTATAAATTTACAAAATCAGCTAGTTTAAATAAGAATCATTTTATGTTACCAATAGAATATACTATACCACAGCTAAAATTGCAAAACTTGCCCCAATCCCGAGCCAAAATGTTACAGATTCATGGCAACGAAAGCTAACAACATTCATGTTTTTTTGAGTGCCCGGCATTGGGATTGTTTTGGAAAGGGATTTGGAATTTTTTATGCTAGATTTTTGACTTGAATATTGTGGTAAATGGGTCTTTAGTTTTTTTTGCTGATGATTGTATCTCAACAACGGACCCTGCACTTCGACCATTGGTCTGAACTCACGTAAGCATGTCGTTTTGATATGCATTCAAGCGTGTGGTGAAGGAAATCGTAATTTTCCCTCGAGCCTGCTCTGTACGTGTTGGCCAGGATATATTCACTGATGCTTGTAAAAGAAACGAGATGCTGGTCGGTTCCCTTGCCCCGGGGTGCTCGTGACAGTAAATGACACAGCGTGTCTCTGCTTCCTTGTAGACTCAAATTGCGCGCAGTGTGTCAGGCTCAGCGCACGTGCCTGCAACATTTCTGTCTGAGTTAGGTTTCTCCGGCAACATGTCGGCCCGCCATTGTTGCCTAGTTGTCAGTGGCTTTGTGTGACCACAAACGGAACAGTCTGCACAAATGCTTCCATTGAGTCCAAAGCGAACCAGTGCTGTGTGTGTGTGTGTCACGCGCTCAAGACGTCAACAACACACATTTGGCACATTGACAGATGCAACTGTTGTTATTTCGAACACTGAAGGTTCATATTCAGATGCCATTAAAATGCATCATTCAATTTATGTGCTCTTCTTGAATGGACAAATGTACTTATGCTGCAATCAGTCGTATAATTCCGAATGGAAATTGCCATTTGTTTGAGTAAGTCTCGGTGCACTTTACAGTGATTTGGAAGGCAGATAGAAGCTGATAATGCCTCGTGTGTTCGCCCTGGAGCGAACTCTGTATTTACCAATTTAACTCGAAGCAGAATCCTCAGACATTACGTGTCATTGCCTAGCAACCCTCCCACAGGAGCAATGACGTTCAAAATCATTTTAAATTAAAGATATCTATCAATTTAACTACAACCTGTTTCGTATTAAAAAAGAAAGATGATTGTTCTGCCTTTATGGCCATCATTAAGGGGGGCTTTCGTTTTAAAAATGGTTTCTGCTATTTTCATTCCAAGATGAAGAACCTATTGAGAGAAATGTTTTGAGAATGAAAGGCAAAGGCTGTGCTGAGAACAAAGGCGGGTTTGCTGTGGAGCTGGTATGGGGCTCATTGTTGGTGACACCCCTGGGCCTGCAGGCGGCAGCACGTTGGCAAACATTCCTATGCATTTACCTCATCGGGTATTCAAGTACAATAGAAGGCATCAGGTTGTATTGTTAGGTGTGCACAATAGCATGCTCACCTGATTCCTGATGGAGGCTCTGCAGCACTATTATACAGGGTTGGGAGAAGCTGAAAAGTCCTGGACTTTGAAGCTTTGCAGAATTCATTTTCCGAGTAGACCAGCTTCAGAAAATACAAAACGGACACACTAAAACTAAAAAAAAGGGCAAAACCTCGGCCCTGTGCGGTAGTGTAATTGTGTAAAGGATCAAAGGTCTGCATGCCGCTGAGCAACCACTGGGAGACGTTTTAATGCATGGGCCAAGTGGGCAACTGTCCACCTTCCAAGCCCCATCGCTGGTAAAGTGATCTTTCTCCCACGCTATTTTACCTTTATCATTGTTCCTATCAGACAATGGCGGCTGCTGGGGAACAGTAGTGGTGGGTGGGATTGAAGGGGACAAAAAGACGACTTACCTGCTGGGCGCCGCATCTCCTCCATCCTTCCTCTGTTCCTGGCTCCCGGCAGCACCCAGACTCTCCTATGCGAAAGACATTGCTGCTGCCACCAGCATGACAGCAGTGTCCTGATTGGTCTGAGCGGCCTGGTTTGCCGCTCGGACGGTGCGTGGTACTGTTCTCCGCCTAGCTGTGCAACACAGCCAGGTTGAGAAATGCTAAGTGTGCATGTCTGTTTGGCCAGCCCAAGACGGTCAGCCAAATGGTCATGCACACTTATGATGCACCAACCACTCCTCCTCCCTCTGACTTCAGCCAAGCCCCACCCCACCCTAATTTGGCTCCGTACTAAAAATAAAACAATAATATTGTTGTGTCATTATTATTTTATTTTTCCTCTTGCACTGCTCATAGAACAGTGGGCCACGCTCCTCCGTCTTAGTGGAGGAACCACCGCTGCTATCACAACCTATCTGTCTACCTCAACAGCTCACTCTGCCTCTCATTCTACCCAGTGACATTTTCAAGCTTTGTGGGCTCCTGGCCATTAACTATTTCCGCTTTTTGTGCAAATTATGAAGTATTATTGCATAATGTTTAGCATCATGTAGGACTAAATTAGCGCAAAATAGGTAATAGAGTTCACAGTTGATCCAAATAGGGGGCCCCATACTATATCATGCCAGGGGCTACAAAAATACTTAGGATAACACTGCAACTACTTACTATTGCCTTGAGCTGTATCGCCACCTCCTCTCTTCCTGCTGGCAAAAGTTGAGGAAAGAACGTTTCGAAGCAGAGGAGAGCACACAATACTTAGCCGTGGATGTGCTGTTTACCTGTTTCCACTGATTGCTCTCGAAGAATGACACTTCCTGCATCCTGATGTTCCATCCATATTGGGCGGGGTATCCAGCATCAGGTGAAAAAGAAATTATAAAGTTATCAAAGTTTGCAATTCTTAATTCTTTTAGAGTCTTGCAATTCCACAACTGTGCTTGATTTTGCAGAGTTAGAGGTTCCTTTGCCCACCCTTAGTCAAGCTATCCTAGCTGATGCGGGGTGAAACCCCTCAAGCGGTCCTAGGATGCTTGTTTTCAGTCCAGGGAGGACCTAGCCAGGCACTTCGGGCTGGACTGTTCACATTGGATGCAGGGTCAAAACTGATTTGCATATGGCTGGGTTCAAACTGGAATGGCATGGTGAGGGAAAAAATTATGGATTTAGTCCCAGATCTCTGTACTGGGGTGAATGTATGACTTTGTTCTGCATTCTGTCCATCAATTGTTCTTTTTGCATTTGTCACCCAGAGTGGGACTCATTTGCCCAGACATGGGTCCCTTGCTCTCCATGCCACTAGAGTCAAGCTATCCTGGCGGATGAGGGGCGAAACCCAGAAACCGGTCCTAGAATGCGTGTTTCAAGTCCAGGCAGGACTGGGCCTTGCAATTCGGGCTGGACTGTACCCACTGGGCGCAGGGTCAAGACTGATTTGCATATAAGCTGGGTTCACCCTGGAATAGCATGGGGAGAAAAAAAAACAATTGATTTAGGCTCAGATCCCTGTACTGGTGTAAATGTATGACATTGTTCTGCATTCTGTCCATCAGTTGTTCTATTAGCACCTTTGGAAGCTGGTGGAAAGTCTGGCAGCAGGGCATCAGACTGGTGAATAGCTGTATAAATCATTTTGTAATAACAAAAGCCCAACTCCATGGAAAATAGAGTGTTCTATTAAGAATAACACAACTTGGTGAGTACATTTGCAACAGAAGAGTTTTCAGGAGAATAAACGTGTATTATAGAACATGTTTGTCCAAGTCAGGTTCAGCTGAGCTACATACAATTCATATTTCCAGTGTATTCATGCAATATAAAATTTCCTTCAATAAGCCTACATAACACTTATTTATGTAGAGGACATCATGGAAACTTATCTGGCCCGCCTGGACCTCATCCAAGTATATAAAATAGAGATAGAATTAGTGCATGCAAATCATTCTGCATAAGAGACAGCTGGTAACCCTAGATGAGAAAAAGTATGTTTTAATTGGATTGCAGAAAGTTATCGAATTTGGAATTCAACTCATTATGTCTTGAAATAGTTCCCATGTAGCCAGGAGAGGGATGTTTATATGCTTTTTACTTTTTGTCAATGTGAATTCCTGGGAGAGCTATGTTTTGCTCCTCATATTTTATGATCAGTGTTTCTTTTATGTATATTGTCCTTTTCTGATCCCATTTTCTTTTAGGTAGGTGGTCTTTTCCAATTGTAATGCTTTCTGACTTTGGAAAGTGATAATCCTCTTGCCCTCCAACAGGTGATCAGTGCACGTTGTAAAGGCGTCATATGATCAATTCGTTTTGCTCCGGGGCTAAACGTGTTGTTTAGTAACAATGAATTTGATGGGAGTAAGTGACATTTTGATTGTCTTTTTATTGCTTACCATTGCTTTTGTATGAAAGCACCCAAAAAGATACGCAACAAAGTTACCTGTATCCTTCCGTAAACTATATGAGTATCTAGTCTTCTTATGTTTAGGATTTTGTTCCAAAACCAATTTTCTATATCCATTCAATTTTTGGATGTTGTAAAGAAAGTGAGGTATATGCAATCTTAATTCTCAATATAGCCTTTTTGATTCTTAGTCCCACTTTCTTTTATTATATTTGGTTCAACTTAATGTTGTGTCTTCATTAGGTCTCGCCTATGCAGCGCGCATGCGCTGCATAGGAGAGAGACCTAATGCCATTGGCACAGCTTTAGGGGCAAAAACGTGCTTGTGTTGCATTGCTTGCAATGGCAACGCGTGCACGTCTGGCGATTTCCTTGCGGGAGCGCGCAGCGCCATATGGTCGCAATCATCGCTGCACGCTCCCGCAAGGGAATTGTGCAGGCCCCCTCCCCCTTCTGCCGCATGAGGCGCTTTCTAATAATCATGCCAGGACTGGTGTAATTGAGAAAAGGGTGACCTCTGGTGGACAAAATAGGGAATCTAGCTGATGTGAAAGCTTATCCTCTGTGCAGTTCGTGCTTAATGCTCAGCCTTGTTTTTAAAGGGCTTAATCCTCTGATTAACACAAGAAAGACTGTGAAATATGCCCCTGTTATATCCAATTGTGCGACTAACCAAATCCCAGACGTATTGTAACAGCCTGCTTTCGGCACCAGTAGATGATGCACTTTAAGTAAATTCTCGAGTATGCTGCCGAACCACAACTGGTACTGGCAGGCATAACTATGTTGATGCCAACGGGTCGACTATGGGGGGTAATGTTTTGCTTCCTGTGTTATTTCATAAAATATAGGACAAAGCCCTGCCCAGATCATCCTGCCTCAGTTGCCCAATGGAACAAAAGCATTGTAAACCAAGGCCCCGTGAACACCTACAACCCCGCTCTCTCACCCAGCATGTGGCGTCTGACCAAACAGTTATCCCATACCCAAAACAGGCTCCAGTTCCCTGCTGCGTCACACAGTACAATTAATCAACATCACCACAATGGGGCACGGCCGCACCGTGACTTGGGGCTGCAGAAGACTCAAGACATACATCAAAAAGTCTAATTAAATCCGTCTGAAGTGTAGAATACCATATATATTTGAAAAAGGTACTTTAAATCATTAGACTTCTTCCAACATGCGAGCCCGTGCTTGTAGCGCAGCAATGATCTTGCAGACCCTCAGGTGGCTGAGCCACCCACAAGGCAGTATTGCTTCCCTCTAGTTTCCCTGGGCCCGCACCCTCTCAACCTGATGTGCCACAGTGTCTCAAACCATGTGGGCCAGGCAAGCGAGTCCCCTGGGAATACCTCAGGAAGGACTCTTGCCTATGGCCCAGGACAGATGCCTGGAGCTTGCATCACAGCTAAGGCCCAGGCACAACCTCAGCGGCCATTATCGTCCCTCTGTGCCCACCGCCCATCAGCCGGAGTCACCAGGCGACGTGCCTGTCAGTCAAGGCCCGGGCACCAGCCACAAACCACTCCCGATCCAAGCTCGCCGCCCCTGCCCTGGTAGGGATTTACTCAATCCAATGACAGGGGCAAACAGTGGGGGAGCGGGCGGGGTATTGATGGCAGCTGAAGCAGCCCGGACTACCCAGCGGGGTATGGGGAACCCAAAGCAGAGAGAAGCTGCGGTGTGAGCGGTTATAATGCTATCAAAGCTTCAGTCCTAGCTTTATTATTACTAACTATAGCAACATAGTGCATTGGTGAGAAAGAGAGGAGAGGGAGCGCCTATCCCAGAGTACTTCGGAGGGCCACTTAACCCCTGACCCCCCATCTGGTACCTTGTAGGTTGGGGTTTGAGCATCCAGCACCATTGCCGCGTCCCACCAGTGGCTCTCACCCTGCCCCGCAAGTTATACTAAGACGATGGCCAGGCGGGGGTGAGGGGGGGTGGGGGGATGCACGATAACGGTTTCATCGACCAGTGAACTCATGGTACAGATGACTATGTGGCACTTCACGAGGGGGTCCATGTAGCCTAGTTTTATCGTGTTATGATCTCTGTGGGGTAGTTCTCCAGTTTAGTAGTTGATTTCGAGTTCTACCGGTTGATCATGAATGACAAATGAAATATTTGTCGCCATAACGTTATGATTTAACAATTACTCACAAACAATGTTGTAAAATAAATAATCTGAGGTGTAGTTTTTCCAACCGCCATGAATCTAGTCATTTCTTCGAACAGGCTAAATGCAGGAACACCCGAGTTTGCGCGCCTGCCAGTCATCAGACATTGCTTTTTAGCACGATCGGTTGTTTCGTTGTTGAAGAAATCCTAAACAAGCTTCTAGTTACAAACTTCAAGTCTTTCAAAAATTCTAGAACGATTCCACGTAAAAGTCCTTAGTTGGGTCATTGTGACCAAAGGCAGCAAGTGTAGTGTAAATACTAAAACCAAACACCAAAAATAACACTGTTGTAAATCATGATTAACCTACAGGCATAAACACGATAAAATAAGAGAAAATAAGAACCTAACTACAACAAGCATCAGCCATAGCCAATAGGTCTCACATTTGGGACCTTATAAGTATTTAGATATGTAGCACATTATCCTTGGTGCAACAACATCAACTGTTGCATGGCTAAACACTTATAAGTTCCCAAAATCTAGACCTATTGGCTATGCCAATGCTTGTTTTTAGTCTTACCAAAGCACCGTAAAATACCTGTCAAATTACAGTTGGAGAAAATTGTGTGAGCCAATGTTTGAAGAAACAAAGAATTACAATTAAATGCGGGGAGGGGATTCAGAGCAACCATTGAGCTTGGCATGGCTTTTATGGTACAAAAGTACCTGATTTGGTCCTTGCATTGATCACAAACTGCTACTGTTAATCACAATTATGAGCATTACCGGTCCTGGGGAGCTAACGTTCCTTACTTGTGCTAGTCTTTTTTGGGGCTGTGGGGTCAACTATCACAGGGGAGAGTTTTCTCATCTCCCCCGCCACACCTCTAGGGTGGGCACAAGAGCTCTGAACCAGGGAAGAAAGGTTCTGCCATGCTAAATTGAGGTAGAGAGGGCCACTGTGGAACTGCTTGCACTAGGGCGCACAGGAAATACTGTAAAGTGGGTGGGGTTCTGCAAAAGTGATGCATTCAAGATGCGCTCCTCCTGAGAGCACTGACTGTGAGTTTTATATTTTATTAAAGTATTGATGTGGCCAAACGGGGGAAAGGGAAGGTAGGATGGGTAATGCAGGGAAGGAGACTGGATGGAAAAAGGGTAGTCAACAATTCTTAGTTATACTTTAATGAAGAATTGTTTTTACATTTCACACAAGAAAACGTTGGCTGTTTCCATTAAGAAAGCAATGTCCAGAATTACAGGTCCTAATGTTACATAACACAAAGGTCTTGATATTCCTGAACCAAAAGCTGTCTAACAGCTCTTTTCAAGGTTCATTATGAGCTCCCAAAACAAGCCTATATATCCAGAAACAAATCTATCCTGAGGAGGAATCAAGCATTAGTTCCCAGTGTGTCTCTTGTGCTATGGTCGATTAATCTCCCTTCGCCAACCTCTAGTGCAGACCTAACTAGAGTCCTGTTGTCTTCCCGATTCACCAGAAGAATTTGTGCTTGAGTGCCAGAAGGCAGCACCTGACCCAAACATATTTAGAAGGTGAGCTGGGACTATAAGACAGCAGTTAGAGGGCATGGTGTCAAAAACATAAACAGCCTTGATCTGTACTAAGACCTGAAGAGCGTCCTGAGTGTTTGACTCGATGTGGCAGCTCCTTTCAAAATCAAACATAAATAAGAAGCACAGCTAAAAAGACACAACCTCTTTAAATAGAGGAGCTGTCTCAGAAGGCAGTGTTTTCTAGCACGTCCTAGAGCTTGCTCCTGCTGCCAAAGGAAAGCAACACTTAAGCCATCAGAGCCAGCACAAACAGATGAGTAATCAGGGTCAGTATGTCATTGGAGCATTTTCCAGACGAAGACCTGCGGCTAAAGGGAAACAACAATGAAGTCTCCAGAGTCAGCACAAACAAGTGAAACATCAGGGTCAGCAGGTCATTTGAACATGTTTCAGAACTGGCACCTGGTGCCAAAGAGGAAAACATTAAATGAGTCATCAGAGTCACCACAAACAAATGAGTCACTTACTTACTTACTGGCATGAGTATTAAAGCACATAAAGAAAAAGCAAAAAAGACATTAGAGTAATACAACATATCTTGTTGTTTAAACATTGGAAAACTATTGTTACAAACATGCTGATCAGATGAACTTTTAATACCTGATTTAATGCTTACGGCAAGGAGTTTGTGACATTGGGAGTCACCCCACCCAGAGGCTTGTGCAAGGCATAAATGTGGCAGCTCAAGGAACCCTTCTCAAAATATTACTTGACCTGTGTAAGACAGAAGGACTACAACTGCTGTTGTGACCCGTAAGGAGACCTCTAAGGATCAGTTGGCTGACCTCTAATCAAGCTACAGGGAAACAAAAACAGCCAGAAGCCTGCTTTTCTGGGAGAGCACAGCAGACCAGCTCTAATTGGAGTTGCCCTGGAGACTGCTTGTGGCATCTATTGGAGCGAGTCCCAACCTCCAAGTGACATTCATTAGCTCCTAGAACAGCTGGCTGATGTCCAAGTGTAGTCCATCTGTCTAACCCTGAGAGCTGGGACTTAGAAACATGTTCAAGGATTTGTACCTGAAGATTTGATTGACAGGAAACTGGGACAGTCAAGCCAAGGGTGCGTCACCTGTGGGCTTGACTTCAGTGCAGCTCCGGATGCATTGTCGTCTGCATCAAATTTGATTCAGCAGGCCCGACCGGCATCCAACAAGGTTAAACTCTTTCCTGCTATTGCCTACAACCTTGTCCCTCTTAAGGAATCCATCTTAAAGAAAAAGAATATAAGTCCAAAGTTAAGAATCTTCACTAAACCTGATGCCAAGCAGCATCTGATTGACATTAATAGCTTCCTGGGATCATATTTTGGACTTCATCCGTTCAGAGCTTTTGCTGCCTTCAACAGCTTCTTCAAGGTTTGTTTTTCATCATTGATGAGCAAATCATCAAATCCAGCCTGCAGCCTTGTCCTGCAGAGGACTCTACTTTCTCTGAAATGTTCTAAGTCGAAGGTCACTCTTTGACTGGGACCAAACTTGTACTTGTATTGGTCCCTTGCTCCATCATGATCAGCCATAAAATATATCTTTGTCCTAGTCTAGCATGAACAGTTGTCCATGGTTCGTAATTTGCTCTATTTAGATTTATTGGTACCTAAAACTTTAAAATGTCAGATCTCCAGTTCCCCTTTTTGGATTCTAGTCCTTTGGTATCATTTGTTCATTAAAATATTTTATTAATCCTCTCTCTCACAGAAATTGTAATACCTGGAATCTTTTGGTGTGTTTGCCCTGTCTTTTTGCTTTCTGACCTCCTGGCTTTGACTCTATTTTTGCCAGTTTAGTGTCTTTTTTTTGTTTTGTTTTTTGGTTGTCCTCATCTCCCCATAGACTCAGCAGTTTTGACAAGTCACTTTATACTAACTGTGCTCCAATCGACTCGCTGCTTCCGTCTAGCCGTCCATGGCCTTCCTCTTTATCCTGAGGACTGGGTGTAATCATTGGACACATATGCCAGTCTCCAGATCTTAACTGTTTATCATATGCAGACGACGTTCCCACGTTAGCAGGGGGGACCAGATGTTTACAGGCGATTCTTCTTGCTCTAAACTCGCCCTGCGTAGGGCGGATTTAATCCAACTTTCTCTAGTTGGAGGGGCAGGGACCTTTCATCTAATGCAGATCCCTCTTCTGGCCAAAACCACCAAATAAAGAAGTAAGCCCATCTGGGGCTGTAAGGATGTCATAATACCGTTTCTGTGCAGGCCAAGAAGCACCAGAGACAGATCTACCACTATATGTATTTGTAAAATATCCGCCAGGGATTCTCCCACCTCTTTCCAAAATCCACCTAATACTGCACATTCAAAAAACATATGGATATCATCCACCTTGTTAATACAACACCTCAGGCATGATGGCACTGGGGCGGTAGGGGCTACAAATTTGGCAATCTTACCTGGGATATAGTATAACCTATTTAAAACAACACCTCGGGCATGCTGGCACTGGGGCGGTAGGGGCTATAAATTTTGCAATCTTACCTGGGATATAGTATAACCTATTTAAAACAACAACAAAAATTCTTTAGCGTCGCTGGCTTGATATATTTATACATTAACTTTATAGAAAAGTCAAAAGAGTTTTCAGAATCTTGGAAAAGTGGAGTAGAGTTCCAAACAGCTAACTGCGGGGGAACCTCATGATCTACTGCTTCTAAAAGGCTGTTATACCAAAATGATACCTCTTTATTCCTCGGTGAGACATTTTGAAATGCCTGCTCTAGCTCCCAATTCCCTGCTGTGTCTCCAGCCTCCACCTCAAACCATGACCTTAACTGAAGGTGCTTAAATCGTGAGAATGTGGGCCCGATCTTGTCTAATAGTATTTCCCAGGGGAGAACCCCATCCAAGTCAACAAGGTCCAACCACTTCTCCAGCCCTGCTCTTCTAATCTGGATAGCTAAACAGTCTCCAAAGCAGGCTGGGGTCCCCGGTGAATCCCAAATTGGTGCAAATGGGGAAAAATAGCCAATACTCCAGATACTCCTTATACCATATCTGAAGTGCCACTTTTAATACCTTGAGGCGTACCTTCTTAAAAAATCTTGGAGCCCCAAACTTATATAAAAAGTCCGCCTGCCCACTACTACCCTCGGCTAACACAAGTACTCCCAATAGTCTGCCCCAAGAGGTTTCTAACGGAGTGGATAGAAGCATCCTTATCCCCTTAAATTGGAAGGCTAATAGATATAGATTTATATCAGGGAGTGCCAAGCCGCCTTTCAACAGTTTCCTTCGTAGTTTTTTTCAGGATAGCCTGGTACTTTTCTGCCCCCAGATCAAGCTGCCTATCTTCCCTTGAACGTTATTATTACTGTCCTGTGGGAAAGTAAGCGGGAGCACACTAAAAAGAAAAGTAAATTTAGGTAATGCTGATATCTTCACCAGGTTGACCCTCCCATAGATCGATAAAGGTAGGTTTTTCCATCTGGCGAAGAGAAGGTCTATATCTTTTTTAATTTTTTAAAAATTAATCATAGGTATTTTATTTAAATCCTTTACTATTTTTACCCCTAAATACCTAAACTCCTTACTTACGGGACCGTACCTATTCATCAAATTCCAACGCATGATCTCTGTTTTGGTGCACAGACATAATATCGAGTCCAAAATATTGTTTGGACATAATATCGTGTATTTAATATCGAGTGGACAAAATATCGACAGAACAGAATATCGACTACAAAAATATCGTTATTAAGGTAAGTGAAGTAATATCGACTGTAAAAAATATAGACAGTTAAAATATCGAAGTATATAATATAGATAGTAAAATATATCGAATTTTTAATAATATATAATTTTTTATAGTGTATTTTTATGTTATCATATGTGTGAACATTGTGTATTTATGTTATAACTAATTATATTTAAAGAATTTTGTTTTATTAATTTTTGCGTAATTTTAATCTGTAGCGGGTCGTGGGTTTATAGGGGAATAGGGTGGGAAGTAATTTAATTATAATTAATTAAATATGTAAATTTATTTATTGATAGTAATTAGTAATTAATTGCTAATTATTTATATTTGTTAATTAATTTAAATAAAATTAATAATTAATTTAGAGTAATAGATTAATTGTTAATTATGTAAATTAAACTAATTTAGTTCTGTAGCGGGTTGTGGGTTTATAGGGGAATAGGGTGGGAAGTAATTTATTTATAATTAATTAAATATGTACATTTATTTATTGATAGTAAATAGTAATTAATTGTTAATTAATTTATATTTGTTAATTAATTAATTTAAAATAGTTAATTAATTTATATTAATTGATTAATTGGTAATTATGTAGATGTAACTAATTCAATTTATGTAGCGGGTAGTGGGTTTATAGGGGCATAGGGTGGAAATTAAATTATTAATTATTAATTAAATAATAAAACTAATTACAGTTTATTTATTTGGAAATAATAGTAATATTTGTTTAAGTTATAAAATATTTATTTGTTAATGTTTAAATAATTAGTATTAATAGGTGATTAATTTAAATAATTGTTGATTATTATTTTTTAATTAATTATTATTAGATATTTTTTTGTAGATTTTTGAATAATATATGAATTATTTACTTTCCCTAATGTTGTATTCTCTGGAGTGGAAATAGTAATTTTAACCCCTACGCTATCCAATGTTTTCCCTACTGTTGCACCTACTGGAGTGGGAATAGTAATTTTAACCCCTACGCTATCCAACGCTTTCCCTACTGTTGCACTCTTTGGAGTGGGAATAGTCATTTTTACCCCTACGCTATCCAACGCTTTCCCTACTGTTGCACCCACTGGAGTGGGAATAGTAATTTTAACCCCTACGCTATCCAACGCTTTCCCTACTGTTGCACCCAATGGAGTGGGAATAGTCATTTTAACCCCTACGCTATCCAACCCTTTCCCTACTGTTGCACCCACTGGAGTGGGAATAGTAATTTTTACCCCTACGCTATCCAACGCTTTCCCTACTGTTGCACCCACTGGAGTGGGAATAGTAATTTTAACCCCTACGCTATCCAACACTTTCCCTACTGTTGCATCCATTGGAGTGGGAATAGTAATTTTTACCCCTACGCTATACAGCGCTTTCCCTACTGTTGCACCCACTGGAGTTGGAATAGTAATTTTAACCCCTACGCTATCCAACGCTTTCCCTACTGTTGCACCCACTGGAGTGGGAATAGTAATTTTAACCCCTACGCTATCCAAGTCTTTCCCTACTGTTACACCCATTGGAGTGGGAATAGTAATTTTAACCCCTACGCTATCCAACACTTTCCCTACTGTTGCACCCACTGGAGTGGGAATAGTAATTTAAACCCCTACGCTATCCAACGCGTTCCCTACTGTTGAACCCACTGGAGTGGGAATAGTAGTTTTAACCCCTACGCTATCCAACACTTTCCCTACTGTTGCACTCTTTGGAGTGGGAATAGTAATTTTAACCTCTACGCTATCCAACGCTTTCCCTACTGTTGCACCCACTGGAGTCGGAATAGTAATTTTAACCCCTACGCTATCCAACACTTTCCCTACTGTTGCACCCACTGGTGTGAGAATAGTAATTTTAACCCCTACGCTATCCAACGCTTTCCCTACTGTTGCACCCACTGGAGTGGGAATAGTAATTTTTACTCTATTGTTATTGTACGTTAATAATATTGGCTAATATTTAATTATATTTTGTTACTATATATATATGTTTTAAGAAATATGAATAAATATTTTTTATTTTTTTACTTTCATTAATTATTTAATTATCATTAGTTAATTTAAGTATTCTTAAGTATATTTTAGTACTTAGTTTTTAATATTAATTTTATTTAATAGTGTTTTTAGTAAAGTCGATATTTTGTTTAACTATATTTTTGTAAACGATATTTTAAACTCGATATTTTTGTACTTACCTGTTTGTAGATAGAAACTCGATATTTTGTCAGTCGATATTTTTTACACAATATTTTTGCAGGTCGATATTTTGGAATTTGATATTATTTCAGTGATCCCTCTGTTTTATCTGAATTAGCCATATATCCTGAGATCACACCAAACTCAAGCAACAGATTTTATAAATAAGGGATAGAAATATCAGGATATATGGTGTAAATTATAACATTGTTTGCGTATAAAGCAATTTTACACTCATAGTTTCCTGATTTAAAAGGGCTTAATATGTTGTCCTGCCTGATTCCCTGTGCCAGGGGCTCGATATAGATATTGAACAAAATGGGAGACAGGGGACACCCCTGTCTAGTTCCTCTCTGGATTTTAAAGCTAGAGGTCAAAGAGCCGTTTATAAAAAAATTGCGGAAGCTCCATTATAACAGTTTTTTAAGGTCTGAACAAAGGTTTGACCCATACCCATGCCTTCCAACACCTCCCATAAGTATTTCCAACAGACCCGAACAAATGCCTTAGCAGCATCTAATGCCACTACCACCAGAGGATCCCCCTATTTTCTGCTAAGTCAATGTTGCCAATTAACAGTTGGATTTGCTCCTGGATGACTCTCCCAGCATAAAACCCTTCTGGTCAGAATTAATCAGGCTGGGTGCCAATTTACCCAATCGCCCTGATAATATGCTCATAAAGATCTTATAGTCCGCATTAGGCAAGGAGATTGGGCGGTAAGAGTCAGGCAGTAGGGGATCCTTTCCCGGCTTTAATAACAACACTATTGTGGCCTCTTTCCAAGAGGAGGAGACTTTCCCTGTGGAGCTATATACCTTATTAAATAGCATAAGGAGTACAGGCAAAAGCTCTTCCAACAGTTCCTTATAGATTTTACTGGGCAGAGCGTCAAGACCCACAACTTTCTTGGTTTTTGCCCTCTTTATTTGTTCCTTAATCTCCTCCACAGAGATAGGTGAATCTAAAAAATCCCTAGCTGTATCTGTAAGAGCCGGCAAAGTTTTACCCATCAACCATGATCTTATTGCCTCATTTGGGGGATCAATGTCTTCCTTATAAAGGTTTGCATAACGAGATAGAAGGCAATTCTGGATAATTGCGGGCTCACTAGATTTAGTTCCTACATTGTCGAGTTCACTAATGTTATTCTATGCCCTATGAATCCTTGCCTTCCTGTCAATAAGGCACCTGCTCTCTCCCCATATTCAAAGATTTTCATATTGCAAACCTTCCACTGTGCCTTGCATTTCTGGTCCAGATAGGACCGTAGATCTCGTCTCGCCTCCTAGAATTTTTCCTCTGTGCTCGACAGGTCTCTTGCCCAATCCTGGCCAATATGGCTCCTTTCTTCTTCCAAAGAAGAAATTATTCCCTCCAAGGTCCGTAGTTCTAAAGCATTACGCTTATTCCTTATACTTATCAGGCTACGTAGGGACCTCCTTAAATTTGCTTTATAGTCATCCCAAACAAACTCTTCCGAGGCAGACCCAAGATGAAAAAGGAAAAACTCCAAGGTGGTATCTTTGATTGCCTGGATTATTCCAGGGTTCAAAAGCACTGACCTGTTTAAGGTCCATCTAACTTGTTGCAATATTATCGTTGTAGAATATGAACAAAACTAGAGGTGCAAGGTCAGACAGATGACTTGGGGATACAGATATATTAATAACATTCTCTATTTTCTCTCTCTTTACAAGAACAAAGTCAATTCTGGAGGCGTGATGGTTCTTTTAACAATAAAATGTAAGTCCATCAACATCCCCCAGCTTTGCTCTCCATAGATCGACTAAATTGATGTTCGCTATTCAGTTTTTCATGACCCTTCGAGCTCTAGGGGTCCCAATAGCACGACTGACGTTAGATCTGTCCTTCACTGGGTCAAGCAGGACATTACAATTCCCCCCTTTAATAAATGGGGGATTTCCCATAATTAACTTGTCCTGCAACTTTACCAAACAAGAAAAGTCGTCTATATTGGGACCATAATACGAAGAACACGTCAACTTCTCCCCCTCAAAATCCAACAGTGCAATAATCCATCTGCCTGTTTGGTCTGTCTGAATCGATCTTATTATACATGTGATTCCCTTTTTTCCAGGATGGCAGCTCCACGAGTACTCAGTGTTTGCTGAGAATAACAAAAACATTGGAGCCAAGGTTTTTTTGCGAAGACGGATTCAGACTCTGTCCTATTCAAATGCGTCTCATGCAACAGACACACATGCGCAGGGGACAGCTCTAAGTACTTTAATATTAGTCTTTGCCTCCTTGGACAACTCAGACCATTCAGATTCCAAGATATGAATTGAATATTTCGGCTTCCTTCATTTTGGTCTTCTCTTTATATAGCTTAGACGTGACTTATCTATGAGTTGGAGTTGTTCTCTAACCAATCTGCTTTTACAAGGATCATCTGATCTATGAGATTAGGACAGTTTTTTTTATCTTTTTTGCTACCACACAGTGCCACCCCCTTACACCCCCTCCCCACCACCCCACCCCGAGACCCCCCTGTTCCCTACCGCCCTGAGAAACCCTCCCTTCCAATAGGCCAATACCTATTCAGACTCCACCTCCCGATAGGCTCTATGATGTAACAAAAGAATAAACCGTTACAATGGATCCCTTACAGACCCCCTGTTTTTCATCCTGAATCTTAGCTATGAGTGTATCTGCCTCCTTGGTAGTTCAAATCATGTGCACATGATTATTCCACATGACTCGCAGTGTAGCTGGAAACCTTAATTGGGCCTTTGCCTCTAGACTATTTAATTCTGTCAATCCCTTCCCCAACTCCAACTGTCTCTCTGCTGTTATTTGTGAGATGTCGGACCTAATGGAAAAGGAAAATGGAGGTAAATCAGTAAAAGGAGAGGGTATGGTGCCTGCTTTTAACGCTGCTGATAGGATCTGCTCTTTAACCAAATAGGAAAGAAAGTTCACCAAGATCTTCCGTGGCATCTCTATGTATCCTCTGGATTTCATTTTTTAAATCCACATTAGGGAGGGCCTTAGAGACAGTCCTTTCCAGTAGTGAAATTACAAACCCCTTCTTACGCGAATGATTCTCAAGTCTTTCCAAGTCGTCTTTAAGCTCTTTGTTCTGTATAGCTAATTTCTCCAGCTCAAGAGACATCGACTTTATTGCGCTCTTCATCCTTGGGATCTCCTCCTCGATTGCCTCTGTCCTTGCAGTAACCTCTTCAAGCTTTTCAGCTAGGATCTCACACGAAGACTTGATAGCAGCCTGATTTGCCTCAGAGACTAAAACCTATTTGCCAATTCGGCCTGGTTTGCCTCTGAAACTGTAAATCTATTTGCAATATCGCCCTTCAAGGCAAGAAGAATGTCCACCAGAGAATGAGACCGTTGATCTCCACTACTTTCATTTTCACAGATCTGGGCAGTTCCCAACTCATCCCTATTACCGTTGCTTTCAGGGACGGCGGCTGCAGCCTGAATTGGAGCTAGACAGAGACAGAACCTGCTGTATCTATATCTAAGGACTCTTCTTGTTCCAATTCCAAGTATCTATTTGATAGAACTACAGCCGGGTGGACCTCTAACTTATTATCCAATATCTCACTGTGGTCTGTGGAACCTGTCTGTTCTGTCTGTTCTGCCGAGTTCAGGATGATAACTCTCTCCTGGAGACTCGGTTGTACAACCTGCTTAGTCCTTGGGCTCTTAACTCGTGCAGTTTCTAGAGTGGATTCAGGTTTTAAAGAGGCTTTCCGTGCCACTGTACATGTAGAATTAAGTTTAGACATATTTTCCGGAACTCCTTCCACCCCCAAAGGCGGGGGAGGTGAGGAGGATGTTTTAGCAATAGATAAAGACATAACCTGGTAAAAGGTTTTCAACGATGGGTTTATTTTAGGTTTGGAAAAAATGTTTTTTTTCTCACACTCTTTTCCTTTGCCTCTCCGAGTCTTAAATTTCGGTGGAGTTGTTACTGACCCACCATCTCCCTGTTTACATTGTTTCGCAGACAATTTTATTTCCGCAACTGGTGGTGATATACGTTGTGGTAGGGTAGATTGAATAATCAGTTTATTAGAAGAAAAATGCGCTGCCCTTGCTCGCAGCGAATACCTAGTTAATTGGGGGGGACTTTCCCTCTTGCTCTTCAGTGTCCTCCTCCATACAATCTTCAAAAACTTTAGAGTAAATGCCCCCAACCTCCAATACCGATACAACCTCAGAGAGCGCTTCTTGAAATGTACACAAACCTACATGTTTATACGCTCGGCAGTTCTCTCTGGTCGCCCCATTACATCTCTTAACTTCCCCACATACCTGCTCCGGATACAGTGCTCTCTCAGATCTATGCGCTCCTCCGCTGCCCAACAACCAAAGAAGGGGGTTACTCCACCTCCACTCGCTGGCGGCGACCTCCCAGCACCAGCCCAATCGCGGAGTGCCGGGACAGACTCCACAGCAGGCTTCCGCTCTGAGGAAAACTAGAGCGTCAACCACACCAACTACCGAGCTCGCCACTGAGCTCACTGCAAGCCCCTCCCGCATAGCAGCTGACGGCTGCCGAATACAATGATGCAAGAAACGCTGGAGGTAATTATAGAAGATTTTTACAAGGAGAGTTCGACTCCGGTTACATTAAATACAAATGCCCAAATACTCATAGCTCCAAAAAAAGGGGGGGCAAACGGCAATCCCAGCTTCAAATATTCATCTTCAACCAGAGTCCATGTGTGGTGCGTCCGCGGCCGTTTACTCAGTGGCCGGCATGTTCCTCTCTCCCGTCCCCTTCTGGATTATTTCGTCATCACGCCAGTTTAGTGTCTCTGCGCACTTTCTCACTGCTGTTCAGTGTTAAAGTACAAGTGTTTCTATTATAAATTGAATTATGGATGCGGTTTCCATGATTAGCATATTTGATTTACTGGTAAGTCCCTGGTAAATTGCACTGAGAATACCAGGGCCTGTGAATCAAATGCTGCTACTGGGCCCACAGCACTGATTGTGTCACCTACAGAAGCAGCCTTGCAAAGGGTTCTCATGCCTGCCACTACAATGTCTGCGTGCAGTTTTTACTGCCATGTCAACTTGGCAAGTGCACCCATTTGGCAAGCCATAAGCTTCCTTTTAATTACATGTGAGTCAACCCTAAGGTTGCTCCAAGGTACCCCTATGGGCAGTG
Organism: Lissotriton vulgaris; assembly: GCF_964263255.1. NCBI lineage: Eukaryota > Metazoa > Chordata > Amphibia > Caudata > Salamandridae > Lissotriton > Lissotriton vulgaris. The sequence continues at coordinate 276,251,878 of NC_141696.1, forward strand.
TGTAGTGTATGTGAGAGGCTGGACATGTACTGGTGTGTGTAACATGTCCTGGTAGTGGAACTCAGTGCAATTTGTTTTCACTACTGAAAGGCTATCTGTCCCATAGGATGGAATGGGAATACTTTGTAACATCTTACAAGTATATCTTCCCTTTGGGACAGCTAGAGAAATGAAGTTTAGTATGCCTGAACTCAGAATGTAGAAATGCATCTTTTAGTAAAGAATTTGTTTATGTCTGTGTTTGAAAATACCACTTTTAGAAAGTAGGTAATTTCTTGGTTAGTCATCCTGTGTGCCTCTGCTGGGCTGTGGATTGACTGTCTAGCTTTTGAGTGACAGGGGACGAGGATGCCTATTCTCTCTTCAGCCACTGGGGGGTCGAAGTGTGTCCTGCCTTTCATGGATGAGTCAGGGCTTGGCTTAATATACCTGGAATGCATTTAGAGTAGTGGGAGGAGATTTCCCAGCACCTGAATGGGCCTAGTCTGCCTTGGACAGTGCTGTCTCCACCTCCTGCCGGGAAGCTGGACCAGAGAGGACCAAACAGGTTTTGACTAAGCAAAGACACTATCTTCCCCAGAGAACCAAGATAAATGCAGTATAAATATTGGGGCCCAGAGCCCAGAAATGTAGAACTTGCTTGGAACAAGGAACCTGCCAAGAAGAAGAGCTGGAAGAACTGAAAGGAGGAGTAATTCCCCTTTGCAGTTTTGTTGCATTGCTGGGTTGGCCTGCAGTTCAGCTTCTGCCGTGGGCAGTGATAGGACTGGACTGAACTTTCCTTACTTGTTGCTGAGTATCTCCAAGGGCTTGAAATAGAGCTTGCCTCTTATTCACAGAGTCTCAGGGACAGGAAAAACTTCACTTACCTCTGGATACTGCCTCTGGAACCATGAGTTTCAGTTGCCACAGAGGGGGAAAGTAGCCAACATGGTAATAAACACTACTGCAGGCTCTGTGTAATGAAAGCACCACAGAGGACATCGTCGCACTTTGCACGGCAACAATGGTCTCACTGATGACGATAACCGCCGCTGCACTGAGCCACTGCTTGCACTGCGACTGGTGAGCATCACGCTCTACACCATCTCGCGTCACTCTGCCGCCCTGGTCTCACTGATGACATTGCTGCCCAGTGACCCCAACACCGATGACTGCACCATGGTATGGGGGCACCACCCGTAAGTTACACGATGCATAGCCCAGTCCCACACCACAGTCTGGGCTGACTAAAACCAGCACCCTTCAACGGGCACTGTTGCTTGCACTGTGACCTTTCACTACCGCCACAAGCACTGCCTCACTCCGCACCGCAGCCCTGGTCTCACTGACGCCGCAGGACGACCATCACTGAGTGTATTTCTGCACCACGACTTGAGAGCCCGCTCCCCACACCGCTACACTTCACATCACAACCATGAAGGTTGCCACCACCAGCCAGCACCCACACGGTGGGCCGGACCCAAAGGTACTGTTTACAAGTTTGATGACACTAACACCGGTCTGCACCAATGTGGTCAGCTGGAACAGTTGGATTCTGTTCTTTTCAGCACTGCAGTAGCACCGGACGGAGCTACTGTCTTCAAGGAGCTGCATTTTTAAGTCATACCTGCAAAGGGCCTATTCCTGATTACTGTACGTTGGTCCTTCATTGTTTTGGTCTTGTTTGCACAGATACATATTGGTTACTTTTCTAAAAATGGTGTGGTGTATTTTTGTAGTGTTTTCATTGTATTACTTTTGGTTAAGTGTAAATGTTTTACACACTGCCTCTGAGATAAGCCTGACTGCTAATGCCAAGCTACCAAGTGGGTGGGCAGGGGTTATTACAGTAGTTTATCCCTCTTATCCTGACTAGAAAGAAGGGCCCATATTTTGGAAAAAGGTGCAAACCATTGAAACTAGAGATTCCAGTTTCTAACAGAAATCTTTTACCAAATTAAGAATGCAAGATGTGTATCTCCATTGTTCCATGTTTTCCAGTCTTGTATCCTATAAAACCTGATATTTGTTCATTTTCCTATGGGAAATGCTACACTTGACTTTCTTGAAGTTTCCTGAACTTTAGAATGTGACGAATGGCAGGTGCGTACATAATGATGGCCCACTGTGTGGGTGTGGTGCAGTTGAGCACAGCTGGTGCACAAAAGGAAAGCCCTTCTGCCCCCACCCATGCCATGTTTGAAGGTTCAGATTATAAGGCTGCTAGCATTGAGTTCAATCTTGCCAGGTCATACTCCATTAAGGATATTCTGCACCAGGCTAAGGTATCCACCTCTGAGACCTTGCACATGTTCAACATATTAACTCTGTTGGTAGTGACAACTGCCCAACAGGCACAGGTAATCAGGCTATGAGGGCTTGAAAACAATTGCAACAAGCATTGGCATAGCCAATAGGTTTTGCCTTTGGGACCTTATAAGTATTTATTATGCAGTACTATATCCGTGGTGCAACAACATCAACTGTTGCATGGCTAAACACTTATAAGGTCCCAAAGGCGAGACCTATTGGCTATGCCAATGCTTGTTGTAAATATCTTTTGCTAATGCCTAGAACTCTTATGGTCATGTTGTGTATATACTGAAGACCTTCCCTTCTGTGATACTGCCTTCTATTCTGTAATATTCTGTAATATTTTGTGTTCACTAATGAGCTTTCCTTGTACTCCCTACCACTAAATAAACACTCCACTACAAAAGTTGGTATGGTTGGCGGTATAAAAAACAACAAATATGTAGAGGGGCTTCCGGACATTGCAGAAAATGTATTTATAAGAAAAAGCCACCACGCAAGTGGTAAATCAAACTTGTGCTTTTTAAAATAAAAGCTAATTACTTGAGGATGTTTGAGAGTAAATCATCACCTTCTGTATATTTGGGGACAGTTCCAAATACAGAAGATCACTATATGGCTCCAATTATGATCGGGCTGGACTTTTCTAACCCTTTTGCAAACCTGCTTTGGCTGGGGTCAGAATTCTGAGTTATGCAGAGTTTACCACACACAGCAATCACCGAGTTCAAAAAAGTGTAGACCTTTTTAAATTGCATCAGGCCAAACATGCTGCAATTTAACCGGGAGGAAGATATGAAATTGTTGCATGAAGATTCTGCTGGGATAAGCACCAAAATCATCATGTTATTCCCCAAAAAGTGACAATCGATTGTCACTTTTTGACACCCAACAAATACCACATGTATAACATGTATCACACCCAACAAATACCATGAGTAGCAGATCAAGATTTTATCAGGTGTGATAAATATCTCAAATAGATGGGTGTATAGAAAGACCACTAAAGAGAGGTCACACAGAGAGAATGGAGGAGAAAACATTAATTAAGGCAGGAAGATAAGGAGAGAACAGTTGGGGTGTAATAAACAGCAAACTATATGAAAAGGGCACTGATGAGATGAAGAAGAACATGAGAGGAGCAAAAAGACTGAAAGAGAGGAGAAAGTAATCTACGCAGATCCACACTATCAGAGGAGAGGTAGAAAGACAGGTGAAGGATAAAGGAATAAGCGCAATAAGAGGGCAACTTAACTGGAGAGATGGCAAAATATTAAAGAAGGTAAGAAAAGTGAAAGAAGAGAAAGAGATGTGCTGGTAGTATGAAGAGAGAGAAGAGGAAAAAAGGTAACATGAAAGAGTAAATGAGGGTACATAAAACGTAAAAGAAAAGCAAAAAATAGCAAGTATTAAAAATATACATAATTTAGATATTAATGGAAGGTGTGCAGATGTAGGTCAAGAAGCTCAATGACTGAGGAATCATGAACAAGACCAGCAGGTAAAATGACTTGGCGTGAGAAAACGAAACACCGGTGTAGTAATGAGAATACAGGAACATAAAAAGAAGCACGACATACGAAACGAAGGCAGAAAAGCAAGAACGATATGAGGGCCAGAAGAAAACACCACAGGTGTGCACTATCGCACTGACCTCCACTGGGCCATAATAGGAAACGCCAAGAGAGCGACAGATGCAGAGTTTAGATCGGCAAACAGTGTCTGTCCTGACTAGTTTCATACACTTTAATGTACTAACTTTGCCAATACTTGTGAAACTCGGCCTGCCAATAATGCGCTTGGAGTAGAATTGAAGGTGAGTTGTAATTGAGCGGACAGGAGCGATAGGGAGAGACGGGCCACGGACACCGCGTCCTGATGGGTGGGAAATCGCTCGGTGTTTGTCAGCTAACAAGCGCTGCTTCCGGCGCCTGCCTGCTGAAGGCGCTCCACTGCCCTCTGATACCGCCTGCCCCGGCAAATCAGAGGGACGCAGCGCTATCAGAATGCCATGATGTGAGGATATTGAATAGCCCCAACTGCTGAAGATGAGAGATGCTACAGGGACCCACTATGCTGAAATCCTTGCAGTCGTCAAGTTCCAAGTGAAGCCAAAATAGACGTTCAGGAGCCCTTACAACAGGAGCAAGAACACTGCATGCTTTGTTCCACACCCGCTCAGGCTGCTAGTCCCACTTGCAAGTAAACACAGGACTTTAGAACTATCTGAGGACAATTCTGAGATGCAGACCAAGATATTGTAGCACAAGCTAAAACTTGCTACAAATCACCACAAGAAGTAGCAAGCAACAAACACGAGTGCCTCGCGGGCGGGGGGAGCGGAGGGGATGGGCGCGTTTCACTGGCGGGAGCGATATTTGCTCCCGCAAGTGAATCTCCTGACGTGCACACATTGCCATTGAAGGCAATAGAACGCGTGCACATGCTTGGCTGAAAAGCCAAAGCGACGGCAAAAGGTCATTTGTCTTTGCAGCGCATACGCGCTGTGAAGGCGAGACCTAAAAAGGACAGGTCTGCACCGACGGCAAACTAATGCCTGTTCCTTTCTTATATACACAAAGGAAAATAGAGAGGCTCAACTGTCTCCTAGTTAGTAAACCATGGTTGGGGATCAGCTCACATGCTGACCATGTGATTTTCGGGGCTCTAGTCTACAGGATGTGACAAAATGTGACAAAATGGGATAGGATGAGGGAGAGTCTAATATCAAAGCCACTTTACTGCCTCTATTTTTATATATGGTATACAAAAGAACGTGGCTTGTCTTCTTACCATTTCTTAATGTTTTACTCAAACTCCTCTTCTGCCTTACAAACCCCAGGTGCCAAGTCAGACTGGCCTGGTAATTTTCTAGATTTGGTCATTGAGGTCCTCTTATGGCCATCCAACCTCATGATACAAAGCAACTTAAATCTCCAAGTCAATGAGATATCTGACCTCATCTGCAACAGAATAATGTTTAACCTACCAACTCCTAAACCTGTATGCTATTACCGTCTGCATTATTGTATTACCAGTTGTCTGCTCTAACCTTAATCACTTTACCTTTCTATACAGACGTTTAACTTCCTTTCAGCCATAAAAGCAAAACACGGTCACCTGTGAGCTGCATAACATTTTGACATGACAGATGACTCAACTGTACTTTTTACTAAATAACTACCAAGCTGATCCATTCTGAAACCAACAACACCTCTCTTTGAGCAACAGCTAACAGAATGTCAGTGGATTGCCCAGACACCAGGGATTTAGACTATTAACTAAAAAGCAGAGAGGAGGGAAGGTGGTGAAAGAGATATTCAGAGGGAGCATTTAGGGCCTACAGAATCCAACCTAGGCAATATGAAGCATGCATGCATTATGGCCAAAACCACATTTATCTCAGAGAGGCTTATCTCGTGTAGTTCCCATGTGTCAGGAGCAATTTTCAGAGGTGAGAACACTCCTGTCTCTTTGGTAATGCTCTTCCAAGATCTCCTTTCTCCATGAAATAATACAGTCATATTCTTTACCAACAAGTTCAGTGAATTGTCCGAAGATATTATCTCTGCACGCTCAAATGCCCATACCCAGGATAGAGAGTTCTCTGCGAACCAATATCTGCTGTTGACGGCTCAGCCAAAGGTGAATGATCCACCGAAGAAAATAAAAGCTGGACCCCAATGAATCTCTTCTGTTTGCCATATCACAAATGTTGCCTCTAGGCTCCTGCTAACTTTATGTAATTATATTAACAACTCACGTTTTGAAGGAATGGCGCCAAATGGCTGTAAGAAAGAGTTAATTATTATTGAGCAGACCGGACCTTCACCCAGTATATCTTAAAAATTACATACCTTTTGCTCTCCTCCCTCCTTTTACCAAAGCCAAGGTAAATAGATGTCTGCATCCTTGGAAAATGTAGGTGCCTTTGATTGATATCAGATAGGCTCCCAGTAAAGACACAGCACTTACACTGCTCTGGTGGTCACTCTTGGTGTGCAGGGACACACTTGTATCAGGTTTTGCTGGCTTGAGAGGCACTATTTGACTTGTTCCCTTCAATTGACATAGTAGACCAACTTGGGTTTGACAAGAACCTGTATGAATTGTTCTGAGTTGGACTATATTGTTTGCTTTCTAAATAGGGACACCCTGGCAAATTTCTCCATGAAGACATCTTAATGAGCCAGGGGGTGCTATAGGGATCAACACTAAAGGGTTAAACTCTCAACCACTATATTTAATATATATTTACAGCTTTTGGGAAAGTTAGTCTGAACTTTTGGGTTAAAGGTTTTTTCTTACGCTGATGCAACATAACTGCTTTTGAAATATAGGCAGGCATCTTCAGGGAAGATCGATCACTTACATTGCTGTCTCTTGGTCATGAAAAGTGAACGTCAGATAATTTGATTTAGCACTTAAATTGCTGTCTCTTGGTCATGAAAAATGAATGCCAGATAAGGTTCTCAAAATACATGTCAGCAAAATGGAAATCATTGTATGTGGGGTAACTCCCTGTGAGAAATTGGGTTACTGGTTGACAGTGGTGAAACCCTAGTCCAACAGCAACAACAATCCTTGCAAGGTTGATGCACAAGCAAACCCCAATTTAACCTATTCTCAACCCTCTTGTAGCTTGGCACAGAGCAGTCAGGCTTAACTTGGAGGCACTGTGTAAAGTATTTATGCAGTACTTTAACAGTAATGAAGTACAAACACAAGAAAAATCCCACTCCAATTTTGAAAAATGAATGTCAGATAAGGTTCTCAAAATACATGTCAGCAAAATGAAAATCATTGTATGTAGGGTAACTCCCTGTGAGAAATTGGGTTACTGGTTGACGTGGTGAAACCCTAATCCAACAGCAACAACAATCCTTGCAAGGTTGATGCACAATCAAAAACCCAATTTAACCTATTCTCAACCCTCTTGTAGCTTGGCACAGAGCAGTCAGGCTTAACTTGGAGGCACTGTGTAAAGTATTTATGCAGTACTTTAACAGTAATGAAGTACAAACACAAGAAAAATCCCACTCCAATTTTGAAAAATAGAGTAAAATTGACAAAAAAATCAAGACCAAACTGACAAAAGTCCGATCAGTTGACCCAGAGGTATGCAAGTTTAAACCTTTAATTGGAAATTGCATCAAAAATCCCAATGCACCACTCGCAACTTTTCTTTGTTGTGTGAGACCAGGAGAAAATCACAAGTTCAGGCTGGCCGACATGGAGCATCAGTCAGATACAGGGACCAGGTTATTCCCCCTGAAAGGTCACCTTCTAGGTCCAGTGCATTGAGTCCCATTGATGGCAGGGGGGCTGTGAGGATCAGAGAAACATTGTAAAAGGTCATTGATGTAGCGCACAGAGTTGGCCTGGCATCATGTATGGTCATCTCTGTAGCGTGAAGAGAAGATCCTGTTGTGGTCATGAGTGGGCGTGCTCCAGCTACGCTGTTGTACTCCCTGCAACAGTTGATGCTGTAGCACAAAGAGTCACGTTGATGTAACGTTGCAATAACCGCCTGTGTGAGTGACAAGGTTTTGCTGCCAACTAACTCATTTGCTGTTGCAAAGAGCCCAACAACTCCTGAGAGGCACCACTTACCACTTGGGGGTCAGGGGCTTCCTCTAGCTGGATCGGGGTGCTGGGTCTGGTGGTTGGGAGCCTGTGGTTCAGAAAAGGAGGTCACGAATGGTTCAGAAAAGGAGGTCACAACTAGCCCATGGATCACTCTGGGAGTCCTGGCTTCAGGTGCAGTTTCAAATCCCTCATACTCTGGCAGTCGGGCAGCAGTGCAGCAATCCAGCAAGGCAGCAGTCCAAAAAAGGCAGTAGTACAGAAGGGCCGAAGTCCAGCAGAGTGGCAGTCCTTTCAATAGGACAGCAGTGCTTCTTCCTTGCAGAGTCTCCACAGGTCCAGAAGTGTACTGAAGAGAGGGTGTCTGAGGTTTAATATTTATACCAGGTGCCTCTTTGAAGTGAGAGAAGCTTCTAGAGGTTTCCCTTTGCAGCGCACAGATTTCCTGCCTGCCCTGCATTGTCTGAAGACTAACAGGCGGGAGTATGCAGCCCATTGTGTGGAGGCAGGAGACAGCCTATTCAAGTATAAGCAGGGTGTGTCCATCTCCGCCAGCCCATTCTGCCAGTGATGAACAATCCACGCACACCTAAGCCCTCTAATGTGTTTGGCTAACTAATAGGAATACACTAAGCCCACTGCCAACTAGACCCAGTACTGTGACCCAGTGACGGGCTGCAGGCACTGAATGGCTAAGGGAAGGACAACTTGCTAAAAGTGTTCCAGCAAACAAATGATGGACGGAATGCTGACAATGCAAAAATGTTCCCCAGTCAAAAGATCTGGGATAAATCCATCGTTCTTATGCCTACTATGCCAACCCAGTTTGGACCTAGGCATATGCAAATCAGTCTTGACCCTGTGCTCCATGGGAACAGTCCAGTCCGAACTTCCAGGCCCGGCCCTGGACCGGAAAGAAGCATCCTGGGACCGGTTTCAGGGTATGTCACCCTTCTTCAGCCAGGTTAGCCTAAATCCAGTAGCACAGTGAGCAAGGGACCCACATCTGGGCATACCCATCCCACTTAGGGTGAAAAGTGTTACAGCAAGCAAATGATGGATGGAATGCTGACAATGCAAACATTCTCCCCATTCAAAAGATCTGGGTTAAATCAATCGTTCTTTTGCCCACTAAGCAACCCCAGTTTGGACACAGCCATATGCAAATCAGTCTTGACACAGTGCCCCATGGGAACATTCCAGACCGAACTGCCAGGTCAGGACCTCCCTGGACCAGAAACAAGCATCCTGGGACTGGTTTCAGGGTATGTCACACTTCTTCAGCCAGTCTAGCTTGAATCCAGTGGCAGAGTGAGAAAGTGACCCACGCCTGGGCATACCCATCCCACTTATTGTGAAAAGTGTTACAGCAAACAAATGATGGGTGGAATGCTGACAATGCAAATATTCTCCCCCAGTCAAAGGATCTGGGTTAAATCCATTGTTATTTTGCCCATTTCAGCCCCCAGTTAGGACCCAGCCATATGCAAATCAGTCTTGACTCTGTGCTCCATGGGAACAGTCCAGACTGAACTGCCAGACCAGGTCCTCCCTGGACCAGAAACAAGCATCCTGGGACCAGTTTCATGGTATGTCACCCGTCTTCAGCCAGGCTAGCTTGAATCCAGTGGCACAGTGAGCAAGGGACCCACGTCTGGGCATACCTATCCCACTGAGGGCAAAAAGTGTTACAGCAAACAAATGATGGACAGAATGCTGACAATGCAAACAATCCCCCCAGTGAAAAGATCTGGGTTAAATCTACTGTTCACAGTTGAGAGGGCACACAGATCCTTTTGACAAATGGTCCCTTCGGACACCCTACTGAGACCTCTGATTACAGGACTGCTAAAGTATCACAACTGCGACTCTACACTGTCTAGCAAATGGCCATAGAGGAAAGTGCAATTAAACACCAGGGAGCCAAGACATCATTTTACCTAGGTTTAGCCCAACTGTGCATGAGTTGAGGGAATCATTTGCCAATAACAAGAAGCAACTTTACACTCATGGGGTAAAATATGTGATGCTGTAGCCCTCAAGGTCGCAGATGAACTAGGAGAACAAGACACATATATTTGGGACTCCCAAAGAAGGCGTAGAGTTCTTCAAATGTCAAATAGGAAAATATGGCAGAAAACTATCCTTGTGGTAAGAAAGTGTGGCATTACAAGAACAACCCTAAAGGCTGCATCAGAATTTAGAGACAATAACTGTCCAGCGCCAGAGCAACATGGAGGATGGATAATCTGAAGTGCTGATTCAGCAAGTTCATGCAACTGGTTTCTCTAGGCCTAATTTGAAGTTGACTACCTTCATGACAACCTGTCTTAATCCCAGGCTAAGCCTGTTGATTGGTTTGTCTATGATTGATACTGCTGTTGCGCAATGGTTTGGTAAATTGATAAAGTGATCTCTTTCTAGGCAGATGCGTCATTTTATAAACCCCTGCATCTGTGCCAGATATAATGTATGCATAGTGGGCGCTCCCAGCAAAAAGCCTTGTGGAAGTGTTGCATTGAAATCCATAAGATTTCAGTGCGCCACTTCTAGGACGTCATTGCATCAATATCTTAGGCCTGCCTCACACTAGGCGTAAGACTGATGCAGTGTTTTATTCATAGCCCTCCCCTCGGCACTGCTGGAGTTGCATCAAGCATCCAACACAACTCCAGCAATGTGTCAGTTTTGTGCCAACAGATACGTCAGTAATGCTGAGGTCTCTGTCATTCCTTGTGACATGATGCATTATACAGTAAATGTAATGCATCAAACATGTTGCAAGGAGGGCGCAGTAAAAACTGTTGCATTGCTGTTTTCATGCAGTGATGTGACAGTTTTCATAAATAAGACGCCCAATCTTTAGGATCAAAAGATGATGACACAATGCATCATTGGGTAATATGAGTGCTAACACACAGCAAATCCAGAACCAGAAATAAATCCACATCAAGACTCATGAACTCCTATACTGAGAAATGTATAATCCTCTTAAACATGCATACTTTTAAACAGGTAGTTATTAAGCAACAAACAGACAGACTGGCAAGGGATTTACTAAGTGTTGTACACTATATTGCCAGGTAACATGTTCTCAGATTGCTATTCATTCAAAATTAACTTGGAACTACTATATGCTTTGATGAGAATCAAGACACTGTAAGCTGTACTGGATTCATGATGAAAAGAAAATGTTTCATATACCTTTGTACAATGTATTGGTTATAAGCAAGTTCAATTTAAACAGGTTCCTATTATGTGTTCTACTTTGTTGCTCATGTCTGTGCCACAGCATGGACCACCCAGGCATCCCCTTGCAGGCTGCTGCATTCACTCACTACACCCGCCTGCAAGGGGATCTCTAATTCCTTTTAAAACTTCAGTCAGGTTGCCGCTTGCACTGTGATACACAGATCGGCTTCAAAACAGCTGCTCCGTTTCTCATGAATGTGGAGGCATAGCATTCACTCTAATAGGGTACATTTTCTTTGATTGCGCAGGGCTCACCTTTTTAAAGGTGCACCTGGAGCAATTAAGGAAAATGCGCCTTATGTATGATACGAACAGTGTATCAATTGCTTTTATTCGATCATATTCATCTCAAATCATGAGAATATGCATATACATCATATATCAATCCACTTTCGGCAACAAAACGGTATACTGTTTACACACTTCTTTGTAAATAGTATCAGCATTGACTGAATTATAATTTTGTATATAGTTTTGCAAAATTATTGTATATATGGGAGATATGTGAATACTATCCATATTCATTACAAAAGTGTCATATGGTACTGTATATTGTGAGAAACTGTGTAAACAGTATACCGTTCTGTTGCCGAAAGTGGATTGATATATGATGTATATGCATATTCGCATGATTTGAGATGAATATGATCGAATAAAAGCAATTGATACACTGTTTGTACCTCTCTTGAACATTACACAATTCATGTTCACTATAGTGACAATTCTCTAACTGTGAAGTCAAGTTTAAATAATTTGCCTAAGGAACATTCCTTTTTGTTATTGAATATACCCAGTTCCTTGGAATATTGGGTTGCCCTATTGAATTCTGATATATGTATAATATGGCCCCAGGTGGGGAAATCATACACCTGATTTTACTGCCTGGAAATGTTGGCTTATACAATTGCCTTGAAAGGGCTGCATTGCACTTCTAAACTGTTCCTTGGTCCTGGCCTAACTCTGTGACAAGGCAGGTGAGGACCATGGACAGCTCCTCCTTAGCAGGAACATTCTCCTCTTTCCTCCAATCATATGCCCCTTAATTCCAAGGAATAGGAATACTATGTGGCATTCTGCCCCATAATTCAAATTCTGACTACTTATTTCCCATTTTGAGGGGTCCAATTTATAATTTCAGGAATTGTATGGGGATATTGCGCTGGCATCCAAAATTCCAGCTGCCCGGATTCTCCGCATATAGGGGCTTATTTACGAGCTCTTTGCGCCACCCATACATCACTTTTCCCATGTTAAAAATTACGCAAAAGTACTTCGGAGCCGAAATCCCAAAAGAGCTCGTGGGTCCCACTTTATATTAAGAGGGGAAAGCTAAAATGTTGTCTTGTGTACACTTAAATCACATTGATAAGGAAGGCAAAGTGATCTTTTTTCAGTCAGCCTTATAAACGTAGCTTCGGCATAGTAAAAACTGCTGAGCTCTACCCAAGGTAGTTTAATGGTTTGGATATATATCACAGAAACATCATGGAGAAAAACAGTTTTTTCCCATTACATTCTGGCTATCTTCTGGCCTTTCTGCTTGTGGACAAAAATCAAATGTACGAAAAGCTGATGGATGTTGATTAATTTAGGTAATTTGATAATTCAGGCCAGGTATTTAAGTACAGAAGTATAAGCGAAAATATTTTTTTTTAAAAAGAGGAATTGCTCTGACTTTAAAATAATACATGAAGTCTAAAAAGTTTGCTACCTACATGTTTAAAAAAAGGTATGAATTAGATGTGGTAGCCCTACAAATTGTTAATATGAGCATGCCATTGCACCATGGAGGTACGTATAAAAGTATTATGATTAGTTCTGCTGTAGTACTATTTCACCTACTACAAAATGCAATTCATGAATAGCTCCCAAAAATCTTTTTTTGCTTTTAGTCATAAAGGGCTTTTAAGACAGCGGCATACAGTGGGACTCATTTATCAGAAATGACGCATCGCTGCGTGAAAGCAGCGATGCGTCACTTCTCAGTGCGCACTCCTTGCGACATTCCTGATGCGTCATATTTAATGTATGACGCATCTGGAAAGGGGCGACCACTCGGTCCCCCCGAACGTATGGCAGAGTACCACGATCCCCCCGGGAAGCCATCTTGGGCGGGAAGCGAGTCTCGGCTGGTATGCCCGAAGCGGCGTAGCCGGGGCGCGCTTTTTCCCGCCCTAGAGTGGGCTGGCCTAGACACTGACGCGGCTGGCCACGCCCTCGGGGCAGGCCGGGGCGGGGTTACGCCCGCCCTGAAGACGGATAAAAGGGGACGCAAGACCAGAAGGCATCCTCTTGTTCCTGTGCTCTGAAGCTGCACCTCCTCGCTGCACGTGAGCTCGAGACGGGACGAAGAGCCAATTTTGAGCGTTGTAATCTTTCTTTTGTCTTACAGATACTCTGTCGGAGAAATGCCCAAGAAAGGCGGAAAGAGAATGATGACGGAACAGATGCTTCGGGTCCTCATGAAGGAGATGACCGAGCTAAAAAAGCGGGTGGCGGAGAGAGAGGGGGAAGGGGGGCCGGAACGTCCTTCGGCTGGAGCAGCTCCAGGAGGGAGAGCCAAGAGGCCAAAGAGGGGACCAGCTGGGGGAGACGTCCCGGTTCCTTCTACCCCGCTCGAAGCGCCAACCCCAGTACCCGTGGAGGGGAATCCGATCCCCGTGGTGGTCACCCCGATGTCCAATGAAGATATGCCGCCCGAGCTGGCAGCACAACTAGCAGCGTGGTTGGGCGATAGTAGTGAGGGCGCCACGGCTGTCGACGCGCAGGCGCTGCTGAAGCAATTGCGCGCGAAACGGGAGGCAGCCAAGGTGCCCGCGCCGGCTGCAGTAGTTGACAAGCCACAAGGGACGATTACGACCGCAGAGGCAGCGTCCGGTGCAGGTAAGCGGCCATTGCCGATTGCGAGGGACAAGTCAGCACCCTCTCGTAGAGAAAGGTTGGGTCAACATGTGCCTTTGGCAATTAAAGAGAAGATTTGGGCGGGGGAATATGTGAACATCTTCTCGTTGCTTGTTGATCATTATGAGGTGGAGCATGTTAAAGGCCAGAAAGACCTCATGCATCCGAGTGTTTGGCGCGCAAAAATGGCCGCCTTTAAAGTGAATGAGAATATTGGCAATTGGGGCAAAGCATGGGGGATTTTTACGTCGATCTTGGGGGAACGTAGGCCCGAGTTGCTTTCCGAGTTGCCGACCTATCAGTCGCGAATCATGGGGTACTCGACATCACACCAGGGTAACCATTGGTTCTGCTACGATAATCTGTTTAGAAAGGCTAAAGAGCATAATAAAAGCTTAACCTGGGATTGTTATGATTCTTTGACATGGGATAAAATGAAGGAGACAGGTATGTTGAAAATGCCATTGGTAGGGAGTAATGTTGGCGAGTCCTCCCGCCAATATGCGGGGACGCCCTTTCGATCAGGTACGGGTACTGACGATTACTCGAGACCTGCCGGCAATACAGGGAAAAAGGGGTTCTGCTGGAATTTCAACAGAAGTAAATGTACTAGGCCCCAGGGATCGTGTAAATTTAGACACGAATGTAGTGGGTGCGGGTCATCCCATCCTGAGTCCACGTGCAGAGCCAAAACGGGTGATAACGGGGGTAGAGGAGGCGCCAAACAGGTCTAACATGGTCCGAGGGGCGCCTTTACCTACCCCGATTGATACCTTGGCGATGATTCCCTGGCTCAGCGAATACCCGGATCGTACTTCTGCTGGGGTGCTGCGGAACGGGTTTTCGTATGGTTTCCGCATCCCAGTAGGGGACTTTCAGGGTGTGGAAAAGTGTAAAAATCAACTTTCGGTCCTGCAACATGCGACCGTGGTACAGGAAAAAATCCGTAAGGAGGTTACTCGAGGTCGGGTCGCCGGCCCGTTTAGTACACCTCCGGTGCAGAATTTTGTTTGTTCTCCTTTAGGGGTGGTCCCCAAGAAGGACCCAGGTGAGTTCCGACTGATTCATAATTTATCAGCTCCACGGGGTCTTTCTGTAAACGATGCAATAGACCCGGAAGTGTGTTCGGTGCGGTACGCATCCTTCGATGAGGCCGTAGCCATTTTGAATCGCCTGGGGCCCGGGGCGCTGATGGCGAAGTCAGATATCGAGTCAGCGTTCCGGTTGCTCCCGGTACACCCAGACGACCAGCGTCTCCTGGGTTTCATGTTTCAGGGTCAGTTTTACATGGATAGGTGTATGCCGATGGGGTGCTCTATATCTTGCGCCTATTTCGAGAAATTCAGTAGTTTTCTACAGTGGGTCTTCACAAAAAAGACGGGTTTCCAACATGTAATGCATTACCTTGATGATTTTTTGTTCCTTGGGGCAGCCGGGGATCTTGAATGTGGCCAGGCCTTGGCCGAATTTTGTGTTTAATGAAGCAGTTTGGTGTGCCATTGGCACCAGGTAAGACGGTGGGTCCTGCGACTTGCCTCGAGTTTCTGGGGATCGAGTTAGACTCCAGTGAGGGTTGTTTTCGTTTACCAGCTGACAAAGTGTTGAAGTTCAGGGCAGCCTTGCAAATGTGTATAAGTGGATCTAAAGTTACGCTGCATCAATTACAGCAGTTAGTTGGACAGCTGAATTTTGCCCTGAGGGTTATACTAATGGCCCGCCCCTTTTCCCGGTCGATTGCCCAAGCTATGGTCGGCCTAAAGGAGGGTCATCATCGCACGAGACTATCGGCTGAGGTCCGCCAGGACATGCGCATTTGGTTGACATTTCTGGCGGATTTCAATGGTCGAGTCGTCTGGAACAAACCGGCCGTGTCCTCTGAAGAGCTGGGGCTATGGACAGATTCGGCAGGTAGCATAGGTTTTGGTGCCATCTTCGGCACAAAATGGTCGGCACAAAGGTGGCCGGCATGGTGGCATGACAATGGATTGACAAGTAATATTGCTTTCCTGGAACTTTTCCCCATTTTGGTGGCCCTGAGAACGTGGCCCGAAGGATTCAAAGATCACTCTGTGGTATTTTGGTCTGACAATATGACCGTGGTCGAGTGTATCAATAGCCAGGCAGCACGATGCAAACTGATTTTGAGACTGCTCAAAGAAATTGTTTTACTGTGTATGCAGCTGAATGTGCTATTCAGAGCTAGACATGTCCCGGGGGTAATGAACCAGGCGGCTGATGCACTGTCTCGTTTTCATATGCAGGCTTTCTCGGGTTTCCTTCCCACAGCGGACCCGGAGCCGGCACCCTTTCCCGAAGCTCTCTGGTCTCTCGGTGCCCCGAACTTCGTCACCTCGTGGGAGAGAGTTTAGCACCAAGGACGAGGAAGGCATATGAAGGGGCGTTCCGGTCCTATTTAGCCTTTTTGGGGACTGATAGAGAGGGGCTTTGGGGCCACGAGGAATGGGTAGTGAATTTTATGATGTCCTTGCGTAGGGCTGGGAAATCGGTGGCGACGGCCCAGAGGCATCGTGCTGCCATTTCCTTTGTTGCCAGGGCTCATGGTACCCAGGACCCGACAGCGTCTTTCGTTGTACAGAAAGCGCTGCATGGGTGGCAACGCCTTGAGGGTCGCAGAGTAGATCAGAGGCGCCCGATAGGTTTGGATAGGTTGGCCCAGTTGTTGGCCACACTCCCTGCCACATGTTCATCTCAGTTTGAGACGGTGTTGTTCCGGGCCGCTTTTACGCTGGCATTTCATGGGGCGATGCGGGTAAGCGAGTTGGTGGCAAGGAACAAACAGGATGTGACAGGGGGTTTGTGCCGGGAACACGTTCAGATCAGAGGAGAGACAATGACTGTATCCTTTGTCAGGTCCAAGACCGATCAAGGTGGGATGGGTAACTGCATAATCATACGCAGGATTCCCGGGTCCTCCATGTGTCCGGTAAAGTGTTTAGAAGACTACCTAGCACGAAGGGTGACATCATGGGGGGGGACCTTGTTGAGACACGCGGACGCCACCCCACTGACAAAATTTCAGTTTCAGCGGGTGCTTGCGATGTCAATTGCCGCTGCGGGCTTGAACCCGGGCGAGTTTGGGACCCATTCCTTTCGGATAGGGGCTGCTACAGAAGCTACAGCTAGGGGTCTTAATGTTGAACAAGTGAAACGAGTGGGGCGTTGGTCCTCCAATTGTTATAAGAGGTATGTGCGGTTGCACATGTTGTGAAGCTGTAATGATGTACTCACGCTTCCTGTTTTTGTTTGGTTTTCAGTTGCGCAAGCCTACGAGGCGGGGCGGACTATGCAGTCGACCCAACACCGGGCCAGCGGTCAGGCATCACCGGCTGTGAAAAAGGAGGTGTGGGTCGTGGGCCACTCATACGTGAGGCGTGCCGCGGACGTATTCAAAGCAGGTGACATGATTCACGTAGCTGGGGAATACGGGTACAGTGTGTCCTTCTACGGAAGAGGCGGTCTCTGTATTGACCAGTTTCAAGCATTCTTCGAGGGTTTGTTAGGGCGGAAGAGGTCACCGCCGTCTATAGTCATAGTACATCTAGGGGGCAATGATTTGGTCACCACCGGTAGACGACTTCTCCTGGAGGCAATGCTTTCCACTGTAAGTTGGTTGGCGAGGAGAGTTCCGGGGTGCACAATTGCGTGGTCCCATATGATCCCACGAAAGGTGTGGCGGGGTGCTATTTCTGTTCCTGCTTTGAATCATTCTGTTAGAAAGCTTAATAACAAAATGAGTAGGTTGTTCCGTTCCAGGACATTGCATTCTATTTCGCATGGCTGTATTAATGATGACAGTATGTATTTGGGGGATGGTGTGCATTTGTCTCGGGTGGGGAATGAGTTACTCATAGGAGACCTCTTAGCATGGTTAAAAACGTTATAACATGACCTTTAGGTAGGAGCTTTGTGGGGGGGCCGGATAGCCGGTCAACTATCCGGCCTGTGGCGGTAAGGTCATGATCGGTGAGCACTAATTGGAAGATCCCTATGAGTGGGCGTCACCCAACACGGATGGGAGCGCTCGGGAGAGGTGGCCATTGGCCCCTCAACGGGGAGGTGGTCCCTTCTAAGGATGGGTCGCCGAAAGAAAGGAAAGGCGGTCAAGGCCCCTTCCTGTGTAGGAGGGGTTACAGCCCCCTCCTGTGGAATTTCCCGGGGCCAGTGACGTCTGCGACGGCAGATGTGGTAAGTTGTGCGGGGTTTGGGGGGGGGTCTACGCTACCTTCTAGATACCTCACACGAGTCCTCGAACGACCTTTAAGTGGCGTCGAGTTTTATTGGTGCCCCCGTCAAGTCAAGGGAAATTGGTAGTTGCACTTGAGGTACGCCTCTGTGCTGTCGCCCCTCCCAAGTGGGGGGCGTATTTCTGGTTAGGGATCTTGACACCGGTTACGACCTTGCCGTTGGCCCTTAAACGTTAGGATGTACAATTTCAAAATTGCAAGTCAATGTTTTGTAGGATGTTAGTTCGGCTAGGAGAACCTCTGTATTAGAGAATCTGTTAAGGTTAGCCAAACATCGCAATGTGGTAATGAAATTGTACATTAATATGAAAATGTTGATTTAATGTTTTAATTTTGTTTTAATAAATACGGCCGGGGAGGGTCACTCCCTCCCTCTTCCAAAAACTTCAAGAACTGTTTCCGGTTTCCCTCCTTTGGGGGATTGTGTTGAGAGGGGGTGGCGGGTATCTCAGCCATATGGAAAGGGGCGACCACTCGGTCCCCCCGAACGTATGGCAGAGTACCACGATCCCCCCGGGAAGCCATCTTGGGCGGGAAGCGAGTCTCGGCTGGTATGCCCGAAGCGGCGTAGCCGGGGCGCGCTTTTTCCCGCCCTAGAGTGGGCTGGCCTAGACACTGACGCGGCTGGCCACGCCCTCGGGGCAGGCCGGGGCGGGGTTACGCCCGCCCTGAAGACGGATAAAAGGGGACGCAAGACCAGAAGGCATCCTCTTGTTCCTGTGCTCTGAAGCTGCACCTCCTCGCTGCACGTGAGCTCGAGACGGGACGAAGAGCCAATTTTGACCCACCCACCAGCCCCTGAGGACAGCCAGTTGTATTGAATAAAAGTTGATGGATAATTCTAAATTCGTTACAGGTTGTGGTATTATCGTGTTGATTTTGAGTATGTAATAAAGAATGGTCTATGTCATTCATGTTTTATGATTAAAGAAATTCGGCTTTAGTGTTCATTTATAAGCATGCTTTTAATACGCTCGTAGTAGCCAATGTTTTTTGGTTTTAGTTTAGTAGGTTAGTTAGCATTGTCGTATTTATTTTGGTCGGGCGCTAAGGTCATGATCGGTGAGCACTAATTGGAAGATCCCTATGAGTGGGCGTCACCCAACACGGATGGGAGCGCTCGGGAGAGGTGGCCATTGGCCCCTCAACGGGGAGGCGGTCCCTTCTAAGGATGGGTCGCCGAAAGAAAGGAAAGGCGGTCAAGGCCCCTTCCTGTGTAGGAGGGGTTACAGCCCCCTCCTGTGGAATTTCCCGGGGCCAGTGACGTCTGCGACGGCAGATGTGGTAAGTTGTGCGGGGTTTGGGGGGGGGTCTACGCTACCTTCTAGATACCTCACACGAGTCCTCGAACGACCTTTAAGTGGCGTCGAGTTTTATTGGTGCCCCCGTCAAGTCAAGGGAAATTGGTAGTGGCACTTGAGGTACGCCTCTGTGCTGTCGCCCCTCCCAAGTGGGGGGGGTATTTCTGGTTAGGGATCTTGACACCGGTTACGACCTTGCCGTTGGCCCTTAAACGTTAGGATGTACAATTTCAAAATTGCAAGTCAATGTTTTGTAGGATGTTAGTTCGGCTAGGAGAACCTCTGTATTAGAGAATCTGTTAAGGTTAGCCAAACATCGCAATGTGGTAATGAAATTGTACATTAATATGAAACTGTTGATTTAATGTTTTAATTTTGTTTTAATAAATACGGCCGGGGAGGGTCACTCCCTCCCTCTTCCAAAAACTTCAAGAACTGTTTCCGGTTTCCCTCCTTTGGGGGATTGTGTTGAGAGGGGGTGGCGGGTATCTCAGCCATAATGTCGCAAGGAGTTACAGATAAGACAGTATTTCTGATGTATCTGTAAGCGCAAAAGTGATGCATTGCTGGAGTATGTCACAAAAGTGACGCAACTCCAGCTATGCGTCCTTTCACATGAGGCAAGCCCCATGTGAAAGGGCCTGCATCAGTCTTACGCCTGCTGTGAGGCAGGCACAAGATTTTGACGAAACAGCGTCCTAAAAGTGACACCGTGAAATCTCATAGATTTCACTGCGTCACTTCTACGACCCTTACTTGTGTAAATACGCCCCCCTTGCATACATTATACCTGGCGCAGGTATAATGTGGCGCAGGGGTTTACAAAGTGACGCATCTACCTAGATGCGTCACTTTGTAAAAAAGGCGCAACAAGGCGCATTTTTTACGCCACTGGTGCGTCACAAAAAGTGACGCACCGGCGGCGTAAAAGTGACGCACGGCCTCATAAATGAGGCCCTGTATATTTAGTAACAAAAGTGAAGGTGAAGACCCTCGCTTTAAAGGCATAATTCTTATTTAATTCCAATCTATGGTTCCTCAATCACTAAGAGATCCTCACGATGAATGTGTAAACAGCTGTGTGGCTTCTATGTTTTATCACAAAGGGGGATTCGTCAAAAGGTTTTATCTCCCTCCTTTACACACATCACATTTTAACCGTTTCTTGGAGCATACATTTTAATGATTCAGATAAATGAAGGTTGGATTGGCAGAAGATAGCGATACACCGGAAATGTAATTAGCAATATTAATACGTTGGAAATGAGTATATAATTAAAAAACTATGGCGCCTCCTAAACGGACCGTGGAACAAAGCTCAAGCTAGAAGAATTATAAGTCAAAATGGGGAAGGGAGGTTCAACTTTATTATTTTAGCAGCTTTAGGTACATAGATGTTGCTATGTTTCGCTGTGAGATGTGACCTGAAACTAAATGTACAAAGAACGTTTATCTTGTAACACTCATCTTGGTTTCTTTTCCAACTGCAGTGCCCTGCCCAACTTTGCACAGAGCTTGTGCTGATGCAACGTCTTGTATTTTGCAAGCAGAATTTTGCGATGGAGTAGCAGACTGCCCTGATAGCTCAGATGAATATGAAAAAACATGTGGTAAGTCACCAATGAATAATCCTTTCACGAACTATCTGCTTTTAGAAATTATTCTAGACAATTACAAGCAGCCACACACTTCGTTGAGATGTTATCATCGTGAATAATAACCTAGTAATTACTTTCAAATAACGTGATGGCATCGTCACAGCCTTCTGAGCTATCTGTTGAGAATGTGCTTTGACCCCAAAGAAGCCTAAATACTTTTCTAGACATAGAAAGGCTTTTAGTGGATAACCAGTCAAAATGGAGGTGCTGTTCATTTTATATAATTGGGTTCCCATTTACACTACAGTGGTGGCTGCTTTTGAAGTAAAGTGGTGAGCAGCAAGGGAGAGAAGAAAACAGAAAAAAATATAAAGAAATTCACCTGCTGGCCGCCACCTATGTATTCTTCTGCCCCTCTGCAACTGTTGACTCCAGACAGTCCATGGGCTGGTGCACAGGTTCCCCTAAGTCAATGTAGATGCTGGTCTCATGCTGGAAATACTACCCCGCATGAGAGAAGCACAGGGATTGGTCTGAGCGGGCTGGTTTGGCTCTCAGCTTGGGCCTGGGATCCTATGCCTGTTCTCTACCCGGCTATGCCACTCAGCTCTGGTTGAATAAATCTATGAGATGCATGTCGCTTTCACTGTCCTAAGACAGCCGGCTAAACCAACATGCACACTTACAGAGCCAACCACTCTTCCTCCCTTCTGCTGCCCCTCAGGATGGCCCACCCTGCCCTTGACTTGGATTTTTGGGATGAAAAATAAAATAATAATAACATTGTTTTATTATCATTTTATTTTTCATGTTTGCACTGCTCAGAGAGCAGTGGAGTTATTTTCCTCCACCTTAACTTAGGAGCAACTGCTGCTGCACACCTCAAAGAAATCTTTACTCTCCCAGCAGGTATACAAAAGTAGGAAGCAAAACATCAAAACATCAGGCGGAATAAAGCCCCAAGTGCCAAATATATCGACACTATGGGCAAGTTTAAACACCCAAAAAAAATAAAACACATTGATGTAAAGTAAAGTATTGTTTTTGGTATTTACTTTCCAGCTTAAAACTTGTTTATTTAAAATATTTAAAATATTAGATACAAAATATATCAAAAAATATATCAGTCATAAATATTGCTGTACAAAATATAGTTATATATATATATATATATATAAAATAAATTAATACATATTAGACATATTAAAGAATAAAATTAATTTAAAACAAAAATGAGATTTAATAAACTTTTAAACAAATATAACAAATAAACCTAATTAAAAAAGGTAAACACGCATATATAATAATTAATATAAATATATATATTTACTTGAAAACAATTATTAAAATAAACATGTTAATATATTTTAAAATGTTTTAATTATATAAAATGTAACACATAAATATATATATATATACAAATAACATAACATCTATTAAAAAAACATTCTATTATAAATTAAAACATTCAACTTTTTAAAAATCTTTAAACTTATATTTCCCACTCCAGTCAGTGCAACAGTAGGGAAAGTGTTGGATAGCAGAGGGGTAAAAATTACTATTCCAACTCCAATGAGTACAACAGTAGGGAAAGTGTTGGATAGCGCAGGGATAGAAATTACTCTTCCCACTCCAGTGAGTGCAACAGTAGGGAAAGAGTTGAATTGCGAGGGGTAAAATCTTCTATTCCCACCCCAGTGAGTGCAACAGTAGGGAAAGTGCTGGATAGTGGAGGGACAACATTTACTCTTCGCACTCCATTACGTTCAATAATACGGAAAGTGTTGGATTGCGGACGGTGACATTTACTATTCTCACTCCAGTCAGTTCAGAATAAATTGAAAACAAGCACAATATCATCAATAAAATGACAAAAATTGAAAAATGTTTACATATATATATATATATATATATATATATATATATATATATATATATATATATATATATATATATATATATATATATATATATATATATACATATATATATATATATATATATCAAACACACAAGTTGCCCCGCTGAGAGTAGCCACCACACTTTGTTTTGTTCGTTACACCTTTATTGCAGCTTGCACACAGGAGTTTCTAAAGCGCACGCAGCAGTCTGTGCCATACGCGTTTCAGGATGTGAAATCCCTTCGTCAGTGGCAGGTGATGGAAGAAAGCAGGAGCGGAATTGGTAACGCCTAAAATAGTTTGTAAAGTCCTGCCCATAGGGCGTGGTTCTTACACGGCATTCTGGACTATGTGGTCCTCTCAAGTGAGTCCGCTTCCAATGCCCCCAATTATTTCACCAATAACAGTCCAAGTGGAGCTGTGGGCATACAATTAAAACTGACTGTGACTGCTTTGTAGCTGCAATACACGAACCTGTTGCTGGGCAGCATCGTGTCTCCTCAGTTAACGCCCCTCTGGCGCTAGCATGGACCCGCATTTCACACGGTTAGCTTCTCTCAAAGCAGCTGGGCGCAGCTGCTTAATTCATCAAACACACAAGTTGCCCCGCTGAGAGTAGCCACCACACTTTGTTTTGTTCGTTACACCTTTATTGCAGCTTGCACACAGGAGTTTCAAAAGCGCACGCAGCAGTCTGTGCCATACTCGTTTCATGATGTGAAATCCCTTCGTCAGTGGCAGGTGATGGAAGAAAGCAGGAGCGGAATTGGTAACGCCTAAAATAGTTTGTAAAGTCCTGCCCATAGGGCGTGGTTCTTACACGGCCTCCTGGACTATGTGGTCCTCTCAAGTGAGTCCGCTTCCAATGCCCCCAATTATTTCACCAATAAAAGTCCAAGTGGAGCTGTGGGCATACAATTAAAACTGACTGTGACTGCTTTGTAGCTGCAATACACGAACCTGTTGCTGGGCAGCATCGTGTCTCCTCAGCTAACGCCCCTCTGGCGCTAGCATGGACCCGCATTTCACACGGTGAGCTTCTCTCAAAGCAGCTGGGCGCAGCTGCTTAATTCATCAAACACACAAGTTGCCCCGCTGAGAGTAGCCACCACACTTTGTTTTGTTCGTTACACCTTTATTGCAGCTTGCACACAGGAGTTTCAAAAGCACACGCAGCAGTCTGTGCCATACGCGTTTCAGGATGTGAAATCCCTTCGTCAGTGGCAGGTGATGGAAGAAAGCAGGAGCGGAATTGGTAACGCCTAAAATAGTTTGTAAAGTCCTGCCCATAGGGCGTGGTTCTTACACGGCATTCTGGACTATGTGGTCCTCTCAAGTGAGTCCGCTTCCAATGCCCCCAATTATTTCACCAATAAAAGTCCAAGTGGAGCTGTGGGCATACAATTAAAACTGACTGTGACTGCTTTGTAGCTGCAATACACGAACCTGTTGCTGGGCAGCATCGTGTCTCCTCAGCTAACGCCCCTCTGGCGCTAGCATGGACCCGCATTTCACACGGTGAGCTTCTCTCAAAGCAGCTGGGCGCAGCTGCTTAATTCATCAAACACACAAGTTGCCCCGCTGAGAGTAGCCACCACACTTTGTTTTGTTCGTTACACCTTTATTGAGGCTTGCACACAGGAGTTTCAAAAGCGCACGCAGCAGTCTGTGCCATACGCGTTTCAGGATGTGAAATCCCTTCGTCAGTGGCAGGTGATGGAAGAAAGCAGGAGCGGAATTGGTAACGCCAAAAATAGTTTGTAAAGTCCTGCCCATAGGGCGTGGTTCTTACACGGCATTCTGGACTATGTGGTCCTCTCAAGTGAGTCCGCTTCCAATGCCCCCAATTATTTCACCAATAAAAGTCCAAGTGGAGCTGTGGGCATACAATTAAAACTGACTGTGACTGCTTTGTAGCTGCAATACACAAACCTGTTGCTGGGCAGCATCGTGTCTCCTCAGCTAACGCCCCTCTGGCGCTAGCATGGACCCGCATTTCACACGGTGAGCTTCTCTCAAAGCAGCTGGACGCAGCTGCTTAATTCATCAAACACACAAGTTGCCCCGCTGAGAGTAGCCACCACACTTTGTTTTGTTCGTTACACCTTTATTGCAGCTTGCACACAGGAGTTTCAAAAGCGCACGCAGCAGTCTGTGCCATACGCGTTTCAGGATGTGAAATCCCTTCGTCAGTGGCAGGTGATGGAAGAAAGCAGGAGCGGAATTGGTAACGCCTAAAATAGTTTGTAAAGTCCTGCCCATAGGGCATTGGAAGCGGACTCACTTGAGAGGACCACATAGTCCAGAATGCCGTGTAAGAACCACGCCCTATGGGCAGGACTTTACAAACTATTTTAGGCGTTACCAATTCCGCTCCTGCTTTCTTCCATCACCTGCCACTGACGAAGGGATTTCACATCCTGAAACGCGTATGGCACAGACTGCTGCGTGCGCTTTTGAAACTCCTGTGTGCAAGCTGCAATAAAGGTGTAACGAACAAAACAAAGCGTGGTGGCTACTCTCAGCGGGGCAACTTGTGTGTTTGATATATATATATATATAAATCTGTTAAAATAAAAATACAAATATATTTAGTAATAAAAATAAAAAATAAAAACATAATATCATGTGAAATACATATCACAAATACCTACAAATAGTACCAAAAAAAATCATTTTCAAACAAATAAATATTTGTATTTAGAAATTATGTATTAACAAAAACATTAATTATTACATCAATTAAGTCTATTTACTTCCTACCCTATAAGACCACTCAACTCACATTGAAAATGAAAAATTATTTTCGTAACTAGCATAATTAATTATAAATTAAACAAATATTATTAATTAAAATAAAAATGAGTACACATTAAATCTAATTAATTGCCTGCCTTTTACACCTATAATACCCACAGCCCACACTTAAAATGAAACTGTAAAAAGATGAATTACACAATTAAAAAACTTTTTCAATTAAATAATATACAATTTAACAGCTAATTAAAAAGTTAGTAAAATTAATTCACTCCCCACACTTCACCCCTATAAACCCAAAGCCCTATAAACCCTTAGCCCACACACAAAACATGTTTAAACACTTACACTAAGTAATAATCAATTAACTAGTTAATGTTAACAACTAATAAATTAATAAAAAATAAATTACTTCCCACCCTTTACCCCTATAAACCCCACAACCCACACCTAAAATGAATTACACAGCTACCATTATTAATTGTCAATTAATTAATTAGTATTAATCAACAACTAATAATTAATTAAATAAAAATACATTACTTCCCAACCTTTACCCCATAACCCCCAGAGCCTGCGCCTAAAATGTACCCCAAAAAAACATTATTAACATTATAAAATCTCAATAAAAAAATATCGATAAATAAATATATTCATTAATTACTATAAATACATTACTTTCCATCCTATCCCCTAAAAACCCACAGCCCGCCAAGGAACTAAAAATCTCAGATTGCAATTACATACCTTTAAAACTTATACTTAAATATACAACATTAATTTAAAAATCGACATTTTAAATAACTAATTGTTTAGAAACGATATTAATGACTTCTATATTTTTTAAATCAATATTTCTAACCTTAACGTCGATATTCTTGACCATGATGTTCTTGCTGTGGATATTTCTGTCACGATAATTAAAACTCGATACTCAATCTTTTGACTGAATAGCTTCCATATTCCCTCATCACATTCTGCAAGGCATACCAAACATTCCGCACTGCTAAATACTCAGGTACCAAACACTACCTTTACTTAATAAAAAGAATTATTTAAAAAAATGTAAAATAGGTTCAAACCATTACATATGACTACAATGTTAATACATTATAGATTATAATAAAGAAAGTCTTACTAATGGGATGCAAAAAATCCACTGTGCCTAACTAAATCATGTTTCTTCATTTAACATAAAACAACAAACAAACAAAGATGAAAGATCACTAACCTCAGATATTACTTGACATAATCCAACAAATACTTTGGCATTTGCACTGTTCTGTGAGATTTCCTTGTTACAATACTTTTCTCATTTTTCACCCTTATTAGTTTCTTAATCATTTGAAAAGTTTACCTTTCTCTTGTTCAAAACAATTCTATTGAGGTTCCAATGCAATGGTCCTGCATTCTTATGACCCTTAAAACAACCGCTCATTCTATTTTTCACTTTAAAACAGTAGCAACACAGAACAAAACAAAAACAAAAGCTAATATGCCCTCACCAAAGTCTGGAGGTGTTAAACCCAAATCAACTGAATACATTTTCCAGATTCTTCAAGCAGGGTGTTTGTTGAAATCCTACTCATCCTATCCTTCAGTAAATTCATCGGCGCCATCCACAACCATAACTCACAACATATTAAAAACAGTGGAACTGAAGACCTTTGCCCCTCTAAAATTTAACAACTGGAATGCCAATCAGCTATGTGGCGATCAAACATTCATATCACATGTGGAATTTGATACATTACAAATAATTAAGAAAATCAGACAAGACTGTGCACCGGGACCAAATGGTGTCCCCCAGGATTTTTACAAGGAGGACCCTCAATTTTGGGCAGGCAAGTTAACCATCATATTCAGGTCATTAAATAACACGAGTCGGCTCCCATATAGCTGGCGAGGGGCGATTATAAACCTGATCTACAAAGGTGGAGACCGTAAAAATCCATCTAATTACCGTCTGATAGCACTCATCGATGCAGAAGCAAAATACTATGCATCCTTGGTGTTAATTGACCTTCTAAAATGGTCTGAGGATAATTGGAAAATTCCGGTAAATCAGACTGGTTTTGGTAGGGGTACAGGCACCATGGCCAATGTCATGGCATTAAGTTTAATCGCTGAAAAAAGTATGCAAAACCACCAAGCATTGTACTCCTGCTTTGTAGACTTCAAGGCGGCTTTCGACCGCGTCAACCATCAGTTACTCTCGTGAAAGTTAAAACAGCAGGGCCTGCCGGATACAATTTTAAATCCCATAATGGAATTATACACAGACACCTGGATGCAGGTAAAAATTGCTAATGGGCATCGTCTAACACGGAAGATCAATACATATGATGGATTAAAGAAGGGCTGCGTCCTGGCCCCCCACCTTTTTAATCTGTTCATAGCAGACCTAACCACAAGGTTGAATGGGATTAACGCCCACCCGCTGCTGCTAGGAACATTAAGGCTGACACATCTTTCCTATGCCGATGACGTGGTGCTCCTAAGTCAGACAAAAATAGGTCTGCAACGCCTCCTGCATGAACTGGCAGAATACACAAAATGCAATCTTCTTGAAATAAATAGCCAGAAAACAAAGATCATGATAATGACTCGTTGGCGTAACATACAGCCAGTCTTTACCATAGAAAACAAGAAACTGGAAGTTGTGGATAATTATAAATACTTGGGAGTACAGCTGGACAGTCGCCTTAACTTTTCTCTGCACTTCGATGTCTTCGAAAAAAAGGGAATAGCCCTGGTACATGCATTCAATAGTATTTCCAAGCAGCTAAAAGGCCCTTTTATTAATCCCCTTCTGACAGTCATTAACGCCAAGTTACTCTCTACAATAGTCTACGGCAGTGTGCTACATTATGGCAGAAGTGCACAGCTTCTTGACAAGATTCAAATTAGAGTTTATAAGCGGGTATTCAGTTTACCACCCAATGCCTCACCTGTGCAGGTCCGACTGGAGTTTGGCCTACAATCTCAAGCACTGCAAAAAAAGTATGAGACCATCAAATTCTGGTATGACATATGGATGAACAGGGAAACAGAAATCAACCTTGCCACGTGGGAAGCAATGCTAAATAATCCCAACTCTCAGTATGCCAAGTATTTTAAACTGTCCCTCTAGACTACAGAACTTGCATGTTTGTGGCATACTAAGCTACCGGTTCCATCATTTAAGCTGGTTGTTAAAAAAGCTCCAAATAGGCACTCGCTGGTCAACGATAAGTACATTTTCAGTCACCGAGCACATGCCTGGATGCTAATTCAATCATACAGCGTGCTCAAACCCGCAGCCTATCTGGCGTTTTCTTTTTCGGCATATGTCAAATCGAAATACCTCAGCTTAAGGATGGGTAATCTGCCGACAAACGCAGATAAATCGGACTGGAGGAAACCTGACACCAAGAAGTGTGATCTATGTGGCAACGCAAAACAAGACTTTATCCGTCTACTCTGCATTTGTCCTGCACTGGATCAGGAACAACGGCAATGGCTTAAAGCAAAGTTTATTGAACATGGAATACGTACCTGTCGTTCCGCCATTGTGAAAGTCCTGTGTGCAGCAGATCCACAATTTATCTGCAGATTAGTTAAATTTGTCATGAAGTTTGAGAGCAAAAGGGGTGTCACCGCACAAAGCTGAAATTTGAGATCATGCCGTTAATCTGAGAGTAAATAACTCCTACTTTTCACTGACATGCAAGAAATTGCACCCGCCATTCTTCCTTGCCAGTCAGTGGATACAGCGGAGGAAGATGAGTCAAACTCGCCGTTCGACAACTAGTTAATGGACATTATAAAATCAAATTGACTAGGCATTGAACATTCTTTGATAACATTTTGTTTATTAATGATGCTGAGTCTAAACTATGAATGCATATTGACCAGTTTTAAACTGATGCTATTAATTTTTTTCATTTTTTAAAAATGTTGTAATAGTTTTTATTAACTATACAATAAAGTTTTACTTACTTTACTCATCCTATCCTCGTCGCCAGTGTAGCATCAAATGAACATATATGATGCCTATGTAGCAATACAAATATAAGTTATTTTATTCGTAGAGGAAGATGACATCTAACCATCCTCCCATCTTTTCTCCAAGCACTTCTCCTCCCTATTCAATATTCTGTCATCTTATTCTGTATGACATACCTAATGTTCCATACTATTAAATAGCCCCGTTACCATACATTTCCTTGCAACCAACTGTTGTTTTGGCACAAAACCCTACCCACTAGGATTTTAGACTCTGCTTTGCACCACAAAATGATGCCTCCTCAAGTTAGGCTGAACATTGCAGAAACGTTTGCTTTTCTCTAACCTTTTCCAGCTTTGCATTTGTTCTATACTGTACAGCACACACACCAAATAAGAAAAGTTTAAAGCTATATCTTAGCCTGATACTGTGTACTGGAAGGATTCTTACTAGTATTATTATTATTATTACTAATACTTCCTATATTTATAATTATGATAATAATAATGCCATCCAGAAGCAAAAACAAGGCTTACTGAATGGGCAGTGATGATTCATCTGAATTCCACAGAATATTTAGAGTTGGTTGTGTGGGCATCTTCTTGATACCACACTGTCAAATACTGCTTTATAGGTTTGTTGAGCCACATGTGACACTTGGGGCACACCTGAAAGGGAGAGAATAGGATGCCAAAAACATTCTTTTGTTTCCATTTTCTGGTTGTTGAAATATCCTGCATTGTTTTCCCAGGTGTCTGTCTCTGGACTTGTTGTTGGTACAGTGCCTGCTTTAAACTAAATGTTAGTGTTAGATGTGGAAAGACATTGGTGATTTCCCTATCATACCTACCCTCCCTTCCCAACCCTCCGAGTCCAGGTTTAGTATGGCATGTGACATTTTGGGCCTGTTAGCACTAAGGCAAACAAGGACTACTGAAAAATTTGGTAGGTCGGGGTTGGAAATATTTAGTTGATTAGTCAGAGAGGTACTAGGTGTGACTTAAGGTGTCCCACATCTGCAAGCTAGTGCACCCCACAAAGCTGGGCCTTTATCCAGCCTTTCTCAGAAAACTGCTGGACTTGAGAAAGGATACCACACAGACTGAAAGGGCTACTCTTTGCATTTGTGACTTGTCAGAATGGCCTCAGGAGGTCAAGCTGTCTTCCACTTGAAATCCAAGAAAAAAACAATATCCATGGAAAAAAGTATCAAAATGCATAGATAATAGTTTTACAAAGTTGTTGTAAATAGTATTTGCGTTGTTGGTGAATTAAAATATAAAAATAATTTGATGATGAAATGTTTTCAGACTGAGCAGGTAATTGACTTATTAGGTGTACCCATACACCATGTTGCAAAATGTGGCTATGCTTCATATTCATAATAATTAACTTGTTTCTAAGTATTGTGTTAGCCAAGACATTTTGAGGTTACTAACATTCCATTCCATACTTTCAGCCATACATTGCTCTTTAGTTGTGTGAATCACATTTTCTTTCCCACCCAAAACACCATTTAGCATGGGGAACTTGCTCAGCCCACTTCAGTCATTGATTTATTTCACTGAATGGGCTCTTTCACAGGAAGCATATGCTTGCACAAAAAAAGCACTGACAAAGCCAAAAGTGTGTTAGACGATGTCACAGCAATTTGCATTGCAAATATTTGTTTTATCTTGAATTTCATGGCATATTTCTGCCATGTCTAAATATTCAAATTGCCCAATTTAATGTCCAATAATTTGTTGATAATGGGAGGATACATCCCCGAGCTGGCATGAGTCAAACTTTAAACCTGCACATCATAGCAGAATTTAGCAGCAACCATTTAACTTATTGAGCCATATCACAGAGACAACTATACATAGTAATGACAGGCAGCAAATTGGCTGTAGATTTATGTACAAAACACATCGAGATGGCTGGTCACACAGTCCTAATTTTCTATTTTAAGTGGACCTTTTTAAGGAAATAAAATGACATTAATTAGTTGAATGGCTGTTCACTTCAACTAGCCATTTCCTGTTATTTTTATTTGGATGGGAAATTGTGCAATCTACTTCTCAAGTCCAGCAGCTCATTAGCAAGATAGTTATCCTTTCTGGTTCATCTTATGTTTGGAGCCTCTTGAACAAAGACAACATAAAATAATTACACCAGGGGACCAGGGGAACATGGAGCTAGTCATTGACAATGGTACAATCATGAAGCAGTGTGATTCCAAAACGTATTTGCACGTGAGTCAACATTCTCAAAGTGGAAAACTAAATATATTAAAACATACAGACCTTCCTTATAACTTGTGATTTACAGAATCTTGCATTACTGATAAAGCAGATTTTGAAAATTCCAGAATGCAGAAATACTATGGGAATCCCCTGCTTACATTGTATGGAATGGAATGGGTAATAACCAGTGGCAGCCGGCATGGCCAGTGGGTGCTGGGGAGTTTGTGGGCACTGGGGGGTTGCCATTGCACGAGGGAGCATGATTTTAAAAAAATTAAAAATTACCCTTGCTGCCTGGTCCTGCATCTCTGCTCCTGCTCTCCTGCCTCTGACTTCGGGAACCGGCAGCAAGGCTCCCTCTCTTAAGCCAATTACAACGCTGCAATGCAGCATTGGTATTGGTCCGAGCACCGTGACACGGTGCTCAGGCAGGGGTGGGCATGTTCTCCATTCAGGCTGTAATACAGGCTGCATGGAGAAAGGGGAAAGTGTGCATGACTGGTTTGGGCGGCCCTCGAGGGCCAACAAAGCAGTCATTGGGCAAACCACTCCTCCCCTGCTCCAAGAGCAGTGCATCCCGCAGGCAAAGCAACACAAACATAAAATGATAATAACTGAAAGTTATTATTATTTTATGGTTTTGCTTCTTGCACTGCTTGAAAGCAGTGGGCCGACGCACCTACGCCATAGCTGAGGAGCCGCCACTGGAAGTAACAAGTGTTAGTGTACAGAATTCTGCATATTATTCCCAAATTATGTAGCTTTTTGTTGGGACAAGTTCCATCAGCTTGACCCAGAAGTGTCACCTATAGTGACATCATATGTGACATTCCCACATATTGAGTTACTTCATGCCTCTTAATACTGGTTTGGTCCGAGACCTCTACTACTCTCACCCATAAAAAGCAGTACGAGCCACTTCTAATGCGGTCCAGTTTGTAGTAAAGTTTTTAGAGTTCTTCCTCAAAGTGATACGTAACAAATGTGGGCAATTTAATAAATATCTAAGTAAAGGTGAAATATTAGCATCTCAAGGTTTAAAATACAAATAATTAAAATAAAACTGGGCTATGCCTTAATAGTATGCTTGGATGCTCATTGTCTTCTCTCTCCAATGAGGGGGCATATTACCAACAACTAGCGATAATTATCGCTATGTTGGCTTAGCGGCAATATTTTTATCGCCAAGCTGCGGCGATTTTTATCACTTAGGAACCTTGCTATTATCATGGTTTATCTCCTAAGCGATAAAAATCGGCCAAAATGCATAAATATCGCTGAAAAGTCAGCGATATTCATGCATTACCGAGCTAATGCTCTTAGCCATGTTATCCACCTACCATTGGATAACTTGGCTAAGAACTGCTCAGGGGCAGGTGTTAGCTTTTGGAGATATTCGCGCTTAGCGCGAATATCTCCAAAAGTTGGTAATAGGAGATAGCGATGTTAGCGACTGTTTCCAGTCGCTAACATCTTGGCACGCCCACTTTGCATGTCATTCGTGATAAATTTCACTGACATGCAAAGCGGGGCCCAAGATGGTCGCTATCTCCTACTAGGTGTCGCTAACTGGTGTTAGCGACAGCTAGGTAATAGGGAGATGATTTTATCTCCGCTTTCTTGGCTTTTAAAGCCAAAAAAGCGGAGATATACCCCCTTGATAATATGCCCCGATGTTCTTAGCCCATATTTATATTTCGAACGGATACTCTTCCATGTATAGAATGCATCCTTTCATTACTTTACGTAGACAAACCGGGTTATGGAAATGGGAGTGGGCACTGGCATGCACTGAGAACAAGACAAGTGTCCAGAGAGTAATGACCCCGTTGGCTGAAACTCTGCTATTGCTGTTCATATAATAAGAGGCTCAAAAGAAATGCACAGAGAACTATTTCTGATAAGTCCATGATTGTGGCAGGCAGCTTTACACCTTCCTTTTCCCTTTCATTTCTCTGTGTATGAAACTGTTCTTCTGAGAGATGTCAGAAGATGGAAAAAATAATCAGTTTCATACCGCGAGGCCGCGGCTCAGGTCACAGCTCTCACAGTCATCCTGCAATCTCGAGAGGCGTCAGACCTGCATGCTGCCGAACGCACCTCCTTTGATTTCCGAGATTCAGAGCCTGTGCTGATTAATCACCGGGGTGTTCTTCCACAGATCAGAAGCATGTACCATTTCAAAGAGCATCATGGGTTGTCTTTCCTTGCTAGTGATAGAGAAGGATTCGAAACCCCCTGATAAGCAGTTGTTCCTGTACGACCAACCTTCATAATTATCATTGTGCCTGTTGCTTGCACTTAAAAACGACATCTTAGCTGAATTTCTCACAGTGAGAATTTTCGGAATACATGCATTTCTGACACGACTCACCAAGCATGTCTGTGCCTAAACGCCTATTTAATTTCATATAGAAAAACTCCACATCTTGCAGACGTTTTTCCAGGTGGGGTCTGCTAATCAGCTCCTAGCCACAAAGTTTTTTTGTTTTAATTGCCATATTTTAGATTTTGGTATCTCAGTTGTAAATATGGAGAAATATTTTCCAAAGCTGCAAAACGTTCAAATCAGGGATGCAAGCTTCACGGGGATGAATTTCCCGGTGACAGTGACACAGACTGTACTGGCCTGCATTGTGAGTACAACATGTTAGAGTTAACACTACCTGCTTTTGCACAAAATGGACCACCCAGGAACAGTGGAGACCTTCACACCATGGACTGGGAGGCTGCTGAGACATGGAGGGGTGAGGGTTGTCTTTGATCTTTGGGTGACTGTTGCTTCTACCTTGCATAGAGTTTGTTATCAGAATCAGGGGATAAGTATGGTGCTGATGTCTTGCTTGCCTGTGACGCAGAGAAACCAAGCACAGTTGCTATTTTGAAGCAGCATGAAGAATCAGAAACAAACTCATACCTTTGTAAATATTAGAAAGGGAAAATGCAAAAACGTTAGTTTCCCTTGCTTGTGGGCTGTCGCCAATAGCAGATTAAGGGCCAGATGTAGGTCGGCCAATACCGGTCGGTAACGGCCCAAAATCGGTAAAATCGGCCGTTACCGAGCGGTATTGCGAGAATGAGATGTAGGTGCCAAAAAGAAACCGAATCGGTGAATATCAATCGGTAAAATTCCGACTCGGAAATAACCAAGTCCATATTTACCGAATCGGTATTCACCGATCGGATAAATACTGACTCGGTATACACCGAATCGGGAAATAAGGAATCGGAAAACATGGCCATTGAGATGTAGGAAAGGGAAAAATTACCGATATCATCCAAATTCGGTATTTCTGAGTCGGAATTTAACATGGACTGAAAGGTGGTGGTAACCATGTGGATGCTATAAAAAGGCTCCCAAAATGCAACCCTCCAGTCAAAATGGCTGCACTCTATGTGATAGCGAGGAGGCGAAGGCTACAGGCTGCAGGACTGAGGGTATGGCAAAGGGAGGAGCAGGTGTGCAGGCAGAGGATCACTCTGTTCCAATTGACTGAGCCTGAGATACTCCAGAGGTACAGGCTGCACCCCAATACCATCATGGACCTAATAAGGGACCTCCACCCATACCTGGATCATCCAACACCCAGGGCCCACGCCATCCCTCCCCATGTCCAGGTGCTGTGCAGCATACACCTGCTTGCCTCTTGGAGCTACCAGAGTGTGATAGCTGCAGTAGGAGGAGTATCCCAGAGCTGTCTGTCCCGTTTCTTCAGGAAGTTCCTGGATGTCATGACTCAGAGAATGGGAGACTACATACAGTTCCCTGACACACCTGCGGAACTTGCCAATACTAAAACAGACTTCTATGGACTGGCTCACTTCCCGCATGTGATAGGCTGCATTGATGGCACCCACATTCCCCTATGCCCACCTGCAGCCACGGAACACATATACAGAAACCGTAAGTCTACGCACTCCATCAACGTGCAGGTGATATGCAATGCAGGGAACATCATCACCGACATAGTAGCTAAATTTCCAGGGACCACGCACGACTCCTACATATTCCAGAACAGTGGAATATACAGACGGCTACAGAATGGCGATTTTGGAGATGGTTATCTGCTAGGTAAATATGTAGCACACACCCTGAAATGTATTTCAGCTCCATGTGGAATGTGTATGAAACCCATGTACCTCTTGTTCTCTCCCAGGTGATAGTGCATATGCCCTGCGTTCCTTTGTGCTGACACCGTACCTGAACCCAACCAACAGAGCAGAAAGGCGATACAATGTTGCTCACAGGTCCACCCGCAATGTTGTGGAGAGAACCTTTGGACTCCTGAAGAGCAGGTTCCGTTGCCTCCACAAAAGTGGAGGTGCGCGACAGTACACCCCCCTCCTGTGTTGCAAAATTATAGTGACCTGTGCCATATTGTACAATCTTGCGACCAAGGAAGGCACAGAGGTGGAGTTGACACATCGTGAGAACATAGATGAGGACCAAGAACATGCAGATCCCCAGGCAACAGGGCCAGCCGCAGTAGATGGCAGATTGAGACGGACTGAAATTACACAACGCTATTTCTAGGTAAAGTATGACACACACACAGGTATACTTCCGGACATGAGTAGTTTACTCTGCACTACTTCATGATGGTCACATGACTGTACTTCAATGTCACTGCCCGCATAAAACATGTTGCTGTCACTGTGTGCAGTAGAGTCAAATCCCTGCATAGTTCAGTTCTTTTGTCCTCGCACCACATTGCGGGACTTAGCTGCCTGTCCTTCAGGTTCCCTGATGGTGCCTGACTCACCATGGCTGTGCTTGCCGCTCCTGCGCACCTCCTGGACAGGTGTACTGGAGCCACTCCTGCTGGTTGACCCCTCAGTCTCCTCCACACCCGTGTCACCAGCATTGCCTAGGTTTGAGGTCAACATCTGCTTCATTGCAGAGGTTACCCTACCCATGCCCCGGGTTAAGTCAGTGCAGCAGTGCTCGATTGCCTCCTGCATTGAGATGGAGCGTCTGCAGAGGAGAGCTGTGTTGGCAGCGAACCTGTTCATGGCCTTGGTCTGTTGGCGCATGTACTGCCGTTCCCTGGCACGCTGGAGATGTTCCCTATCAAGCTTGTCAGAGAGGACCCCCATGTAGGTAGAAATGTCAGAGATCCCCTGTGCTATCAGGTCCAGGCTAGTAGCCATTTGGGTAATGCCCTTGTCCATGTTGGACATTGTTGCGCTCAAACCGTGCACCTGCCGCTGCATGGCTTGCAGCGATTTGTCCTGCTGCAGTTGCACCTTCACCATCGTGCCCTCCAGCCCACAGAACACGCTCTCACCATCCTGGCCCTCCCCACCATCACGTGCCCTCCTGCCAAGGACAGTAGTGCGCGCTGAGCCTGCAGACACAGTTGGTCTTGGCCTGTCAGGCACTGGCGCACTCTTCTGGGGGACATCTTCCTCATCCTCTGAATCAGAGGTCTGCAGAATCCTCTGCGGGGGCTCCACCTGGCTACTTTCCCCTCCCGGCATGGGCGTGTTTGTGAGGTCTGGAGACCCAAACAACAGAGGGGACATTGGGATTGGTGTAGTGGGTGGGTCTGGTGATGAGGGGTCCTGGGTAGGGTCGTCTCCACCTTCTCCTGCGCTGTGACGATTTTTCCTTTTTTCTTTCTCCCCTCTTTTAGATGGTGCTGCCCTCTCCTCCCTCGGCGGTGCAGAGCTGCGTGACGACTCTCCTGTGGAATGAAATTGACATAGTGTCAATGCTGTAGTTTGACTGTGTGTTTTTCTTAATTAAATGGTCTGCACACCTTTGCACAGTCCACATTGCTTGTTTGGGGATGTGTGGGGCATGCCTTGCTGAGTCATGTGTGGTGTACTTTGCTTCTGTGTGTGCATGACTACGTCTACCATGATGCATTGCAGCAATAATTTCTGACCTCTCCTGCTAAGTCATGTGTGTACACAGTGGGGTGCAGGGTTGGGATATGCTACGAGATCTAAAGGCTTTTGTTCAGTTTAGACTCGGGTGCACTGCCTGTTCATACGCACAGCGGTTTCAAATGATGTAATTACAGGTGCAGATCGGCGAGTGGACAAACCTTAAACCACTCGGACTAAGTAGACAAACTTGCCACTTAACTAACTGAAAAAAGGGGTTGCCGATGCACTCAAACACAGTGATTAGATTGTTAGGTAACAATACAACAAAATTATAACAACATCAATGGCAGAAGTAATCCAACAGAACTCCAATGAAGGGTAACTCGTGGAGGCTTTATTGCAGTATACAGCCAGCCGACACGTGTTTCATCGCACTCGCGATTCCGACCCAGCCGGGCCCTTGACCGAAAATACTCGGTATGAGTATGTATGCTGACAAGTAGGGTTCGAAATTATGTTAGTACTGTAGCCGTTTCTTTAAGGCTCGGAGGTCTCCGTATTTGATAGCTCCAATATTGTGGGAAACATCGAACAGGATACTGTTCTGTTGATCGGTTCGATCTTCGTTAAGATGCCGGGTATGGTTCTAAAACGACGGGATACCCCAGGCTGTGTGCAGCTCTGGAGCGACGTGTAGCGCTTTCTGACCTCCGAGCTGTGTTCCGAGTATTTTCGGTCAAGGGCCCGGCTGGGTCGGAATTATCACCAGCTGAGCGACCTTCTGACTTTGACACAGCCATCTAGCCCTGAGGAATCGCGAGTGCGATGAAACACGTGTCGGCTGGCTGTATACTGCAATAAAGACTCCACGAGTTACCCTTCATTGGAGTTCTGTTGGATTACTTCTGCCATTGATGTTGTTATAATTTTGTTGTATTGTTACCTAACAATCTAATCACTGTGTTTGAGTGCATTGGCAACCCCTTTTTTGCAGGGTTGGGATAGGTGGGGGTGCATGTGGGTGCATGCCTCTTACCTTGTTTTTGGCTGATTTTGCTGTGCTATCCAGGTCTCCAATCCCGTGGATGCATTCAGACTCCATGGTGGATGCAACTTGCTCCTCAATTGGTGTAAGTTTTGGGGCTTTGGCCCTGCCACCTCCTGTCAAACCAGCATCCTTGTTCTGTCCTGCTATCTTCTTCTTGGTGACTATGCGCAGGTCATACCACCGTTTCTTGATATCCTCAATAGTGACTCCTATGGCATTCACTTTGCGCTGAATTGCTAGCCAGATGTTACGCTTCACAGTCTCTGCAACATGCAGAGACTGCCTCCCAAATATTTGGCTGTAGTGGCTGACAATCTCATCCACAGCCACCTGTAGTTCCTCTGGGCTGAACTTCTGCTTCCTTTTCCTCTCAGCAGCTTCCTTCTGTCCTTCCTGTGCCTCCATTCTCTCAGTCTGCTTTCCTGTGGATGCTGTGCTCCTCTCTCCTCTGCAGATTTGAGTGTTCAGTTGGTTTCCACCTGCATGGGTGTGGCCACTCCCAGGTACTGGGGTGGGGTGCCTCTCTCTCATTGGTTGGATTCACAGGGCCTTGGCTGTGGGGTGTGTAGGCTCTCCCTGATTGGTTGACAGGCTCACATGGCATCTTTCAAACTCCCAAATTGGTATTTACCGAATCGGTAAATTCCGAGTCGGTGAAATCCGAGTCGGAATTTTCCGATTCGGTGATTCCCATTCATTCCTATGGGCAATGTGGCCCATGGGTTTGCTTGGGTTTCACCGACTCGGATTTTACCGACTCGGTCATTTCCGAATCGGTAATTAACGATTTTTTTTTACCGAGTCATACCGAGTCGGTAACTTTTACCGGATTATTAGCTACATACCATTTACCGATTGGGGAATACCGATTCGGTATGAGTCGGTATTTTCCATTCGGTAAAAGGAAATTACCTACATCTGGCCCTCAGTGTACAATCTGTAACAATGCTGAGACTTGCATAATACTCTGGGTCACCTCACCCTTTGAAGTAGCCACACCGCAGCTGATAATAGTGGTGTAATCTACTGATGAGGCACAAATAAGCCGAACGCAGTCTCGTGTTAATTGGGTTCTCTCTCAAAGGGGAGTGTGCCTAGATGCAATTATTTATGCTTTTACCACAGCATCATTCATTAAGGTAGCTCGGACTGTAGAGGTCATACTTTGCATGACTGTCTTTTTTCTATGTGATATAGTTTACAATTTAGAAAAAATGGCAACTTTTAGTGCAGCCTATGAAGGTAATTAAAGTACTTGAATTCTAAGGGAAAGTGAGCTGTCGTTTGGAGAATCTTTATATTTAAAGGGGAGAGGGCTCTGCACCCATTTTCCAATGTGTCTTGGTTCCACCCAAAGGCACAATTTTCTAACTAGCATGCTGTAGTGCTGGATTACCAGGACATGTATCACCTCCTACGCTCATTCAATAAGTACAGCAGCAAGGAGATGATTTGCTGCAGCACAGAGGTACCAGATCCAGTGCAGCCATTGCTTCAGTTGGGTTAAACCCTCTGTGGTTTCTCCAGCTACTTTCTGGAGATGTCTGTTGATGGGAAGACTCATATCTCATACAGAGATCTGGGGGAAACTAAGTGGTTAATTGATATCCTCTGGACCACTGAAAAGGGATTACAAGCTAGTTTTCCTTTGAGGAATGTGTTGATCTTGAGGGGTGCAACAGAAAATGCCATTTAACCTTGAGCAAACTCAATGGAATGAGATGTTCTGCTTCATCCTTAAAAATGGCCTCCTTAAGAAGTTATGCTAGACCTGGCATCCTTGGTGTGGTTTCCCCTGACTTTTTGCTTCCTGACCTCCTGTTTTGCTGTCTTCATTTTTTCTGGCCTTAGTATTCTGGGCACTTTAACACTTCTAACCAGTGCTAAAGTGCATGTTCTCGTTCCCTAAAATATGGTAACATTGACCTATCCACAATTAGCAATTGTAATTTACTTATAGCTCTCTAGTAAAGTGCACCACATGTGTCCAGGGCCTGTAAATTAAGTGCTACTAGTGGGATTGCTAAAACAACAGTTGATGGGCAGAATGCAGAACAATGTCGTACATTCACCCCAGTACAGAGATCTGGGCCTAAATCCATTGTTTTTTTGCTCACCATGCCATTCCAGTTTGAACCCAGCCGTATGCAAAGCAGTCCTGATCCTGTGCCTAATGGGAACAGTCCAGCCCGAACTGCCAAGCCAGGTCCTCCCTGGACTGGAAAAAAGCATCCTAGGACTGGTTGTGGAGTTTCACCCCTCTTTAGCCAGGATAGCTTGATTCCAGTGGCATGGAGAGCACTGGAACCACGTCTGGGCATACCCTTATCACTCGGGGTGACACATGCAAA
This sequence comes from Lissotriton vulgaris, assembly GCF_964263255.1. Lineage (NCBI taxonomy): Eukaryota > Metazoa > Chordata > Amphibia > Caudata > Salamandridae > Lissotriton > Lissotriton vulgaris. Next base: position 276,293,184 of record NC_141696.1, read on the forward strand.
AACAACAGTTGATGGACAGAATGCAGAACAATGTCATACATTCACCCCAGTACAGAGATCTGGGCCTAAATCCTTCGTTTTTGCTCACCATGCAATTCCCATTTGAACCCAGGAATATACAAATCAGTCTTGACCCTGTGCCTCATAGGAACAGTCCAGCCCGAACTGCCAAGCCAGGTCCTCCCTGGACTGGAAACAAGCATCCTAGGACCGGTTTCAGGGTTTCACCCCTCTTCAGTCAGGATAGCTTGATTCCAGTGGCATGGAGATCACGGGACCCACATCTGGGCATACCCGTACCACTCTGGGTGACAAATGCAAAAAGAAAAGTTGATGGACTGAATGCAGAACAATGTCATGCATTCACCCCAGTACAGAGATCTGGGCCCAAATCCATCGTTTCTTTGCTCACCATGCCATTCCCGTTTGAATCCAGCCATATGCAAGTCAGTCTTGACCATGTGCCTCATGGGAACAGTCCAGCCTGAACTGCCAAGCCAAGTCCTCCCTGGACTGGAAGCAAGCATCCTAGGACCGATTTTGGGGTTTCACCCCTCCTCAGCCAGGAAAGCTTGATTCCAGTGGCATGTAGAGCATGGGACCCACGTCTGGGCATACCTGTACCACTTGGGGTGACAAATACAAAAACAACAGTTGATGGACAGAATGCAGGACAATGTCATACATTTTCCCCAGTACAGAGATCTGGGCGTAAATCCTTAGTTTTTTTGCTCAGCATGCCATTCCCGTTTGAACCCAGGAATATGGAAATCAGTCTTGACCCTGTGCCTCATGGGAACAGTACGCCCGAACTGCCAAGCCAGGTCCTCCCTGGACTGGAAACAAACTAGGACCTGTTTCAGGGTTTCACCCCTCTTCAGTCAGGATAGCTTGATTCCAGTGGCATGGAGATGAATGGACCCACGTCTGGGCATACCCGTACCACTCGGGGTGACAAATGCAAAAACAACAGTTGATGGACAGAATGCAGAACAATGTCATACATTCACCCCAGTCCAGAGATCTGGGCCTAAATCCATTGTGTTTTTTGCTCACCATGCGATTCTTGTTTGAAACCAGCCATATGCAAATCAGTCCTGACCCTGTGCCTCCTGAGAACAGTCCAGCCCGAACTGCCAAGCCAGGTCCACCCTGGACTGGAAACAAGCATCCTAAGTCCGGTTTCGGGGTTTCACCCCTCTTCAGCCAGGATAGCTTGATTCCAGTGGCATGGAGAGCACAGGACCCACGACTGGGCATACCTGTACCACTTGGGGTGACAAATGCAAAAACAACAGTTGATGGACAGAATGCAGAACAATGTCATACAGTCACACCAGTAAAGAGATCTGGGCAAAAATCCATCATTTTTTTGCTCACCATGCCATTCCTGTTTGAACCCAGCCATATGCAAATCAGTCTTGACCCTGTGCCTCTTGAGATTGCAGCTCTGGTTCCGCAACCCACTTCACTAGACCTTTAAACATGCCAGGTCAACTTGACAAGTTAACCCTCTTCCCAGGACTAAACCTTCTATTTTAATACATTTAAGTCTCCCTAAGGTAGGCCGTATGCCACCCTAACGTCATGGTGCAGTGTATTTATAACATTGGGCATGAACTTTTAAAGTTTTACATGTCCAGTTACTCAAAAACTCTTAAATTCATTTTTCACTAATTCAAGGACTTTCTCTCCGGTGGGTTGACATTGGGTTTTCCTTACCACACTAAATGTAATTCCCAATTGGTAAAAGATGGACTTATCAAGTTTGTGTCTCTGGACTTACAATTTAAAATCTCAACTTATGGTAAAGTTTGATTTTAAACTGCATGTCTGAAAGTGCCACTTTTCAAACTTTGACATTTTCATACTTTTACTATTCTGTGCCTACCGCCTGTCTCTGAATACACATGTAGGGTGGGTGACAGCTGATCCTTGTGCAATTTTGGGAAAAATCAGGACCTGTGTGCAGTTTACCCCCACTTTTTGACCCCATTTTGACTACTACGTGCTGGTTTTCCGACTCTGATTGTGACATGGGCTCTGCTAACCAGCCCCAAGGTCTGTATTCTGTGTAAAAGTTCATAGTAATTTGGTATATTTACAGGCCCCTGTAAGTCCCTTGTATATAATAAGGCAAGGAGGATTCGAATTACCTGTAAGGCCCTAGTATAAAATAGGGCAGGGAAATTTAGAGGCCAAGTAGCCTTGATGCACTGTGGTGTGTAAGACTGTGGTGCCAGATGTCATGTTAGAAGCCAGCCCTGCCTTGCAGGCCGCTTTTAAATTGAAATAACATGCACATTTGACTTTACATTTAAAGGTACTTCTGACGTAAGAATCTACCTTATTTTTGCATGTACATCACCCCTAAGGTATACCCTAGGTGCCCAAGGGGTAGGGTGCCTTGTAACTTCAAGCAGGGGCATTGTAAAATATGTTTTATAAGCCCTCTTGAAGGAAAGATTGCCAATTTAGTATTTTTCCATTATAGTGAATGACTCAAGAGGCTAACATTGAAATATTTTACTTAAGTATAGGTATTGATAGGACCCACTTCAGTATATATATCAAACTAATAGTTGAAATAAATCCAAGAACTTGTGTCTGTTAGACTTATATCTATGACAGAAAATACATTATTAAACTTTTGTTTTAGTAAACCAAGATCCAGTCTTCCAGATGTTCTTTCCTGATTGGCCAGCCTTTTCCCAGGCTGGTGAGGCTGCTTTATTGTGGGGAGTTTCTACTGGGCAGATAAGTACAAGCTGCAGAGCAGGTGGCAGTATGGGGTTGAGGAGTAGCCAAACTGGTCTTAAAAGGGAGAGTTACGTTTTAGAAGAGCACAGGCTGACCCAGACATCCTGCCACACAGGAGCCTCTGTAATCAGATTAGGGAGAAGGATGGAAGGGAAGGGTGTAGGAAAATTAACCACACCTGTAGGTTGGGGCAGACTGATCCAGCACCTCTGGAGAGACTTTCTCCATTTTGGATTTCGAGAGAATGGTGCCTTCTGAGGCAAGAATATGCCACACTTTAGAGGAAGTGGTCGTACATCTGGGTGGCACCCTACATCCCATTGGTCAGGGTTGTCTCCCTGTTCGATGCCTGGGAACACTGGATAAATATGGAAGAACTGCACAGCTGCAAAGATCTGCTGCCTGAAACTACAATTAGAAGAAGGACTGCCATGTTGGATCTGGATTTGCACCCAAATGACTGCACTCTGAAAGGACTTCACCCATTGCACATTCTAGTAAGACAGCCCTCATGACTTTACCTTGCTATAAGAAGGATTAAGGAGTGGACTCCCTGCAAGCTACACGTTAACAGAGCCCACCTGCTTCATCTCCACCAAGAGACCACAGCCTGGAGAGCATCCAGTGGACGTTTAAGGATTTGGCCAGGTGCATTGTGGGCAATGTATTCCAGACATTTCAAGGTCTATCTAGGAGATTCCATACCCTTGGATTGGTGTATTATGTTATGTTATGTTATGTTAAAAGACATTTCTTAAGCGCACTAACACCGATTGGTTTCTTGCCGCTGTCAGTGATAGAGGGAATGACCAGGGAAGCAGGCGACCGAGATTTATTGGAATGCTTGCTGGAAAAGCCAGGTCTTTAAGGCTTTCCTGAATAATAGAAGGTCAGAGCAGAGACGGATCTCCAGAGGGAAGGTGTTCCACGGCCGTGGGGCCAGTGAACCGAATCTGCAACCGCTCGCACGTTTGCGCTTAAAAGATGGTATCTGAAAAAAGCCTTGATTGACCGAGCGCAGATTTCTAGCCGGGGCATACTTTATAATAAGTCTCTCAATGAATTTGGGACATTTGCAGTGTAGGGCTTTAAAAATCATGCAGCTTGCCTTGAAGGTACTGCGCTGAGCCACAGGGAGCCAGTGGAGTGTAGTCAGGAGTGGGGTGGCAGGTTGCCATCTGGGCTGATTTAAAATCAGTCTAGCTGCATGGTTCTGCACCATCTGGAGGCGTTTCAGAAGGTACAGAGGCAGGCCCAGATAGATCGAGTTCGCGTAGTCTAAATGGGAGATCACAGTGGCGATCACCACCTGCGTCAGGGCCTCCCGGGTGAGAAGACGGCGGACCTTCCGGATTTTCCTCAGTTGGAAAAAGCCCTTGGAGACTACCTGACCTACTTGTGCTTTGAGAGATAAGTCACTGTTCACAATGACTCCCAGTGTCTTTGCTGAGGTAGAGGGAGTATTAGACACTTTGAACCCTGAAGAGAAACTTCAGAATGAAGTTCCAAATGTTTGGAGAAGTTTGGAGAAACTTTTGGAAAAAGATACATAAACTGACTGACTTGATATCGAGAGTTAAGCTGGCTATCTTCATCCTTGACCCAGACTCGATGTCACGTTCATCCAGCTGAAAGCTCCTGACATCCAGGGTTTGACCGGGGTCTCACAAAGAAGCAATCTGACAATCCTGTATCAAAATCGGCCTGCTAGGGGGGACCACTCAATATCAAGAGAAAATGATCCACAAATATTTATAGGTGCGAAGGTAAAATTTTGACCGAGGCCTCTCGCTTAGTTTATCCAACCAGGGCTACTTTGGGGTCAGCCTCAAACTTTGACTTTGTCCCAGTCAAGTATGACTAGATGTTCCTAGGTGGCGCTATAGGTTTTTAAGCCTTAGAAATGCTCATTCTTTAAAAACTTTAAAAAGTCAAATCTCTGTTCTCCTTCTTTAAATTTTTGTCATTTTGGTGTCTATTTGTTCTTAAAAATATAGTCTATTATTAGGTTTCGACCTGGCGAGGGGCACGTAGTGCCCCTCCCAGATCGAAAACTTTTGTCTTCCATAGGGATGTTTGGACCGCCTCTGTTTCCAATTAGCTAGCTCCATAAATGGAGACTAGCCATTGGGAGACAGAGGCTGTCAATCACGCTTTCTTACGAAAACGCGATTCGGGGGCGTTTCACTGTCTTTTTTTAAGTCCCGCCCCTTTGTCCTGGGCCGCGCTGTGATTGGCTGCCGGCCCGGGACACCCCCGTGACGTCATTCCCCGGGCCGTGCTGTGATTGGCTGGCCGGCCCGGGACCTGACTTGTTTTTCAATGGCTGCAAATAACAGCAGTAGTTGCCTAACGCACTTAATCGGATACCAGTTGGCCAGAGGTGCCCGATGAAATTACCCTTGTTAAATCCTTATCAGTGCAAATCAGTTTACATGTCCACTAAAATTTCCTCAGATCAGTGTGCTTAGCCTCGTACACATTCGGGTCCTTTAAATAGTCACACAATATCTATTGCAACGACCACAACTCTGCAAATCAGAGTATACGAGTGCACATTTCTACCAAACAGCGCCTAACGGTAGAGCGAATATTTTCCCGGAAACGTAATTTACAAATCGAATTTCTTTTCACATAAATTTAATACAGCAGGGATTCACCAAACTCTGTACGCCAATGTGACTTTGCTCTGAAATGAACCAGGGGCGAAAATCGCAAACCTCCTCCTTTCTTTTGCTTGAAAATATACCGTACTAAAAGAACAGCCGCCCATGCGCCCTCTCCCCTTCCACGGGCAGCAGTACACCGGGTTAAAAATCACCAGCTGTCGGGGGGTGAGAGCTTCGGACATTTTTGATTAGTGACCCTGCGAGCCAATGATCTCTGCTGAAGTCTTGTGCCCCACAGCCAATGGCTGGGAGTCTGGGGTGCTCGTGGGCTGGGCTCTGCCGAAGTGTACTGCTGCCTGAGAGGAGGAAGCGAGCGAGATGAACCTGTCAGGTCTGAAGGGAGAGCGGGGCGACGAGGGCTGAACGCCGAGGAGAGGGCTCCTTTCCCGGGGCCAGGCATGGTGCGCAGGGGCTGAGAGCGGGATGTGTGCCCTGCGGAGCAGGTAAAGGGACTGCGGAAGGGCGCGCCGGGGCTGCGCGCCGACGGGGCAGGAGTCTTATGCAAGCTTCTCTTGAGAGGAGGGGTGCAGGACGCAGCTGCTTTGACAAGGGGAGGGGGTGGCACGTTGCGTTGTGCTTTGTGGGGGCAGGTTAATGAACTGCAGTGGGTAAGGCTGCGGCGGGTCAGGAGTCCACTACTTCTGCGGGTTGCATCATATTGAAGATATTCTGCAAAAGGGGAAGGGGCTGCGCCAAACAATCTCTGTATGGTCGGAGTTAGTTGAAGAGGCAAAAGAAATCGGAGCTCATATAGGATAGGAGAACTGTATCAGATTTATATGGGAGATGCATAAAGAAGCCACTCTTATTGAGTCGGGGGGGGATGTAAGAGACCTATGCGGGAGCAGGTAATGAGGTTAGTGTTAGCATTGAACGGTGACCTGTTCTTAAATGGGACACGCGTCCTGCACCTTTACAGGACTAGGGGCATAGTTCACGTTGGTCAACGATGATGGTCTTGTTAAATTTTGTTTTTGCTTTTTCAGCCTCGCCTTTGTGCAACATGGCAAAAAAAAAACCCACTGGCATTGCTAAATAGTAATACTGTGTGAATTTGTCAATGTTTTTTAAAATATATTATACAGCAGCAGTGCATCTGCTGTGTAGCATAATTGAAAGTAAAAAAAAAACGCTATCATGCGGCCAGCATTTACAGCCTTATTGTGTTTTTTCCTGTTCAGCAGTCAAAGGAGAAACATGGTCTTAGTGCTTGTACTGCTAAACTGGGTATTGATGGAATGTTTGGGAAAAAATGCTAGTCTACTGAAGGTGCCGGGCAGTCACTCTTAAATAAAATTAATGGTTCAAGATCTACCAAGCATTTTAACAGTTGCAAACAATCCAGTTTGGCATTTGCAGCTGTGACGTGCTTTTCCTTATTCACTAATTCCATTTTAGGGGTCAGAACATTTTTTCATACACCTAAAATGGGATTTCGATGGGTACTAAAATGGTATATGGAGGGGCGTGTTCTAAGCATCTTCAAATGATGTATCTATGTTTTGCATCCAAAATATGGGTGCAAAACATTGATATTTTACCAACACCTTGAAGAAGATGGTAACCAGTTTGCAAAAGGGGAGGGGGACTCTTTAGGATCCCTTCTCCTTTGTGAGTGTTTTAAAAAAAAAGTTTTAAGAGGAAGAAATTGTCTACTGGCTATTTCTGAACAAAAAAAAGTCCTTTTTCCTTTAATGAAAACGGGCTCCAATAAAAAACAAGCATTTGCAATGCAACGGTTTTGCCTTTGGAAAAGTTTGAGCTATTGGCATTGTAAATGACAAAATTTGTATTTATGTGTTGGTTTTGAAAACAGATAAATAAATGGCATTGTCATTTACATTGCCAATAGCTCTAACTTTTCCAAAGGCGAAACCGTTGCATTGTAAATGCTTGTTATAAATTGGAGTTGTATTTTTTATTGTGTGTTGTGTTTATTTGTTTAATGTATTGTTTTTTATATGCTTTATACACCTATCTGCTAAGTTGCGCCTGCCTGTTTGTTGCCAGCTACCAAGTATTGGGCAAATAAGTAATTTACTGAGACCTGGACTGACCCTTTTATTATGTTGGTGGTCTTATTACCAGTGGTAAGTCACTACTAATCAATACTAACAATCCACTTTCCAACATTTGCTGGGCTTTGTGCAGTCCCTCTAGACAGGCACACATAATGGAAGCCTAGGTGTCTTGATGAACTTTAATTGGCCGTTGTCTGGCTTGATGGGTGGCGGAGCTAAGCACAGCCCCACTTGCCCTTGAATAGACTGTGCCCTGTTTCCACATAGTAAGCATAACAACCCTTTATTGTCACTCCATGCAGCTTGGAGCCTGGGCAGGGGATTCCCTGCACTTCAGAAACACTGTCTAGAATCTTCTCTCCCTTTCCAGAACCTGAGCACCAAAGTAAATACATTCAGAACCTCAGACACCATCACTTCAGTACACGACTGGACCCGAAGGAATGCTGTGCTGCTACAAGAACTCCCACTCTGCTGGACTGTTATTCTTCAGGACTTCTGCATTGCAGTGCTGACCTGCTGATTGCTGCCCCATAGCCTGGATGTTGGAAATTGGGATATTAGTAGTGGTAAAAATATATATATACCACTAGTAATTAGGCCACTAACACAGACTAGGGCTTAGATTAGGTCTCAGAAAAGTTTTCCCTCGCTCAACCCTTGGCAGCTTGGCTTCCAGTAGCCAGGCTTAACTTCAGAGACAGATATGTAAAGCATTTACAAACACCAATTCATTAAATACTGAATAAACACAATAAAAAATGCAATGTAGGGAACCAGAGCTATTCATTTCTTAAGATAAGCACCACATAGCACATAGAAACCTATAGCACCTATTGGGACATCTGGTAAAGGTAGACCAGGACAAAGTCAAAGTTTCAGGCTAACTGTGATGGAGCCTTGCATGGCTATCCCTCAAGGTGGGCCTCGGTCAAACTTTTACCTTCGGACTTAGAAACGTTTTTGATTCTTTTTTTGATGCTCTTCACAAGTCTGGGTACAATGAGGGCTCGCCAGCTTGTTTTCCAGGGAGCTCCCAGTCAAACCCTGGAAGTCAGACCTCCAAAGCTTTTCAGCAGGACAAATCAGCGGTGCAGGCCGGCTCACGGTTGAAGTTTGCCGGCTTGGCTCTCGCGGTTGAGTCGGTCCCCCACTGGAGTTTTTTTCCAAAGTTGCTCCAAAGTACTCCAAACTTATGAAACTTCTTCCTGAAGTTCCTCTGGGGGTACAAAGCAAACACAAAGAAATGATGGACGGAGTGCTGAAACAGACACTGGTCCCCAGTCACAGATCTGGGTTGAATCCATTATCCTTCTTTAGCTCACTTCGCCACCCCAGATCAGACCCAGCTAAAAAGGCAAATCTGTCTTGACCCTGTGCCTCATGGGAATAGTCCAACCTGAAATGCCAAACCTGGTCTTCCCTGGACCTGAAACAAACATCCTCAGACCAGTTTCGGGGTAACACCTCACATCAGCCAAGCTAGCTTGTACCCAAGGGACCCACGTTTGGGCATACCCTGCCAACTTAGGGTGTACAAAGCAAACACAAGGAGGCGATGGACTTCGGAGCGTGAAACTTTTCAGACATTTACACTTAGTCACAGATCTGGGTTGAATCTATCATTGTTCTTTAGCTCACTTTGCCACCCCATTTCAAACCCAGCCATATGCAAATCTGTGTGATGTTTTCCTTATGTTCCTGTTTTAAGTATTGCACAAGTTGAGCCTGACTACTCTATGCCAAGCTACCAGAGGTGAGAACAGGCTAATTTAGAGTGTGTATCTGACTTACTTTAACTAGGATTGTGGTTCTTGGTTGGACTAGGTACATATACCTCAGACAACTATAAACCACATTTTTAACAAGTACATATCTCTCATTTTTGCTGACATGCTGACAAAGGCAAGTTGATTTGTCTACCTATACTTTTCAGTGAGTTTTATCTGTCTCTGTTGATAGAGTTCTGAATCAGTGACATTCTCTGCTGCTCCTGTGGTAGTAAAGAAGCACTGTGGGTCTACGTTCTGCAGTGCCTTCTTGCTTACTGTCAGATTGTTACTTGAGGGAAAGCTGCTCAAAGTGTTGAGTCACACAGTGGTTCCCGTGGCAGCTGTTGATTTTGTGACGAGGACAATTGGGATCCCTCTGATTCTCAGCTGGGCATTAGTGCTTCTTTGATTCATCTCAGATGGCCAGCAGCCCAAGAGGAGATTGCAACACATCTGAAAAAAAGAGGTTTAGACCTTTAGGTGAGTTGTGATGTCACAGAGATCAATTGTATAGCCTTCCTTAGAGAAGGTTGCTTGTATACCACTAGCACAGGGCTAACTTATCTTATAAGTATAGCACGTTACAAATGATGACGACAAGAGCGATCAGATGTTTTTTAAGTTGTGCAATGAATGAGGTATTTTGAGTGTGTTAGCGCACGCAGGTCACTCTGTGCTGGTAAATTATATGTGTTACCTCTGCAAGGTATTTAATGGGTGTGTATGGGAGGGTCTTTCGGGTCAGCCACTGCCAGAGTGCCTACTGCAACCATTCTGAAATCTGTCCTGTGGTGGTAAAAATAACACAGACTACATTTGGTCAAAACAGCTGAGTACAAACACGCTGTGTAGATGCATGATTTATTTATGTATTTAATTTATTGCATTTCTAGAGCGCACTGTCACCTGTCAGGCATCCTGGCGCTAATAGAGAGTTGACATAGCCTACCTGCTTCAGAACCTACTGAGCCCTAGATCTTAGGAAATAACCATGTTTTTAACTTCCTTCTAAATGGCAGGAGATCACTAATTTGTCTCAGCTCAAAAGGTAGTGTGTTCCAGAGCTTTGCAGCTGCGACCTCAAAGGATCTACCACCAGCTCTAACTTTTTTAAATCTAGGGATTTTTATCAGTTTTGCCCCAGAAGAGCGTAATGTTCGAGCAGGAACATACCACTCAAATTTGTGTTGCTAGGAGGTAGAGCCCATTCCATGTAAGGCCTTTAATACCAGGCAGAAGATTTGAACTGGATTCTTTGTTTCACAGGCAGCCAGTGTAGCTGCGCCAAGGCCAAGGAGGCAGAGGACCTTCTAGACCAGCCTAATGCTAATTTAGCTGCAGTTGACTGTAACCTCTGCATCCTAGCAAGTAAAAACTTTGGTGACTCGAGGAGAAGGGCATTGCAGTAATCAACTCTGCTAAGTACCGTGCTCTGAACTATCAAAGAGCGCGTCAGAGGAGGCAGCAAAGGAAGAATCTTCCGAAGAGAGCGGATAATAGCCAGGCAACAACCCACTACTTTTGTCACATGTGCCTCCAAGGTGAGATTACAGTCAAATGTCACCCCTAAATTGCGGACTGACTTCACAGGCTGAACCAAGTTGGAGGGATCAGAGGGCCAAAAGCTGCTGGCAACCCAGAGCGGATCCTTTCCGGAGCCTCGATGACTACTCATAGTATGGCCTGCTGGCCGCCAGCGGCCCGGCAAGCATGCCTTGGTGGCCCGTGGACCTTGAAGACATTGCACCTGTGCTCTCTCTCTTTTTTTTAAGTGTCAGGAAACACCCCGCAGCGGCGCTGACTCCGAGAGACTGCTCTAGGGGGGCAGGGCGATAGTCAGAGTGAAGCTGCAGGGGCGCTAAGAAGGTGTGAACTACAACGAAGCCTAATTAACATATAAATGGTCTTTAAAAGACCTGTGCATTACTTGGGGTGTGGCTGTGTGTGTGCCCGGGAAGCTGTCTCAGCCCGGGCTGACACACACAAGGGATGAGGTGACAGAGGGTGAGAGAGGACAGGAGGGACTGAGAGCCAGATGAGGTGACAAAGGGCAGCAGGGAGTGCGGTGACACAGAGGCAGAGACAAACAGAGATAGAGACAGTGAGAGAGACAGGGACAGATAGAGGCAGAGAGAAGGCCGGGGCAGACAGATAGAGGCAGACAGAGACAGAGACAGACAGAGACACAGGAGGGAGACAGGGACGGACAGGGACAGGGACAGACAGGGACAGAAACGGACAGGGACAGATGGGGAAAGACAGGGACAGGGACAGACAGACAGGGACAGACGGAGACAGGGACAGACGGGGACAGGGACAGACGTGGACAGGGACCCGAACAGATGGGGAAAGGGACAGACAGTTACAGACGGGGACAGGGACAGACAGGGACAAGGACAGACAGGGCCAGACGGGGACAGAGACAGCCAGAGACTGGGACAGACAGACAGGGACAGACAGAGATAGGGACAGACGGGGACAGACACAGACGGGGAAAGGGACAGACAGGGACAGACAGACACAGACAGACACAGACAGGGACAGGGACAGACAGACAGGGACAAGGACAGACAGGGACAGGTGCAGAAAGGGACAGACAGAGACAGGGACAGACAGACAAGGACAGACAGAGACAGGGACAGACAGAGACAGGGACATATGGGGACAGGGACAGAGACAGGTACGGACCGGGACAGGGACAGAGGGGACAGGGACAGACATGGAGACAGGGACAGACGAGAACAGGGACAGACTGGACGGAGACAGGGACAGACAGTATGGGGACAGGGACAGACAGGAACAGGGACAGATGGGTACAGGGACAGACAGGTACTGGGAATGACAGAGACAGGGACAGATGGGGACAGGGACAGACAGAGACAGGGACAGATGGGGACAGGGACAGACAGGGACAGACAGGGACAGGGACAGATGGGGACAGGGACAGACGGGGACAGGAACAGACAGACATGGACAGACAGGGACAGGGTCAGACGGGGACAGGGACAGGGACAGACGGGGACAGGAACAGATGGGGACAAGAACAGACAGGGACAGGCAGGGACAGACAGACAGGGACAGACAGACAGGGAAAGACAGACAGGGACAGACAGACAGGGACAGACAGGGACAAGGACAGACGGGGACAGGGATGGACGGGGACAGGGACAGACCGGGACAAGAACAGACAGACAGGCAGAGAGACAGAGAGATGGAGAGGGAGAGAGAGGGAGAGAGAGGGAGAAGGAGAGGGAGGGAGAGGGAGAGGGAGGGAGACAGAGGGAGACAGAGAGAGCAGAGAGAGAGGGAGACAGACGGAGGGAGTCAGAAGGAGAGGGAGACAGAAGGAGAAGGAGACAGAGGGAGGGAGGGAGACAGAGGGAGGGAGACAGAGGGAGTGAGACAGACAGAGGGAGACAGACCTGGAGACTGACAGAGGGAGGGAGACAGATGGAGGGAGACAGACAGAGGGAGACAGAGGGAGACAGACAGACAGAGGGAGGGAGACAGACAGACAGAGGGAGGAAGACAGATGGACAGAGGGAGGAGGGAGACAGACAGATACAAGGAGGGAGACAAACAGACAGAGAGAGGGAGACAGACAGAGGGAGAGAGACAGAGGGAGGGAGACAGAGGGAGGGAGACGGAGAGAGGGAGGGATATGGAGAGAGGGAGGCAGATGGAAAGAGGCAGGGAGACAGGCAGAGAAAGGAGACAGACAGAAGAAGACAGACAGACAGACTAAAGGAGACAGAGAGAGGGACACAGACAGAGGGAGGGAGACAGACAGAGGGAGGGAGACAGACAGACAGAGAGAGGGAGACAGACAGACAGAGGGAGGGAGACAGACAGAGGGAGGGAGACAGATGGACAGAGGGAGGAGGGAGACAGACAGACAGAGGGAGGGAGACAGACATAGGGAGGGAGACAGAGGGAGGGAGACAGAGGGAGGGAGACGGAGAGAGGGAGGGAGATGGAGAGAGTGAGGGAGACAGAGAGAGGGAGGGAGACGGAAAGAGGGAGGGAGACAGGCAGACTAAGGGAGACAGACAGAGGGAGACAGACAGACAGACTAAAGGAGACAGACAGAGGGAGACAGGCAGAGGGAGGGAGACAGACAAAGGGAGGGAGACAGAGGGTGGAAGGGAGACAGAGGGAGGGAAACAGGCAGAGGGAGGGAGGGAGACAGACAGAGGGAGGGAGACAGTCAGAGGGAGGGAGTCAGATGGAGGGATACAGACAGACAGAGGGAGATAGACAGACAGAGAGAGACAGACAGAGGGAGACAGACAGACAGAGGGAGACAGACAGACAGAGGGAGACAGAGACAGAGGGAGACAGACAGAGGGAGACAGAGACAGAGGGAGACAGAGACAGAGGGAGACAGAGACAGAGGGAGACAGTCAGAGGGAGGGAGACAGACAGAGGGAGGAGGGTGACAGCAGGAGGGAGACAGATGGAGGGAGACAGAGAGAGTGGGAGGGAGACAGAGAGAAAGGGAGGAGACAAAGAGAGTAAGGGAGGGAGACAGAGAGAAAAAGGGAAAGAGACAGAGCGAGAAAGGGAGGGAGACAGAGAGAGAAAGAGAGGGGAAGGGAGAGCGAGAGAGGGAGACAGAGAGAGGGAGGGATGGAGAGAGGGTGGGAGACAGAAGAGAGAGGGAGAGAAAGATGTGTGTATGCCGTTTCTGGTGGCTTAGTGAACGAAGGGGTCCGCTGCAGGGGCCTGTGTTCAACCTCATGGTCAAAGGTTTTTTTCTCTAGCCCCGCCCCCTCCCCCAATGACCCCGCCCCCACTGGTTTGGTCCTCAGCCACAAACCACACTGTAAATTTGGCCCCCGAGAGAAAGTTTGTGAGTACCCATGCTCTAGACCAATGAATTATTTAAATCTTATGTATGAGTGACAATTCCCAAAAATGTATGGAAAATTTGCTGACTCCAAAAATTATATACAATTAGTATTAGTGTGTTATACAGATGCTATGCTCATTTATGGAATATTTTACAATGCAGTTACAAGAGTATTATAATGCAAGAAAAGGGATTTGTAACAGAGAAAGTGTGTAAACTCAGCTTCACTGTGAACATTTTAATTTCCATTGTGTGTCACCTTTTGTGTTGGAAGAGCTGCAACACTTACACATATTACACAACTAGAGCAATGAAAAAGCTTTGGCAGCAATTTGAATGAGCTGAGAAAGAATGTGAATTTTCTAAAATCAAACTAGAGGTTCAGTAGAATTTGATCTAATGCTGTATTTTGACTTTAACGCTCTATTGTCTTGTTTTTTAAAACTCTAAACTTAGGCCTTGCTTAGAATGTAGGGCAAAGATGGTGAGGGATTTAACAGAAATGAGAAGTACCATTAACTCAAAGGGAGATGTTTAACATGTGTGAGAAATATTCTGAGTTTTTTACGTGCAAAAGAGTCTTAACATGTCCAATTAGTACATAATAATCGGTAAAAATTCCACATGTTTTGCCTTTTTACAACCTTTTCACTCCTGCTGGAATCTGTCCACTCACTCAACCCTGAGGCAAGGCACTGTCCCTCATACCCTGAAAAACTAACTACATCACTATATTACTAAGGAACGGAATACACCCCAAAAATCTCAGTATCCTTCAACGGTTCTTGATTTTCCCTTTCCTAGACAAAATCCAGAAGAGCTGCATAGCAAAACAACGTCAGCAAGTAGTTGCTAGAGAGGAGTAAATCAGTAAATTGTACAATACAAATAATTTTACTCATTCACGATGAGAGCATGCTTTGATATTTGCCATCATAAATATCATGGTTACTCAAAACTGACAAAGTCTTAAAACCTTGGGACATATTACCAAGGGCCTTATCGACGCTTTAGCGGGAATTTTTCCCACTAAAGAGGCGATAATTTTATCGCCCTATTACCTAGCTGTCGCTAACACCAGTTAGCGACAGCTTTAAGGAGATAGCGATCATCTTGGGGCCCACTTTGCATGTCAGCGATAATTATCGCTAATGACATGCAAAGTGGGCGTGCCAAGATGTTAGAGTTTGGAAACAGTTGCTAACATCGCTATCTCCTATTATCTACTTTTGGAAATATTTGCGCTAAGCGCCAATATCTCCAAAAGCTAACGCCTGCCAAAAGCAGTTCTTAGCCATGTTATCCAATGGAAGGTGGATAACATGGCTAAGAGCATTGTCATGATAATGCATGAATTACGCTGATTTTTCAGCGATATTCATGCATTTCGCAAGATTTTTACTGCTTTTGGAATAAACCTTGATAATAGCAAGGTATCTCAGCGGTAAAAATCCTCGGTGCTCGGCGATATAATTTTACCCGCTAACCATACATAGCGATAATTATCGCTATTGCCTAATAATATGCCCCCTTGTTTTGACTTTGCTGCTAACTTCCAATCCCCGCGCAAAACCATGTTTACACAGGGACTGACATGTTCACGGCTCACTTGCAATTGTTTAGGCACGTGAAGCCTATCAAAGTTTAATACAAAAAATACACAGTAGCCTGAGGCATTCTGAATTAAGTGTGGAAAGCTATAATTTTGCATGTTAATCCTCTTATTTTAAAGAAAACTTGGACCAGGATGATTCATCACTGTAAGAGTAGTAAGGTAGTCACCTCACCCCAAAAACCTCTGTTTCAGCAAGATGAGCTGAGAAAGGGTATAAGAAAAAAGAGCAATGCAGGTACCCAACCAATTCGGGTGCCTTGGGTGTGGGTCTACTTTCTACTGAAATCCTTGGATTCTTTTTCAAGGGATAGTGGGATCATATTTCTAATTGCACTCCAGGAATATAGAGTGCTTGACCTGCTGTGGTGCACTGAATGAATGGGCATTGTGAAATCATGTTGGTGCGCACAGACCCTCTAAGAAGCTGGCAACTTCAGCTGCTTATTGAGTGAGAAAAGTCTTTGGTAAAGGCAGTGGGCTTTTATGAAGGGCTTGACGGTGACCTTAGAACTACGCTTGTGTTAACAAAAATCAAAAGTTAAAACTAATAGTCACATGGAAACTCACACATTTCTGAAAACAGATATGAAATGTGCACTCTTGCTATTGTGTAAAGTCCCTTAAAATGGAGTTATGAATTGTTCTACCCCCAGTAATTTTTAATATTTTTTTTGTAGTATTTAGAGGTGTGTTCTCAACGTACTGTTTTCTTATGAAAGCAGCAGTAGTGATTAGAAATTGATGTAGTACATTTTATTGTTCTGCATTGCTGGATTCTGTATCGCCATCCACAGATCCTCCTTGAGTCATCTTTGGACTTCTTTGGAATTCTCTGACTTGACTTTTAACCCCTTCGATGCTGATGACGAGCTCAGCTCGTCATCAGCCACGGTGGTCGTGTGCGGATGACGAGCTGAGCTCGTCATCTAACGCGGCTTTTAGAAAAACGCCGGGTAGCGTAAAATAACTGCCACAGCGATGCGGTTAAGAGTCAGCTGCTAAAAGAGGTACTTGGTCCCCAGTAGAGAATGTGAAAAACGATGGTCAACAGACACAAGAGTTAAGATGCCACTTTGATTCACTTGGGTCTCAATCGCCTCAGTTTGAGCTGGGACACTCAATCTAGATTTCTCACACTACTGGTAATTACTGGAAATTGTGAGCACTACTTTGACAAGTGTAGATTTACAACTTTTTTGTGACTCATGCGCCAAATTCTTTGTCTTCCTTCATTAAATGTGATGAGCTTTCCTCATTAGCTGTTATGATAGATAACTTTTTATTGCACCTTGCAAGTGATAAGATGCCTGCTCCTTATTTTCCAGTTCTTCATTTCTTAGGGCCTTCTTACGAGTACGGAGGTCCATAGGATTGCCGTACTAGTGGTGGTGGTCTGACCAACACCCACTGTGGGCCAGCCCGCAGTATTACGAGTGTACAGGAACCTGCGGAGGTCGCACAGTGGTGAGGAGCCACAATATGCTGGTGGTGATGCTGCAGTACTGCCCCTTTCACAGTGGGGAGCCTGCCATAAAAAGACTGGTGGAGAGGCAACTAAGGGGTGCATGCAGGGATGGGCACAAGTTGTGTCCATAATAAGCCAAAAGAATGAGAGAATTGCAGTTGCTTCATTTTTGCTCCTTGTACCAAGATCATTTTCAGCACTGAAAGCACAAGTAAAGTACTAAAACACTCTTTGTACACTGAAAAAAACACACAATTTATAGCACCATATTGTAGTTTGGTCCCTCCTCTAGTTTACTCCTCTTTTTTGGACTAGTTCTTTACTGTATTAAGGATAGTCTCAGCCGAACAACTCAATGTACAGCATATATCTGTCATACTCCCCTCTCCACTCTGCTTTTAGAGGCAATCTAATAATGGAGTTTTCTGGGAACATGCAGAATTTAAAAGAGTCCATTTAGCAACAGAGATCCCATGGGATTGTAATGGTCTGTTTGGCTAAGTACCAGTTTCCTTGCCAACTGCCTGCCACCAGGCATGGGCATCTTTGAATTTACAATTTTATCACATTTCATTGCTGACATTGCATGTTAAATACTACAAATAATTACAACAGAGTGGGCAAATCATCGTTTTGTTAATCACAAAGTCCATTCTGTTTGCAGTATATTTGGAGATAAATAGTCAGGCAGCTTCTGCACTGTTTCTCTGGGCTTCAATCGCCGCTTGACAGTGGGATGATAAGCCATCTGTAAATTGGGCAATCTGCCAGACTGCCTACCTTCTTGAGCATTACGATTTACAGATTCCCCGGAGCCACTTAAATGTACCCACACATTCTTATTGTTAAAACGTCCTGACTTTTTTAAGACTTCAGCAGATCTGTACAGTGGGATTTACAACCAATTTTGGTAGAAAACCTCTCGGAAAAAAAGAAACGATTTCCATTTTAACAACTCAAATCAATTTCCTAGTGTTTATTATTCCCAGTGGTGCCGATGCACTTAGCATATGTTATATCTTTGATTCTTTGATGGAATTATAAGAAAGGTAAGGGAAATACAGTTGCTTTTTCATGCGCTTGATCTCATAAGCTTTTCAATGATATTCACCCATGTATCTATACTTCACCTGAAAGTGACAATCTTAAATACAATCTCCAAATTGAGGGGCATATTATCAAGGGGGTCTATCTCCGCTTTTTTGGCTTTAAAAGCCAAGAAAGCGGAGATAAAATTATCTCCCTATTACCTAGCTGTCGCTAACACCAGTTAGCGACAGCTAGTTGGAGATAGCGACCATCTTGGGCCCCACTTTGCATGTCAGTGATATTTATCACTAATGACATGCAAAGTGGGCGTGCCAAGAGGTTAGCGACTGGAAACAGTCGCTAACATCGCTATCTCCTATTACCAACTTTTGGAGATATTCGTGCTAAGTGCAAATATCTCCAAAAGCTAACACCTGCCCTGAGCAGTTCTTAGACATGTTATCCAATGGGAGGTGGATAACATGGCTAAGAGCATTAGCTCAGTAATGCATGAATATCGCTGACTTTTCAGCGATATTCATGCATTGCGGCTGATTTTTATCGCATTTGCGATAAACCTTGGTAATACCAAGAATTATCTGCGATAAAAATCGCCGCAGCTTAGCGGTAAATTTTTGTCCCTAAGCAAGCAATAGCGATAATTATCGCTATTGCTTGGTAATATGCCCCTGAGTTTTGTAGTAACAGTTTTGCCAAAATGTTAAAATGCAAGGACTCTATTCCGGCAAGGGTACACTGAAAAGGTGTGCCAGACTCAGACCACAGCTGACCAACCCCCTATAAAAATCAATGTTATGCCCTCAGGGCAGTAGTGACCTCTCAGGTGCCTCAGGGAAGTGCATTAGTAAAAGGTGGAGTGGCTGTATGAATTAGCAAATCTTTTTTTCACAGTGCAGGTTGAACTAGGCTTGAACATCAAAGACTAGCAGTGAGTGGCTGCACTTGCCTGCATGGGTGCTTCAGGGGGGTTTCCATAGAATCCCCTGGACTTCCTCCCAAGGGCTGTCCTTCAGGGGATTTCTACCTCTGCACCACTTTTTTGTGGTGCAAAGTCAGTGCACCTCTTGATAGCATCTTTGCCTCTGTGCCCATGTCTATAACACAGAGTATAGTATTTTCCTCAAATGATACAAAAGAAAAGGACAGGAATGCACCTTATCTATCAGATAAGGTGCCTTCCTGTCCATTTCCCCTGCGCTGGTGCACAATGGTCTGCTATGCGCACACTCCGGCACCTTTTCACCATTGTGCGAGGATGCCTACGTTGTGGGGATGATTATTTCTGTGCAGGAAGGGAGGCCTCCCTGCCCAAAAACAATCACAAGAGGCTTTTTCCTCTTTCGATGTGTGCCGCAGAATGCAACACTCATAGAAAAGGGATAAATTAGGAAAAATAAAAATACTTCTCCTGGTTGTGCCTCCCTTATTCTTTCAATGGAGAGCCATAAGTTTTTGGCGCTTCCTCATGGTTACGATTTCTCGTAAATGTGGGGCAGTGTCAAAAAGCCATGGATGTTGCTTGAAACACCCCCATCAGCACCCATCGTACACCCCTTTAATGCAGTAAACTGTATTAAAGGGCACAATATTCTCAAGGGAGCACTAAGCCAAAAAAGTGGCTTAGTGCTGCCTGGTAAATACGGAGCAGGCTCCTGCGCCATTAGAGCGTCATAAAAAGAGACGCACCAGCAGCGCAAGGGGCTTATAAATAAGCGCCTCAGAGACTTTGGAATAAGGCCTTTAATTTTAGTACAGAGTTGGCAAGTATCCCAGTGGAGACAATGGAGGGAGATGAGTTGGATCTCTTTAAATGACACCTCCTTATCATCTGTGGTCCAACCCATGTTTAAACTTAATTGGTAAGCCCTCTGTAGCATTTGATATTTAGGTCTAGCAACAGCAGCTTTTGCTGCTGGTTTATCATATGTGAACCCAACCAGTAGACATGGGCTTCCATTACGAGATGCTTGGACTTGTATGCCAATAGAAGCATAGCATTCAGAGCAACCATATGTGGCACCATGTTACTGGTCCGAATCACATGTGTCCGGAAACACTGGGCACCGTTGTACCGGGCATGATTCCACATCTGGTACTTGTATAGATGACATCAGGCCAGGACAAAATATAGAGCTGCAGCTTGTCCCTTGCTAGTACCCCTACTACACAATAAAATGAACAGATACCAACCTCTGCATTGCCCTACATGGTTGTGTTCTCTCATGGCGCAAGCTGCAGCACCGCCCCCAAGATGTTAAGTTTTTATTTTCCGTCGTACAAGATGCACCACAACATGGCAGATATAATTAGGCCTTTTATGAATAGAGGTAACATTTAAAATTGGCGTTCTTAACCTCACGTGTGACAACTGCCACTTGCAGAGCGTTGAGGCAGTGTTCATTTTTTACTGCATCCCCCCTTCCCTTATGGCACTTGTCATGAGCTGCCCCACTGTGGTTTAATACACTTGTAGCTGCAGTCATCCTGCACAGTATCCAGCTTTCACTGCTCCATTCAGGGCCATCTCCGCTATCACCAACTCTACTGAAACAGTGCCTTTATTTCCTTTTGTGATTCTTCTCTGGAGGGTGGGGGGAGATTTGGAAATGGGTGGTGAGGGTCACACCTGATTGCACTTCTGCTGTTCAGGAGTTGTGAAAGCTAAGGTTGGTGTGCCTGGCCCCTGATCTTACATACCCTTGTGACATTGTGTGTAGTTCACTGTTCTTCCCCAGCTTCCCCTTTCATATGAATGGAAAAAAGTGAGAAATAATTTGAGCCTAACATAACAACAGTTAAACTCTTTAACATTGTGAAAGTTCATATTATCTTGGTGGCAGTTAATCAACCACGTTGTTTGAAATTCCGACAAAAGCATCCTGACAGAAATTTGTAAATAAAATGTAGGTTAGCCCAATAAAGAATGTTTTTATACACATTTTCTTTATCATTCCTGGCAAGTAATAGGTCTTATCGTATTACCATTACCTTTTTTCTGTGATTCTCCCATTGGAGGTTCCAGTTTCTTAAATCTGATTATGGAAACAGAACTGTATGGGTCTTTTTTATTTACATTCATACGTAGTGCAATGGAATCATAACAGTGCTTTCAGTAACTCAGGGTAGATCTTGAAAGTGTAAGTTTGCATGTGAACAGCACTGAGTGCATTACAGGGGGCAGTAGTTGGAAGATTAACAAATATAAAATACAAGCCTTAAACCAGGCACAACACTGGGTAAAATAGTGGAGTCAGTACATGTGCACCACTGAGTAACGTATATTCTGAGCATGAATCCACCAGTGAACAAGGCATAGGACATGCAACAAACAACTTAGGGGCAGATTTACAATAACTGGCGCATCCCCAGGGATGCGCCAGTTATTGTGCACCACAGCTACGCCACCCATGATGCGCCGCATTTACAATGCGGCGCACCATGGGGCAAAAACGGCACAGATATGTGACGCATCTGTGTCGTAAAGGCGGCACATTACTGAAGTTGCGTTGCAAGCGTGACGCAGCTCCAGAAATGCTCTGGCGGGCCCTATCTGTCCAATACTGCATCAAGCCTTACGCCTGCTTCAAACAGGCGCTGGGTTTTGACGCAGCATTGGCCTAAAAGTGACTGAGTGAAATCTTGTAGATTTCACTCAGCCACTTTTAGGAGGCGTTCCTGGGCAGGACCCCTCCCTCCCCCGCGCCGGAAAGCCTCCTTATGGCGCAGGGCTTTACAACGTGACGCATCTACCAGATGCGTCATGTTGTAAATCCCCCGCACCATGGCGCATCTTTTGCGCTGTTGCTGCGTCACAAAAGTGACGCTACAGCGGCGTGAAAGAGGCGCAAGGGGCTTGTAGATCTGCCCCTTAAAGTATATGAGTAAGCTTCAAAAACTGGCTTAGGCGCAATGCGAGTCTGAGATTTCCCAAAAAGAAACCGGATGTACACAACTAAAAAGGATAGGGTGGGCTGGGACTACTGGACAGTGGTAATGAACAGCGTTGAGGACATTAGTTTTAAATTATTTGAAAAACGAAGGCCTGTAAGTGTAGGGCCTCAGTGAGATAGCCTGGACTATGTTTTCCTCTCTAGTGCAGTTACGCCTCACAGGAATACAAAAAGAACAATTAACGGACAGATTGCAGAACCATGTCATACATTCACCCCAGTACAGGGATCGGGCCTAAATCCATAGTTTTTTTGCTCCCCATGCCATTCCAGTTTGAACCCAGCCATATGCAAATCAGGCTTGACCCTACGCCCAATGGGAACAGTCCAGCCTGAACTGCCAGGCCCGGTCCTTCCTGGACTGGAAACAGGAATGCAGGGCAGAGAGGCTCGGGAGAGCAGGCTAACAGAAGCCCATTCCTTACATCAGCACACCAGGCTTAGGATGGGCTGCTAGAGCGGCCATTGACTAGCCCAACCCCCACAGCAGACCATGATTGCAATAAGAGAGGAATCAGAGAGAGCATTCTGCGTGAAAGCCGCAAAATAGTAGTAGATTTGCAGATTACCTAGCAGTTCAATGAACTATGGCACCTAATACAACAGCAAAGAAAGGTTTGATACAGCCTAGACAATTAAAAACCTTCTACACTGTGGTGATCTATTTATCAAGGAACCAGTGATCCCTCTTTCTTTCTCTCTTTTAAGAACACATTTAGAAATTGTATTATTATTGTTATTATGATTAGTATTATCATAATATTATTAGTAATTATGATAATACAAATGATTATTATTGTTAGTAGTAGCATTGCTATTATTATTATCATTATTAATATTAGTAAGGACCTCAGTTTTAGCAATCAAATAAAGAAACTGTCGCAAACTTGTTTTGGCACTCTCAAAACCCTTCTTCCTGGCTCTGTGCAGTGGAAGGTTCTAGGTGCCTGAGGAATAAAAGGAGTTAGGATCAACTACAATTTACCGCTCACAGTGTAATCCATTTGAAAAATTTGGTAACTACTACACAAAGACTAAGAAATAAAGTCTAATTCATAGATTGAGATTCTCGATCGACTTGCCTATACAGGTTGTCTAAGGAAACCTACTAAACCTTATTCTAGCTTGGGATCAGGGAAACCATATTAAATCACGAAAGCAGAGAAAGGTGTCAGCATGGCAGAACTCCTGTAGAAGGTAAAAGTATATTGTATAGCATAAAGCCACACAACAGAGATGTTGCAAAGAATTCTGTACCTCTCAGAGTCTAAAAGGAATCTGAATAAAGCTAAAGTGCAATGGCCAACTATATCTACCAACAGAACCTTCGTGAATTCCAGGCCACTTGTCTAATGATTTCTCATTGTCAAACAAAAATCTTGGTAACTACACTCAAGATTTCTTTCCTTTAGTCTAACATTAAAACATCCTTGAATGCCTCCTGTCTCCATACTCCGCTCGGCTAGAAGTCCTCCCTTGCTTTGTTAAATGTTCATATCCTTGCCAAGAGATATTCCTTTAGAACCTCGCTATGTTTCTCACACAATGTGCTTTCTTTATGAAATCATGCATCTATACCTGCAGAGGAAAGAAAAATATTGCATCCAAAGCAAGCATTCATTGTAAAAATGAAATCTTGAGAAATCCAAAAGATTAAGGCCTTTGGTCAGCTTTAGTATGGTATGCATTTCAGCCCATGTTTAAATACATGATTACAGAAACATATACAGTTACAATATAAGTGTAGAGGACTATTTGAATGGATACATTCTCCATTATATAGTAAAATAAGAGCATTATTTAAAGAAAAACATGAACATATATGAATTACACTATTTTCAAACCACACAGATGTGTACTATTAAGGAATCGTTAATATACGCACTCATATAAATGTCGAGATTACACTGCAAATGTACTTTTTGTAACTGTTCAAGTGCACTACATCATGTTAATAGAGTTACATCACATGGGTACATGACATAAGGCCATACGTATTTGGGCTAATAAAACATGAAAGGGTGGAGCCAAACGTATGCAGGTCCACATGTACAGCACTCTGTCTGCCCATCTATCTGTGCAGGCGTGGGAGTGAAGAAGAACCAGGAGAAGGACTAACAGTTCATGGAAGACAAGTGGCGCAAGAAAGAAGATAAGAAAAGAAAAGAAGCTTCTCGGAAGGTGTATGGTTTGGATTGCCATTGATTATTTCATCTCTAAACTAAGGCCTTATCTCCAGGAAGTGATGATTGTGAAGATATGGCTCCATTTCATGGAAGGTTTGTAAACTATACTTTGGAATTGTGCACCATACAGACCCAGTACCAAGGTTGGCATACTCCAGACTACGTTTAAAAGGGTTGTCCTAGGGTGGCTCAAAGCAGGCTAGACCCTTCATGTTTAAGAGATGTGTAGACTCAATCTTGCAAGTTTTAAGCTGTCTGCACCGGATTTGGGAAACTATGTAAAATGGTTTCTTTTTATAGCTTACATACTCAGATTGCTTTCTACAGCTTACATTATTAGATTGCTTGCTATCTCAGAAGGCGGCCTTCCACTATAGTCCTGAACCCCTGCATGAAAAAACTGAACTTGACTTAATTCCATTTGATTTCTTTAGGTTTGATTCTTCCCCTGTCTTTCTTTAGAGTGACAGTCTTCTTACCTTTCATCCTCCATATGCTCTCTGTTTCTGAGTTCAGCATCCTCTCATTCTCATACCTGTTTGTCTTATTCTCTCTTACTTTAATTCTGCAAAAGGCTGACACCTAATTTCATAGATCACAATCAGTCCTTCTCCAAAAACGTCTCCCTGCAACCTAACATTAGCTAATCTCCCCCAACCGATCTATCGCAATACCCATTCACCTAAAACCACATAGCCCCTCTTAATGATCACAGCAAACTGGTGGTAGTATAATCTATCACATTGTAACTGGAGTAAATGCATGCAATGTTTGTTCTTGAAAACACATGACTAGTCGCAATGAGCAACATTTGACCACTGGATTAACCATGAACCTTGGCTTCCGCAAGATGCTACTCACTGTAAAGCACTTCAATGCCTCACCAGGGGTAGTAAGTGCTAGTGCTATATAAATGCAATTACAGATACAATTATGGCAGTAAGTGAGAAACATGCCTCATAGACATGGACATGAGAGAACAAGCCTCCTCCCTCACATAATAGGTTCAGCACACTATTAGCAGTGCAAGTGTCACTTACAGACTAGGCACAGCTCGGAATAAGCAGCACAAGTCTCCCTTTCCCACAATACAAATACACCTGTGCATCAGTTGACAAGCTTTCCATCTACACAAAAGTACACCACAGTAACCCTCACTAGCAGGTACAGCCGGGCAGCAGAAGGGAAAGCCGCCCATACTATAACAGTTATAGTATGGGCAGCTGTGGTATTCACCTAACATTTTTGCCTTCACTCCCAAATCTTTGGGCTGATTAGTTTTTGTTGGTATTAGGACTCTATGAACATCCCTCCAGCTAAACAGTGGCAAGTGTCTGTCCTCTCTTCTTCCAATATGAAAACAATTAGACTACATTCATACATTTAATGTACTTGTAAGTTCCTGGTGTATGGTACTACATGTACCCAGGACCTGTAAATTAAATGCTGCTAGTGGGCAGCAGCCCTCATTTTGCCATCCGCTATTGAAGGACGATAAAACATGACCCAGGCTTGCCACAGTAGCCTAGAGTGCAGGTTTTTTTAACTGCCATTCGTCCTGGCAATAAACATCTTTTGCCTGGCCTAAGCCTTCTTTTTTAATAGTAATAAGTCACCCTTAATGTAGACCACAAATGCTCATAGAGCAGGATGCATAATATTTAAAAAAATGGGACACGTGGGTTATATTTCACATGTCCCGGTAGTGAAAAACTCCTAAATTCATTGTTTACTGTTGTAAGGCCTGTCTCTATACTAACTCTGGGTTACCTTTTTCAGTTATCAATGCTAATTCAAAATGGGAACAGATCAAGAAATACAGTTCATACTCAAATGAATTTGTACTTTAAAATCCTAACAAACTGCAAACAGGTCCATTCATGTCAAAACTCTGCTGCCCGTGCCGACCAGCAACTCAAGACCTGAATTTCGCACTGGCAGCAAAATACTCCACCTCATGGCCTTCTCCAGCATAAATGGAACTTTTCACACTATTCTTGAAAAGATAACTTTAACAGGACTAACCTTTTCACGTTTTTTTACCTATGCTCCATTGCAGTCAGCCTGACAATGTGACTTTCCCACTTTCTTGCATGACCAGATACTCAAGAGTCGTGCTTCCTGCTTCTTCGCACTATTTTTAATAACAACTTTAAGATGAAATATTTCTGGTTCTATTGACTTGATTTTTGTCCTTCTGATATCATTTTATTTATTGACGTTTACTCTATGTTTCAAAATTATTTTGGGATTTTTCTTGGGTTGTGCTTTCCCCCTATTACTGTTTGTGCACAGCATAAC
Source organism: Lissotriton vulgaris (assembly GCF_964263255.1). Taxonomy (NCBI): domain Eukaryota; kingdom Metazoa; phylum Chordata; class Amphibia; order Caudata; family Salamandridae; genus Lissotriton; species Lissotriton vulgaris. The sequence continues at coordinate 276,319,825 of NC_141696.1, forward strand.
TACTTTACATAATGCCTCTAGGTTAACCCTGACTGCTTTTGCGTCAAGTTACTACAGGGTTAAGCACTGGTTAATTTGTTTACTTCCGTGGTTTGCCCTGCCAAGGGTTGTGGTTGTTGCCTGAGTGGGGCTTCCACCACCTCAGCGACCCCAATTTCTTACATTGGTCTTCAGTGGTGCGATCCAGTACCAGTGGAGTCACTCAGTGATTTGTGCAAACCTAAAACTCCCTAAACATATTGAACTTCAGAATTGACTCCTTTTTAAATTATCCTTCATTGGAAAAGGTCAGCAACAACATTGAAAGTTATTTCCAACTAATCTTTAAAATCAGTTTTAATGGGGAAATCAAATGTTTGGTGACCTGAGTAGAAACGTAACTTTATAAAACATAACTTTAGGCTCATGGAACTAGAACTGACTTAAATCCAGCACTGCCACTCAACACACCTCTAGGGCTGGAGTACACATCCTTGGTTGGGAGAGCTAACATCTAGGCCCGGGAGGAAAACTCCTGTCCGCTTGCGAAGTTTATGAAACTCGGACACTCCAATCAATGCGTAGTAGCAGAGAGTTCCTGGATTCCGCCATCTGGCGTGAAGCAGTTTTTTTTTCAGTTTTCTCGCATGAAATTTTGTTTTGATGCTTGCGGGCGAGGGCCATGATATTTCTGGCCGCTAGAGAGTGTGTGCAAGATTTTGCACACAGTTGCGTGTCGCAGGCAACAACTGTGCCAATATAGTGCAACTCGCAATTGCATCCCCTGAGCAGCTTGTGTGCATGAGAAGCAGGTAAATCTACTCAAAAAGACATTTTTGAATGGATTTTCTTCTCCAACAGACGGTTCAAGTGATTTTTAGTCTGTGAAGTCTTTTTTTCTAACTTTTTTTGTCCAACCGGAAGGAAGTTACTTAGAGATTCCAACTGCCTGTTCATGTCCAGCAGGTTACTTCCAATGCTTTGTCCATCTCCTGGTCACTTTTCATTTGGATTTTGAGGCGGAAGGATCACTCTCTCTGTCTGCTGCATTTATACCATTGGATTTAGGGACTTTGTATTTGACATTTCACAAGTAAGTTCAAATAAGGGTTTTGTTAGTTTGATAGGGTGCATGCACCAGCATTTATTTCTAATTTTATTTTATTTTTCAAAAATTGTTGTGCTAGGTGGCCTGCAGTTTCAGTAGGTGTATGGAACCTGCCCCCCCCCCACTCTAATATGGGACATGTCTGAGTATCTTGATCTCCCTGTCAACTTCTGGGGGATCCTGAACCACTGTTCGTGGGGTCACCCCAGGTACTTTCCTGGAAACTCTGGTGCTCGTCCAGAGGCCTGCCTCCTTAGCAAGTTCCTTGGGGTCAGAGAGCTTACTATCAACTAGATGTTGACACATCTCTTGTATTGTGTGTAAGTATTGTGTATGTGCTTCCTCAAGATTAAGTTGTAACCCCCAACACAAGTGGCAATGTTGATGCTGCTCACTCACCCATTCTGTGCCTTGCTGGAATAGTCCAAGAAATCCACCCAAGGCTGGTTTGGAGGTCTGGGTCTTTTCCTGAACCTCTGATGGTACTTCTCAGGGGTCAACCCAAATTTATAGACAAGTATGGCTTTCATGGAGATGTACTTTGTCTAATATGTTTCCATTGGCTAGCCCCTATGCTCTTCTGGGACACTTTGTATTCTCAGGGCTACCTCATAAGCAGAAAACCACTTGCCTATATTATCTACCGCCGCATAACTGAGTACCAGGTCTTGAGGTATGGGGACCCTCCCCTCTCCAAGAAACACTGAAGGTGTGCCACACCCATCACTGCTGTATTCTGAAGATTGCCTGGTCTTAAGCTCTAGCTCCTTCATTCTTTCCTCATGTTCCAGCTACAGTTTCCTTTCAGCCAAACCCTTTCAGCCTCAGCCTTCTCCTTAGCCAAGGGTCTCTCTTCCTCGTCCTTCTCCTTAGCCGAGGCGCTCTCTCTTTCACAGTCTTTTCTCTGGCAAAGGGTTTCTCTGTCTCAGTATTCCTCTCATCTGCTTAAACGTTTCATCCTGGGCAGTAGTAGTATCCATCTCCAGCTTTCTGTTCTCCAACAGGCACACTGCTTCCTATCCTCTAGTGGAGTTCATCTCCTAGCGGTGAGTTCTGCTCCTCCTGCAGCTCATGACCCATGACTGGGCCCTCCTACTCATCATCATCCAACTTCATTCCTTCTTCTTCAGGGTTGTCCTCTAGTGTGGCCTTTATTCTCAAAACCTCTTCACAGGCTCTTAGGGCTCTCTGTAGGTCCAACTTTGTGGTCTTATTGCCTCATTTCCCAGGAGAGCCTCAGGAGCTCAGCCCTGCAGAAGTTATCAACACTGAGCGGCTCCATCTCCAATTCAGACAAAGGTAGGTAGGACACTTCAACTTAAAACAATGACAAAAGCAGCCAATACAAACCAAGAAGTGTTTAAGAAGATATCAACTCTGGGGTCACATTTTTTATATGGGATTTGTGTTACACAATCACTGCACAAACACAAGTATTAGATCCCACCACTGATCACAAACGTGAGAATTTGGGTTGTGGGGTGGAAACAAGCCACAGTCACAATCCCTGTCAGAGTGAACCACTAAAGTCAATCAATTAACCTGTGTATAACTCTCTGCTAGCTTGACCCAACAGCAGTCAGGCTTAAGTTAAAGGCAATGTGTAAGGTATTTATGCAGCACACAAATAACAATAAAGTAAAAACACAGCAAAAGAAAAATCCTGCAACAATTTAGAAAAATAGAGTAAACTTCAAAACATTATATGACACCAAAATAAGAACACTTCAATCAGCTGAGCCAGAGTTATGAATTTGTAACATTTAGGGTAAAAATAAGTGCCTATAAGATTAGCCTGACAACAGTGGACATCTAGTTCAAAAATACATTGGCTCCAGTAGGTGCTTACCTTCGTTCTTAAAAGAAAATTTGTGAAAAATGTCTGAGATGGCAAAGTTCAAGGGGGCAAGGCTGAGGTGTCCAAGGAGGAGGTGTCATTGTCAGGGAGCCACTGGATGATGTTCCAGTGAAGGTTTCCACATTCAGACTTAGGGCCTGATTAAGTTATTGACAAATTAGTTACTTCCTCACAATGTGAACAGATATACCATCAGCCAAAGCATCAATCTCATTATATGCCATGGGATTTTATTTGACAGACAGGATATCCACCACCTTTATGATGGAGTAACCTGGCTGCCAATATCTAAATCAGGCCCTTAGTCTCGTTTTTGGGAGTTGAAAACTCCATTGGGACAAACCTGCAATGTATAGACGACAAGGGCTCCACGATACTTCTTCTGTCAAGACTTGCTACTGCGTTAAAGAAGTAACAAGAGCTGCTGCAAAGTCAGGCTGACCAGCGATGCACTTTGGGAGGATCAATGAACAGGTGGATCTCTATCTTCTCTTAGTTCTCAATGCACTTTTTTAGCCCAAACTTTTCCCAAGTTTAGGATTTTGGCTTTCTGGGCATCTTTATCACCACTCGTAAGGGTAGAGGACTGGAGAGGCACTACTTGGAATTTTTGCCATTGCCTCTTTTGTTTTCTGAATTCATTATTGTTGCCATTTGGACTATGTGCAATTTACCAGTGCTAACTAGTGCTAAAGTGCTTGCACTCGCTCCCTAAAATATGGTAAAATTGAACTGCAACTGATTGGAACATTAAATCACCTATAGGTGATAGGTCCCTAGTATATGGTACTATTTGTACCCAGAACCTCTCATCATGTCGGCCTGCTATTACAGCCTGTAGTGCAGTTTTAAATTGTCAATTTGACCTGCCAAAATATATCTTTTGCCAGACCTACACCTTCCTTTCTAATACATATAAGTCACCCCTAGGATAGGTACTTAAGAGCCCACAGGGGAAGGTGCATTGTATTTAAAAAGTGAGGCATGTTTGTTTAACATTTGTATGTCCTGGTAGTGAAAAAAACCCTACATTGGCTACTGTAAGGCCTACATTCCCCCATAGGATAATATTTGGATACCTTATCACATTTAATAAGTGCTAGCTTTTGATTAGGAACAGGTAACAATGTACTGTTTGGTCTCAAATGAATTATAAATAAAAAATATCTTTTATGTTAAGGATGGATTTTAAGTCACAATTCTGAAAATGCCACTTTTACAAAGTTGGTCTTTTCTTTTCCTAAACATTGGTGACTGCTGCCAGTGTCCTGGGTCACATGACCCTACTGCTAGGGTTTGTGTATCCCTCCCACACTGTGAGACAGTATTGCTTAGGGTGGACAAGGCAAACCATCCTTAAAGGATAGGTGAGGGTGGAACTGTTCCCTACCACACTTGCACTTCAACAGAAGCTATCTTCAACACACACAGAGGGCCTAGCACAAGTGTTGTGTGACCCTACACATTTTGGAGCCTTGACAGGGGAAGGAAGGAACTTTCCAAAACCAAATGGTAAGTTAGCATAAAGGTTCTCCTCACTTCTAATGCTGGCACATGGTATACATATTATATTTGACCCTCAGACCAACTCTTCAGTACACTCCTGTACCTGCAGACATTACAGAGAAATGACAACCTTGTTCCCCAGAGGCCTCCCCTTCTGCTTGAGGCTTGCCTTGTTCTCCAGAGGACTCCACTTCTTCTTGAGGCTTACCTTGTACCCCAGATGACTGCCCTTCTGCATGAGACCTGCCCTGCTATCTGCATAGGAAGACTGGACCTGTTCTCTTCTTCCCAGGCTACATGAGTAATTCCAAGGTTCAGTTGGCTGACCCCCTGTTCTGCGCTACAGGGGTACAACAAGCTCAAAAGATCTCCCTGCAGCTGCCCAACTGACCTGCTGCAAATGGATCTGCCTGGAGGTTCAACTAGACTTGCCTGAACCCTGCTGGCCTCTGTTAGAGTGAGTCTCTGATCCTCGAGAGGTACCTTCCTAGGTCCTGGTCGCTTGAATGGCATCAGAGTGCACACCTCTACAAGGAAAGGTGAAATCCTGAAGCTTTGGGCTTCTTGCAGCCTCCTCCACAACAAACTGGACTCTTTGCTCCAAAAGTTGAGGAAACTTTTTCAGTTCGATTAACCGGGTTCCTGTATCTGATCCATGCTCCTTCATGGTTGGCCTGACACTGTGACTTTCCTCTAGTCTAGCACAACTAGATGCTGGTGAGTGGCACTTTGTGATTTTAGGCGCTATACTTACCTAAAACTCTCCAGTTCTACTGATTGAGTTTTTGTTTTTTTGACCTCATTTTATCTATTAAAGTGTATTTAATTTTCTAAATTGGTTTGGATTGCTCTTGTGTTGTATCACAACTTTATTACTGTGTTCTGCATAACTATTTAAAATGTTGTCTCTAAGTTAAGCCTGACTGCTTTTGTTCCAAGCTACCAGAGAGTTAAACACTGGTCAATTTAGTGATTTTTGTGATTCACACTGATGAAAATTGTGCTTCTTGCTTGAGTAGGGCTTCCACTACACCCTCAACCAATAACCCACTTTCTTACAACATCTGATAGGAAAAGACCCTGAACAAGAAAATAATCAATATGTCAAGATGTCCCATGGACGGAGGTAGGAAGATGTACTACCCACCAGTTCGACGTAGGAGGTGGCAATGTTGATTAGGATATGGTCCCTCTTTAGGTTGTGTGGTTATATTGTTCATAGTACTTGCATCAGGTATTAAACATATGCACAAGATAGGATCTGGGGCAAATTTCACTATTACTAGTCTAGATCAATATATAATGAACAATCTCTATCAGTGTTTCCATGATTGTGAGTCGTGACAACAATTTTGGTGGATACCAAAAGTCCAAGCATTAAATAAAGACACCTTTAATTTATGTTTTGTATCATGTCACATTTGCTGCCCTTTAAAGACAGAGGCCAAATGTCAGGCTATGTCTTCTGACACTTAGCTACTTTTTAACATAAATTATGTGACAATGTTGCTGGGGTACAGGATGTAGCATCTTCCAAAGCCTGGGCGCCCACTAACGAATATGCCAAACATAGAGCTTAGAAAATCATGTCTTTATTCGGCTGCTTGCAACTGCGAACTCAACACTGTAAATCAAGCTTTCATTACGTTCTGCTCTGACACCTATGTCACAGCTCTATAGAGTTCGTATGGAGCCAAAAGGGTTGCATCATAAAACTCAGAAGACACTACACAGGTGTGTGAAATGAAAGGCAGTGGGATGCCATTTTTGTAAACCACAACAAAATGTAAATTATATTAACTGAATTATACACATACGCATGGAGTTCCCAGGTAGTCATGTGTAGGTAGGTCGGAACTCAATGGTACGATAAGTTAATACATGTTACTGAAATACGGGAAGAGAGAGCTGTGTAACTAGGATTTTGTATAACACAGTCAGAGTCCGGGGAGGGGGGTGGGGGATTTTCTTTTAACAAAGAGAGTTGGGAGGGGGTTCAATCAATCAATCAATCATTACAATTATAGAGCGCGCTACATACCCGTGAGGGTTTCAAGGCGCTAGGGGAGGGTAGGGGGACTGCTACTGGTGGAAGAGCCAGGTCTTGAGGAGTCTTCTGAAGGTCAGTAGGTCCTGAGTCTGTCGTAGATTGGTTGGGAGAGTGTTCCAGGTCTTGGCTGCGAGGTAGGAGAAGGATCTTCCTCCGGCTGTGGTTTTCCGGATCCGAGGGACTGTGGCAAGGGCGAGGTTGGCTGAGCCGAGGCTTTGGGTGAGGGTGTGAAAGCTGAGTCGGTTGTTGAGGTAGGTGGGTTCGGTGTTGTGTAGTGCTTTGTGTGCGTGGATGAGGAGCTTGAAGGTGATCCTCTTCTTGACGGGGAGCCAATGGAGGCCTCTCAGGTGGGGTGTGATGTGGCTGCGGCGTGGGAGGTCGAGGATCATTCGAGCCGAGGGGCTCTGGATTTGTTGAAGTCGTCTCGCCCGCGGCCCGCTACCTCGAAGGCAACAACATCCTGGACCCCTCCCAATCCGGTTTTCGCAGCAACCACAGCACCGAGACCGCCCTTATCGCCGCCACTGACGACGTCAGGATCCTGATGGACAAAGGAGAAACAGCCGCCATCATCCTCTTCGACCTATCAGCAGCCTTTGACACAGACTGCCACCGCACCCTATCAGCACGCCTCTATGACGCCGGAATTTAAGAGAAGGCCCTGGCTTGAACCACATCCTTCCTCTCCGGCAGAACCCAGAGCGTCCCCCTCCCAACCTTCTGCTCGAAATCCACCGAGATCAACTGCGGCGTCCCACGGGGATCCTCCCTCAGCCCAACACTGTTCAATATCTACATGGCATCACTCGCCCACGTCGCACGACAACATAACCTCAACATCATCTCCAACACCGACGACACCCAGCTGATCATATACCTCACTGAAGACCCCCACACCGCCAAAGCCCACCTCCACAGAGGAATGAAGGGCGTAGCCGACTGGATGAAGGACAGCAGACTGAAGCTGAACTCAGACAAAACGGAGGTCCTCATCCTCTGACCCACCCCCTCAGCCTGGGATGACTCCTTGTGGCCCACATCGCTAGGCGCAGCCCCGGAACCCAACACCCATGCACGCAACCTGGGGGTCATCCTCGACTCCACCCTCTCCATGACCAGGCAAGTCAACACCGTCTCCGTGTCCTGCTTCAACACCCTCCGAATGCTCCACAGAATCTTCAACTGGATCCCCACCAACACTAGAAAGACCGTCACCCAGGCCCTCATCACCAGCAGACTACACTACGGGAACGCCCTCTACTCAGGAACTACAAACAAGCTCTTGCTTAAGGCATATAGCTGAACAGGCATATAGCTGAAACGTTTTGTACATATGCATGCTTTACGCCGTAGCTTATGAAAGCTAAGATATGGGGAAAAATCTGCTGTTTCTTCTCGTTTGCAATTTATGTTTTTCACAGTACTCCGACTATGAATATTGATTAACATACTGCTCCTTGACTTGTGTACACTAATGTGTCCCGTAAGCATGGAATGTGTATCATATGGGCAATAGAAGGAAAAAAAAACAATAAAGTTTGTTTAAAAAATAAAAACAGAACTATACACATTCAGCTGTTAAGAAAGCAAACATGAAGTAAATTTTTTGTTATTGTGAAGGTTATGCAAACAAAGATTTAATAGGATCAAAACAAATTCAGAGACTTTACTTGGTAGCAGTGGACAAATGATAAATATTTCAAGAAAACATGTGTTGTTTTTCAAAGGCAGTGCATTGCATTACAACGGTTTAGCAACATTAAAAAGTGGCCACCTCATGTCCGTTAAAACTAGGTGGGTCACAAAAGCTTGTCTTTCTAAAAATTAGGTCATAGTTCTAAATGTTAGGGAACTATTGGTCAGGATAATTTGAATACTGAAGATTGTGTCCTGGCATATGGCACGTACATCGCACCACTACCAGCATCTTGCCCAGTGCGCTCATTTTCAGATGCTTCTGGTTTGAATAGTTCCTGGCAACCTTATGTGATAGGAATTTAAAAAGGATGGTGAGTGGAGGAAATTATAAAGGGAAATGGGGTGAACTTGTGATGGCCATGCAGCCAGGCCCCAATACCAACTAGGTAGCAGGACGATAGGTCCTCTGGTCAAGTCAGCACTAAATATATTTAGGGATTACTTGTCGGCAATAAACAAGGAGACCGTATATCTATAAAAGATCAGTAATAATTGGGGTACTGCATGATAGGGCCTTGGTGTCTCGTGTACCATACATGTTCCATGTTTGCATTTTCCAGACCGTTAATTGGTGTCAGGATCACAGAGCAAGAAATACAGTGAGTGGTGCCAATTCGAGGACTGGTGGTGGACATTTTGTAATTGGCCAGTAAATGTTTCAACATAAGGAAGGAGCCACAAGGGAAACGGAAAGAGTGGTGCGCTACACTCACATTATTAGTCAACACATGAACCCCTTCTTTAGCACCTTACATATTACTCTATATTTGGAACTCTTTGTGCAGTAGCACAAAGTACTAGGGTATTGGACCTGCCACAATATGGTTCAATGGGTTGTTATACACATAATTCTGTTGTACTGTGTGCTAACAAAGGGTTACAAACATAGCGTAATATACAGGGTGCTGGAGCAGGAGCTTCATGTGTTGATTAATACCATGTGTCGTACCCTGTTTTATCTCCTCTTTCTTTACTTTAGTGGGGCCAAAAGGGGCAGTAATATGTTAGTGGCAAAGTTCCAAAAATATACTAAGTAATCAGATTGTTACAAAGTGGTGCTAGAAAAGAGGATTCTTGTGTGTCCCACCCTGCTTCATTTCTTCTTTTGTCTCATCAGTGATTCCAAAGGGGTCAGAAACATGTTAGTTACACAGTTGTAAAAATAATCTAAGTGCTCAGATCTTTACAACGTGCTGTTGCAAATAGGGGGGCAGATTTACAATAACTGGTGCATCCCCTGGGATGCGCCAGTTATTGTGTGCTGCAGCTCCGCCACCCATGGTGCGCCGCATTTACAATGCGGCACACCATGGGGCAAAAACGGCACAGATGCGTGACGCATCTGTGCCGTAAAGGTGGCGCATTGCTGGAGTTGCGTCGAATCACGACACAGCTCCTGCAATGCTCGGGGGTGCCCTATCTTTCCAATGCTGCGTCAAGCCTTACGCCTGCTTCAAGCAGGCGCAGGGTTTTGACGGAGCATTGGCCTAAAAGTGACTTAGTGAAATCTTGTACATTTCACTCAGCCACTTTTGCTAGGCGCACCTGCCCCGGAACGCCCACCCTGCACCGGAACGCCCACATGTGGCGCAGGGCTTTAAAACTTCACGTCACGTTGTAAATAGGTCACAGGGATGTGCCACGTTTACGCCGCCGTTGCATGATGCAAACGTGGCGCAAGTCCAACATAAATCTGCCCCCAAGCGCTTTCCCATTGAACAGGGGCAGTCAGGAATAGAGAGTATAAAGGAGGATTCCTTCAACAGCAATTTAAATATCTGAACCATCATTCAAGGATGATCTAAAGTTACTTGTATCCTTGTCTGTGGCTCATCAATCTTGTATTAAACCATTCTTTCAGGTTCCCTCTGAGTAACTCAAAAGGCTCCATAGGTGAACATGTGTGTCCTGTGCTTGCTCTTGTTTTGATGTTAGAGGCATCACAGGATCTTCCATGTAAGTACATGAATGATTCTAAAAGCTCCTCCAAATCATCAGGTTCAGTGCATTCTGTACTCATCAATGGTAATGATTGATGTTGCAGGCTCTTATGTTTGTGGAGGGTAGCTTCTCCTTCCCTCTTTGCACACCAGTTCATACATTGCGCAGTATAATTTGGAAATTTTAATATTACCACAGACAAAGGAGTGCACTTCTCAACCCCCATTGAGATCAGCAGGGTATAGAAAGCCATGTTTAATATCCCATTGTTTCATCTTATGATGGATTGCCAAAGACATCTCCCTTTTAATATGAGTATAAGAAGAGTAGGCTGCAGAATCCTGGTTGGAAAGGCCCTCAAGCAGAAATGGGATCTTGTTTTGCCGATCTGCTTAAAGCATTGCACAGGTTTAAAGATACATATGAAATACAAAGTCAAAGATCCGAGCTTATGTTCTTCATTGGAATTACATGGTGAAACTTGGTGTGCCATTTGAAATACAATGGTTCTGCAAGTTATACTTTCAGCAGGGATGGGATCTATTCAGAAGAGAAGTCCATTATGTAATTTTAGCTATACAATGGACGAAGAATGTTGTAAAGTAAAATAGTAGTCACGAGGTAAGTAAAAGTAGAGGTTTATTTGTCAAGATCCAAGATGGTAGTTACAGGTTCATGGCTAATTCAAGTCCAATTCAGAGCTGGTTCAGAGCCCCACCAGGAGCTGCATCTTCGCTGCTCAGCCCACTCTCACCAACTGACATTCTTCCAATCAACCAGGCACACCAGCATTCCACACAGTCATCAAGCATTCCAAGGTTCCATACATACACACATACACACTGGCTGAGCAGCATAAATGTAAGTACTACAAAGAACTTGTCTCGGAGGGAACAATCTTCATTTTTTTTAAATCTTTTTATTGTTTTGCACTTTTTTTGCAAGCCATACAGGATTTATTCAGCAAAGCAAATACATCAAAAACAGAAATAAATAAGGTTAAACAGTCAAAAAGAGAAGTAAAAAGGGGATACCGAGAAAATAAAAGAGCATATTCCAGGATTAAGGAAAAAAAAAGAAAAAATGCATCATATGATATATACAATGGCAGATTATAATAATCAAATCAACTCCCCATGAATCCATTGCCGAACAGGGTCCCAGATTTTCATACCAAGGCATCTTTTCCTTTTACCTTTTGTTCTATATATTGCTTCCTCCATATTATATGTGGCTAGGAGGCGTGCTCTCCATGTTTCAAATGAGGGAGAAGAGGGACTGATCCACTCTTGAGTGATACAGGCCCTCGTTATGGCCATGGATATAAATATAAGAGCTTTTTTTCCCTCTGGTATCACATCCGAGGTTACCCCAATTAAAACATGTTCCCCCGTTAGAGTGAATGAATACCCAAGCACTATAATAAGAAATGTCCGAATTGCCTCTAAAAAAGGAGCTAACAGTGGACATGCAAAAAACATATGTATCGTGTCTGCAGCTTGACAACCACATCTATTACATGTTGTACCAACCGTCGCGGCCCATTTTGAGATTTTTAAGGGCGTATAGTATAGGTCATATAGGGCCATGTAGTGCTGGGTACGGGCTCTACCAGTGACCAAAATAGTATTAGCCAAAGCAATTGAATCTTCCAGACAGATAGTTTCGGTACCTAGCTTCTCTGCCCATCTTGCTGTATAGAACTCCAAGTCATCAGGACATGTGGTCAAAAGAGCTCTATAATAATTACCAATCCTTTTTTTAGTAAAGAGGTCCTCAATAAGCGGGATCCTAACAATGCCAGAAACTTCCAGAGATGACAAGGAGTTAAAAAACTATGAATCTGTAAGCATTTAAAATAGTCCTGATTTGAGAGATTATATCTAGATATTAGTTCCGAGAAAGTAAGTAGCCGACTGTTCTGCCATAGATCGTTCACACATTGTATTCCTTTATTGCGCCACCGAGACATAACCGAGTCCTGAAACAGGGATGGAAATATTTTGTGAGCAGAAAGGGGTGAATAAATCGAGAGTTTTCTAATACCCAGCTGCTGTCTAATTATCTTCCATGCTCCAAATGCTGCTTTTAGCGTCTTAAATTACATTTTTTTATAATAGCTTGGCTCTATATTTTTTAGAAAGCAACCGCGACACTCTTCTCCCAATATAAGTTCATAAATAGAGGGGAACTGACTCTGAGGAATACTTGCTTTTTCTCCGATGATCAAAGGAGAAATAGACTGTAGGATAGACGCAATATAATAGTACAAAAAATATGGAATACCCCAACCGCCCCTGGATTTTGCTAGAATCATCTTTTTATAAGATCTGCGATGTTTTTTATAGCCCCAAATAAATCTGGATGTTATTCTTTCCAATTGTTTAAAATATGACATGGGAAACTCAAGTGGAATAGACCGAAACATATAAAGAAACTTAAGGAGTATGGACATTTTTAATGCATTGTTCCGGCCAAATAAAGATAAGTGAAAATGGTCAATCCGTTCAAGTGTAGTATTTGCTTTTTGAAGAACCGGGTTGAAATTTATAGCTGGGATATCTGATACAGGGAAGGTGATTTTAATACCCAAATAAGTTGCCACTTCTACTAATGGAATAGATGGAGGGGGGGACTGACCTACACATACATTTTGAGTCTTGGCTATATTCAGCTTATAGCCAGAAGAACTCCCAAAGCGAGTAGCCAGATCCTCTATCACTGGCAAAGCTTTATGAATACTGGTTGTAAGCACTATTATGTCATCGGCATACGTGAGGGCTCTATAATTAGTATTAGCTACAAAAACTGGTGGTATTTCAGATGCTAAGTTCAATTTATTTAAAAATATATCTAAGTAAAGAACGAACAGAAGTGGAGAAGAAGGACAACCCTGTCGGGTGCCTCTAGAAATGGTAAAAGACCCAGATTTTTTTAAGCCAAATTTCATACAGGATGTGGGTGATGAGTAGAGAGATTTTAAAGCTGAGATAATCTGTGGACCAAATCCTTTAATTGCTAAAATCTCCCACAGATATGGCCAAGCTACCCTGTCGAATGCCTTCTCGGCATCTGACAGGGTAATGCCAAGATCACATCTCATCACTTCGGCCCGATCCATTAAAGTAATTACACGCCTAATATGGTTTGAGGTATCCCGGCCAGGAATAAAGCCATGCTGCATTGGCGAAACTATTGTGGAGATTACCCCCGATATGCGAGATGCTAAGATCTTCGAGAAGATCTTACTATCCGCGTTTATAAGCGAGATTGGTCTAAAAGATGAGGGAAGTAGAGGGGGTTTGCCTTTCTTTAGAAAGGCCATGATTGTAGAATGACTCCATGATGGAGGTGCTGTCGCATTTTGAGCTTCTACACATGTCTGAAGAAAATCTTGTTTTAAAAGATGTCTAAATACCCTGTAGAACTCTAAGGGTATGCCATCTGGCCCCATAGCTTTCCCGGTGGGCAGGAAGGGAATTGCTGCCTCTATTTCCTCCCATGAAATTTCGGTATCTAGTGCAGTGGATTGAGCATCAGTTAGCTTAGAGATGTTATCAGACCCACAAAAGTTTACCAAAGAGTCCGAAGAATACGATGAGTTTTCTTCTGTATAAAGTTTGCTATAAAATAAACGAAAAATCTCCAAAATTGCTTCAGGTTGACTATGAATTTGTCCCGAATCATCCTGAATCTCCTTCACAGTATTAAATATTTCCTGTTGCCTGAGTCTCTTAGCCAATATCCTCCCTGTCATTTCCCCCATTTCATAAATTTGAGAACGGAACACTGTAGCCTGCTCAGCCAGTTTCCTCGCAAAGACCTCGTACAGCTTAGACTTATGTATGGCCAATCTTGATTTAATATGCTCGATATTTTGAGCTCAAATGATAGCTGAGACTAGTTTGGCCTCCCATTCTTGTACTGCCTTATAGTATGTGGCGAGTTTAGCCCGAGAGGATCTTTGTTTATTGATAGAATATGACAAAGTTTCTCCCCGGACTGCGGCCTTAAAAGAATCCCAGACTATTTGGGTAGTAGCTGTACCACGATTGATATCAAAAAATTCTTTAATCCATGTAGACATATGTTCAATGTACAGAGGGTCGGCCAAAAGTTTACGTTCGAATGTCCAGGAGTTTACATTCAGGGATGAAACAGATCCTTGTGTAATCTCTATTAGTATAGGGTTGTGATCTGATATTATTCTCGGGAATATCTCATAGATGATTCTGTTTAATAGTGTTGAGGAAATAAAGAAATAATCTAGACGAACCATCTTCTGGTGTGGAGCAGAATAGAATGTATACCCGGGTGACACGCTTCTTTTAATAAATCCCACATCCGCTAAGCCAAACTCTATAGCTAACTCTCTTAATGCCTTATAAATCTTATTCTTAAGCCCAGTATAGAAAATCTCTGAAGTTAAATCAAAGTCTCTATCGATATGAATATTAAAATCCCCACACAGTACTAATGGAGTGGGCCAGCCTGCTAGTTCGATACTTAAAAAATGTAAAAGGTCTGGATCATCAGAATTTGGGCCATACATTGAACAAATAGTTAAACTTTTACCATCAATAGAAAGTTCTATTATGACCCATCTTCCATATTGATCAGTTTTAACACGGTTACAAGATCCTAACCCTTTTCAAATAAGTACTGCCACTTCCCTGGTAGTCGTTCCTTGACTCGTACAACCCAAAAGATGCATACCCAGATCATTGAACCATTTTCTATTATTCCAGCTCAAATGTGTTTCTTGTAAGCATAGAATGTCTATCTTCATGCTTTGGATAATTTGTGCACAAATACCCCTTTTTGCTTGTTATTCAAGCCACAGATGTTCCAAGAGCAGATCCTTAATTTGGCCATGTACTATATTATGTTTTTTTTTTCTTAGTTCTCCCCACCTCTTATATATCGCGGTTTTGCTTGTCAGCTCCCACCTAAAACCTATCTGAAAATGAAAAACAAACATGTCTTCTCCATCTATGTTGCTGTGCAAGTTTACCAAAATCCTGTATTTGCTTGCCCCCCACTCCCCCCCACCCCTTAACCCCCCCACCCACCCCCAACACCAACCCCACCCAAAGAAGGCAAAGGGACTGAGCAGTCCCTAAAATTGATGGTCTGAGAAGCATAATGCGTCTCGCTGCCTACTATCATCTGCTAGACAGTCATCCAATTAGAAGAAAAAGGGCTTAGCCTCTCAAGAGCTAAAAAAATGTATACTCCCTAACAGCTCAATAAGCAAGCTAAACTAAGCCCACACTGGTTCAGCCTTACAGTCGAAAGAAAGAACCAAAAAAAAAATAAAGAGAGAAAAACAGATAACATAATTTTGAGTTATCACATCACATTTTGAATAATAGTTCCTTTGCTGCGCTCTCCGAAGTTAAAAAATGGGTTCTTTCCTTAAATATAACCTTAAGTTTCGAAGGAGTGAGAAGGAAAGCTTGGGCGCCTTTTGCCTGAAATGAAGGAATAAGTTGGTGGAGCTGCCAACGTAGTTGAACAGTATAATGGCAATAGTCAGGACGAACAAAGAAGTCCAGGCTCTTTCCCCTTCGTTTACGATCAGGTCTGGCCAGATCGTACAGTGCTTCTCGCGCCAAAAAGTTGTTCAGAGAAATCAAAATGGCTCTTGGTTGAATGTTAGAAGCACCGCCCGAATTTCTATTACGCTGGAAAGGGAATCTGTGAGCTCTCAGAAGCTCCCGGTCCCACTGCCTCTGGGTTAACTCCGGAAAAGCCTCGGTAAAGAGCTCAATAATGAACTGCCTGGTGTTAGATCCCTCGTCTCCTTCGGGAATACCCAAAACGCGCAAATTGTTGCGCCTGGACCTATTCTATAAGTCAACCAACTTCCAATTGAAATCCTCCTTTATGTTAGCAATAGTGGTAAGTTGAGTGCCCTGTTGAGTTAAGGTATCTTCAATAGCAGAAATCCTCCCCTCAGCCTCCTGTACTCTAGCTGATGTTTCATTGCAGGTTTTTACCACTCGCCTTAAGTTATTTTGAAGTTTGCGCACTGCTGTTTGCGTACGCAAATTCTCTGTTCTGGTTTCTTCCCGATGTTGCACCATCACTTGATACAGCATATCCAGCGTAGTCCCAGACGTCTGGGAACACTGGGATGGGTCAGCCAGGACTGGAAGACTGTTCTCAATAGAGGTAATGAGGGAAGGAGAACCCAAATTCTTGTCAGTTTCAGTTTCCGATTGGGGGGCTCTACTAGTTGCAGCCCCTCCCCTAAGAACCGTGTTCTCCGCAGCCCCCCATTCCATTCGAGCAGAGGGAGAGTCATAATTGTCTTGCTCGTCTTCAATGGAAGATATGGATCTTTCTTGCACAGCACCTGTTAAGCTAGCATCATCTCCTGACTCCCCATCTACACTTTCTATTTCTAATGCAGTTGATAGATCTGACATCGAGTAAAAGTTCCCGGCCGAGTCAACCGATTGTGTGTTCCCTGTAATATCTACCTCCTCCTGAGGATAAGCACGAATAGTATTGTCAACAATAACATCTGTGATCCCATCTTGAGGATTTTAGCCATCTTGAGAGTTTAGCCCCTGAGTAGGAAGGATAGGATCTGTAATATCCAATGCTAATTGGTTTGAGTATGGACCAGCATCAGAGAGAGGGGGTTCCATATTTACATTGCCACTGATAGCCATCGGGAAGTTTTCACTAGGGTGTATTGGCTGAGATTCAGGGTTCCCCGGTAATTCGGCAATGGTCTTCTCCTTCTCCTATTTATTGCCTTATTTGCCGTATTTCCCTTTTTAAACATGCCAGGTATTTTCTTTTTGGGAGCTGTATCACTACAACTCCCATCATGCATTAAATCGGTTTCAGGTGAAGGTGTAACCGGAATTGTCAATGTATTATCCCCCTGCACGTCACTATTTGCCGCATCCTGAACAGTTCCAGAGTTGCTTGGCTTACCGGTAGCGTTTGCTGCAGCAGTCCCTGCCCGTGTTTTTGGTTTAGGACCCATCACCGGTCCTTGTCTCCGTGATCGCCTCCCCAGCGTTTCTCCACCCTTCAGCAGCCCGCCTGCAGTACCAGGTCTAGTCAGAGGTTTCTGCAGCTGATGTAACAAGTGAGGCCGGCTCCGTGATGCTCCTTCCACTCCGATAGTGTCACAAGTTTTCGCCGAGGGGCTCCAGGTCCAGTACGGGAGACGGCCAGCGCCCAGATGGCTCCCCAACTGAGACTGCCCCGAGAAGTCAGCCGCCGCACGCCAGGCCACTTGCAGGTACTGGCGATATTTAAAACGGAGATCCTGCCGCATGCTATTCAGACAGGGGTGAAATAATACGGTGAGCTGGAGCTAGAAGAAGCATCTATCCTTGTTCATGGAGGGTGTTCATGGAGGACAAACACCCGAGAACAACTGCAGATGACAGCTCTAGCAGCGAGCACAGGTACGCCGCTCACTCGGATGCAGACGCATACGCCATCTTGCCTCCGCAAGCATTCCAAGGTTCCATACATACACACATACACACTGGCTGAGCAGCATAAATGTAAGTACTACAAAGAACTTGTCTCGGGGGGAACAATCTTCAAATTTGTGAATTTGCTTCAATGTGTTTGTCCCAGTCTTTTTATCTCTTCAGACCGCTATTTCTTCCAGCCTCTTCATTCTCATGCAGGCATTTGTTGAAAGCTGAATTTATAGCTTGAATAGATTTTCTCTCCTAAGGTGCATCTGTAATTTTAGAGTCCATTGTACTCATTGTGCAGCATATTGTGAAAATCTCTTTCCCAATGGAATTAAAATCACTGCGCAAATGTATGCAGCAGCATCGAGTTCTGTAACATGACACTGGAAATCACCTCAGATAATAGCAGTTGTTTTTCTCTATGAGATCATCATCTGAAGGTAACTGAGCTGGTTACTATAAATATCTATGGGTCCAAAGGTGTATTATGAGTGCTGTTGTCACACAGAGGCTACAAAAATGGAGCAGGCCAAGTGAGCCTTGTCATAATGGTGCTGATAAAGTGTCAATGGTATATGTTAGCCATAATCATTCTGTTTTTCCTTATAATGCTAGTTATAAAATATGTGTGACCGACAATGTATTCTAGGTATTATGGCAACAAATTTCAAAGGAGATATCACTTCCAGAAAGGTTGTTTCTGTCTGCAAGAGAGGATGGCCCATGACATGGAGCATAAGGAATGCGAGATGAATCTCTTGTGATCCTTTAGGACCTATCTCCCTCATGTTGTCACTTTTCTTTTACATTTCACTTTCAGTGATGTCAAAGTTTGCACTGGTCACACTAGTGCTAACTTTGACATGCCATAATATGGGGGCTTCGACAGAATGCACATATAGCAGGACTGAGGAAGATGTAAACTCAGCAACATTTTAGGGGAGGATATTCTTGTCTGGTTTCTTTGTAGGGAAGATCTGGCTTTGCTTATGCATTGGGCTTCCCAGTCATGTAGTAGCAGTGCAGAGATATAGCTGTTTGGATCCCAGGGTCTTGGGATCTACAGTTCAGTGGTATTGGGGAATGTCCCTAACTACTGTCTTAGCACACTGCATCAGTGCTGATTCCAACACTGGGGAGGGCAATGACTTAAATAAAACCTCAGTAACCTGCCCCCAATTGAGAAGCTTATTGTTAACAGCAATGACTGCTGAATCACATCTGCCTCAGACATCAGGGACTGCTGTGGTGGTGGATCTTATGTGACTAGTTGCATAAACAAAGAAAGCACCGACCTTCAAGGCATCATAAGAGAGCAGCCACCTTGAGCATGACCTAGCTTCCCCATCTCTACTTTGGTTCTGAAAAAGGGGTCCAGGATTAGTTGACAAGTCCAGGGTGTCTACCTAAAATCCTTTTCATTGAGCCCATAGTGATAAAGGTAGCTTCCTTTCATGTAGCTTAAAAATATGTCTATGTGTATGCTGTTTCGTGATTTCATTGTGCATCTTTTTAATTTCCAAAAGTAAACTAGTTCCCTTGAGATATATACAGAGCAAGCTAAAATATAGCCTCAAGTCAAAAAGATAAAATCAAAAACTAATGCAATAGGGGGCGTGGCCAAGATGGCGACGGAGTGAGACGCTCTTTGCGATCCCTCCGGCGCCGAATTCGACAAAGCACCGAATAGCACCCCCGGAACCGTGCCTTGGACGGAGGTTTTGTTGCTAAGGGGCACCGGTGCTTAGTGGCTGCGTTTTGGTGGAAGCGCTCGAGCCCCGGAGCGTTCTGTGCGGAGGGGCGCGCTCTTGGAACGGCGGTGGTGCAAGGCCTGGCCGACGCCGGACTGGCGTAGGAGTGGACGCCGACCGGAAGTGCAGACGGGCGGACGCCGAAAGGAGGTGAAGGTCGGCCCGATGCCTGGTGCGGGACCCCAGTAGTCAGCGGAGTTGCCAGGGGACAGCGTCTTCCCCGTTGCCCCCTTCTCGTGTTGTGCTGTGAGGAGCGGTGACTGGGGAGCCGGGGGCTGAGCACGGATCGGCTACAGGGTGCGCGATCCGGAGGAGCAGCTGAACCGCCGAGCGGAACGAGGTGAGCGCCTGGAGGCAGCCGGAGAGGGCGCAGGCTCACGATTTGGAGCGCGGATGGCACCGCCGAAGCTGGGCGGGAACTGCGCAGGGGTAGCACCGCGCTCTGGCCGAGTGGCAGGGCCGGCCTGGTGAAGGCTGAGTGCCCCCCCATCTGAGTGGGCTGATAGAGGATTGCGGCCGTTCGTGGCCTACGCATGCATTGCGCCTAGAACGGCGGCGGCCTGTTGCAGTGGAAGGGGCGAGGCCTCTGGAGTCGCCGCTGCGGCCTACATCTTGAGTGAGGCCCTATTCAGAGGAGCTGCGCTGAGCGGCGAACTTGGCACCATATGTGCGGGAGGACTGGCAGTGGCTCGCACTCGTGGGGCTTCATCTAGTCTCTGGGGGCCCCCCGCCTTGACGAACTGTGACCTAGCGGGGGCTTTCACTGGCCCGGAAGTGCTGGCCGTGAAGTGGAGCAGGCCTGCTACAACGGCTATAACGCCTCGAAGACGGGCGCAGTGAGGCCCGTGGTGTGGAGCAGGAGCAGGGGTGTAGAGACCCATCTCGGTCGCTACACTTCGCAAGCGGCGACTATCACAGTGGGTTGTGATCAACAGTGGATTGCGCTCAGCGTGGAGAGGCGCACTCGATTGATCTTGAGATGGCGGGCAACCAGAGGAGGGGGAAGAATGGCAAGGATGGCCTAGCCAGGGGCTCCCAACTCCCGCCGTCCCCTGGGGCGAGCTCCTCGTCCGCATCGAAGGAAGATGAGGCTCCGGTCACCAAAGCATTCATGACAGAGCTGTTTGCATCCATTAAAGAAGACATTTCCGAGCTGCGGTCCCAGCTAGCGTCGGACCTTCGGGAGGTGAGGAGAGACCTGGATGGGGTAGGCGAGAGGGTAGCCACCCTGGAGGACCATGATCTTAATTTGGCCAATGATGTCCATCAGCTGCAACAAGAGATGCTGCGTCTCAGGGAACAGAATCTGGACCTGCAGTCCCATGCGGAGGACCTGGAGAACCGCTCCAGGCGGAACAACATCCGTATCAAGTCGGTACCCTGGGACGGGGAGTCTGGTGACCTGAGAGGCTATGTCCTGGCGCTGTTCCAGCAGGTCTTGGGCGACGAGGAAATTACTGATGTCAAGATGGACAGGGCCCATAGGGTTGGTCTTCCTAGGCGCGGGGGGGGCCCTCCGCCGGACATCCTAGTCTGCGTCCACGATTTTCAGTTGAAAGAGCGCATCCTGAAGAAGGCTCGGGAGGCTCCGTCTCTCCTGTTTCATGGACACCATCCGCAATTGTACCAGGATTTGGCGGCTTCCACTCTGCGGAAACGGCGTGAGTTCCGGCCTGTGACTGGCTTTTTGAGGGAGCGCAACGTCGCCTATTCCTGGGGCCACCCGTTTCGCATCATATTCCGGTGGAACAATAGGCTTGAACAGATCAGGTCCCTTCAGGTGGCAAAGGATCTCCTGGGAATCGACGAACCGGATACTTCACCTGGCGATGGGAGTCCTTCTGCAAGGGGCCGGCGACGGTCCCCCTCCTGGCACAGAGTGGGCGGGGAGGGGGGGAGGAGGGTGCCTGACAGGACCACCAGCATGCAAGAACGGGACGACGCGGTGGCCTCGGTTGCCACCGTCACGCTGTCTGCCTCTCAGCTTGGTTCCGGGGCGGCGTGATCTCTGAAGAATGTTCTGACTGGCGTCGGAGGGACGCACCCATGCAGGTACCGTGGGTTCGTATGTACTTAGGTGAGAAGACGCCCAGGTACGTGAGCTGAGGGGGACATCGGCTGATGTCCCCTCGTCATCCCGTGGAGGACTCTTTTGGACTTCTGATGGTTTGTTTGGGGGTTTCCGGGGGGGGAGGGCCTTGGGGGGACTGTTTGGGGTGTTGGGGATGGGGGTGTGGGGGGGTGTTGGTGGTGACGCGGATGTGTTGTGGAATGTATCACGTGAATGTGCGGGGGAGGGTGAGGTGTGCTGTTGGTGTGGGAGATGCGGGGCGATTTGGCAATGGGCTCTGGGAGGGGCCTGCGGGGAGGAGGGCTGGCGGGAGCTTGATTTTTGTATGGTTTGTGATCAGGGGACCTTCTGGCAAGGGGGGAGGGCCTGCCATGGAGTCTATAGATGGTTCTTGTTTTTTGTCTTAAGATGCCTGTTAGCTTAGGGACGTGGAATATTAAGGGTCTGAATTCTCCGCAGAAAAGGCACAAGGTATGGAAATATATAACTGACCACCACTTGGATGTAGTGGGGCTTCAAGAGACTCACCTGGCACGCAAAGATGAGCTTCACCTTAAGCATAAGGCATATCCCCTAATATACAGATCCTCTGCCTCCACGAAGCATAGGGGGGTGGCTCTCCTTTTCCGTGCTGCGCTGCATTTTCAGCCTGTTGCGGTGCGCACGGACAGGGAGGGCCGCTGGTTGATGGTGAAGGGGCTGGTTCAGGGGAGGTTGTGTACTTTTGTTGTGTTGTATCTTCCCAATACGGGTCAGAATAAGTTTTTGCATAGCTTACTGCACAAAGTGGGTGATTTTGTTGAAGGGCACTTGTTCCTCATGGGGGACTTTAATTTGGTATGGGACGGGGCGTTGGACTGCTCTGGCACTCGCAGGGCGGAGACTGGTGTGTTCTCTGCGTTGTCACAGCAGGAGGTTGCGGAGCTGGGGTTGGTTGATGGGTGGCGATTTGTTCATCCAATGTCAAGAGATTACACGTTTTTTTCTCATGTGCACCACTCCTACTCACGATTGGATCATATATTTCTTAGCCAGGCTCTTAGAGGAGATGTCCTTGACTCTACCATTTTGCCACTCTCAGTTTCGGACCACAGCCTGATGGTGCTTACCTTGCGCTGGTCGTCGGCCGGCACCGGGCAGCGGAAGTGGTACTTCCCAGCGTCGGTACTACGGGACGATGCTTCTGATAAGGCGCTACGGTTGGCCATTAGGGAGTTCTTTGCCCTCAATCCGGCATCCGATACCTCAGTCTCTAACACATGGGATGCCTTTAAGGCGTCCATCAGGGGCACTTGCTTGGGCCTCAATGCACAACTCAATAGGTTGCGACACAAGGAGCGGGAGGCCCTGGAGGCTGAGCTAGTCCCCCTCGAGCAGGCGCATAAACTCAACCCCACGAGGGTACCCTCCGGTCCCTGACGGCGGTACGGGGGAAACTGAAAGCGCATTATAATAACAGGGCGGAGTTCACCTTACTGAGGTTGGGCCGACAGTCCTACTCTTGTGGAAACAAGGTGGGACGGCATTTGGCCTGTCAGCTTCGTGATAGACGAGAACGCGAGTACATTGGGGGGATCCGGGACGCTGCAGGACAGTTGCAGCATAGGGACGAAACGAAGGCGGACATCTTCGGCTGCTTTTACTCGGACCTATACAAGGGGGATGGGCTGGATTTGGCCGCCCAGAAGGAGTATCTGGGGCGCCTGCCCCTTCCACAGGTGTCCAAGGAATGGAATGAGCTCTTAGGGGCCCCGATTGCCAGGGAGGAGGTGCTAGATGCCATTACGAACTTGAAGCTTCACAAGGCTCATGGCCCGGACGGTTACACCGCCGTGTTCTATAAATCTTACGCCTCCGAGCTGTGCGATTTCTTGGTAACCCTTATTAATGACATGGCCACCTCCGGTTCTTCTACTGGCTCCTTGGCAGAGGCGATGATTACAGTTTTGCCAAAACCGGGGAAAGATCCCGCACAATGCGCCTCCTTTCGCCCGATAGCGCTTCTTAATATAGACGCCAAACTGTATTCTGCGATCCTGGCGCGTAGGCTATAAGACCTTATGCCGGCGCTAATCCACCCGGACCAATCTGGCTTCATCAAGGGGCGCCAGACGCATGATAACACGCGTCGGGTGGTGCATCTAATAGAAAAGGCGGACAGATTCCGTATACCGGCGGTACTAGTGGGTCTGGACGCCGAGAAGGCCTTTGACCGGGTGGATTGGGGTTTCCTGTTCAATACCATGACTGCCTTCGGTTTTTCGGAAACATTCATCACTATGGTTAAGGCTAATTTCTGCTGTCCCCGGTCACGGGTCGCGGTGAATGGTCATATGTCAGCGCTCTTTGATCACACTTGAGGCACTAGACAGGGTTGTCCTCTGTCCCCCCTATTGTTTGCGCTGAGCATCGAGCCGCTTGCAGTGGTGGTACGGGAGCATGAGGGGATTCAAGGCTTGCCATTCGCGGGGGAACAGCATAAGATCTCGCTCTTTGCGGACGATGTCTTATTCTCCATTACTGACCCGGTGCGCTCGCTGCATTGCATTAGGGAGGTCTTGTTGGAATTTGAGGAGGTGGCAGGCTTCAAGGTCAACTACAGCAAGTCGTACATCCTGAATCTTACCCTCTCGCAGGTCGAAATGGATAGGGTACGACCGCTGACTCCGTTGGCCTGGGCCACGGGTTCGATCGTCTACCTGGGAGTCCATCTGACCCCGACCGTGGGCGGGCTGTTCCGGGCCAACTTCCCATCTCTGTTGGCGAAATCCCGGGCGGAACTGGACAGGTGGAAACCAAAGTTTTTGTCATGGCTGGGCAGAATCCATGCCGTGAAGATGGTTCTCCTCCCTAAATTCTTGTATTTATTCCAGGCATTGCCTATCCCCATAGATGGCGACTTTTTTAGGCAGCTCAAAACTCACATACTGGGCTTCGTGTGGCAGGGGGGTCAAGCACGGTTTTCCTATGCGGTTCTACGCCGACCGAGATCCGAGGGTGGAGTTGGGCTCCCTGACCTGCAGTTATACTACAAAGCGGCACAGCTAAGAGTGTTGGTGGAGTGGTCGCAACAAACCTCCGAGAAACATTGGCTCCATATGGACCGATGCGTGGCTGGCAGGTCGATATGGGACTTAGCCTGGAAACCAAAGAAGGACCGCCCCCTCAACGCGTACATGAGCACTCCTACGAGCACGGTGTTGAAGGTGTGGGACTCACTAGCTATGGACGACCGCTGGACTACGTTCCCTTCACCGTTTACGCCCTTGCACTTCAACCCGGCCTTCCCACCGGCGCTTCTTGAGGGGCCGTTTGAGGTGTGGCGGGAGGGGGGTTGTCGAGCGTTGACTCATCTGTTCCATGGCCCGGACACCCTCACTTTCGCTAACTGTATGAGAGACTATGGGGTCCCTCGGACTGAACAGTTCCGGCATGTTCAACTGCTTCACTGGGCTACGTCACCCGGAGTGTTGGAGGCGGCTACGAGACCGCCGACGCCGTTTGAAGCCTTTATATTACGGACATCCACCATGAAGGGAGCCATTTCCTTCCTGTATCAATTGTTGCTTCAATCGACGATAGCTCCTCGACCTCGTTATATGGGGCAATGGGAGGACATGCTGGGACGAGACATCACGGATGTGGAATGGTCGGCGCTCTGGCGTGACCTGACGAACTTTAACCATTCCTTGCATCTGAGGGAGGTCCACCTCAAGACGGTCATGCAATGGTATATGTGCCCGACTAGGCTCCACCGCATTTTTCCGGCGACCTCCGATAAGTGCTGGAGGGGATGCGGACTTCTGGGAGACTTTCGCCACATCTGGTGGGATTGCCCGGTGATCCGACCGTACTGGGAGGAAATCCTCTCCCATATCAAGGACATGTTGGCTTACCCTATTGATGACTCCATGGCCTGTGTCCTGCTCGGGCTGCGTGATCCTGGCCTTGCTTACCAGACCAGGGCGGATAAAAAGATCTTGTGGCTGTGCCTCGGAGCGGCGAAGCTCACGCTGGCTGCGGCCTGGAAAAAGAAGGAAGCACCGGCGATCTCACTATGGCATGCGCGACTCTGGAAGTTGCTCAGTTTCGAGAGAGTAGCGGACATCTTCCTTTGCCAATTCAAGAATTTCCGATATCAGTGGGGCCCCCTGGTTGACTTCCTTTCTAAGGGGTTACCTTCGGCTGTGTGTCCAGCTTCATTGAGGTCGCTGCACCTCTTCCAGGTGTAATGTGGTTGTGGATTGTGTGTATGTATGCATGGCGTCACCACCGTGGGGGAGGGAGGGGGAGGGGTGGGGGGAGTTTTCTGTTTTGGTCTTTTGGGCTGTGGAGGTCCTGCTAAATGGCTGTCTGACCCGCTTGCGTGGAGAATACAGGACTGGGGTCCAGCATATTGCGGTACTGGCTCTCCTAGCTGCACTGGTCTACTGACGGGCATGTCGACCACTTTGTGAAGTGGTCCTAATAGATGTGATGTTTCGCTTCTGGACTGGATACGCTTATACTATGTATTGGAACTCTGCTGTTATGTGAATGCTGCCTTTGACTCGCTCTTGCGTAATGTGCGGCTCCTCCGCAGCCCTCTGTTTATTCCTTTTTGTAAATCGAAATAAAAATTTTACAAAAAAAAAAAAACTAATGCAATCTTAAACATGAAATACAGCAACATTTATAAAAGAAGTAAATAATAAAAACAATTTACATTTATATATACATCATAGAATTCCTAGACATAATAATAAAAACTAAAATTACAGATAATAGTACAATCTATTGTGACCTGCACAATACAAAAGACAGACAGAAATTTGTAAAACATAAAAATTGTAAAATACAGATGGTACATTCAAAGCTGTAATTTCATCACACCCATGTTTTATAGCAACCAATTTCTATATCAATAGGGGAAGAAAGGGCTTGAATTGTGCAGTAGATAGGCGTTTATCAAGACTATAGTTCGATGTCTGTCGTGTTTGGGGGTCTGAACAGATACCCTATTCAGATCAGTCATGTGTGATTATCAATGAGTGTAGAAACTGGATCTTCCAGAACCCCCAGAGGCAGCGTGATTTATCCACAGGAGGAGGTCCTGTTCCCCTCCCTTTCGTGGCGGCTGTATCTTCTGATACAACAGTGCTCCGCCCGAGGGTACCTGTAACCACAGTAGCAACAGGCTCTGCAAGCCCATACCGTCTCCAAGTTTTAAATAAGAAAACCCACGTATGCACTCTTCTCTTCCTACATTCGGGGAGAACGAGCTTTTCTGTTCTGGAGACTAAATACGACCCAATCTTACCAGGAACTAATGACCTTCGTATTTCCACGCAATACCAATCATTGACTCATCTAATATACTCAATACAGAACAGATGCTTTGAATAATATCCATTTTAATAAAAGGCAACGGCCAACATCCCATTCAAGAGATGCGGTTGAGATCCAGTTTCTACACTCATTGATAATCACACATGACTGATCTGTATAGGGTATCTGTTCAGACCCCCAAACACGACAGAAATCGAACTATAGTCTTGATAAAGGTGGATCACATTTTTCACCTAGAACCACCAAAACGCGTCGACGCCTATCTACTGTACAATTCAAGCCCCTTCTTCCCCTGTTGATATAGAAATTGGTTGCTATAAAACATGGGTGTGATGAAATTACAGCTTTGAAAGTACCATCTGTATTTCACAATTTTTATGTTTTACAAATTTCTGTCTGTCTTTTGTATTGTGCAGGTCACAATAGATTGTACTATTATCTGTAATTTTAGTTTTTATTATTATGTCTAGGAATTCAATGATGTATATATAATTGTTTTTATTATTTACTTCTTTAATAAATGTTGCTGTATTTCATGTTTAAGATTGCATTATTTTTTGATTTTATCTTTTTGACTTGAGGCTATGTTTTAGCTTGCTCTGTATATATCTCAAGGGAACTAGTTTACTTTTGGGTTGAATACCCCATTTCCCTTGAATATTTTAAGGGGTTACTCTCTCTTCTAAAAACATCTTTTTAATTTCTCCAGGCCTTGTAGATAGAAAATGTCATCTGATGACATTTCATTGAATCATGCTAGTGTCTTCTTTCTAATGGTTCTATCATAAACCAAGAACATGGTAGCTTAGGTGTTGGTCTACAGAGAAAAACCTATTCCTAAATATATATATATGTGTGTGTGTCTGTGTCTGAGTGCATGTGTGTGTGTGCGCGTGCGTGCGTGTGTGTCTGTAATATAGACCTGATTCATTAGAGTTAACTTAGAGCAAAAGTCAAAATTTAGAAGTTTAGACCTGAAGTCTACGTTTAGACATAAAGTCTAACTTTACTACTAGTAAAGTTATACTTGTGGTCTAAGTTTAGACCAAAAGTCTAATTTAGGCCAAAAGTCTAACTACTAGTAAAGGTATTCTTTTGTCTTAGTTTACCTTTGTGAATCAGGCCCAAAGTGTGTGTGTGTTTGTGTGCATAGGTAGATATATACAGATAAATACAGATTTAGATATGTTGAGACAATTATCAGCCTGCTAGAAGAATATAATAAAAAGCCTGTTCTTCCAGATAGTATGCGCAACAAGAAATCTGCCGATGATGAGCATTATTTGAGAGGAGCTGCAGGGATTTTGAATACTTGTTGCTGAATCCCTTACTCATATTTGAACATCTTTATTTATTTGGCCATGGTACATACAGTGACTATGGCTCAATGAACTATCAGTTAATTTGAAGATGGAGTATCCTGGTTTGAAAATGTAAACAGGTAAAAGCATAACTACGTAAATCAAAACCTTTAAGAAAGTTGGTCTGTGGTTACCTCCCTAGAACATCTCAGCACAAAAATTAACTGGAAGAATTTGGTTTGACAACAGGATACCTCTGCTGCAGGGTCTTCATTAATTGCAACAACTCCCTGGTCAGCAGATAAACCCCACATCAGTTCCCAGTAGTTCAAGAAGTCTGGTTTTAGGAATCCGTTTTACTGTACCTGGGAATTCAGACATCCAATTAACTTACACTCCCTCAGGATTCAAAATATATTATCAGTTTATACAATACACTCTGCATGTTTTCCAAGCACACACATGCCAGGAGCTATTTGTTAAGTAGGAAAATAGTTGGTCCAAACCAGGTCTTTGGAGCTGGGAAAAAGGCAGAAGGCGGAAAACTCTTAAAATATTGTTCTAGATGGAGATAGGGATCCATCCCTGCAACAGCCAGTGATGTTGCTTTTTTTATTCCTGTGGAAATCTTGAAGTGACGGAAAATGGTTGCGGGTGCAGTGATGGTAAGGACATTCCAGCCTGTCTTTTACCAATTCCCAGACGCCTACCTTTCTCATGGTATGATGTTAATACTCTTCTGAGTCACAAGATCCGATCTCTCAGAATCCCCTTCCAGCAGTAGAATTCTAATGATTTACCTTCCAAAGTATGAAGCCAAGCTCTGCCCAGAGCTGGTTCATGCCCTTGTACTTCCCATAGAAACGAAACCAGCCCTTCCAGGAGCAGAGTAGTTTATGGCGTCCTTATTAAACCAGCTACCTAAAAATCCAATTTAATGCTGACCTCAGTGTGCTTGGGTGGGCAATCTGAAAACGACCCTTTTACAGAATCTTAGCAGTCATAAATTGACCCCCGAATAGTTACAATACCTCTTCCAGCCTTTTGTCACAGGACTCTTTGAACTGGTTGACTTGGAGACATCTTAGCAGGGTCAATGACGTAAGTTAATTGTTAAGTTGTTTTTCTATGGCTATCTGCTAACATTTTCAGTATAACCTTAAAAATCGTGACTTTTTCTCCTGACAATCCGGCACTAGTTGTGACGTTTCTGACAGCAAATTGATCTCAATCGAAATGTCTGATAATATTGTTCCGAACTCTGCTCGATATTTTACAATTTTAGGATAGTCTGTAAACATGTAGAGGGAGAGACATAACCGGTCCTGCTTTTAGGATAATTGCCAGAGCTTGTGCAGGAAGATTTCGTGGTACAGTTGAGATCATGGTAGAACCTGTACCCAGTAGCATGTAGTGTATTTGTTTCAGCATCGCTTACTTGTACTGTTCTCTTATAGTTAGACCGACCGCACAAACCAAACATACATTTTAGATGTTTATTTAGAAAAATTAAAATGATAGATTAAGAAAGATTTTAAATATCTGCTGAATGATAGAGAATTCCTTCAGTAGCAACTAGACAGCTATTGATATGAAGATTATTGAATCTTGAATTTCACTGTAATGTAATTGTTATCACCACATAATGTTCTCCTTGCCTTTTTAAGAAATCTGCAGTAGTAGTGTCAGACCAGTGCTGGTAACGCAAAAGAATTGCAGATAGATAAAAAGTAAAAAGGGTTGGACTATCTGCCTCTGTACTGTGGGACCAAGAATGGTAGCATGAAAACAACCTTCAGACTGATCAATTTAAATATCTTTACAAGACGGTGGTGGGTCGCAATGTGCATGCTATTTATCGTATGGCAATGGTATTGCATCCGCTATATCGACCTGCCACAACATTATAAGATACAAGTATAAAGACTGCTCTTAACTACATTAAAACTTTGCACCCAAAGCAAGTATGAATGGAGTTAAAAATAGTAACTGTGCGTCTGAGTCACAAAGATAAACTTAGACCTGAAGACTAAGTTTAGACCTGAAGTCCAAGGGTCCTAACCACAAAGGTAAACCTAGACTTTACCTCTGGGAAAGGGGCCTTAAACATAGACCAGGTACAAGTTTACCTTTGTGAATCAGGCCCTCAATATTTATCTCACAACATAGTGGTAGTTTGATGTAGTGTATGCAATATTATTGTAGTTCGATATTGCCAACCTAACACAAAGCCCTGCAAACATATATAGGGAGACTGGATCTGTCGTTGTATTTTATGTCAGGCTATTAACATTTATAAGCTCATGTGTACCATAGCTGGGTGGTATTTGGCTTCCACTTCCCAGAAGTTGCATCTCAAATAAGAATATCCCGAACCATTAGAGAGCTCTGTAACTTCTCTTCCTGCTCCAGTCCAGATAGCACTGTTGAGATCTCAAATTTAGAAAGATAGGAAATCAGAAAAATAAAAAATACGGGAGCACTGTGCTTCAGTGTACAATGAATTTGTGTGGTTGGTGTCAAACACACAGGGCCATCATAGATTCATTTAAACATCTATGATGAAATGAAAAGATTTTTTCCTAATAGCATGAAAGTTCAACTACAGAATGTGTGCTAGTCTGAATAACAATATGGATACCAAGTGGAAACACACAGTAAAGCATATCAGTAATGTATAGGAGCGGTAGAGTTTGAAAGTCACACCAAAGATCCTAAAATCCTAAAATCATAAACCTAAATTGTCAGGATGGCAACAGCTGCCTCAGTCCATATTGTACAATTTAAATTCAAACAGTTTGTATGGAAGGTCTACGTTCTTTCTTATATATTTTGTTCCCACCTGTGTGTGACATCACCCCACTAGTGTTTTCACATCTAACAGATTTGCCAGTGTTAGTCCTTGTCATATTTCGTCCTGGTAACAGGTTACTATTTCTACAATTGGTCTTCTGTTCTAGGACAAAAAACATCCAACCTTTGAATGGGAACACCTTTGTTGTACAGGATGGGATTGTAGAGCCACTCTTGAAAGAAGATGGAATAGTAAATCTTTCACTTTTACAGTGCTCCCCCTATCTGGGATCACAGCGTATAAGGAGCTAGGAAGGCATCTGTGTACCTGCATGAAGAGGCAGTATCACCAAATGTGCATCATTCTTTGTTGAAGAGCCTTTGCACTAGTTCTATGAATTTTTGATTAATGGTGATTTTACTGTGAAGACATGAGTGGTAGCATGGTTCTAAAGTACCTTTCTCATACAGGATAATACTAGTGTTCACCACCTCTTCGGTCCTCCTGCCATATCCACATACCATTAATTAATTAATTTAGCCCTGACTTCTCTTTGGATTTAGACCATACTGCTGAGTTTGTTGCTGCTCAACCCTCAATAATATTTGCTACTCCTCTTTATCAACCTCTACCTCAGGATCCAGATTCACAAACTATTCACTACATCCTTGCTCAAAATCTTTTACAGATTCAGAGTGTCTTGCACCCAAACCATGCTAGTGAGACACAAGCAGCATTTGCGCTGCCAGAATCTGGCGTGCCACTGAAAACTCAAGCTAAGCTTTAGACAGCTGCTTGGCTCTGGCTCAGCTCGCAGTCCTCTTGAAACCTCAAACTCAAAATGAGCTGAGCTTTAATGGGAGAACCATGTACCATGGAGAACCATGTTGGAATCACTGCCTCAGGTCAACATTCTGTGAATGCCAGCACATCTCCCTGTGCAAAAAAACCCATGTAATTTAGTCCATGAGACAAAGTGCTCCTATGTCTTTGGGCAAAGCTTGAACTATGTAAAGCTGCCAAAAATAAAATGTGGATCTTACCGTTCACTCACATGCTAATCTCATCCAGGAACAATTAAGAACAAAGCATTTAACGTTGATGTCATAAAGAGATAGCTATTTAATGGATGACTTATACAGTCAAACTGAAAACTCTAGAATCAATCTCCGCTTACCTGATTAATGAAATTGTGTTACTTAGGCAAGTAAATTGTCTTTCACCTAGGCTCCTTTTTCTTATTATGGTATATGAAGGCACTCAAATACATGAGTTCCAGCTGTACACTGTACAAAAACATATTGTGTTTGGCTTAATAGCCTATAAAGTTGCTCATTGGGACACATCTATGCCACTACATTCTCGGTGTACGCATGGGATGCCCTTATATACTGATCCGGTCCGGTGTTCCCTATCAAGAAATATGGTTGAAGCTGGACATAGATGGCTGTTAAGTCCTCCTTTAGGGGCGGCTTGATAGCCAACTGCTCCTCATAGGGAGTATTTACGCTCCTAACACAGAGAAAGTGGCCTTCTGGGACACGCTGTCAATCGTTCTCGCCCATAAGACTCACTTGCCCTGATTACTAGGGGACAATTTCACTGCACATTAGACCTCACTCTAGAAAGCTCCTTTTTCTACTGTCTTGCTTCCCCCTCGCAGGCACAGGCAGATCGCTTCCGCACTTGGACTCAGCGCTGGTCACTAAAGGAAGTTTGGGGCTCACTTCCTGCTGGGATCCATCTGTACTGCTTTCTCTCCATACCACACAACTTGTATGTCCAATTGGATCGTTACCTCTGTCCTTTCCTCCTTCTGTCACTCATGCAGCATTTGGACTACCTGGGCCGAGTGATCTCTGATCATAATGCGCATATCACAGACATTGGCTGGACACCCCCTTGTCCCTGGGTACTCATGTGGGGACTACCATGGGACTGTCATGAAGACCCGGTCTTGTGAGGGGAACAGGGAGATCATATTGACACTACTTTTTTGAAAACAGTGACACAGCCTCCACAAGGGTGTTGGAATGGTATGCTTTTAAGGAATTTATTAGGGGAGTCTGCATCCAGATGATTGTAGGAGCCCATAGGACTCTAGTGAAGGACAGAATGCAAACTGTGGTCACTGAGCAAAGAGTTGGTTGGGGACCCGGCGCTCAATGCACGGCTCACAAAGGCTAAAAAGGATTAAACAATCTCTCCTGGAAGATTTCAGGTGCTATTATTTCGCCACCCATGCTTTCAAAGTACATAGGTAGGATGAAATGAATGCAGGCTCCATGCATGGCTCATTAGCCTCAAGATGACTGCTCACCCCATCGCAGAGTTAGTGGGCCTCAATGGCCCTATGCTTTATCAGCAGCCTGACATTTTGCAGGCATTCTACAATTACCTCCTTCAACTGCTCTGTGAAGCCTCACTGAGGCCTTCCATTCCAGCATCCCGTTCACTTCTATTGCCACATCTGTCAGGGATTCTCAAAAAGCAGCAATCATCAACAAAGATGTGATGCAGGTAATTTACGACCTTTGGGACTCAACAGCTTGTCCCTAGAGTACTAAGTGCTTTTTTATCACAACTGGCCCTCCACCATACACAACCATGTGTGCTGCTGCGCTTCATGCGGGTGAACTACAGCACTCACTAAGTTAGACAAAGATCTTATGAGATTAGGCTCCTATAGACCCATAGCCATCCTAGGCACAGACTATAAAATCCAGAGGAAGATCCTTCTAGATAGATACACCCGAATCCTTCCATTCGTCATCCATGTCTATCAAAATGGATTTGTACTTGGGCACAACACCTCCCAGAACACTTGTCAGCTTTTCCATGTTCAGGACCAGGTGCAGGGCTGCTTCCAGAGAGTGGTGTGCCTTGTCCTCGATCTGTAAAAGGCATTTGACACTTTAACATGACACTTCCTATTCACAGGACCCTCCTGTATGGGGACAGGGCCAAATGTATTAGCATACACAAGATTGTTTTACTCCAGTCCTACCTCTCAAATTCACCTGGGTCGTCTCATCTCAACTCCCTTCCCGGTGTGGTGAGGCAGAAGGCAGGGGTGCTCACTCTCCCCCTTCTTATCCATCCTTACAATTGAACCTCTCACCATACGCCTCAGCGGGGAGGGCCAGGAATGAGGGCATCCATCTGGAAATAGGATATGTGCGATGTACCTTCATGCAGACAATTTGCTTTTAAAATTACTGGACATCACAATTCCACCCTGGTGGACTTCGCCCCTGAGGCAGAGTTGTGAGTTAGCTGGACAAAATCCTCGGTGTACCCACTCTTCCCTGTCCAACCAAACCTTGAGCTACTTCTCGGTAACACCTGTATACTTTGTCAGGCACAAGTTACCGTATACTCTAAATCTACCTATATCACACCCCGCTGTACTCTATGAGGGAAATTGCCCTAAAACCTTAGCAGGGATTAAGGCCCAGACCCACTTTTGGCAGTCTCTTACCCTGGTCCCCATGGAAAAAATAGTATTAGCGAAGATGGTCATCCTGCTCCTCCTGCTCTATTATTTCTTTAACCTTCTGGTTGTTAATCTGCCCTTCTTTTTCAAAGAGCTAGACAGTATCCTGGCCTACCTAATTTGGGGTACCAAGCAACACCGGGTAGTTGTTGCTAAACTAAAGCTCCCAACAGATTGTGGAGGCTTAGATGCCCCATCATTTTAAACCTGTTTCGTAGGCATTGCAACTCCAATGGCTATCTCGCTGGATAGAAAGCCACGGGTCCATACCAATATGGACACTCCGGGGTTTCCTCATCCCAAATTCCCAGCCTCCTACTCCTTGGCCCCTCCAGGTTTTAGTGGCACAGGCAGGTAGGACTCATATTTACCACCTCTCCCACCTCTCCCGCAAGGCCTCAGCATATGCTCCAACCTTCCAGCAGTTGGCTTGCCACACCAACTGGGGTTCTACATGACCAGGGCTTTGGAGGTTTGGACAGAGCACTCAGTGCAAGTTACAGGCAACATTTTTTCTGATGGCCATTTCCTCCTCTTTGAGCACCTGGCTGAAGATTATGGCCTCCCCCAGGATTAATTCATGCTACATCGAGATCTTGGCCACACTTTTCACGCACTCTAGGGTGTCACAGATGAAGAACCCACCCAGTCTTTCAGTCCATCTTATTTATGGGTGCAAACGGCACAACATTACATGAATATATAAAGCAATACTGGAGCTCACACTCATTTTCCTCCTCCCCTTATGACAAAAATGGGAGGACGACTTCGGGAGAGTGATGGAGCGTTTCAATTACCCAAAACTGTATCCCGTAACTCATGCTTCAAAAACATTATATTCTACATCCTTCATACGACGCACCTGACCCCAGCACAGCTGAATTGTTTCTCTCCCGACACACACACGACTTGCTCGCATTCCCAAACTCCTGATGCTGATATCAAGCATGTGCTCTGGTCCTGCCCAATCCTCCACGGTTATTGGCACTCTATACACACTACCCTGCAGGTCGTAAGGGTACTCCCAGACCTAGCATCTTGGTAGGCAAGCTCCCTTAGTATTATCAAGCATAGAAAAAAGCTGAAAATTGAAGCCCATTTTGCATTCCTGGCCCTCCTGTTGGCCAGGAGGACTATCACACTACACTGGCAATCCCCACTTCTCCTCCAGTGGCTGAGTGATATGGCGCAAAGCAAAAAAGGGGTGCAGCCGAGGAGGATGCACTTTCTTTTGAAGAGGTGAGGCATCTCTGCAAGTGCCAGATCTCTCCCCAGTGGCACACCCTATTGACTCACTTCCAGTAGAAGGTGAACACAGACAGTCTTCCCCCGTGACAGCATAAACACCGCACATACATTACCCTGGCACTACTGGCTGATGGCCCAGCCACAACTCTTACCCCAAGCCTGCATTGGTTCCTCTCTGAACCTATACTGTCATTCCCAGTGCTAATTCACTGATGTTATGCAAAAACAACAGTTGATGGACAGAATGCAGAACAATGTCATATATTCACCCCAGTTCAGAGATCAGGGTGTAAATCCATAATTTTTTTGCTCACCATGCCATTCTAGTTTGAACCCATCCATATGCAAATCAGTCTTGACCCTGTGCCCCATGGGAACAGTCCAGCTCGAACTGCCAAGCCAGGTCCTCCCTGGACTGGAAACAAGCATCCTAGGACCAGTTTTGGGCTTTCAGTCCTCATCAGCCATGATAGCTTGATACCAGTGGCATAGAGAGCAAGGGACTCACGTCTGAGCATACCCGTCCCACTCGGGGTGACAAATGCAAAAACAAAATTTGATGAACAGAATGCAGAACAATGTCATATATTCATTCCATTACAGTGATCTGGGCCTAAATCCTTTCACTGATGTTAGGCACTGTACGCGAAAGCCCCACGTTTCCACATTCGATCTGTGCTACCTGCCCCTCCCACTCATACTCCCTGCACCCCTTGCTTTCCCCACCAAGACAAAACGCTTTCTTACATCTGCTCCCTCCGGTCGCGTGCCAGGGCCTCCACCAACACTTGTATCGTCTTCTGCCATTGCATCTGCCTAGTTGGGTCAGATGACCCCTATCGAAACTATCAGTAAGAACTTGTCCATACATCCTGAAATTCAGAATTTATTTTCTGTATTCTACAACCCAATAAAAATATTTTACAAAAAAATAAATACAGTTGATCATCTATAATAAGAATGTAAGCCACATACAGGGTTCACATACCCCAAACTTACCTGTCAGTAAGCTAATATCATTTTCACCATCTTGGGTGCAGGAGTGTTGTGTGTTAAGATGAAATGCTTCAGTTTAATATATGCTTTTTACATTTGGAACACACCCCATGGTTGGTCATGTGTTGGGTTTGTGAATGGCAGGCGTATCCCACAAGCTCTGCCCTTTGTGCGCACGATCTGTCCCACCTCCCGCCAGCGTTGCAGTTTGCGTTTGGACATGACCGCTACAGGAGTCTACTGCGGCAATCTCTCCACTAAGACTGTCCCGCATTAGGAAACTTAGAAATCAGCTTCACAGCAGGGAGAAAAGAAGCAGGTTTGAGAAACCTGTTGGAGTTTGCATACTCAAGGAGGATAACTGGGCAGACAGGAGTGACGTGGGTGGCAAGACGCTGCTGAAGAGTCAGGTGCTCTTGCTTTGGGAGCGCCAATGTCCACACCAACAGAAGTGAGTGCAAACAGCCAAGAGGAGTCAGGGGGAGGGTAGCACTTCGCCCTGGTTCTGGCCTTGGTTTTGGTGATTTTTTGGCAAGAGGCAGCTACTCTTGGTTTGCTTGCTTACTCTTTGAACTGTGTACGGGTGCCATGAAACATCTGAGCACGTAAATACCCCAACTGTGATGTGAGCTAAAAAAGTAGCCGAGACGGACTGTGATATGTATGGAGTGTTAAGGGGAATACCTTGAGCTGAAGATTTACTGACTCTGGGAGGCAACAGAAAAGTTCCTGCTCAGAGGGCAAAAAGTCAAGCAGTGCAAGCAAAGTCAGCCTCTGCTCGGACAACTCACATTTTTCTGTTGAGAATGGACTCAAAGACACCAGTGAGTTCAGCGAGCTTTGAAGACAACCTATTTATCTGTCAGAGGAGAACTATGATTGGGACTGGAAATGTAGTACTTGAGTAGGTTGCAGAAATTTCAAGGGACTCAATGGACTCTTTTATAATAATCGAATTTTAAACACAGCATAATGAGAATACTGAGACATATCCCTAGACAAATTTGGCTGATTCAAATCTGGTTAAAACAAAAGAATACCCCTTGTTTGTAAAGGTTAAAGTTGTGGTTTCCCTCCCAATGGCTGCATCTCAGTCCTCTGCTATGCAAGCTCCACTAGTAGTACAAGCTTCCATATATATGACAAGCTCAGGCCTTTCTAAGGTGGACTGTTCTGATTCCTATGGATTACCACCCTTACAACGAAATATAGCAGTTAAGTACATAACTTATTGCAACCCAAGTCAGTGGTGGCCCTCCTGCTCTGCGAGGGGCAGCAGAATCAGCAGCAAGAGCGTAAAGGGGATGCAGGCAGTAGCGAATGCAACATCAGAAGCATGCTTAATATCATTCTGGATGAGATAAGGGAGTTCAGGGACTCACATGTGATTGAAATTGCAGCCTTACATGAGAGATTGTCCAAAATCGAAGAAAACATGGTAAAATTCTCGGAGAAGCTGAAGGAGGCTAAGGTTAGAATCTCTGAACTTGAAGATCAGGTTTCTACTGGGCAGGAAGAAGTCAGTCAGTTTCGCAATCATGGGTTATTATCTGGAGAATAAGATGTTCAAATTTGCATATAGTAGGGGTACCAGAGGGATGTGAGGGTCAACACGTTCCCCATTGGGAAGACTCATTGATTACGTGAGCAGATGACGCCTCGGATCTAGATATAGCACTAGCCCTACCAGAAGGCTACTCAATCATCAGGGCCGACAGGAAAGGGAAACAAGGGGGTGAGGGGTCTGGCTATCATCTTCAGAGATGAACTGAGGGCTAGGTGCTCGGACCTGGGCAACAGCCCAGACTGAAAAACCTTATCTTTTCAGATCACCATCACAAACAACTATACGTTAAAAGGTTTCCTGATTTATAGACAGCCAAGGGCAAAAACCCATCTAATACAGCGACTAAGCCCGTTCTTAGAATCAAGTGTAAAGGGCTCAAATTTCACCATCCTGGGCTATTTCAATGTACACTTAGAAAAGAGCTCACACAAAAACACGATAACATTGACTGATGCAATGTCTAACATATCTATGGAGCAGATTGTTAAGCATGATACCCATTTGGCGGGGCACACTCTCGATGGGATCTTTATCTCAAATACAAACATCGAGATTGTGGAAATACTGCCCATTCCTGGTCAGACCATAAAGTAATAAAATTCAACTTAAAGGTATAGCAGGTCACAGAAGCCTCTGCTTCCCAGCCTAGGTGCATCACCTATCAGGACTGGTCTAAGATTGACACTCCTAAATTGCAGGAGCAGCTTTCTATGACCATTACGGTACTAGAATTAGACAGCAACCTAGCTGCCGTCCAGGTTTTCAGTTTTGTGAACTCAGCAATCAAATTAGCAGTCCAGCTGAAAAATATCACCTCCAGGAGGAAAAATCCCTCACCGCCATGGTTCACCGATAAACTGAAGGCGCAAAACCAAAATTGCAGAAGGACGGAAAGGAAATGGAGGACCGATTACGAACAACGGACAAAAGATGAATACAGAACCTCCCTAGCAACTTATAAAATCTAATCCTAGAAGTAAAAAGCAACTATTTTATACGAAAAATAAATGAGGCCAAGAATTCCAGCAAGGAACTATTTACCACGTGTAAAAAACTAATAAACCTCAATAATAATAAACAGATAGACTGTAGCACTGAACTATGCAATAGTTTAGGTCAGTTCTTTGTAGACAAAGTCAATTCTGTTTATGAGTCTTTTAAAACGACCGACAAGTCTGTTATCCCACAGTCATGCAGAGAACTCAAACAGGGACTGTCCACCGGAATCTCTAATCTGGGGTTCCACTTTTGGCCCCATCTGTTGAACAGATTAAACAGGTGGTAATGACTACTAAGGTGATGCACCTGTTTCCAGATCTACTAAGCGACCAACTATCCCTGGTTTTCACAAAGATAATTAAATCTAGCTGTTTCCCAGATGCCTGGAAAATGGTCTCAGTTAAAGAAGCCAAATTTGGATCCACAGGATCCCGGGAATTACAGACCAATTTCGAAAATCCCTTTTTCAGCAAAAGTACTGGAAACATATTGAACAAGCAATTGTAAAAAATTTTAACCTCTGTAAATGCCCTAGATTACTCACAGTACGGGTTCCGAGAGGAACATGGAACTGAAACAGCTCTTCTGATGGCATTGGAGGAACTCAGGAGTGTACTAGATGCTGGAGGGAAGGCCGTCTGGATTCTATTAGATCTCTCTGTGGCCTTCGACACTGTAAGTTTACAAAATGGAGCAGGTCCCTATATTTCCAAAATGGAAGGAAACTATGTAGGCATCCACTAATTACTCAAGAACCCATAGGTGCCACATTCTCATTTATGGTAGATACATTACTAAAGCAATATCGCATGAAAACACTACAAAATTAAGAAACATTGTACAGTTTATTCATATAAAAACAATATTTTTACATAGTAAAAAGTGCCATACAATACAGATAAAAAGTTAAAAATGTGTCAATCCACACGAGAAAAAATGTAAGTTGTTAACGCAGCGTTTCGGTATTTGTATTTACACCTTCATCAGGACAAACATTCTAATCGATAAAAGAAACATAGAATTAGTGACACAAAATGGATCCCTTTTTTTAACATTTTTCATTAAACTAACAGACAATATTTTACACTAGACATTGTATAAACATAAATGTAGCAATACTATTAGGCACTTTTTGACACTCTTTGTCTGTGGGCACAAATGGTTCTGGGAATTAAGTATTGTGGAGCCATTGAAAATCTACAAAAGTTATCTAAGAGAAACATTAACTTGTTGTATAAGAAAAAAGTGAATTTCTGGTCCGCATACCTTATAAAAGAGTGGGATTTATCAACCTCTGTAATCAATTTGAGGATTGTGTCATATTCTAACCATCTCCTCTTCGATGGATTAGATGTTTCTGCTAGATTGCGGTATTCTGGTTGTACTTTCCGGATTGTCAACCCTTTTAAATACATAATTAAATCTCTCAATTTGTTGTCTCGACCCTACATTGTGGGCATATTATGCTTTCTTCATCAATATACATTAGAATGGTTACCTTAAGTTTTCTTGATATATGTCCTTTCTTTTGAGGACAAGGGAGCCACTGAGGTCTGATGATCAATAGTTCATCACTATTTAGAAACGAATAGATAAGATTTATTTCTCAGTTCTAGTTTTTACTCATTAGTTTGTTGTATAAATGAAAATTAAATCGACTTACCCACTGTTAATAAATTTAGACCTTAGAGGATGCGCGTGACTGGATATCCTGATAATCGCGCTAATTTCTTGTCTCTGGTTTGTGGTTTGTCTTCTTTAGGTGGTGTATTTTAATTAGCGGGATGGAACAAAAATGAATGTGTTCGTATGAGAGTAGAATTAAACTCTTCAGTTTCAGCTTTATACTATGAAGTATTCTTACTTAAATGGATAGTTAGTTTGTATCTAATGTTATCAACCTTTCTGTTGGTGGCATCTTGGATTCGGATTATATTTATCTCACAGTGATGTGTGGTAAAAATAATTTCACTAGTCACTTACATGTGCAGCCACTGTTTATTGCCTCGCAAGCCCTGTCTTGTATTTAGTGATAACTGGATAGAATGCTGCTTAATATTTCCATAGTATTCTATACGCTCTATATATAAACCCCATGAGTCATACTGTAGTCTATTAGGTGGTTTTATACGGTTGCAGGAATCGACTATAAAATGCTAGTTATCGTATGTTTTCCAACCTTTAAAATGGAAATTTCAACGTGCCTTGTGCCAGTTTGTATTATTCTGTGCACAACATGCCCTCTACTTTAACTACATTTTATTCCCATATCGTGTAACAGCCTGTTGGATGGAATGATCGGCTATAAGATACTGGTTATCGTGTCTTTTATATCCATTAAAAGAAAACGGTTTCACTATCTGTTCGCTAATATTATAAGAAAGTAAAAGTGATAATTGTAATATCTCTAGGGAAGGTGGTTATCGCCTGCATACCTAGCAATGGATGGTAATCCCTGATTATCGCTTACCTGTATCTAGAAAGTTGGCCTCCCTGCTCCGCTTGTCGCTCTGTTCTTAATGGAAAAGTAAGCTCGTTTGGTCATGTATTCTTATATATCCACCCTACGGGGGCGGGCTTAAAGATCGTTTAACATCATGTCTCTGACTACTATATTTCCATTTGTAAATTGGAACCTGTGTGGCGATTTGACCCATATACAATGGGATCGCTGGAGATTGAGTGAGTGATATGTAGGGATGTGTGTGCACTGTGCATTGTGTGAGAGATTTTGAAGGGCTATAACACCCTATGTAAAAAAGAATCTGATGAACAACCCATCAAGGTTCTTACTCTGTCTAGCATGACCAGGATAGATAAAAACTTCACATTCGCATAGATACCATGCCACTATGTGACCCACGCAAATAAGCAAGTCGTG
This sequence comes from Lissotriton vulgaris, assembly GCF_964263255.1. NCBI lineage: Eukaryota > Metazoa > Chordata > Amphibia > Caudata > Salamandridae > Lissotriton > Lissotriton vulgaris. The sequence continues at coordinate 276,361,854 of NC_141696.1, forward strand.
ATTAATATGTAAACATTCTTCCCTATGTGTTTTTTTTACAACATGTGTATTTCCCCCCCCCCATTTTTTCTCTTTACAGGGACCACAATAGGTCAACCTTTTTCTCACGCTTCACCAAGGGCCCACTCAAGCCCAGAAGCACGACATAGTAGCTTATTTTTGCTACTAAGTTTAGGACTTTAGGCATACTATATTTAGTTACAATTGAGTATTGTCAGTAGAGACCCTCCAGAGGTCCTGAGGAGTAAGCAGGAGGGGTCTGCTTACGAAACATGTCATGTCGACTAAGTAGATAACGTACTCCGTTCTACTTACATCACCCCTTTTTACTGTTCTCAGCCAGAGAAGTTAATAAAATATTTTTTCTACTAGCCAGGGAATTTTTAATTTTTCGATTTTTTCACCACTACACTTAACTAGGTCCCTACACCCCTATCACCTATCACTATCCTCACACCACACATAGCCTATTGTCACCATACCAAGTGCTCCCGCTAGTTCGTAGGTCGTAGCACGCCCTGCCCCGTAGAGGGACGGGAAGACCCCTATGATGAAGCATGACACTATGGGATTCATAGTGTGTGAGGGGTATTTTAAAAGCACATAGTGCTCTCCGTTTGCCACCTGCAAAGAGAGCTTTTGTCACTTCCCCAATAACCAGGTCTTTAAAGTCTAAAAAAACTAAAAAATATTCACTCCCCACATGGATAAAATCTCATTGGTTATGTAAAATGTCTCGGAGGGTGATTCTATCACCACTGCCTCTGCACTTCCTCGTTTGATTTTTGTACAAGTATTGGATTTTGCAATTAAGCATATGACAATATTATGAATCCATAAGATTGCCTCAGTTGGCAGACTCTGTGGCTGAGAACATTATTTCTAACATAACAGTGGTAGAGGTACAGGAAACTCTGGCAAAAATGCAGAGTGGTTAGGCATGTACCAATGATGGGTTTCTGGCAGTGTTTTAAATAATGTTTGCAACTGAACTTGTACCTTTCCTAAACGATTCATTCAATTTTACTAAGGAGGGTGAGGAAATTTCATTTGTCCTTTAAGTAATCCACGAGTGTCAATTTCCTAAAAAACGATAAAACCCCTAGCACTGTTAATTCACATCGACCTATTAGTTGATGCTGATTATATATGCTGTAGATGAAAATAATGGGCTATTCGTATCACTTCGGCCGCTCCGGTTTTAATTCATATAGATCAGACTGGGTTGGTTTCTAATCACTTACAAACATGGGCTTTTTAATACGTGTGGTAGACTATTTCTGAGTTAACCAGATCAGTGCAGCAGTAATAACGGTCGATGCAGAAACGGCATATGATCTGGTTAAATGGGACCCCCTCTTTAAGGTCTTAATAGTTTGGTTTCCCTGCTCAATTCATTTTGTTGCTGGGGAATCTGTATCAAGAGGCACAAGCAAAGATATTTGTGAATTCCAGCCTTACTGGAACAATGGCTATCAACAGGAGAACTCGTCAGGGTGTCATCTATCCCCAATTTTATTTACTTTTATTGTTAGCTTCTGGATGTCAGGATTCGGGGTAATGATGGTATGTTCTAAATTAAAGTTGTTTGCAAATGACATTATTATATACTTGAAACCCAATAGGGTGAATGATCAGAGGGCTCTGGATGAGATCAAACAGTTTAAAAGCATTGGGGGGGGGGGTATAAAATTAATCAAAATTAATCAGACCTGCTTTTGTTTAATATTCCAGAATGCATTCTTCCAGTTCCTTTGAAGCAGCAAGATTGTTCTCAAAGCCTGATACGCTATCTAGGTGTGTTTGTGATGAATACCTACTCCCAGCTCTTTCCATTGAATTATATAGCAATGTTGAAGAAAACTCAGGGGCTACTGGAAAGATGGGCACTTCTTCCTCTGACACTGATTGGCATACTTGCTCTTATTAAAATGTCCATGTTACCTCTGCTTCTATTTCAATTTTCAAAGGTCTCTATCAAAATCAGTAAGAGCAATTTTAGGGACTTAGGTGTGCTTTTTAAAACTTTTGTTTGGAATAGGAAGGCCCCTAGGGTAATAAATATTCTGTTCTGCAACTAGTAAGTGTATAGGGAGGGAGGGCGCTTCCGCGTATCCAGACATATTATAAGGTGTCCCTTTTAGATATTTTGGCGAGATCGCTGGAAGGAAGAAGGTTGCTTGATCTCTTTTTAATAGAAAAAAAGATCTAGGAAGAAGAAACTTGTTTGCCAATTTTTATTAACACAGTAAATCTCCCTTAAAAAAAAACAGATATAAAGTGCTCCAGGAGGTCGATTGCAAGCTGTGTACATATCAAAACACATCCTAGCAAGTTATGCAAATCTTACATTGCCGGAGTGCCATTATGATGTATTAACAAAACGTTTATTATACTTGTCAGAAGCTGGGGCAGTTCTGGCAAAAGCTTTCTTCTGCTATCTATCTTGATCTCCAGGCTAAGATAGTTCTAGAAGCTTGTTTGGTACTTTTCTCGTTTTCTGAGTAGAGACAGAGCCCTAGTATTGGCAAGTGGGGCAGGTGTTTGAGCGGTAGGGGACTTAAAGAGATTTACTGTCACTTGCCAGTATCTTGAGTTAATCGAAAAGACGGGCCCAGACCAGTTATTATTGAAACTTGAGATATCTTGATAGCTGTTTACATTTTATGATTATACTATGATGCAGTTGGTGTAGCGGGGTGGTCTTACCATGCCAGGCAGGTCGTGGGCCTATTCTAGGAGGAGATAATCATCACAGAGCCACACTAGTTACTTGGCCTGTGCCGCCAGCCACGAGCACAGACGTCACGTGTATTATATACTCGCTGGTCCGCACCCAGCCCAGGAAGTTGAAAGTGATACATTGTAGGGGATGAGCCGGGTGGCTCTCTACATCCCTTCCCTTTTGTCCAAACAATAAACTAAAATAAAAAATGCAACAAAATAAACTAACATAATAAATAGTGGTGCTATAGAGTCTCTGCATGTTCAACATGGTACTATGCCCATTAACACAGAACATCTCTCAGCTTCTGACTCGGCCTTGTATTGTCTCTCAGCTGGTAGGAATGTCCTCGCTGGGGTATATTCACCTCTGGCCTTTTTGGAGACTCCAATCTCTGTCTTTTTTGCCCACACTCTCTATCTCCTTCTTCCGTGTGTTCGTCTCCCGATGTTGTTCCACTCTCTGCTGTGACATCGGGTTTGCTCTGGCAACTCCTCTGTTCCACCTCCTCATGGGCCTCTTGTGTTGGAGACACTAGCTTTTTAAACCAGGACACGTTTTTCGCTTTTTTTCTTTCCCCTCTTCTTGCCGTTACCATCAATCCATGCACATCGAGTACTTCCCGTGGTTCCTTTTCAAGCAGCTTACTGAATTTCCATCCTTGTTGTCTTTCTTTCACCACAACTCTGTCTCCTCTACAGATTGATATCTCTCTGGCTCTTCTTCTTTTGTTGGACTGTTCATTGTTGTTTTGCCTTTTAGACTCTGCCACAGTGCTGTCCGTTACTCCAAGCACCTGTTGTTCATTCACTGGCATAATGTCTTTGACAGTTGTTTTCATTATGAGTTCACTGGGTGAGCATCCTATTGTACTATGTGGCGTTTGCCAGTAAGCCCCCAGGAATCTATGCAGACACCCCTCTAGGTCTTCTCATTGATCAACACCAATTCTCCATGCCTTATTGATCATTCTCATGAAACTCTCCACTTCGCCGTTTGCCTTGAGGCCATGAAGGACTACCTTCTGATGCTGGATGTTATATTGCTCGACATATTCTTTGAACTCCTGGCCCTGAAAAGGAGGTCTGTTGTCAGAACGTATCTCTTTGGGTATGCCTAGTAGAGCAAATGTCTTTTCCATCACTGGCTTCATGAATTCCAACGCTGTACACCTCACCACTTCAACCACTGGGAATTTGGAATAGCTGTCCACAATGACCACCGTGGATCTCCCATCCGGAAAACCCCCGAAATCCATGCTGATAACTGCCCATGGCTCAGTGCTCGTGGTTCAGTGATCACTGGGGGAACCAGTGCTTCTCCTCCTACTGTTATCTCCTTGACCATGCGATCCACCCCAGGAAACCACACCTTTGAACATATGCAAGCTTTGCTTTTCTCGATTCCTTGATGGCCATGGAGTGATAGGCCCACCGTCCTCTTCTACAGTCTGGCTGGCATCATTATTTTTGTGCCTCGGAGAATCAATCCTTCGCTACTTTCGTTGAGTTCTTCTCAACACCTCCACACTCCAGTTCATGCTTCTCTTTCTTCCTCCATCATCCCGCCAGCTCCCTCCAAGAAATTCTTCCATTGATGACTGCCTTTGACTATTTGACTGCCACCTGGCACTCGTCTTCTCCAGTTGCCACCACTATTTCCTCTAGTGAGAGTGCTCGCAGACAGGCAGCGTCGGTTATCCGTTTGATGAATGATTCAGCCCCATCATCTACCTCTTTGTGGAAGTTAGGATTAATATCCAGAAGATGTTGAGACAGGTTGTCGACTGGATTGTTCACTCCTGGCCTGTACACCACCTCAGAGTTGTAATGCTGAATCTGGATTGCCCATCTTTCAATGCACGGTAGTCCACTTCTTGCCGTCCCTCCGAACAACAGAACCAGAGGCTTGTGGTCCGTTACCACTTTGAATTTGTGTCCTCACAGATAGATGTTGAAGTGCTGACATGCCCATCGAATGGCCAACGGCTCTCTCTCAATCTGTCTGTACCTGGTTTCCACCTCTGTTAGTGCTCGACTGGTATACGTGATGGGCATCCGCTCTTCACTGACGTCCTGCTGAAGGAGGACTGCACCCAATCCAACCAGGCTGGCATCCACTACAAGTTCTATTGGGTTTCCTGGTTTGAAATATGCTACCATCGCTCCATTTAAAAGTGCTCCTTTGACTTCCAGAACTGCTTTTGCAGCTTCACTAGTCCATTGCCACTTTACATCTTTCTTGGTGAGCGCTCTCAGCGGCTTCAATATTGTAGCCAGGTGTGGAATGAATCGGCCTCAGTAGTTCGCCATCCCAAGGAAACTTCTCATTTACTGTTTGGTTTTGAGGTGTTGTCGGAGCTCAAATAGCTTCAACCTTCGCCGGGTCCACTTCTAGTTCATGTTTCACAAATCTGTATCTAAAGTACTCAACCTTGTTGACGTAGAATGCGCATTTCTCCCTGTGCAATGTCAGTCCTTGATCTTCCAGCCTTTGCAGTGTTGCTCTCAGGCGTTCATGGTGTTCCTCCAGAGATTTTGAGAATATCAGCACATAATCGCTGACGTTTATCACTCCCACTAATTCAGACAGGGCTTCACGAATAGCGTCTTGAAATAACTCAGCCACCGACGACACTCCAAAACTGATTCGCTTGAACCTTCTCAAACCAACGTGTGTGGAGAACGTGGTAATGTAGCAACTGGCTTTATCCAGTAACAGCGGGTGATATCCTGAGTTCAGATCGACTTTTAAAAACCATTTGGGCCCGTTTGATATCCGCCACTATTTCATCTATTTAGGAGTTATGTGCCTCTCTCAATTAATTGCTTTATTTGGCAAGCGCATAGCTGCGCAGAGACGAATGGCACAAAATTGTTTGGGATTTGGTTCGTTAGAAGAGATGACAACCAGGGGGTGGGTCCTGACACCCTCTCAATCACCCCTGCCTTTTTCAGTTTCTCCAACTCAGCTTCTACTAGCGTCTGCAGATGAAATGGCACTCGTCTGTGTCGCAGGGCTACTGGTTTTATTGTTTTGTCGATGTGAAGTTTGACCTTTATTCCTTTTAGGCTGCCGAGCCCCCTGAACAGACTTGGAAACTCCACCATGATGTCGTTGGCATGCGATTGGTATATCTGTTGTGCAAACATCACCAACCCCAGGTCCTCCGCCAAGTGGCAACCCTGCAGTGTCCCCGCACCTTCGTTGCCACCTCGATCTCACCGTGGGTGACTTCCACTTCAATCACACCCTGTACTGGTATGGGTGTGTCTCCCTACATGTGAAGATTCTCACTCTATGCTGAGGAGAGGCAGTTTGGGTATGAGTCATTCCTATTGTTCAGCATCTAGGATGTTTACTGATGCTCCCGTGTCTATAACCGCTGTGACTTTGTTTTCCCCTATGCAAATCTTGCAAATTGGTGGTGGTCTCTTCTTTGGACTTGTTCTTCCTGTGTAAGATATGACAAACACTTCGTCGTCTTCATCATCTTCCATAATATTCATCCTCTGGAACGTGCTCTCCACATTCTCTGTCGCCTCCACTGTATGTACCACATGCATATTGGGCCCAAATTTCTTCTGTTTTCCTCCTGGGGCGGATAGTCTTGTCACACTCATGCATAGCTTCATGTAGTGTCCGATCTTGCCACACCTCAAGATGGTTTGCCTTGTGCAGGGTATCTCTGCTGTGGATGATTTTCCAGTCCACAGTTGCCACATCCTCGGCCTCTTGGGCGGATATTTGTACCTCCACTTCCTCAGCCAGACCCCTTCCGAACAGCCTCGACCCCCTGATCCTTGATCACGCCGGGATGCGTTTGTCCCATTAATATTCACGCCAGCTCAGACTCCATTTCTCCTGCCCATGCATATGCTAATTTATGAGATCTCCCAAGAGCAAAATATCATCCAGCAATATCCCTTCTTGTCATAGAATCAATTTCCATAAATCTGATGACTTGCATCCCTGGATCAATTACACCCTTATTTCCAGCTGCTTGTTGATTCCCGTGCAGGAACTAGCCAGCTTCATCAGCCATGCAAAAACATGTCCAAGGACTCTTCTTCCCTTTGTTTCGCTTGTTGCAGTTTGAAGTGTACAAAATCAGGATTTACCTGAGGGTCGAAGTGACAGCCCAGGACCCTTACTGCTTTGTTGTAGTCATTTCTGTCACCAGTGTCTGGTAGATCTTGAAACAGCTCATTCAATTCATCACCACCCATGTGCAACATGTGTACCGTTTGACTGCGACATCTGTTTCACGCACTTTCATGAAATAGTTTTCTATTTGCCCAACCCATTTGTGCCACCTAAGCACTGCTGTAGCTGGGTCAGCCAATTCACTGAATGGTGGTAGAGTGTTCAGTGCTGTACGAGAGCTTTGTTCCCCGGCCCCTTGTGCACCACCGTCTGCATGCACCTACATTGCTCTGGACTTTGTTGAGCTCCTCTCTGCTTCTGCTGTCACTTGTTCTTGTGCAGTGATCCCCTTGACCTCAGCCTGTTCCCTTGCTTCTCCCCTTCAAGCCTTCAATACACTGTCATACCTCAGTGGCTCTCCCCACATGGGCTCACCCTGCGCCATGTGCTTCCCCTGCCTTAGCTGATGTAATTTTTCTATGTGGGGTCTCTCCTTTCTTTCCTCTTTTCCTCTTCCTTTCTTTCCCTTTTATATTACTTTTTCCCTCTTTTTGTGCTCCTTCTCCCACACCTCCTCTGTTTCCCACACATCTAAGCACCCTGCCGTGCCCTAGAGGGTCACACTATTCCATTGCTAGCCTCTCCTATGCTGCAATGCCATGTGATTACTGAACGCGTCTCCTATGCTGCCTCCGCAACTGAAGGAACGGTTTTGCTCTTCAAAGTGAGGCACGCCTCCTGCACCAGCACCATGCATAGCCGTGAACTCACCCGCTGGGCCTGCTTCGATTGCACTCCTCGCCAGCGTCAGATGCTCATCCAGTCACAATGCTGAACCTTACCAGTGGATGTCACTCCGCGATGGTTACTTTCACGCCTGTCCGCTGCCTACCACCGCAGCTCCTCAGTTCACAGTCGACCGTGGGGAAAGGGTCACGTCACTGGATACCGCTTCCAAATTTAACTGTAATAATGACTCGCCATCATGTTGTTGGTCCTTCCGCCTCGTCACAAATGTAGCGGGGGTGGTCCTACTGTGCCAGGCAGGTCAAGGGCCTATACAAGGGGGGGAGAATAAGCAGACAGCCACACTAGTTACTTGGTCTGTGCCGTCAGCTACGAGCGCTGACGTCACATTTATTTTATTTTCCCTGGTCCACGCCTGTCCCAGGAAGTTGAAAGTGATACATTGTAGGGGATGAGCCGGGAGGTTGGTATTATTGCAGATTTTTTATCCTTTTCAACTTCCACAAAGATACACGTTAATCTCATGAATTGTAACATGTTCGAGCAGCCACGGCATGATAGCAATTGTGTATGCTACCCCAGACTGGCACTGTAAATGTACTACATGTTTTTAGGTCTCGACTAGTATTTCAGCGCATGCGCAGTCGCTTGCGAGAGATATTGTGGATGAGGACTTTCAGAAGGGGGCTTGAAGCCCCGCCCCTTATTTCCATCGGCTGGCATCACCGTTTATGCAAAACAGTGGCCTGTCATTGGAAATTAGTTTTTTGTTGACGCCCTTTCACTTTTTCATCCGGTTGATCCAGACAGGGTCGTCTGCTTTGCTGCTGTCGCAAAGCAATTTCTTATCTTTATGGGTGCCATCTGTTTCCACTCAGACCCGTGTTTATTTTTGCTAGGCGCGTTCACTTAAAGTGACAGCGAAAGCACGATGCAGATATAGACAAGCGGCTGAGGGAAACAGATGGCGATCGCTTGTTCCATAGTGCTATGAAATGCTGCAACTGTGTTTACGTTTCAGAGAGTCGAGTGTCAGTTTTCCATGTGCTCAGTTGACAGAAATAGAAAAGAAATCCAGTGAAATAGTTTACCTGCCCTACTCCCCCTCAAAAGGGCCCATCGACCCCTGAAGACATGCCAATTGAGGAACTGACATCCCAGGGTTTTTGTTAAAATACAAACACGATTTAACTAGGAGATCAATCTTCTTCATCTCTGTTAACGCATAAGTACAGCGTACAACACTAAAAATTAAAAAAAATCTCTACATGGCTTTATTGACTTTAATATTTATTCAGAAATTGTTGGTATCCCTTTATGTGTCTTTCCAATTTAAAATCTATTCGCAAGAAGTATTTTTTCTGGGCACGGATACTGTTTAAATGAATGATGAATGAATAATTACATATTTATATAGCTTATGGCTACCCGAAGGCATCCCAGCGCATTAACAACTCAGTCATTCCTCCACAGTTCACGGATAAAGGTAGGTCTTTAACAGCTTCCTGAACCCCAAATGGTTAGGTTCCAATCGGATGGCATCAGGAAGCTGGTTCCAAAGATTTGCAGCATGTAGGGAAAAACGTCTGCCACCCATATGTGTACGTTTAATCCTATGAACAGTCAGAAGTTTCTTGTTATTAGATCTTAATGACCGCAGGATGTGATGGAGTCGGAACAGGGGTTGGATCAAGGCTGGTCCCAAATCCGCAATAGACTTATGTGTGATAATCATAGCCTTGAACCAAATCCTTTGCTGTACTGGGAGCCAGTGCAACTGACGTAGCACTGGCTGGGCTGAACTCCTCTTGGGAATGTCCATCAACATTCGTGCAGCACAGTTTTGCACTCTCTGTAGGAACACCTAGATAGATTGCATTTGCGTAATCCAGACACGATAAAATCAGAGCTTGAACCAGCAAGCGTCTGGCTTCAAAAGGGAGGAGTTTGAGAATCTTTCTTATTAATCTTATCAGGCCATAACAGGTTGCTGCAACCTTGCGCGCTTGAACCAGAAAACTAAGATTAGGGTCCAACCACACACCTAAACTATTAATTTGTTTCTTGGGAAAAGGGGGGCAGGCCAAGGCTACTAGGCCACCAGGATCCAACATTGGTAGGAGCATTATGTCCTAACATCATAACCTCGGTTTTTGTACCGTTAAGTTTAAGCAAGGATTCATACCTCGCTTAAGAATGAGGAGAGATTGTTATACGCGCCATCCTTTCCGGAAAGGGAGATTACTAACTGGTTGTCGTCGGCGTAGGTGACCAACTGAACCCCCCAGGGAAGAACCACCTTAGCCAACGGTCTCATGTAGATGTTAAACATGGTGGCACTAAGGGAGGATCCCTGGGGACGCCGTACTGCAGGGGCATCTGAGTTGAAATAGCCTCTTCTTCAAAGACAGCAAAGGTTCTGTCTGTGAGAAAAGACTGGAGACATTCAAGGGCCACTCCTGAAACCCCCACATCACTCAGTCTTTGAATCATGATGGTATGGTTTACAGTGTCGAAGGCTGTGCTGAGATCTAATAAAATATTAGCTGCGCACCTTCCAGCATCAACGATTTTCCTGGCTTCTTCGACAACTACAATAAGGGGGGTCTCTGTACCTTGCTTTTGCCTAAAGCCCATCTGGGTGGGATGTAGGGTCATATTATTTTCCAGAAAGGTGGCTAATAGTGAGTTCACATGCTTTTCGGCCACCTTACTTATACCAGGTAACAGGAGATGAGACGATAATTAGCCCACTCCTCCGGGTCTAAGTTGGGTTTTTTTAAAGTGCCTTCCCTCTCGCCTGTTTCCAAGAGGGTAGAACGAGACCAACTTTCAGAGAGGCATTGATTAGATCCTGTATAACTGGTGACACCGTGTCTGATACCATTTTAAGGATGGTAGGAGGTGCGCCATCTGCGGGGGACCCAGACTTAAGACTTCCCAGCAGTCGCTGCACGGTAGGTAGATCAAGCACATCAAGTTCCTCTAGTCTTACCAACCCTAGGGGGGGAGGAGTGGTACAGGGTCCACCTGCGGAAACAGGTAATAAATGTTGGCCACTTTAGTAGCGAAGAAGTTTGCTAGCTCATCACAGCGTTTCTGTGCAAGTAGTGAGTCACTGATGGGGACCGGGGGGAGACTAGTGATTTAAACATTTTAAAAATTTCCCGCGGGGAGATTGAAGCTGAGGCTATCTTTCCTTGGTAATAGCTTGATTGTGTCATTTTTATTTTATTTTCCGCAATGCAGTTCTATAATTCCCTTTATTAGCCTCGGAGTAATCGTTCCTCCATTTTCTTTCCAACTGTTTGCAAAGTGATTTTAATTTGGCGTAACCAAGATTTTTTATTAATACCAGCCCAATGGCAAAATTCGGTTTTTGGCAGGGTAAGTTCCAATGAAGACTCCAACCAGTTATTAACGAGGGTATTTGCATTTATAGGGTTAGAGCTGCAGTCTGGAGCAGTCATGATAAGATTTGAGACCCATTTCTCTACTGACAGCTTAGACCAAAAGCGACTCAACTTTTTAGTTTTAATACCAGGCAGTACCCGCTCGGAGGGGGACCAAGTAAAAAGTAGGAGAGCATGATCCGACCAAGGTACGGCCAAAGATTCCTTGAAGCTCAAATTATCCAGATTAGTATAAAAGTGATCGAGCAAATGACCTGCTCTATGAGTAGGGCCATTAACTAGTTGTAGGGGAGATAAGGCAAAGTTCTGCTCTCTGGTTTGATGCGGTTCATGCTCAGGTTCCAGTAAACATTAACCAGTTCAGTTTTTAACGTCTTTATTTCGAATTTTCTTCATAAAAGGCATACATAGTAATACAAACCATATAACAAAATCATGAAAAATTTTAAACAGACAAGGAAAAATTTGTTTAAAAAAGCTCAATTAAATATACATAGGAAGACGTCTATAAATTTTTTTAAAACATTTGTATATGAAAAAGACAATTCATCAATACTGCCCAAATATAATAGGCTAACAGACTGTTTTGATTTTTCAGCTCGAAGTGCTACGAACATACCTAGTTCTAATTAACCAGGCCCACCCAAGGAATTTAGCCAGTCCTATGGATAACCATTCGGATGTGTTGAATCTCAGAATGATCAATGCTTCTCTGCTCACCTGGATGTTTAATCTATTACATATTGGCTTCAGCCACTTATGGCGTGGCTCGTGGTAAGCAGTACAAACAAATAGAAAATGACCTATTGATTCTTTGCTTTCGGTACAACAGGGACAAGAAGTGGACCCCGACTTCTGCCAACCACTAGTAAAATCCCTTAATGGCAGTGTACCTATACGAAACTGATGGTAAAGTTTCCTGTCTAAGCTTTTAAGGATTACATCCCAATAGGTCTCTGTGTGTGGAACTACTTTATGAATCAAAAACAGACCTGTCAGGTTAGGTTTCTCTGAAAGCGCAACGTGTTCTTCTTTTACCATGGACCAAAAGAGAAGTTTAAAATCTTTCTTTGAGGGAAAGATATGAGAGCCCGGCTCGGACCAAAGCAAAGGAAGGCCCATTCCAGTGAGAGTATTCCTAATTAGTTTAAACCATGGTATTTCACCTGCCCCCTGTTGCGCTCTTACATCCTGTATCTCCTGGGCAAACATGGCAAGTTCCGGGGTAGACCATATGCGTCTCCATAACGCCACCATCCTATAATGGGCTTGATGTTTAATAGAATAAAAGCCCATATCCATCATGAGTGGTAGTGCTGGCGTTGAGGGAGGAAGACTGACTAGATTTCGAAATAATTTATTCTGGATCCTATCAAGGACAGCCAAATCCACACACCCCCATATGTCAGCCCTGTATAGTATGGCTGAGCTAATTTTGGCGCTATAAATTTTAAGCGCAGGTAAAACTCTTTTGGTCAAAGAACACCGTTGCTCCTTCACTAAACAACCCGACAAACGAGCAAATTTCAAACTGAGCGCTGCTATTTGTTCTTTCCAGCGTAACCTATAGTCCATTGTAACACCTAGGTATGTCATGACTTCAACCTGTTCTAAGCTAGACCCATTCATCGTTACATGGCCCCTCAGTGGTTTATTTTTTGTCAGGACCATGAACTTGGTTTTAGAAATATTAATTTCAAGGTCATTTTCATTACAAAAATCCACAAATTTATTAATAGCCACCTGAAGACCCTTCTGAGTTTTAGCCAGAATTAGGGTGTCATCAGCGAAGATTAAAAGGGGAAATTTGGTCCCGCCCAGTGTTGGTGCATCAGTGGGGACAGCTGAGAGGAACTTAACCACCTGGTTGATAAAAAGTATGAATAGGGTAGGGGCCAGGACACAGCCCTGTCTCACTCCACGGGTCACTTTTATCTGAGCTCAGAGCTCGCAGCTCTACAAATGGTTAGCAAAGAAAATGTGCTGAGACGCAGATGAAACAGAAAAGAGTCCAAGATCAGGGATGATAAAGACCATTTTTGAGCAATTTAAAGGACAAACATGGCGGGTTTACCGCTTTATTCGAGTGCTTTGCGATGAAATGCTCTGGTGCGAGTCCATTTTAAATAAAACTGATGAACTGAGAACCGGTCTCAGATGCGAAAAATTCCCTTGCTGATAAATATTTTACCGCCCATTGAAATGTATTTTTGTAAGCTAAATTAAAAATAAAAAAACAATTTCATTGAAAACCATGACCGAAACTCCCTTTGTTTAGGCCCTGTTATTTATTTGGCCGCTTTTTTTGCTCTCTGAAGCGGAAGACAACAAGTGGGTGAAACAACTGCTGCAAAGATTTGCGTGCAATCTGCAGTCACGTATTTAAATACCGGTAGCGTGAGCTCCCCCTTTCATCCTTCTGAGGTCAGTGGAATGAGTTAAACTGGGTGTGGGTCTAACTAATGCCTGTTCTGTGTATCTGGGTATCATAGTGCTTCAGCGTTTCTAGGTGGTTTAAAAAGCACTACATAACTGCAGTTGCAAATAATTTTCATTACAGTGCAGCTACTGTGACAATCATAATAATGTGCTTTTAAATATGTTCATCATAATTGCAGAAAGCTGTCTCATGGGAAGTGAACTCCCATGAAGCCCTTGACTTTAATGGAATGGGTGTTTTCCCTGATTGTTTAGTATTCGGTCTCTTCATTCAGTAAGCCTATCACTAGCTATCTAAATGGGGACTAAAACAGGGCACAAGTCCTAAACAAACATTTGCAATGCAATAGGTCTCAATTTGCGCGAGGTTAAGGTATTGGCTTTGTAAATGACAATGCCCTTTAATTATGTTTTACAAACTAGAAGAAAAATAAAAAGCATTATCATTTACCACACCAATAGCTCAAACTCGTGTAATTGCGAGACCTATTGCACTGAAAATGCTTGTTTTAGTGTGGGGGGAGATAATGTGTCTCTTGATATTGGTATTTTTATTGGTTCGCTGTTAGTTGTTTACTCACTGCTGCTATCTTACTATTAATATATATAATTTGGATGTTTGCTGTCGTTAGCGCAAGGACTGCTCTCCAACAATTCTGCGATTGTGATTGCACACGCTTATTAATCGCGCATGTATTTTTCCCTATTGCTGGTATTTCGTTCTGAAGAGATGTGCTATATCACTTTATTCTCAGTCACTAGTACTTTATTAATATTGCTGATGAGTGCTTTGCTGTTCGATTCAGTTCAATACAAAAAAATATAGGGCCTTATTTATGAGGCCTTGCGTCAGTTTTGCGCTGCCGGTACGTCACTTTTTGTGACGCACCAGCGGTGAAAAAAATGTGCCTTGTTGCGCCATATTTAAAAAGTGACGCATCTAGGTAGATGCGTCACTTTTTAAACCCCTGCGCCACATTATACCTGCGTCAGGTATAATGTATGCAGAGGGGGCCTTCCCCCGCAAAAAGCCTCGTAATAGTGACGCAGTGAAATCCATGAGATTTCACTGCATCACTTTTAGGAGGCTGTTGCGTCAAAATCTTGCGCCTGCCTCACAGCAGGCGTAAGACTGACGCAAGCCCTTTCCCATGGGGCTTTCCCCATGTGAAAGGACGCATTGCTGGAGTTGCGTCACTTTTGTGACACACTCCAGCAATGCGTCACTTTTACGCTTACAGATACGTCAGAAATACTGACGTATCTGTAACTCCTTGCGACATGATGCGTCATACATTAAATATGACGCATCAGGAATGTCATAAGGAGTGCGCTGTGAAAAGTGACGCATCGCTGTTTTCACGCAGCGATGCGTCACTTTTCATAAATGAGGCCCACATATTTTAAGATTATTTTTATTGAATGATTGACACTCCAAATATGTTCAAGGCTCTGCTCGTGCACAGGCTGTTAGAGGTAGGACTGACCCTTGGCAAGGTTCTGGCTCGGCTCTCGCTGATATTTTGTTTGCTTACCCACTTATAGGCAGATATGTCACTGTTATATGTGAGAAAACGCATGTTATTAGTGCTTAAGACAGGCAGTCAGTCGACCAGTATCTGATATCGAAACCATAGAACCGTAGGGAAATAAAAACCTATACATTGAACAAAAATCCACGCACTACATAATCAAGAAACAGCAAATTTCAATCTAAATGACATTCAGAAATAATCACCATTGTCAGCGTTCGCAAAGGAAGCAATATAAGACCGCAGCATAAAATCAGGAAAAACAGAAACTTTTCTACATATTGGGGAATTATTATAATTAAAGAACATCTTCATCCACCGAACCAATATCATCATTTTGATCCGAGCCTTCTCACTCTAGGAGTGGGTGAAATCTCGTAAACTCATCACTGTGAAAGACGTGTAATATCTCCAAACCCTAAAGGCAGAAAGACAATTACTCTTAGCAGTAGTCTGAGTGAAAAAATCACGGAATGTGTGATCTTGCGAACAAAAGTCTAGATTACATAAACGTTGTGGAGACAACATATGTAGGCTGTACAAACACGGATTTCACAGCTGGCCACCAGAAATGTTCTGCTCGAATACGCCTCTTGTGAATGACAATCGTGCATAAAGCTAAGGTGGGCAAAAAAGAGAAATTGTGTAATATACACATACAATAATTTTGTGAGATTACACAGTCGAAAACAATGCTTCCCGAGGTGCCAATTATCTGAAAGGTTCTGGTGCCTTACAGTGGAGTGAACCAGATATTTGGTTATAGTGGGTTGGTGAAGCTTGGGGAGAGTGTGGGGTCAAAATGTACATCTGTTTGCAAAATAGGGCAGTAGTAAGCATGAGCGGATTTTGCGGATTGGCAATCCGCGAATTTTGCGGATTTGCGGATTCGCAATCCGCAAAATCCGCGAATTCCCGCGAATTTGCGGATTTTTTTTTTTTTGTGTTCGCCCGTGTTTCTGCCAGTTCGCGAGGGTTTTTACAATTTCGCAATTTGCGAACTTACCTGTCGGGTCGCAAGTTTTGCGAACTTGTTGTTTCTACGTGTCCAGCCTGTTTGGGACACTCTTCTTCATCACTGCCACTCTCTGTCACCACTGCCACTCTCTGACTACTCATGCCACCCTCTGGCCCACCCATGCCACCCTCTGTTTCATCACTACACCCTCTGGTTGTCCAGTGTACATTATTTTCGGCAAAGCAAAGCACACCTTCCCTGCCTCAAGTGACCTGAATTAATTTGGGGCTGATTAATGTGTCACAGAATATTTTTTTAGCTGGCACCTGCTTCCTTAGTGCGCCCTGATTAGTGATCTTTTGCACTTGCTAAGTGCTTTCATTGTTGCAAAATTAGTTACAACACCTGCCCTAACTGACAATAATGAATTAGGGGCTGATTAATGGATTTTAACTTCCAGCCTGGCTCCTGCTTGTCTCCCTTAGCTGTAATTCAGGACCTTTGTGGCATATGTGTAACTATTCTGAGGTTCAGAGCAGGGTCACATAATAGTTTCAACTGGCAACTGAACTCTGGAGGGGCCCCTCAGGAAGCACTACAGGAAATGGCTACTAATGATGTGCCTGAACTTTTGAACCTGGTAAGTAGTTACTTTCAGTTTTGCCAAGATCGTATTTCTGCAATTTTGCACTTATTCGCGGGGCGCGAACTCACGCGAACAGTGCGAGCAGTGCGAGCAAAATCCGCTGCTCGCGGATTTGCGGATTTTGCGGGAAATTCGCAAATCTCGCGGATTGCGGATTTCCCGAAAATCCGCAAAATCCGCGAGCGGAACGGATTTTCCGCCCACACCTAGGCAGTAGGACTCGTGAGAACTTTAGCTCATTCATCGAATAATTTTTATAAACCGACCTTTTTGTAAATATGATGTAAAAGTGCATTTATATTAACCCTAAACACGGAACATGGGTTAAACTTCCTATAATTTAAAGACTACTTCAAAAGGTGTGCAAAAGAAAGTTATCTGAAGGTGGGCTGGCTCACTGTTAACACCCGTTCTAGTTCTCCTCGAACAGTGCATTGTGGAACAGTTAGTACAAGGAAGTCTTTTTTTCATGTTGCTTGTTTGTTGTTGCTTGAATCTTGATGTGCAGCCACTGATGTATATTATTTGTTGTCAATGTCTGGTTCCTGTACACTCTTCAAAAGGTTATTTTGAGAAGAGCACGTTGCTTATTTTATATGGACAAGTGTCCGGCCAGTGGCAGGAGTTAAATCCAGGCCCCAGAGGCCCCCCAGGGGACAGCAGCTTGTGTAAAAACAGTATCAAAATGTGCAGTTGCATATTATTTACAAGCCTGTTCATTGGGTGAGGAGGGTTGGAATAGAAGAAGGTTCTCTTACAGCCACTAGGAGGAATAAATGATTATATGGAGGCGTCCCCCTACACAGTGATCTTGATGGGTGTGCCCGAACTATCTCCCACTTCCATTGAGACGACAGCCTCTCTCAAGAACAAAGTTATTAACTGGCTGTCCATATACAGACCCCTCCCGCAAGGAACAACTTAGCGACGTACTCATGGTGAGATGCGTCGCCTGGGTGGGGAACCTGAGAAAGACAATTAGGGGTGATTGCATTGTGGTCAGTTTTAGGGAACCAAGGACAGCCTTGTACATTTGCAGTTGGGCCCCTGACGATCAAGGGAACTTAATCCAAGCTCTCCCCCTCTCATTCTTCTACCCATCAAGTATCTATCTATCAGAAGATCCTAGATGGGGGTACCATCAGGAGTTATTGGGAGAGTGGGAGAATAATAGTGCCGGAAGGAGGGAACCTTACTACCACAAGAATACGTTCCCTGAATACTCACCGTTATATGGAGAGGGCGAGGGTTGGGAGTACAACACAAGAAGGAGAGGGGGATGGGGTGGTAGACCGAGAGGAGTCCCTGGCCCACACAGAATGCACCACCCAGTCTATTTTCCAACTTCGAACAGGTATAGCAGCCTAGAAATGGTTGATTGACTGGTTGACTGCAATGCCAGGGTGGTGCTTGCTATAATAGATCACAGTGAGGATACACCCACCACCTGGGACCAAACCCAGTCACAAATAGAATTAAAAACTGCTCCTGACTCATTTAACCACTCCCAAGATCCTGCTAACCGCACAGCTGAGGTAGGGGATAATATTAGCAACCTAGAGGCTGAACAGGGTGAATTGCCACCAAGCCTAATGGCAAACCTCAATCTCACACCCACAGAGAACAACCTTTCTAGTATTGAGTTACCACCCCCAAGATCTGCTGTGTTTAACATAATTTCATGGAACGTAGCTGGCATCAGTAATAAAATGTAATGCCCAGAGTGGCTGTCATTTATCAGCTCAAAAAGCATTTGTCTTTTTCAGGAAACCTGGGCAAGAGAAGAGTTCACTTGTCCGGGTTTTGAAGTATTTTCAAAAAAAACAACATGGGGGGGAAGGGGACGTCCGTCAGGAGGGTTGGCAACTCTGATTGCCTCCCACTTGGGCTGTAAGGCTAGGTGTTTAGTTGAGGATTCTGAGGACATATTACCCATCATGTTAGAATGGCCAAACTCGGCTAAATTGCTGGTCATAAACATCTATTCGAGACCCGTGGCTACACCAGGTGAATCGAAAACGATTGAAGATCTCTCAGCTTTTCTGAGCGACATCCCAAGGGATCTCCCACAGATGGTAGCAGGAGACTTCAATTACCACTATGAGCCACTCCCTGGCCTCCTTGGTGGATCCTCCCTAGAGGAGTATGCCAGCTGGCTGATACCAGACACGGTGGCCCCCCCACCAAGAGCCTGGACACCCCTGGCATTACAGATAACTGCACTGACCCTTAACTATGGTCTAAGAACATGTAATGGGCGCACAAAATCAGACAACCCAAGTAAATGTACTTTCAACAAACCGGGTAGTGAATCTAGATTGGACTATATCCTAGTTCAATTATCATGCTGGCCACGAATAATAGATTTCAGGGTACTGAGTAGAGAGGACAGTGACCACAATGCCCTCGAACTTGAATATACCATTCCTGGCATAGAGGATATGGGCTCGAATAACCAAAATGTAACTACTGGGCTACTTCTAGAGAATAACAGGAGGAGAATGATGTGGGGGAAGCTGGCCACAAATGGCGTTAAGATATCCAGGATCTACGCCAGAATTACTCCAGTGCTTGAAAAGGCATTTGGTCTTGCCGATAAATTAGATGACCGAGTGAATATAGAATTATTGGGGCAAACCCATAAAGAACTAATAAACACTCTGGAGCTAGACTTATTCTCTAAAGAACCAGCCAAAACCAGTGGGTTAAACAAAAAATCCTGGTATAATGCCACATGCCGGGATTCAAAACGGGAACTCCTATCTGCAATAAAGGCGCGTGGATCCCGTGAGATAATACAAGCGAAAAGACGGGCTTATAGGATATTGTTGGCAAATGCTAAGGCCGAATGGGATCAAAAGTATTGGGAAGATCTCTCCGGGGCACTGGCCAACAAAGATTCACGTAAATTCAGGCGACTGGTTAATCATGGGTCAGAGGATCTCCCCTCTGTGATTGAACCTAACATTGCCCCCGGCCTCTGGCAGGAGCATTACCAATCCCTATACGCAATGGAGGATATGTCTCAGAGCAATGTTGATTGCATTATTTTGAGTAGTCAGGAGGTTGAACCGTTTACGGAAAAAGAAGTCCGTGCAGCAATTGCGGGGCTGGCAGGAGGGAAAGCACCAGGGTTGGACGGGGTCCCAGGAGATCTTTTTAAGCAGGAACCAGAGATATGGGCACCGTATCTCTTGTTGATATTTAATGCGGTTCTTGGGGGTATGGAGATTCCCGATACTTGGCTGGGCGCAGAGGTGGTCCCAATATTTAAAAAGGGATCCCCTCTGATCCCAGCCAACTATTGTCCCATAAGCCTCATCGATGTCTCGCAGAAGCTTTTTGGTAGATTAATACTGGATCGCTTGCAGAACTGGCTGGAGGAGACGTACACTCTCAGCCCGTATCAGGCAGGATTCAGGAGGGGTGTCTCCACAATTGACCAAATATTTAGATTACATCTAATATATTGGAGGAGGGCACTCATCGAGGGCGGCACCCTGTACACGGTCTTTGTAGACCTACGTGCCGCCTTCGATTTAGTGCCAAGAGCCAAATTGTGGGAGGTAATGATAGAACTAGGCGTCCCGAAAGACATCATTGCAATTCTGATCAAATTACACCATAACAACTTCGCAAGGGTCAGATGTGGGAGAAGTGGGAAGCTGACTGAAAGATTACCCGTTCGCAGAGGGGTGAGGCAGGGTTGCGTGCTCGCACCCACCCTGTTCTGCCTCCTTGTGAACGGGGTAATCGCACACCTGACAGGGATTGCCAATACCGATGCCCCAAAACTGACTGGCAGCAGTGTGCCCGCCTTCATGTTCGCGGACGACACCCTGCTGCTGTCCAAAACGCCAATGGGCATACAGAGAGTGCTCGATGGCTTCCAGGACTTCTGCACAGAAAGGGGCCTCGAAATCAACCCCCAAAAAACCTAATTTATGATCTTAAATCCCAAGTTTCCAAAGCATCCAAATACCCTACTTGGTTCAGTGCGACTGTAAAGGGTCTACACCATAGAGTACGTAGGGTTAACTCTAAATCAAAACTTGACGTGGGGGGATCACCAGATTAAAGCTAACATGAAGCTGGCCCAGAAGGCGGGGGGCTTCATGAGATCCGACCCCCTGACCCCCGCCATCCAAATTTATAAAACACAGGCGCGGGGTGCTGTAACCTATGGGGGAGAGATGTGGGGTTACACCCCATCCTATAACCTGCAGGTGACGGAAAACAAATTCATAAGGCAGCTGACCGCCCTCCCACCAAGCACTCCACTTCTCCCCCTGAGACTGGACCTGGCTCTGAAGCCCATCACAGAAGAACTAGGGCTCAAACCTTTGACATTTTGGCGTCGCATTTGGAGTAGTCAAGTTCTCATCTCCTATTGATCAGAGCTGCAGGAATTTTTAACTCTACCGAATGCCACCAAGACTCCTTGGCTAAATTACATTAAGACAACATGTGAGACACTCGCAATACCAGAACTGTGGTTCCACCCAGAAAGCACAAGCACCAGGATTCCAAGGAAAGTGCTTTCCAGAACATATTATGGGAAAATGCTTACCCGGGTCCTGGCCAGTGCGCAAGAGGGTTCTCTCACACACTGTTTCATTGTAACAAAAGACTCATATAACTTTTAAAGGGTGCTGGATGGTATGGCTCCTGTTTTAACAAGAAAACCTTTCCTGCAATGGAGGTATGGGACTCTCCCACTAAAGACCTTTACCAAAGCATGGGCGGGACAGTCTTCTTCTGAGCTGTGCCCTGCTTGTGCCCAGACTAGGGAGAACGAAGCACATGTCATCTTCCTCTGTCCAGCCTACCACAAAAGCAGATGATACTGGTTGGTCCCATTGATTAGAAATCTGGGATTCAGAACACTCCATCCTGCATTCAGAGTTTTAAAAACAGACTTATCCCCGCCAATGGTGTTCGCTCTGGCTAAATTCCTAACAGCGATGTGGCATGCCAGATCCCGTTACGTAAAGTTGGCAGGAGATTCCTGAAAATCCCTTGTTTAGATACATTGTTATTATTCTTTTAACATTTTCTTTTTAAAATTTTAAATGATGTGTTTATTGTATATCTTTTATGATCAAACGATCGAGATAAAGATTTGAAATTTGAAATTTGATTATATGGAGATTTCATTTGTATGAATTCTGTGATTACACCTACTCCAACGTTATGGACAATACCTTTTAGGAAAGCCATTGAAGGAGCAAGAGCTTCATTTAAGAAGCCTGCTGTATGCCCGAGGATCGATGTGCCGAAAGTGCATGTTCCTGTTCAGCCGATGCACTTTATGCAAAACTGAAGGCCGTATCCCTTGTCATGTTATTGCAGTTTCTGTCAGTGCGTGGGAGCCAATCTTGATTCTCCCTGCCCAGGCGCCCCAAAGGTTTTTTGGCAGTTCATGCGTGGGCAATCCTAATTGGGAAGACTCGTAAATAGAGCACACCTCCTGATACACTAAGGCCTGTGATCCTTTGGAGGATTAGAGGAAGGGTCCTCACAAACGACTGAGAGCTGTGACTTTGTTACATTCAGTAGTTTAAAGGGCAACAAGACAGTTGTTGCTAGAAATGTACACATTTTTTTTAAACGACCGTTAGACCATCACCAGCAAACATGACCGTGTTTACATGAAGTCAGTGCGCAAATCCAACTTAGACTACTGCAGATGCATTACAAGGTCATGCCTGAAAATGTCCTTAAGCCTTGTAAGTGCGGAGGCAGGCTATTCCCACAACACTTTTTCTGTGCATGTTACATGCTACTATTAAAAGAAATGTGCACAAGTTATTTTTTAAAGATGTTAAATCTCAACAAATTAAAAACAAATGCACATTTATCGAACAAGGATAGGGGGAAACCTTCTGAAACCGTCATACTTTTGCCAATACCAAGGGCCTCATTTATGAGGCTGTGCGTCACTTTACCAGTGGCGTAAAAAATGCACCTTGTTGCGCCATATTTACAAAGTGACGCATCTAGGTAGATGCGTCACTTTGTAAACCCCTGCACAATATTATACCTGCGCCAGGTATAATGTATGCAAGGGGGGCGTATTAACGCAAGGAAGGGTCGTGGAAGTGACGCAGTAAAATCTATGAGATTTCACTGCGTCACTTTTAGGACGCCGTTGCGTCAAAAACTTGTGCCTGGCTCACAGCAGGCGTAAGACCGACGCAGGCACTTTCACATGGTGCTTGCCCCATGTGAAAGGACGCATTGCTGGAGTTGCATCATTTTTGTGACACACTCCAGCAATGCGTCACTTTTGCGCCATACAGATACGTCAGAAATACTGACGTATCTGTAACTCCTTGCGACATGATGCATCATACATTAAATATGACGCATCAGGAATGTCGCAAGGAGTGCGCACTGAGAAGTGACGCATCGCTGCTTTCACGCAGCGATGCATCATTTCTCATAAATGAGGCCCCAAGTGTTTATTGTGCGCATCCTTGTGCTATGATATGCATTCCGAAGCTTTAAGCCAGAATACCGTCATAAAATACAGTTAGAAGTATATATATTTTTTGCACCCAAAACAATCTGTTGCATAGAACATTGGGGTTGGTTGAACAATTGTCCCCGGCCTGTCTCCTCCCTCGCTCTCAACTCGGTGGGATGTTTACAGAAGCCAGAGTGGGTTCTGGTCAGTGTCTGGCTGTTCTTTCTTGGATTCCCAATAATGAGATCAGATTTGGGAGCATGCTTTGTTTCAGTTACATTCATGGAAACCTAAGTACCCCACAAATCATGTCCACTAAATACAAAAGCATTAGAGGGCAGACTCTTCAATCACTTTTGTTCTGTAAAGTCTTTATCAAAGACATATTTCCTACTGTCCTTCATACGTTTAAAAAATTCAATACTGGACTATTCTTTTATTGTCCTGTAGAGTGCAATCTAAAAGCAATAAGTATGCTCCGACACACAAAGCCCCTGCTGCTCTCATTATGTCTTCCTGCTGTGTTCAGTAGAGGACAGAGCACCTATTATTGCATATTTCTATAAAACCTATTGCTTCAACTGTTTGCTACTGTTTTTTGCATGCTGCAGGATTAGACAGGAAAAGGCATCACTGGTAGTAGAATCATGCCAGCACATGGGTTCCATTTGAAAAAAAACTGGCCTCCTTGCAACGGCTTACTCTTGTCAAGTGTCTGAAATTCGTATAAAAACAGAAGTAAGCCACGAGTTCTCTTGTTTTACTCCTGAAATTCAGGAATAGCCAGGTGTACTAATTCACATCATCTCATTGCACAATATTAGAATATAAGCCATTCTTGATAGGACTTTAGTCACAAACACACAGGCACACACACACTTTCCATCAAAAGGCATTATATTTTGTGCACTTTAAATTGCATGCTGATAAACACATAGGGGCAGATTTACAAGCCCCGTGCACCACTTTTGCACAGCTGTTGCGTCACTTCTGTGACACAGCCGCGGTGTAAAGCTAATGCCATGCTGCGACGGATTTACAAAGTGACGCATCTAGGGATGTGGGTTTTCCGGCGCAGAATGGGCGTTCCGGTGTAGGAACACCCTGGAAAAATGCCTAAGTAAAATCTACAAGATTTCACTCAGTCACTTTTCCGACGCCTGCTTGAAGCAGGCGTAAGGCTTGACGCATCATGTTGTGTATGGGCAGACCACGAGCATTGCTGGAGTTGCACCCTTCCGACGGGAGATGCGTCATGCATCTGTTTATCCTTGCGCCATGATGCGCTGCATTGTAAATGCAAATCATCTGTGGTGGCGCAAGCATAAACTTGTATGAATCATCTTATATGGAGCATCGCTGCTGATTTGCAGGGATGCGCCAGTCGTCATAAATCTGCCCCATACTTTGCAAAGTTGCACTCCTCTTTGTTGGCTCTCACTTAGTAGGAAAGTGTTCCTTTTTGTAACTATCCAAGCATTTACAAAAAAAAAAATATTAAGTGAAATGGCGCTATATATGTGTCGTTCCGACAGTACAACAACCACAATCCTGGAAAGCGTGATCCAATCTCGTGAGTGGTACGGAAACAAACCCTACAATATGTTTCTCCTATTAACTGCGGCAATACTGGCTTATAACATCGGCAAAAAATGGGACAACATAAACGGAAGGAGTGATTTCGCAAATGGCCAGGCATGCTTCCGCCATCGTGTGTCAGCATTGCAGCAATCAAAAGTGATTCAAAAGAACTTCATCTCGGATAATGACAGGGGGTATTGATCATCAGCTCAGAACATTGCTAGGAAAAGTGAGTTTCTGTATACTTCATTTCGACATACTGTGATGAAAACATACTGTACAGAAGATTAGAGTGCTTAAAGCTGACCCCTCCGGATAGACCAGCGCACTGTGTCATTTGCACTGCAAACAGATATTATAGATAACAACTATGAATTATACCTACATATGTGGGAAACTGCGCACACACATGGTAATAGAGCTCAGGTAAAGCAAAGACACACACATATATCAGTGAAATACAGATGTCAATCTAACAGTGGAGAAATGTACAGGAATCAGCTCTACATGATTTTGCATTACTAGACATCCTCAGTCTTGGAGGTGATTGAACAACTGCCTAAATAAAGCACCCAAAAGGTACACATTTTTAGCTTTTAGGCTTAGAAATAGGGATTATTTGAACAGAGTTGGTCTACTACCGGGGGCAGCTGGTAATCTATGAAAGTCATTGTTAGACCTGGCCCCTTTTGCAGGTTTTTCCCAAAAACTTTTGCCTGTTGAATCCTATTTTTATGGCCCTGTTATTGTTGGCTCTAGGACTCTGGGCACTTTACCAGTGCTGATCAGTGCTAAAGTGCATATGCTCTCGGCTTTGTGTAAATTGTGATTCTGATTGGCATATTTGATTTACAAGTAAGTCTCCAGTAAAGTGCAGTGTGTGTGTGGAGGGCCTGTTCATCAAATGCTACTAGTGAGCCTGCAGAACTGATTGTGCCAGCAACACAAGTAGCCTTGCAAATGGGTCTCAGACATGCCACTGCTGTTTTTGTGCTTGTACTTCTTAACTGCTCTGTCGACCTGGCAAGTGCACCCACTTGCCAGGCCCTAACCTCCCGTTTTCTTACATGCAAGATACCCCTATGGTAGGCCCAAAGTAGCCAAGTAGCCCTGTAGGCAGGGTACAGTGTGTGTGAAAGGTAAGACATATACTGATGTGTTTTACATCCTGATAGTAAAATACTGTGCATTTCGTTTTTTACTATTGAAAGGCTGTCTGTCCCATAGGTTAATATGGGGCCTGGTGGCCTGAAATTGTTGGCAGCTGAGCTGCTGGCTCACAGGCAACTGCAGGTGAAAGTGGATCACGGTGACCAGTCGAGATCCTCCATCATGGTCTCAAAACTGCACCTTACCCAAGCAGTGGGCAAGGTGGCAGTTAGTAGGATTTTAGCACTTCAACTACACCCTCTGCCCCTTAAAGAGCTTTACTCCTGGAGTAGTCTTGAGATAACGCATTCTGAATGCCGCTTATGTAAGTACAAACAAGAGAGCTTTGCTCACATCCTGTTTTGCTGCCTTGGGCTGTCTGCCGAGCGTAACCGCTATTTAAAGCCAATTCTACTCAGACAAGGAATTAGAACGACAAAGGAGGCGGTCAGCTATCTATTCACAATGGAAATAGTGAAAGACATGGCTGTGTTCAGCAAATTCATACAACAGACACGCCGGAAGCTGATGGCCCAGCCAAATTAGGACAATGGCCGCTAACTGCTATGAGACATTCCAGCTTATGAAGAAACGGTCTAATGAACTTATCTCTTTTAATCATGTTTTTATTCATTTTTAAATTGTTCTCTTTTTACTCTTTATTACTCCATCTTTGATATGTAAACAATGCTGACTAAAAGTTTGATGTCTTCTTTAATGGTTTTGAGTAACCAAATAAAGCTTTTTATTCATTAATTCATTCATTCCATCATGGTCCCAAAGCAGGCCACTTCTTTGCTTTTCTGGTATGTACCTTGTGGGGGAGAACACTTGTTCTGTTGTGGCCATAGTGGGGTGAGCCTGTGACAGGGCCCGCACTTAGGAACTGGGCACATCCAGGGAAGCAACACCATATTGACTGTTATGACAGGACCCCCGCTTAAGAACTGGCCACATCCAGGGAAACAACACCATATTCACTGTTGTAGGTGGGCAGGTGGCCCGGTTGCATACATGCGGGGTACAGAAATGACCATATAATGCGTTATAGGAGCGCTGGTGTATTGGCGGCCTATAATTGAGTATCTGATTTCTATTCTACTGATGTATGGTGTTGCAGGTTTTCTCTTCTTAATCTAACTGCTCATATGTATGCCCCTGAGGTTTTGATGTATGTTGTTTTTCTTCACATTTCCAGGACTGGCATGGTGTGCCTAGTAGCCATGATTTATGTATGACCTAACTGCTTCATATTTCTGCCTGACATTATGATATGTGTTGTTTTAGAGCTTGCAATGATAGGATAACCAGTATCATTTGAGGATCCGCATATTATATACAGTGTTGGTATTTTATGGCGTTTGCAATATATAAGTATTTACTTTATTGCACTGACTGTGATGTTATAATAATTGTCTAGATGGCAAAGAAATTTCTTGTAATATGTATTGTAGTTTTTTGTTGTCTTGTTCTTGTCTGGTTTAGATAAAGATACTTTATTTTTCTGAACTGGTGTGGTGTCCATTTGTGGTGTTTTCACTGTGTTACTGTATGTTTCAGTACAAATACTTTATACGTTTCCTTTGGGATAAGCCTGTCTACTCGTGCCAAGCTGCCAAAGAGGTGAGCGAAAGGTAAGACATATACTGATGTGTTTTACATCCTGATAGTAAAATACTGTGCATTTCGTTTTTTACTATTGAAAGGCTGTCTGTCCCATAGGTTAATATGGGGCCTGGTGGCCTGAAATTGTTGGCAGCTGAGCTGCTGGCTCACAGGCAACTGCAGGTGAAAGTGGATCACGGTGACCAGTCGAGATCCTCCATCATGGTCTCAAAACTGCACCTTACCCAAGCAGTGGGCAAGGTGGCAGTTAGTAGGATTTTAGCACTTCAACTACACCCTCTGCCCCTTAAAGAGCTTTACTCCTGGAGTAGTCTTGAGATAACGCATTCTGAATGCCGCTTATGTAAGTACAAACAAGAGAGCTTTGCTCACATCCTGTTTTGCTGCCCTGGGCTGTCTGCCGAGCGTAACCGCTATTTAAAGCCAATTCTACTCAGACAAGGAATTAGAACGACAAAGGAGGCGGTCAGCTATCTATTCACAATGGAAATAGTGAAAGACATGGCTGTGTTCAGCAAATTCATACAACAGACACGCCGGAAGCTGATGGCCCAGCCAAATTAGGACAATGGCCGCTAACTGCTATGAGACATTCCAGCTTATGAAGAAACGGTCTAATGAACTTATCTCTTTTAATCATGTTTTTATTCATTTTTAAATTGTTCTCTTTTTACTCTTTATTACTCCATCTTTGATATGTAAACAATGCGGACTAAAAGTTTGATGTCTTCTTTAATGGTTTTGAGTAACCAAATAAAGCTTTTTATTCATTAATTCATTCATTCCATCATGGTCCCAAAGCAGGCCACTTCTTTGCTTTTCTGGTATGTACCTTGTGGGGGAGAACACTTGTTCTGTTGTGGCCATAGTGGGGTGAGCCTGTGACAGGGCCCGCACTTAGGAACTGGGCACATCCAGGGAAGCAACACCATATTGACTGTTATGACA
Organism: Lissotriton vulgaris; assembly: GCF_964263255.1. Classification (NCBI taxonomy): domain Eukaryota; kingdom Metazoa; phylum Chordata; class Amphibia; order Caudata; family Salamandridae; genus Lissotriton; species Lissotriton vulgaris. The sequence continues at coordinate 276,390,233 of NC_141696.1, forward strand.
GGACCCCCGCTTAAGAACTGGCCACATCCAGGGAAACAACACCATATTCACTGTTGTAGGTGGGCAGGTGGCCCGGTTGCATACATGCGGGGTACAGAAATGACCATATAATGCGTTATAGGAGCGCTGGTGTATTGGCGGCCTATAATTGAGTATCTGATTTCTATTCTACTGATGTATGGTGTTGCAGGTTTTCTCTTCTTAATCTAACTGCTCATATGTATGCCCCTGAGGTTTTGATGTATGTTGTTTTTCTTCACATTTCCAGGACTGGCATGGTGTGCCTAGTAGCCATGATTTATGTATGACCTAACTGCTTCATATTTCTGCCTGACATTATGATATGTGTTGTTTTAGAGCTTGCAATGATAGGATAACCAGTATCATTTGAGGATCTGCATATTATATACAGTGTTGGTATTTTATGGCGTTTGCAATATATAAGTATTTACTTTATTGCACTGACTGTGATGTTATAATAATTGTCTAGATGGCAAAGAAATTTCTTGTAATATGTATTGTAGTTTTTTGTTGTCTTGTTCTTGTCTGGTTTAGATAAAGATACTTTATTTTTCTGAACTGGTGTGGTGTCCATTTGTAGTATTTTCACTGTGTTACTGTATGTTTCAGTACAAATACTTTATACGTTTCCTTTGGGATAAGCCTGTCTACTCGTGCCAAGCTGCCAAAGAGGTGAGCGGGGGCTATCTAAAGTGTGTAAACCCCCTAGCCTGACTAGAAGCAAGGGTCCCTACTTGGACAAGGTGAATACCTCTGCCAACTAGAGACCCCCAATTCTAACAGTGGTGGTCAGTGGTGAGGATTTGGGCTTGTATTTGCATTTGACCCACAGTAGCTGGTGTACACAACTGGTATAGTGCAGACCATTAGGCAACCATATACTTCTTTATACATTTCTTCTTGTGACAATCCACAGTTGTATCTCAGCTAGGTGACCCATCAGATGTTAATGCAGAAATTGTGTTTGAGATTGGGAAGTTGTATTCTTACTCAGTGGTTCAATTGAAGCAAATCAGCCAGGATATTGGTAGCTGGCTAAGAGCTCCTGGAGCATTAGGGAGCTGTGAAAGGCATTGATGGCCCTTTGGGCAACAAGAGAATTGGGATGGGATGAGAATGACTTTGAGGAATTTGAGGAAAGATATGTAGCTCAAGAACTCAGTTTGCTGAGTTGAAAGTGACATCCTTGAAGGTGGAGTCCAGCTCAGACGTTGCCAGCAAAACATGTGATCTCTAGTGCTGAGGGAGAAGTACACACACCCAGGGAAACGTTGTCTTCAAATAGAGGGTTGACATACCCTAGGGGATTCAGGTTTATGAGGTTGCTCCAGTGGGGCTCAGGGGCCATGAAATGGATTGGGGAACTAGCACAGGAAATCATATTACTAGGGGAGGGAGGTACACTCTACTGACTTTAGATGAGAGGTGCAGAGAGAGGGGTTCCCCATAGTATAAGCCCTGGTTTGTGAGTATGGAGACCACCAAGAATAGTGTGGGTTGAATGACAAAAACAGTCAGACACTGTCTCACCAGTCTCAAGAGGGTGAAGTGAGGTACTTTTGCAAGGCACTTGATGGTGAGGTGAAGGGTAGCATGGTTAATACATGTTAAAGGCTGTGTGACTCAATTGCTGGAGAGCATTTGTTTGGTCCCTGTTTGCCATCGCTTTGCTATCACCCAGTGCAGTGTGAGTTCTCTGACCCCAGGGAGCTAGCACTGGAGCCAGACTTTTTGGTGTATTCTAAAGAGTCTGAAGGAGCTTCTGGGAGTGATCTGAAAGAGATGGCTCAGTTTCTCCCCACCGTAGTGAGGTAGGAGAGGTTTGTAGTGCCCCAGATAGGTCTAAGTGTAGTGGGATGAGTGAGTGGCCCCATTTCCAGTCTCTGAGTAGAGGGAGTCCCATGGTGCCTGAAACCCAGCCCCAGAGCCTGGTTGGATCCACGAGTGAACACCTGCAGGGAGGCCTAGTCTGTACTGGATGGTCATCCACTGAGGGGGATCCCATAGTGTCAGGAGAGCTTGGGGTCAGATGTTGTCCCTCCAGTTCTTGTGTCTGGGAGCACTAACCCCTAGTGGGATGTTGCATGAGTCTAGAGAAAGGGGTGAGGGGGAGATAGTCCCCTGAGGGAGTACCAGTGGGTCAGGGGTTGCCAGCTCTGAGGTTAGAGCACCTCAGACCAGACCTTTGTGAGGCCACTTCTTGCCTTGGGGCTTCATGCACTGTCAGATGGAGAGGAGGCTGGAGTCCTGCACCGGGTAGACTCTTGCACCACTCCTGAGGAGTATGTTTCCCTTGGGTCTCTGGTTGTGCTCCCCCTAAATTCCTGGCTTGGCAGGCACATGGCTAGCCTAAGGGTACAGACCCTGGGTTGGAGGGCCAGGTTCAGGGTGTCCCACTTGACTTGGAGGAAGGGGCAACTGCTAGCAGCGCCCCTACCAGTTTGTTTTCTGGTGGTATCACTCCGGGTAGGAAGGTGCAAAGCCCCAGGAGGGTGGGCAGGAAGAGGGATGCCTCACCCCTGACCCCTGTCCGGTCGAAGGGTGTACCAGTTGCAGGATAGCACCCCTGAAATAATGGGAGAATTGTTCAAGTCACCTTACACAGGTCCCCTGACAATTCTGGAGTTTGGGGGTACCACTGCAGGTAGGAGGGTGCAGAGCCCCAGGGGGGAGGACTGGGTGTGGGAAAGCCCGCCCCTGTCTCCTGTCCAGCCTCAGGGTACAGACCCCAGGCTGGTAGGCCAGTGTCAGGATGCAATCCCTGACCTGGTAGGATGGAGAGTGGACAAAGGGTGCCAGACACCTGAGTCTACACCCCCACTCTCTGATGCCACAGGGGTTAGAGAGCCCTGGGAGGCATGATGCCTGGCTCTTACCACTGACTGTTGTAAGTGGCCATTGTGGCTTGCTGTCCTGGTAGACGGAGTTGCTCCTGGGGAGGACAGGAGTCATACCCCAGGGGTGGACTAGGCCACACCACTGTGTTTGCCATGTGGGTACTGTCTGCCTGTTAGGACACAACTGTGAGCAAAGTAAGTTTAGAGCAGGGACTGCACATATGGGGTCCGCAGTTGAGAAGAAGTTTTCCCCATGGGTTAGCTTAGTGGGACATAAGAGTATGGACAGAGAGATCCAACTGGGTTCAGATAGGCGTGGAACTAGAATGTGCCACTGCTCTTGCGGGCCAGGGTCCATGTTCTATTGCCCTAATCAGGGAAGTCTATCAAGCTAATATTGGTCTTCTCTAGCTTTAGGCTGGTGTGGGTTGTGTTAGACCCGGCCATTTTTGCAGGTTTATCCCCAAACGTTTTGCTTTTAGCCTTCTAGTTTTCTGACCCTGTTTTTGTTGGCATTAGGAGTCGGACACTTTACAACTGCTGATCAGTGCTCAAAGCATATACTCACTGTGTAAATTATGATTCTGATAGGTTATCCGTGATTGGCATATATGATTTACTAGTAAGTCCATAGTAAAGTTCACTGTGTGTCCACAGGGCCTGTAAATCAAATGCAACTAGTGGGTCTACAGCACTAATTGTTCCACCCACACAAGTAGCCTTGCAAATGTGTCTCAGACATGCCACTACAGCATCTGCATTCACATTTCTTAACTACACTGTTGATCTGGCAAGTGTACCCACTTTCCAGGTCCAAGCCTTCCCTTTTCTCCTATGTTAGACACCCCTAAGGTAGGCCCAAATTAGTTGTGTGGGTTGGGTGCAGTGTATGTGAAAGGTAGGACAGGGACTGATGTGTGTTAGATTCTGATAGTGAAATACTGTGCATTCAGTTTTCACTATTGAAAGGCTTTTTGTCCCATTGATTAACATGGGAGCTGTCTTGTAATACCTTAAAAGTGTAAGTTTTCATTGGGACAAGATAGAGAAATTGAGTTTAGGATCTCTAAACTCAGAACATATTAAAATACCTTTTAGTGAAGGTGATTTTTAAAATGTGTGTTTGAAAATGTATCTTCTAGAACGTGGGCATTTTCTTACTTTACCATTCTGTGTTCCTCTGCCAGTTTGTGTATTCCCTGTCTGGTTTTGGAATGACAGGAGGTGTAGATGTGCATTCACTCTAGACAATCACAAGGGAAATTGAGGAGTGTCATGCATCTCTTGGGTGATTCATAGCATTTAGGATGGTGGGAGGAGTTGCCCCTTGCACCGATTGGACTCTGGCTGCCTTTCAAAAAGCTGCCTCCACCTCCTGTAGTGAACTTGGCTTGAGCAAGGTGGAATGTGTGCAGCAGAGACTTTTCTTTCTGCTGCCTTTAAAGTGAAACATGATGAAAATGTTGGAGCTCTGGTCCCAGAAAGTTAAATCACTTCTGGAAACAAGAGGACCCTCCCAAGAAAAAGAATAGAAGAGCTGTCAAGGGGTGTACTGCCCCTTTATTTTGCATTTTAGCTTTGTTGGGTTGGCCTGGAGTTGCTCCTTTTTTCTGTGGGCATAGAAAAATACCTGACATGTTTTGCCCTGCTTGAGAAGATCTTCAAGGGCTTGATGCAGAGCATGCCTCCAGTTGGAAGTCTCAGGGAAATCAAAGACTTGGTTAAGCGTGGAAAAGCGTGTGCTAAGGACCTGGGGGCATATCAAGGAAGTGCCGCAGCAGAACAATGCAAGCCCTTTGGCTGCGCCACGCTGCAGCACTTCCGAATCACATGAATGCAACATAATTACAAAATTATGTTGCATTCCTGTGCTTCCCCCTGAGCTGGCGCACAAACCGCAGCCATGTCCCGGCACAGGCACCCTTGCACCATGGTGCAAGGATGCCTGCATCATGGGGTAGATAGCTTTTGTGCAGGAAGGGGCATCTTCCTGCACAAAAACAATCACTACAAGCATTTTCCTCTTTCAATGTGTGCTGTAGAATACAGCAAGCTTTGAAAGAGGAAAAAACGAGGATTTTTATTTATTTATTTATTTATTATTTATTTATTTGAACTTGTATTGCGTGCAGCTACCCTCAATGGGTATCCCGGCGTCAGAGATAGATGAAAGAAAGAAAACAAGCAGAAGGCCTGAACAGAGCATACTATGCAGAAAATTAATTGAATAAAAGGGTCTTCAATTTTTTACGAAAGGGGAGAAGATCAGTCTCAGCTTTCAGAGCCAGCGGAAGAGCATTCCACATCTTTGGGTCAAGATAAGAAAACGAGCGGCCGCCCATTTTGGCCAGTTTGATTCTGGGGACAAAGAAATCGCCACTAGTGGAAGATCTTAGAGTCCGACCAGGCTTATAGACTTGAACCAGGTCTTGCAGGTATTTTGGTGCTGAGCCCTGCCTAATTTTGAAGAGGAGGCATAAAGTTTTACATTTTACGCGGTTTGAGACTTTGAGCCAATGAAGGTCACGTAGAGCCTGAGCTGCGGAAGATCTCCGGGAAACATTACACAACAAACGAGCTGACGAATTTTTCACCACTTGAAGCTTGTTTATGGTGGCCTTATCGGCCCCAAGATAGAGCGCATTCCCATAATCAATACGAGAAATCACAAGGGCCTGGACGACAGTTCTCCGAGTGGAGCAAGGCAGCATCCATAGGATCGTCTGCAACCATTTTAAGGTAGAAAAACAAATGAAAACATTTCTCCTCGTTGCGCCGTGCTCCCCTGTGGAGGCGTAGCAATGACACACATTTCCAGATTTACTATTCCTCGTAAATCTGAAAATGTGTCTCGTTCCAAGGGTGTTGCGTGGGAACCACCACAGCCACACCCATGGAACGCCCCTTCCACGCAGAGTGCTGCATGTGAAGGGACTATATTTACAAGGACATGAAAAGTCACGCAGGGTGGCTTTTCCTCCCCTTGTAAATATGGAGAAGTAAAATGCGCCTCCAGTACGTCACAAAAAGTGACTTACAGATGGTGCAGGGTGCTTGTAAATCTGCCCTCTAGTGTTTTTGGGGCCAAAGCTTAGTGTGCGCTGGAGACTGCCCACCAACCCTACCAAGACATCATGCCGAGACGCAGAAGAGAAAGCTGGGAACACAGCCCCTGCGGTGATCCAGAGCTTCCCCTGTGACTTCAGATCCAGCCTGCCACAGCGGAGAAAGGAAACCCAGAGGAGTGGTGTGAACAGGGCTAAGAGACTTTCACCGACGTCAGTTGTGGGTGGGGTCCTGCCTCCAAAGAGAGATCTCACTGCGTGCTGCCTCAGGCCGTCTGTGCCCCAGGGAGAAAGCATTGGAGCTTCTCTGTCATCTCACTGTGGACGGGGCTTGGAAGGAAGGCCCACCAGCAGTGTGGTGCTACTGGGAGCCTTGTGAGGGCTTGGGGCAAGTGAACGCCCTCTGCACCAGGGGCCAGGAGGCTTGCTGGCAGCTGCTGGTGAAAGTGGATTGTGGGGACCAGTTGCGGTCTCCTGCATGGTCCTGAACTGGCCCCCTCCTCTCCTCACTTTGCTTTTATTGCTTATACCTCACAGGCCAGCACTTGATCTTTTGAAGCCATTGTGGGTGCAAGCCAATGACATGGCCCACATGGCCCCCGCTTAAGGACCCGCCGCATCCAGGGAAACAACACTATATTAAATGTTGTAGGTGGGGAGGTGGCCTGGTAGCCATATGACACCTGATAGGAGTGCAAGTGGGTTGGCACCCTATAATTGAGTTGGGAATTTCTATTCTAATGATTTATGGTGTTGCATGTTTTCTATCCTAATCTAGCTGCTCCATATTTATGACCCTGATGTTGTGATGTATGTTGTATTTCCTCATATTTCCAGGGCTGACATGGTGTGCCCATCAGCCATGATTTATGTATGACCTAACTGCTTCATATTCCTGGCTGAAGTTATGATGTGTGTTGTTTCATGCCTTGCAATGATAGGATAGTAAGTATAACTTCAGGATCTGCATATTATTTACAGTGATGTTTTTTTTATGATGTGTGCAACATATAAGTATTTACTTTATTGCACTGAATGAATGAATGGCATTTTTATACCACACAAAACTTAGCCCCAAGGGGCATCAATGCGCAATACGAACAGACATGGAAAGTCCAGACTCCAGATAACTATACCAAAGGCCATTGGGGGAGCAAGAATCTAATATGCTTGAGAAAAAAGCCAGGTTTTGAGAAGTTATTTGAAACTTGCCAAGGAGGATTGACTGGTAAGCTCAAGGGGAAGGGAGTTCCACCACTAACTGTGGTGTTATGACAATTGTTTGGTTTGCAAAGTAATTTATTATAATATGTATGGTGGAGTTTTGTTTTCTTGGTCTTGTTTGGTTTAGATAAAGATACTTTATTTTTCTAAACTGGTGTAATGTCCATTTGAGGTGTTTTCACTGCATTGCTGTGTGTTTGGGTACACATTTCCTTTGCAATAAGCCTCACTGCTCGTGCCAAGCTACCAAGTGGGTGAGCATGGGTTATCTAAAGTGTGTAATCCTCCTTGCTTGACTAGAAGAAAGGGTCTCTACTTGGACAAGGTGCTTACCTCTGGTAACTAGAGCCCCCCATTTCTAACAGCCATGGAATACATACCCTCAATTTCAGCAACAGAATAAAGGAAATGAGTGTACATGGGTGTCCTCCTCTGAGAATCTTTTATAAAATTGGATTGGAATACTTAATTTGTAAGTACAATTAAAACATAAACTTGTTAAAATGCCATAGGCTTTACAATGACTGTAATTAAATGTTCAATTACAGTCATGGTGTGCCAAACCATCGTACCCTGATAATTCTCCCCATGAGTTGACCTCATTTTGTTTCAAAATTAGCTATTGGTGCCACTTATGTTAATAATTACCTCCATTGTACAAAAGTCAGCATTTTTTCATGGGTGCCCTCTCACACCAAGAATATCATAGAATATAACAGTTCCAGGTTTATGCCATTATTGCCATCTAGAAAGCATCTTTGACCCGTATGTCAAAACTTACCTCTAGTATGTCATGGCCATCATGTTGTCATGATCCTGCTCCCCCTTTGCAGCTCCTCCCCCATGCATGCCATAATTTTCGCCCCTATTGGTGTGGACTACCTACCATGGCAAAGTAAGGTAAATACACCCTTCCTGCTGATTTTCAACTCTTTTCTGGGCCACATTTTTGCTGGTACCAGGAATAAGTGCCATATAACACAGTGTGTTTGCTTCTGCCCTAATATGGTATTTAACATCCTTGTAAGACCACAGTATATGTGCTCCAGCTGGTAGGAAAAGTTCAGGGACTTAAGGACTCATTTCCTCTGCTAGGCACCAAGCCAAGTGGTTGGCTTAATGTTTTTCTGCTTCCGATGCTCAAAAAACAGAAGGGTTCTTTACTCAGAGCTCAGGTCATCACAGGAGAATGCAACATGCAGGAGCCTTGTTTGAAAAAATAGCTGATGCATAGAAGCCTGCCTTGAGGACTTGATTTTCTGTAGGACTGACCAAAATGAACTTTCCCAGCAGTTGGAGAAAAGTGAACGTTAGTAATTTTTTCCATCTAGAGGACCCGGGTGAGATACTGATGCTTGCTCAAGTAGGTTGCTTTGATTATGGGCAAGAAAACCAGGTTTGTTCAGCGTGGTGTTTTTGCTATACCGCATACATGTTTAGCAGGATCTCATGTTAAAAGTACCTAACTTTGTGGAGCTTTCCCCAGCTACAGATTTCAGCCTTGATCAGCTGGAGTATTTGGAGAAACAAAAAATGACAACAAAGTTTGAAGGTAAAACCTTGGACTGGGATGAGGGAGCAAATGTTTCTCAGTGACTATGCAATCCAACTTTGTCTTGCTCTGAGATTTTGGAGCCAAAAACAATGGCTGCAGTGGGAACTCAAAAATAATATATATGACACTGAGGGACCTTGGCTGGCCACAGCTTTGGATCTTGCCCCACTAGAGGGTTTTGAATTCTATAAAAAGATTACATCTGACAGTATACATGAGATGACTTGCTTGGTTTTTACAATTACAATTTATGCTCCATAGTGATCAGCTTGAAATAATGCCTAATTCCTGGTCAAATGTGAATTATTGTTTTTCAATGATGCTTTTAATTTTTTTGCTTTTTGTTCCTAAATCTTAAAAAAATCATGAGTCTTTTTCCCCTTATTGGCTTTTAATATTTCTTATACCTTTTTACTCACAAATGTGTACCTATATATCTAAATTGATTTGTTTTAAAAAAAAGTTTTTTTCTTGACTTTAAAATTGTAGGTACTGGTTGAACTCAACACATAGTTCTCTAGGAAATACCTGCAGCACGTGACATTGCTAGCGAGGATTGAGCAGTGATTTTCTAAAAACGGAGTTTTGGCCTAATGTCATTGAGTTTATTAAGCTGGTGGGGTCACTCATTCCCAAATTAAAAAACCAATTTCTGACTCCGTGAATATGTCAGCACTAACGTTTTGTGCTGTGTGAACCATATTCAAAGAATTGCCTATAGTATGCTTGTGCCAGTATTTTCTCCCAGGTGGTCATTATGCCAATAATTACCTCTTGCATGCCAAGACCCTAGGTGTCCCATATGCAAAGTATTACCTACAGCATTCCAGTTCCTGCATTTTGTAATGGAGGCTGCATATGCAAACAGTTACCTCCAGTAAGCCTGACCTAGCATTTTGCAATGAGTGCCTCAGTAAGTGAAGAAATACCGACCATCTGCCAGGGTGCTCACAAACATAACACACACACACACGTGCACAAACATATTCCCAGTCATTCACGCTCAATTACATTAATTCACCCACTCACACTCATTCATTCATTCTCACTCACTCTTACACTCACTTGCACTCACTGTTTCTCTCATTCACTCATTTCGACTCATTCATTTGAAATCAGTCAAATTCAAAATCACTCACTCTTACTCACAATTATTTGCATTCCATTTTACTCTCACTCACTTATTCTCACTTTCGCCTCACTCATTCTCACTCACAAACATCCTCATTCAAAGTCACTCACTTTCAATCACTCTCGCCTACTTTCACTCACACTCATTCATACTCCCACTATTGCTCAGCCTCATGTATTTTCATTCACTTAATTTCACCTACTCTCACTCATTCCTTCCGACACTCATTTCCTTACACTCACAGACACAAACTCACACATACATATGCACGTGCTCTATAAGAGACACACACACAAAGAGAGACGCTCACTCACACACCATTTAGAAGCACCTTTTTTTCTTCAGTGAGCCTGTGTAGGTCACTTTTCAGCTCTTGGAACTCCATTGCACCTCTGGGCTGCTCTACAGCTGACTCTGAGAGCTCAAACATTCAGAGTGCGTGTTTTAACTTGCAACCTCTTTCTATTTCATACATCCTTTTCCCAAATAAAGCAGGTAGGCACTCCCTTTAAAAGTGACGCTACAGCATGTCACAAATGACTGGACACTGAGGCGTGGTGGGCCTATGAGGTTAGAGCTGGAGCGTTGACAGCCATGGACAGTGTGTCTAATGACAGATGCATAAATGTCGATTCACCTGCATCAGACAGATGCCACTACAAACCTCTCACTGCTACTTAGCCCTCATTCACATTGAGTATCTTCATTTTTATTGTACTGATAATGAATAATAACCTATTATTCCTTATTAGTATAATAAATATGTGTAGGGAAACAAGTAGGGTGGAGCCGCAATGCCAGTAAGGGTCATTCAAAATATATGACTAGACACTTCCAGGTTGTGTTGCCATGGAAATGTACACTTGACTTGATAATAGATTTGTTTAATCCTCCACAAACAAATGCCTGCTAGAACTGAACAGTTCTATATGTGTCAAGACCACAGTGCTTTTATTCAAACCTACCTCTGTCGGACCTTAATTGATCAATTATATACACTGGTAGGTCTGTTAAGGCCTATATATAATCTTGTCTCTAATTTCCTTGTTACAGCTGAGTTGTGACATCTTTAGCCACTTGTAATAATGAAATGGCATGGCTGCTCAGCTGCAATCAGGTGTTACAGTTGAGTTCTGATGTCACAGTTTTGTCTGCCAGAACCAAAGGCAGGTCGCATCATTTGAGCTACAGTGAAAACAACAATAAGGGGAAATGACTTTTTGTTCTTCATAAAGAAAATTCAAAATTACTAACTGCTGTTTGGTATGTTTAATTTCACACTAGAGATGATGGGGGCATATTATCAAGGGGGTTTATCTCCGCTTTATTGGCTTTAAAAGCCAAAAAAGCGGAGATAAAACTATCTCCCTATTACCTAGCTGTCGCTAACACCAGTTAGCGACAGCTAGTAGGAGATAGCGACCATCTTGGGCCCCGCTTTGCATGTCAGTGAAATTTATCACTAATGACATGCAAAGTGGACGTGCCAAGATGTTAGTGACTGGAAACAGTCGCTAACATCGCTATCTCCTATTACCAACTTTTGGAGATATTCACGCTAAGCGCGAATACTTCCAAAAGCTAACACCTGTCCCTGAGCAGTTCTTAGCCATGTTATCCAATGGTAGGTGGATAACATGGCTAAGAGCATTAGCTCGGTAATGCATGAATATCGCTGACTTTTCAGCGATATTCATGCATTTCTGCTGATTTTTATCGCTTAGGAGATAATCCTTGATAATAGCAAGGTTCCTAAGCGATAAAAATCGCCGCAGCTCGGCGGTAAAAATATTGCCGCTAAGCCAACATAGCGATAATTATCGCTAGTTGTTGGTAATATGCCCCTCTGTTTTATTCTTCGTTTTGGCAATGAACTTAAAAAAGCAAGTGACCAAAGTGGTTTAATGAAAGGGTGATGGTGTGATCATGTATTATAAGGAACAGCCCTAAAGGCCGTCGGATTCATTCCTCTATGTGGTCACGAAACTGCTTGAGGCTTCCAAAATTACCGAGGGTTATTTGTACCATAAAAAGTTATCATCTATCCTGTATATATATATTCATACTCCATCCTTCATTTATTTAAATTGTAGGTGGTAATTGATTGTGCATAGAAATGGAAAGTTTTTTACAGTTTCATTTCATGTAAGATTTTCCACAGAGCAGCTATCAGTGTTCAATTTTGCATAATGCAACATTCACTCAGCAAGTTTTCCATATGAAGCAGATGGGGTTCCATACCCAGCCACTCTTTTGAAAGCTCTTACAATATTGCTATGGAGCATCTGCTCTTCTGGTCTGCATATACACAGGTTGCCTCATCTAAAGCACTTGCGCTGGTTCCCTTTTTCTACGTATTCTAAACCCTAAGAGCTATTTCTGCCTCCTTTATAAGCCGCTATAGTTGCTAATACTAACTTGGTTTTTTGTAGCACTTTGCAAGGTTTAAGGTGCACCAAACCAGACCAAAATGATGTCCCTCAAACAGTATTTTTTCGAGTAATACATATGGATAATGTACATGTACATACAATACGACCAACATGTGACATTCAATTTGCATGCCACTGGATCATTTCATTCAGCAACTTACCATGGCCTTACTGAAAACTTAAATAAGCCAGCTGGGTGCAGCTACTGTCCCCTCTTGTTATAGGAGCAAAGTGTATTCTTTTGAGACTCGTTGACAGTTTCACTGTGCTCAGAGACTCAATAGCAGAAAGAAACAGTCCATAAAACAGAAAACCCCGTGATACAACACCGAAAAAGCGACAATACAAAAAATGCCTCTTCCTCTTGACACCAAGAAGACAAATCAGGAGCGTTGATGAGATGTGTTTGGGGAAAGAAATACATTTTTTTAAGCAGAAGCAAGGATACTGTCTAGAAGGGACAGAGCTAATGTAGTGTAAGACACAGCAGAAAGAAGATTTCAGGTGGCCCTGTTCCCAAATTCAATTGATACCTGGCCTTCTGCCACCCTGTCACACCACTTTCTGTGGCTTCCCACTCTGTCCTCCATCTGATGCCATGATCTATGAGCCAAGAACGGGTAAGGTAGCAGTGAGTGTCTCTCAGAGTGGTCTGTCATTTCCTGTGAGCATATTTTTTTAGAAGGAACACGCTGCATAGTCAATGAGTCATTTGACATTTTCCCTCCTCTCTCTGGCCTTTTGAGAACTGGAAGGTGCAGAGAAAGGTGGTTGAAATGGAAAACAACGTCATTGCCCATTCCACCACTGTGCATCTGTCTCTTGAGAATGTCTCTAAGCGGAGGAACACGTGGGAACACGTGGTAAGAAAGAATACCCCATGGTGTCATCACAATAGTGAAAAAACAAAGTTGTTATGTCACACCAGTTAATTAAGCTGCATGCAATTACAGCCTTTATTGCAGTATATGAGCATTGTTGTCTTGTATTCATTTGGAATCACAGTCAGGGATTCTATTTTCAATTGATCGACTCTACAAACTTTAGATGGTTTTGTAGTACGAGAGAAGAATCCTCTATAATATACTGGAGTGATGAAGAAAGGAAAATCGTAATATTTGTATCAGGTGCGATCTAACGTAATCCAGGACGGTATATGTATTCCTGTTAATTTAATTTCAATTGTTATGTTATCATCAAATTGCCTAAGTAGAAAAAGAATGTAAATATGAACTATCGAGATTGAGTTAGCTCAATAACAGATTTAAAATGGTATATTTTTACAGCTACTACGTGTGATAATCAGTTTCTGCTGACTGGTTTGTCTGGTTCTTTTCAATCAAGTAATTACAACAAACCTCAGGACACAAAGAAGGTTTGCCGCTGGATAATACGGTAGGAACTATTTTATGGACCTTTTTCATTTTCAATGCCTCAAATCGCAAATGTGTTCCTAATAATTATATGTGGCTTAAAAAATCTGCGTGAGTGCGTGTGTGTGTGTGTGCTCCTGTGTGTGACATTTATTCTGACGCGCCACCCACATTCTGGAAGGAAGCTGTGTGTCTCCGTGAAATGCATCAGTGCTGCAATTCAACAAAGTGTTATGTTTCACGTGCAGTGGAAGCAGGAGTAATAACTTGGCAGCCTGCCAGAAGTGCCCTGATCGATTGGGCGCCTTAGCACAATACCAGCTCCTGCAGACAATAATCAGCCGGCTGAAGCCCAACCTCCGTTCTATTATTACAGCCAGTGTTTAACGTTTACTTTCAGCCTCGTACAAACTTCGCCTCTTTTCAGAGCTGTGTATGCAGTGGAGCCTCCTGACATATGTTACTCAAAGATATTCACCGCAATAAATTACTCGTCTAAGGTGCCTAAAAAAAGAACTTCCAAAAGAACATTTGACATGCATATGTATATTCACTGAAAAAACCATGGGCCTCATTTATGAGCCCTTGCGTCACTTTTACGCCGCCGGTGCGTCACTTTTTGTGACGCACCAGTGGCGTAAAAAGTGCGCCTTGTTGCGTCATATTTACAAAGTGACGCATCTAGGTAGATGCGTCACTTTGTAAACCCCTGCGCCACATTATACCTGCGCCAGGTATAATGTATGCAAGGGGGGGCGTATTGACGCAAGGAAGGGTCGTAGAAGTGACGCAGTGAAATCTATGAGATTTCACTGCGTCACTTTTAGGACACCGTTGCGTCAAAATCCTGCGCCTGCCTCACAGCAGGCGTAAGACTGACGCAGGCCCTTTCACATGGGGCTTGCCCCATGTGAAAGGACGCATTGCTGGAGTTGCGTCACTTTTGTGACACACTCCAGCAATGCGTCACTTTTGCGCTTACAGATACGTCAGAAATACTGACGTATCTGTAACTCCTTGCGACATGATGCGTCATACATTAAATATGACGCATCAGGAATGTCGCAAGGAGGGCGCACTGAGAAGTGACGCATCGCTGCTTTCACGCAGCGATGCGTCATTTCTCATAAATGAGGCCCCATAGGTTTCAAGCAGGTTATAGTTAGGATTTATCATTTAAAAAACCTTTAGAAATTCACTGAAAAAACCATAGGTTTCAGGGGTGTTATAGTTAGCTGGACATTTCACTCGTACAAAACCACTGAAATTCCTCCGTTATAGTTAGTTGTACTAAGTATAACTCGCGCACCCGCAATCCACTGCTGATGATATCACATATTACATCATTTATGTCATAGTCAGTGACATCACTGATGACATCACTGATGACATCATACACGTGACAATCAGATACACCTCATCATACACTAGTATAATCTTTCAGCACTCACTTGCCTGAAACCTATGGCTTTTTCAGTGAATTTCTAAGGTTTTTTAAATGATAATTCCTAACTATAACCTACCTGAAACCTATGGTTTTTTTCATTGAATTTCTAAGGTTTTTTTTAAATGAAAATTCCTAACTACAATATCCCTATAACCTATAGTTGTCCTGTCATCTCCACATGACATTAGCATAGAATGGATGTATTCAATATTCATGGAGTGGGATAGTGCTTAGCTGCTATGGCAATATGATGTTTTATAAAGTTGTGCTCTAATTTTCTGAGGGGGTGATGATTTTGCTTGCACCATGAGGAATATGATTATTTCTTTGCAAGATTGTGTATAAAGCTCATTCGGAAAACCTTTCTGATGCCTTTCTGATGACAATAGGGATGCTGCATGATTTCTCTTTGATTTTGCTGCTCATTTGGGACTTAGAATTATTTTGATTTTGCACTTAATCTGTATGTCCTGTTTTCTGAAAGCCTCATGTCATTGACCTATGGATTCAAATGTATGATTTCTGTTCTACACCTTCCAATTTTTTTTAATAAATCGCTTAAATGTTATAACTGATCTAGAACTTAATCAATGAGTGGACCCCTATGCAATTGACTGTGTTTTGATATGTTGTTGGGTGGCTTTTATCAGGGCCACATTGTCTCAAGAAGTTCAGGTTTAACACTGTCTCAGATTCATCAGCCCATGGGGAAGTATGAGTTCCCTGTGCCCACATGGATATGTTCAACATTATTTTCAAACACTCTGTGAGCTATGGCCTGATGTGCAGCTCCCACTCTTGAGAGGACCTTCAATGCTGATAAACTCATTCATATATTTTTTCCGGTTTTGTTGGTAGTTCTATGAAATCTCACAAGATTTTGTTGTATATGCTTTTTCTCTTTAGGATGATATTTGAGGGATGATTTCACCATGTTGAGGATATGCCACTTCCGACTCGCAATCTTTTTTATTTTATTGGTCACTTCTTTATATGTGGTAATGCACATACATTCTGTGGCCTGGTCTAAATAGAATAACTCTAGGTCAGTACCATCCCCTATGTGTTCATTCTGATTTACATTCTAAAAGGCCCAGGAGGAACTGGCTAAAAAGACAGTACAGTTTCAGAAACACTGAAGAGCCGATAAAGTAACTTCTTGAAAGGGAATATCAGAAAGAAGTTCTCAAGCAAGTAATTCGTTCAGCCTAAATAAACAGCCTTTCATTTCATCAACAATCCATCTGAATAATAATTTCTAACCAAATAGATGTTCTGTTTATTTCTGACTAATAATGTGTAAACAGAAAAATGATTGCAAACATCCAAAAGTAACGAGGTTTGAGGGTAGCTGAATCCTTTCAACCTGCTCAGAGCAGTATCTGTAAAGGCTACCTTGGTCGTGACGTAGCTTTGAATACAGTTATTCAGAGAAACAACCTGTGCAATATTTTAGTAACTCCAGGTCCTAGGTTCTTCATAATATGTCAGAGTAATCTTTAGAAATTCTCTGAAAATGCAAAAATATATAATATTAAGACTGAGGAATAAAATGTTGTCTGCTTCTCAAAATGAGGCCTACTGAAAAATTGTGCATGTCACAATGAATACTAATCCAGCCTGCTGATTTCATGTATGTCCTATCATTCTGTAGCCAGGTCTGGAGAAGCTTCCAACTTGGCTTATGAAGGCTGTTTGGGTTGCAGGAAGCCCAGGAAATGCAGCCCATCATAGATTGCTATTGAAATTGGAGCTGAACTATAACTTTATGGCTATGGATTGGGAGAGCATTGACAAATAATTTCCTTAGCTGGAGATACTACATTTAATGTACTGGCTTGTTAATTCCGACTTCTTTGGCATGTATGCAAAATATTTCTCTAACAGCTGTGCCAGCTCCTGAAAACTCAGCATCTCAAAATGTATGACAATATTGATGGGTGTCATCACATAGGAACCAACCCTTTCATAACATGATATTTAAAATTAAACTTAATTCAACATCCTGCCACATAAGGGACATGCTGGTCTCAGCACCTGAAATGTAATTTTAGTAAGTAATTGTGAGAAATTACATTATCGGCTAATTCTAATGGATCATATTGTTCAAATATTATACCATAATCACCAGGTGTGTACAACCATTGTTTTCTCATTCTACAACTCTTTGAATGACCAAGAAGTAGATCTCAAAGTGAGGACCTGGAACGGGGGCTCCTTGAATATTCTACACATTTTCATTTTTTTCTCATCAGACATTAACCCATTCAATTTCCTTAGGAATTGTTTATTCAAATCCCACAGGAGGGCATGTAAAAGAAGAAAATAATGTGAGGTCATGAACACACATAAAATGGGACTTCTGGTAAAATCTCCTAAATGCTTTACCGTGAGGTAGCATACTGGGTTTTAGCTTATCCTGGTCCATAATATAGCCCATACACTGGAAACAAGGTTGAATTTCAAATCTCAAAAATACTTTATTTCAGTCATAAACAACCATATGAGTACATATGATACAGACACAGGAAAATCACATAGCATCATATTACATAAATTACAAAAATATACAAATTTAAAAATATATAAACCTTCCAATATTCAACATATATGGAATCATAATTCCCCAGACATCATCAGGTTTGAAAGATAGAAAGTCAATTGACTATAAAGTGGCTAGTGCATCTAGGCATAGGCTTAAAGTATTCAGAAGAATCAGCATGTGCAAAATCCAGGCCTTAGTCTAATTATTAGTGCAAATTTTACGAAACAAACTTGTCCCTAGTCCAGAATATATTTCACTTGGAGCACAAGTTTATAATCCAAGGTAAAAAATCAGCAATTCAGCCTAGCAGCAAAGATGTGTATCTAACAATTCAAAAGTCATTGACACACTCCCCTTCTATTAAAAAAGGTCAAGCACTTCTACAGTGATGAGTGCAAGTCAATGTATATAAAACATACTTAAAAGAAAAAGTCATATTAGAAAATAATAATAACATCATCAGTGTGAAGGTCTCAGGGGCATATATTCAAGACAGGCGATAAAATTATCGCTTTTTTAGCGGCAGAAAACTGCTGCTAAAACGGGGATAATGGGCTTGATAATATGCTCTATGGAATTCCAATTGAAGCCCATGTTAAATGTGAAGGACATCTAACATGGGCTTCAATTGGAATTCCATAGAGCATATTATCAAGCCCATTATTGCAGTTTTAGCAGCAGTTTTCTGCCGCTTAATCAGCAATACTTTTATCGCCTGTCTTGATATTATGCCCCTCAGTTCCTACTTTAAGTACCATATTGCAGAGATGAGTAGCCAAAGTAATATGAGACTACATGTGTCATAAATGAGCCTATTGGTTAGAATTTCTATAAACAGGTGGCTATACCATAGAGGAAGTCAAACAATTCTAGAGTGACTATATGTGGGATCTCGGCCCCATGTCTACACAGAACTAGTTCTTAGATACCAAGCCCACTTGAAAAATCGTGACAGGGCAAAGGCAATTGGTTCGTATGTGTCAAATTTTTCAAGACATAAGGCTTCAATATGCCATCTCACACCCAGATTAAGACATATCGGGAGAATCCACTTTGACCTCGAGATTTTGATCTGTGGCAATAAAGAAAAAAGTGTGCCTCAGTTTCTAAGGTATTATGACAGGAGGTGGCATCCTCCAGCTGTCTTCCCCATCTTTTCCTACTTAGCTGAAAATGCCTTGAGTGGCAGTGTGCCAAGTCTAAAACAAATATATATAGAGATTTGGCATCAGAAGGAATTATTCTCTCAAGAAATAGTTTTACAATTTGAGTTTTCGGAACTTGTCAATCAGACTATCAGTCTTTTACGCACACTATACTGCCTGGAGCATTTGATCGCAATAAACTCAATGTTAGAAATGGGGGTTCTTCTTGGCTAAGGTTGCACCCACACCAGGCAGTACCAAACTCTCTAGTCAGGGTGAGTCATATATACACCAAAGATACTACGTGCTCACCCTCTGGTAGCTTGGCGCAGAGCAGGCAGGCTTATCTACAGAGGTAATGTGTAAAGCATCTGTTCAACTCACAGAAACAGTAAAACAATGAAGGCACCACAAAACGAGACTCTACACAGGGTGATAAAAATGCATTGCTACTTTATGAAAAAACACAAGACCAAAACAATAGAATTACAGTGTATACTTTTCATGATATGCATTTTTCAGAATAGTACCCACTGTATTGCGGAACATATGTTCACAGTGATGGAAATCACATATGTACCTTTTTACAGTTCTCACATTACATATATACAACAATAAAAACACCCTCACATCTATTAGGGGATTTACAGTAGTCCTGCTAGTGCAATGATCCTGGTCGAGGATCGATCACATAATCTCTTTATGCGGTCACTTTAGAGCAATGGGGTAGATTGCGCTACCACCTGGGGGCCTCGACGGAGATCTCTATCGCGCACAAGAAATGCCCCCAAATTAGAGCATGTCCTGATCCCTCTGGGGCCATTTGGATTGCAACTCCTGGTGTAACCAGATCCCTGAAGGAGCGCTGCCGACTTGGCATGCTTTGCCTATGCAGTGCGAATCAAGCAAAGAGTGTGCTCATCTGAAGTGCTTGATCCTTGCACAAACAGTTGATCAGCCATGTGCTGATCATGCTAAATTCCCATTGATAGACTCACCTGTTGTGGAGTCCCACGGCAGGGGCAGGGGCAGGAATGGAGGAAGGGAAGAATCATTGATGGCTGAGAGATTCTAAATGAACATTGGGCAAGCCAACAAGCCCTTGGAGAATACTTCTGATGTGAGGTATGAAAAAAGTTAGCAGGCAGCATGCCAACACATCAAGCCAAGTTGCAAAGTGGCAGTACCTCCTTCAGTCCAACAATCAGCAGGCAACAAACCAACACAGCAAAGCAGTGAGGAAAATGGTGGTTCCTCTTGACAGCACAGTAGTCCTCCTGGCAAAGTGTAGACGCAGAGCCAACAGAGTGTGGTTAGAAGCCCCACGCAGTGTCTAGTTAGAAAGAGGTCAGAGCCCCAGCAATAATACCCAGAAATGACTGTATGCAGTGACTTCAAAGGAGACCTATGAAGTGCACAAAGATCCCTTTCAGCCCAGCCCTGGCTCCAGACTATTGGTTGGGATAAATAAGTACTAACCTATTTAAATGTAAGTGTGAACCATCAATTGCTCTCCCTGCCCAGGAACACTATCTGTCTACAGATGAATACAAATGTATCCCCTGTCATAACCAACATTTCCGGTGCTGTGGCTGTCTAGAGGAATGCACAAAGTTTAGCTGTCACGCCGCTCAGATGTGTATTGGAGACAGACTGTCAGGGACACAAAGTTATAAGCACAGAGAAATGTCCACTTTCTAAAAGTGGCATTTTTCTAGTAATGCAAAATCCAACTTTACCAGTAAGAAGGATTTATCATTACCATTTTAAATAAACCTAACATGACAAAGCTACTCCTTTCTGATCAGGATTGGCCATTCAAAAATATATAAGGGAACTACCAATGCTAGCCTATGAGAAGAGTAGACCTCACAGCAGGGAAAAATGAAATATGCTGTTTGGCACTCCCAGGATATGTCAAACATTAAAGTACATGACCTACCTTTTATTTACATAGCATTCTGCCCATAAGGCTACCTCGGGCCTGCTAGAGGTGACCTATGTATAATAAACGGTTAGTTTAAGGGCTAGCAAGTAGGTTTAAATGGCAAGCCGAAGTGGCAGTAAACAGCACACACAGTGCCTGAAGTGGCAGGACTGAGACAGGTTTGAAAGGCTACTTCTGTGGGTGGCACAATCCGTGCTGCAGGCCCACTTGTACTATCTAATTTATAGGCCATAGGCACCTGGTATAATACTTTACAAGGGACTTAGAAAAAAATCTAATATGCTAAACAGGTTAAAACCAATTATGGCATGTTTAGGGGAGGTAGCACAAGCACTTTCACACTGGTTAGCTGTTTTCAAGTTCCCAGAGTTATATAGCAAACAAAAAGACTGTCAGAACAATTGGAGGAGGAAGGCCAACTCGTTGGTGTTAACCCTGCAAAAAGGACCATTTCCAAAACTCCCTAATACAATTAATAGATGTTTTTACCATTTTGCTGGAATCTTCCCACACCGCCTCTATTTTTACCAAAGTGCACAAGGCTTTTACAACTTTCAACAAAGAAGTACAGGGCCCGATTCACAGAACTAACTTAAGACAAAATCCTAACTTTACTACTACTAAATCCCTTCTGTGAATACCAAAAATAGTAAGTTTAGGATTTTGTCTTAAGTCAGTTCTGTGAATTGGGCCCACAGTGTTTGTCTAAAGTGATTAGCTTCTGAAGATCAGCTCGGTAAGGGGCCAAAGTGGGCGAAGTTGGGGCATATGATCAATCCCTTTTAGGTTCAGAGTTTACCTCAGGGGTATGAAAGATGTGCTCACTTGAACGTTCAGGAGGAATCTCATAAATTTGTTTTTGGATCATTTCAGTTGGATGCCATCCCCGCAGACCTACATTTCTACACCATACAATGCCCCTCCTTGGGCCATAACTTTATATACCTTAAGGGATGGGGAGATTGTCCTACTAGATATTGACTTAATTTTTTCACAATGACTGCTAATTTATACAAAAGAATAGAGTTACTGCTTGACAGCTGAATATCTCAAGAAAGCATGTCCATTAGCCTTACCCCTCGGTAATCAAAGTCCCTGACCTGATCAATAGCAGCTCCATTCACAGTCATTGTGTTTCTGACCATACAATGGGGATTTAAGGCAATGAACTTAGACTTACCAACATTAATCTCCAAGCCCCAGGGCTGAATTACATGAAATGATTTAACAGTTACTGCAAAGCCAAAGGTGTCCGCGACAATAAGAAAGTGTCATCAGCAAACAGCAGTATGGGGGTATTGATGCTGGCTGATTTAGATGCATCATGCTGTCATTCGTTCAATAGTTCAACTACACTATTTATGTACAAAGAGAACAGTTTAGGGGCCAATACACACCCTTGCCTCACCCCGCTTTGAAGGGATCCTGGTAGTTAACTTCCCCTGGGTGTCCCACCTGACCTGCGCTTAAGTATCTGAATGTAGTCAGACTATGATATGAAAGACATTATTGTGGCATTCCATATTGACCCAGTGCCACCCGTTTCTCTAGTGACAAAGTTAAATGGGGTCCTCATGCCCATAAAGGCTAAATACAGATGGTGTTTATTAAGAGAAATATACCTCCAGCAAATGGTCACAAAGTGAAACACCTTGTCGATAGTACCTATCTACGCGCGAAAACAAGCCTGAAAATTCGTCAGCACCTGATGTTCTGCCATCCAACCCTGCAACCGGGAGAGCACTTGCCTACAAAATATCTTCTGTGTGTTATCAATAAGGCTAATCAGACGACAGTTTGAAGGATTATTTTTTGACACCTTGGTATGGATTGGAACAATAATTGCACCGCACTACGATTCCAGGACTTCCAGGCCACACACTATGACATTACTGAGCTTGTTCAGTAGGGGACCAATATTTTTGTCTCAGAGTGAAACAAGTCCACTGGTATACTATCAGGACCTAGAGCTTTTTCTTATTTCATATGAAAAGGGGGATCTCCAGTAAAGGCAAGTGAAGGTGCACCTTAGCAGGTTGAAGGAGCCAGGAGAGGGGTCCAGACATCATCAGTATTAGAGTATAAGCCTGATCTAACCATGTCGCTGACAGTGTAGAGAGCAGAAAAATGTGCAACTCATTGCTCTGACAGGACAAATACATCTGATGTGATTATTCCAGTTTGTTGGACATGTCCCATTGAGAAATATATTTGCTCATCACCACACCCTTAAAGAGATTCACTCACCCAAACTGTTAGAACATGTAATTTTAACTTCATATATCTACTGAATCAACTATTCACACATCTTTGGACAGTCACACACCCCCAACGAACCACACACACTTTCACTCTCCCATAGAAATACTCAGTTATCTAATCAATAACTAATATAGACTTTAACATAGCTAGTAACCAACTAGAGAACCAGTTTACACAACAACTGACCAAGTGATACAGATATTCGCACAATTTAGTCCCTATCCACTATATTTAGTGAGACACTATAAATTGGTCAAGTAAACAGTCAATTACACTGCTACTAAATCCTCCATCCAAATATTTATTTATATATATCCACTCATTCTTCAATGCAAATTGCTATATATATAATGCATATTTAAATAAAGAAGCAAACCAAATTCACTGGATGATGCCATCAGTGATGTCATTTGAGATGTCATCAGTGATGTCACTGACCATGTCATGAATGATCTAATATGTGACATCATCAGCAGTGCATTGCGGGTGCATGAAATATAGTTAGTCCAACTAACTATATAGGAGCAATTTCAATGGTTTTTTATGAGTGAAATATCCAGCAAACTATAACACCCCTAAAAGCTTTTTTTGAGTGAATTTCAATTTTTTTTTAAAGGTAATCCCTAACTATATAAGGCCTGAAACCTATGGTTTTTTTCAGTGAATATATATATATATATATATATATATATATATATATATATATATATATATATATATATATATATATATATATATATATATATATATATATATATATATATATATATATATATATATATATATATATATATATATATATATATATATATATATATTTCACTGTAATGTGTTTGATTTGAGTAGTACTATGAAATGTTAAAATGATCCACAATATGTCCTATGAACCAGAGTCTAGGACTTTCACCTTAAAATTGTTTTTTTTAACCAAATTAATTAGTCCCCTAGGCTCTCCTCAAGCTAGCTGGAGTAATATTGATGAGAGATAACCTGGCCTACAGGTTTGCTGTGCCGCCCATGTTTGCTGCAGGAGAGTAATGTTATGGTTAGCAATATATTCTCCCCGCTCGAGGTCATTAAGCTTTGCCTGTAACCTAGCTATATTCCAAGACACAAAATGTGCTATAGCGCCCCTCCTAAGTTTATAAACAGTTAGCCTTGTGGACGGGAAGAAGCTAAGATTTCATCCTGGAAGTGTCTTACATGCTTTAGTTGATATTTACAAGAAACCTTGGGCCTTTCAGGGTTACACCTGTAAGCCAGTGAGAGTTTGAACCATTTCTCCCCTTTGGCGCACATGCTCTAAAGTGATTTTTGCCATTATTGTGCCACTGAGCCTGTGAGAGTTAATCTATGTCTGAGGTTGTCCAAGAACGTGAACTATGCTCTCATAGTCCCAAAATCTCATTATGTGACAATTCAAACTTCTTGCTAGTCTAGAGGAGTACATTCAGGGGTTGTCTAATTTTTATATGTATGTTTAAGTCATTATTATGTGCTGCTCTGTGTTACAAGGCAATTAATCATGTATCTTGTTGTCCACAAGTCTTACTCCAATACAATCCATGTGTTAGACCTGGCATCTTTTGATGTGGTTTTCCCAGTCTTTTTGCTTCTGACCTCCTATTTTTTCCTGTGTGCTCAACTTCTTTTTTTCTGCTTTTAGGACTCTGGACATTTTACCACTGCTGACCAGTGCTCAAGTGCATGCACTTTGTGTCTAAAATGTAATGGCATTTAGTTTCTCCATGATTGGCATAATTGATTTACTAATAAGTCCTTATTACGGTGCACTACATGTACCCAGGGCCTATAAATCAAATGCTACTAGTGAGCCTGCGGCACTGATTGTGCCACTCACATTAGTAGCCCTTCAAACATGTCTCAGGCCAGCCACTTCAGAGCCGATATGCGCAGTTTTTAACTGCGATAGCAACCTGCCAAGTTCACCTACTTGCCAGGCCCAAACCTTCCCGTTTACTACTTGTTCAGCAACCTTTAGGTAGGCCCTAGGTAGCCCCATGGGCTGGGTGCAATGTATCTGAAAGGTAGGACAAGTACAAGTTGCATGTCCTGGTACTGAAAAACTACAAAAATCATATTTTTTTACTAAAAAAAGGCCTATCTCACCCATAGGTTAGCATTGGAGCTGCTGTGTAAACTTTAAACGTTCATCTTCCATTTGAAGAAAATTGGAGTTTAGTGTCTCTAAACTCACAATTTAAAACACATCTTTTTGTGAAGTTTTTTAAATAAATTGCAGGCCTGAAATTGCCACTTTAGAAAGTTGGCATTTTCTTACTTTGACCATTCTGTGCCTTTGTCTGTCCCTTCAATACACATCTGGGTTGGATGACAGTTGGGCTTTATCAATTCACTCTAGCCAGTCACACACAAAGGGAGCTGAGGTGTGTCCTGTATATCCTCGTGGCCCATCACCAGGATAATAGGTTTTCCTGAGGTAGAGTGGTGGGGGGAGTTGACACTTGCACCTGAAAATGGCTGTGCCTGTCGCCACAAAAATAAATGCCCATCCCCCTGTAGTATGTTTCTCTAGCCATGGCCAGGAAAGGCAGGACCTTGTACACTA
Source organism: Lissotriton vulgaris (assembly GCF_964263255.1). NCBI lineage: Eukaryota > Metazoa > Chordata > Amphibia > Caudata > Salamandridae > Lissotriton > Lissotriton vulgaris. The sequence goes on from NC_141696.1 coordinate 276,415,809, forward strand.
CAAAGACCTTTCTTTGAAAACTCCCTAATTCAAAGTTTGAAAGGGTATAAGGACTGGACCTCTGACACCATATACTCAGAACACTTCTGGACTGAAGGCATTCTGCCAGGAAGAAGAGCTGTTGTGCTGCCAGGAGGGACTGCCAGTTTGCTGCTTGCTTTGCTTTGTTGGCCTGCTGCCAGCTGCTTCTATTCTCAGAGTGAGATAACTGGACTTTTCTCTCTGCATTCTGCTGTGTAAAGTTTCTCCAAGGGCTTGAGTTGAGCTTGCCCCCGTTGGAAGTTTCAGGGCCATCAACAACTTCACCTGCAGCACTTGAGCTCCTCTGCTGACAGCCCTACTCTGCCAAGTGCAACTGGGTTGGTTTCATATCAGGTCAAATTTACTACTACCCTGTGTTGTTTCACCTTGTTGGGTAGGTTCTTAGCCTTGATTCTGCATAGACATAGGTGGATAAGGCATTTTGCATTCTTAGGGGGTACCTCTCTGAACAAGTAAAGCCTGTTGGTGCCTACTGCATGCAGAATCAGCTAACAAACATAACATGACCTGGTGGATGTTTGGGAGCTACCTGCAGTCATGTGTTGGTAGTGTGTGTTGTACAAGAAGGTGCTATGTAGTTTGTGTGTGATGCTGGTGTTCTGATTTGTGTAATTGCAGGTTATATGGGAGAGGTCCATACCAAGGGTTGTGATAATGTTTGAATGGATTTCATTTTGTTTGGCAGTTCCTAAACAGTGAATAGGCAGCACCCATAATAGACAGAGGGTAAATAACAATGCAATAATACATAACTTGTTATTTGACATTGCAGGTCTTGGTATGGATCCCTTGGGAAGTGTCTGTGGTCCACCGGTTGCTGCTGTTTTCCCTTTTTAGTCCCAAAAAGTGTGTGGTGTTATCTCAAAGTTCTCAGATGCATACTTCTTGTCTGAGCTTGGGTGTTTGCTTTGGTAGTTGAGTGTTGGTGCACTGGCAGATTCAGCTGATGCCCTGTTTGGATCAGAGAAATTTTCCTGGTTAACTCAAAAAAATTACATGTGCCGTAATTTGAGTTCCTGTATTTTTCTTTCTCTAGGGATTTCTTTCACACTTCACTAGTCGCTATATTGTGAGGCACTGGGGAGTGGCCCCATCCGGGTTTTGTTATGAGAGAATAAGGACATGTTTGGTTATCCAGGCAGTTTAATCTCTTTTATGTGTTGTTGGCTCCCTCACTCTTTCATTCCTAACTGGATGCTTTGTTTAGCAGAATATATTTAAGGGGTTGTCTCAGGGTCATAGGGATGAATAGTATCATGCTTTACTGGGAATTCTGAGGGCATTACTATCTCTTCCATGGATATGTCACGCTTGGTGTGTGCACAGAGGTGCTGTTGCTGTGAGATGTATATTTTTTGGTCTGCTTGTGCACAAGAGTACATGATAGGGAGTGTCGCTATATGGTGCCACGAGTGGTTGCAACGTGCCCTGAGATTTACATGTGTGTCTCTTATTCTCGGCATGTGGCATGCTATGTTCCCCTCTCTTTGAGTGCCAGGTGTCTTGACCCCGCCTTTTCTCTGGAAAACTCTTTTTGGGCTTAATATCGACTGCTTCTTTTTGATTTAAGGCGTTTCCTTAAGGCTCACATGATCTGCTATCTCTTTTGCCATGTGTGTGTGAGGGGGGTCGAAGGCTAATCCATTGCCCCACTTTTTACCCTTACCTATTCTTCCCTGTGGTGTCAGAGGCTGGATGCTAATTCTTTCTCTGGATGATTCATGCAAGGTTTGGAGCGTTTGTTAGTTGCTACGCTTGATACGGGGTGAACGCATCCGGTGTCCTACCTTCATCTAGAGCTGCAATGGACACTGGGGCTACCCCTTCCTAGGTACCCCCCTTTCCTTCAGACCACACCCCACTTCTTTTCAGTGTACTTGGTCCTGACGTCCCTAGCTGGTGACTAAGATCACTATGGTTGTGTGTTGTAAGGGCATGGCACAGCAACCGAACATCATAAAAGTGGGATAGTTCACAAAACATCTGAGTAGGTTGGCGAAGTTGGTATTTTCCCTGTGACCTTCAAAACATGATAAAAAATGCAAAAGAATCTCTTGGTTGATGACGAAGAGACAAACCTGAGGACTGACTCTGCCTTTTCGGTACAGATGCCTTGTAGTTTATTGATACTGCATGCATGTGCATGTGTAATGGACTTCCTAGGGTTTTTAACATTCCGAGCGGACAGGAATACTGTCTCCCACTGCTCCGGATAGTTTCTTTTTAGAATTAAAAGGGTACCTCTTGTGCGTGGAGGCTTCTAACATTTGGGGGCGCTGTTGAGACTATATTGGTCCCGGGCCAGATGCCAGAGAAAGAAGACCTTTTGACTTGGTCATTGAAACCCATTCCAATTGACTTTGGATGTGGGGATCTGGGTTTCTGTTTTTTAAATACTTTTCTCTGGGACCCGCTCCATTGCCAGTCTGTCCTATCCCTGGGATGTGGCCAGCAAATTCTGCCCTAGGGGATCAGCAGCAGACTGGGTTTTGCTCCCAGAAGCGTCCCTAATGTCAAACTCCAGTGAGGATACCAGACCGACAGAACACATATAGCGGCCCAAAGCTCCTGGAACTCAATCAAATCTATGGATCCCTATTTCTGTAGGTTTTGTTCTTACTTTCCGGAGGGAGGGAGATATTGATTGCATCTGCTAGGGTTTCTGTAGGCAGTATTGTTAAAACGTGCCTATTCTATTGTGAGTTGTGGTTCTAAGGTTGTGTGAGGGTGTTACACCCCTACTCTGCTGCCCCTCCTTGTGTCCCCGGTCCCCGATGTACTGAATTCCCTGTCTGAGGTTTTTGCTGCCACATGCATATCCAACTGCTGACCCCTGCTACAGGGGATGCGGTGGAAAGCTTACCTCCCTGAGGGTGAGCATAGGGTGCATTCTGATTCCCCTGGGCTTGGTTTTGTGAATGTACATTCAGGGTGTTTTGTGGTGGGTGCCCCATGCCCATCGATCTCTCTTCATGGTAGGCTGTTAACTGGGATATTACAGCCAGATGACCCAGCTTGTGGCATAGGAACACTCCCTAGGGTCCAGTTTTTGCCACCCTCTCTGATCTCTACTGCAATAACTTGGTTGGACCCCTCTGGGACTATGCAGTGGAGTTCCCCTGGAGACTCTAGCCATTTGTTTTGCACAGCTGTGGCCATTGCAGCTTGTTGGACCAATTTAGTAGTGTCTGTCTGTGCTTGCTCCTGTTTGGGGATCGTCACTATGAGAGGCCGAGTGGAGACATTTTCTGGCTCCTGTATGCGCAGCACACTTTACTACAGCTATGCTTTTGGGTACAGGAATAATGGACAGCTGAAAAGAGTCCTTAGGCATGGCGAGTGCATGACATGGTGCCAGAGATCCTCACCCTCACCATCTTAAGGTGTAGGAGCCACTGTTGTGGTGAAATAGGCTGATCTCAAAGTTTCTAAAGGCGCCTTGGTTTTACTTGTTACATTCATTGTCCCCGGGTGCCTTACACCAGTTTCTTGATTTGTCCCAGGGCACATAGTGAATGCGTATAAAGCGCAATCGTGGTTCTTTTTCTCCTCCAATACTTTATTGTCTATGAAGGGTTTTGCCCTATTAGTAGCCTCAAGTAGGTGACGGGGTGATGTACCCACAGCGTCACAAACTCATGAAGGTCGGAGAATTTGTCCATGTTCTCTGAGACTACCTCAGTGAAGGCAGTCTGGTTTTCAGGAGATATTTCTGCTTGTCTACCTGTGATGTGGGGGTGTTTCAATTTCACAGGTCGCAGGGAAGGGTCAGCAGGGGAAGAGAAGGCCATAATCCCATCGTCTGAAACCTGGATGGTCAGATTTAGTTTGCCCATCACGTCTCATCCTATTACATTGGTTGAGGATAAGGGAAATTATAATAGCTGTCCTCTTACATGATTACCTCCTACACCCAGTTTCAAAGGCCTTTGTGATGGGACCCTTGTCATTGTGTCCGAAAACCCCTGCATGACTGTAGTTTTTTTTTATAAGGAGACTCTCTCTTCCCTTAAGCGTGACCTGGTTGCCCCCATATCTGTTAGGAAGCTGTATGGTGTATTGTTCAGGAGTAATTCAACTACGAGTTCTTCTTTGAGTTGACTTGTGGTTAACAGTACGAGGTGTGTGTGGTTGTGTGCCTTTTCCTCTTCAAGCATTACTTCCCATTCTTCCCCCTTGGTTTCCCATCCTCAACCCCACTTGCTGTGTCACTATCTAGAAGTGCCACAAATCTTCCTGTCACTCGTTTATGTTCACCCGATACTGGGACTGCATGTTCTCTATGTTGCTAAGTTCAATGTGTTGGATGTGGTAGATGGGGGGAGTCGATCTTTTGGGGACTTTTTCAAGGGACTTGGGTTTACGTTGGAATTGTCTGGATATACCGACCTGGTAGTTTATCATGCATGGGCCTAACTGTACGTCTTTCAGAGGGGGGCCCACCGTCTCCTACTATCAGTGGATTGAAATAGCCTAATGCAGGGGGGGGCTGGCGATAGCACCTCCATTTCTGAATTTTGTGGGGTGGGCGCTGACGCCTTTCTTGTGATCGATGGTGTGGGGTTATTGATCTTTGCCTCTTTGAAGATGGGCTATAACTCTTAGAATGCATCTCTCCTGTCTTTCTTTTGAACTGTGAACTTAGTTTGTATATATGTTCTGGTATGTTCAAATGCATTAGTGTAAAAAGTTCCCTCTTTAGGCAAGAGAAATGTGTGTGTGCACGTGCCATTCTTGGCTAAACCTATTAAATGTCTTTGCCTATGTATGGAACCCGGTTTCTATGTGTTTTAATGGTTAATCCATGATAACTCTTATGATTCTGTGGACGAATATGCTACTCAATCTTTTTGTGTTTCTTCAATTTGATCTAACCTTGGGGAAAAACGTAAGAGGTGCACTCTTGTAAGTTTATGTACTATGAGCTCAGTGCTATCCACAGATGCATCAAACAATTTAATATGAACATTTAAAGAAAACACAGATGAAAATGAATTTGAAGGTATGCAACATAGGTGAAAACGATCTACACAGTGACAACTTTTTGTAAAATACAGTTTCTAATGAATAACAACACCCTCATATGAAGGATAAAAATATAGATGACACAACATGAAGCTGTAGGACAGTAGCTGCATGATATCAAGTATTTGCAATTTGCAATAAATAGTGGCACCAAATCATCATATGAACATTAACAATTCTCAACAAAAAAAGGACAGAAAAAAAATGATTACAATGTCAAAAATCTCTTAGCCCGCTCCTAGCGCATGCTATCCTGTGACCAGGGGAAGCTCTGCGAATTACACTGTACTAAGTGAGCCTAATAGTTTGCCAATATCAACTTCTGGGCAAAGGTCATTGTAATAGGTATGGAAAAAGGAATAACTCAAGAATCACAGATGCCTCTTAGCCACACACGTTACACATAGTTACTTAGGTCCAAATCTTTTTCCCTAAATGTCAGAATCACACCTTGTATCGCATCCAGGATCCAAGAGTACCCTATGTGTCATCCCCAGTGGTCCAAGAGACAAACATCTCTCACTCCTTTCAGAAACCGCAGTTTTAAGAAACCAGTGGCACTGAGAAACCTTTTTATACTAAAGAATATGAGATTGAGGTACCACCTCCGCTCAATCAGGATAATGCTACCACAAAAAGAGCGTTCTGATACTGCTTTGCCCCTACTCAGCTAGGCCATATAAAATAGGTAATATGCCAGATTCTCTCTGTGGCAGGGCACTCAGCCTATCCTTTTATGCTTCTCCCTAGTTTGCTAAACACCAAATGCCAAAGGTTCTAATGTAGTCTCCTACCCTCTGTGAAGGCTGCTTCAGGATGAACCTCCGTCCGCAGATTCAACAGAATTTTCAATCATTTGTGGTGTCTGCTCACCTTCCTTGATGCACAAATGTGAATCCGTCCAGGTGAGGTTTCCTTCCTTTGGCTGCAGTCGGGTTTGAGGTAGCAGTCAGCTCCTATCTGGCCCTCCAAAATGTTGCTTGAACATGTAATATCTTGAAAAAACAAGAGGCAAGAGGCGTTTGGCAGTACAGGAGCAGTTTGGTAGTTTAACAGAGTGGCTGAGAGAAAAGTTATTGACTTAAAGATATATACTAAGCTACTATACAAGTTGACCTACTATTTTTTATGCCACTAATGAAGGTAATTTTTCTATAGGCCTGGGCGGTAAATTCCGTTCCGCTCTCGTAATTTGCAGAATTTGGGTAATTTTGCGCTCTGCGGAGAACGCAAAATTGCCCAAAATTCTGCGTTCCGCGACTTCGCGAAGTTTTTTGCTTGTTCGCGTTCTCAAATGCGTGTTCGTGAAATATTTCTCCCCGAGCAAGCAAACAGCGATTGCAAACGGTAAAAAAGCATCGCGAACAAGCAATTCCGCGTGCTTGCGGAATTTCTGCGCGTTCGCAGAGATTTTTTACCGTTTCACGGAGATTTGCGTAACGCTATTACGCACATTCCGTCCACCCCTCTTTTTCTATGACATGTCCTCTGAGTAACTATGTGACCGGCTGTATCCATGTGTGAATCGGTATCTAATTGAGCGTATGGGTGGCTGTATGGGTGGGTGACTAGCTGTGTGAGTAGCTGTATGGCTAGATGAGTTTATTTGTGATTGGCTTTATGGGTGGGTGAGTGGGTATGTGAGTGGCTGTATGGGTGTCTGAGTGGCTGTGAGAATGGCTAAGTAAGTGGCTCTATGGGTGCGTGCATGAGTGTATAAGTGGATATATGGGTGACTGAGTGGCACCTTGAGTGGGTCTATGGGTAAGTGGATAGGTATGTGAGTAACTGTATTGCACAGTCAGTGTCTGCGTGGGTGGCTGTATCGGTGAGTGAGAGGCTGTGTGAGTGGTTGTATGGATGTGTGAATGGCTAGGTAAATGGTTTGTGGGTGAGTGATTGGGTGTGTGAGTGGCTGCATGGGTAAAGGAGTGGGTCAATAGAGTAGCTATATGGGTGAGGGAGTGGCTGTGTAACTCGCTGTATTGTTGAGTGAGTTGACATATAAGTGCCTTTATGGATTAGTGAATGGGTGTGTGAGTGGATGTATGGGTAAGTGAGTTGGTATGTGAGTAGCAATATGGGTGACTGAGTGGCTGTGTGACTGGATTATTGGTTAGTGAGTAGACATATAGGTTCCTGTATGGGTAGGTGAGTGTCTGTGTGAGTGGCTGTATGAGTGGGTGAGTGTGTCTGTGAGTGGCTGTAACAGTGATTGAGTGACTGTGAGAATGGATGAGTTAATGAGAGTGTAAGAGGGTGCATGGTAGGTGGGTTGGTGTGTTAGCAGCTGGTTTGCCAAGTAAGTATCTGTTTGAGTGGCTGTATAAGTAAATGAGTGGGTGTGTGAATGCTTGTATTGATGTGTGAATGGGAATTCAAGTGGTTTTGTGGGTGAGTGTATGGATGTGTGAGTGGCTGCATGGATGAGTGAGTAGCTCTGTTAGCTGTATGGGTGAGTGAGTGGTTGAATGAGTATCTATATGGTTGAGTGAGTGGTTACGTGAATGGCTGTATGAATGAGTGAGTGGGTGCGTGTCAGTTGTTATGAGTCTGTGAATAGGTATGTGAATGGTTGTGTGGGTGTGTCTGTGGGTTTATGAGAGGTTGTATGAGGGTGTGAGTGGGTGTTCTGTGAATCGTCATCAGTGATGTCACTGACCATGTTATGAGTGATATAATATGTGAGGTCATAAGTAGTGCATTACGAGGCGTAAGTTCGTTCAGATCACGTAACTATAACTGCTAAATTTCAATGGTATTCTATGAGTGAAAACTGGGCCTAACTATTATGACCCTTTAACCTTTGCTTTTTTCAAATATATAGCATATGGATGTAGGGTGTACCGAGACTGTTTGATTTTAAGGACCTTTGGAGACAAAGGATTTCTGTGTATAAAAAGGGGCTGTGACCCCAAGAAAAATTTTCTTGTTGCTACGTGAATCTACCAGGGGCGTGCTGCTGCTAGGGTCCAGGGGAAGGCTGGCCTCCCTGGGCCCTGCCCAGCCCCTGGATGCCTAATGGACTTTCTCTTGCACCTATTGCTTTATTTTTGGTTTAAGCCATGGCTTGCTACAGCCTTCCTGCACCTTATTTTGGGACTGGGCACTTTGATCCAACTTCCCTGGGAAAGGGAGAGCCTGGGGGCCGAGCAGTGCGGCGCTGCGGTCCTCGCCAAGGGAATCCCCCTCGTAGGGATTCCCCCCTCCTTGGGGGCTTTTGCGGGTGCCCATCCAGCTTATATGGAGTTCCTGAATGTAGGTGCCCACCCTGCATAATGGCTGCCTATTGGAATCTAAGCGGGTGCCCACCCTGCTATATAATTTTGTTACAGAGGGAGCCTACCCCTCCTTTCTCACTGCCGCAGCCTGAGCGAGGTTAGCTATTGCCTGGCCGCTGCCTACCGCGACCCGGAAGTAAAGAAGGTGGGCGGGGCCTGTGACACGAGCACGTCCGGAGGCTCGCGGGCTCCCATGAGAAGTGCCGGTCCCTGAAGGGAGAGGACCGGGTGAAGCACGGCCCATTTGCAAAGGCGGGGCTCCCGGAAGTGAGGGAGAGCCCCGCAGGTGCCACTGAGAGTTGCGGAGAAGCGAAGGGGTCGAGGCACATTGCTGGTGCCTACCCCACCACACGATGTAGAGAGCCTCCCCTGCGCCGAGCCGGTAAGTGAAGCCGGCTGGGGGAGGGTAGTAGGGAGGCAGGGCAGCCCCACCTGACAGAGAGCTGCCCCAATGAGACATCCTCCTTATGAAGCCTCAGCAAGTGTGGCTTAATGTTGCCTGATGCCACTCGAGGCACCCTGCCTGTGTGATATCTCGAGCGGCCCCGTCCTGCAGCGGGCCACTCCCACAGTAGGCACGTTCTGTCCCTGAAGTCCAGGGGGGAGCTGTGTTGCCCAGAGCCAGATGGCTCCACTGTGGAGCTTATTTTGATTTCACAGCCCAGATGGCTCCCACAAGTGGCCATGGTATACACCTGTTACAACGCATTTTTTACAACGCACTACCACTACAACGCAGGTATTACAACGCATACCATTACAACGCATTGCGCTGGGGGGCGCTCTAGGATAGGGAATAAGTATAATTTACTATCCAACACCTTCCCTAGGGTCCACGGGGACTGGAGTTAGAATAGTAAATTATACTTACCACTATCCAGCACCTCAAAGCGCTATGCGTTGTAACGGTATGCGTTGTAAATACCGCGTTGTAATGGTATGCGGAGTAAAAGTATGCGTTGTAACGTCATACATCCAGTGGCCATACGTGTATTCCCGGGCCCCGAGGGGCCCATGCTCCATTATCAGGATGGGCAGTTCTTTTCCTCGAGAGCCCCCATTATTCAAGGAGATAGTTGATTCCAAAGCCTAGAGGGCTCCAACGTTTGGGCGCAGTTTTGTTCTAAAGGGCCAGTGAGGGCCCAGGCCGCAGTTTTGCTTTTACAGCTGCCCAGCAAGTAGTGGGCAGCTACACCGTTTAGGTCTTCCTTTCAGGGGACATGTACTTTGTGAATCTTGGAGGGAGACGCACTCCTTTGCCCTACCTTGGCATCCACAGCTGCGCAGCACTTAGTGCCAGCTGCAGCGTTTAGGCCCCTTGTTATGGTTATCAGCTGCCCAGCAAGTAGTGGGCAGTGGCAACGTTTAGGTTTGTGCAGATGGCGGACCCCTGACTGGCGCTGCACCCTGACATTCTGGACACAGGGCATTTGAGCTCCTTTGGAGATGTTCAGTTGGCCAGGGCGAGTGGTAGAAGTAAAGGGACAAGGCACTAATGTGATTTATGTGCTCATGTGATTATGGTGCTAGGAAATGTAATGCATTTAGTATGTTTTAAGCACCCTGTTTGATACTTCCAGATATGGTTTAGGTTTATGAGGTTGTTTTACCTATTTAGGTTTGTGTTCGTGAGATTATACATTACTGTGTGATTTACGCCCCTAATAGGAGGTAGGGTTTCATGTGTTTAGACTAGTGAGGAGATTGCATAATATGTTTATGCTGGTGAGGTTGACACAGGATGTAATTTGCGCCTGATGTGACTGTGCATAATGTAATTTATGTTACAGGTTGAGGTGGAGTACAGTGATTACCAGTAGTTACTGGTTGTATGTTTATGATCTATTCTTACTTGTACCAATTTCTGCTAAGTGCTGATCCTGAAAGTGGCCCACATGGCCCTGTCCTGTGTAAATAATCCCTTGTGAATATTGCCCTTGCCAGTTGGCACAGTGTATGTAATGTGTTTACTATTCTAATTTGTTATGAGAATACAAAGGCTATTTTTATATAACCTTGTGTGGAGTTCCTTTTGTAGTGTGCCTGGGATGTTGTTGCTGTGTGCGTGCGCAAATGCTTTACACATTGCCTCCGGGATAAGCCTGACCACTCGTGCCAAGCTACCAAGGGGGGGTAGCAGGAGTAATCTTTGGCGTGTAACACCCTTGCCCTGGCTAGAGTGGTGGTTTCTGCCTCGCTTTGCCGCAAGCCTTAGCCAACCAGAAATCCCATTTCTAACATGTATTATATATATATATATATATATATATATATATATATATATATATATATATATATATATATATATATATATATACCAATCTGCATTGAAGATTGAGTGGATATATGACTGTCTGGATGGAGGATTTAGTAGCTGTCTGACTGTCTGTTTAAGTGAGTAATTAAAAGTGTCTCACTTAATACATGGATTAGCAACTAAACTATGTGAATATGTGCATCACTGTCTCTGTTGTTGTATAACATGCTGCATCAGTTGGTCACTAACTACATGAGTGTGTATATTAGTTATTGATTAGTTGGGTGAGTATTTGGATGGGACACTGAGTTTGTGTGTGGTTCGATGGGGTGTGTGTAACTCTATGCATAGATGTGTGAATGGTTGATTGACTAGGTGTATAGGTTTAAGATACATGTTGAAACAGTTGTTTGGGTGACTGGTCTTGGCGGAGAGGTAGGAGAAGGATCTGCCACCAGAGGTCGTTGGTTGGACAGCGGGGGACAGTGGCAAGGGCGAGGCTGGCAGAGCAGAGCTGGCGGGTGGCGGTGTAGAAGCTGAGTCTGCTGTTAAGGTAGGCTGGTCCGGCGTTGTGGAGTGCTTTGTGTGCGTGGGTGAGGAGCTTGAAGGTGATCCTCTTGTCAACGGGGAGCCAGTGTAGGTCTCTCAGGTGGGGGGTGATGTGGATGCAGCGGGGGACGTTGATGATCAGTCGGGCGGAGGCATTTTGGAGGCGCTGTAGTCGTCGTAGGTGTTTGGCTGGGATTCCTGCATAGAGTGCATTGCTGTAGTCCAGTCTGCTGCTGACGAGGACCTGTGTCACCATTCTTCATGTTTCGGTCAGGATCCACTTGTAGATCCTGCGAAGCATGCGGGGGGTGTTGTAGCAGGAGGAGGAGACGGCGTTGACCTGCTCAGCCATGGAGACGGAGGAGTCGAGGTTGCATGCATGGTCGGTGGGTGCATGGTGCTGTTCCCAGTGTGGTCGGCCACCAGGAGTCGTCCCAGGCTGAGGGGGTGTGTCTGATGATGAGTACCTCCGTCTTGTCAGAGTTCAGCTTCAGACGGTTGCTCCTCATCCAGTCGGCGACGGCCTTCATTCACTCGTGGAGGTTAGTTTTGGCGGTGTGTGGGTTTTTTGTGAGGGAGAGGATGAGCTGGGTGTCGTCGGCATAGGAGATGATGTTGAGGTCGTGATGGTGGGCCACTTGTGCGACGGGGGCCATGTAGATGTTGAAGAGCGTTGGGCTGAGCCCTGGGGGACGCCGCAGATGATGTCGGTGACTTCTGATCGGAAGGGTGGGAGGCGGACGCTCTGGGTTCTGCCGGAAAGGAAGGAGGTGGTCCAGTCAAGGGCCTTCTCTTGGATTCCGGCTTCTCGGAGGCGTGTCTTTAGAGTGCGAAAACAGACCGTGTCGAAGGCGGCCGACAGATCCAGAGGATGAGGGCTGATGTTTCGCCGTTGTCTAGTAGGTGCCTGATGTTGTCTGTGGCGGCGATGAGGGCTGTCTCAGTGCTGTGGTTTCGTCTGAATCCAGACTAGGACGGGTCTAAGATGTTGTTGTCTTCCAGGTGGCGGGCCAATTGCCTGTTGACGATTTTCTCGATGACCTTTGCCGGGTACGGTAGCAGGGAGATGGGCCGTGAAGTTCTTGAGGTCCTTGGGGTCCGCCTTGGGCTTCTTGAGGAGGGCGTTGATCGACGTGCTTCCAGCTTTCCGGGAATGTCGCTGTTTCGAAAAAGATGTTGATGACCTTAGTTGAATACGTGGTGTGGGCACGGGTCTGACGGAGATCCTGAGTGGATGGAGTTCATGACCTTGCGTGTGTTGTCATTGACGTTGGACCAGGATGTCAGGCGGATTGCGCTGGTGGTGTTCACAGGGGAGGTGGAGTCTGGCGTAGTCGGGAGGTTGTGCAAATAGTGATACTTAAAAACACCACAATAAATAAAGATTAAAAATACCTACAAACGGTGGGGGCTAGTGCAAACGATGGCTGAAATAGTGTAAAAAATTTGCAATAAAGTGCTAATATTGGTAGTAAAGCTGCCAATGAGAAGTGCAAAAATAAGCAGGATAACAGTATCAAAATCGATATTAATAGGGCAAAAAATAGTCACTTAGCTGAAATTCAGTTCAATGCTAGTCACATTATGAGAGAATTCAAACCATTATTATTCATTAGTGATAACCAGATAAATACAGCTTGCAGAGCAGTTACTCACAAAGGAAGCAATAACATTAACCAGAAAAGATATTTATAGAAAATTATGGAAATCTTCACTGGTGTTAAGTCCATTTGATATTTTAGTATCTAGTGAAAGAATGAAGGAAGACTCCAACTGACGTAACTGTCTTTCCTGGTTAACCCCTCAAACTGATGGAGGGAAAGCCCCTATTACAAAATAGCTTATGTCACAGACTTTGTTAGAATGAATGGCTTTAAAGTGCCGGGCAACTGGGTAGTTGGAGTCAGAGTTGATAATCGCACGCAGATGTTGCAAGATGCGTTTAAACACTGGCAACTTAGTACTGCCAATGTACTTGAGATGGCAATTGCACTCAAGAACGTACACTGCAAAATCTGTATGACATGTAAAATGGATTTTGATAGAGACTGGAATATCACAAAAAGCTGTGCAGTACTCAGATACATTTATCCCAAATTTACAAGTTCAACAGAATGAGCATTTGAGAAAAGCCACATCTGGATAACCAAGTAGATTTAGGAGTAAGTTCTGGACTGGATTTCACTAAGGCGTCCCTCATAGAAGGCGCTCTCCTAAAGGTTATAGTTGGAAGAGCAGGTAACAGAAATTTAAGAGTAACGTCAGTTAAGATGATAGGCCAATGTTTGTAGATAATCTTGCAAATAATTTTGTCTTGTCTGCAATAAGTGGTGATCAGCCTAATCGGTTGCAAATCCTCTGTTGCCTTCTCACTTGTGTTGATTAAGTTAAGTTGTTGTTTGGTCACTAGGCATAACTCACTGGAACGGGCATTGGCTTTGTTTAGGGCTTTCTCTAGGTCAAGCATTTTGTAACCACGAGCTAGGAAGCGATTGAATGCTTCATTCTGACATAGTCCTAAATCAAGTTCACGGCAGCATATGCGCCGAAGGAGTAAAAAATTGCCATATAGTATGCTGCGAATTAAGTGAGGTGGATGAGCACTACTGGTAGGCAATGTTGAGTTGCCAGCAGTGGACTTTTGGTGGAGGATGGTTTTCATGTGATTTCCCAAAACATACACCTCCACATCCAAAGATTATACCCTCTGGGAACTAATGGTGGCAGTAAACTTTAAATTCATAGCATTGTCATTATTCGAAGTTACAAAAAGAGATGCCTACTGTTCAGTGCCCTCCCATATGATGAAAATATCATCAGTGTATCTGCCATAATATTTAATGTGTAAATCCCAAGCTTCCTTGTGGGCTGACCTGAGGACGTGCTCCTCCCACCAACCAACCAAAAGGCAGGCATAGGTTGGAGAGAAGCACGCCCCCATGGCAACCCCTCTCATATATATATATATATATATATATATATATATATATATATATATATATATATATATATATATATATATATATATATATATATATATATATATATATATATATATATATATATATTAATTTGCTATGTTAGTGGTTCCAACTTTCAGCAAGTGCTGAAACTTAAAAATTATATGTTATGGATGGATTACATTTAGCATAGTTCCATTTTTATACAAGTGACTGAACATATATAGGATAAACTACCCACAACATTACAATATAGGGATATTGCAAGTCACTAAGGAATTCCATGATCACATTGGGGAATGAGGCTGGAGGACGATTTTATTTATAAACTTATAAGCACCATTGGGACTTGCAATATCATTTTAAAGTATAGCAGAAGGAACTTTATTTCTTATAATGCTATCACTCTTCACGCAAACTGATTAATATCTTGATGTTTTCAGTTGGAAGAAATAGTGTGTTTGCCGAAATAAATACTAAAAGTAGAATCTGTTGTGCTAAACTTAACACACCAAATGCAGTTATTAATTTGTTGGAAAAATTTATTAGATTCATTTTCATGTAAGACATATATAAAAAAAAAATCTGTAGCTCAGAACGAGTAGAAACGTCTCCAGAAATTCCATATTTCCAGTAAGGATGTATAACATGCAAAAATGAAAAGCTTTGACATAAAATTCTCCTTTCAACTAATAGCTGTGCGTTTTGGAAAATTGGTTAGCAGAAGGAAAAGCCAGCTCTTATTTCTGTTATTTTAAACTGCAGCTGTAATTATGCTCTGTGACCTGCCTTTCATCTTGGCTGCTGGCACTGGCAGCAGGCATTATGGTGGAAATTGAAGGTGAACTTTCAAACAAGGATTGCAGGTTTCCATATATTATTAACTATTAGACTTTACATTTATATTGCCCAAGTTCACCTCAATTAAATTACATGAATTAAATAGATGGCCTCGACGGTGATTAGTAATGTAACGGATGGTAATTGACTCTTCTTGATTGATGGATCTTTCAAAGCCCACAGCCCTGGGTGAAACGTTGGCTTGTGAGTGGTTGTCATCAGCCTACTACTATGCACTTTTGAGCACCTTGTACTTTGTTGATATTAAGTACTAACAAATAGTTAACATTTTGCAACTGATGTCTTTACAATCTCTACCCAACCTTGTTTGCCTGCTTTGGTGGTCTGCTATAATTTTAATGTTGAATTCGAGTTTAAAAATCAAGATAATGGAAGCGACTGTTATGAAATTATAATTGTAAAACCCAGATATTTTTTGAGATCAAAAACCACGCTGCTGTAGACTAACAGCTTGTTGTCTGATCTACTAAATTGCTGTGAAATAATTCAGGACTCTGGGAATATAACATTCTGTTTCAAAGTCCAAGAATTAAACATCATTGTAAAAAGCAGATCTTTGATATTGTAAATTATAAAATGTTAGCAAGGAATTGGTATGCAACGTTCACTGCCAGATAAATGCTCCGATCTCCAGACAAAGCATGCTTGCTTCTTCATGGTCCGCATTAAAAGAGAAGAGTGTCTTATTTTAAGCAGAGGATAATATGCCTGAGTCAAATTAAAAGCTCTAAAAGTAGGAAAAAACAAATGAGGATGTTTACCAGAACAGATGGAGTTTGTTAAAAATGTGATAATAATGCCTGGGTGACAGCAGTGCAGCAGATGGATTGCTGGCAACTATTGTATGCATGATGGTAGGTAAGGCGCAGGGATGTGTCACATCTAACACATTCTGAATTTGAGTTGACTGGGCATACTAGTTGTTCTCATGGGTTCCAAGTGTGGCTTACTATCCTCTCAATATTTACACCAGAATACATGATCCATTTGTCTGTACCAAGAGTTGATGAGCTTGAGAAACAGTGGGTAGAAGCCAGGTCAACATTCAAAACTCCGAATTGCCAATTTTATATTTAAGTGCAGACTATTGCCTTAGGGAATACCCAAAAAGATTATAGTGAATAATGATCTTGGTCCTGTCTTGAACGGAGGAAGTCATTGTTGGCTACTTGGATGGCACTTTCATCCAAGAGGTCTGGCTGATACACTTTAGAGAACCATGTGGGCCAATATGCACTAACTCTCTACTGAGGATACTGGCTTGTTTTCCTAGCCCAGTCTTAATGCCTACATGTAATAATGGACCACATAATCATTCCAATTCTATCCACACTGGCATCGCGAATGTTATCTGGCTTAGTTAGTCTCTCTGGAGTTTGCATTCTGGTATGGTATTATGAAAGTGCCAACCTGAGTGATGACATGCACATGGGGCAGGGTTCCCTTCAACTCACTGTGAGATACTGTTTTGGAAGATGAGGTATGCATGTAAAGTCATCCCACCACTTAAATTCTCCTTAGTATGGCGATACAACCCACTGCATACAACAGCAATGCACATATTAATGCTTTAAATTAAACTAATGGTACACTTTTGCAGCAGCTATAGTTTAGGCAACATGTGCTTAGGACAGATGCATCTGACTTTCATTTTTTATATTTTTCAGGTATTTCAAAATCTTAAGGTTTTAACCCCTTCGCTGCTGATGACGAGCTCGTCATCAGCTACGGCGCTCGTATGCTGATGACGAGCTGAGCTCGTCATGTAAAGTGGGTTTTTTAAATCTTCAGCGCACCGCGGTAAATCATCCCGCGGTTAAGGTGTTAAAAATTTACGACATTGCCCTAATATATATTCTCATACATGTGGTGGATGGGAAATGTAATACAATTGTTATGCATGCCTCAAATTACCTTCTCAATAGAAGATTATTCTTGGGCAACAGCATGCTTAACAATTTCAAAAGGTGTAAATGCATGTAATCATCAAATCCATGCCTGAGCAATTCAACAGGATGTACCATTAAGGTGCTATGACTGAAGACAGAAGAGACATTTACTTTGAGACCAGTGACTAGCCACTTGCACATGTAGGTAGGTAATTCCACTTCTTTCTGTATCTCATGAAAATACTATTTTACTTAGCAGAAAAGGGAAGCGTGGATGCTCACTGATATGGAGCTAAGTCGGATTTAAATCAAATATTGAGTAAATCAATGTGATTCTAAGTCAAATTTTTGCATATTTGGTAGTTCCACAACTCTGATAAGGGGAGGAGCGTCTTTGAATGTCTCTCTTAGAGGCTTCAAGATGCACTAGTATGCAAGTGCAATGCCCTACCACAATGATACACATTGTCCACAAACCGTGGTGCAGATTTGGGGAAAATAGTTTCAATGACAATCTGGAGAAGAGGAAAGCAAACTCTTATCACTTGTCTGAGGTACTGACTTTGACTAACTTTATGCCTGTCAGAGTGGATGTGTGATTTAATCCCAGTATGCTACCCCTACTGTTTACGTTGCAGGCTGATTAAAGCACTGGGACTTTAGGAAGCTAGTCCACCCTTCCTTACCAGGTTTAGCTTCCTTTTGTTCCAATTGTGATGCATTATAGTAATCTCATTAGACTAGATTACCTTATGTGTTGTACTGGTAACATCAGTGTTTCATTTTGAAATATTAAGTGATCGGGACTAAAACCCACGCCCCGAAGTCCACGGCCAGCAATATTGTAAGTATAGGTACTTCTTTTCTATTTACTGTGTTAAGTTAGCATGAGCTTATTTAATGTTTAAACACCATTTTTCCTTTTGCTTCATTTTGCACATGACACATAATTGTTATTTTAGCTTTCAACCTAGAAGAGCGTTGTGATTTACTTGAGAATAATATGTTGCTTGGTACACTGTCTGCACAGTGAGTGCTGAAACCTCCAAGGATAACTCGACACAGTGTTGTTGTGAGGTCTGATCTTCGCACCTTCCTAGACATAACACAAATGCAGCTGCTGCCAAAATCTGGCTTTAGGCGGGTTTTATATTGCTTTGCTGGGAACACACGTAACACAATTGATGGTGCTTCGCATGCAGAGAGATGGTGGAAGATGATGTGATCCTCTGCCACTGAGATTTTGAAGTATGGGGCCACCTTGCTAAAACCCAAAAGAGACCTTCATAGATATAATATACTATGCTAGTTAGGGAGGGTGAGAAATAGGTGTTGTTAATTCCTATTCATTTCCGCATCTTATTTTGCTGTCACTGTTCACTTTTTATGGACTAGTAACTATGCTGATAACTTTGTTTCTTATAATATGTTTGCTTGTATTATATAAGATACTGCGTTTGAGAACCCTGCATTGGTAAATAAATATTTCAAATATGCACGTGTCCTCATTTACTCCACGTTCTGGTTTGAAATGATTATATAGCGAAAGAGTGTACATGTGTTCCACGATACCTGAGGTATTCTAAGTTCATGTTCTGGTTTGTCTAAACATTGGGAGTTTGTTATGACCAATGAGAGACTTTAGCTAGCTCGGTAAGGGGATTTTGAGTACTGAGGAGAGTTTTGGGCCATCCTAATTCACTTAGGTTCCAAATCTCTATGCACAGTACTGTAGGAGAACGGAATTCCCGCTACATGGCACCCATACGTTGTTGGCCTTATATCATGACACTCGAGTAGTATATCATTCAATTCTTAACCCCTTCGCTGTCGTTACCGGAAAACGGTGGTGTCGGAACAAACCTACCTATTTGTGAAATAGGTCTTTTCAAGCTTGAATCTTACTAAAACGGTTTCCTTCAATTACTACCCAGTTGTGCTACAAAGTTTCCTTTGTTTTTCTACGTTCCTGTGCTGTCATGGCCAATCCAGTGGACATTCCGCAGCATAGTCGCATTGCGGTGCGCAATCATTTGCTGACTTACAATGTACCCGTGGAAGGTTTGGCTGAGATAATGGTGGTGAGTGCGGATGCTGCTTACCCATACGAACTGTTTTATTCGTGGGTGACATTTCCGGCGGTGGACGCTGATTCTGGTGTGTTCCACACATACACTCCCTCTGCTGTACCAAATGAATATACTCCGTACAGGGCACAGGATGTTCCTATTTATGTTTGGCAGTATCGAGTTTGGTTTGGTGGCGCCCTACCCCATTCTTTGACCGCTCCGAGGTTAGGTCCTTTGTCCATTGCAGGCGCGAGTTGGCCTGTTTTGGCTGGATTTACTCCTCATCCTCTACACGGCAATTGTAACCTAGCTGAACTTCGTAGACTAGATGTGGTCTCTATTGCCGTGATTAGAGCCTTAGTGCACTACATTGGCCGTAATCTTCCGGGTGGACCCCCGGTAGGTGCGCGCTTCCGGACGGACAGGGTAGTTTGAAACTCAGTCCCGTGATGGTCAATGCTGTAATGGGCAAGAAACCCCAGGATAAGGATGATTTTCCTTTCTGGCTTGCCGAGAAATTTGACCAGCTGGAAGCTGTATTTCCTAATACGACTCCTGGTGAAAAACACAGGATTCTGACGCTTAGTTTGCCGAAAGATTTGGCCCCTGAACTCGTTGACTGTTAGGGGTAAGACTTTTGCAGCGGTCTATGCGAGGTGCTACGGCACTCCATCTATGGCTGTCCTGCCTACGGTCCTTTAACGTGTTCAAGATGATCACGGACCGGAGTCTGAGGTTGAGTTGGGTATGCGCCTGTGTGGCACCTTTGATGTGGTTTGCGATCTGATCCTTGCTAATGTCAAGGGGGATGCAGTGAACTTTCAGGTAGCGAACGCTTTGGCTGCGATTCCCAAGGCCGAAAAACCCCGACAGTTAGCGAGGATTATTGTGGCGGCTTATAAAACCGTGGGTCGCAATAGTAAGGGTCTTAAGCCTTTTTCTGTTAAGGAGAAAAAGCAACCCCAGGGACAAGCTTCAGAAACAGACGTTCAGCCCAAGTCCAAGAAACAGAATTGGCCTAAGAAACAAAAACAGGGAAAGCAACAGCAACAACAACAAACACAAGTTTCTCGCCCTGCGTCTCCGTTGCCTGCGCAAACGGAACGTGTTTATGACTTACGCGATCGCATGACGATTACATCTCCTGATTGATTTCAGGTTACTGATCAATGCTCTCCTTGTTCCTTTCAGGACTCATCGGCCTCGACGACCGGTGGTGGAGGGGGCGGCAGGGGTCGGGGTGGTCAACATGGACGTGACCAGTCCCGCCCGAAAGACGGTGTAGGAAAGCAGGAAGGCTCGAAGCCGAAGAGACCGCAGTTTGCCAAGAAGAAAGTTGCGGCTTTAACAGCGCATCGATATGCCACAGATAGTGAGAACGCGGCTTCGGAATCTGATGTGGGCTCTGACCTTGCTGGACAGCGCGACGGAGATTACCATAGAGAGAGAGGCCCTGCGTCCACTACTGAAGGTGACAGCAACTGACATTTATGTTGTGATAGAAACAGCTGAGAGTTACTCCCCCTGAAAGACTTTTTCAAATTGTCCTGTTAATTGAAGGTGACATACAGCGAACCATAAAAGGGGTGTTTTGGGAAAATATTTCGTCTACGTATGACATTTTGCTTTCTGAGGCTGACTGGCCCCCACCTTTTGTTCTGCAGCACCGCGAGGGGAGGATGTAATCCTCCCCAGTTTCGCAAACACAGTCTCGAAAGAGGATGCGCTGCATTTTGCAGAAGAGTGGGCTCTGGCTCTAGCGCCGGCTGTGTACTGCAATCAATGCGGTTGGGATAAATTGTCCCCGAGCCACGAAATTCCTTTACGGTCTCAGCCGAAGCCTCAACCTCAATATCCCATACGACGTGAAGCCAAAGCTTCCGTCGCGGCAATCCTTGAACAATTGGAATATCAAGGTGTAATTGAAACATGTGTGTTACCGATGAATAACCCTCTTTTTACTGTAAACAAGCCAGACGGTTCGTATCGTTTGAACTCGCATTGCCGTAACTGTGCAGTACATAATACTCACGGCTCTGCCCTAGTGAATAGTCTTGTGCGTAAGCGGTTTAAAACCCCGCTTGACATTTCCAGTGGCTTTTATGCCCATAGATTGGATGATCTAAGTTACCAATGGACCTCCTTCACGTGCGGCGGTGTAAAATAACAGTTTTGGCGTCTGCCTGTGGGCTATAAGAATAGTCCTGGGATTTTTACTGCCCGCATAGTCTCTCTTTTGGAGAGAATCGATCCCGGATGCATGTTCGTATGTGGATGACATATATCTCACAGAACTTTGGGAGCATCTGTGTCGAGTCAATGGAATAATTTGAACCTTTGCAAATATGGGTTACAAATTTAACTTTGCAAAATCGCACATTGCAGAGTACACAGTGTTGTTTCTGGGCTACGAGCTCAACAATGACGGTAAAGGTTTGGCTCCTCACTTCCTGGAGAAATGCGCACAGCTGCACGCTCCGACAACACTGAAAAAATTACAATCTTTACATGGGCTTCTTAAATTTCGGGAGGACATACATTCCGGAATATGCCCAGTGTATCAAGCCTTTGTATGCTTTGATACAACCAACTTTTTCCAAATCATGCTGGCTGCCTGAGCATTCAGCTTTTTGCAAGCTGATCTGCTCGCTTCTAAATTCTTAAAGACTCGTGATAACCAAACCAACCTTGTGATAAGAATTATCCCTGGGACGGTGGGTTTCATGTACCTAACTTTTAATGAGGGAGACACAGGACCTATTGCTTACAAGTCACACTTGTACACTTCGGCTGAAATGTGATTTTTCACTGTAGAGAAGGTTTTAACGGCTGTGCAGATGGCAATTCTTAAAGAATGTGCCCTGTCGCAGGGAGAACGCATGTTGGTTGTTACCCTGTGTCTTGCCTTGGAGGCAGTTACGAAAGCCAGTGTACAAATTCCAAAGCTTTGCACCCTCGGTGGACTCAATGGGCTGCATCCTTGACGTCCCAGGATGTCACGTTTATTTTTGACACCTCATTGCGGTCGCAGGAGTACTTACAGTATGAATTTGTTCATCCAGCTCTTTTAGCAATGTGACCTTTGGAGGATTTTCATTGCATCGTCTACAATGATGGTTCGGCGCAGGTTGTGCATGGCTCTAAACATGCCTACGTTTCTGCATGCGCCGTTGTGGTCGGTGCCATGGTTAACGATGAGTTCAAGTCCAGTGTCGTGCACACGCAGACACTAGGGGACTGCACCGCACAATTAGCAGAACTTCGTGCTCTGATGCTTGCATTGGAGTACGCTGATCCTAGTGTGACGACTTTGATTGTAAGTGATTCTTACTACTGTGTCCAATCTTACAATGAGAACTTGTTCTTTTGGATTCAGAATGACTTTCGTGATTCCAAGGGTAGCACAATAAAACATAAGATGATCTGGGTCCAAGTGGCTGAACTTAAGGAGAAGTTGCCACTTGTGTTTGTGATTCATACTCTCAGCCATCAGCGTGTTGGAGTCCACGCTGTCGGTAACTCGCTTGCTGATGAAGCGGCAAAAACAGCGGTATCGAAATATTTAGTTGCAGCAGTTACATGGTCCAAAAGTAAAATAGATGATGACATCTTGGCGGCTGTAGCTGCCACTGGGAAGGGAGGTAAATATCCTACGGGGTTCCTTTCGAAGTACACATACCACTTAAGTCCCGATAAGGTTCCTTATGAGAAAATTCCTCAAGTTGGGGAACGGTCGATTCCCAACTTGGATCGCAGGCCTACGTTGATTACAGCGGCGCATGAAGGTGTGGCGTCTGCGCATGCGGGCGTCCTGGCCACTGTAACTCAGCTACAACAATGTTTCTGGTGGCGAAACTGTACAAACAGACGCGCGATTATGTCCTTCAATGTGACATATGCCAGCAGATTAAGCCTTCGACTGCTGCGCGTCCGCCACAGACACAGTTGTACATTTCTAATAAACCACTAGGTTGCGTTTATTTGGATCACTGCGGTCCTTTTTTCATCTTATACTGTGTATAAGTACATCTTAGTAGCAGTTGATTCATGCACACACTTTGTGTGGGTCTGGCCCCATCGCTTCGCTGGTTCACGGACTGTCATAAGAGATTTGCGTGTCTTTGTAGGAATTTTTGCCTGTGGTACCTTCCTTTCGGATCAGGGTCCGGCTTTCGCCTCTAAGGCGTATAATGATGCTATGATTTTGTTGGGGGTCCAAGTCAAGTTTTCGTCTCTATACAGACCTGAGGGTAATAGTGTAGTGGAACAAATGAACTGTGACTTAAAGCAATCTTTGACAGCTCGAGTTATAGGCACTGGCAGAAACTGGTTGGCCCATCTCAATGGCGTGCAGCGTGCTCTTAATAATCTCCCTAGAAGGTATCTGGGTGGGCGGACCCCGTATGAAATGCTCTTTGGTATCAAGATGTATGTCCCTGACCTCGATGGTCTAGACTACGTGGCCCAAGCCACGGTCTTTGACGTAGCTGAACATTGCAATGTTTTACAGGATCTACAAAAGACCAGAGACAGTCTTGCAAAGGAACATTGGCCCTCGACATCGGATGATGCGTTGCAGATCCGGTTGTTGGCTGGCTACCCCAAGTTGAAGAACTGGTTCGAGAGAAGATCGATAACAAGAAAGA
Source organism: Lissotriton vulgaris (assembly GCF_964263255.1). Classification (NCBI taxonomy): domain Eukaryota; kingdom Metazoa; phylum Chordata; class Amphibia; order Caudata; family Salamandridae; genus Lissotriton; species Lissotriton vulgaris. The sequence continues at coordinate 276,439,388 of NC_141696.1, forward strand.
ATTTGGTCCTTCCTATCGAGCTCCGGTTTCCGTTCTTTGAGTGAAGGGCACAAGAACAGTCATTTTACCACCACTTCCAGGTCGTAAGGAAAAAAGGTTTATCTCAATGGACAATGTCAAGATACACAGGGTGGCCAATTCTTCATAGTATGACACCGGCGATCTCCTGTCCTTCGATTGTGAGGAATTCTGTTTTTGGCCACTACTTCTAATGCTGAGCCAGAAGTGGCCCTCGAGATGCCAGCTGTTTCCAATCCTTTATTAAGTACTTTACCTCTTAATAACATTGATGACCTAGATTACACCTATCCAGCTGATTTATCGATGCCTGATTTGCAAACAAGTTTGGCCACAGAATCCAGATTCTCCTTTGACACTGTTTCAGTAAATTCGAAAAAAGCCTCACGTTTTGCAGTTTAAGCCACTTTATTTAAAAAACATTTTTTGATCCCCCCTTGGACATATATTTGGCTGGTACTTTTTTCAATTTACCTTTTTATGTCAATTGGTTTTGTGTTTTATTTTTTCCGTCTTATCGATGGACACTATGTCGAGGAGAGAACATGCATTCGGCATTTTAATGGAACTTTGGCCCCCCTTTCCTCGTCACATTCAGCACACAGACTGAAGAGAGACTTGAGTTTTGTTAACATCACTGCTTGGCCTGTTCTTGATGGGATTGTGTGGGATGCGGTTAAATTTCAAATCCATGGCCCTACTGAAGTGGTTAATGTCCCTAATGTGCTCAGGGTGAACATGGGAGATGTAGTGAAACAAAACATATGTTCTGATGATTGGGATATTCTGGCCGTAGAATCATTATTCTCTGATTTGAAATATTATGCTGCCTTTGCTGCTGAAGATTTATATTTAGATTCTGCTAATGATGGTGAATTATTTTGCTTTCAACATTTTGGTGACCATTATCTGCATAAAACGAGTTCCAGAAGGGGTACTGTAAATTACACACAATGGGAACATTGCCCAACACCATTACAAGGCAGCTCTGGTACATTTTTGAAAAAGTACACTTATTTTACGGACTTTAATCAATCAAGTCCTGAGTCCTTTTATTTTAAAATGACACAAAAGTCCATGTCCAAAGTTAGAATTACCGATACTAAATTGTTGTATTCGAAGTCCTTTCTAGACAAACTAGCTGTAGAGGGCTACGAGCTATGGAAGGAAACCATTGACCTTAAATCAGTTTGGGGTTCTAAAAGTTGGCAGGTACAAGGCGTTGAGGCTTTGCACCGTGCATGTCTCATCCCAAATCATATGTTGTTTTTAAATTCTACAATTTTCCAGACAACATGCTTTGGATTGGCTACTTCTAAAAAATTAAATACACCTACTATCCCTGATTTGGAAGAATATTCCGGTTGGAATAATTTTACACAGTTTTCCATTCGAGAATTGCAAACACAATTCATCCTTTAATGTATCGAGTTTGGATCCGAAGGGTTGGCTGATGTTGCACAGAAGCTCTGATTCGTGCCAACGTCGCTTTCTGGGTTTAGCTGAAGGATTTACACAAGTCAGGCCTGATCCCCGTTTTGATACTGACCATTCTGTCACCACTTACTCGGTAGGCAAATTGTGTCAGAATTGGCTTCAACATTCTACATTGGCTGCAGTTAAATTACATCTATCTAAGCTGACTGATGATGTGGATTTAAATGATTTCATAAAAGGGCCGGCTAGTGGTAGGTCTAAAAGATGGATTTATGCGATTTACAATGAAATCTGGAAAACTTCACAGGTTAAGGCTGCTAAGCGCCTTGGAGCAATTGATCAAGCTAATTTGGAAAAGGTGCTTGCAGTTGTGGATAACAGTATTAACATGCTTTCATCACGCATTTACACGTTGAATAATATTGTATCTTCTGTTGCTGATATTGTACATGATGAGGTGTCTGTGTTATACCATGGTCAAAATCAATTGTGTTCCATTATGCAATTTGCGTGGACCCTGCAGACGCTTAAGGCTGGTAGGGTGCCTTGGAATTACATGAACGTGTCCTCCCTCTTTGCCCCTTTTAATTTGACAGACAAGCAGCGCATGCTTTCAATGCGTGATGCATCCTTTTCCATGTCACACATTGAGAGGTTATTGTAGGGAACAAGGGTCCTAAGGAGTTACAATTTAGCAAAAGATAACAATATAGACCACAATCAGTACTATATTTTTCCAACGCCCAGCCGGGCGAGGAGTAGTTTATTCAGGAATAACACAGAATTTCATTGACCTGAAGAGGGTCAAATATGAACATCAAGATAGGGTACAATCCTGTACCTATCCCAAGAAGGTAGAAAAACCAAAAGAATCAAGAAAGGTAGAAGGAAGGAAAGAGGTTTTGCAGGCAAGTAAAGAGTTCTTTGGAGCCAAAGAGTGGCTTGCGATTTAAGTAAACAATTCCGCAAATCACACTCAACAGTGTCAACAATTGAATATATACACTAAGTTACATGTTACACTGTTTTAAAGCGTCAAGGTTTCGATCCCTAAAGGCTCTTAGTGAAATGGGATCATCATCAGGACAATTTTAAGATTACTGCCTGTTTACAATACGAACGCCTGTAAAGAAAAAGGGGGGAGAAATTGGAAAAACAAGGTGAGGCATCCGCCTGAAATGATAAGATTTAAAACCATTCAGCAGGGTCCATGTGAAAGTTTACAGGCCATTCTCTACTATAACTCACCGTGAATTATCTGAAGTAACAGTGAGTTGTGATATTCATATCGTGTTTTTTATATATACATCACTGAAAAAACGGCGCAGTGACTTGGTGATGAACTTGTCATTCATTTCTAGTTTTGTTCTATAGTGCTGTATCGGTGTGGGTAGTGACATCTCGGGTACGTGAAAATTGGTGCGTGTGATGGTGGTAGTCCCGTGATTCCGATAAAATCAACTATTCGCAGCAGAATTGGATTTGGAAGGAGTGTGGTGGTGGTGAAAGTTGGTGAGGGACAAGGGTGGGCTTGGGACTGTCTGTGGGCAGTCACCAGGCCGTCAATTGCTGGGGTCAGGAAAATTACCTTCACAGGTCCTGGGTCAGGGTCGTGATGGCATGATTGTTCCTCGTTGGGGAAGGTGTTGATTACAATTCTCTTTCCGGCTCTGCGAGCTGATTGCTGTACGGTAAAAGATTGTTACCACTAGCAGGACACTTATAGGGCTAGGGCGGGAAGGCCGACGGATGAGAGTTGAAGCTTACCTGGCTACAATTTGAAGCAGCCGTGGGTCGGAAATGAAACGCAAGGGTTTCTTCCCGTTTTGTGGAGTAGGTTACCTCCTTTATTTGGTCCGCAGGCTCAATGCTGAATAACAAAAATTAATGTTAAGGCCAGCCCTTCCATGTTGGGGGTAATTGGAGTTCGAGCAAAGTTTAAGAACTAGCTTACCTGACTTCTCAATTGAAGCGGCGGTGGGTGGGAGGGAGAAACACAATGGTCTTCTCCCCCTTCGGTGGCAGCGCGAATCCGCTGTGCAAGGATGCCTCGTGAGTTGGTCATTTTAAGGCCCGAAGGACTAAAGATTAAGGAAGGACTAGGTGCGGCTTCCTGGTACTTAGCGGCCATATTGGAGTGGTGGAGTTGGCTTTGCGGATGTGCAACTATAATGTGTGTTGCAGTGGCCATGTTGGGGTAGGCGTGGATAGTGATTAAAATTTCTGTGGTGGCTTATAGCGCAGTTTTGTGCTCATAACCGTGGGGAGTGAAGGCCGTTTGTGCTCCACATTCATACACATTAGATTTGACAGCAGATTTAAAAACATAATATTTGATTTTCAAGTTTTCAGTTTTTCACAGTCCCAGTTTTTTCAAGGTTATTTTCAGGTTTCAAGGATATGAGACACGTCCAAATAACAATAGTGTACATCATTGGGCATTCAGAGTAGCGATGTCCAATCCTCTGTCTGGTTCAGCCCATTATGAATAGAGTCCAGCAATATTATGCACTTCAACTCTTCTTTGTTTAGGAGACTGGACATGCTTCCCCCTCTCTGGGGAAGTTTCAATGCCTTTAGTACAGTCCATCGAATGTCGTCCTCATCATGATTGGCCTCCAAGAAGTGTTCCACCAGTGGAGCATTTGGCGTCCGACATCTAATGCGGCTCCTATGTTGGCAGATACGGGTCTTGATTTTTTGTGAGGTTTGCCCAACATAGTTTTTGTTGCACGGACATTGAATAAGATAAATTACGTTGCTTGCATTGCAGTTTGTGAATGTATTACATTTAAAGGTGACATTGTTAAACACAAAACTTTTACCTTCAATTGTTAAATTACAAACTGTACAACCACCACATTTGACATGTCCGACTATGGGGGACAGACCCCATGCTGTCTCAAGAGTGGAAGAGTGGATAGGACTGGGAAGTGCTGCGCGAATCAGATGGTCCTTTAAATTCTTGCTCTTTTTAAATGCAAAGAGGGGACGTTCGATATCTAGAATCCCTGCATTAATTACTGGCCAATGTCTTAGGATCATTTTTCTCAAATTGTTGGAGATGGGAGAGAAAGTTGTCACACACGCTATTCTGTCCATGTTTTTCTTTGGGTTAGGTACAAGGAGCGTCTCACGTGGACGGTACCAGGCCCTTTTAAGGGCGTTTTTTACAATTTTCCTCGGATAACCCTTGTCTTTCAGTTTGTTGGCCAGGATAGTGCTTTCTCGAAAATAATCCTCCCTATGGGAACAGTTTCGCCTGATTCGTAAGAATTGGGAAAATGGTAAAGAGTCCCTCAATGCCCTCGGGTGATTACTGGAGTACTCTAGCAAAGTATTTCTCTCAGTGGGCTTTCTATAAAGCCTTGTTAGCAACTCGCCTTCCTGATGAAAAATTGTCAGATCCAAGAAATTTATGGAGTTTTTGTCAGATGTTGAGGTGAATTGGAGTCCCAAACAGTTATTATTCATCCAGTGTAAAAAGTGGCGCAGTACATTGGTGTCTAATCTCCATAACATGAAGATGTCATCAATGTATCTGCGCCACATGATGATACCGGAGAAGAAGGGATTGGAGGGTAGTGGAATTACCTGTCTTTCTATTTCGTCCATGAACAATATGGCCAGGTTAGGGGCAAAAATCGCGCCCATGGAGGTCCCCTTGATTTGTTGATAGAAGAGGCCTTGGAACATGAAAAAATTCTTAGTCAAGCAGAGTTCCAATAATTTACAAATAAAGGATGTTGGAATGGCATGTGGACGAGGGCGGCTATCTAGAGTCCTCTGTATAACAAGTAAAGCCGCTGTTTGTGGAATATTCGTATACAGAGACTCCACGTCCATGGTGCACAGGGTATCGGTTAGGGGATTGAAGGGATGGTGCTCGATCAGGTTGATCATGGACATGGAGTCACGAACATAGCAGAATGTTGGGGGGACAAATTCTTTTATAAAGAAATCAACAAATGCCCCTAAGGGTTCCAATATTGAACCGCATGCCGAGACAATTGGGCGGCCTGGAGGGGTGCTAAGATTTTTATGAATCTTCGGTAAAGTGTATATTACCGGGGTTCTTGGACTTTTCACGTTTAGATAGTTGAATTCTTTTTTGGTCAAAAAACCTTCTGATACTGCCTCAGCTGTTATTTTGCGTATCAGTTCCTGAAGGGCCTTGGTCGGGTTAGATGCGAGCCTAAGGTAGTGGTCTGTATTGTCTAACTGTCTTTGAATTTCAGCTGTGTAAGAGTCAAGCTCCTGTATGACAATGCCACCCCCTATGTCTGCACTTTTGATCACGATCGAGTCATTGTTTTTCAGGGAACAAATGGCCTCTTTTTCTTTAAGTGTAATATTGTATGGTATGAACCTTTTTTGTTGTTTCATACTCGGGAGATCTTTAAGCACCAGTTTTTCAAATGTAATTACCTCTGGTGGTATTAAACTCGCAGATGGTAAAAAGGTTGAAGGAGGGCGGAAAGGAGTCTGTGCATTTATTTCCGGGGATCGGTGAATTTGGAAAAATGCCTTTAAGCGCACCCGTCTGAAGAATCTTAAGAGTTTGGTGTGTAGCTCCATGAAGTTAGTTGCCACAGTAGGAACAAAAGTGAGGCCTTTTTTCAGGAGGGGGAGTTCGTCTTGCGCCAGCAAGTGAGTGGTAAGATTAAAAATGGGGATGGTGTCTACTGCGGAGGCAGTCTGTGTTACCATTGGTAATAGTTGTTCCTGGTCCTCCGTTCCCCTGGGGGGTTGACCCATCTCTGGGGTTTTTTGACGCGCCCTCATTGTGGCGGTTCTTGCTGGCCTCTCGGTAAAAAAGTATTCTTATTCTGATGTGCTCCACCCCGTCTTGATGTACTGGATCCTTCGCCGGCGTCCGAATTGTCAGACGATTCAGCAGAGGTATCGGAGAAACCTACCAAGTTTGGTCTCCTGTTAAATCTACCCCACGGTCTATTTTGTTGGGGGTTGTTGTATGCCTTAGTCGTGTAAAAATCTTTTTGTAACTAAGGATAAGTTGTTTCAATGTTATAGGACTTTATATCCTTTTTAACTTTATTTGATTTTTTATTTTGCTCAGTTCTGTGGAACTCTGCAATAGTTTTATCTACCTGTTCTATGAGTTTTTTGCTGTCAGCAGTAGTGTCAGAATCCTCAAGCTGTTTTGGAATTTCAGCAATTTCTGCCTATAGTGATTTCAAAGTTTCAGACGCAGTGTCAATGCCTAGTGCCAACCAATGGCGGGAACAGGTGGTCCCTATGTAACTGAAGCCTGATATGTATTTTGGGTTGTCCGTGAAGATACCCGGTATATTCCGAACTTGGAGGCCCAGGGGGATCACCTCAGCTTTAAGGTAATCGGTTAACATCAATACCATTAACTGTAGACGGACTTGTTTTTTTCTCAGTTTTTCTAGTTGTTCTGGAATTGAGGTATTAACTTGGTTGGAGATGTCTGCATTGTCTGAAAGCAGCGAGGGTCCTGAGCATAGATGTTTGAGATAATTGTCTGTGTACAATGGGGCCAGATTTTACATAGTTACCCTGCTGAAAAAAAGAAGAGGGGAGGAGAGTTCTCTGTGTGGGGTAAGTATACGAGCAGTGGGTTATAGAAGTACAAGGTACTAGGGAACCCAAACCAATTAGTTTGGACAGGATGTGAGACCTTGCAAACCAGGGTTTGCGCTCAAATCATTTTAGAACACAAGGAAAGCCGAAAGGGGCCTTCGGACCATGGGTTCAATTGCTTATTATAGGGAACAAGGGTCCTAAGGAGTTACAATTTAGCAAAAGATAACAATATAGACCACAATCAGTACTATATTTTTCCAACATTGAGAGGTTGGAATCTTTACCGTTCTCTGTGGCTGAGGCCACTGCTGCAACGTGGCTTATCCACGGGTTAATCACGTTACTATTTGCCAGTACAAATTTACAAATTGTATGCGATATATTGCGATAGGAAGATATGAACCATTAGGTAGCTCGTTTCTCCATGAGGCATGGTCGCTTCCATTCACTTATAGGTGCCTGAAAGACGAGAAATAAGTTTATCTTAAGGGGGAGGAATGCACAGAGACACCTGATCATTCATTGATATGCAGACACATCCAGTTGCACGGTTCTTGTAAACAGGACCGGCCGAATTTAGCCTGTGTTTTGAAAGGTAAGGTACTCCGGTTCCCGCAATCGTTCCAACTTTCACATTACTGGCAAACGGCAGGTATTTACTATTGAATAACGAAGACTGTTGTGGGTTAATTAAAGGTATTGCTTATGTGGTAACAGTATCAGAAAGTGTGGTGTGTTGTAAAAACGTTCTGTATCCTCCTACACACGGGAATTCAGATGTTTCCATCTGGCCGCGCATCACAACCTTAAAGGCAGAGTTCAATGGTATGAGTAGAATAAGAGCCCTTTTGTCTCAAAAAGAGGTGGCCCTGAGTTCGGCCCGAGAAACATTTGTCCTTCACATAGCTAACACGCGGATAGAGGTGCAGGCGCTTTTAAATACTGATTTGCCATTACATTTCAGCGAGCTGGTTCATCAAATCTTTAATGCCTCCTCCACTTCTGGCCTCGCACACTTTTTTAAAATAGTTAGCAGTGGTCTTGTGACTTCCTTCGAGAAAATATTTGGAGACATCCCTGCTTTTTTTCATTCTATATTTTCAAGCCAGTTTGGTGGCTTCCCTGTTTTGCTAGCGTTGGCTGCAGGTGTTCTGGTGATATTTTGTTTTATTAAACATGGATGCCCGTCCTGCGTTAGAAGCCGCACAGCCCGTCCTGCCACTGTTTGGCAACCGGATGCTTGATTACTATGGCGCACTGCCGCTTGCAACTTTAAGCACGGCATTTGGATTATCGCTTCGGTTTTACTATTTCACATGTGTCCAGCCTGTGTTTCATTGCCTGAGCTGCGATTTCGACTGGGCCATTGATTTGTGTCTCTGCAAGATGGTGTCTCCTGACGTCGATTTTAATCACCTGATGAGTCCCGTAGTTGCTCACAAGTTGATTTGTTCTGGTGAAAGGATTATGGCCTTGGCAGCGATGCATGGACTAATGGGTCATTGGGAAATACTTGCAGCAGCGCATGAGTTCTTGGCACAGAGCTTTCTTGAGAACCCACCGAGTTGTCCTCTGATAATGCTAGAGGATCCAGTGCTGGAGGAGCACGTATGTTCTTTCCCACTAATAAATTGGATGGCTGAACTGTTTTCGGATGATGACAGTGATTTCATGCTGGAGGCTGTCGCTGCATATTTTGCATATTCAGTCCTATCCTGAGAAGCCTTCGGAACTTTTGCTAATAGCACGTTCCTGATTGCATTGTTTTTTGTGTCCTTTTTGCGTACAAAAAATGTTTCTTTCAAACCCCAGGCCTATTGACTTGAGTGAAAGTGGGCCGTGAATTGAAAAGTTTGGAACTTTTTAGTTTGACCGCTGTAAGGCCATTGCATCTGTATTTGAAAATTACCTTAGCTCATTATTATTGAACTCTGCTTTCATGTTATGCCCCTATTCTGGTCTTACCTTACTTTATCTTGTCCGTGCTCGGATCATTGGGGGGGTGTCATATAGCTACTTCTTTTCTATATACTATGTTAAGTTAGCATGAGCTTATTAAATGTTTAAACACCATTTTTCCTTTTGCTTCATTTTGCACACAACACATAATTGTTATTTTAGCTTTCAGCCTAGAAGAGCGTTGTGAGTTACTTGAGAATAATATGTTATTACTCTGATATCAGCTTTGCTTGGTACACTGTCTGCACAGTGAGTGCTGAAACCTCCAAGGATAACTCGACACAGTGTTGTTGTGAGGTCTGATCTTTGCACCTTCCTAGACATATCACAAATGCAGCTGCTGCCAAAATCTGGCTTTAAGCGGGTTTATATTGCTTTGCTGGGAACACACGTAATACACTTGATGGTGCTTCGCATGCAGAGAGATGGTGGAAGATGATGTGATCCTTAGCCTCTGAGATTTTGAGGTATGGGCCCGCCCTGCTAAAACCCAAAAGAGACCTTCATAGATATAATATACTATGCTAGTTAGGGAGGGTGAGAAATAGGTGTTGTTAATTCCTATTCATTTCAGCATCTTAGTATGCTGTCACTGTTCGCTTTTTATGGACTAGTAACTATGCTGATAACTTTGTTTCTTATAATATGTTTGCTTGTATTATATAGGATACTGCGTTTGAGAACCCTGCATTGGTAAATAAATATTTCAAAAATGCACGTGTCCTCATTTACTCCACATTCTGGTTTGAAATGATTATATAGCGAAAGAAAGAGTGTTCATGTGTTCCACGAAACCTAAGGTATTCTAAGTTCATGTACTGTTTTGTCTAAACATTGGGAGTTTGTTATGACCAATGAGACACTGTAGCTAGCTCGGTAAGGGGATTTTGGGTACTGAGGTGAGTTTTGGGCCATCCTAATTCGCTGAGGTTCCAAATCTCTATGCACAGTTCTGTAGGAGAACGGAATTCCCGCTACAATGCCCAATACCAAAGCTCTATAGTGGCGATTCCACCTAATGCCTCTTTAGTCCATCATCAGACAGTCCCCGACCCCTTATCTCACTCTTGCAGTTTCCTGCTTTCTCCCTTTGTGACATTTTAACCGCCTTTCTCTTCCTCGCTTTTTCCTTTATTGAAGAAAAATAAGTGCTGGACCAAAAACTGCTGATGGAGCCCACTTCCGACGAATGGCTCAAATTAACCTCTGGGCGGCATTCACTTAATTAGGAGGCACCTGGCTAAGAACTGGAATGGATTGCCATATTGAGATCTCTTTCTCCATTCAATGGGTTATTTGTTGGTGAAGTGATGTTTCTGGGTAATTTAATAAAATGAAAGCGCCACTCTCCTTCTTTTAAACCTGGTCCAGCCGAGGGCCTTTTAAAATGCAAATCACGAGACAGTTTATCATACTTCAGTTCCCATGATGCATTGTAGTGGGCTTTACATTGCATGGAATTTTGTAACATCCATCTGTCTTTCAATAAAGTTCTTTTATCATCCCTGTATCAAAAATAGTGGGATAATAAATTCAAACTGTCAAATGTTCGTTTTACTTGCCAGTGCTCCGTGTTTTGAAGTCTCTGCAACAAAGCCTGACCTCCGGCACAACCACAGTGGGGTCACCCCATTTAGAATCCCTTCCTGCACAGCCACAACTTTGCTAATTAGCATTTCCATCAGTTGGTATGTGGCGATGAGTGAGTCAGGCCCCAGATAAATATCCAAGACAACATGCCTCCGGGCACAGGAGCCCCAGACTCTACAGGGTGGCCTCACAATATATATATATATATATATATATATATATATATATATATATATATATATATATATACAATCCAAACCTTTGCTCGTCCAGATTAGAAAAAAGGCACTGACTCCGTGGGCTTCACGAAAAGGGATTTATTCACCCTGTACGTATGGCTTAACGCGTTTCGACGTTTCGACGTTTCGACGGACAAAAGCCGCCTTGGTCACAACACCTTTGTATTTAAAACAGACAGTTTATATACACAAGCACCACTCGATGGTCAGAGCAGTCTGATGACGTTTTTTGTTTACCTTGGCTTTTAAATAGACATAGAAAAAATCTATATATATATATATTCACTGAAAAAACCATAGGTTATAGACCATATATAGTTAGGAATTCGCATTTACAAAACCTTATTTTACTCACACAAAACCATTGAAATTCCATATATAGTTAGTTGCACTAACTATATATCGCGCACCCGCAATCCACTGCTGATGATGTCACATATTACATCATTCATGACATGGTCAGTGACATCACTGATGACATCACTGATGACATCTCAAATGACATCACTGATGACATCTCAAATGACATCACTGATGACATCACTGATGACATCTCATTTGACATTACTGATCACATCACTGATGATATCATTCATGTGATAATACGATGAACCTCTTCAGACTCTAATATAACCTTAGATACAATCAGTGTAAACAGACACTCACAGACTGTCACTTATCCATGGAGTTACTCACACACCTAGTCAGTCATGCAAAGAATCAATCACACCTCCATTTCCTCAACTATACAGTTATACAAACTTTACTTATTCAAACATATACTAACACATATTTACTCTCTTATACAATCCCTGATACAAGTTCACAATGATCCATACAGCCACTCACACATTCACTGGCTCTTATGCACAGTTATTTATATATGTCAACTCTCACATGTACTGTGTTTTACATATGTACTTACTTTGACATGTAGCACTGAGATATCCATTCACTCACCAATACACTCATGCACACAGTCAACCGCCCATACAGCTGTTTCCACATGCACTTTTGAAACCATACATCTAGTGAATCAACTGCTCACACATCTATGCACAGAGTCACACACCTCCCAGCCACCCACACACACACTCAGTCTCCCATACAAATACTTGGGCAACCAATCAATAACCCATATAGTTACTCATATAGCTACTTATCAACACATGCAACAGTTTACAGAACAACAGACATAATGATGCACAAATTAAGACAGTTTAGTCACTAACCCATGCACTCAGTGAGACACATTTAATCACTCACTCATACAGTCAGTCATGCACCTACTAAATCCTTCATCCAGACACTTATACATCCACTCATTCTTCAATATGTAAGACATATTTTAACTTTACAGAAACATACAGTCACTGGATGTTGTCATCAGTGATGTCATCAGTGATGTAATTTGAGATGTCATCAGTGATGTCATCAGTGATGTCACTGACCATGTCATGAATGATGTAATATGTGACATCATCAGCAGTGGATTGCGGGTGCGCGATATATAGTTAGTGCAACTAACTATATATGGAATTTCAATGGTTTTGTGTGAGTAAAATAAGGTTTTGTAAATGCGAATTCCTAACTATATATGGTCTATAACCTATGGTTTTTTCAGTGAATTTTCAAGGTTTTGTAAATGCTAATTCCTTACTATATATGGTCTATAACCTATGGTTTTTTCAGTGAATTTTCAAGGTTTTGTAAATGCTAATTCCTAACTATATATGGTCTATAGCCTATGGTTTTTTCAGTGAATATATATATATATATATATACATACATATATAAACATATATCATCTGTATATCTATATAAATACAAACATAAATGCATGCATACATATACTTATATGCATACAGATGCATGTTATTTACATGAAAGTTTAAAAAACACTAATAAAAGCAAAGCTAAAAAGCCACCTTATTACAAACAGAATGGCTTTAACTTAAACGAGGGCGAGATCTATTGCATTTTCAATGCTTGTTTACTTTGGTTCCATCAAGAAGGCATTCAGATGTGTCACACATTTGCCATAAATTCTGAATGTTAGCACTCTAGTTGCACATTAGATCACTGTAGTAAAGCTACTGCTCACCAGGGACGTCTGCTGCTGGTATTCAAAGTGCATGTTTCAGTCTGCATGTCACAATTTTTTTAATGAAATAGAAGAGGATTTGAGAAGTCACTCAAAATGATCCCTAATTTTTCTTTCTGAAGCACTAATCATACTTTCTATGGCAAAATTAACCCCCTCATGTTGTTCCTTTTTAAATTGAGTGTTTTCAGACTTACCACTTCATTCCAATCAAGATGGCTTCTGGTGTGCCATACTTTTGTCATAAGTAAGACTGTTAGCGCTCTAGTTGTTCTTTAGAACACTCTGGGACATTCTGTCATTGGGCTATACTTGGGGTACATCTGGGTGATATTTGGGCTACATTTAGGCTCTTTTGTCTCTGGTGGCCATCTTGGGAGACTGTATGTCAGAATGTTTTAATGAAATTGAAGAGGGTTTGAGAAGTCACTCAAAATGTGCCCTAATTTTTCTTTCTGCAGCACTAATCATAATTCATATGGCAAAATATACCCCCTCATTTTGTTCCTTTTTAAATTAAATGTTTTAAGAGTTACCACTTTATTCCAATCAAGATGGCTTCAGGTGTGCCATCCCTTTGTAAAAAGTAGGACTGTTAGCGCTCTAGTTGTTCTTTAGAACACTCTGGGACATTCTGTCATTGGGCTATGCTTGGGCTACATCTGGGTGATATTTGGGCTACATTTGGGCTCTTTTGTCTCTGGTGGCCATTTTGGGAGACTGCATGTCAGAATTTTTTAATGAAATAGAAGAGGATTTGAAAAGTCACTCAAAATGTGCCCTAATTTTTCTTTCTGCAGCACTAATAATACCTTCTATTGCATAATATACCCCCTCATTTTGTTCCTTTTTAAATTAAATGTTTTAAGAGTTACCACTTTATTCCCATCACGATGGCTCCAGGTGTGCTATACCTTTGTAATAAGTAGGACTGTTAGCGCTCTAGTTGTTCTTTAGAACACTCTGGGACATTCTGTCATTGGGCTATACTTGGGCTACATCTGGGTGATATTTGGGCTACATTTGGGCTCTTTTGTCCCTGGTGGCCATTTTGGGAGACTGCATGTCAGAATGTTTTAATGAAATAGAAAAGGATTTGAGAAGTCACTCAAAATGTGCCCTAATTTTTCATTCTGCAGCACTAATCATACTTTCTATGGCAAAATATACCCCCTCATGTTGTTTCTTTTTAAATTAAATGTTTTAAGAGTTACCACTTTATTCCAATCAAGATGGCTTCAGGTGTGCCATACCTTTGTAATAAGTAGGACTGTTAGGGCTCTAGTTGTTCTTTAGAACACTCTAGGAGGCTGCAGTAGAACACAAAGGAATCAACTGACAGTCTCTGTCCTTGTTGGATGTACATGTTTTACTGAGAATGTCAGACTTCATTTTCACATGACTGAGAAAGATAATGTGAATTTACAGAAAATATGCTTTCAGTTTAGCTTATAGATCCCCTTCCAAACCACTGTGGGAAAATCATGAGATATTAGTTTTCTTTCAAACAATATTCATGATATCACAGCAGAAGGTTTTTTCACATGGTAAAATCACCTTAGAACCCACCACAATTCCTAAAACGAGTATGGTACCATCAACAAATGATTTATAATGTAACTAAAGTCCTAAAACCCTCTATTAACTACAATGCTTTTTAATGAGGTGCTATCATGTATATTGGTCCCAAGATGGCTGCCAACACTTCTTGGATGAAGTGCTGACAGCCAATCAGATCAGATGTGTGGTTAGGCTCCGCCCAGATATATATCTTTTTTTGAACCTAAATTACTCAAAATCCACTGGAGCACATATATTGAGACCTAGCAAAGGCACATCGGGCTAACAGTCCCTACAATTTTGCCAAGTTTCGTGCAAATCCATTCAGCGGTTCGAGCTAAAAGTGAGGCCAACCGCCCTATGGAAATTAACATGGGAAAAACGCGTTTTGGGACCCCCCTTTTTTCTCGGCCCCCCCTTGATGAAACCCCCCCAAATTGTCAGGGGCTGCTCAGAAACAAAATGTTCCATTTTCCTGAAAATTTCAGCCAATTCCGTCCACAAACGCCAAAGTTATTAGACATAGAATTTTCAAAAATCCCATAGAGAAAAAATCCTAACTATATATACCTACTGGCGACCGCCAGTAGGTAATTACCTACTGGCGGTTGCCAGTAAGTAGTTATAGTTAGGACCTATTTTCCATAGGAAATCCACAACATTATATTTGAAATAACTTTGGAGCCGGTTGGTGAATCATTTTCCAAACTAATTATCAGCTCTGGTCCGCTCCTATCCTGAACGTTTCGGGGTGGTTTGTGTAGCAGTGTCAGAGAAAAAAGGGGGGTCCCAAAACGTGTTTTCCCCATGCAATTTTCTATAGTACCTTTTGACGTAGCTACAGCCCGAACTGCTGAACGGATTTACACAAAATTTGGCAAAGAGGTAGTCCTCAGTTCAGACTCGTGCCTTTTGCTTAAATTGTATCAATCTGTTCAGTAGTTCCTGAGAATATGACAGTTAAATTCATTTATATATCTATGGCCGCGGTGGATCCGCGCACCATGCGTGCACCATGAACGCACCATGAGCGCACCATAAGCGCACCCTTCCGATCACGCGCTGAATGCTAATTGGCTGTCAAGTGGTTGTCAACATTCGAAACCAGGAACTGTTGGCAGCCATTTTGTGCCTCGGTAGAAGCGAGGCTGAAGAAGTCAGTGGAACAAGTGTGCATAACATATAAAGGGGCAGGGTAGAAATATCCTGATCCTCTAGACCTGTTTAGGGGATCCCCAGGACCCAAAATTGGAATAAAAAATTAGAAAATCCCGGCAGGTGCGCGCAGGGTGCGCAGAACCTGCCGTAAAAAAAATATATATATATTAAAGGGCTTTTTTATAATTAGCCCCCGGGGGGCCAAATCCAGGGGCAAATTTTAAAAATGTATGGGCGGCCCAGAGGGGCCCCCTAGCCCCGGGGACCGGCATCGGGGCTACAAAATAAATCGTTGAGGGGGCTCCAAGACCCCACTGCAAAATTAATGGCAGGGGGGCCTCAACGACCCCCCCAAGCCCTGGGAACCACTACCCAGGGGCTTTCTGTATTGTGGGAGGGGGCTGCATGGCCCCCCTCCTGGAGCCCTTGAGGGACCTGGGGATCGCCACCCCCCAGGGCCAGCTCCTGCAGTGTCCCGGGGTGAAACGTAGATTGTTGTGATAAATGGACCCCATTCTATAATCTCGGAGAAAAGCAGAAACAGATTTATTGACATGTTTCCTAGCTTTCTCAATCTGTGGACAAAATTGATTGGACCAGTACCTTTTCAGCCTTTGGCATATGTTAGAATAGACAAAGGTAGTTTGGGGAAAAAGTTACATAAATTATGTAAAGGTATCCTTTATATGCATTTCCAGACCTACCCCAGTGAAAGTGCCTAGGTCATTGCCACCACAGTGCACAATTATGAGGTCATGGTGTTGGAGATGCAAAAAGGACTTAACCATGGCATCAACTGGAGCCACTTTAACCTTCTCTGTCCAATCCATTTAATGTCTACATTTGGTAAAGCTAAGTCTTTCTCCATGTTTCCTTTTTCTGCATACCTTTGGCTCCAGAAAATATAGCTGTGTCTAACCATCCACACTCTAAGCATCTTGAAGGGAGGTCTAGATGCACTCAGAGGATCTCTTTAAATGAAATGGCAGTTTGAAAAGTAAGATTTTTCTAAAATGGTGGATAAGATGCAGTTTTGAAAAAAAAAATGATTGGCTGTTTGACAACATTCTACACTGAAAACGAGGGTGCATGTTTCTGTTTTTTAAAAGCATGATTCTTATTGGTTTACAAAAACTGATTGAAAAGAACATTACATAGGATAAGCTGATATATTGAGAAGTCAAGCATACTTGTTGTTTTGATTAGCAACATTGTGTCTTGAACTTGTGACCTGTGTGCTCAGTTAAGTGTTCCATGAACTGTTTCTATGGGAACACGCAGAAGGCAGATTGGGGGTAGGGTTCAAATTTATGTCACTTGGAAAGGGATGAAATATGTAACCAATAAAAATGTGTGTTTGCTTTTGAATTAATGTGGGAAGCAATGTGATTTGATGTTTACATGTATATGCGTTGAAAATGAGAGGGAAACTTTGCCATTCTTTGGTTTTGCTTACAGCTGCACAGTGCAAGAAACTGACATACTTCTTAATCTACAAAACAATTTGAAAGGTTATTTATTAATTTGTGAGGGGTTGTATGTAGTGTGTTTGTTTTTAATAAGATTAATGTGTTGCTAAAGTGCAGGGAGTACTTTGTTTTGTCTAGAATCTTATTGTGAGTGTGTCTGCATTTAGAAACCATTCTGAGATAAGCATTTGTGTATTTCATCTTGTTTACAAATCTGTGCTGTTTTAATATTTTGCTACAATTAGAAAGCAGTTATTCCTCATGTATTTGCAAAATAAGTCAAGTTTTACACTAAAATGCAGTACTCCTTCCAGACTATCTAGAATCACATGGTGTGTGCATTTAGGAAATATTCTGAGAGAAGCATTATGGTACTAATGTGTAGTAGAAAATATTGTGCACTGTGTGCAGTCACCTTATGTCTTGTAGATTAGTAAATGTGTTTTGGTAAACTGTAAGGGATAGTGTTGCTTGTCTAGAATTACACTGTGAATCTGTGTGCATTTAGAATCAGTCTGAGAGAAGCATTTCAGTACGTCATGTGTTTGCAGACATATAATTGATTAACAACCTATTGTGTTTTCACATTTCGGTAGAATTAGGAAAAAAGCATTGGTTATGTATTTGCAAAAGGAGTTCGGCTTTCACAGTAAAATGCAGTGATGATCTAAGCACCGTCACACTTGTATTTCAGGCCTACAATTCCCCAGTTGGTATCCATACACTCCAGGAAACACCCTGTGAATGCTCTTGCAAACCCATGGTGACTCTTTCAGTAGGATGTAGTTAACCTTTCAGTAAAGTGCAATGGATACTGTTATTTGTCTAGAATCACACTGTGAGTCAGTGTGCATTTGGGAAAATTGAGAGAGAATCATTTCATTGCTTGATATGTTTACAGATAAATAAGTACATGTACTCATGCAGTGAGCCAGACTATAGGGCACGCAGTGCTTGAAACTCCTATGCACTAAGCATGTAGTTGTCTAACTACCTTCAAACTTGTGTTACAGGCTTACAATTTCCCAGTTAGTATCTATACACTCCAGTAAACACCCTGTGACTGCTCTTGCAATGTCATAGTGAATTTTTCAGTATCATGTCGTAATCCTTTCAGTGAAGTGCAAGGGATACTGTTATTTGTCTAGAATCACACTGTGAGTCAGTGTGCATTTGGGAAAATTGGAAGACCATCATTTGATTGCTGGATGTGTTTACAGACACATAAGTACATGTACTCATGCAGTGAGCCAGAATCATTTTGTTGCTTGATGTGTTTGCAGACAAATAAGTACATGTACTCATGCAGTTAGCCAGGCTTTAGTACACGCAGTGCTTGAAACTCCTATGCACTATGCATGTAGTAGTCTAACCATCTTCACACTTGTGTTTCAGGCCTACAATTCGGCAGTTAGTATCTATACACTCCAGTAAACACCTTATGAGTGCTCTTACAATACCCTAGTGACTCTTTCAGTAGCATGTAGTAATCCTTTCAGTGAAGTGCAAGGGATACTGTTATTTGTCTAGAATCACACTGTGAGTCAGTGTGCATTTGAGAAAATTGAGAGAAAATCATTTGGTTGATTGACGTGTTTGCAGACACATAAGTACATGTACTCATGCAGTGAGCCAGGCTTTAGGGCACGCACTGCTTGAAACTCCTATGCACTATGCATGTAGTAGTCTAACCACCTTCATATTTGTGTTTCAGGCCTACAGTTCCCCAGTTAGTATCCATATACTCTAGTAAACACCCCGTGATTGCTGTTGCAATCTCTTAGTGATTCTTTCAGTAGCATGTAGTCATCCTTTCAGCAAAGTGCAAGGTATACTGTTATTTGTCTAGAATAACACTGTGAGTCAGTGTGCATTTGTATTATTGACAGAGAATCATTCGGTTGGTTAAAAAGTGTTTTTTAGACACATAAGTACATGTACTCATGCAGTGACCCAGGCTTTCGGACACGCAGTGCTTCAAACTACTATATACTATGTACTTACTGGTCTAACCACCTTAACACTTGTGTTTCAGGCCTACAATTCCACGGTTAGTATCCTTACACTCCAGAAAACACCCTGTGACTGCTCTTGCAATCTCATAGTGACTGTTTTAGTACTATGTATTAATCCTTTCACTAAAGTAAAACTCAATCAATTATGAATTCAGCAACTGTCTCTCTTTATAGAACTATAATCATTCAGTTAGTATGCATGTAGTCATACCGTAAGGCAGGGTTTAGAGTACAGAGTGCTTCAAACTCCAATGCACTATGCATATAGTGGTCTAACCACCTTCACACTTGTGTTTTAGGTCTACAATTCCCCAGTCACTATCCATGCACTCCAGCATCCACCTTGTGACTGCTGTTGCAATCCCTTAGTGACTCTTTCAGTACAATGCACTAATACATTCACGAAAGTAAAATTCAACTAATAATGAATTCACCCAATGTTTCGTCTTATACAAGTGTAATTATTCAATCGGTATGTATACAGTTATTTAGTTAGCAAGGTTTTAGGGTATGGAATGCTTCAAACTCCTATACAATATGTATGTAGTGCTCTAACCACCTTCACACTTGTATTTAAAGTCTACAATTTCTTAGTCAGTATTTATATCAAATATGTTTGTGTAGTAATAGAAAGTTATACTTTATAAAGTTATTAATATATTTATTTATAATTATTTTTTACATATACTGTTTATCATCATTAAAATTAAGTTATCATGCCGGATAAAGTAAGAAAAAGAAAAGGGCAGAGAAAGCACAGTTACTCGAAGAAAACTCAACCAAAAGTATTGGATGTCCAACATAATGTGGCTAAAATGACAAAATCTTCTGGTAAGAGCACAAAGCAATTTATGAACAATGTTGTAGGGTCAGACAAAATGTACAGCATGCTGAAACCACTGAAAATGGTTCAAGTAGAAAAAATAGTCAAAAAAATAGAAAACGAAAAAAAGCAAATGAACAGTCAAAGTGTACGATCTATGGTAAAAGAAAACAAAATCAGTATAAAGAAATTCACAAAAAATATTTTATAATAGAGTACTTCTTAATTTACTGAAAGGTACAAAGAAAAATAAAAAGAGAGCACTATTTTATAAAAAGAAGTGTATTGAATCTATTGTCAAAAGGCTTTTGAACTATAAAGGAAACTATTAATTTTAGTATTAAACAGTATTCGATCACTAAATCAATCAATTTTATGAAGGCCAAAAGTAAGAGGAAAAGAATAATTAACAGAACTAATTTTGGTGATTTTCTTTCTTTAATGAAGAGAGTTATTTTCAAACCAATGATTTGTTGCATGCAGTTGACACCAGTTGTCGAGCTTATGAGGTTAGAAATGGTTGTCCAATTAACAAAGAAAAAATAGTTCCCAGAAATGCAGAAGAAGTGATAGCTGATGACGTTCTTGGCAGACGTCCTAAAGGACCTGTGTTTATCTGGGATTGCAGTGGTATTTGTAGTGTACGACAAGAATCTATTGATAATTTACGCAATTTCTTACGAACTTATACTAACAAAAGATTAAGATGCTGCAAGGCCTAGACCCTTGTAGAGTAAGAAAAAATGCTGGTTTGCAAGGTCACTCTCTGGCTTGTCTTTCTAGGAAAGTTTTTCAAAGTGTTTTTCACCATTTCAGGATGTTGGCAGTACATCATACACAGATGCGGAAATTAGTCAGAAGATTGTATTAAGCAAAAAGTACAGCACTAGAGTTAAATGAGTTGAACAGTGCTCTTTTGTGTGGGTCAGTTTCAGATGTGAAGAACATGTGTGATGCCATTGAGTTTTCTTACTTTGGTCCTGAACAAGAGAGTGAAGAAACTCAGACAGTAATAGAAGAAAATGTTGGAGAGAATGTTGAACATAGTTGTACAAAAAATTTTAAGGTGATTTCAGGTGAAAGGCCACATTTTTCTTGTATTTGGTATCGGCGAACTCAATATAAAAATCAGACAAGGAGTGTTGATCTGTATTTAAAAAGTGAAAAAGAAAATATTGATAAGTGGAAGGAATTTGCAACTTATTTGTTGGTAGAGAATTGTTTTGATTTGGGTTCTGATCAGTGTATTTGTAAATATTGTTATAACAAATTAGATGAGAATAAAATGCCCACTAGAGCTGTGCATAATAATTCAGAGTTAGTTGCTATTCCTCCAGAATTGATAGATTAAAACACCTATGAGTCTATGCTCATTCAATGTGTGCACCCCTTTCAGGCTATGTTCGCATGGAGACTAAAACAGGTAAATTGCCTCCTTCAGATTTACAAAGAGGATTAAAAGGAAGAGTTGTGTATTTGCCGTTAGATCTAAAGAAAAATATCTAAACTATTGGTGTAGAGAGTGTCGAAAGTGAACCACTAGTTATTCTTGTTAATGGTGTGCCAACAAAGAATAAGAAAATCTGGTAGGAGTTAGTGGATGTTAGGAAAGAACAGAGGCAACTTTGTATTTATTAAAAAACAATGAGTACTATAAAAATGTTTATATGAGAGAAGAAGAAATACATTTAACAGAAGATACTGAAATGTCAAGTGGGCAAATTGAAAAAGTGAATATGTCAAGATGTGAAGAAATCTATGAACTTTACAGTGTGCATTCACTTCATTCAAAAGAAGTGATGGGGAACACTATTGAGTTGTTCCAAATGAAAAAAGCAAAAGGAAGTCCCATGAGTGTATGGAAAGAGAGCTTGGAAGCTCGTTGTTTTCCACAGTTGTTCCTAACTGGAAAAGGAAGACGATATGATGAACGTCCTGTGCAGATTCCTGCATCTGAATATCAGACAACAAGATTATATGCAGAAGATGCAAGATTTCGACAATGTATCCCTTATATATTTCATATTTTGCTTGAAAGTGACTTGTCTGGACTTTCATATGCAGTGAATCATATGTCAGTGTAGGACTAATAAATATTGGTACAGTGGTCATGGAGAACTGAAATGCATGCTACCGAACTCCTACATGGTTCCTTACCCTAAGCTGTGCTGAGTACGCTTGGGATGATTTACTTGAATTTCTTCGAAAGGCAAATTCCAATATAAAAAATATTGAATACAAGACACCTGAGGAATTGTGCTCTTGGAACAAGATTTGAAGCTATGATGTATTTTATCTGCAATAAAAAAAATCCTCCTCTTGGAGAAGTTGTGGATTTCTTTTGGAGAAAGGAGTATCAAGCAAGAGGTGCTCCTCATATACATATGCTGTTATGGATGAAGGACGCCAGCAAATTTGGCACAGATGCGGATGATACTGTTTTGACTTTTATTGAACAATATGCCACATGTGCTGTACCCAAAAGCACAGAAAAAAACAAGTTAAGAGAACAAGTCTTACGATTCCAAAGCCACCGATGTGGAAAATACTGTTGACCGAAGTACAAGTCTAAGGATAAGTTCTACACCAAATGTCGTTTTGCATTTCCGTATCCTGTAATATTCAAAGGAAGAGTGAACAGTTTTATGTCATCTTTGCGACATACAATTACAAGAAAGTTTCCAAAAAATACCTACAACTTAAGAAGAAGCGAAGAGTCAAAATACATAAAAGACTACAATCCAGTTATTCTGTCCATGTGTAATGCTAACATGGATATTCAATATGTTGCAGACAATTCCATTGCTGTTGCTCGATATGTAACTTCTTACATTACAAAATCAGAAAAGTCGGAATTGAAAGAAATGTGGGAAGAGATTTCTCACAAGAAGACTCTAAGTAAGAAATTATACAGTTTCAGTTTGAAGATGTTATTGCATCGAGAAATTGGACCGTATGAATGCTCAGATCGGTTATCATCTGCAAGTCTTTACTCCAAATCTAGAAGAATAATTTAGGTGAGTCTAGGTCTTGCAGCAATGCGAAATCGGGTACTGAAAACTGTTCAAGAAATTGAATATTTAGCAGAAAAAGATCCAGAAAGTACTGATGTTTTAAAAACGAATATGTTTGACACATATTACCCAAACAGAAGTAAACATCTTGAGAACGTGTCTCGATGAAGTGCTGCAAAACAACACTTTTAAACGGAATATTACAGAGCATTAAAACTACACTTTTAAACGGAATATTACAGAGCATTGAAACTGTATCAGAATTGAAATGCAATACAATACAAAATTCTAAAACAAACTGGAAAAATAGAGTACAATTTAATAAACAAAAATGACACCAAAATGACAAATGGCAAACATCCAATAAGGGAAACAGGAGATATGAATTTTCAAAGATTTAAATAGGAATCGCACCAAGAAGACCAATGTGACAATAATAGTTAATGGTCATGGTAGAGCAGGGCCTAGGTGCCATTTGACACTTACCACAATGGAGTGCGGGTCAGACAAACTAACAAAGTTCGTCCTGGTCAACCAATTTTATCAGCTGACTTTAGTCCCTTAAGTCCCAACCCACCACACAAGTACACTTCTAAAGCCCACCAGGATCTCAGAGGAGACACTCAGAGCAGTATTTTCCAAACTATGGGTCTGGGCCTACTAATTTTTGGTGGGTTGAGAAAGACCAAGCAATAAATAAAGATGCCTTTAAGTTCTTTGTTTGTCATGTCACATTTGCTGGTGCTTTAAAGACAAAGATCAAATGCCAGGATATGTCTTCTGACAAATTGCTGCTGATTCTTTTAATGTGGAATTGGTGGTTGGAAGTCTTCCTGACTGAGCATCATCTTTTGGCCTTTATTCCTCTGCTAGCCTTTAGATTTCCAGCAGGATGAGCTACTAGAAAAAATGTCGACCATCTCTTCTGTGTGTTGGCCCGCGTAGATCGTCGAGCTCTGACCGCCTGGCACAGCGGACTGTGGACTCTGTGCTCAAAGACCTGGTCCCAGGATGAGCTGCCCCAGAGTGTAGAAAAGCCTCAATGGCGAGTGAGGAGGACAGGTTGTAGACATTCAAGGACTGGACCTATTCAGCACCAGTCTCACCAATAGATCTGGCTTGCTCTGGCTTCTTCTACCTGGTGCCTGGGGAACGGGTCCAGTGCTTCTCCTGCAGAGGGATTCTGAAGTGCTGGGCCGCAGAAGAGAGCGCTATGTCTGAACACCAGACGTCCTTCCCAGACTGTCCCTTTGTGCTGGAATGGGCGTTATACAACTGACCCCGTGCCAACTCCAGAGGCAGGTGTCCAGACTGCATGGATGGGCAAATCATGGGTCACCCCTCGAAATATTAACACTGAGGACTCACCCATCCTGGACCACCCAATCCAGCCCAATATGGCTCAGGAATGGACACGCTTCTCCTCCTTCTAATACTGGCCCCTACATGTAGAGGTACAGCCGCAGGAGCTGGCCGAAGCCAGCTTCATCTAAGTAGGTAAATCGCACCTGCCAGCCTAGACACCTTGGTTGGCATATAAAAGTTCATTGTTATTGCACCACAATCCCTATACACTCCCTTCCCACTAGTTGCATTGACCCCATTCTTCACTTCGTCCTCCGCACTATAATTTTTATACATGATCCCTCATCTGCTCCCATTGATGGTTACGTTGAGTCTTTGTAAAGCGTACTATCCACCGTGTGGAGGCGAGTAGGGGCTTTGGGTATACAAAAGAGAATTATTCAGGCGATCCATTAAGAATGCGCTACCAATGATGGTGGCGACGTGTCATACGATTTCCACTTTCTCAGTAGGAACTGTTCATTTATTTGTTGGAAAACATAAACGTTGGGATGATGCCAGATTGATTCTATGCACCGCCCTCAGGATGTGTTGGCCTGTAGACCTGCTAGCTCACAGTGCCACCATATGTACCCCTAAACCTAGCAAGGTAACAAATGGCTTGGGCAACCTCAACTAACAACCCTGACTCCCAAGGAATCGTGGTAACAGCAAGCATCCAGCAAGGCTCTACCTGCTTCCATTCAACATGAGAGCCCCATGAATCAGAAGGTGAGCTCCGCACTTAGCAGGACAAATTCATGCAGCAGCCTTTACCACACCAAAAAGTAGCCACAAAGGTCTCCAACTACTGAGACATCCTGTCTGGACTGACAATGACGATGCCCCATGGGCGGATTCTAAAACAGTTGTAACAAGCAATACATCATTACCCCTAAATTTACCACCATTGTGTGTACCCTCTACCAAAGCACTCCTTCTTCCCTTGTTGGGTATGGATCCAGCATTTATACCCAGGAGTCTCAGAGACCCCCCTGAGACAGTCCACTGCGTCAAGGGAGGCACACAGAGAGGTGTGGTGCAGCGGCCAGGGCAACTGACTTCAGAGCACAGGGTTCACGATTCGATCCCCGGCCCTGGTGTCAGCTCAGCTCAGCACCATGGGACTCTGGGCAATACCTCACATAATTTGCACAATGGCCCCCAGCGCCTTGAGACCCGTAGAGGTGAGTAGTTTGCACTTTACAAATAGGGATTTTACATTTACATTTACACACAGCGGAGGTGTGGGAATAGCGCCTCTTGCCGAATCACTCCTTCTCCCCTTGTTGTGGAGGGATCCAATATTTATGACTGGAGTTTCAGAGACCCCTCTGAGAGAGTCCACAGCGCTAAGGGAACCTCATCCAGCAAAAGTGTGCAAATGATACCTCTTCCACTGGGATCACAGCACACCAGACGTCGCACACTGTTTCTCCTCGTCTCCTGGTTGTGTCTTCCTTCGCCCTCCCCCACCTCTTTCCCTCTCTCATTCTTGGTCTACCTCCCCTGCTCCTATCCTCTCTTCCCTAAATATCTCTCCCCTTGCCAGCTTTTTTTCCTTACATCTATGTTTTAAACGCATGTAACTTTGCTCTAGTAGCTTGTAACTATGCTCTGAAACAATATTCCTCCTCAAGTAAAGTGCTCTGATACCTCCGGGTCTATCAGCGCTATATAAAACTTTTCAAATAAATGAAAAATGGTGTGTATTTTTCTTTCACTGACTGCAAAGTGAGAGAGGTTTTTAAAGTGAATTATTTGACAATCTTGCTGGAGCACAAGAAAGTGTGATATTGTTTTTTTTTGCACCACACACCAACATCGAATTACCTGTAAATGGACTGTATACATTCAGCAGTTAAGAAAAGCAAATAGTAAGCAAATTATTTTGTAATTCTGCAGTGTGCTGGAAACAGCGGTTTTAATAGGATAAAAACAAATCAAGACATTCTACTTGGTGATGCACAAATGATAATTGTTACCAGAAACCTGATTTCCACAAACATTATCTTCATATAACTTTATTTTGAACACAGTGGATCATAAATGTATAGACAAATAAGACAACCACAGTACATATTTCACACATTATCACGTGTGTCCAATATAGTTTTTTCAGTAAACAGTATGTCTGTGCAAAGTTAGAGGCCATTTCAAAGGGAAAATGTGCAATCTGTAAATAATAATGTGGTACTACACAATGCTTTAGGCACATTAAAAAATTGCCTGTCAACTCCATTAAAGGTAGGTGGGTCTCGAAAGTTTGTTGTTATAAAAAGTGAGTTGTGGTTCAAAAAAGTATAGGGACCACTGACTTAGAGACCCACAACGTGGCAGGTGGCGTTAAGCCCAGGTCTAGTTCCTACTGATCAGATGGGCAGTTGCAAGAAAGGCCTCTTGGAGCTTGTTGTATTCCTGTAGCTTGACCGGGAGGTCAGCCTTATGATCTGTGGAGTCCATTTCCATATAGTGGGTACAAGAGAAAGGGCAGGCTCCAGTGTTCTAGGTTCTTCCCAGGTCCTAGACAGCAGATTTAGTCCTCTTTTGATCTTTCACAGGTCCAGGAGTATCCTGAGGTTAATGCCTGTTGATGCCACATGTCTTACTGGCATGAGCTAGTGGGTGGGAATGACACCTGAGGGCATCTTAAACAATATTAGATAGGTTCCCTCAGCTAACCCTACTCACTTTGAACTTTTTCAGAATGGCTTATGTCTTCCGCCACACTAAACTTGGATCTGAGGGCTGAGGGCAAGTGTGGATTATACAATGCTATTCCTACGGCCCCCCCCCACATCTATCATTAAAATCTAGTTCTAAACAGTCCCTGTACCCCCAACAAACTCAGAAGCAGTATTCTGACAAAATCAAAGCTGGGATTGTGGCAACCAGACAGCGGATGCACATAAAGTGTTATGTCATTCTGTTTTCCTCCTTTGAAGTGCGTCCAGAATGTTATATGTAAAACTCCTACAAATACAAATTGCTCCCCTCACACTTGTTTTCTGCTTAATGATTTAAAGCACATAGATCAGGACTACTTCTGAATATGTGGGTTTATTTTAGTTTCACCCTTTGCTTTTCAATTTCAAATACAAAAGTTCATTTTATAGCATGTTTGAAAAGGACACGCAACATGGAACACTAAATGACAAATATGCAAAACAAGGATTTCCAACACATTAAATCCAACACAACAAATTTAAACAAACATGAAACATATATGCACATTATTTTCATATGACGGCAATTTAACTCATCAATTTTGGAATGCCGATATCAAAAAGATACTTATTTCTGTATTCTGTAAAGTCATTGAAGGACAGAAAAATCTGAAAAGAGGGCCAAATGGATACGAATAAATGAGTCCAAGTCGCAATTAATCCTAATTCTTTCGTGGCCTTCTTAATGCCGACGCGTTTCGAACCCGTTAATTGAATAAACGGGATCTCGTCAGGGCCTTGTCACTTCAGTATCTTTATATTCTGTGCAAAAAGAGAGAACAACACCTTAGTTCTGTTGTTCCCACCCATTTTAAAATCACTACACCTCTGCCTATGAAGAAATCTGTACCTGTAGCGTTGTGTGTAGCCGGGTTCATACAGGTTCAACAGCCTTCTTGTATTTGTTACTGTCTTTTGGAACCCTGTGGGGATATTTATGACTATTAGAAAATTCGGGGTTGGTTGGTGATCCATTTGGCCCTCTTTTCAGATTTTTCTGTCCTTCAATGACTTTACAGAATACAGAAATAAGTATCTTTTTGATATCTGCATTCCAAAATTGATGAGTTAAATTGCCGTCATATGAAAATAATGTGCATATATGTTTCATGTTTGTTTAAATTTGTTGTGTTGGATTTAATGTGTTGGAAATCCTTGTTTTGCATATTTGTCATTTAGTGTTCCATGTTGCGTGTCCTTTTCAAACATGCTATAAAATGAACTTTTGTATTTGAAATTGAAAAGCAAAGGGTGAAACTAAAATAAACCCACATATTCAGAAGTATTCCTGATCTATGTGCTTTAAATCATTGAGCAGAAAACAAGTGTGAGGGGAGCAATTTGTATTTGTATGATTTTCAAAGGGTCCAGCCCCCCCCCAAGTCCCGGGACCTAACTCCTTAACCTTTGGCATTTAAGGGCGGGTTTTCACCCGCGAGAGTCATCAGGGCACTAGACACAAGCGCGCCGCTGATTAGACTCATTTGTTGCAAGAGAGGGACTAGTCCTTCTCAAATATTATGGCTGAGAAAGACACGTTATCTTTTTCCGAGAGTCACACCCAAAATTTACTAGCTTCTTCCCCATTTGGCAATATCACTTTAAGCACCTCCGCCCAGCAACAAAACGAAACAGATAAACTCATCAGATTAAGCAAAAAACATATTAGAACCGAACTCCATGGACATTTTCTCCTGCAGCACCTAAGGGGTGGCACCATCCCCTGGGGCCTTCAGGTCAAAAATGTCCCAGTAATTTTTACAGAGGACGCAGAATATAAATTAGGCTTCAGCCGGATAAACACTAAATGCAGCCGGGACCTAATGGTTCACACCGTTGAGACTGCACAAAGAATTTGCCGTCAGGAAATTGAGGAAATTGATACATTAACCAAAAGCATTGCAGAAAGTGACGTGATCCCCGATGCAAAGAACTTAATAGAGAAAATAGAGAAGGAAATCCTGCAGTTTAAAGATACCACTATTAACACTAAAACTGCCCAGTATGACCGAGACTCAAAGTCATTCACGTTAGAGAAGGCATACCCATTCTTGAAGGACGACTACTACTCACAGGTGGACTCGCGCGGAGCACTATATAACTATCAGGGACGCTCTCGCAATAGATTTAAAACATTCTCAGAGACAACCTCATCAGACTCTTCGAGTTCTGATTCTAGAGGCAAAAATAATAAGAAGCAAGTGGCTTTTTTAGAGAAAGGCCAACAGCCAAAACAAAGGCAAAAAATACCATGGGAAATGCGGACACGCAAACAATTTTACAAGTCGTAGGGGCACCCTCTTCTGTTGTCAATCTGTCTGCAAAAATCTTAACACGAGACGAAGAGTCCGTGCTAAACCTAGGATTAAAATTTGTCCCTAGAAAACGTACAGATTTTGCAAAAACAAAAATGGAAATTATTGCTTTTTGCCGCAAGATACGACTAAAGGCATTCTTTGCCAACCAACCCCCTAGTATGGATCTGGAAACAACTGGACTCAGAAACAAATCCACCTTCTGCCCAAGCCATAACATTTCCAAAACAAATTCATGTTTTTGAGCAAGTTTTGCTATCTTCCTTGAATAAACTCGAAAGGAACCAAAAGTATGTCCCACAAAACATTAGTAAAGGGCAGCAAGTGGCATTGAAGGCATTGAGGGAGGATTCGACCGTGGTCATCAAACCGGCCGACAAAGGCGGGGCAGTAGTGATCTGGCCCCGTGAGAAATATCTGACCGAGGGGTCCACACAGGTAAATAACCAAGTGTGGTATAGACCACTCCAGGAAGATCCAGTAAAACAAATACAGGGGGTCATAAAAGAACGAGTGCAAATAAGGATTGACAATGGGTTTGTGGGAACCAAGGAGGCAGATTTCCTGGTTAAGAAATATCCACGAACACCTATCTTGTATTTTTTACCCAAAATTCATAAGAGCCTTAATGACCCACCAGGCAGGCCAATCGTTTCTGGGTGCGATTCGTGCCTAGAACCGATCTCTAAATATATAGACTTTTTCCTGAAGCCGTTTGTCAGCACAGTAAAGTCGTACCTCAAGGATACCACCGACTTTTTGATTAAAGTCGAGGGAACAGAATTCAACAACAAAGATGAGATTATGGTGACCATGGACGTCACGTCTCTCTATACACAAATACCACAAGATGAGGCGTTGGAGGTCATGGAATTGTACCTCGATACCAGAGAGAGACCCCATCGAGTCCCCACATCGTTCATTCCCCAAATAGCAGAACTGACATTAAAGAAAAATTCTTTTCGCTTTAATGATCAGTTCTTCATGCAAATCAAAGGTACGGCCATGGGTTGTCCATATGCGCCTGAGATGGCAGTTCTGTACATGGCAGAGTATGAACACAAATTTGTGGATAATAACAACCCTTTCAAGACTCACATACATTGATGACGTGTGGCTCCTGTGGCAGGGGAGCCGCACGGAATTAATGGCATTCCACCAATGGCTAAACAGATTCAGATTTTTCTGTCCTTCAATGACTTTACAGAATACAAAAATAAGTATCTTTTTGATATCGGCATTCCAAAATTGATGAGTTAAATTGCCGTCATATGAAAATAATGTGCATATATGTTTCATGTTTGTTTAAATTTGTTGTGTTGGATTTAATGTGTTGGAAATCCTTGTTTTGCATATTTGTCATTTAGTGTTCCATGTTGCGTGTCCTTTTCAAACATGCTATAAAATGAACTTTTGTATTTGAAATTGAAAAGCAAAGGGTGAAACTAAAATAAACCCACATATTCAGAAGTTGTCCTGATCTATGTGCTTTAAATCATTAAGCAGAAAACAAGTGTGAGGGGAGCAATTTGTATTTGTATGATTTTCTAAGGGTCCAGCCCCCCCCACGTCCCGGGACCTAACTCCTTAAGCTTTGGCATATGTAAAACTCCAGCAGATCTGTCAAGCAGGATGTGACTTTCAAGCAGAATTGTAAATTATAATGTCAAAGGGGTTGCTCGCAGCCATAAACCAGTTCTGGGGCAGCTCCTCCTCCCACAGGGATTGGTGCCTGGCAACTAGCAGGACAAAAGGAGTGGCAGGCCCAGTTGCGAGATACTTCTGCTTGTGACAGGGGAGGCCCCTATGAAGTGAACCACCAAGGCCTTTGGCAGGTAAATAGTAACTTTTCCAAAGTGTCTTTCCTGTAATGGTTGGATAAAAACTCGACGTGAAAAAGTGCGCAGATGCCTAAAATCACCAAAGCCAGGTTACAGAAACAGGCTAGAAAAATGCAAAAAGTTTCAGGGTGAACCTGCCAAAAGGGCCAAGCCCAACAGTTGTACAAAAACTCGACGTTACCATTAAATTGGACTTTGTTTAACTATTAAAAAGAGCCCTTGAATTCTTTTGCTAGCTGTTACCAATTTTTGCCATCTTCTCCTATACCCCTTCCCTTCTCTGTCTCCGCCTATACCCCTTCACTTCTCTCTCTCCTATCCCCTTCCTTCCCTGTGTCCTCTTCCTATCTCTTTTTATACCTCTTCTCTTCCCTGTCTCCTCCTATATCCTTTCCCTCCTGTCTGCCTCCTACTATACCCCTTCCCTGTCTTCTACTTTACCCCTCGCCATGCCTTCTACCCCTTCCCTTCTTCCCTTCTCCCTACCCTTTCCCTTCCCTTCCATCCGTTCCTTCCCTTTCCCCTCCCCCGTCCCTTACCTCCCCTTTTTCTTCTCCCTTGTCCCTTTCCCTTGCCCTTTTCCCCATTCTTTTGCCTTTTCTCTTTTCTGTTTTCCTTCCTTTCCCTACCATACCCTCCCCTTCCTTTCCCTTCCCTGTCTCTGCCTATACAATTCCAACCCCCACTTTCCCTTCCTTTCCTTCTTCTCTGCTCCTCTCTTCCTGTCCCTTCCAATACCCGTTCCCTTCCCTTCTATTACCTTCCCTCCTCCTATACCTCTTCTCTTCCCTTTTTCCATATACCCTTTCCCTGCCTCTTCCCTTACCCTGTCTCTTCAATGTTTCCCCCTATGCCCTTCCACACCCTTCCTGCCCCCTCCAACACACCTCCCCTCCCTTTCCCTATCTCCTCATTTACCCCTTCTCTTCCCTGTCTTCTCCTATACCCCTTCCCTTCTCCTCTTATACCCCTTCCTTTCCTTGTCTCATACAGTTTCCCTTCCCTGTTTCCTCCTGTACCCCTTTCCTCCTCTTCCCTGTCTCCCCTATACCCCTTCTCTGTCTCCTATACTACTTCCTTTTTTAGTTTCTCCCTTCCCTTTCCTTCCCACTTTACTTTTCCTTCCCATCCCTTTAGCTCTTCCCTTGCCCTCCCCTCCTCTTCCCTTCCCCCACTCCCTTGCCTTCCCCCTTTCCTTTCCCCTTCTACCTTTCCTTTGCCCTTTGCCCTTTCTCCTTCCTTTCCCCATTTTCCTTCCCCTTCCCTTTATTTCCCCTCCCTGCCTTCCTATCCCTTCCTGTCTCCGCCTATACCTCTCCAACCCCTACTTTCCCTCCCTTTACTTTTTTCCTTCTCTTCCCTGCTTCTTCCTATTACCTTTCCCTTCCCTTCCTCCTCCTATACACTTTCCCTGTCTCCTACCCTGCCCTTTCCCTTCCCTTCTTTGTCTCCTCTTATACCCTGCCCCTTCCCTGTCTCATCATATACCCCTTACCTGCCTCCTGCTATATTTCTCCCCTCCCCTATCTCCTTCTTTACCCCTTCCCTGTCTTTGCTATACATCTTCGCTTCTACACTCTTCCCTGTTTCCTCCTCTTATACCACTTATCTTATCAGCCTCTGTCTCCTCCTTTACCCCTTTCCTTCCCTGTCTCCTCCATCCCTTCCAAACAATTCGCAAGTTGGCAAATTTGTTTTGCTTAGTCGTGCTTCAAAAATACAATCTCACACGTGCGGCGTTGATTTACCGTGATTCTGAGTTCGCCGAGTTGTTTTCCTCCCGGTTTGCGTGCGCTGCGCCATTTTGGATCTGGCTGTGTGATCAAGCAAGACTTTTCGACCTCGACTACATCA
This sequence comes from Lissotriton vulgaris, assembly GCF_964263255.1. Lineage (NCBI taxonomy): Eukaryota > Metazoa > Chordata > Amphibia > Caudata > Salamandridae > Lissotriton > Lissotriton vulgaris. The sequence goes on from NC_141696.1 coordinate 276,472,425, forward strand.
TGGAGTCCTGCCCTGCGAGACTTTGAGAATGCGAATACGTCATAAGGGCCCACGATCACGCATCGCGAGAGTAAACAATAGCGAATACGTAGATGCGACGCGCAGCTGACATCCGGCGGGAGATTTGAACAGCTCGCTTTCCCAAAGTCGCAAAAATTGCAATTCTGCACAAGATATCTATCGCTGGCAGCATAAACCTTCTGAAAATGATGATTTGGTTCAGAATAACTCCTCAGATTGACATTTGGCTGAACTTTTTTGTGCAAGGAGTCCATTTTTGGGGGGATGGGAGGAAGGAAGTGTCCCAGAGTCTCCAACTTCCTGTTCCTGTCCAGCAGGCTCCTCCCAGTGCTTTGTCCATGTCCTGGTCACTTTCCATTTGGATTTGGAGCTGGAAGGAGTACTCTTTGTGGCTGCTGCTGGACATTTGTATTTGAGGACTTTTTGTTTGGATCACTTTTGGATTTGAGATTTTACAAGTACATTGGTGTTGTTTGTTTGGGGCATTGCAGTTGCTGCAATTACAATTTATAAACTTTTTCACAACTTAAAAAAAATATATATTGTGGATAGCCACAGTATCCAGTAGGCCCAGGGTTAGTCATGGGTGCATGATACAACTGTTTCTGTGAGTTTTGTTGAATTTAAACATCATCTATACGTATTGCAGCATCCAAAGTGTCAACCGACGACTGAACCAGCGGCTGAATGTTACAGAAGTCAAGCCTGACTTCTCCCCACTATACAGGCACTGATAGAAGTGACAGAAGGAATCCACAATAAGGGTGTCCATAGAGTGCTAAACCGCCTGCGAATCCCTAATAGACTGGACAGATGAAAGCTGTGCCCTTTCCCGGAGTCTATGGGCCAACATCCTACCCCCCTTGTCCCCACTAAGGTAAAATGTATGTCTCAAGCGCAAGAGGGCATGTTCCTCCCTATCTAAGTCCAAGTGCTTTAGCATGCGTTGCTTCGTTTCCAACTCCCTCCAAACTCGCAGGGTCCCTGTCCGCTTGTGTACAGCCTCCAAAGCTCCCACCTCCCCCTCCAGTTCTGCTTGCTTAGCTTTGGGAAGCCGCGCAAATGATGCCGCCAGCGCAATGAACTCTTCCCTCACCACTAATTTCGACGGCTTCCCACACCGCTGCCAAAGGTGTAACCTCCTGGTCATTTTCTGCAAGATAATTTGTGATCACCTCCTGTATTCGGGTCATAACCGATACCGAATGGAGCAGGGAGTCGCGAAAACCCCAGCCGCAGGACGGTGGGCATCCGCCACGGAAGGTAAGCTGAACCGAGATAAGGGCATGTTCTGAGAGGGAGCGCAGGGTAATATGGGCCGCAGATAAGTAGGGTAGGAGAGAGGTTGTGGCTAAAAAGTGATCGAGGCGGGCATAGGTTTTGTGCACTGTAGAGTAGTAAGTGTAGTCGCACTCAGCAGGGTGTTGGACACGCCACACATCATGCAGTCCACCATCAAGCAGCCATTGCCTACCCCCCTGTGACAGCGCACCAGCCTGATGTGATCACTGTTCAGACGTGTCCATCCCAGGATCCATCACAACATTCAGATCACCACCCACCAGGATCGAAGCATCTGAAGACGTTAGAACCTAAGAAAGGGCCACCCGTAGGAAGGGCTCTCTTTGTTTGTTCGGGGTATATAATGACCCTAGTGTAAGTTGCATGTCCCCTGATTGGACATGGACCACCAGGAATCTGCCCTTGATATCAACTACTTGGGAAAGCACTTTACAATGCGCGCGAGCACTAAAGAGGATTGCCACTCCATGCTTCTTAGCTGGACCTGGGGACCATAATTGCAATAGGAATCGCCTATCTCGTATCTGCCTAGTATCTTTAGAAAGAAGACGGGTCTCCTGCAGCAAACACACGTCGCCCCCCGCATTCTCTAAGAGGGAGAGGATGGCTGCACGCTTGACTGGGCTATTCACTCCCCTAACATTCAGACTCACAATCTTTAAATCTCTATCTATAGTGCCAACGGAGGGATTAGGCGACAACTAAACACCCAGAGGCATGAAATGGGAAAGAAGGCTGTGACCACAGGCCATATATCTGCCAGGTCTGGCCGAAGACTGATGCAGAGCCCCCAAACTAACCCCAAAACCCTCTCCCTTAAATCATAGTGTAGAAGAACATAACAAAGAGCAAAAGTCACAAGTTTTGTCCATGGACAACAGTCTGTCAAGAGAATCAAATGAGAAGGGGAACAAGGCACCATTCCAAGAAACATAATGCACCTGATACAGGGCAACTCCACCATGCAAGGATAGCGAGATGGTATCACTTCAAAACAGAACATTCCCCGCCTCTGGCACCGAGAAACAGCCCACCTGATGCCAATCGAACAGAGCTCAAGGGACGTCATTGTTGTCAGTCACCTGTGCCACTGATGTAACAGCCGCTTCTCTTTCCAGCAGGCAAGTGGACATATCCGGTCTCGACAGCCTGGGAGATCCCCGACCCGCTGCCAGTCAGTGGAGCGTCTGTGCCGCCTCAGAGGGGATCCCGCGGGCCTCGGTGGAGAGGAGGGCCAGTCCTATACCAGGACATCATATGTGACGGACAGAGAGCGTATCTGATGGAGCTTGCTCTGAAGATTAAAGATAAGTCGGAAAGGGTGACCCCATGATTAGGGAATGCCCCTTTCACGCAGGCGAGTGGTTATAGGCTTAAATTCTCTGTGCTTGGCGAGGGTGGAGGCCGCCAAGTTCTGAAAGAGCGCCGGGTGATGTCCTCAGTATTGCACAGGATGCAAAGGATACGCTCCTTAAGCTGGAAGTCATGCACACAAATCTGAATGGCCTCTTGGCACACGTCACCTCAGGCCTGTCCCCTCCCTTCACCACTGTGTAAACACGCCCTGTGGCAGTTTTAAGTTGGGAAATTAACCCTGTTGAATTCTGAGGATCCCTAGGGTCAAACTAGCCCACTAGGTACCTCCAGTAAGTGCCACGGAGCTGCGTTGCAGACAGGTGTAAAAACAGGCGCGACCTCTGAACACCTCTCTGCAAAGCAGCTATCTGGCGTATACTGGATGTACCTGGTGGGATTTTTGACCCTCAAGGACCCTCAGTATTGAATGGGAATTAATTACCCAACTCAATATGTGGGCAGGAGAATGGTGCCCAGGGGATACCTGTACCACAACAGGGCTGGTACTTCCCACAGATGTTGGAGAGTGTGGCAGGGATATACTGTGTAGGGAAGAGCGGGTAGGGGAACCACCATGTCGGTACTGGACGTGAGGGCTGTGAGGGAGTGATGTCTGTGTTGTGATGGTGTGAGCTGTGGTTGGTTTGCTCTATGCTGGGGTTTGGGAGGAGGCTGACGAACGTTGCTTTGCGGAAGATGTGATGCTGTGACATCAGAATCTTCATCCATGGAGTGGACGGATATGTTGTCAGCATCATCATCCGCAAAGTCAACGTCCTCATGATCTTCCACCTCCTCTTGAGCATGACTTGCTGCCAGAATAACTGCCTGGATGATATGGGGATTCTCCCCTCTAATTCCCTGTTGGCCAGCTGTGGTCATAGGTCTGTCATCCTCTCCCTCAGCATCATCTGGAACCCAGAGGTTGCAAGTGTTGTAGTGATTGACCTGGTATTACATGCGGTGCAACACCAGGGTTGTATTAACTGTACTTTGCATCAGCAGATGATGATCATGTGACCTGGTTAGGGTACCACCACAGATGACCGCTCACATAATAGCACTGAGGTGTTACATAGCGATGAACATAATACTAGCAAACTCACCAGCTCCACCACAACTTTCTGTCCCATCGCGTTCCCCCCTGGTGTAACCTGCTGAACCTGTTTCCTCATAGATGTTGTAGACATAGCTGTAGAGGGTAGAGACAACATTCTCAATGATCTGCATCACCAATTGACAGACAGGCACATGTGTTATTCCTGATTTGTATTTCACTTTGTAAACAACAACTGTTGGTTCCATGCAGAAGGGGATCTCGATCTCTGTCATGACTTAGTAATCTGAGCTAGTGACACACCTCATGCCAGAATTACCTGAAGGACAGGTATGCAAGGTTTTCACTGCTGCAGCCAGGATGTCATGCATCCCCCGGAATGGTGTCCGCTCCAGTGGTATCATCCTGTCAGCAGCTGTGATGAGACATATATGTCCATATTTTAGTACTACAGGTGGTAGCTATGAGCCAAGATGTCATTCTCAATAACCATTTGCAGATAATCCAGGACAATGTGCAGCATGTTTACCTCATGGACTTTACATGTGGGCACCTGCTCACATGCAGCATTTGCCAGCTGTTATCTCCATGCAGCACTGACATCAATAAGATGAAACATCAACTGACAAACTTGTTTGAGAAGGTTACTGATATTTAAAGGAAGGGGATAAATGGCCCGGACTCATCTGCATTACACTGATTTCACCTTTACCATTGAGACAAACATTTTTCATGAGTGTAATGTTGTCTTTTGACAAGTCAGAAAGGAGTTCATGTGTGAGATGTGCAGTAGTCAGGGACATGATGTTGCTCATTTGTGTTTCCCTACCCATGAGGTCACACAGCTCATTTTTGAATGAGAAAACACAGATTTCTAATGTCCATCCTTTGAGTGTCCTCTGTTCCCATACTCTATTTCCAACATCATGGTACTACTTACCTGACAACTGATGGTGTCTTATATAGCAGACTTCCAAACATCATATGTCAAACACTCACCTATACATGTGAATACGGTAGAAGTGGAGGTAAGCAGAAAACAGCATTTGGTTATGATCACACATTGCGGATAAGCTGAAAAGCTTTGAGGCTTCCCGCCTGCACTGGATTATCGTGTTGCTCTTCAGCCAAGGTATTTTTCAGTTGTAACTGCATGAAGATTCACCTTAGCAGCCCCTACACCCATCTCAAAGGCACACAACTGGCATCAGTGTGTACCTCAGCCATACCAATTTCATTTTGATTTAACCATGTATATTTTGCTAGGAATGTATCCTATCATTGAATTGCAAGTCTGTTGTGTTTTGGTCAGTTCATATGACACATTGTTCTATTGTATGTCCATTTTGCACTTGCTTGGCATACATTTTGTGTCAGCCTCTCATTTGCCACCAGGGTCTGATATGCCATGTGTTCAAATGTCATATGTGAACATATTGTGATGCAGGACAACAGTGTTGTACAACACATACAACATACAGTGGAGGTGAAAGGCCCAATTAATGAGCATTCTGCCAGAATAATTCTAGGGTTGACTTACCTTGGTCCGGCACAGGAACAGTGTGTGGTCCCTGAACAGATGTCACATCCAACCTTGTAGCAGAAGTCAGTGTGTGTCTTTGATTCTGGGAGGACCGCATTGTACCTACAATGATAAGTGTGTTTTCCAACTTTACATTTCTGCTGCCACATGTGATGCACTCAATTCTGGCGGATGTATGACGTTACAACGCATACTTTTACCACGCATACCATTACAACGTGGTATTTACAACGAATACCGTTACAACGCATAGCGCTTAGAGGTGCTGGATAGTGGTAAGTATCATTTTATATTCCAACTCCAGTCCCCGTGGACACTAGGGAAGGTGTTGGATATAAAATTATACTTATTCCCTATCCTAGAGCGCCCCCCAGCGCAATGCGTTGTAATGGTATGCGTGGTAATGCCTGCATTGTAATGGTAGTGCGTGGTAAAAACTTCGTTGTAACAGTTGTATACCATTCTGGCACAAAGGACGAGCACAAGCAGTTGTGGGGACCACCGTTGCAGAAGTGTGTTATACATATTGTCAAGAGTGATCCCACATATGACTTAGAATAGCCCACTACCTAGATGCAACCTATATCACAATTACATGCCTACGAATCCAGAGGTAATGTCCACTATCGTGTTTTGTTGATGCCCAACAAATAATCCATCCAATGTAAGAAGTACATGACCAGCTGTGTGGACTATGCAATTTAATGTATATTGGAAAGATTTGAAGTTGGACAGTGGATGCATTGTCAATACTACTGAGACTGGTATCTCACTGCTTGTTCATCATTACTATATTTGTACAAATAGGATTTCTTGATTAGGTCTACAGACACTATTGCAATATAGTGGGGACACCCTTTTGACTAGTTGTGGCACCCGATTACAGGATTGGATTCCCAGGTCTGGGACTGTTGGTGAAATACAAGTTATGTTCCACAATTACAAATGTATGATGAGCTAAGAGATGTTATATTTTGTCTTTCGCTATTCACATATGGCATATGCTAAAGGTGAAAGTCCATTGACAACTCCAATTGTAATGAAGCAAATTTTTCATCTCTGGTTGACTTTCATATGTGGGCACTATATGTCCCTCAGTCGTCTCCAGACAATGTTTGCATTTTGACCATCTCCTAGCCAGTTTGACTTACCAGTTAGTGAGGTTGTAATGCCTTTCTCTGTATGTTATCGATTCCTCCCAGGAGATAAAGGGACGTCTGTTACTGCAGTTGTCTGTGCTGTGGCTGAATGTGTCAATGGGTGAGAAGAAAGAAAAGTAACCAAATGGGAAATGTGCTTGTTGAACTTTTCAGGGCTTTCCCCATATCTTCTGCATGCTAACAGTGTTGCGAAGTACTGCCGCAGACGGGGCAGGTAGGAGCAGTGGTGTGTTGTGGATGTAATGGCATTGCAGAGTGGGAAATGAACCACAGAATATGTGTATGCCATATTTAGATCTGATGATTCTCTCACCTTCTGCTTTGTGATTTAGGCTGGCACAGGGTGATTTACTTCTTGGATAATTTGTGGCAGGTTTACAAGCCCCTCGAAAAGAGATTTACACTGCTGTTGCGCCACTTCTGTGACACAGCGGTGGTGTACAACAGACGACACATTTTGAATAATTCGCAACGTGACGCATCTATGGTGAAGCGTCACGTTGTGAAGCCCTGCGCAACATTGAACCTGCATCAGCTTTGATGTAGGTAGGCTGGGCATTCCTTTGGGATATGCCTCATAAAAGTGATGCAGTGAAATCACAAGATTTCACGGAGTCACTTTTCAGAGGCCGCTGCGACGCAACTTAACGCCTGCTTGAAGCAGACGTAAGGAGTGGTGCAGGACGCTAGGTATGGGCGGTCCAAGGACATTGTTGGAGTTGCATCGCACTTGTGACACAACTCCAGCAAAGCACCCCTGTTAGACCTGACATCTTTTGGCGTGATTACCCCTATCTTTTTGCCTCTGCCTCCTGTATTTTTCGATGCTGTGCTGGATTCGTTTTGCTGGTTTAGATGCTTTGGACGCTCTGCCACTGCTGATCAGTGCCAGAGTGTAAGTGCTCCCTATATAAATCGTTATTCTGATTGGATATACATGTTTGGCATATTTGTATCCCCATGAAGTCCCTCGTAAAGTGCACTGGGTGTGCCAGGGCCGGTGATGACAGATGCTACTCGTGGGCCTGCAGCACTGATTGTGCCACCCACAGGAGTAGCCCTAAAATGGTGTCTCGGGCCTGCCACTGCAGCGCCTACGGGCAGTTTAGAACTGCCATGTCCTCCTGGTCCGCGTCCCCGCTGACCAGGCCTAACCCTTCCCTTTTCGTGCACATCAGTCACCCCTATGGAAGGCCCAAGGTACCCCTCCTGGGCAGGGTGCCGTGTATGTGAAAGGTAGAGCATGTACTGGTGCAGGTGCCATGCTCTGGTAGTGAATTACAGCCATTTTCGTTGTTCGCTATTGTAAGGTTATCTTGCTCCATAGGTTAACATGGGGAATGCTGGCTACAGTGGTTAACGGCATTTCTTCCAATAGGAACAAGATAGGACATAAGTATCTGGTATCCCTGAACTCAGAATGTAATAACGCACCTTTTAGGAAAGGTGGTTTTTAGATCCTGTGTTTGAGAACCGCACTTTTAGAAAGTTGCTGTTCTCTTGTCTGACCCTTCTGTGTGCCTGAGACTGTTTGTGTATTGACTGTCTGGTTTGTGAGTGACAGGGGCTGGGGAATGCCCCAGAGGCTGGATGAGTCAGCGCTAGGCTGAGTGGAGCAATTGCTACCTGAGTGGTGGGAGGAGTTAGCACCTGGGCTGAATAGGGCTGTGCCTGCCTGCCACAAGGCTGGCTCCACCTCCTGCTGGGCGGCTGAGGACTCTGCCCCTCACTCTGAAAGGAAAGATGCAGCCAGCACATCAAGGTGCTCAGGATCCACCCAGAACTGGTTCAGACCGGGCTCAGGGCCCACATGCACAGAAAGAACAAAGACTTTAGGGGTATAAGTACAGGACCCTTGACAACAGAAAATTAGATCATCCTGGAAATCAAGAAGGAACCTCTGCCAAGGAGAAAGCTGACTCTGAAGAAGGAAGACTGTCCTGCTGTTGCTCTGCTGGACTGACCTGCTGTTGCTTTGCTGCCAAGGAGAGGGGAAGGACTTTGCTGTGAGCTGTGTCCCCTGTCTTGTAAGGAATCTCCAAGGGCCTGAGAAGAGCTGGCTCCCTGTTTCCGAAGTCCCAGGAAGAAAAGGACTTCACCCCCAGTCTCCCTGAACTCTGCTGAGAGAGTTCTGTCCTTCGTAGAGTGCTTGATACAGTTGTGGGGCCTCTAGAAGTTGAACCCGAGCTGGGAAGCTTGAGACTAAGCTGAAAACTTGTGAAGCTGAAAAGTGTCGCATCGCTCGCTTGCGGAGCGCAACCCCGACAGTGCGAGGAGTCCCCGCCGTTACGAAGGTCGAGATCGGCGCAGCGTCTGACATCGCTGCTGAGGCCGGCGCACCCTTCATCTGCGGGACGCACCAGGCCGGTGCAGGGGAACCGAACATCGCTGCGAGCGTCGTCGCAGAGCCTGTCGCTGGGTGAGATCACCGCACCGCTTGCTTGTGGACCGCATCACGTCGCTGCGAACGTCGTCGCAGAAAACGTCACATCGAGGAGCTGCGAGAGAGAGGGTCACCGCTGGACTGCGCATCGTCGCCCCGGAGATCGTCGCAGCCCCTACGAGATCATCGCATCGTGCCTTTGCGAGAACAAACTTCCCACGGAACCTACGCACCGGAATCTACGCAAGCTGCCTTCCTCCCCTTACAGACCGGATTCGTCGCCGCACGCCCGCTGCTGCAGCGGGGCTGTCGCATCGCCTCCCCAGGGTCTCAGGAGTAACGTGTTGCTTGTTTCCACCGCACCAGCTTCCTGCTTGTGGAACTTTGTTGCATCTAAAAGGTACTGTGAGTCAACGTGACGCAACTGTGAACTTTTCACGCATCTGTGGATTATTTGATCGTAACTTAAAGAACTTTGATTACAACCTGAAGAACTCATTTGAAACCGTAACCTTGCATTGTGTATGTTGGATTTCTGCCGTTTTGGTCTTGTGTAGTTTAGAATAAATATCTTTATTTTCCTAAACTGTTGTAGAATCAGTTTGTGGTGTTTTCACTGTGTTACTGTAAGTGTTGGTACAAATACTTAACGCATTGCCTCTGGTTAGCCTAGACTGCTCCGGCCAAGCTACCTTGAGGGCGAGCAGGCGTTATCTAAGAGGGTTATCTCCTCATCCTGACTAGAAGCAAGGGTCCCTATTTGGACATTGGTACCTACCTCTGCCAACTAGAGACCTCCAGTTCTAACATTGGTGGTCAGGCGGTGGAATTTGAACTTGTATTTGTACTTGACCCACAGTAATTGGTGTACATCACTAGTGAGTGCAGACCATTACGCCACCGCATACTACTGGTTTTTGAGTTTTTGCATTCTGTTGTTGAGTAACTCTGCGGAAAGCATCATGTCTCTGAATGGGAAAGCGCCCAGTGAGGAGGCAGAGCTAGATTTGGAATTCTCGATTGAAGATCTGTACTCCTACCCGGTAAAGCATCTTAGGTACTTCTGCCAGCAGTTTGAGTGCCCCATAAAGAGCGCCTACAGGAAGGAGGAGCTGCAGAAAATCTTGAAAACCTATTGGGAAGCACAGGAAGGAAATGAGGTTGAGGATGTAGACAGTGCTTTTCAAGGCAAAGACCTGCCAGTGGGCAGAGTAGGCTCAGGAGCTGGCAGCAACCACTCCAGTAGGGGCCTCACCCCAGAAGAGTTACAGGAAAATCAAAGAATAAGAGAATATGACCTGGAGGTCATGAAAATGAAAATGAAGCAATTGGAAGTCGAGAAGGCGGCGGAGGAGAGCAAGAATGCCCGCGCTTTAGAGGAAAAGAAATTGCTTTTGGCTCACGAGTTGAGAATGAGAGAGCTGGATCTGCAAAACAGGGAGGCGGATGCCGGTTCAAATGGTGGCAGCGCACAGCCAGTGCATGGGGGTAAAGTATATATTCCCAAAGACCTGGTACAGAATTACCATAGGAGTGAGGATATTTATGCCTGGTTCACTTCGTATGAAATTGCATTGAAGATGAATGATGTGCCTGACAAGTATTGGGGGGCGGGCCTGTGGAAACATTTTGAGGCGTCTGGGAGGAGTGCTCTAGAGCCCTTAGAGTTGACAGGTGCCATGACCTACCCCAATATGAAGGAGGCCTTATGTCTCAGGTATGGCCTTACCCCAGAGCAGTACAGACTGCAGTTTAGAAACTCCAAGAAGAAAGAGTCTGAGACTTGGATGGAGTGTGTGAATGGGTACTCGCGTGCACTGGACGGTTGGATGAAGGGCAGTAAAGTAACTGATTTGAAGGGGTTGTTGCATTTAATCAGTTGGGAGCACTTGAGTAGTCTTTGTGTTCCAGAGCTGCGCCAGCATCTTTTAGACAGCAAGCTGACCGACCCCATTGAGCTTGCTAAGGAGGCGGACCGCTGGTCCAGTACCAGGGTCCACAGAGGAATTGTGGGTACCACAGCCAAAGGTGGGCAGGGTCCCCAGCAGAAGAGTGGGGGGGACAAGGGTAACCAAAAGGAGTTCTCGCAAGGGCCCCAAAGTAGTTCCCCGGAAAAGGATTCCCAAACCCCCAAGCCTAAACAGCCATGGCCCTCTAAGGGTAGGCGGGACAAGAGAAATAACCAGGGTCCCCCTACCTGCTATCACTGCAACGAGGTGGGCCATATCGCTCCGAAATGTCCCAAGAAGAAGCCCGCACCCCCTGGTGCTCCAGCGCCAGCGTTAGCTAGTGTAGCTTTGGGTGGGGATTTGGTTTCTAGTGATTGGGGAGAGCTAGCGGTCATGACCCTTGTCTCGCTAGGAGACCGAGAGATGGTCCCGGAAACCTTACTGCCCTCAAACACTAAGAAATATGGGCAGAAGGTGACCATCAATGGGAGGGAGGTTGAAGCACTGAGAGACACCGGAGCAAGTGTGACATCAGTGAGGTGTCAGTGGGTGTCTGACGAGCAAATCATCCCTGGCGTGCTCCGCCCTGTAGTGGCCGCTGACAGCTCAGTGCGCCTCTGCAAGTTAGCGAAGGTTTCCTTTGAATGGGGAGGAGTCTCTGGTCTTTTGGAGGTAGTTGTCAGTGATGCCTTGCCTGTGGACTGTCTGTTAGGTAACGACCTGGAGAGTTCTCCATGGAAGGACATAGAACACCAAACTCACTTGGAGATGTTGGGCCAGCCTGCGTGGATCTGCGTGACCACGCGTGCTACGGCAGCCAGTAAGGGTGAATCAGCAGAACTGGAGCCTGAAACAGTGGCCCAGAGACCTGCCAGGAGAGGAAGAGGCAGAGGGCGCGGGAAACCAGCCCCAGCCGTTCCCATGGTCCAGGAGGAAGCAGAACCTGAGGGGGATGCCCTGGAACCTACAGGGGAACAGGTAGCCGAACTGGGAGATCTACCTGAGCTGACCCATTGGCAGCAAGAGGGTGGTCCCTCCAGGGAGGAGTTCTGCCGGGCGCAGAAGGAATGCCCTTCCCTCATTGGTCTGCGGCAACAGGCTGTAGATCAGGCAGCAGGTGGAGCAGTCAAAGATCACTATGTCTACTGGGAAGGTGACCTACTCTATAGCGAGCCTAAGTTTGCTGAGCCCGGTGCAGCCCGTGTGCTGGTGGTACCCGAGCGCTTCAGAAACTTCCTAATGGGCCTGGCTCATGACGTGCCACTCGCAGGACATCTGGGGCAAGACAAGACCCTAAACAGGCTTGTCACCCACTTCCACTGGCCCCAGATGAGGAAGCACGTCGGTTCCTTTTGCAGATCTTGCCAAACCTGACAAGCTAGTGGCAAGACTGGAATGAAGTGGAAGGCCCCCCTTCAACCCTTCCCAGTGGTGAGCACCCCTTTCGAGCGGGTGGGCATAGATATCGTAGGGCCCCTGGACCCCAAGACAGCCTTAGGCAACAGGTTCATCCTGGTCTTGGTGGACCATGCCACCCGGTACCCGGAAGCAGTCCCTCTCAGGACAATCACAGCACCCGCGGTGGGCCGTGCATTGATGGGGATCTTTTCCCGTGTGGGGTTCCCCAGAGAGGTGGTCTCCGACCGGGGTACCAACTTCATCTCTAGGTACATGAAGTCTCTGTGGGAGGAGTGAGGGGTAACTTATAAGTTCACCACTCCTTACCACCCTCAAGGAAATGGGCTGGTCGAAAGGTTCAACCGGACCCTGAAAGGTATGATTATGGGCCTAGCGGAGCCCATGAGACGTAAGTGGGACGTCTTGTTACCATGCCTTTTGTTTGCCTACAGGGAGGTGCCTCAGAAGTCCTTAGGGTTCAGTCCCTTCGAACTCCTGTATGGCCACCCTGTCAGAGGACCTCTCTCGCTGGTGAAGGAGGGTTGGGAAAAGTCCCGTGGGAAGACCCCCCAGGATGTGTTCAGCTATGTGCTGGCCATCCGCAACCAGACACAACGCTTCAGGAAACTCGCTCAGGCGAACCTGGAAGCAAGCCAGGAAGAAATGAAAAGATGGTACGACCAGAATACCACTCTGGTCGAGTTTCAACCTGGGCAGAAAGTGTGGGTGATGGCACCAGTGGAGCCTTGCGCGCTCCAAGACAAGTGGTCTGGGCCATACGAGGTGGTGGAAAGGAAGAGTGAGGTAACCTACCTGGTTAACCTGAAGACTCCCAGGCAGCCCCTGAGAGTTTTGCACGTGAACCGCTTCAAACCACACTTTGAGAGGTCTGAAGTAACCATGCTCCTGGCTACAGATGCAGGGATGGAAGAGGATAGCGATCCTCTCCCTGACCTCCTGTCAGTTAAGGAGCACGATGGGTCAGTGGATGGTGTGGTCCTCTCGCCCACCCTGACCCCGGAACAGCAGAGTGACTGTCGCCAAGTGTTGGGTCAGTTCTCCTCTCTGTTCTCCCTGACCCCAGGAGTCACCAACTGGTGCGTCCATGATGTGGACACTGGAGACAGTCTGCCTGTGAAGCAAAAATTTTACAGGGTAGCTGACAAGGTCAGGGCCAGCATCAAGGAAGAGGTTTCCAAGATGCTGGCGCTAGGGGTGATTGAGCCCTCCAGCAGCCCCTGGGCTAGCCCAGTGGTCTTGGTTCCCAAGAAAGCTGCTACCCCCGGTGGCCCGACAGAACTCCGGTTTTGCGTGGACTACCGTGGGCTCAATGCGGTCACGAAGACTGACGCACACCCTATCCCCAGAGCTGATGAGCTCGTGGATCGGTTGGGAGCTGCCCAGTACCTCAGTACGTTCGACTTGACTTCGGGGTACTGGCAGATTGCCTTAACTGACGGGGCCAAAGAGAGGTCGGCATTTTCAACGCCAGAGGGGCACTTCCAGTTCCGTGTCATGCCCTTTGGGTTGAAGAATGCCCCTGCCACGTTCCAGAGACTGGTTAACCAGGTACTGTCCAGGCTGGAGGAATTCAGCGCTGCATACCTGGATGACATTGCGGTGTTCAGCTCCTCGTGGGAAGAACACCTGCAACACCTCTGCGAAGTGTTGAAGGCTCTGCAGAAGGCAGGCCTCACTATCAAGGCCAGTAAGTGCCAGATAGGGCAGGGATCTGTGGTGTATTTGGGACACCAGGTGGGGAGCGGCCAGGTGGCGCCCCTACAGGCAAAGATTGATACCATTCTGGCTTGGGAGCCCCCCAAGACCCAGACAGAGGTGAGAGCCTTTTTAGGGCTCACCGGGTATTACAGACGGTTTGTCAAGGGATATGGCACCATTGTCGCCCCCTTGACAGAACTCACTTCCAAGAAGTTGCCCAAAAGAGTTGACTGGACTGACGCCTGCCAAACTGCTTTTGAGGCCCTGAAGACTGCGATGTGCACAGCACCGGTGCTCAAGGCACGTGACTTTTCCAGTGAGTTCATAGTTCAGACGGACGCTTCAGAGCATGGTGTGGGAGCAGTACTCTCACAAGCCACTGAGGAGAATGGAGACCAGCCAGTAGCTTTCATTAGTCGGAGGCTACTCCCCAGGGAACAGAAGTGGAGTGCGATTGAAAGGGAGGCTTTTGCTGTGGTCTGGGCTCTGAAAAAGTTGAGGCCCTACCTGTTTGGGACTCACTTTCGTGTTCAGACCGACCACAGGCCCCTCAGGTGGTTAATGCACATGAGGGGTGAAAATCCAAAACTGTTGAGGTGGTCCATCTCCCTACAGGGAATGGACTTTACGGTGGAACACCGCCCTGGTACAGAACACGCCAACGCTGATGGTCTGTCCAGGTTTTTCCGCCTTAGTGAAGAGAACTCCCAAGAGGGTGGGTAGTTCTCCCCACTTTCAGCTGGAGGGGACACGTGTTAGACCTGACATCTTTTGGCGTGATTACCCCTATCTTTTTGCCTCTGCCTCCTGTATTTTTCGATGCTGTGCTGGATTCGTTTTGCTGGTTTAGATGCTTTGGACGCTCTGCCACTGCTGATCAGTGCCAGAGTGTAAGTGCTCCCTATATAAATTGTTATTCTGATTGGATATACATGTTTGGCATATTTGTATCACCATGAAGTCCCTCGTAAAGTGCACTGGGTGTGCCAGGGCCGGTGATGACAGATGCTACTCGTGGGCCTGCAGCACTGATTGTGCCACCCACAGGAGTAGCCCTAAAATGGTGTCTCGGGCCTGCCACTGCAGCGCCTATGGGCAGTTTAGAACTGCCATGTCCTCCTGGTCCGCGTCCCCGCTGACCAGGCCTAACCCTTCCCTTTTCGTGCACATCAGTCACCCCTATGGATGGCCCAAGGTACCCCCCTGGGCAGGGTGCCGTGTATGTGAAAGGTAGAGCATGTACTGATGCAGGTGCCATGCTCTGGTAGTGAATTACAGCCATTTTCGTTGTTCGCTATTGTAAGGTTATCTTGCTCCATAGGTTAACATGGGGGATGCTGGCTACAGTGGTTAACGGCATTTCTTCCCATAGGAACAAGATAGGACATAAGTATCTGGTATCCCTGAACTCAGATTTTAATAACGCTCCTTTTAGGAAAGGTGGTTTTTAGATCCTGTGTTTGAGAACCGCACTTTTAGAAAGTTGCTGTTGTCTTGTCTGACCCTTCTGTGTGCCTGAGACTGTTTGTGTATTGACTGTCTGGTTTGTGAGTGACAGGGGCTGGGGAATGCCCCAGAGGCTGGATGAGTCAGCGCTAGGCTGAGTGGAGCAATTGCTACCTGAGTGGTGGGAGGAGTTAGCACCTGGGCTGAATAGGGCTGTGCCTGCCTGCCACAAGGCTGGCTCCACCTCCTGCTGGGCGGCTGAGGACTCTGCCCCTCACTCTGAAAGGAAAGATGCAGCCAGCACATCAAGGTGCTCAGGATCCACCCAGAACTGGTTCAGACCGGGCTCAGGGCCCACATGCACAGAAAGAACAAAGACTTTAGGGGTATAAGTACAGGACCCCTGACAACAGAAAATTAGATCATCCTGGAAATCAAGAAGGAACCTCTGCCAAGGAGAAAGCTGACTCTGAAGAAGGAAGACTGTCCTGCTGTTGCTCTGCTGGACTGACCTGCTGTTGCTTTGCTGCCAAGGAGAGGGGAAGGACTTTGCTGTGAGCTGTGTCCCCTGTCTTGTAAGGAATCTCCAAGGGCCTGAGAAGAGCTGGCTCCCTGTTTCCGAAGTCCCAGGAACAAAAGGACTTCACCCCCAGTCTCCCTGAACTCTGCTGAGAGAGTTCTGTCCTTCGTAGAGTGCTTGATCCAGTTGTGGGGCCTCTAGAAGTTGAACCCGAGCTGGGAAGCTTGAGACTAAGCTGAAAACTTGTGAAGCTGAAAAGTGTCGCATCGCTCGCTTGCTGAGCGCAATCCCGACAGTGCGAGGAGTCCCCGCCGTTACGAAGGTCGAGATCGGCGCAGCGTCTGACATCGCTGCCGAGGCCGGCGCACCCTTCGTCTGCGGGACGCACCAGGCCGGTGCAGGGGAACCGAACATCGCTGCGAGCGTCGTCGCAGAGCCTGTCGCTGGGTGAGATCACCGCATCGCTTGCTTGCGGACCGCATCACGTCGCTGCGAACGTCGTCGCAGAAAACGTCACATCGAGGAGCTGCGAGAGAGAGGGTCACCGCTGGACTGCGCATCGTCGCCCCGGAGATCGTCGCAGCCCCTACGAGATCATCGCATCGTGCCTTTGCGAGAACAAACTTCCCACGGAACCTACGCACCGGAATCTACGCAAGCTGCCTTCCTCCCCTTACAGACCGGATTCGTCGCCGCACGCCCGCTGCTGCAGCGGGGCTGTCGCATCGCCTCCCCAGGGTCTCAGGAGTAACGTGTTGCTTGTTTCCACCGCACCAGCTTCCTGCTTGTGGAACTTTGTTGCATCTAAAAGGTACTGTGAGTCAACGTGACGCAACTGTAAACTTTTCACGCATCTGTGGATTATTTGATCGTAACTTAAAGAACTTTGATTACAACCTGAAGAACTCATTTGAAACCGTAACCTTGCATTGTGTATGTTGGATTTCTGCCGTTTTGGTCTTGTGTAGTTTAGAATAAATATCTTTATTTTCCTAAACTGTTGTAGAATCAGTTTGTGGTGTTTTCACTGTGTTACTGTAAGTGTTGGTACAAATACTTAACGCATTGCCTCTGGTTAGCCTAGACTGCTCCGGCCAAGCTACCTTGAGGGCAAACAGGGGTTATCTAAGAGGGTTATCTCCTCGTCCTGACTAGAAGCAAGGGTCCCTATTTGGACATTGGTACCTACCTCTGCCAACTAGAGACCTCCAGTTCTAACAATCCCCCTAATGCAACACACATCTGTCTATCCCTACGCCACAGTGCATCGCAATGTAAATGCGACGCATCCGTGGTTGCGCAAGGGTTGAATTGCATGTCACATTGGTACTGGTGCTTCCCTGCTATTATTTGTAAATTGCTACTGAGCAGGTTTGTGTATGTACGGCAGCAATACTGTGCCCATGTTTTCAAAAGGGTGGGAGGGATTTGTCATTTCTAATGCAAAGGATTCTGGGCTTGTGGTGCTACATACAGAGTGTGACACTTGAGTCTCTGACTGACTATATTTTTATATACACAGTGAACAAGTTCCTTACTCACAATGATAGTGCAACACTGAGAATATTTTCATGCACTGTTTCTTTTCATTCCATTTACCTGGTACCACGTAGCCAACGTCACTGACAGGCAGCCCATGGACCAAGTGGGGGTGTATTGTGGTAAGGATATCCTCCTCCAGTGGGGTGAGACAGATGTGTGGTCCTGGGTATGCAGCAGGGAGGATCCTGCTTAATTCAATTCTGGAGTACTTCTCCTTCACCCTCTGCCTTTCATTCTGCCACTTTTTTTCTTGATGTGCTGTACTGTGCGCCTCTCCTCCCCCAATGCTGAGACAGCAGTGGCTAATTGCTGCCATAGGGCTGCCTTCTGTGTCCCACTGTTGTAGTAGGGTGGGAGTCCATATAGGCGTTTGCGGTGCCTCACCATGAACTCCACAAGCATTGTGGTCTCGTATGCAGTGAAGTTCCTCTTTCTCTTCATTAGTTCCATTTTTCTCTGGCAGTGTGAGCATTGTGAACACAAACTCTCTGTGGCCAAACCTATTCCTTCAATGTGTGCTGCTTATATGTGTTTTGTGGTGCTGGTCAATTAGTGTTAATTGGCTTCAGCTGGAGTGTGGTGGGGGATGGTAGGCACTTGCAACGTTCATCATGGCAAAATGGAGCTATTGGCTGTGATTGGCTGCAGTGTGTCAGCTGATCCATGGTGGGGGATGGTAGGCACTTGAACAGGTGTTTACCCTTAGCTAACATGATCAACTGCACTAAATTCGGAGGTGTAAATTGCGGGCCGGAATCGCAAAATCCACTGCAGTGCCGTAAATTCCGGCCCAGAAGCAGAATTTCTGCCCCGGGAGCAGACGTAAAGTTAGTAGTCATAAGTCTATTCTGTGAATACCAAAAGTAGTAGGTTCATTCAGTGAATACCGAAAATAGTAAGTTCATTCTGTGAATGCCAAAAGTAGTAAGTGCATTTTGTGAATACCAAAATAGTAGTAAGTTTAGGATTGAGTCTTAAGTTCATTCTGTGAATCGGGTCCTACACCTCTACACTGTACGCCACTTCATTGTACACTACTTCACTGGATTGCCAGACAACCTAGATTTGCCCAGAGCAACAAAATTACATAGGCCAGTGTTGTATATGTATACTTCATTCAATATGACCACTTGGTGTCTGTAGTCCTTTCTTAGTGTCCATGCCTTCTCTACCTCCCATACTACCTAAGAGTGTTCGATCTTGTGTGTGAATATTCCAGCCTTGGCAGTTGATGATCTGGTCAGCTGTGAGGTTTACTGCTCTGCAACTGTAACTGAATAAATCCATCTTAATAACCTGAAGACGTGTCCTGCTACCAACTAACATTATATACAACATTTTGGCGACATCTGAAGCTGACCAGACCAGAGGAGCAGACCAGAAGGAAGACGGAAGATCAGCGCAGCATGAGTAGGACCTCACAACAAAGAACCCACCTAACTGCGGCCTGTAACTATAAGGAAAGCAATCAAAAACCTGCTGACACAAGAAAGCTTGAAGAAATTAGCCGCAAGTTAGAAGGAAAATATTAACTAAACAAGCGGAAGAGATATCAGTCACAACCTAATCCTGTGAAACGCATGAATATAAGGTGAAAGTAACTACATGTGACGGAGAAATCCAGAAAGAAATCGGACTAATACAGCAAGAACCTTGAGTTAAAGAAACTGTAATCCCAAAGAAAATCTCATATATGAAAAGAAACTGTCAACCCCATCTGCTGCCAAAACCTAATGTAACATGAGTAAATGACAGCTGCTGTTGAAGACACACTCCAATCTTACAGGTCAGAAAAGCTATTTCCAATAGTGTTTTGGGCATTTATAACCGGAAATATTTTTAACTTAAAACAAGCGTATGTATAAAGCATCAAAAATATATATATATATATTGGGGTTAATGGTATGTGCATCTGAGGCAAGCTTTCACTGTGTCACAACCT
The DNA here is from genome assembly GCF_964263255.1 of Lissotriton vulgaris. Lineage (NCBI taxonomy): Eukaryota > Metazoa > Chordata > Amphibia > Caudata > Salamandridae > Lissotriton > Lissotriton vulgaris. Next base: position 276,491,763 of record NC_141696.1, read on the forward strand.
TAATTGTGAGGGAAATCATTTTTGAAGCAGCTATGTGCGAGGCTACTCGGCGTTGGTGAGACTAACTGACTGACTAAAAGGGAAGTCATGCGCCTTACTGTCATTGAGTAGAGAGATCCTTTCCCTGCGCTGCCATCCTCTCGTTGATGACGTGTTGGAATGTCCGTCAGTACTAGTGGAGCAGCAGCACGCTCTTTGTTCACGCAGACTGCTCAGCTTCTTTAACCTTTGACTTATGGAAGAATTGAACACGTCATTACGTAACGTAGAGCATCCATTTTGTGACTATGCTTTCTTGGCATTCTTCGTTCTCATGGTTAGGCATGTTGCGGAACAGCTGGAGACTACACGAAGGCAAAGTTCACTTCATAGCTTCACCTAAATTACTTCTTAAAATTACTTTCCACACAGTGCTCTTGGGCTGGCATAGGAGATATGGGTGCTGGGTTCAGAGCTGTTACATGGCTGATGCTTGTTTGATATCACTTGACACTGATTAATAAAGAAGACTTTAAGAACTTACAACCTGGCTACCAGTCTCTTCATGTACAAAGTACAACAGCCAGCAACAGAATATCCAAGCCCCGAGTAGAGCATAAACAGTCGGTGATAATGTTGTGAGAAAATGTGGCCCTGTGAATGATCCAGACATAACAAGATGTAAGGCTAAAACCCAAAGCCTACTTGAGTGCCAGAATCAAAATAAGCAGGACAGAAAACTTTCTAAGGTTGCGCCTGGGGGTAATTGCGATCATCCCCACCTTCCACCATGGGAAAGTAAGGAAGGCACTCCGACTTGTCGTCTATAAGGAAGCGGGAATAAAGACATCACTCATGTTATCTGCAACTGCCCCAACTTAAAAGACTTGAGATGCACTTTGTTATGTCCTTTTTTTAGGTATCATGGCATCTGGTCCTGTAGGCAGGCAGTTAAGCTTTGCTTCAATCCCAGTAACGTCCAGCTTAACTGTCAGCTAACAAACTTTTTTGAGATGGTAACTAAGAGACTTAAAACCCTGTTGTTGTCCGAAACCCGCTAAAATGCTCTTTAAGTGTAACATTAACTTACTATCTTGTTTTAGTTGTACTTGCACTTTAATTACCAAGGGCCAAATGTAGGTAAATTAGATTTACCGATTTTTAACTACCGAATTTTACCGATTCGGTAATTAAAAATTGGTAAATCTAAAGTGTGGATATGTAGGTATATCCAGATGTTGAAATACCGCATCTTTAACAATCGGTATTTACCGATTCTGTAAATACAGAATCGGTAATGCCCATTCATTCCTATGGGCTTCAAAGCCCATAGGAATGAATGGGCATTACCGATTCACACAAGGGTGCAGGGGGTGTCACTTTGACACCCTCTGGCACCCCCAAAACAGGCACGGGTGCCATGTGGCAGGCATACCTGCCCTAAGGGCAGGTCTGCCTGTCACATGGCATAGTATGCATGCACACATGTGCATGCACACCTGAATCGGTATTTTACCATCAAATTGGATTTGATGGTAAAATACTGATTCGTTAAGGCTCCTGGGACTCTGAAGAGTCCCACCTACATCGGAGAATTACCGAATCGGTAAAAATACCGATTCGGTATTTTACAGAATCGGTAAATTTACCGAATTGGTAAACTTACCGAATCTGTACAATTGAGCCCCTACATACCATTTCAGGTATACCGGTCGGTAACGGCCGAAAATACCGATTTTCGGCCGTTACCGACCGACCTACATCGGGCCCCAAGACCCTAACCCTGACAACGGACCTAGTCAAGCTGTGCCATCCGACCGGAGAAGTTGTGGTAGTCATTTTCAGATAGCATTACATTAGTCGTAATGCTGGGACAGTGGCAAAGTGGCAAAGTGTGTCTAGCATTTGCATGAGCATGCCCCATGCAAATCAGGGAACACCACTTTTGGATAGAGTTACATATGTGCCAGCAGCATCTGTATTGCAGAAGCATCCGGCCACTTCTGCAGTACCAAAGTGGCCCTGGGGTGCAGAAAGTGGTCCACATGCCCGTTGTAAGTGTAACCCCGGAACCCTACGCATAAGCAGTCCTAGTTTCCTTTTTACCATTGGGCTATCAACATCTAAATATACTAAGGCCTATAACAGCAGCCACATTAGCTCACTGGAATGCCCAAATTGAAGTGTATGTTTTTAAAGATTTCAGACTGGGAAAGCAACACCACAAATGATTAAGAATGCTCCAAACCAAAATGCACGCTTCTGGGACATTTTCACACTTACTTGCAGAGAGGTGTCATTCCGAGCCTGGTACTTTAGTTTTGCTAGCTCGGCTTTAGGCTGTAAATACACAGTATCATCTCAAAAGAAGGGCAGGTTTAAAAGAAGAAAAGCTTATCTCTAGCATCACTTTTATATACCATGCCCTCGGCTTGAGAAAAAAAAACACTAAAATGCTCTTATGTCAAAGTCACTCTGACACTACTCTTTGTTAACATCTTGTCGAAATGTTCAGGATTTTTGTTATAAGAGATGGAAAAGACTTTTTGTTAGCATGCGTGCTACACCTTTCATTATACAATGTTTCGAAATGTTCATCGATTTGGACTGATGTGTTTACTCCTGCTCTTGGTCGTTGTCTCTTTCACTCTCAACTCTTTTTCATTCCCAAAAAACCACAGTCACCAAAAGGGCGGTTACAATTTTCCTTCAGCGTTAATTGTAATAAATGGGCTCCCTGTTGTCAGGATGCAGGCTCTCGAAAAATGCACAAACACTCCTTCTTCATAAAGTGGTAAAGTGAATTAATGCTCAATTCCGGGCCCGGATGACATGCTGTGCTCAGACATTTGCGTGTTGCGGTAATTGATGCACTGGTGGCTTTTGGGAGTGGTACTAAACAATTACAACTCTTTTATGAATTTAACATCAGAAAAACAGTGTTCAGTGCATAAAAAAATGTCAATTTTCCATCACAGTTATTATTATTATGACGAATGGGGCTGTTTTATAAATTGCACCCTTGAACTGCAGGACTTTATCTTAAAACATGCTTTTTTTGAGTAACAAGTTGTGCTATGGCGATATATAAGAAACCAGCAAGATGCTCAAATACATACCTATGTATATATGTGATAAGTAGTTCTTATTTAGCACAAACCTAGGCGAAAGGCAGTGGAGCAATGTACAGGGACCAAGGCACTGCCTAACTTGTAAAAACAATAAATACAGGGACCAAGCGATAATTATCGCTATTGCTTGGTTAGAGACAAAAACTTACCGCTGAGCTGCGGCGATTTTTACCGCAGCTAAACCTTGGTATTACCAAGGTTTATCACAAATGCGATAAAAATCGGCCGCAATGCATGAATATCGCTGAAAAGTCAGCGATATTCATGCATTACCGAGCTAATGCTCTTAGCCATGTTATCCACCTCCCATTGGATAACATGGCTAAGAACTGCTCAGGGCAGGTGTTAGCTTTTGGAGATATTCGCGCTTAGCGCGAATATCTCCAAAGGTTGGTAATAGGAGATAGCGATGTTAGCGACTGTTTCCAGTCGCTAACATCTTGGCACGCCCACTTTGCATGTCATTAGTGATAAATATCACTGACATGCAAAGTGGGGCCCAAGATGGTCGCTATCTCCTACTAGCTGTCGCTAACTGGTGTTAGCGACAGCTAGGTAATAGGGAGATAATTTTATCTCCGCTTTCTTGGCGATAAAACCCCTTGATAATATGCCCCTCAATTTCTGTCCAGAAGCTTGAGGCCAGTGGCATAGCTAGCCCTTTGGCCGCCCATGATGGTCCCTGTGTTTGCCACCCCACGGCGGCCGCATTGAAGAGTGGGGGGAGTGCTGGTGAGATATGGGGGGTGCTGGCCAGATTCCGCCGATAGCGGTCCCTCGACTGCTGCATTGTAAGGGGGGTGGCGATTGCTGCCCCGAGATGGCAGGTAAGAGCAGGAGGAGTCTGCCTCCCCCAAAACTCATGCAGCCCGGGGTGGACTGCCCCCCCTTGCTACGACACTGGTTGAGGCTGGTGTTATCGAAGGCATAGTGCCAAATACCAAGGCTCTATAGTCTTAATCCCACTTCATGCCACTTTAATTCACAACCAGACTTTCCCTGCCTCTTAATCTCACTCTTGCAGGTTTCTGTTGTTTCTCTGTCGTGTTTTTCCCATCTTTCTCTTCCTCCTTCCCCCTCTTTATTTAGGATTGTACTCTTTTACTCAGAGCCAAAGTCTGATGGGGAAAAATAAGTATTGTGCCGGTGGGCCCCATCTGCAAGCACCTGCTCAAATTAAGGACTGGTCCAAGGCAAAGATAAAGTCAGTTTGTGACAGGAGGGATAGTTGTTTACTAAGAGCAATAATGGACTGTAGCCGTTTGTTGTGAAATGTTCTTTAAAGATATGTGTCTTCAACTCCTTCCTAAATTGAAGAATGTTCGTGTAAGTACTACTAACTCTGTAATATATAGATTTGCACATGTTCGACCTTAGCTGTAAGTGTGATGTCTGTCATCTGTTTTACATCAGGGGATGCAAAAACATTGCCACACTAGAGTAAAAGGCTAGTGGTGATGTCATGGGCAAATGTGCAAGATACATCAACTATTTCAACTAATTACTTGATTCAGACCTCGCCTGAGGTCAACAAATACTGATGCATTAAATAAGTATTGTTAGATTATAAAAATAAAACTTTTAATACGCTTTATAAAATGAATAAATAGTAGATTTGTCTGATCCACTTGTACAACATACACTTAATAAAAATGTTAAGATTGTAGGCTTTTCCTTTAAAATAACTTCAAGAAACTTGTAAAAACATATACAAGTTAAGACAAACATATTCATTAGCGGGAGAAATACACATCATGATTAAATCTTGAGCAAAAATAGCATTATGTCTTAAGCGAATTGGTAATACACATTACTCATCATTTTATACACACACTGTTAAATTAGCAAGTAAAGCCGATCAGTGTTGTTGTTCTTACTATAGTGTTTAACCTCTAGATTTTGCACGACGCTCTCAATGAGTATCAACACTGGGTTATTTCTGTCTCTTTCTACTAGTTCACCTGATGATAGCTGGTCGGTATGTGCGTTTGAATCACAGGCATCTTTGATGTAATTGCTTTAGATACCATGGAAATTAAAACAATATACTATCAAAAGGAATTTAAGTGCATTATGGGCAATGTAGTTATTTCAATACCTAACATAATAAATGGAACTATAAAGAAAAAGTACAAGCTGGAATGACCATTGACTCTTGGACCCAATTTTACTGAATGCTGGCTAGCTCAATGCTTTCGGATGACCTGCAGCGCTGTGTTGCACGAACCATCTTCACAAAGAGTAATGTTGAAGAAGTCCTCAGAACCATATTCACAAAGAGTCTTGCTGAAGAAGTCCTCAGTTGCATTTGAAATTTTATAGTTATGGTAAGTTTTGCACTGCAGCACAAAGGCAAGCCAGTGGATTTTGTGTGACATTGCCATTCAATGTACACTCTGCAGTTCAAATTGTTATGCAAGGACCACCACAAAATGTGCAATTTTGTAGAAATTAGTTGTTAGGTGTCAAATATTATATTTTCCTTTATGCTAACCTGTTTTTATTTGGTGCTGTAATTTTATGCCAATCCAGGTTATGCATCTTTAGTAGATCTGACTTTGTATAACATTAGGGGAGTGTTTGACCTATTCTTTTCAGTTACTCTGCGTTGCATTTATCATCAGAGGTTTGGTGCTATGCATATCAAAGCTATAATGGTTTTGCTCTCACGTCAACATTTTGGTGCAAAACATATGTTGCTCTGAACATTTGATTAACTCTGCTATTTATGCAGCTTGCAAATTTGGTCCAAATGTAATTAAATAGGATTGAAATCAAAAACCACACAATACACATATTAAATTATCTAAGTGATGATGACGCATCTGCTTTGCTATTGACCAAGTTGAATAATATTTACCTAACTTAAATGGTAAAACATAGAGAAATCCAACCTCCATCCAACTTATTTTTATATAACTACCACATTTTATTTTATTGATAAATGCCCAGCCTTCTAAGTTTTAGTTGTGCTATTTAGTTTTTTGTTATGTTATTGTATAGCTTTCTGTAGTTTATTTCAGTTCTGTCAACACATTTTTCAACTATTTAAGAAACCCAGGCCATACTAGAGAATACGGCGCACTCTCGTTGTTAGTGCCGAGTGTACCTTTCAGAAGGTGCACTCGGCGTTAACAAGGAGAGTGAGGTATATTATGTTGAATGTGCTGCCCTGGGGGTAGTGCATTCCAGTGAAATACAGAGTGGCATTGAAGCAGCCACCCCGCGTTTCACTGTGCAGGTGGCAATCTGCCTGCACTTTTAAGGGGGATTAGAGAAGCGCTACCTGCTACTGCCTCAACTGCCAGCTTGTGGGTACTCTAAGTCCCAAGGTGCCCTGCTCCCAAGAGGGGGGAGCCAGCTGCCACCGTTGTGCTAAAAAGCGCCAACAATCACCCCAGCGCGTGGACTCGGTACCTACTACTGCCTCAACTGCCAGCTTGTGGGGACTCTAAGTCCCAGAGTGCCCTACTCCCAAGAGGGAGGAGCCAGCTGCTGCCGTCGTGCTAAAAAGCACAGAGAATCACCGCAGCGCGGGATACACTACCTGCTACTGCCTCAACTGCCAGCTTGTGGGGACTCTAAGTCCAAGGGTGCCTTGCTCCAGGGAGGGAGGAGCCAGCTGCCGCCGTCGCACCGTCCGTCCAAGGGTGTCTTGCTCCTGGGAGGGAGGAGTCAGGTGCCACTGTTGTGCTAAAATGCACAGAGAACCGCCGCAGCGTGGTATCCGCTACCTGCTACTGCCTCACCTGCCAGCTTGTGGGCACTCCAAGTCCCAGGGGCCCTGCTACCAGGAGGGAGGAGCCAGCTGCCACAGTTGTGATAAAAAGCACAGAGAATCACCGCAGCGCAGGACGCACTACCTGCTACTGCCCCAACTGGCAGCTTTTGGGGATGTTAAGTCCCAGGGCGCCCTGCTCCCAGGAGGGAGAAGCCAGCTGCCACTGGCACGCTAAAAAGGTCCAAGAATCACCCCAGCGCGGGGACCCACTACCTGCTACTGCCTCAACTGCAAGCTTGTAGGGACTCCAAGTCCCAGAGTGCCCTACTCCCAGGAGGGAGGAGCCAGCTGCCGCTGGCGCGCTAAAAAGTGCAGAGAATCACCGCAGGGCAAGACGCGCTACCTGCTACTGCCTTAACTGCCAGCTTGTGGGGACTCTAAGTCCAAGGGTGCCTTGCTCCAGGGAGGGAGGAGCCAGATGCCGCCATCGCACTAAAAAGCACAGAGAAACACCGCAGCGCAGTACGCGCTACCCGCTACTGCCTCAACTGCCAGCTTGTGGGGACTCCAAGTCCCAGGGGGCCCTGCTCTCAGGAGGGAGAATTCAGCTGCGGCAGTCATGCTTAAAAGCATTGAGAATCACCGCAGTGCGGGACGCACTACCTGCTACTGCCTCAACTGCCAGCTTGTGGGGACTCTAAGTCCCAGGGGGCCCTGCTCCCAGGAGGGAGGAGCCAACTGCCGCGGTCGCACTAAAAAGGGCTGATAATCATAACAGCGTGGGACGCGCTACCTGCTACTGCCTCAACTGCCAGCTTGTGGGGACTCTAAGTCCCAGGGTGCCCTGCTGCCAAGAGGGAGGAGCCAGCTGCCGCCTTCGGGCTAAAAAGCAACGAAAATCACCGCAGCGCGGGATGCGTGCAGGCCGCGAGGGCAAAGGGTGGGCCCGTCCTTGCCCATCATCACCAAGAAGAGGCAGGGCAGGGCCATCCCTTTTTCATTTTTATCTTTGGACAATCAACGTGGAGCCATTTATAACGGAATAAGGTACTGTGCCAATCCTTGACAATCCCTTGTTTCCTTTTTTTTCTTTTTGACTCTCCCTTGGGAAATTTTCTTGCAGACTAAAAACGTTCTAGAAACTTAATACTTGTAAATCCTTGTTTTCGTTTTGATTACAACAAGATTTTGCCTTTAGGGAATTCGCTACAGGCTGTCTTCTAGAAAGTATTGCCCTTAAGCATCTATTCCAAGCCAAATAATGGGCAAAAGGAAAACCATGGAGAGCATGGGGGGGTAAACGGTCTTACTGGCGGGGCGGGCAAGGGGAAAACGGCAAGAAAAGCTCTCAAGAATGCTACTAACAATTGTGTGAGGGATAGAATTGATACTCTCACCACAGAATGTGAAGGGGTATTAGGAGCTGAGTTGCCAGCCCCCTCTGATTACACTAATCCTTCGCCTGAAAAGAGCCCTATCCCCTTGTGCCCAACCATTGTACCCTCAATGTTTCAGAAACCCCAATGTAGAGATGCCCCAGACCATAGTGAGGCCACTCAACTAGGCCCCAAGTCAGGGCAGTTGGAAGATATTCCTCTCCAGCCCCCTAATTCTCCAGTTCATGAGCCGCAGGCCACCCTGAGCCCTCAATTATTTGCTAAAATAGATTTGCAGCATTGGCTGATGTGCTTGTTTGTTCTGGGGAAGTCACGCCCCAACTTTCAACTGCGTTTCCTAAGGAGAGTTCGATTGTGTTAGCTGAAACCACCTCATTGCCCCAGGTTCTTTTTCAGATTGTTTATTCACTCAGGGTGGAGCTAGGTACAATGAAGCTAATGATTGAGGAGCTTGTGGTCACAGTCAACTTGTTGGCCTCGAAAAATACAACGCACATTCCAGCAGCTTGTCTGCCGCCCGATCCATATCCACATTGGACACTTAAAACTTCCCACAAAAAGGAGAATTAACATGCAATGGTTTTTCTCCCCTTTTTACAGCCTTACTCCAACAGGCCCCACACGGTTTTCATCTCCAGGCAGGTAGGCCCCCTCAAGCTAACTCGCGTAATATTCAGCAAAAGCAACCTTATTCCCAAGTTACTACAAATTGTAAAAGACTTAATAACACATCAGCAACCACACGTTTGGGCACTAAAGATCACTCTCAATTGAGTAAACAATCTAGACCTCTCCCTGTGCAAGCGTGGACAGTCTTCATGGTCAACGTCCCTAAGTTTGTTTCACTTGGTGGATTTGAAAATTGAGACTCTTTGAAAAACAAGTCCATACACTGAATATGCCATGTCAGGGGATGTCGCTCATTGATAAGGGAAGACATAAGTCAAAATAAAATTCGAATTTGGGCGAATTACCGTAGAAAAACAGATTCTTACAGACATACACATATAAACTCACCAATATCAATTCATAACAAGGAAGCAATATAAAAATTATTTATAAAGTAGTTGAAAACACTTTTAATAAAAGTAGATCTGCACAGTTTATTAACATACACTATATTTTGTTAAAAATGGGAAACATATACAAGACGGAACACTATAAAAGAAATAAATCCAACATTCCTACCAAAAAGGAGGTACAGGTAAAGGACTAAATTCCAACAGAAATTCAGAATTTTCCTTAATTTGTTTTTCCAGTATTACTCCTTGTGCATTGACGCGTTTCGGCGGTATATTTAATGATTGACCACCTTCATCAGGACAATTACAATAAATGTTTCCCAATGGTTCTCAATTATTATATATCATTCAATATAAGATCAGGGGTACTCTGCCTCCTTCTCAGTCTCACAAGATATTCGTCCAGCGAACTATCTCTTCAAAGTTAAAATAGTGTTATCCTCCTAATTTGTCTTGATAATGATTAGGGGACAACGACACTTGTATTCTGCGTTGCTTCTGGGCTTCGTAACTAGCAACATGTGCCAATATAAATAAAAGTCTGGAGTGATAAAACCACACACGCGGTATCGTTGTGGTCGTTTACACACACTCTGTCACAGTTTGTATTTAAAAGTCCATTGCTGATAGGCCATCCCAGGATAAGGGAACTATTAGTCACACGTGATTATAGCAGTGTTCACTCCCTGTCGGCGCTCAAACAGAAGCGTCCCGCGTGTTGGCAAACGAAGCTGGAAATGGCCGTTTCCTGGGATTGCCTATCAGCAATGTACTTTTAAATACAAACAAAAATTACTATTCCCACTCCAGAGAGTGCAACAGTAGGGAAAACGTTGGATAGCATAGGGGTAAAAATTACTATTCCCACTCCAAAGGGTGCAACAGTAGGGAAAGCATTGTATAGCGTAGGGGTAAATATTACTACTCCCACTCCAAAGGGTGCAACAGTAGGGAAAGAGTTGGATAGCGTATGGGTAAAAATTACTATTCCCACTCCAGTGAGTGCACCAGTAGGGAAAGCGTTGGATAGCGTAGGAGAAAAATTACTATTCCCACTCCAGATAGTGCAACAGTAAGGAAAACGTTGGATAGCGTAGGGGTAAAAATTACTATTCCCACTCCAAAGGGTGCAACAGTAGGGAAAGCGCTGGATAGCGTAGGGGTAAAAATTACTATTCCCACTCCAAAGGGTGCAACAGTAGGGGAAGCGTTGGATAGCGTAGGGGGTAAAAATGACTATTCCCACTCCAGTGAGTACAATAGTAAGGAAAGCGCTGGAACACAAAACAATAAAAAAAATAACTATCACAATTTTTTAAAAATGTTATTTCCAATATAAACATAATTAATATATGCATTTAAATATATTATTATTAACAAAGATAATACAAATTAAATATTTACACATTATTTAAAACTATAACATCCACCACACACACCTAAAATTAATTACACAATTACATTTAATATTTACTAATTAATTAATGAAAATTAATTTTTTTATCAATTAATTAATTATTTTCCAGCTTTCACACCATATACACTTAAAAACACCACAACATACACCTACATTTAATAACACATTTACAATTAATAATTACTAATTAATTAATGGTAATTAATTAACAAATTATTTATTAATTAATCAATAATAAATTAATTTATTACCACCCTTCACACCATTTACACGTATAAACTCCCCAACACACACCTAAAATTAATTAAACAATTAACATTATTAATTATTAATTGACTAATTGAAATTAATTAACAACTAATTATTACACTATTATTAATTAATGAACACATTAATTAATCAATTAATTTTATATAATTAAATTACTTCCCACCCTATTCCCCTATAAACCCACAACCCGCTATGGAAGTAATAACACAAAATTAAACATAATAAACATTAATAACTAATACAATTCCAAAACATATAATAAAATAACAAACAATTCTCATTTAATACACTAAAATACATACCATTATTAATTAATCGATATTTTTGTAAACTATATTTTTGTAAACGATATTTATTACAACTATATTATTGTTATCAATATCACTTACCTGTCAGTCGATATTCTGGTCAAACTATATTTTTGTTGTCGATATTTGTTCAACTCGATATTTCTGCGGAGATATTAATGTCAGGCGATATTTCTACGTCAATATTACTACTCTGCACCGGTCAATAATACTTCTAAGACCAAACTTATGGAGTTTAACCCCTATAGACCATTTAGATATAATCTCACCTTAGATGGAACCCACCTGGAGAGAGTCGGTACTTTTGATTACTTAGGTATTCGACTCTCTGAAAAAATGCATTGGAGATACCACATTGAAAAAATGCTTTTGAATCATAAATGTTCAGTTAGGGCACCAGGTAGAGAATATTGCTCTTCGCAGAGCAGACCAGTGGCCCCAGCTCTCACGTTTTATGCTGCAAAGGCAGTTAGTTCGGCCCTTTACAGAGGTGACCTATGGGGTTTCCACAATGTAGAAGAAATCAGCAGATTTGAAGATAAGTTTTTGAGAGACTTAGTGATGCTCCCTCGTAATGTACCACTGAAACCCCTGATGAGTGATATGGGTAGACGCTCATTCAGAGACATAGCCAGGCTACGGCCACTGCTCTCCGGGGCCCGCCTATGCCGAACTGCTGAACTTTCCAACTATGCCGCTAAGCTCACAGAGGTAATGAACCTAGATGGTAATCAAAGAGTCAGCTGGATAAATAATGCCAAGAAATCACTTCTCGCCCTTTGCCTCAAGAAATCGTGGGAAAGCCAAAATTCCCCCATTAAAGACTCCTCCATAGAGGGTCTCAAGTCTCCCATAGAAACCCATCCCTACATTCTGGCTACAAACTAAACCGAGATAAGTCTGAGGTTAAACCGCTAAACATACTCTGCACAAGAGGCATGTTGGGTAACTCGGCCTGTACTGGCAACCAGGCTTCATTAAATACCTCGGGGTCCAATTTGGTAGCACTCTTGCTGAAACCCTTCAAGGGAACGAAAAAACAACCTTGGATAAAATTAAAACGCAACTGGATTGGTGGTCCCACCCACTTCATTACCCGGTGAGAAAGAATCGAGACCATCAAAATGATGATCTCCCCTCTGGTCAATTATCTAATCACCATGCTGCCCCTCACGCTATCCCCGGAATTTCATCACAAATTAGACGCCGCACTCACAAATTTTCTTTGGAAAGGGAAAAACTCATGAATTAGTTTAAAGAAATTTCACCTAGAATAGTCTGCAGGAGTCAACCTGGCGGACTTCAAAAGATACCAAACTGCATTTGTTGCCAAACAGGGCTCCTACTGGTTATCACCACCAGAAGGGTACTCCCCCGTGTGGCTTGATATAGAGAAGGCTCTCCTTGGGAATGTCGCCCCAGCATCTGCCCTGTTGATGAAACTAAATTCAATCACCTGCTCGAGACCTATTTTTCGAAATACAAGAATGGCACTTCTTAAAATAGAGAAACTACTTTCTGCCTCCATCCGACGTTCACGCTGGGAATCAATATGGCATAACCCCCCCATGATCTACAAGGGCAAACCATTGTATAATCACCTCTGGGTAGAAAAAGGCATTTTTTCCCACACCAATTATATGAAGGGACATACCCCCTCTCGTTTAAAGATCTTCAATCCAAATATAATCTTAACTCATTTGAGTTCTATAACTTCCTACACATAAAAACGGCGATCACAAGGCGAATATCTCTGCTAACCCTCCCTCCCTTCCGGCCTACCTCGCCAGATTAAACAGGCTAGGCCACCAGGTGTCATAGATCTAAATATTCCTACGCCCACAGCAGTCCAATCTCACTGTTCATGTCAACAGTTTTGGACATCACGCTCCTCCTTCCCTATCTCAGACATGGAATGGGCCAAAGCCTGGGATTCCTGCATGCGTCACAAAATCAGCCCCAAGCTATCCCAAACTAAATTCTGGCTTCTTCATAAAGCCTTTTGGACGCCGGCACGTCTTTTCACCCACAACATCAGGTCTGACGCTTTCTGCTGGAACTGGAACTGTGCAAAGGGTGACCTTGACCATCTTGTCCTCCAATGTGAATGTGTTGCCCCCTTCTGGGATAAAGTATTTGAATTTACTGATAAAATCTTTTCTTTCTCCCCACCCAGGGAACTACCATACCTAGTCTTTGGGTTCCTCAAAGCCAAGTCCCTCAACGACAATGACAGGGCCTTACTTGACCTTCTACTCACAGCTGCTGTAAAGGTGGTCCTCAATAATTCCAAGGATACCAGGAAGGCTAATTATGCCTGCTGGTTAAACTGGGTACTTAATCTCCGTGGCGCCGACAATACAGCTCTTATGCAATCCCCTTGGCGCCCCCCGCATAGGCGTTTGTGGATCGCCCTTGACAACTACTTTAGTGCCCACAAGCCCCCATGAACCAATCCCTCGCTCCCTTGACCAACTATTTGCCACCTTGACCCCACATTCCTACATTTCTTCCTTGGCTGGATTCGCCGATCTGCATAACTGAGCACAATGCAGCTCCCTTTCTTTCATGACAACAATCTGTGGACCAATCGTGGGATAATACGGCTGACTCTGCCACTCTATGTGCTGTCTTATGTATGTTCTTTTTTCCTTTATTTTAGTATCTTGCGTTGTTTCAATTAGGGGTATGTCTACCTACTTGTACTTATCATCTTCCGGTTCATCGCTCATCCAATTCTTGCACTTCAAATGTATATCTTTGAACCAATTGTTAGCTACTGTATGTCCCACATTTGTACGACTGTCATCATTCATTTTTGTTGTTGTTTCTTTTATGTCTGAAACTACCAATAAAAACTTTTGAAATAAAAAAACACTCTATTGGGCCAGGGTTAACATGCAGGAGCTCAGCAATTCCAAGGCAGGAAGGCTTAGAACCATATCTAGATTTTATTCAGACACCATGAGATAGGGCGCTTTACATACAGCTTAGGGTAGGCTCACTTTTGATACGCGAATTAACTGCAAAGTGAAGCCCCCCCCCCTACCAAACAATTGCGGGCTGTCCCTGTTGTGAGGCACCGGCTGAAAGTGTGGCCAATCTCATGTTTGGTTGACCAGCATACAAAATGGCAAGATCGAGATGGCTAAAACCCATCTGCAGACAACAGGGTATTTCTGACCATTGTGCTGCTTTGCGTATTCTGAAGTCCGATCCAAGAACTCTCTTTGCTTGTGGCGTGGCTAAGTATTTAGGCTGCATCTGGATAGTAAGGTACCAATTTCTACACAGGGCCGTCTAATGAAATACGATGGTTTTATTCTATCTTTTATTCGAGCTCAATTTGCTTACCCAAATTATAATACACTATGACTTCAAATAACCGTTTTAAATGTAAATGTTCTATTTTTGTATTTAAGGTAGGAACTAAGTCAATTTTATCTATAAACTGAGGATTTGTTTGATATAGTTTGTTATTGTTACTGATTTGGCAATATGACAACTTATTGTTTTCTGAAGGATCTGCATATTTTGATTATTATCGCTTTAAAGATAACTCATATTTTTATTGATGGACCATCAGATGGCTTTTATGCTATTTGAAATGAAATGAGATCCCCTTGCAGGCAGGTTCAGTGAGAGAATGCATATGCCTCGAAAGTGGATGTTTAGGGGCCCTTCCTTTCTCCCCTATAGAGGGCTGCCTTCAGGTGGCACAGTCAGTTAACCTTCCTGACCACTGCTTTGTCTCTGCCCCTGAATCTATAATACGACACGGGTGCAGAAGCAAAGTTATTCCCTCTTTTGCATGGTGCTGTGCCCCATGCAAAATGAGGGACCTCCCCCCCTCCAGTGATTGTGCTGGCACCAATGGCGGTGCATCACTTAGGGGAGCTGGGGCATTGCCCCACAAGCCGCCCGCAGCTCCCGAGATTAAGATAATGTATGTCAGTCACTTTGAGTCAGCATGAAGCCAGACCGCCCAGACTCTGAAGGGGGTAGGCGGTCTGGCATCATGCTGACACACTGTGACTGACATGCATCGTAGGGCCGGCAGGTGGGGAGGGCGTGGAGCGCACAGGAGGCAGCAGCACAAGTGCTCATGCTGGGCTCAGGTCAGAGAATTTTTCTGACCAGCCCACTCATGCGCACTAGTATTGCGTCTGGCTGGCGGCTGCGCATTTAGGAAAGCGAGGGTTGAGCAACGCTGCAACCCTCACTCTCCTAATTAGAAGACGGGCGGTGAGTCACTCTGCTCTGAGTCCATCCTGGCGCTGAAGCAGCACCAGTATTGGCTCAGAGGGGTTGTCACTCCAGTCAGTCACGTGGACGTTAAAGGTGCCAACGCAGTGGGAGTTGGACTCCGGACGAGCAACAGAGGTGGTGCGGATTCGGTAAGTTGTTTGCTTTATTTTAGTCTTCCCCGCGCGCCCCCCCCCCCAAAGCTAGTATTGCAAGCGCCGCGACTGGATGTTACATGCTGTCAGAGTTTGTTAGCTGACTTTTCTGTGTAAGTTGTTGCTTAGAAACTTTCCGATGTCGTTAGTGCTGCTTTAAAAGATATTAGATGCCGTTATTCGATGTGACATGTTGTTCGTAGATGGTGTCTCGGGTGTTGACCCCAACATAGAGGAGTTTGTGATATAATCACTCCTAATTCTACACACATGCAGGCAGGGCCGTCCATGCAGAGCAGATGGGATTTGTTGCATGTCCGTTTATTTTCCTACTGGTTTTTCTGCCTCTCTTGACACATGTTGTTCTCTGTTCTTCTCTTAAGAAAACAGGCGGCTGCTGTACATTTCAGGAACGGGCTTTGCTTTCGGTTGGTTTCTGTCAGGTTTGGTTGGGCCGTTGCGTTGCATGGACTCTGTACTGGGGCTGGGTTCTTGTACAGTCTGTGTTGATGCTCGGTTTCTGGCCCAGTCTATAGTAGGTTTAGCTGGCAGGTCAGCGCCACGGCTTTAATTTCACAGTAAACAGACGTCTCCTTCAATGTTTGTCCTCTGCGCACGAGACACACTAAGGCCCTTCTTCCTCACGTAGGTAGTGCCCACCCCACACCACACACAGAGATCCAGGCGCTGGTCCGTTGGGTGTGTCGTGTTTGTAGGCTGTGTGCATCACAAAGAACACAGGACGTCAGATGAGGTTGATCACCTTCTTTTATTTGTTATCTGGTCAGCGTGTCCTGTACACGTCCGTCCTCTTCCCTGTCCATTGGTCGTCTGTCTAGAGAGAGAGAGAGAGAGATGTAATGTCTCTACATATCTTCAATTAGTCTCTTTGGTTTCCTGCATGCTCTGCTTGGTCTTGTCTCTCTGTTTTCCACGTTTGGTGATGCTGTTGCTGGTTCTCCCTCTTCTCCCTTGAGCTCCTTGAAATGGAAACTGTTTCTTGTTATCCACTGATGGTCAGATGCTGCCGTCACCATTGATCCTTTTATGTTGGTCACTACTAGCGGATGTTTTGCGAATGGACTGTCCGACTTTCTTTGTTGCCTCTGTCTCACCACCACCAGATCTCCTTCATTTAGTTGATGTTCTGAGGCGTTTCGTTTTTTGTCAGCATATTCTTTCATTTTCCTCTTGGCATTGCGATCTCTTTCCAGTATGTCACCTCGATCCGTGCTCGCCTTGGCCTCTAGTTGAGGCAGTCTTGTTTTGCTTGATCGTCCCAGCACTAGTTCCGCTGGGCATCGACCGGTGGAATTGTGAGGGGTGTTCCTGTAGTCTCTTAGCACTTGACATAGTGCTTGTCCTATTGATATTTGTGTCAGCTTTGCGCGTTGGATGGCTTTCTTTATAGTTCCCATGAATCTTTCTGCCATTCCGTTAGCTTGTGGCCATAGCGATGTTATCTTCCGATGCTTAATCCCTAGATAGTCCATGAATCGACGGAACTCTTCTCCAGAAAATGGAGGGCCATTGTCTGTTTTTAATGTTTGGGGGGAGCCCCATGCCACGAAGATGTCATCTAGCGCTGGTAGTGTGGCATTTGCTGATGTCGACGATACTTCTCTCACAATTGGAAATCTTGAAAACTTGTCAATCACCACTAACAGGTATTTTCCCGTCTCTAGTGGCCCGTAGAAATCTGCCGCCAGCTCAGTCCAGACTGCCAGTGGTAGTTCTGACATTTGCAGTGGTGCTGGCTTGGACGGTGGTCCCGTTACTTGACAGACAAGACAGTGTGCTATTTCTTCTTCAACCATGTTGTCCAGTCCCGGGAACCACACTTTCTCTCTCAACATCTTTTTTGTCGCTACAATGCCTCGGTGTGATTCGTGAGCTAGTTCAATTGTTCTTTTTCTTAGTCGGTATGGTATCACAATCCTTGATCCTCTCATCATAATTCCGTTCTCAGTTTCAGACAGTTCTTCACTGATCTTTTTGAACGCCAGCAATTCTTCTTTAATGACCCCTTCTTCTGTGGGGGTGTTACTGTTAACGTGTCTCCATCTCTGTTGGCGCACTACGTTTCCTATTGCCTGCTTTGTCGGGTCTCTTTTGGTTTCTCGCTCTAGTTCCGCAGACGTTATTGACGCCGGAGTGTTCTGTTTTAGAATGAAGTTTAGGTACTCTTCTGCCATGGTGGTACCATTTCTCGATGGGGAAGTGGGTGCCGTGACATATAATCCGCTGGGTTGTGGTCTTTTCTAGGCTTATGGACAATCTTGAAATTGTAGTCCATTAGTCTGATCCCCCATCGTTCAATTCTTGGTGGTATTTTTGCGTTTGGATTTCCATAGATGGTGACTAGTGCATGGTGGTCCGTTACGATCATGAATGGCTTCCCATAGATGAACATGTGATAGTGCTTACATGCCCATACTACCGCCAGACTCTCTTTCTCAGGTTGAGAATATGCTCTCTCGATGTCCGATAGGCTCTTTCTTCCATAGGCTACAATCCGTTGTGGTGAGTCTTTCCCATGTCTGTGTTGTGCCAGTATTGCGCCAAGACCTACTGGGCTGGCGTCTACTGTCAGTTCTGTGCACAAGTTCGGGTCAAAGTATGCCAGGTGATCTACTGCTGTTACTGACGCTCTTATTTCTTCAAATGCTTTGCTACATTCAGTGGTCCATTCGAATGTTTGGCCCTGCTTTGTTAGTTCTTTCAGTGGGGTGCTTACAGTCGCAAAGTCCTTGATATATCGCGCACAGTAGCTAGCAAGGCCAAGGAATGACCGTACTTCTGCTACATCTTTTGGTTCTTTTGCCTTTTCGAAGGTGTCCACCTTACTGCGATCTGGCCTCATTCCTTTTTCCGAGAAGATGTGCCCGAAGAACACCAGTTCTTTTCTTCCTAGTTCACATTTCTTTGAATTTACCGTTAGGCCCACCTCCTCGAGCTGCGAGCACACTTTCCTCAGTGCTTTGTCGTGTTCTTCATCCGATTTGCCGAATACTAAGATATTGTCACTGTAGTTCAGACTGTTTTCTATTGGTCTAATGATCTGTCTAATCGTTTCCTGGAAGATCTCAGCTGCTGACGATATTCCAAAGCTTAACCTCTTGTAGCGGAACAGACCTAGGTGTGTTGAGAAGGTTGTTATGTATCGTGATTGTTGGTCCAGTTCCAGTTGGTGATTCCCCTTGCACAGGTCTAGCTTGGAAAAAAATTTCATTCCCGTCAGACAGCTAATCATGTCATCTAGGTGTGGTCCCGGATGTCGTTCTCGTTCGATGGCTGTGTTTGGGATTCTCATGTCGACACATATTCTTATTTGGGTAGTGTCTTTTTTTGGTACTGCAACTATTGGGGACACCCATGGCGTGGGCCCCTCAGCTGGTTCGATGATGTCCTGTTTTAACAGAGCTTTTATTTCTTCTTCCACCTGAGGTTGTAGGTGTATGGATACCCTCCGATGGTGCTGGGCGACAGGTCTGACTGATTCGTTGATATGCGTTGTGATCTGTCGTCCTTTCAGCTTTCCCAGTCCTTCCATCAGATTAGGGTACTCTTGTAGGATGTTTCTTCTGTCCGAGATGTGATATGTCATCTGCAACAGGCCCATGACCTTCGCTGTGACGTTGCTGAGTAAGCATGGTGCGGGGATGTCTCCTCGTAGCACATGAATTTCTTCAGTGATGGTCTTGCCCTTGTGCGTCATGGTGTCTGTGAATTTTCCCATGTTCGTTACTGGATTTTGTGCACCCCAGGTGAATACTCGTATACTTGATGGTTGCAGGGGTGGTTTCCTCTTCATTTTTTCATATTCTGTGGCGCACATGATGTTGCACGTGGCCCCACTGTCTAGCACGAATTCTGTTTGGTGTGGTCCGACATCTATGGTCACCCAGTCAGTCTTCTTTATGGACTGCTTATCCACTAGTCTGATGTGTTCTTCTTCATGCCCGTCATCTGTGGACATGAGGTATAGGCTTTCCACTCTTTTGGTTGTTTCTTCTTCTTCATCTCCTGATTCTAGTGATGAGCTTCTGGTGGCCGCTTCCATATGTCGCACATGTCTGTTTGTTGTTGTTCTCGGTCTCCCTGGCCTTCCTCGTTCGCTCTTGAAGTTTGCTCCTTGGCACATGGTGGCGAAATGGTTGCTCCTATTGCACTTTCGGCATGTTTGACCAAATGCTGGGCATGCTCCTCGATGTGGAAATTCTAGCCCGCATCTGTAGCACTGAGATCCTTGTTTTCTTGGCGCCTGTTCCTTCGACCCTTTCTTCCAATTTTCAGTTCTGTTCGTGTCTGCCATTCTGTGAATTTGCTCCTCTCTTCGGTCCATCTGTCTTGCCTGCGCCATTGCTCTTGCTTCGGCTCTCGCCAGATCTAAAATTCTTTCTAAAGTAGTTGGTTCCTTTAGTATTCTCGTGCGAAAGTCTGTGTCACGACAGCCTTCTATTAATCTTAGGCGGATGGCTTGCTCATTGTCATATTTTTCTAATTCGCAGTGCGCTACTAGTTTCCTTAGCTGTGTCGCAAAGTCGTCCATTGATTTCTCTGGCTGCTGAAAAGCTATGTTGAAACTATATCTTTCAAAGTCAATGTTTCTTTGAGGGTCGAATTTGTTTGTTAGGCATTTTATTAGTCCTTCATATGTGCTTATCTCGCTCTTTGGGAGTGTTATTAGAAGGTCATCCACGTCATCTCCCACCAGGTTTAGGAATAGTCCTAATCTCTTTTCCTTTAATACGTCGGTTGCCTCCATGTATCGCTCAAACTTCACAATCCACTTTTCCCATCTTATTCCCACTTGTGGCTCTGATACACTGAACGGCATTGGTCTTCGATATTGTGCGCTTTGCTTTGTTTCTGGCATTTTGTTTGTTGTCTCTGTATTTCTTTTGTCTCAGTTGTTTGTAATGTTCTTGTTGTTCTCTCTTCTTATTTTGTTCTTTATTATTTGTTATTTCTTGTTGTGGGGATCTTTTTCTGTCTTTGTCCCTTTTATTTCCTTGTTTCTCTTGATTTTCTCTTCTTATTTCATTCTTTATTGTGTGTCGTTTCTTGTTGTGGGGATCTTTCTCTGTTTGTGTCCCTTTATTTTCTTATTTCTCTTTGTGTTGCTGTTTTTTTCATTTTGCCTGCTCTTAAAATGGCTGTCCTGTGGCTGCTATTGCTGTTTTCCTTTTCGTCCCACTTAAGATGGCCGCCTTTGGTCTCGCGCGACTTCGCGATCGAAGTCTCGCTCCTCCTGACTCTAAGATGGCCACGCGTTGACCTGTCGTTCTTATTGGCTGTATTGCCTGTCCTTAAAATGGCCGCCGAGGTTTCTCCCTTCTCGCAAGACTTCGCTCTTCAAGTTTCGAGCGAGAGAGCTTCGCGCTTCTTACCCTGCACTAGCGCTGCTTCCCGGTGCTCCTTACCGCGCTGTGTCGTTTCCTTAGGTGGACGCTGATCAGGGTGGGCTCCCGTGTAGCTCCTTGCGTCTCCTTGCTGTCGGCGATCTCTTCCCTCACACGATGTAATCCTCATGCGTGTGGCGTCGTCACCGTCCTTCGTCGCCAGTAGTCGTGTTTGTAGGCTGTGTGCATCACAAAGAACACAGGACGTCAGATGAGGTTGGTCACCTTCTTTTATTTGTTATCTGGTCAGCGTGTCCTGTACACGTCCGTCCTCTTCCCTGTCCGTTGGTCGTCTGTCCACTACCTGTCCTACAGGATGTGGTGTCCAGTGACCTGGTCACTGCCCTATGACCCACAGGGTCCTAGTGCCCTACGTCCTGTCGCCCTATGGTCGTGGATGCTACAGGGTGGTGGTGTGAGAACAGTACCTCGCTGCGGTGAATGGTGGAGGCTTGTAGAAAAATGCATTAATTGCTTGGTATAGGATCACACCTTGGGTCAGTGGCATTTTGGTCTCCTGCAGTCTTGCCTTGGTGCACGGACCACCTGCAGTGCACACTCCCTCCCACACAACCTAGAGGGCCTATAATGTTTGTGTGTGCTTGGCCTGTACTGTCAAGTGGTGAGGGTGGGGGCGGTTGCTGTGCAGTAGGCCAGTACTCGCAGGTTTATTAGTAACTACAGAGGAAGGGTTTGTGGCTGGGCCCCAGTCCTGTACTACAGTCTAGCACTTCTGTGTATGCCTAGTCTGCTGTGTGTGCCTGTATCTCTCATTGACCCGCGCCTGCGTCCCTCACTGCCCCAAGCATGGTGCTCGCAATTCTCCATGATTGTGTAGTCTGCTGTGTTCTTGTGTCCGGCACTGTCCTCTGCCTGTCCCTCAGCATGCCATGTGCGTCTTGCTTTGCTCCATGCTGAATTAAGCACTTGTTGAATGCGGGCAAAAGGCTGCATGTGGTGCTTCCATAGAAGAACTATAAAGAGAGACACTGGAGAAATGTGCATTTCAAATGTTTTTAGTGGACAATGGAATTGGCTTCATAGCACTGTGATGGGAAGCGCCGGGATAGCAATTGTTCCGATAGACAACCTTTTTCTTGTCATCATTAAACTGTGCTAAAACTGATAGTTTATTACACCAGGGTTTCGTTTTCTGTATTATAATGAATAACACAAAACAACAGACTTGTCTAAGCACACGTTTGTTCTGTTGTACAGTTCGTCCCACAAGTCCAGGCATCGGCTGTTTCTTCCAGTTAAGAATATGATGTTTACTATGGTGGATTATGCATTGTGGAATAGGGTAGTTCGTCATCTTTCATCTTTTCCATCTGTTTTTCCCCAACATCTCCTGCTTTCGACCCGTTTGTTGCCTTAAACATTTTCTACTTGCTACTACTTTTTACGTCCTCAGAGTGGTTGGTATAATGATCGATCATACAAGGGTTTACGATTAGGATAGTTTGTTTTGCTGGCGTCTGAGTTTGGCTGAGACAGATGTATTATCTGAATTAACCCGTAACCTTCTCAGAGATTTTGTGGCTACATTGTCCGTTCAGACTCTGATTAGATTCGCCATCTCTGTATTCAACCATATGCACTTTATTATAATGATACAGAATTACTGCAGCGAGTACTCTAGACGAGAGTGCAATAATTAAATTATGACTGCATTGCAAAGGAAAGTCGTAAAAAAGAGCAGTACACCGCGCAATGGTCTACATTGTGCGTAAAAGTGATATAATGGCAATGGTTAATATATAGCACGTGTGTCTAGTGCACTTTGTATCTTCTATTTTACCTGCAATAACATGTGATCGTCAGTAGAAGATATAAATTCAATGAGCTGCTGACATGAGAGAAAATAAATGTACATAAACTGTACAATAGCTGGCAGTAATATCTATGCTCCATCGAGCTGTGTAGTTTATAGTTGGCAGCATAACTTATATTGCAGATTTTAAAAACGTATTAAGAAATCATTCATGATGTGCTTTGTTGCTCAATAAGATCAGCTGTAATGTATGCATTCTGACGTGCCACATTGATTTCCCCTTATGTATGGCTATAATAATTGTGTCACTTGACATAGACCAAAGCGTGCCTTTCAGAAACCGATGCAGACTTGGCTACAATAATGACAATGCACTTTTGCATTAATTGATTTCAATATTGTAGGGTATGTGTTTTATTTCGATGCCTAACAATGGCGGAATTGTCAAACTATTTTTTCATTTTCAAATCTCCCAAAAATGTTGCTTCTTTCTAAAAGCAACATGGCATGTAGCGGTCTGTTAGTCTGCATGGATATCACAAACGGGTGTTTCTACAAGACAGCGCCAAAATGTGCTTTATGGTAACTTAGGAGCACAGCGGCGGTGCTCACCGGTGTGAAAAGGGTAGCTGTTACACTTCGAGAAATGGTGCATTTTGGTTTAAAACTGATTTTTGCTGGACACAGGTTGTCTTTGATGGTAATGTCTTTGGTTGAGATGTGGGCACAGGGTACCAGTGTCCTGGGCTCTTTGCCTATTAAACGTGTATCTTTACTGACTTCAGCTTCGCTATGTAACTTCTTAACCCAGCCGGGACACACATTACAAAAGGAACGTGCTGCACAAGGGGCCTTGGAGGGCATGAGAGTTGTCCTTGAGGTTTGGGTAGTCTGTCTCTCTGGCTGCTCGTTCAGTGCCTCGAGGTGCACGAGTATGGTGGAAACATATCCGATTTAGACGAAGAGACTCACACCATTTAATATGGTGAGGAAATAAGGGTATGTCCTGTGCACTTTCTGTATTAGAGTCAGCCTCCCTCGTTTTATTGTGCAGTGCTTGGTGATTAGCGGTGCAATTTGAATAGTGTGTATGTAGCGAAATTCAAACATTTCTTGTGCTGAGAAACAGTATTTTGGGTCACAGTATTAGATTGTTGCAGTAATCTAGTTTACTATTAGCAAGCAGTGTCTTAATCAGAACATTAGCAGTGTGGACAGGTAATGCGCTTGGGGTAATTTCTTCTGTTAAGTAGCTGTATCAACTCATGGTAGCTGTGAATGCTCTGAAGAACTGTAGTCACAAACTGGGATTAAATAGGGTCCTTAAGTTACAGGCAGAGGAGGAATAAAGAAGAGCATTGTTGGGATCACCATCATGTAAAGGGTAAAAAAAAAGACAGGTCCAGGACAGAACCATGGGGCTCACTAACAGGTAGGAGGGCGGGTGGAAAGTCGAAGAGCAGCAGAAGGCCAAGAAAGATCAATCGGTGAGATAGGAGATCCACTCTTTGGCTTTACCATCAAACAAGGTGCGATCTGCAAGTAAGGTTGGGTGGCCAGCCTATCAGTGTCTAAGATGGGCTGAGATGAGGCACTTGTAGATACGCCTGTGAGGGCAGTTTAGGCCCAGCACGAATTGCTTTATTAACCTTTCTGCTTCCTCAAATTTGCTTAAAAATGCACCATTTGTCCACTCTTTTTTCAAAATTTTCTTGAGGGAGAATCCCCCCAAAACCCCCGTAGGTTGTTTGAGCTCCTACGCTACGCTCGCTGGCCACAGTGCAGTACGACAATGTTACGGCACACCACTTTCAAATGTCACCAGCCGCCACTGGCTGGCACTATATGTGCGGCAGAGCTATCTGTAATATAGAAAGGGCCACACAAGTGTCTGCGGCTCTTTCTGTAATACCAAAGTGTCACGGTGACGCACATGCCTAAAGCGCCCCTGGGGCACTTTGTATTAATACGGCCCTAGTACGTCCAAAGCTGTGGCAGTGACCTATCTTAAATTAGGATTTCCAGTGCTCACTGTGATATGGCCTCATCTATGCAAGTCTGTCAAACATGCACCTAGTTCTATCTTTCCCAACTCAGCAAACAAAAAGAGCTAATATATCAGACAACAGCAGTAGTTGGACAAGCACACTCCTAGCACAGTAGCACATTTGCCTCTATCGCCACAACCAAATCAATTCCCTGCATTTTTCGAATATGTTACAGCCTTGATCCAGCGGATTGTCCATTTTGTTTATTGTGTTGCCTCCAAATCTCTGTAAGACATATTACCTGATAACATAAGACTTATTGTAAACCTCGATACTCACAGTTCCTTACCAACATATTTAATAGAGAAACATTACATAGTTTACATTTATTTACCACTTTAATAATAGAAACTATAGGAGCTGCTGGTTGTGTGCTGGCTCTTGGGGTTTCATTTAAATGAATGCACTTTTATGTTCTAATGTATTGAATAAATAAATACCTATCGAAATAGTTTAAGAATAGTCTGTGAGAATCTCGCTAGCATCCAGAAAGAATGGCAAAGGGCAGCGTCTCGAGGGAAGTGACTCAAACATTGTGCTGCAAACAACATGCCGCAGAGTTGTCCTCTTTGTAATGTTTTCTCTGCGGATTCCCGGTAGCTGAAACTGCTGCTCAAGTGCTGATAAACGTATTGACTGTGAGAGTAGATTACATACATTTGCCCTATCAGAGTACAGTTCACGCTTTCACGTGATTGGCAGGTGTACTGTAAACATTGTGCTGTTAGACCACGAATTCAGTACAAAGGTTTTGTTTGTTGCGGTCGATTGGTGAAAATGTTGAGGCAAAATTGTGCTGCACGGGCCATTTATTTATCAGTTCCACATTCTATTGGTATCTTCCTGCAGTACCCTTAACCTTGGTCAATGCTATTTAATGGTAGGAATGGCTGGGGAATCTCAGATACCATAAATCTGAGGAGAAGTTGTTCTAGGTTAAAGGTCGTCTCTTAATTAAGCTTGCTCAACTTCTAATTACGTTTGGGCCACCTCTCAGAGCCACCTCCTCTGAGGCAATTGGAATAAGGTTGGTTCGCAGGTGCAGTGATTGCAGTGATAGGTGCCCCCTTCTGCGTTGCCTTCCACTCCGTTGCAGATCACTGCTGACGCAGTTCCTTTAATCTCCTTGGCAGTTTAACCGACCTTATCTTCAGTTCTCCAATTAAAAATTCCTAATCTGCACAGCACGTGGCATCAAACGCACCGGTCCGTTTTCTGTCTTCCAGAGTTCCAACGAGGAGTGCAATGCAAGAGTTTAAACCAAGCAACACATTTGAACATAACTCTTGTCAAACCTTTTACTGCAAAACAGAACTTATAATATAAGAGCTATAAAAAAATAAAGTTTATCTAGCCCACTAGCACTGCACTAGCGCAGAACATGTCTTAGATAAAAAGTGTACACATACAAACGTATAAAATATATGATGGAACCAATGATTGGAAATTGAGCTGCTGTCGTGCCTTTTAAAAAATTGCATCTTCAGGAACAGCACAGGTTGTTATTGTTGTCATCCACAGCTTCACAATGCGCCATCTGCTTGTGTATGTGCGTGTTAAAAACACCATATGGGTGATGATGAGTCACGTCACCAATTATCCAATGTATTTCTTGTTGTTTGTCAGATAAAGATTAATATTCTACAGACCCACAGGATAGAAAACACTTAATAACAATACTAATTTGAATTCTATTAATATAGAGAGCCGAATTTAAAACAGTATGTATAGTTAGAGATAGGAAGCTCTCTGAGGGGCCGATTCACAGAACTAACTTAAGACAAAATCCTAAACTTACTACTTTTGGTATTCACAGAAGTAGGATTTTGTCTTAAGAGTGTCTTAAGACAGACTTAAGACATACTTAAGGCAAAATCCTAACTTAAGTCTGTCTTAAGTTTGTCTTAAGACAAACTTAAGACAAAATCCTAACTTCTGTGACTACCAAAAGTAGTAAGTTTAGGATTTTGTCTTAAGCTAGTTCTGTGAATCGGGCCCTGAGTATGTTCAATCAGGACCTCTATGAGTACAACAGCACTTTGGTGGAACTCAAGCTAGGCTTGCCCTAAATAAATTCCTAGCTCAGCGTAACTGTCCATTGCGGGATCTTATAGCCGAGATACCCGCCACCCCCTCTCAACACAATCCCCAAAAGGAGTGAAACCGGAAACAGTTCTTGAAGTTTTTGGAAGTGGGATGGAGTGACCATCCCGGCCGTATTTATTAAAAACAAAATTAAAACATTAAACGTTTCATGTTATGTACAATTTCATTACCATATTGCGATGTTTGGCTAACCTTAACAGATTCTCTAATACAGAGGTTCTCCTAGCCGAACTAGCAACCTACAAAACATTTCTTGACATATTGAAATTGTACATCCTAACGTTTAAGGGCCAACGGCAAGGTCATAACCGGTGTCAAGATCCCTAACCGGACTTACCCCTCCCACTTGGGATGGGCGACAGCACGGAGGCGTACCTCAAGTGCAACTACTACCAATTTCCCTTGACTTGACGGGGGCACCTAAAATTCGACGCCAGTTAAAGGTCGTTCGAATACTCGTGTGAGGTATCTAGAAGGTATCGTGTCCCTTATCCCAACCCCACACAACTTACCGCATCTGCCGTCGCAGATGTCACTGGCCCCGGGAAATTCCCCAGGAGGGGGCTGTAACCCCTCCTACAAAGGAAGGGGCCTTGACCGCCTTTCCTTTACTTCCGGCGACCCATCCTTAGAAGGGACCGCCTCCCCATTGAGGGGCCAATGGCCACCTCTCCCGAGCGCTCCCATCCGTGTTGGGTGACGCCCACTCATAGGGATCTACTAATTAGTGCTCACCGATCATGACCTTACCGCCTACCAAAATAAATACGACAGTGCTAATCAACCTAAGAATACATTGGTCACTATGACCGAAAGAGCATACATCAAAATTTGACACTAACTGAATGTCTTTAATGGTAAACATACTCAAAACGAACATTCTTTAATAACTCAAAATCATCATGGCACTACAACCTGGAAACGAAACAAAACAAAATTAATCAACTTTATTATACACAACTGGCTGTCTTCAGGGGCTGGTGGGTGGGTCAAAATTGGCTCTTCGTTCTGTCCCGAGCTCACGTGCAGCGAGGAGGTGCAGCTTCAGAGCACAAGAACAAGAGGATGTCTTCTGGTCTTGCGTCCCTTTTTATCCGTCTTCAGGGCGGGCGTATACCCGCCCCTGCCTGCCCCTGAGGGCGTGGCTGGCTGCGTCGGTGTCTAGGCCAGCCCACTCTAGGGCGGGAACGAGCGCGCCCCAGCTACGCCGCTTCGGGCATACCAGCTGAGACGCGCCTCCCGCCCAAAATGGCTTCCCGGGGGGATCGAGGCACTCGTCCATAAGTTCGGGGGGACCGATTCGGTCGCCCCTTTCCATATAGCCGAGATACCCGCCACCCCCTCTCAACACAATCCCCAAAAGGAGTGAAACCGGAAACAGTTCTTGAAGTTTTTGGAAGTGGGATGGAGTGACCATCCCGGCCGTATTTATTAAAAACAAAATTAAAACATTAAACGTTTCATGTTATGTACAATTTCATTACCATATTGCGATGTTTGGCTAACCTTAACAGATTCTCTAATACAGAGGTTCTCCTAGCCGAACTAGCAACCTACAAAACATTTCTTGACATATTGAAATTGTACATCCTAACGTTTAAGGGCCAACGGCAAGGTCATAACCGGTGTCAAGATCCCTAACCGGACTTACCCCTCCCACTTGGGATGGGCGACAGCACGGAGGCGTACCTCAAGTGCAACTACTACCAATTTCCCTTGACTTGACGGGGGCACCTAAAATTCGACGCCAGTTAAAGGTCGTTCGAATACTCGTGTGAGGTATCTAGAAGGTATCGTGTCCCTTATCCCAACCCCACACAACTTACCGCATCTGCCGTCGCAGATGTCACTGGCCCCGGGAAATTCCCCAGGAGGGGGCTGTAACCCCTCCTACAAAGGAAGGGGCCTTGACCGCCTTTCCTTTACTTCCGGCGACCCATCCTTAGAAGGGACCGCCTCCCCATTGAGGGGCCAATGGCCACCTCTCCCGAGCGCTCCCATCCGTGTTGGGTGACGCCCACTCATAGGGATCTACTAATTAGTGCTCACCGATCATGACCTTACCGCCACAGGCCCGGATAGTTGACCGGCTATCCGGGCCCCCCACCAAAAACTCCTAGCTAAAGGTCATGTTCCAACGTTTTCAACCATGCTAAGAAGTCTCCTATGAGTAACTCATTTCCCACCCGAGACAAATGCACACCATCCCCCATATACATACTGTCATCATTAATACAACCGTGCGGGATAGAATGCAATGTCCTGGAACGGAACAACCTACTCATTTTATTATTAAATTTCCTAACAGAACGGTTCAAAGCAGGGGTCGAAATAGCCCCCCGCCACACTTTTCGTGGGATCATATGAGACCACGCAATTATGCACCCCGGAACTTTCCTCGCCAACCAACTTACGGTGGAAAGCATTGCCTCCAGGAGAAGTCGTCTACCGGTGGTGACCAAATCATTGCCCCCTAAATGTACTATGACTATAGACGGCGGTGACCTCATCCGCCCTAACACACCCTCAAAATAAGCTTGAAACTGGTCAATACAGAGACCGCCCCTTCCGTAGAAGGACATCTTGTACCCGTATTCCCCAGCTACGTGAATCATGTCACCTGCTTTGAATACGTCTGCGGCACGCCTCACGTATGAGTGGCCCACGACCCACACCTCCTTTCTCACAGCCGGTGATGTCTGACCGCTGGCCCGGTGTTGGGTCGACTGCATAGTCCGCCCCGCCTCGAAGGCTTGCGTAACTGAAAACCAAACAAAAGACAAGAAGCGTGAGTACATTGTTACAGCTTCACAACATGTGCAACCGCACATACCTCTTATAACAATTGGAGGACCAACGCCCCACTCGTTTTACTTGTTCCACATTCAGACCCCTGGCTGCAGCTTCAGTGGCAGCCCCTATCCGAAAGGAGTGGGTCCCAAACTCACACGGGTCCAAGCCTGCTGCGGAAATTGACATCGCGAGCACCCGCTGAAACTGAAACTTTGTCAGTGGGGTGGCGTCCGCGTGTCTCAACATTGTCCCCCCCCATGCTGCCACCCTTCGTGCTAGGTAATCCTCTAAACACCTCACCGGACACATGGAGGACCCTGGAATCCTGCAAATGACTATGCAGTCTCCCACCCCACTTTGATCGGTTTTCGACTTGACAAAGGATACCGTCATAGTCTCACCCCTAAACTGAACGTGTTCCCGGCACAAACCCCCCGCCACGTCCCGCTTGTTCCTTGCCACCAGCTCACTTATCCTCATAGCCCCGTGAAATGCAAGCGTAAAAGCGGCTCGGAACAAACAGGCCTCGAACTGAGACGAGCATATGTCGGGGAGTGTGGCCAGCAACTGGGACAACCTATCCAGACCTATCGGGCGCCTCTCATCTACTCTGCGACCCTCAAGGCGTTGCCACCCACGCAGCGCTTTCTGTACAGCAAAAGACGCTGTCGGGTCCTGGATATTATGAGCCCTGGCAACAAAGGAGATGGCAGCACGATGCCTCTGGGCTGTAGCCACCGACTTCCCAGCCTTACGCAAGGACATCAGAAAATGTACCACCCAATCCTCGTGGCCCCACAGTCCCCCTCTCTCCGTCCCCAAAAAGGCCAAATAAGCCCGAAACGCCCCTTCGTATGCCTTCCTCGTCCTTGGTGCTAGACTCTCTCCCACGAGGTAACGAAGTTCGGGGCACCGAGAGACCAGAGAGCTTCGGGAAAGGGTGCTGGCTCGGGATCCGCTGAGGGAAGGAAACCCGAGAAAGCCTGCATTTGAAAACGAGACAGTGCATCAGCAGCCTGATTCAACACCCCCGGGACATGTTTAGCTCTGAATACCACGTTCAGTTGCATACACAATAAGACAATTTCTTTAAGCAGCCTCAAAATCATTTTACAGCGTGCTGCCTGACTATTAATGCATTCTACAACGGTCATATTGTCAGACCAGAATATGACAGAATGATTTTTAAATCCATCGGGCCAGGATCTGAGGGCCACCAAAATAGGAAACAGCTCAAGGAAAGCAATATTACTCGTCAGCCCCCCATCGTGCCACCATGTTGGCCACTTTTGTGCTGACCATTTCGTGCCGAAGATGGCGCCGAAACCCATGCTTCCCGCCGAATCCGTCCATAGACCAAGCTCTTCAGAGGTCAAGGCCGGTTTGTTCCAGACGACTCGACCATTGAAATCCGCCAAAAATGCCAACCAAATACGCATGTCTTGGCGGACCTCGGCCGATAACCTTGTGCGATGGTGACCCTCCTTTAGGCCGACCATCGCCTGTGCAATCGACCGGGAGAAGGGGCGGGCCATCGGGATCACCCTTAAGGCAAAATTCAACTTCCCCACCAATTGCTGTAATTGATGCAGCGTAACTTTAGATGCAGTGCTACACATTTGCAAGGCTGTCTTGAATTTCGATACTTTGGAAGCTGGTAAACGAAAACAACCCTCACTAGAGTCCAACTCGATCCCGAGGAACTCGAGGCAAGTCGTGGGACCCACTGTTTTACCTGGTGCCAACGGCACGCCAAATTGATTCGTTAAAACACAAAAATCAGTCAAGGCCCGGGCACATTCATCATCCCCAGCGGCCCCAAGGAACAGAAAGTCATCGAGGTAATGCATCACATTCCGAGAACCTGTTTTCTTCGTGTAAACCCATTGCAGAAAACTACTGAATTTCTCGAAATAAGCACAAGATATCGAGCACCCCATTGGCATACACCTGTCCATGTAATACAAACCTTGAAACATGAATCCCAATAAACGTTGGTCATCCGGGTATACCGGGAGCAAACGGAACGCTGACTCGATATCTGATTTCGCCATCAGCGTCCCGGGCCCCAGGCGATTCAAAATGGCTACGGCCTCATCGAATGATGCGTACCGCACCGAACATATTTCTGGATTAATTGCATCGTTTACAGAAAGGCCATGAGGGGCCGATAAATTGTGAATCAATCGAAACTCACCCGGGTCCTTCTTGGGGACCACCCCTAAAGGAGAACAAACAAAGTTCGGTACCGGGGGGGCAGGAAACGGGCCGGCTACCCGACCTCGGCTAACCTCTTTCCGGATCTTATCCTGTACTACAGTGGTATGCTGCAAGACGGAAAGTTGATTTTTTCACGTCCCGACACCCTGAAAGTTACCCACCGGGATGCGGAAACCATATAAAAAACCGTTTCGTAGCACCCCAGCAGAAGTACGATCAGGGTATTCGCTGAGCCAGGGAGTCATCGCCAGGGTATCAATCGGGGTTGGTAGAGGCGCCCCTCGGACTATATTAGACCTGTTTAGCGCCTCCTCTCCCCCCATTTTCACCCGATTTGGCTCTGCACGAGGACTCAGGATGGGGTGCCCCACAACCACTACATTCGTGTTTGAACTTACAAGATCCCGGGGGCCTAGTACATTTGCTTCTGTTGAAATTGAAACAGAACCCCCTCTTTCCTGTATTGCCGGCGGGTCTCGGGTAATCGTCCGTACCCGTACCCGACCGAAAGGGCGTCCCCCCATTTTGGCGGGAGGACTCACTAACAACACTCCCCACCAATGGCACTTTCAACATTCCCGACTCTTTCATCTTATTCCATGTTAAAGAATCGTAACAGTCCCATGTTAAACTTTTGTTATGCTCCATCGCTTTCCTGAAAAGATTGTCATAACAAAACCATTGGTTTCCTTGGTGTGATGTCGAGTACCCCATAATTCGTGACTGATATACTGGAAATTCCGGGAGCAAATCAGGCCTACGTTCCCCCAAAATTGCCGTGAAAATTCCCCAAGCGTTACCCCAGTTACCAATATTTTCATTCACTTTAAAGGCGGCCATTTTTGCGCGCCAAACACTCGGATGCATCAGATCCTTTTGACCCTTAACAGTTTCCACCTCATAGTGATCAACGAGCAGGGAGAAAATGTTAACGTATTCCCCCGCCCAAATCTTTTCCTTTATTGGCAAAGGAACATGTTGCCCCAATCTTTCCCTACGAGAGGGTGTTGACTCATCCCTTGCAATCGGCAATGGCCGCTTACCTGCACCGGACGCTGCTGCCGTCCCTTGGGGCTTGTCTGTCGCCGCATCCGGCGCGGGCACCTTGGCTGTATCATGTTTCTCGCGCAACTGCTTCATGAGAGCTTGCGCTTCGGTAGCCATGGCGCCCCCCTTACTGTCCCCCAACCATGCTGCCAATTGTGCCGCCAACTCGGGAGGCATATCTCCGGCAGGCGTCGGGGTGACTATCACGGGAATCGGAATCCCCTCATCCGGTACCGGGGCCGGTACCGGGGCTGGCGCCTCGAGCGGAGAACAGGGAACCGGGACGACTCCCCCGACCGGCCCCCTTCTCGGCCTCTTTGGCCTTTCTCCGGCCGGTGGACGCCCCGATCCCTCCTCGCCGTCTCGCTCCGCCAACCGCTTCTTAATTTCGGACATGTCCTTCATGAGTGCCCGAACCAACTGGTCAGTCGACATTCTCTTTGCTCCCTTCTTGGGCATCCTTTCGACGAAGTATCTAAAAGACAAAGAGAGAGATTAAAACGCTCAAAATTGGCTCTTCGTTCTGTCCCGAGCTCACGTGCAGCGAGGAGGTGCAGCTTCAGAGCACAAGAACAAGAGGATGTCTTCTGGTCTTGCGTCCCTTTTTATCCGTCTTCAGGGCGGGCGTATACCCGCCCCTGCCTGCCCCTGAGGGCGTGGCTGGCTGCGTCGGTGTCTAGGCCAGCCCACTCTAGGGCGGGAACGAGCGCGCCCCAGCTACGCCGCTTCGGGCATACCAGCTGAGACGCGCCTCCCGCCCAAAATGGCTTCCCGGGGGGATCGAGGCACTCGTCCATAAGTTCGGGGGGACCGATTCGGTCGCCCCTTTCCAGTATTCAGCTTGGTGGAGGTAAAACAGGAAGAGGTGGAACAAGTTTAGGAACTCACTGTGTAGTCAATATCCAACCAACCTATGACAGGTGAAGGGGTCGAATTTGAGGGCCTGTATCTCACAGAATAAAAAAGAACTGGCACACTGAATGATCCATGACCACGTATTAATATATGTGGATGCCTGTTGTATATCTATAGTAGTAACCTAGAGAAAACGTAACACAGCAGAACAGGGCCTGTTAGAAATGGGATTTCTGGCTAGCTGAGACTTGCGCCAAAGCGAGGCAGAAACCTCTACTCTAGTCAGGATAAGGGAGTTACACTTCTGATATAACCCCTGCTCACCCCCTTTGTAGCTTGGCTCGAGTTGCCAGGCTTATCTTAGAGGCAGTGTGTAAAGCATTTGCACATAACCAACAGTAAAACAGTGTACGCACTACAGAAGGACACCACACCAGTTTATAAAAATATCCAATTTTTATATACTTAAGACGACCACATACGATAAAAGTCCACAATACTATACTTCAAAATATTCACTTATCAAAATATGCTTTTAAAAATAGTTCCTTGATGTCGATAGCTCGTCGGG
The DNA here is from genome assembly GCF_964263255.1 of Lissotriton vulgaris. Classification (NCBI taxonomy): domain Eukaryota; kingdom Metazoa; phylum Chordata; class Amphibia; order Caudata; family Salamandridae; genus Lissotriton; species Lissotriton vulgaris. The sequence continues at coordinate 276,526,227 of NC_141696.1, forward strand.
GGCTATCACGGCGTTGTGAACAACAAATCCAAAAACAGTTCTGGCTGACCGCGGCATCGCAGGCCAACTATGGTGTCGGGAAGACCCGCAAACAGTACCTTTCAGAGATGCAGGGCGATGGGGCCCTTGAAGTCACTCACGTTGCAGGTCGAGCTCCTTTCTGATGGGATTTGGAGCGCTGGCGCCAACAGGCGTCGGGTGCTACCGTGTGAAGCACAGCAGTGCGGCTAGCGGTGTCCCCAGGTCATGATGCGAGCAGCGGCTCGGTGGCGGCATCAGATGGTGTCGTTTGTGAGAACAGGTTCATGGTGCAAGATGGAGGCTGTGCTTATTACGGTGCTAGCGGGGCTAGTTGATGGTGCCGGCGTCGTTAGATCAAGGGTGGTGCCTCGTGTAACTTACGAGCGGTGCCCTCGAACCACGGTGCAAGCAGCAGCGTTGATTTCGGTGGGACAGCCAAGGCGTTCTCATGAAGCAAGCCGGTGTGGAGTGCGGTGGCCGCGGGTCCCGGTGCGAGCAGCGGCTCAGTGGCGGTATCAACAGGTGTCGTCGGTGAGACCAGGGTCGCAGTGTGGCTTAGCGGCACTGCTCTCTGTGGGCCCAAAGCTTTGTTGTGAAGCAAGGCGGTGTGGAGTGTGGTGCCCACAGGTCGCGGTTCAAGCAGCGGCTCGGTGGGGGCATCAACAGGTGTCGTTGGTGAGACCAGGGTTGCAGTGTAGCATTGCGGCGGTGCCCTCTGGTGTGCCAAAGCTTCGGTGTGAAGCAGGGCGGTGCGGAGTACGGTGCCCACAGGTTGCAGTGCAAGCAGCGGCTCTGTGGTGGCATCAACAGGCGTCGTTGGTGAGACCATGGTTGCGGTACGGCCGTGCCCTTTGCGGTGCCAAAGCTTCAGCCTGAAGTGAGGTTGTGCGGAATGCAGTGCCCATAGGTCGCGGTGCAAGCAGGGGCTCGGTGGCGGCATCAACAGGCGTCGTCGGTGAGACCAGGTTTGCAATACGGCATTGCGGCGGTGCCCTCTGTGGTGTATTCAGAACACGGAGTCGGCAGTGGCGTCGGAGACGTCATTGAGTTGGTGTTCTTTGGGTTGCAGCACAAAACACACAGTCCCTAGTGCTGCGGGTCGAAGAACTTGAAGTCTTTCCTGTTCCTCAAGCCCTTGGAGAGACTCACAAATTAGGTTGCAGAAAGTCCCGTCCAGACATTTCACTGCCCAAGACATAAGCAGCCACTGCAGGTCAGCCCAGCAAAGCACCCAGCAAAGCAGTCGCTCCTTTCACAGCTTCTCCGGTGCTTCTTCTTGGCAGTCTTCTTGTTCCAGACCCAGGTCAGGGAATCATAGGAGGAAAAAGCTAAAAGTTTGGGGGTAACCCTGCAAAAAGGGCCATTTCCAACAGAGTCCAAGACAATGAGTTTGGTAGCTAAGTGTTAGAACTGGGGGTCTCTAGTTGGCAGAGGTAGGTACCACTGTCCAAATAGGGACCCTTGCTTCTAGTCAGGGTAAGGAGGAAACACTCTTCAGATAACCCCTGCTCACCCCCTTGGTAGCTTGGCACGAGCAGTCAGGCTTATTGAAGGCGATGTGCAAAGTATTTGTACCAACACTCACAGTAACACAGTGAAAACACCAGAAACTGACTTCACAACAGTTTAGAAAAATAAAAGTATTTAATATAAACTACACAAGACCAAAACGACAAAAATCCAACAAACACAGTTCAAGAATATGGTTTCAAATTAGTTCTTAAGGTTGCGTTAAAATAATCCACAGTTGCGTCACGTTTTAGCCAACAGTACCTTTAGATGCAACAAAAGTTCCAAGTGAAAGCTGTAGCATTGAAAAGCAAGCAATGCATCACTCCTGAGACCCTGGGGAGGCGATGCGACAACCCCGCTGGACGCAGCAGGCACGTTGCGATGACTCCGGTCTGTAGGGGGAGGGATGCAATACCTTGCTTGGATTCCGGTGCACAGGTTTCGGTGGAAGCGGCTCGCAAAAGGTATGATGTGACGATCTTTGGGTCGGTGACGATATCCGGTGCGGTGACGATGTGCGGCTCAGCATCGATCTTCTCCTCTCGCAGCCCCTCAATGCGATGGCTCTGCGACGACTCTCCCAGCGACGTGATGCGGTCCGCAAGCAAGTGTCGCGACGATCTCTCCCAGTGACGACAGGCTCTGCGAAAATACTTGCAGCAATGGTAATCTTCCCGCATGACTCTGGCAGCGGCAACAGGCGCTGCGACGATCTCGGCCTTCGTAGCGGTGGGAATTTCCTCGCACTGACGGGGTTGCGCTCCGCAAGCGAGCAATGCGATAAACTTTGCAGAAAGTCTTTAAAATCTTGGTTTCCAGCTTCCCAACACAGGTACAACTTCCAGAGGCACCACAACTGGCCCAAGCACTCTAGGAAGGACATAACTCTCTCAGCAGAGTTCAGGGTAGGTGGGGGTGAAGTCCTTTTGTTCCTGGGACTTCTTAACAGGGAGCCAGCTCTTCTCAGGCCCTTGGAGATTCCTTCAAGCAAGGGGACACAGCACAAAGCAAAGTCCTTCCCCTCTCCTTGGCAGCAAAGCAACTGCAGGTCAGTCCAGCAAAGCTACTGCAGGACAGTCTTCCTTCTTCAGTCTTCCAGCTTTCTCCTTGGCAGAGATTCCTTCTTGATTCCAGGATGATCTAAAATTTAATGGTCTGGGGTCCTGTACTTATACCCCAATAAGGCTTTGTTCCCTTTGTGCAGGAGGCTTCTGAGACCGATCCAAACCAGTTCTGGAGCACTCTGTTTACGTGACTCCTTCTTTCCTTTCACAATGCAGAGAGGAAACATCAGACTCCCCACAGGAGGTGGAGTCAGCATTGTGGAGGGAAAGCACAGTCCTGGAGCACTTTGTTGACATGATTCCTTCTCTCCTTTCACAGTGCAGGGCAGAGCCATCAGACACACCACAGGGGGTGGAGCCAGCACTATGGGGGGCAGGCACAGTCCTATTCAGGTCCCAGGTGCAACTACTCCCTCCCATCTAGATGCAGACCTCTCTATTCACCACTGGGCGGACTCATTCTGTCTCCTGGAATCCCCCAGCTCTGTCACTCACAAACCAGACAGTGAATTCACAAACAGCCAAAGGCACACAGAAAGGTCAGACAAGAAAGCAGCCACTTTCTAAAAGTGCCGCTTTCAAACACAGGATTCAAAACCATCCTTCCTAAAAGAGTTGTTATTACATTCTAAGTTCAGAGACACCAGACTTAAATTTTCTATCTTGCTCCTATGGGAAGATATGCAGGTAAACATTTTACACCGCATTCTCCATTATAGCATATGGGCAAGATAGCCTTTCAATAGTGAAAAAAGAAAATGGCTGTAATTCACTACCAGAGCATGTCACCCACACTAGTACATGCTCTACCTTTCACATACACTGCACCCTGCCCAGGGGGGTACCTTGGGCCTTCCATAGGGGTGTCCAATGTGTACAGAAAGGGAAGGGTTAGGCCTGGCCAGTGTGGACACTGGTCGGGTCAGCATGGCAGTTAGCAACTGCACACAGGCAATGCGGTGGCAGGCCTAAGACACCATTTTAGGGCTACTACTGTGGGTGGCACAATCAGTGCTGCAGGCCCACTAGTAGCATTTGAATCACCAACCCTGGCACACTCAGTGCACTTTACTAGGGACTTCCTGGTAACACAAATATGCCAATCATGGATAACCAATTACACTTACAATTTACACAGAGAGCATATGCACTTTAGCACTGATCAGCAGTGTTAAAGTGCCCAGAGTCCTATTGCCAACAACCATGGGTCAGAAAAAATAAAGGAGGAAGAAGCAAAAAGTTTGGGGATAACCCTGCAAAAAGTGCCATTTCCAACACTAAGTATGTGGGGAATGGTTGTCATTTGGTGTACAAGACGTTCTTTATTGACAATTTAAGGTTCTCACATAAACACAATACAAGTATGATGAGCAAAGAGTGAAAAGGTTCCATGTTACACAGAGGGCATAAACCGCGTACAACCTTGTGGTGACATTACCGCCTTCATTAACAATATTACAGTACTTTGTGCTCACACTAGTTATATTCTGTAACCCTGTGTAACTCATGCCCTCTATTGCGGGTCTAAAATCCTTATATGTTCATTATCAAGAACCTGTGTTGTGAGAGAGTGAAAAAAAAATTGATGGGGCATAAACTTTTAAATCATGTTTCCCTGGAAGCAACGTGGCATCTTCTGAAGTATTAGTGATAAAGCATTGCTCACTAAATATCTGGATGGAAAAGCTGGGGGTGAGATGTAAGGGCCAATCTTAGGATGATGATTTCTCAGAGGTGGATGGGATGAGGGAGCCAGGAACAGTGGGCGGCAGGGATCAAGAGACCTCCGACTCATGTGCATGATATGTGGGGCGGGGGCTACTAGTTTGCATCATTCTTGCCCTAGAAGACATAATGGCTATAGCGTCCCTCTTGGCTGCAAGCTTTACTAAGTATGTATCACAGGCATCCCATTGTGGAGGGTCCCCCTGCAGTCTCAGTAACGAGTGCCACATCTCAACTTCTATCATCACACACTTAAACAGATCCGGCAGCCATGAATGTGTGGAGGGGGCATATTGAGATTTTCAGGTCATGGCAAAGCAGTGTTTCCCCAGTGCTTATGCTGGTGTATACATGTTTATACATACTTGCGGTTGCATGCATGTGTGGAGATCCCCAGTATGCACTGCAAAGGGTAAGCAGGTTATGTCCGCTCAGTAATGTCCTAAAGCATTACCATTACCATTTCCCAGAAGCATCCTGTAATGGGGCTGGACCATACCATATAGTAGACGTCTGTCTCCAGGGCAGAGCAGCGAGCGCACCTAGGGGCCACAGTCGGGAACATCCGGTGGATGCACAAGGCTGTTAGATAAGTTTGGTGCAAATAGTTACATTGAGTAAACTTTAACCGAGGGTTTTTTAAATACTTTGCGTACCTGCTCAAGTGCTGTAGTCCTTTGTCTGTCCAGTTGCAGTTGCCCATGTATCCCTTATTGTGAGGAAGTCTGCAACATAGGTGTCCTATAGCGACTTACATAGCACTGAGCAGCAGGACCTGCAGAGGCTGAGAGAGGGCAGGCTCTAGTGGCTCAGGACCCCAGAAGAGCCCGATAGTGGTCAAAAGCGCAGTTGGATAGAAATTGGCCCTCTGCAATGAGGTACTGTTCCTTTAGTTCTGGACATTTTTGTAGGGTTTTATATAAATAGAGGTCATCCAGTGCAGCAAGGCCAGCATCTACCCATTATCTGATATTATGGTACAGAGCCACCCTACAAAGAGTCGGTACCCCCCTTATTGTAAGCTTGTCGAAGAGGGCAGTTGGTAGCACTTGAGTTGAACATGTCAGTGCCAGCAGTGCTTGACAATCTTTGTCAACCGACTGGGATATAGGAAAGCCATCTGAGGATCCATCAACCAGCTTATTATCATACAATCCCCTCAGTCCTTCTTCACAATGTGCCTGTTCAGGCTAGGAGTGTCTCACTGCAATTTAGCTGTCACGTAGTAAAGCTTGTAATTTGCAGCACCTAACCCTCCACATTACAGGGGGTGTCTAATATGTATTACGAACCTCCCTACTGCTACCAGCCACCCAAACCAATCCAAGAGAATTGATTCCATCTCTATGAAGAGGCAACTGGGGAGGCAAAGTGAAAGAGCAGTAAAAGAATACCATAATATATGGCAGCACCAGCATCTTGGCTATCGCCACCAAACCCATTGGCGACAGTGGCAGGGAGTTCCTGAACTCTAAGGAGCTGCATATGCTTGCCCCCAGATTGTCTTGTATAAGATCGTCATTGGAATGGAAGATGTTTACGTTCATGTAAAGCAAGGTGTTGGGATACCATTCCATCACCCAGACAGGCAGTATTATTTGCTCCCCCTGAATAAAGTTCTACATGGAGAACATGTCTGATTCTGGCCAATTGAGCCACAGGGCCGAGGCCTTCCAAAGTCATCCAGTGCCTCCATTAGACGTGAGAGGTCTCCGCCCACATCCCTGAGGTACACTAGCGCTTCATCCATGTACAGCAAGATGATTTCTTCAGGAATTACTACTAACAATCCCCAACTGCAAGTCCTGCAGGTGGAAAAGCCATGAAAGGGGCTCCATAACCAAGGCAAAAATGATTAGCAACAAAGGACATCCATGCCTTGTACCAGTGCGGACCTTGAATGCAGCAGACAATTGTCTGTATGCACCTGGGCCATTTAAAGAAGGTAAAGTAATGCTATTCATCGTACTAACTCCAAGCCTAATCACATTCTCTTCTATACCTGCACCAGGCATGGTCACCCCAAAGCATTAAATACCTTATCAATGTGGAGAGTAAGAGATGTACCTGGTGGACTCTCTTGTGGGTTTTCTGGATCAGTCTGAAGAGGAGTCCTCGATTTAAGAAAGAGTAGAAATTTTATAATCCGAGTTAAGTAGTGTCTGTACGACAACACCTCCAGTGGGTCTTTGCCAGGCTTGGGTAGGACTACGAGGACTCTTCCTATAGGGACACTTAAATGGTGCCCTCATTTCTTGCCCATTGTGTAGTTTTGGTGCAAGGGTCATGCTATATGTGGAGTAGAATTCCACTGGAAGTCCATAAATCTTGTGAGCTGTGATGAATGTTAATTGGCTAATCACAAGACAGACCTAATCTACAAATAGCACCTCAACCAAGGTGTGGTGCTGTAGGGGATCTAGGTGTAAGATAGGAAGGTGGTCCATGGACTCCCGTGGGGTGGGGCTGATACACCTCTGCTTCGTATAGTGCAGCGTAATATTCACAGAAGACTTAATTATTGTTAGCCTGCATATTCAACACTTGTTCTGTCAGAGATCTGGTAGCATTCATATGATCCTTAGAGGTTCCACGCATCAAACTCCATTCCAAGACTCACCCAGCCCTATCTCCTTTTGAATGTTACCCTGCCACATAATCAGCGTAGTCTAGTTTCTCTAGTCTAGTGATCACTTATCTGTGTTCCCTTCAGAGGGGAGTCATTTCATCTTCATTCCCAGTGTCGGTCCCTGCCCGTACTTCAGCTGCTCTAATGGCTTGTTGGGCTCCAAGGTTTTAGTCCGAAGTGTGTGCTTTACCCCGTATGAAGCTTAGATGCACAAGATCCGTGTGACCGTCTTAAAAGCATCCAATTCGATGCCCGCACCAGTGGTGGTCCCCTTAATTTCAATGAAGTAATTTGTGACATGTACACCGGAGGTATCACCGTAAATCCTGTCCTGCAGTGCTGCAGTATATAATTTCCTGGTGAGTACCAGTGTCAGCCTTCTGCCACATTGCTGCATACTTTTAAGGGGACTGTGGTTGGAGAGTGTGTTGCCCCAGTACTGAGTGGCCACTACCTGGGGCACCAAATGAGATTTGCATAAGAATAGATCTATTTGGTGTGTAGTTGGTAGAGCAGGGAGAAAAATGAATATTCCCTAGTGTCTGGGTGCATCGAGCACCAGATGTCCTGCATTTGCCCATGTGTGAGCCAGTATCTTAGGGGGTGTGGCGTGTGAGTGCTAGTGTTCCCTGTTGGTGAGAAAATAACCTGTCTAAAGTGATGTTGTACACAGCATTGAAATCCTCATCTCATATACTAGGTGTTGTTGGTTCATGTATCATTGTGGTGGTGAGACTCATGATTAAATGTTGCTGGCTGTTGTTAGGCACATAGAGGTCTAATAGAGTAATCAGGGACCTGTCCAGCATCCCCTCCGCCACCACATATCTGCCCTCGGGGTCCACCACCATGTAGCTCACCATCAGCTGTACCCTCGGTGCGCTCCAGCTAAGGATCACACTGGTGTATCCAGAATAGGAGGTATCATCTATTTGGCCTCCCCATAATCACTGCGGATTACTGAGTTCTGTGGTGGTCATGAGTGTTTCCGGTAAATAAGTTAGTCTGCCTCAGGTAGGAATATACAAGGTGATGCTACCTAGGGGTAGCCATCCCCAGGACATCCCAAGTAATATCATTATATGTAGACAGATTTGTGAGTGGGCATGCTGTCATGATGTGTACCCAAGTCAATCCATACCATCACTGTGGGTCGATCCTGTCCAGTCCCAAACAGCTGCGTACTCCCTGTAATTCGTGTAACTTGATGCTGCTGCCACAGAACTTAAACTCCACACAAAATCTCCAACTCCCACTCCCTTATCAGGGCAATAACATACCCCTAACCAATTATAAACCATACCTGGAGCTCAAATAGCATATTCCTGCTAGATTCGGAGTGAGGGGGCCTCAGCAGTAGAGAGAAACAAGATAGCAGTGTATGAAGTCCAAGCCCATATTCAAATGTAACATGGGACCTACCTCTCCACTGAGCAAAGAGGGCTAAAACTCTCAGCCACTGCACACAGGAAAAATCAGGTTCTGGGAAGCATCGTACTGTACCAGTGGTCAGATCATATTGCTCGGCCGTGATCAGGGTGAGGTCAGGGCCTGATCGTAACTCCACCAGGATGTTTTCCTTGGCAAAGGCCAGTTAATGACCTGGAGAAGCGGCCCTTGAGCTAGTTGATGATGGTGACAGGCTATGCTGCAACTCTATGTCCGCCACAGCCTGGGCATGCCTGCACGCCACGTGCTTGCCCTTGGGTTGAATCCTGGGTCATCTGTGTGATCATCTTCTTGTGCGTCGACACCTCCTGTCTCCCTCTAGTGGCTTATCATAAGGAGTCAGGGACATCCACTTTAACTTCAACCTCTCCTGCGGGTGACCTGAAATAGATGTGGTAATGTTGTGGTAGTGTTGTCCATGACCCGCAGCATGATTGGGAACATTACAAAATATTTCAGGCCTAGTTGATGTAGCTTCTGCTTCATTGGCAAGAAGGAACTCCTGAGCCTTTGAGCTTTTGTGGTATAATCCGGGAAAATGCTCACTGTTCTGCCTTTGATCCACCAAGGGCTCTTGGTCTTCGCAACTTTCAGGATGTTGTAGGGATCCTAGTAGTTAACGAGGCGTGCTACCACTGCCCTAGGCGACAAGCCCAGGGGGGATCCTTGCGGGCTCTTTTCAGAGAAAAGAAAGTGGACCTTTTGCTGCTCAACACCACTTGCAGGAGTCAGTCCTCAAGAACAGTTCCTTATTGGACCTTTCAACCCTAACTGGGAGGCCTACTTGTTAAATGGTTTTCCAGCACAACTGGCCCTCTGCATCTTTGGCTCTGCAGCACAGGTGTGAAACTTCTGATTAGAGAACTTTAATATGGGACTGCCTCCCTACCAGCGAGGGGCACAATCCAACAAGTGTGGATTCAATTGCCTCCACCTGGTTTTTTAACTTACTCTGGTTGGTTCGTAATAGCCCCACATCAACCACCAGCGCATCCAATTTAGGTTCCCGTGTGGTTTTCACATCCTAAAGAGTTCATCAAAGTGTACCTTCTGTTTCTGTGGGGCAGATGCCCCCTGTGGGGGAGGGGGGCAGGCAGGACCCACCTTCCTCTTCCCCACTACTCCTGCTAGGTCATTGTTTCACTATCTCCGCAAAGCTTCAAGTAGGAGGAGGAATTTTGCTGCTGGCTCAATAGGAGCAGCACCACAAGCGTCAGAGTCCAAACGTGCCTTCAAGGCACCACATGCTGTGGGGTTTTGCTAGTCCATTACATTTGGTGAAAGGTATGTCACTGCCATGCCAGTGGATGGCAAGGGCCTGAGTAACGGTCTATAGGAAGGCCCCCTGGGCTCCCTCTCTAAGCAGCCACACAGTGCATCACGCAGGCAGGTGGGATCCCGGTGATCAATGTGTAGGGCCCTCATATTGCTTGCGTCAGGCAAGAATTCACTGGATCCCTCTGATGAGATTTTATGAAATTGCACTATCCGGCTGGATAGACTATATAGAATTGATTTTCTTCTATACTTATTTCCTATTCTTAATGGCCTTCAGGCACAGTCTTTGTCAGTGGGGGACCGGCGGCATGATTCTGCATTGGGGTTGTATGAAGGAACAACTCGGCAACTACCAATCATACCTTTACTTCACTGTCAATACCAGGCATGCATAATTGCAGCGCATGCATTGATAACTAACATTTGTACCACACATATGGTTTTACCACGCATGACTTTACTACGAAAATGTTGTTGTAAAGTTATGGTTGGTAAAAACATATGCTTAGAAAAAACATACACAAGTGCACACAATCAGGGTTGATAGGCTCCGGTTGTGTTTACCTACCTGCCCAAGTTGGATGGTGCGCGTTGTCCCTCTCGTATCTCCATAGGGGTTGTCACAACAGGGGAGGGGTTTTTGATTTGCCCCTGCGTGCACTTTCTGCCTGCATATCCTCCAATGAGGTCTTGTGTTGCAAGACCAGCTGGGCCAGCACCCCAGCTTGACAAGCTGTAAATGATAATATTTTTTCTTTGTATATATTAGTCCATCATAAGTAGCCATCATGCACCGTCCTATTCACTTTCTCTGTTACTAGCCGCTGTGCACAGGCCTGTCCACATGTCGCAGGGTCCGTCTTCCATAGGCCACTCACTTGTCCTCCACTGCCCTGCACTGCTGCATACACCCTTGGTAAAACACCTGAAAATTTGAGGGGCTAAATACTTTTCCTGTTCTACAAAAAAGGAGACTGTTTAAATCCATGCCACTATTGTCTAATAGCCCTGTCAGATCCGGAAGCTAAAGAATATGCACGTATCCTTTTGGAAAAATTGGAAAATTGGGCCAAAGAAAACAAGCTGCTCCCTTTCTTTCAAACAGGCTTCCAAGGTGGAGCTGCTAGCACTGGCAACATAATCACTCTATCGGCCCTCTGTCACCAAGCCACCCAGCCGGACCAACCTCCACTCTTTTGCTGCTTTGTCGACCTAACAGCAGCCTTTGACAAGGCCGACCGACAACTGCTGTCGAAGAAACTAGCAAATTGGGGCATTCCATCTTCACTTCTAACAGCCATAATGTCCCTATATTCGGAAACCTTGGTACAGGTGAAACCAGGCTCCACATCTCTCTCTGCTAAAATCTGTACGACCGGAGGTCTGAAGCAAGGTTGCGTGCTGGCTCCTTTTCAACCTGTACACAGCAGACCTGGCAAAAGCTCTTGTCAACAGCAGCCTGGCCCTCCTCGACTAGGCAATCGATCCCTACACATTCTTCAGTACGCAGATAACATAGTCATCATGCATCACACCACAGTTTGCCTCCAACGTGCCCTTACCAGTTTACATGAATACAACATATCGAATTACCTTACCATCAACTCAGAAAAGACCAAGATTATACTAATAGGCAGGCAAAAGCACAAAAAACATATTACATGTACCATAGGCCCCAGGACAATCAATCTAGTGCAGAAATACAAGTACTTGGGGGATAGGTTTACAGAAACAGCAAGTCCCTCTGCCCATAAAAAGGAACTGATTAACAAATTGACTGCCATAACATATGGTCTGATAAAATTGAACAAGTTAAAAAGTCCCTCAGCCGTGGGCATCAGATAGGTCACTCAAGCTTCTCTTCTCCCAGCACTCTCGTATGGGCATCAAGCGTTTCCAGGAGCATGTTCGGAAATTCTACAGCGGGCTCAATGTGTGGCCTATAAAAAATTCTTTCTACTTCCAAAACACCTTTCCAGGGCAAGACTTAGGCTGGATCTAGGACTGGTCAAAAAATCATTAACCCTTGAGACCGACTTTCTAAAATATTATATCTGAATTCTAAAATCTCTGAGGGAATCCTTAAAGAGTTGCCTCAGAGATAGATTCGAAAAAACTGGCTTGCCATTGAATAAACAGCTTACAAGAGCCATGACCTCCTTTGAAATGAACAAATCAGCACTCGCTCTCCCCTGCATTTCATACGCAAGCTGGAAATCGCGTATTAATAAACAAGTCTAACTAGTCTTGTTCCAGCAAGACAAGGCCACATTAAAAACCTTGGGCCCGATTCACAGAATGAACTTAAGACTCAATCCTAAACTTACTACTGTTTTGGTATTCACAGATTGCACTTACTACTTTTGGTATTCACAGAATGAATTTACTACTTTTGGCATTCACAGAATGCACTTACTACTTTTGGTATTCACAGAATGAACTTACTCATTTCGGTATTCACAGAAGTTAGGACTCCTAACTTTAGGACTCCTAAATGCCTTCTGTGAATACCGAAAGTCTTAAAATGTGGATTTTTCTCAATTTAGTAGTAGTAAAGTTAGGACTACTAACTTTAGGACTCCTAAATGCCTTCTGTGAATACCGAAAGTCCTAAAATTATGATTTTTCTCAATTTAGTAGTAGTAAAGTTAGGACTACTAACTTTAGGACACCTAAATGCCTTCTGTGAATACCGAAAGTCTTAAAATTAGGATTTTTCTCAATTTAGTAGTAGTAAAGTTAGGAGTCCTAACTTCTGTGAATACCGAAATGAGTAAGTTCATTCTGTGAATACCAAAAGTAGTAAGTGCAATCTGTGAATACCAAAACAGTAGTAAGTTTAGGATTGAGTCTTAAGTTCATTCTGTGAATCGGGCCACTTATCTTTCCTGACTTCGCTAAATGACTCATACCTACTAAACAAACCTCAGCCCTACATTACCGTCCCGCTTAACCCTAAAACCAGGAAAGAGATTATGTGCATGAGATTGCTGGGGCTTCCAATTACGGACTTCGGCAGGGCTTGGGCAAACCAAAACACTGAAGGGGCATGCCAACTGTGTGATTAAAAATGTGAATCATGGCTACACCTCCTGTGCTGTTGCCCGACTTTAACCACAGAAAGGAGGATTCTTCTGAGAGAACTGCGCCTGAGAGAAAATGTAATCACCTGCCATGAGGCCTCTGCAGTATGTTTCACACAAAAAGAACCTCACATCCTGGCCCGCTGCAGAAGATTTGTACAATTGATCAGAGGTGTTATGTACCCCGGAACTGCCCCCCATCCCAGCCCTCATAAGGTCCAAACGCTGATACTGGTCTATTTTAGAAAACACAGGACAGTGAAAGAACACTTACCAACACAGTCAATAAACACAACCACTCCATAAGAGGAAGACTATCAGCGTGCCGAATGGTAACAAAATAAGTCCAGCAGACTTGAGGAGCCAGGCGGCTGTTATTTTCACAGGGAACCAGACAGAGAACAACGGCCAACAGCAAATATGTGAAGCAGCACAGAGTCAAATGTTAGGACTCAACTACTGCACCTTACCAGAGTTTTTAACTTCCATGAATTGTGTTTTTTTTTCTTTAATGTTTTTATTGCAATACAATGGTTTTAATTAACTTATGCAAATAAATTCAATTCAATTCACTGCCCTCTTTGCCCTTCACAGCCCCCCTGCCCAACACTGTACCCTTTTCCTGTCCCTGAGCCCTAAAATTGCCCCCTGCAGCAACCCCATTTTCCTAGCCCTGAGCCCCAAACCCACCCACTGCTGCTGTCATATTACGCCTTACCATTACCAAGCATCCTTTACAAAGAAAATGCCTATGACAAACAGATCAGATTTCGTAGTAAAGGCATGCGTGATAAAGGCATATTCGTGTTAAATGATTAATTGACATGCGTGGTAAAGGCATGTTCATTGTAAAGGATGCATGGTAATGGTCATGCATGGTTATGACCACCTTGTAATGGCTGTTTCCCCTATAGGGGGCACAGCTTCCGATCCCTCAATGATAATGGCACTCCTCAGGGGGCTGAGTGGGGGCAAAGGAGTTTGCGGCAGGCATCGAGGTGCAGTAAGAAGTGCTCACCACCCACTCAGGCCCCACAATACATGGGCAGTTCACGGTAGGTAGGAGAGACCATTGTCTCAGGACTGAATAGGCCACAGCTCCTAGGCGGTTGTCGTGTGAGTGGAGACACTTTCTTTCAGCAATGCTTTGCCAGGCCGGGCAAGCCAAGGAGAGCCCGATGCATATGCTGTCACCCATTGCGCAGTGCCAGAGCTGCCAGGATGGTGTTGGGCTGGCTTGCTGCATGGAGCTTGTCTACTCCACATCTGCTTTGGTCGCCATCTTGGCCCCACCCTCATGGGAAGTGCCAGTCATGATGTGTTTGTAATTGATACAGCTGATGTTAAAGATTGTACAGGCTGACACTGGAAGGCAGTGGCAATCCTTCTGGGTGTGGGTGAGGGTATTACATATTTTCAGTCTCTTGAGAGGCATGTAGGGCTCCCTTAAGGTGTAGAGGTGAGTTTGATAGGCCACAGAGTAGGGCGTTGGCACTATCCAGATGTAAGACTAGTAGAGCCTTGAATGGGGCACTGAAGTTAATTTCTTAAAAGAATGGATTCACTTTCTCACGTAATTTTGAACCTCTTGAATCCAAAGGAGCCTTAGTGAATGACAATGGCAGCAGATGAACTTTGAAAGTGGTGGGGCATAATATCAAACAGTAAAGAGTGAGCAAATGGAGAAAACGAGGCTAACACCCTTGGGATGAAATTTGGGGAAGGAAGCCCTCCAGCAAAAGTTTGATAAATTGGTTGAAACCTCTGCTATTTACATTACGATGTTCAAATAGTGTAGGTAGAACTCCAAATGTACTGAACAAAACATTCCAATACTTTCGTGGTATAGCATGTAAGCCTTACCTTTACCAGGTGAATTGGTGCTCACTCTGCCCAAGAGCACTTCGACATATAGTTGAAAAATAGGGAATTTTTCAGCCAATTATTCCTAATAACTAAACAGATATATGTATCACAGGTAGTTTAAAAGTCTGGTTATAAAATGTTACATGACCACCATTTATTACAATTCTTAGTGCACCACATTCACTTTATTTGCCATCGCGCCTCTTTTGTGTAGATTCTCAGTCATATATTTTGACTGAGACTCCAAAGGGAATGGGCAAAGCGGAATCCAATTCTCACAACCACAGTCAAAATCACCAGAGCAAGACAAAGACTACATGCTCATATTGTAATGCTAATGCTCAGTTACGTGCTGCTTGGGGGTTTAAATGAATTGAACCAAAGGTACATGCTCCGTCCTCATGCAGAAGTACAGATAACATCATGGAATGCATTATCAATATAAATGATGAAATACAGTGATGAAATAACTTCCACAGCAGTAAAAAGAAAGTAATTTAGAAAATAAGCCTCCTGAATACAGCAAGACTTATCCTCTGATACCAACTTTAAATATGTTTAGTAAATGCAGTCTTTTTGAGCGAAACACACCTTACCATTTTCTGAAGATATTGAAGTTTCAACAAGAGTACTAACATTTTAAAGCTTATTTCAATAAATAATTTCAATCCTCCCTAACAGAAAAGTTTTGTTTTCATGAAAAACGTATTTTCCTAAAATTGAAATACCAGTTTTATAGCTGCGACTTGGTCTAATTCATTTGAAGCCAACTGTAACACAAAGGCCGCAGAATTTACTGCATGCACGTTTCCACGGACCTGGCACAAGAAAGAACATACCATAATGGCAAACACTAGGAAGATGAAGTTGTTAAAAATCAAGGGTGGATGACCTTGGGGCATATTAGGGCAAATGGGCCCATATCTTAACAATGGGAGTATTTCACTACTGGCGTCCAACGGCCTCCATACTGTGGACCACCCATGTTGATATCAATTATTTGTGCATGACACACATAGGGACAGTACACCCACTTACTAATACTGGCCTGGGGGCAGCGCATTATTGAAGACAGCGTTGACTGTTGGAAGTAGCCACTCTATCCTTCTCAGTACAGGAGTAATCTGGCCAGGTTTATGAAGATGGACAGAGATTCCTCTTAGGCTAGTGCGAAGAGTGATTACACCCACCTTCAAGAAATGTCTAGGGGGACCTGCTATTCCTCCTCACTGGGGACTGCCCTGGGAGGCGCATTGACTTTGCAGCACCTCTTTCTGATGCACAGTCAATGTACCTCCTAATGGCCACTTTTGCTCTGCTTTCATATCCATAATAAACACTGATGCAGAGATAAATGGGGATATTCAAAAGGTAGCTTACACCTTTGAGTGATTTATACTTGCAATTTACTCTTAATCTTTTGAGTAACTTTACTACTTTGGGTATTCATAATATCTGAATTTAATGTTATTCAAAAGTGTACACGTAAAAGTCTCCACCCCACGAAAAAAGAGTGGAGCCAAATAAATGAGAGTAAGTTAATCCTGTCAAAAAGAAATAGTAGTAAGTTCTGTACCACACTTGGCCTACCACTGGGACTTCAACACCCTCCCATAGGAAATAATGGAAGTAGGGACTTAAAATAAAACCCTGGAGAAATTAATGTTAAATGAGATTACATTTTTTTTGAAATAGTGAAAAAAATAAAACATATGAATCAATGTTAAAATAATCTAAAAATAAAACATGTTTATTATAATTAAAAGATATCATAACAACCCTTTTAAAAAGTATACATTAATGTAACATTCTTATTAAAAACATAATTAAACTAAGATTAATTATTTATATACATCGCTGTTAATGATGATAATGCATGATAAAATTTAATTTTTACTTTAGTTGGAAATTTCTTTGGTAATTTAAACTTTCATTCAAAAAAATATAAATTTTTGATTAAATATTTTTATATTATGATCTGCATTTAAAATAAATATATGCAATTAATTTATATTAGTATTTAATCTGAAAATATTTTGTAATCTTAATAGACATGTTTTTTTCCTGTAGCTCCCCCATTGTGCAATGCAGCATTACAGATTTGGTTGCCTTGCTGTGTTGTGTTACACATTTTAAAAGCTGCCCTTCAGTGTTTAGCGAATACTCTTGTTATTTCAAATTCATGCAGCTCCATCAAAGTAGTCCAGGTAAAAGGGGGAACTCAAATGAGTTTATTTGCTAATAACTTCAACATTGCATGACAACCCTGCAAAAACTGTGGCAAAAATTTGAAAGGATAGGGTTTTTATGGTATGTCACAAAAGGCATAGGAAAAGAAAAAAAATAAATACGGGCACTACTGTGACATTGAATTTGGCTATTGTTTTAAAAATAGAAAAAGTCCTTTAGTGAATTTAAATCATTTTACAACTATACTTCAAAGCACATTTTATGAATGTGTGTGACCATTTCTGTGACAAGTGCTCAGGATATACTTGACAAAAGAAATGGAATCCCTGTTTAAGAGGTGAATGTTAAAGTAAAACATTTAGGAGCAATTGCACGAGAATCAACTTGCAGCATTTCCTCCCCCATATACACCCTTCCAACTCTGTTAGGTAATGTGGGTGATTGGGTTGAAGAACAAGTATTCTTGAGGGATAGGGATCTAGGGACAAGGAGGCCTTGGGGAAAGAGAATTTGGAGATGGGTGTGGTGGGAAAAGACTGCCTCAGAATGACTCTGTTAATGCAGGAAAGCAAGGGTAAGGCAAACATGGATAAGTACAGAGGTTCAAGGGACATTGAAACAGACAGAATCTTACAATGAGCAACATTGGACCATGAAACATCAGACACAACAACAGAGGCACATTACACCCAAGGGCCATTATGCCCAAGAACAACTGAAATAGGGCACTAGAGGGACATATTGATCGAAATAGAATGATAGAGTGGACTAAAATCACAGGGCAGGATGTTTCCATATCAAACTAGATCAGTAACAATACACCCTAGATGAGATACGTAAGATCCTCAAGCATTTCACCCAAAAAAATGAAATGGTTGTACCTACTATATTGAAGGGCACAAGATCCATTGCTCCTACATATCAACTATGCCATAGCTTCTACAATCTATGTGGTGGGCCTCAGGACCAATATTTCTACTGGGAATTGCCCACAGAAACATCTCATTAATCACTTGAAATTCACCACTGTTACGTTGAAAGGCCATACGATCTACCTCACACCATACAGAAACACCTTCATGAGGATAACCCACAACTCCCAGCCATGCGTTAACCCCGGTGTGGTTTAGAAATAAAATCTTCCACTGGATGAGTCACAACTGAAGACCAATATCTGTGCAAAGCACTAAGAGGCCAATAATTCTAAACACTGTACTGTACAACAGTAACATAACATAATACATCAATTACCTAGGATGTAGGAGAGTCCACAATGAGTCTTCTTCCGGATCTGGCACTTCCGTCAGAATCTCACCCTTCTCTATTACTATCCAAAAGAGCCCTTAAGAATGTTGCGTAGTAGCTCATAATACAGAGTATTAGTATACGCAGTTGCATTTAAGCTTTAATTATAAAATACCCTAATACTGTTGCTAATTCTTTTTGTTTCCAGAGTTAAGGATGGCTTTGCAATTAAAGTAAACTTCAGTTCATTTGATGTCCCATATTATTCAAGTATTCTCTACTTGTATGAAGGCATCGGAAAAAATAAGACTCTAAGAGGTAAGTATAAGATGTCATTTTTTGTGATTGTTTTGTTGATTTTTCTTGAGGTAATTCACAGATATGTTTATTTCTCAATGATTCATGCTTTCAAGTACTTCAAAGTTTTATTGTGAAATACATTTAACCATTTATTTGCCAGAAAGTCGTAAAGATGACCATTTAAAATAATTAATTAACTTGTTCTCTCCTAGTTTTAATTATTGATAATATTTGATTGATTGAACATTTTTAGAAGAAAATAGCACATCACAGATTTATATTTTCATGGCTATAGGAACAATTTTCAGAATGCTGAAACCCTTTCTGAATTTCTTAGACGAATATGCTAAACTTTAAATGCTGATTATTGAACAGCCTGCACATCTAGTGCTCGGTTAGTACTGCTACCAACAAAAATATACTGTGACTGTTACTTTTTCAACTAAATTTAATTTGTGCAATTTGCGATCCTCTAAAAGGGCAGAAGGGAATTACGACCCGGGACAAAAAATGATTTAATCCGCTATGTGTTGTTTTATGTGGTTTATGTTTTGTATCTTATGCAAATAAAGAGATGTGATTTGGAATTTGCCAGCAATGGGGCTGTGCTACAAAACCGGCATTACTGCTCTTCAAACTTGATGTCATTTTTCACTCACATTTGCAATACGTCCTGTGTGTTTTAATATAAACTATCCAACAGTGCCCCTCTCTACCTAAATCCAGCATTGCAGAATCTTATTTCCACTGGTTAGAGCTCCCTGTGCCCAACCACAGGTGTGGCTAAGGTTACAATGATAAGGGCAACTCTCCATTATGATCACTCCAAACCAGTCATAGAGCAGACTCCATCCAACTGGATTTGGAGCCAAGCTGAATAGGAAGACAAGGGGAGGCAGGCCCAGCTGTGAGCTTGAAACCCTTACAATAACACTCCGATAAGCACTGACCAAGTCCAGTGCAAACTACAATTGACTTCTGGGGTTACACCGATGCTGTCGAAGTTTTGCATTGATGTGTCTACCAGGGGAAATGAGCAACCACAACAATTTTATGAACTAGCCAGAGCAAAACCTAAATTTCTGTCTGAGTAAATTTTATATAAGAACTACCCACCCAATCCCTAGTAAACCCCTCAACCCGAAAATAAAATTAATTAAATAATGGAAAAAATACTTAAACATGTAAAAATCATTTTAAACTTAATACATTAGTTACCATTAAATAATCTGCATGGATAACTATATGTATATTTATTCAGATATACATATGGATGTAGATATTTGTACAGCCTTCCCATCCAATCCCTAATAAAATCTTAAACCAAAGTTACCAAGTTAACAAATAATTGTAAAATGTATTAAACATGTATACACATTAATATCATATAAATTCATCAAATCAATAAACCAGTTACTTATAAAATATACAGTATTTTAATATTCTTTAACAATGAGAAATAAATGTTACAATTAAATAAATAATTTAAATAAAATAATGCAATACAATACTTGCCACAGGGCACCCCGACATGCCCGTTATTGAACGATCTTGGGAGAAAGCCAATCGCAGACACTGCTAAACTATGTCTCCTTTTATACTGGCGTAGACTCTGGTCTACCACAGAGCTTACAGAGTATGCAGCAGGTTTTTTAGACATAATAAGGGAGAGACATATCACCAAATAAAATGGCTGAGGGAGCTTAGAGCTATTTTATCGAACATCAGCTTGATTTCACTGTGGGTGGATCCTAAAAATATTATCTTTCCCCCAAAAACGTTTTTGAAAGCCAAATACTGGGAATCAATCCAGATTTATACTTTGAGAAGTTGTGAGTCCTCTTCTTTAACAGGGCTATTCCTAGACTGTAAACCCATCCCTATGCTGAAATAATATTGGGATTTTATTACAAAGCTCCACAAGCGAAAATTATATATCCAGTTTAGGGTGGGTACATTGCCACTAAGAGTTTTTACTAGTAAATGGTCCAAACCCAATAACGACTTGTGTCCGGTATGCCAGCATAGCAAAGAATCACTGGCCCACCTATTATTTGAATGTATTGGATACAATGCCCCCTTTTTGCAAGCTCTTGGGAACAAGAAGATCAAGAGAAGCTGAAAGAATCCAAACAACTAACACAGCAGAGGTGATTGACATAGCAAATGCAAAATACCTGGGGTGGGCATGGGCAATAACAGCACATTTCCTCAATTAAGCAGCAGATTAAATGAGATTATGTTATGCTGTAATTTGGTTTATTGGAAACATTTGCCCATTTCTCTAACCACTTTGCTCTAAAATTTGTAGCTCCTTATTAAAGAATAACTACAAAGTGTTTACCATAACAATTTTTTATTGTATTTTTATACGTGTACATGGCGTTTTTAGGATATTTGTATTTATTCATCCATATGGACGTGTATCATATTTGATAAGGTGCTTTATGAATTGTTTTAGATGTCTTATGAACTGATTAAGATGTCCTTTTGTGTGCTTTTATGACTAAACACGTCAAATAAAGCATTTTGGAATGGAATGGCAATACAATAGGAATACATAATAAAAAGGATATTATACTAAACCACATTTAAAACTAAACTATTAGGTTAAAAAGTAAAAACATACATTCTTTCCTGTGATATTTTTATAATCACAATATTTTAAAAACAATATTATGGTCACATCATATTTTTGATTCAATATTTAAGTGGAAAACAATGAATATGTAGCTTGCATCACTTAAGTGAGAATGTGCTCATTTTCATAGACCAAGATATAATCCTACATTTACTGGATCTGAGTAGGTCACAATAGATTTAAAAACTATCATTCATATATGTTGTATTGTATTTCCCTATAAGCCCTTATTAGTAAATAAATCAAGTTAAAGCTGCCCTTATTTGCTTTGAGGTTGCAACTACATATACACTTCAATTTCAATATTAATATTTTATCTACTCTACATTGTCCACATATGCCACTTGCCATTACCTTATCAAAATCCTCTGCTGTCAAGTCAACCTCCTCCTCTGTAAGGTCCCAGATACTAATGTTCTGTATCTTGGAACCACTTTATTCTAACAAACCTAGTGGCGTTTAGAAAAGCATGTTTTTTGTATGTTTTATTAAGACCCCCTTTTAAAGTGCACTTGTGGTATTATGTGCAGAGAGATGTCTTCTAACAAATAGAAACCTTCACCAAACCTGAATTCTCTTGCTGGTTCACTCAATTCCTGTTATGAAATTACAGAATTACAGTTAACTTGGTTCCCAAGGAATATCAACCTTCCTAGCAAAGCAGAATTTGCACTTTCCATTTGTTCCATAGTTGTATCATAAATGTATGATTCTTTGAAGTAACCTCACATTTTCAGCTTTTGAACTTGAGCAACAGGTCTGTTGAATACGATCGGCATTGCAATGGCAGTGAATATTTGACTGGTGCTCCTCTAAACAGGAGGCAACTCAAGAGCTTCAAGCAATCAAGCATTCAAATTCAGTGTCTAGGGAGGACTCAGCCTGGTTCCATAAGTCTTCTTTCTATTTCTGGTGATGAACTAGAAAGGGGATTCGGGAAACAGTGATGAGTCTGGAACTAGATAACACAGCACTAGGGTAGAGCCAGATATGTGCATGTATCAACTAGTTAAGCAAAATATAAATGTGAGATAATGGCATATCTTTTGGTGGGGCGTCTTAGTCAGTCGAAATAAGAGAAGATCAACCTTGGTCTTGCTAGTGCTACAGTCACCGTTTTTATCCTAGTTGATCTGTCCATCTACAATGTAGATTCTACATTCATAATTTTAAAATTAACCGGTTTGTCGAAGATCATTCTGTGATATTTGTAAGCCATATCACATATTCACATCGGGATTATAGTAAATTTAACTTTTTGGTGAAAAACATAACCCTTAGAAAATTGTGCAAGCTTTCACAGTGATTTTATGTTTTGAATTGCTTATTCTTTCTAGCTTCTCTAGTGGACAATAATCCTGGCACAGTGCGCATATTTTCCAATCAAGCAACAGCAGAGTTTGTTACAGATTCTTCCACTAACTACAGTTTTCAAGCATGGTACACTACATTCATCACGGGCGATATTAGCAGTGAGTACAAATCTTGGATATAGTATCATTACATGTTGTGTTTCTACTCTAAATGTAAGTCAATTATTATGAAAACATGGATTTTTTCATATGGCTGATTTTATTCCACACCACCATTACATTTCATTCATTTTGTGAAGTTGGATATTAATAAATGTTTTGGGTACTGGATCTTACATGTTAATTTATACTCTGACAGAGGACCACCTATCAAATTTAGAGGTACCTGCCAGGCAGGTAATGTTCTCAATGCTTTCACCGATGTGGCAGTTCCACTGAAGATACAACAGGTTGCTGAGTGGATAGCATGTGTGATGTGCCCTTTCAGCAAAAATAGTTTTGTTTTTCACAAAAAAAAACTGTCAAAGCTGGAACTTGTTTCTTTAAAACAAAAAGAGCAATGGCCATGACACTGAGGACACTACATTTCCTGCACAGGAGGCCAATGTGTATTTTCTATACCCGGGATCACCATGTCTCAGATGGTGATCCTTGTAAAGGAAAATGAGTATTGACACAGTGGCGCATGGTTTTTCAGGTCAAAGATTTACAATAGTGTTCAGTGCAAAGCCTGTGCTACCACACGGTTAGTAGGGTGGGAGCACTGGGGACTAACAGCGGATCTTCTTTGCCAGACTCTGTTTTCTCCCCTTGATTCTCTGGACTGTCAACAGTGGACTGCCAGGTCTGTCCCATTACACTTCCTGTCATTTATATGATAGAGGAAATTCCGATATTAGGGCTTGTAAACAAATGTGAGTCCTTGACCTACTATTCTTTCTCAACTCAGTGGGGTCGATTCGCAGAACTCATCTGAGATAAAATCCTAAAGTTACTACTTTTGGTAATCACAGAAGGCATTTAGTAGTAGTAAAGTTAGTATTCCTAACTTTACTACTACTAAATGCCTTCTGTGAATACCAAAAGTAGTGAGTTTAGAATTTTATCTCGGATTAGTTCTGTGAATCGGCCCCTTCAAGTTCAATGTAACTATTTAGTTTCAACTATGAAAACAATCATAAGTGAGAGCTTTGTAGATGCACTGCCTGATACAGAGAAATGTGTGGTATGTGCAGATTATCAGTTCAATTGAGCAGAGTATAGAAGGTGTCAATTGGTAAATGTTATTGCTTTGTTTGGTTATTGTAAATCACAAACACTCATGCCATCTTCTTTGGAAGGTTAAAAGATTGAGTTACAATTGATGAGATCCGAACCTTTACACAGCAAGCAACTGAGGTGTCTCTTTTGTTGGTGTTTAGCTCATATAACTGTAGGAAACCCTTCTGCCTCTGTGTGTACCCAAACATTTTATACCTGCCAATGCTCTCTTTTTCAATCTTCTCCAAAAAGTGAGGTATGAATAGTTTGCTTAATCACGTCTTTAATGCTTTGAACTTGTAGAACCTCAGCAATGTGGGGCAGGTTGATTCCCTATGGTGCAAGGAGCTTAGGGCCAGATGTAGGTCGGTCGGTAACGGCCGAAAATCGGTATTTTCGGCCGTTACCGACCGGTTTGCAAGATTTGGCATGTAGGGTGCAATATTTTACCGAATCGGTAAAATTACCGATTCGGTAATTTTACGAATTCGGTAAAATAAAAAATCGGTAAATTTACCGATTTGAAGCCACCCATATGTAGGTGGGACTCTTCAGAGTCCCAGGAGCCTTTACGAATCGGTATTTTACCATCAAAACCAATTTGATGGTAAAATACCGATTCCGGTGTGCATGCACATGTGTGCATGCACACCTATGTCATGTGACAGGCAGACCTGCCCTTAGGGCAGGTATGCCTGCCACATGGCACCTGTGCCTGTTTTGGGGGTGCCAGAGGGTGTCAAAGTGACACCCCCTGCACCCTTGTGAATTCATTAATTACCGATTCGGTAAATACCGAATCGGTAATGCCTAATCATTCCTATGGGCTTCAAAGCCCATAGGAATGAATGGACATTACCGATTCGGTATTTACCGAATCGGTAATTAAAGAAGTGTTAAGGATTCGGTAACAAATCCAGATGTTGGCACCTACATACCATTTACCGATTTTGAAATACCGAATCGGTACAATTCGGTATTTTAAAATCGGTAAATGTTTTTTACCTACATCTGGCCCCAAGTAACAATGTTAAAAATGATCCTCCCTAATCTAAGCAGACTTGTTTAAGAAGTAAACAAGTGATCGATAAAGTGGCTTTGCTCAATTAAAAACCAATTAAAAAACTGATATCTCTTTTAGATAGCACTCCTTTGGTTTGTTCATTTAATCTTCAACCTGCTGCCATCACAAAAGAATACCAAGAATCTAGGTCCAGCTCTCTTGAAGAAGACTAGCCTAAGATGCTAGGACACTTCTCCTCTTACTGTTACCACAAGCAACTTGAGGGTAATTTTTGTGCAGCTTGGTCTAGTGTTGTGGTGGAATATGACTGTATTGTGCAGTGACCTAGAAACCTAAATCTAGTCATACATGTCTTCCTCCGAGATGTAAATTGAAAAGCAAATACACAATTGACAAAGATATTTAAATGATTGGCAACCAATGGGAATTCACACAAAGAGCAATACATTTCATAAATTTGTTCTTGCTGTACTAATAAAAGAGGGTAAAAACATGCAAATGTGTCTTGATACTACTTTGAAGAATCACATTCATTCTTAAAATGAACACATGTTTCCTCAGATGCCTTTTTCTATTTAAGTACGTAAGGTACAACTTGAGTATGTGCTCAGTTTGAGAAAAAAATGGAAATAGCAAAAATGTACCAACATTGGCAGTCCTATGTCTACTCAGGATATTAAGATCTCCACAAATAATGCCAGTTCCCACATCTCTAGACTAGAGGTTTTTGAAACCATCTATAGATCGTCACCTGTGCCCAATAAAGTGTCATGCACTCCGAAAATGTGACATAGCAGTCGTTGTAGAAACTCATCCGATTGATTTGGCTATTTTGCATCCTGCTGAGGGCTTTGAAGGTAATCTCTTCAAAAAGTAGAGTTTGCATGTTTTATCAGTGGCTTGCATTAAACCTATTTAACACCTTGACTGCAGCGGGAATTCCGCGCCGGTGCTGAACATTCCAGTTGTGGGCGTGGTCACGACAGCTCCCTGCCGTCATGAGCACACACCCACCGTGACTCATGACAACCGGGAGCCGTCATGATCACTGAAGGGGTTAAGAATGTGTCTCTATCCAATACCCTGAGACCTGGTTCAATTCCTTCAAGCCTAAGTCAGACCTCACACCGTTGTTCATGCTGGAGAGAATCCATGCGTGCCCGCCAGCACCCCTCGGCCCATGCTGGCGAAACTCTTCCAAGTTAAAGACCGAAGAGCCCTTCTTAGAGCAGCTGATCCTGCTAGCCTGCTTCTAGTAGGGGACAAAGTGGTCATGCTCTTCCCTGACTATACCAAAGTGGTCTAACAACAAAGGTCTCCCTTCCTAGAGGTCAAAAGTCATCTGCGCCTGAAGAGATTCCAGTACTTACTCTTTTTCCCGGCCTGCTTAAACATCACAATGCACTTCTTCGGTGATCCGAAGGAGACCTGGGATTGGGCTGATCAACAGTATGGACCGCAGTGACGAATCACAACAGACCTCCATAAACACTACCCAAAGCAAGATGGAAGAGGCGTATCCGAACCTGCACTGCGACTGACCAGTGGCCAATCCCCGCAACACCCCCGAATGTAGAACAAATCATTAAGGACAGGCAGCTGGCAATGTGGCAGCAGCAGACATAGCACCTCACAATCTTACCTCTGATTTCGGGAAAGGCACTTTCCTGTTTATTGCAGATGATAAAACACTCCTCTCTGACAACTTTCCGCAGAAGACCCTGAACCATCCTGGAGTTACACCATGAGCATCAGACAACCTTATGTGAACAAGCCATGCTGATATCTCTATTTTGCTTCAGTGTTCTGCCTTACCTCACTAATGTTACTGACAATGTTATATCAGTCCCCCTCATGCCACTCGCTGCCTTCGCCCTTTCCACTTGCAACACAACCACTTTGGTACATCCTGCTTCACAATCCCTCCCCCCTCTTCCGCTGCACTGAACCATGCCATTCCTCCCTTCAAGGGCCCCTCAGACAAACGCGGACCTCCCAACACACAGCGGTCATGCCAAATTTGTTTCCAATGACCTGCTCTCCCGGCAATCCCTACGGAAGCCCTTGGCCCCCACACTTTTACTAGGGCATGCAGAGCTTGCCTCCCACATCCACCCATTCTGCATTAAAGTTCTTAACAACAACTCTGTTTGGGCATACCCTAGTTACAGTAGGCCCTCCTTTTTCACTTATCCAGCGCTTAATGAACCCTCCCTCTATACAGATTTTGATTGCTACGTATGTCACGGTGGGCCACCAATACATATCTCATACACAGAAGGATAGCATAGTAATAGCACTTGAAAACAGAGCAGAGACTTCCCTTCTCCCTGCTACCCTTACATTCCCTACTTACTAGGCAGCCCTCACATGATGCAATCCATTTCCTTATGCTGAATGTGCAGGGCATGCATACTGCTTGTAAGCGATACACAGTTAATTCCTACATAAAAACACAACATGCACACGTAGTCTTTCTATAAGAGACCCAAACCGCGCAAACGCTGGGGAGGCCACATTTATGCAACTACCTACTCAGCCTGCAGCACTTTGATTTGGATTAGGACCAGAGTCCCTTACCAAGTCCTGGACATTGTCATTGACACAGAGGGAGGTTATGTCCTCCTTGAGGGACATCTAGATGGCTTTCCCCTACTCCTTTACAGCTTCTATGTCCCTAATACTGGGGAAGGAGACAATTGGGATACCTTCCCTCCATCCTAGCTCACAAAACTGCATTCCCTTGGCTAGTTGGATGGGATTACAACTGTGCACTTGATATCTATTTTGACAGATCCCATTCCCCCTCCTGCAACCCCACTTACAAGCAAACAGCATTTCTATACAACTGAGCACAACAATTGTCCATGGTGGATGTCTGATGGTCTCGAAATCTCACCACCAAGCTCTACTCGTTATACTCAATACTCACAAGCCTTACGTGAACCTTGATCTCTTCCTGTGCTCGGTACCGCTGTCTCCTCTCCAGCGCCAATCCAATTACTTAAATAGTCTCAGATCACAATGCACACTTGATAGACCTTCAGTGGGCATCCCCTACACCACCCCCCTCTACCTGGCAACTTCAACAAGACTGTCTATATGACCCGATTTTTCTGGATGAATAGAGCACCCATTTCTGCCACTACTTTACAGAAAACACTGACGCTGCCTCTGCCAGATTGGTGGAAAGGGATGCTTTCAAATGTGTGACAGGAGGTCACTGTATCCAGCAAATGGTGGGTGTTTCCAAAACCCCAGACAGGGAGATAACGGGCACAGAGAGACATCTCGCAACGCTGAGCAAGGAGGTTGACCAAGATCCTGGGTGGATCTCGCAACTTGCCACAGTGAAAACGCTGTATACTCAGTTCTTAGAGTGCCTCCATCGCTTTAACTTTACAGCTTATGCAGCAAAGGTCCACAGGGAAGGAGACAAATCTGCCTGGCTCCTGGCCTGGCTAGCACGGTAGAACACCACAAAATCTCCCATTACGGAGCTGAGTGCACCAGGTGGTACCCGCATTTATGCCCAAGAAGAAATAATGCAGCTACTTCATGCTCACTATTCTTCACTATATTGTGCCCCATTTGATGTTTCTGAGGACCACTCTCAAGTATTCCTGGCTGGCATTACATTGCCCTGCATCCCAATCTCTACTAAGCACGCCCTTGATACTAAAATCACCACAGAGGAGGTTGTAAAGGCGATCAGGGAATTAGCACATAATAAATCCCAGGCACTTGATTGCCTGCCACTCAAATATTATTGCGCCTTCTCTTCACTTTTGGCCCCCAAATTAATTAACGTGTACATGACAGCACTGACCGTAGGCGACTTCTGGTGTCAATCCCAAAACAGGGCAGAAATCCGACTCAACCACCCTCATATCGGCCTATTGCCATTTTAGGGGCTGAACCTAACATATTGGGTTAAATACTGGCAGGATGCTACGCCCGGATACTCCCGGATCTAATCCATATAGACCAAAATGAAATATTCCGGCATACAGAACCTCTCAAAATTTCCATTGAGCAACCTTTCTAATATTTGACTTGAGGAAGGCATTTTAGATGCTGGTGTGGCATTACCTTTTTGAGGTCTTGACCCAATTCGGAGTTGACCTGTGCCTTCTCTTATATACTTATCTCCTCAACACTAACCTGATATCTCATGTCTGCGGGGACGTGTCTTCTCCACCTCGATCTTGGTTTGCAGGGGAACCAAACTGGGTGTTCCCTCTCCTCATTGCTTTTCGCCTGTGCAATGGAACCCCTAGCCATTTGGCTTCGGGATGAAGGTCACGCCTGGTGGATCCCCCCGGAGGACAGGTAACATGTGGTGTCTCTGTACGCTGACTACCTCCTTATAAAGTTGAATGGCATCACCTATGACCGCTCCCCACTTGAAGGCACACTTGATGAGTTTGCAAGAGCAACAGGATTGCAGGTAAACTGAGATAAGTAGGCAATACACCCACTGCATCCTGACCAACCACTGTGATCCATATACTTGGGTGCAACTATTGCTGATCTCTTTCTAAATGGCCAGCTCCTCCCAATTGACGAATTAGTGTCAGACTACGATCTACCCCTGGGCAATCTCTCTTACATCTACAACTCATGCACACACACCATACTTTATGGGGCACCCGCAGCACATCTCGTCCTACAAACTATACTTACAATGGGCGGCGTCCGCCACCTTTAAACCTAGCTGTACTAAGCCATCCATGACGTAACAATGCTGTCCCTGGACACACTTTGACATATATGGTAAAATTAGTTTAGGTGCACATTGCATGACAAAGAATTCCCTCAGCAGGTATCCAGCAACTCCTGCTTCAAAAACCTTCCACTTTTCATGCTGCAACACGCATACCTTACCCCTACTCAGATAAAATATTTTTTTACACAGAGCAGGTGCATGCTGCCCACGTTGCCAGGTCTAAGGGGCAGATTTGATGCATATGTTTTGGTCCTGTCCAGTTCTCTTGTCATTTTCTGGGATGAGGTGCATGCTGTGTTCCGACAGGTCAGGTAGCTCATTGACATCCACACCTGGTAAGCATTCTCCCTTGGCATCTTCAAGCGGCGCAAAGTACGTTCGCGCTTCACCTCTTTGACGCTACCCCTCGTCAGGCACACACTCACATTGGCACTCCCCGGTGATCCCCTGACCGCCTGTTCCGGAGCGGTCCTTAATTGGAGAACTGCGGAAGTGGACACCGTCTGGTATGAAGTAGTCCAAGGCATCCACAAACGACCCATCTCTTCACAATGGGCTACCCTCCTCTCACAGTTGTTGCACTATACTGGGAATGAAGATCTTCCCCATAGAGCCCCTGAGCTCCAGCCCACCGCTGACTTTTCACCATTGCTCCATCTTCGCTTGCTTTCAATACAATAAACCTCCTCCTACATCTGGAGACCCTGACCATACAGTCAATGTAAAAACATCTCATATGTTTCTCTCACTCCCAGTTTACAAACCCTACCTTACATTAAAAAGTCTCGAAAATGTTCTGCTCCTTTGCTAGAATGCATGATACTTGGAATTTCTACTTCTGTTTTTTCTACGTGATGGACTTGCTTGCCACCCCTCTATTTGAACTCAGCTGTTGCGGTTCGGTACAAGCAAGAATGCCTCCACTGGTTTGCAATGTCGACTGTATCAGTTGTCATGTTTCTAAATCTCAATAAAATGAATTAAAGAAACTATTTAAGAAATCCTACTTCGTGGAGTTTCACACATATGCAAGTTTAGTACACTATCAGTTTGGACAGACCATTAACTCTCATTCTGATAAAAGATCCCTAGACACGCATAGAAGTTCTATCTTTAAATCGTATATTACTTCGGAAAGAAATAGTTTTGTGTGTTTTTGTATGTCAGAAATGAAAACGTATCTGTATGGCTGGAATACATTTTTTTGGATAGGCACCAAACATGTGCTTTTTAATGCTCAAGAGCCTATTTTTGTGCGCACCAATGTTGACCAAATGTGAGCTTCTGCCACGGATTGGTCCATAAACTAAGCAGACCTTCGGATCTATGCTCCACACTAAGAAGTCTTTTAACTCATACATGAGGAGGATCCTGTTGAGTCCATATGGACGAACAGAAATAGTGGCCACATTGGTAACCTTTAAAAGCCAATATTCATAGTCTTACCACACATTAGGTGACCTAGAAAGCTGAAGAGCTAGCAAACAGATCTCATTGGGACTAATTACTAACAAGCAATATGGACAAGGATATACAATTAGAGCAGAAAGATAGTCAACTATGGGTAACTTATAGAAGTGCCAGTGTCATGTTAAGAATTGTGTGGGCCCCGGGCTAATAACATTTCGGGGGACTCTAGGGAATATTATCTAGCAAGGGCGATACATTATCGCCGCTGTTATCGGCAGGAAACTGCCACTAAAGCGGCGATAATGAGCTTGATAATATGCCCTTGTGAATTCCCATAGCAGCTTAAGTTAACACCAGAACCTGGGCTGCTATGGGAATTCACAAGGGCATATTATCAAGCCCATTATCGCCGCTTTAGCTGCAGTTTCCTGCCGATAACAGCGGCGAGAATGTTTCTCTCTTGCTTGATAATATGGCCCTCTGTTTGCAACAACTTTGAACTTTATTTCTCATTTTCTGCTAAATAAAATTCTATGTTACCCAACAAAATGGGATGCGATAAAGGTTGAGATACAGCAATATGCATATGTGATCTAAAGCGAAAGTCCACCTTCCCCGGGGGGGGGGGGGGGGGGGGGGGGCTGCATGGTAGGGACCATAGGCAATTGCCCACTTTGCCCACGCCATAAAACGTCTCTCGTGAAGCGCTGGTTTATAAAATCCAAAAGTTATTGTAAAATGAGGAAAGTAGTTCAAATATCCCCTGGGACCATTGTCTATTCATTGTATATATGTGTATGTTACCCTGAAGTCAAGGCACAATTAACATATCAAAAAGAATATTTTATACATAATTGCTCAAGGTTCGATGTGACAATATCACATGAAATTGTGAATGCCTTTTTTAACTACTATAGTCATTTCCTTTGAACCACGAAGAAAATGCTCAAATCCTGACTAGCAAGAAGTATACTTGCAATAAATACCTTTGTTGCTTAAAATCATCCCTTGCCTTTAAACTAAGGAAAAACATAGGTATGCAGGAGTGATTGTGCTAGACTAAAGTTGTTGTTACAGAAAGGGTTGAGACAATTATGGCATTTTATCCAGTATCCATGCACTGTTCTAAACTAGGACACCTGTCCGTTTTGCATAATACTATAGGTTATGCAAAACGAAAGGCATGGTGGGGCCAGCCACCAAATCGGCATCTAATTATTATTTCAAATTGCAAACTGTGAAATATTAGAGCACAAAGGTCTCTGTAACGGAAAAAAATGCCACAACTGTAGAAAATGTAAAAACACAACTAAATAGTGGACGAGGACTTACATTTTCAATATAAGTCGGGAAGGACTTAAAGAAATATTTTCAAGAGCTTATCGCCACAGGAACGTCACTTTTTATGACATTCCTGTGGCGATAAGCACTTTGCCTTATTATCAAGGCGGCGTTAAGCCACTTAACATGGCTTAATGCCGCCTTGTGAATAAGGCCACCTTTCAATCAGCACTTAGCGTGAAAGGGGCATGTAATGGGTGTTGCGGTGGGCGTTCTACCGCAACACCTCTTACTTTTTTATGCCGCCCCTTATTTATAAGGGTGGTATAAATATGGGGCAGAGCCAAAAATAAGACCAGGGAAAACATAGTCTTAACCTGGCGAAATGAGGAGAAATTACTAATTTCTCCTAGTTTTTGCTGTTTCTATGTGTGATGCATTGAAACATTTCTGCCTCAACTTGGGAGTCTGCAATTTTCCAATAGTTTATGACTGACATTTAGAACAAGCCATTGACAATTCAACCTTAGCAGTCAGTAAATGTTTTCCAACTTGTAAATGTGATTTGTACATAGAAATAACAGGAAGTAGAGGCATAATCTGGCTCGGCTCTTAGAGATTATGCAAGAGCTGAGCCCTGAAAATGTTTGCTATGTAAATCACTCAACTATCATATCAAATATGATTATGCAACTTCAGAATTCAAGGATATTTCCTTAACATGTGAAACTTTGACATTAGTAAATCACATTACAGCAACGTACAGAGAAGTACTCATTAAAAGTGATAGTTTGTAAATATTAACCATTCTTGCAATAAAAGTCAAGTTAATTGTCATGTAAACACTGTACTTGGTCCAGAGTATTTTAGAGCAACATTATTGTCTATTAAATCAAACATAGTAGGTTTTTGTGTAACTGGTATTCTGAACTCACATATTTAACCCCTTCGATGCGGCCGCGATTCCCCTGGTGTGCTGTAAACAGCACGAACAGGGGCGGGCCGTGACGAACCCCAGCCGTCATCAGCACACGAGCACCGTAGTGCATGACGGCTGGGGTTCGTCATGAGCATGGAAGGGGTTAAAAGTGCTTTCATACATGGTAATGAAGAAGAAAAGTTTTGGCAAAAGAAAATACTTGCCTAAGGTCACACAATTCAAGCAGGGAAGCCGCAATTTAGCTGTGTTTTCTGGTTTCACTTTGTGCAAGTCATCAAGAAAATGGGTAACTATTTGCCTTTCCTTATGTTAAGGCTTTGTTTTTACCTCTTTGTTTCTTTTTCTTCAATTTGTATATAGCATGAACTCGACCCAAAGTGGTTGGAGCGCTTTACCAAAATGTGTATTACCTTACACAAGATCACATTGATTGTTTATAGGTAGGAGAAGATTTAGGGCCTGACTACAAGTTTGGCAGTCCATAGGACCACCAAATTTGCAGTGGGGGTGCCATGGCGGTCAAGGACCACCACACTTGTGTTTCGACTGCCGTATTACGAGTACATAGGTTGATCTGTGAGAGGACTGCCACAGCGGGCAGGGATCCGCGATCCCAGGTGCTGGCACTGCAGTCTTGAGGCTGCAATATGCTTGGCAGTGTCACACCGCCAAGCATATTACGAGTTTCCTCACTGTGACCCTAACCAATGCAGAGAGCCCGAACTGGAAAGGATGACGGAAAGGAAACAAAAGCGCCCTCTTTCCTCTGGCCCAAGGGATGCATGCAGGGGGCACATAGTGTGCCTCTCTGTCCTCATGCACTCCCTTTCCTGAACTGCATGGACTGCACAGTCCATGCCGTGCAGGAATGGGCTTTGGAGTTCCCTTTGCGGTGCCTTTTTCAAAGGACTGCCAACCCTACTACGGTGAAACTCATAATCTGGCGGGCAGCTGTCGGCCCTGTTTGGTGGCTTGGGAGCAGCACAGTGGTGTGGCATCCTGCCCCACACCGCCAAACTGATAATCAGGCCCAAAGTTATTTGCCCTGAAACACAAGATATTGAGCCAACGCTAAGACTCTAGCCTGCTCGTCAGTTCCTTCCTTAGCGCTGCTAACCCTGGTAGAGGAAGGCAGACAGACAGTAGCCACATGAAAGCTCGGCTCGTCACAGGCTCAAAGTTGCAAGAGAACCTCGAGCTGAGCCAGAGCCAGGCTTCAGATTAGAAGTCTTGCTCAAGTTTTCAGTGGCTCGCCCACCTCATTCCCTATGACACCTCTTCCCATGCATATCAGCTGAAAACTAGGGCCGATGATTTTTAAGCAGCCGCGGTCCGTGGAGAGAGTTCAGTGGGGCAGCGAGGCGGTGCGGGGGAGGGGCAGGGTGGTGGGTGGTAAACAACGGAATATGGATAATTGCAGGTAAGTAAACAATTTAATAAATAAAACGAATTTCGAAGTGCGCTGCATTGCATTTTGCGATGCAGGGTGTGCTACGAAATTCGTTTTATTTAATACATTGTTTACTTACCTGCAATTATCCATATTCCGTTGTTTACCACCACCACCCTGCCCCTCCCCCGCACCGCCTCCCTGCCCCACCGAACTCCCTCCATGGTCCGCAGCTGTTTTTAAGGGATGACCAATCATAACATAAAATTATCGATGAGAAAAAGTGAATTAAGGGGATGTTTTTCACCTAAGGGTTCTGAGTGACATCACAGATGACTTGAGCTTCACTCTCGTTTTCTCTTCGATGTCACTCAAAACCCCTTGGTGAAAAAACATCCTCGTAATCCACCGTTTACCCGATCTATAATTCTATATATTACCATTGTCTGCCACACCTAAGAACTCGGGCAAATGTTCGATTAACTTTCTATTTCAAAGACGACTGGTACAAGTTCTTTGCTCTGACCACCTGATAGCGTCAGGTTTGATTAAAAGAAAACCCACAAACAAAGAATTTAAATTTGGCTTCAACCAAAATTAGATAGCATTTACCGCTGTCTTCCTCGTGTTCATGGGTACTGTGTCCTTCCCTGACTTGGCTTGCTCTTTGCCCCTCTAATGTCCTTGCTCCCACTCGTTTCACGTCTTTAGCATGTAGTGCACGTGTCTGTACTTTTAGCACAGATTCCCTATCACTCAGTAAAGGGGTTCTCCATACAAGCCTTCTTTTCTGCGATTGTGATTTATCAGAATGTATTGATATCTGATGGTGGATGTTTCTATTGTACGTGTTCCTGATGCAAATAGTATACATCATCATTACTGGACATCAGGCACGTTCCAAGTAACACAGCTGGTTTCTAATTGCTCAATAATTGTATCTACAGATGAAGAGAAAATTAACTGTAATTTTGAAAATGGATTTTGTTACTGGATACAAGATCTGAATGATGATGGTGAATGGGAGCGGTTCAATGGACCTTCCTATCCTCCCACGTCGGGACCTATTTTTGATCACACGCTTGGCAATGAATCAGGTAAGGACGAATGAGCCGTAAAGCAAGAAAATCATTTTATGTTTCCTCTCCAGATGACTTCTGAAATGTGAAACCTGCACAAGATTAATTTAAACCACTTTTTATTTCGTGTTGAATTTTACAGACACGTTTTAGTTTTTCAAGTTCTTTAATTCTTCACAAATTCTCTAAATTAACATGTTTGGAATGAAACATTTGCAGAGCTGTTTTGTAACGTGATAAAAATGCTGTTAGAATTGGAACAGTGATGGGGCATAATATATGTCAAATCATTCCAAAAGTATGGGGAAGAAATACATTCCTTGAACATGTGCAGTAACATTTTTTAATGGCTTATATTAAGGAATATTGAAGTTTATTATCAGGCATGACAAAGAAACTTTGGGGGATATGTACAATGAAGTGGCGGAGTGTGTCGTTAGCCTCCTGGGCTTAACGACAATCTCCGCCACTTCGGAAACGCAAGGCTGTACCATATTTACAAGAATGTGGTTCAGCCTTGCGTTTCCCTAAGCGATGCCGCTAAGTTTACCAACTTAGCGCCAACGCAGGCGTCTGTGTGTAGAGGAGGATTGGTTATGTGTAGGAAGGTGTCCCTTCCTGCACATAATCAATCTTAAACTGCTGTTTTGTAACTTTCATGTGTGCTGCTTCATACAGCAAAAATGAAACTTGTAACCTCAGTTCAAGCAGCACTCTCCCCGGCAGCTCCGCCAGCTGATACACGCTGCATCAAGCCCCAGCAACAGAGTTCGCATCTCTCTCTCGACTCTGCCACAGGTTTCTGTGTCTGTTGTATTTCAGCGCTCCTGCCATCAGCGCTTGTGGTATTAGTGTACTGTGTGAATTTTCTGTTGTTTTTCCTTCTAAGGCTTACAGGTTGTGCAGTTTACTTCCAGTGCCATAGCGCCTTGCTGCCTCCCGCCCCCAAGCCCCGGTGATCTTGCCCCTTAGCCCCGCCCCCACCAGACTCCCGCCTGACTCCTCTTCGATCCTGCCCCCCTCTCCTTGATAATGGCGACCGCGAGGGGGAGCGCATGTGCTAACCAGGCCTCGGTCCAGGCAGCACTCTCCCTGGCAGCTCCGCCAGGTGATCCACGCCGCATCAAGCCCCAGCAACAGAGTTTGCATCTCTCTCTCGACTCTGCCACAGGTTTCTGTGTCTGTTGTATTTCAGCGCTCCTGCCATCAGCGCTTGTGGTATTAGTGTACTGTGTGAATTTTCTGTTGTTTTTCCTTCTAAGGCTTACAGGTTGTGCACTTTACTTCCAGTGCCATAGCGCCTTGCTGCCTCCCGCCCCCAAGCCCCGGTGATCTCGCCCCTTAGCCCCGCCCCCACCAGACTCCCGCCTGACTCCTCTTCGATCCCGCCCCCCTCTCCTTGATAATGGCGACCGCGAGGGGGAGCGCGTGTGCTAACCAGGCCTCGGTCCAGGCAGCACTCTCCCTGGCAGCTCCGCCAGGTGATCCACGCCGCATCAAGCCCCAGCAGCAGAGTTCGCGCCTCGCGCCCTACTCTGCCACAGGTTTCCGTGTCTGTTGTATTTCAGCGCTTCTGCCATCAGCGCTTATGGGGTTAGTGTACTGTGTGATTATGTTGTTGTTTTTCCTTCTTAGGGCTTACAGGCAGGTTGTGCACTTTACTTCCAACTCCGTAGCGCCTTGTCGCCTCCTGATAGAACGAGCAGGCCACCCGACTCAGTTTACCATACTCACCTGGGCCCATAAAACAACACAACTTTTTGTGAGTTTAATCAGGTAACCTGTGCACTTACTCTCACCAGTGATTCATGAATTTCATTTAGGACCTATACCATTGACTTACCAATCCTTGTCATTGGTACCTAAAGTCCTAAGGGATCAAAAGAAGTTAGAATAACAGGTAAAATAATAACGTTTGCACTCATATAATAACCACAAACTCAGGAAATGTTTAAACTCTTTATCTAAATTTCTTAAAAGTCTTAATCCAAATATTAAACCTCGGAAATTTTTCAATCAAGAAAATAATGATTAGAATGAAAATATGCAGAGATTTTGTAAAGCAAATTTTACGCATTTGACATTAGGGTGGGAAGAGAAAAGGAAACAGTACAATGACATACCCTCATTGAATATTCACCTAATATGAAGTAAAGAACTAACCCTGACCACGGGACAGTTTAAAGGACAGAATCCCGAAAGAGCAGGCACCATAAAGGCAAGCAGGTGCAGATCAGAATCAGGACAGGTAAAGCCAAATTGGATCAGGACAGGACCACCACGGGCTAAGACCGGCACCCGCAGTTAAAGTTGCAACGCCTGTGTTACTCCCTCCCTGCCGCTAACAGCCAGAACCCGGTAAGAGTTATCGATCTCTCCGACAAGTGCTTCGACAGCACTTCAGCTCCCAAACCCCGATCTGGGTTTCGAACCTTCTGACAGAGGGCTCCGCCAGCACCTCTGCTCCCGATCACCTATTGAGTGCGATGGGTCAGTGACAGGTCAGCTATTCGGACAAGTCGGACAAAAAACTAACTAAGCCTACCCTAGATATACTATTCTAGAGGTCAGTGTACCACCCCCCAATGTTGAAAGTGTAAGGATCCCCAAATTTGAGGAGAGGTCATCACACCGTACAAAAATGTATGTTTATTCCAATATTGGTTACATTTTAGTCCATTTAAGAATTCTGCTTCCTCCGTAAGGGTCAGGAGGTAAGATTCCCACAGGCATCTTCTAGCAAGTTGGCTCTTTGGCAGCATTTAAAAGGTCATTCTGCTTCATGGACTTTGTGATTCGTGCGCAGTCGCAATTTCTCCAAGATGGAGTTCAGCAATAGGCATCAGCCACAAATTGATTTACATGTAAGAATAGAAAAGAACCAGTTTGAGAACACAGAATAAATTAATACACTGTATACCCCTTATCTCTACTCTATTCCCATTACTTTATATTTAAATATTGCGTTAGAGTTAAGCAGAACAAACAGCTTTGCAAAAGCAGCAGTGCAAGCTTCATGCATGCTGTAACACAGAGCAGCCATCTTAGTTCTAGTGCGCAGAAGCAAGTTTCCCATCAAGTGAAAGATACGTCATGTCACGTGAGTAGTAGAAAATCCCGCGTAGCAACAGCCATTTTAATGAAAGCGGATTATAGTTAGTAAAAGCACATTGAAAAGCTTCCCTTGGATACCAGTTGTGTCATGTAATGCAATTTTTAGTACACGAAACATGTTAATTAGTACAATAACGTTATGTCCAGAGGACTGAATACAAGCAAGTCGCGTTACGTGCGAATCCTTGCTCCATCACTCCCGCCCGAGCCCCAGTGATCTCACCGCTTAGCCCCGCCCCCACCAGACTCCCGCCCACCTCCTCTTTGATCCGGCCCCCTCCCCTTGATAACGGCGACCGCTGCTGGGGAGCTCGTGTGCTGACCTGACCTCGGTCCAGGCAGCACTCTCCCCGGCAGCTCCACCAGCTGATCCACGCCGCATGAAGCCCCAGCAGCAAAGTTTGAGCCCCGCGCCCGACTCTGCCACAGGTTTCCAAGTCTGTTGTATTTCAGCGCTTCTGACATCAACGCTTGTGGGATTAGTGTGCTTTGTGATTATTTTGTTGTTTTTCCTTCTTAGTGCTTACAGGTTGTTCACTTTACTTTCAGCGCCGTAGCGCCTTGCAGCCTTCCGCCCCAAGCCCCGGTGATCTCGCCCCTTAGCTCCGCCCCCACCAAACTCCCGCCCGCTTCCTCTTGGATCCTGCCCCCCCTCCCCTTGATAACGACGACCGCTGCTCGGTCCCGGAGCGGATGCGCCGCTGGGGTGCCGAATGCGTGCCTACGGCAAGACCATCTGGGCCCGTCCGCGCCTGGACAGCACCCAGCGCCAGGATCCCTGGTCTGCCAGGCATCCACCGCTACACCTTCGCCTGTCTTTTCAAACTCATACCCAGCCACCTCGAGCAATGAGTATGAGCATCGCCCTACAACACACATGGAGCCTTCTCGCGCGCCCACTGCCGAAGAACATTCTCTGCGGACGCCACACATATAGCCAGCAAAGTACCGCCTGCTGCCAAACCCGCAGCACCATCAACTGCATCCTTCTCAACATACGCTCCCTGCATCGGCACGCCATAGAGATATGGACCTCCTGGATACTCTCGCCCCTGACGTCGCCTTCTTCACTGAGACCTGGACTAACGCAAGCTCCAGACCTGACATTGCCACAGCTATACCAGACGGCTACAAACTCCAGAGGATAGACTGCCCAAACCGCCCGGGGGAAGGGATCGCCATCGTACACAAAACATCCCTCCAACTCTTCATCCCCAGCCCGAGCAGCACTCTTCCCAACATAGAACACCTCCACTTCCAGATCCACACCAACCCCAGGACAACGCTACGGGGCACGCTCATCTACAGACCACCAGGACCTCACGCCCAACCCATTACCACCATCACAGAACTCGTCGCATCCCACGCCATCACCTGCACGGACTACATTCTACTCGGGGATCTAAATTTTCACTTCGAGAACCTCCAGGACCCCGATTCCAACATGCTACATGAGAATCTCACCAACCTGGGACTCAACACACCCACCCACATAGTAGGACACACTCTGGACCCCATTTTCGCTGACGGCTGAACATCCGGTTCACCCACACCACCCGACACTCCTGGACAGACCACAACTGCATCCATTTCACTTTTACTTCCAGCACCGCACCCAAACAAGCCCTGTGCCTGCCTCGACGGAACTGGAGCAAAATCACTGCACACCTCCTTAACACTACCCACCTCCATGACCCCCCTCAGCAAATGCCGACCCCAATGCCGCTGCCAAGGAACTTCACCTGTGGATTGCCAGCTGCGCTGATAAACTAGCCCCCCTCCGCCAGTCTACCACTAAACGCCCATCAAAAGCTGCTTGGTTCACCACCGAACTCCGAGAGGCCAGACGCACCTGCAGGCGCCTCGAGAAAACATGGAGGAACCAGAAGACCACTGAAGTCCACACCAACCACAAGGTCGCCATGAAGAACTATCACCAGCTGATAAGGAACACCAAAAGAACCTTCATCAGGGAAAAATCAACGCCAATGCAGCCAACACAAGCGAACTCTTCAATGTCATCAAGCATCTCACCAAACCCTCTTGCGAAGCCACTGACAACACACCCTCCTAAGACCTCTGCAACAAGCTCAGCACCTTCTTCCACCAGAAGATCATGACCCTTTACGACAACTTCAATGAACCAACAAACGCTTTCACCCACAGGACAACTAACACCACCGAACCAACTATCACCACCTGGACCCCCGCTCCCATCGAACGTATTGCCGCCACCATGATGAAAACTCATTCAGGAGCCCCCACGGACCCCTGTCCCCCGCACATCTTCCACAGAGCCTCTACGGCCATGGCACCGCAACTAGCCCACACCATCAACTCCTCCCTGACCTCGGGCACCTGCCCCATGGACTGGAAACATGCGGAGGTGAAGCCCCTCCTCAAAAAACCATCGGCCAACCCTACCAACCTCAAGAACTACCGACCCATCTCCCTCCTCCCTTTCGCTGCCAAAGTCACAGAAAGGCTTGAGAACACCCAGCTGACAAACTTCATCGAAGACAACCACATACTGGACCCCTCCCAATCCGGCTTCTGCAGCAACCACTGCACAGAGACAGCCCCGATCGTTGCCACCGATGACATCCCTATGCTGCTCGACCACGGCCACACCGCAGCCCTCATCCTCCTGGACCTCTCCGCAGCTTTCGACACTGTCTCACACCGCACACTAACCACCAGGCTCCACAACGCGGGAATTCAGGGAGAAGCCCTTAGCTGGATCCGATCCTTCCTCTCCAACAGAACACAGAGGGTCATGCTCCCCCCCATTCCTCTCCAAACCAACCGGCATCGTCTGCGGAGTCCTGCAAGGATCTTCTCTGAGCCCGATCCTTTTCAACATCTACATGGCCCCCATTGCCACCATTGTCAGACAGCACAGACTTAGCATTGTTTCCTATGCTGACAACACCCAGCTCATCCTCTCCCTTACCAGCAACCTAGAAGACACCAGACTCAGCTTCCAAGAAGGGATGAAAAACGTGGCCACCTGGATGAAGGACAGCTGCCTCAAACTCAACTCCGAAAAGACCGTGTTCTCATCCTCGGACCCCGCCCCACCGCCTGGAATGACTCCTGGTGGCTTACCGCCCTCGGTCCCCCGCCAACCCCAACGGACCACGCTCGGAACCTCGGCATAGTCCTCGACTCCTCCCTCTCCATGAACCGCCAAATTAACGCTATCTCCTCCACCAGTTTCAACTGCCTCCAAATCCTACATAAGACCTTCAAATGGATTCCCCCAGGCTGCAGAAAGACCGTCACCCATGCACTCATCACCAGCAGGCTCGAATACTGCAACTGCCTCTATGTCGGAATAAACAAATCCCTACTACGCAAACTCCAACCTTAGGAC
The DNA here is from genome assembly GCF_964263255.1 of Lissotriton vulgaris. Classification (NCBI taxonomy): domain Eukaryota; kingdom Metazoa; phylum Chordata; class Amphibia; order Caudata; family Salamandridae; genus Lissotriton; species Lissotriton vulgaris. The sequence goes on from NC_141696.1 coordinate 276,568,146, forward strand.
ACGGCGCCATGAACACATCACTCCACACCTGCGAGAACTCCACTGGTTCCCCATTGAGAAAAGTGTCACCTACAAACTACTCACGCATGCCTTCAAATCTCTGCCTAACATCGGGCCCAAATACCTCAACAACCGAATGAGCTTTCACGAACCCAAGAGTACCTCTGTTTAGCCGTCCTCGCCCTGGCGGTGGTCCCCCGCATCCACCGAAGCAGAGCCGGTGGGAGAGCCTTCTCCTACACCGCAGCCACAGCACGGAACACTCTCCCAGTAGAAATAAGAAGCTCGTCTACCCTGCACGCCTTCAGACGGGCTCTCAAGACCTGGCTTTTTAACTAACCTGGAGCAACCCCACCTTTCCCTTCCTCAGCGTCTTGAGACCCTCACGGGTGAGTAGCGCGCTTTACCAACCCCTGATTGATTGATTGATTAAAATGGCATTTTTTTAAAAGGTTTGCTCATGTACAGGAAGGGGCACCTTCCTGTACATAAACAAACCATGACATTTTGCACAAGGCATCACACATGGGAAAAGCAAAAACAAGGACAAATAATGCATTTCTCCTCATTTCCCCATCTTAAGACCAGGATTTTCCACCCTTGTACATAGGGGGCAGTGTCAAATAGAATAGGTGTTGCGGTGGAATGCCCACCACAACACCCACTGCACTCCCCTTTCATGCTAAACATAGCGTGAAAGGGTGCCTTATGTACAAGGCAGCGTTAAGCCACATTAAGTGGCTTAATGCTGCCTTGTACATTAGGCAAGCCCCCTATCACCACAGGAACATCACAAAAAGTGACGTTCCCGTGGCGATAGGAGCTTGTACATATGTCCCTTTGTGTCATGATGTTTTTTCATGCTTGTCACATTCAACTTTTTCAAGGTTATATCACTCCGGAATCTCCCATGAAATGTAATAACATCGTATTTAAGTGACTCAAAACTTGCTAAAATATATCTTATATAAGTAACTTATACCTTCTTCAGTTTACTTATGATTTATCACACATTTATGGCTCAGTGAATCAGGTATAGGTTTTACATGAGTGATATTGCCTTTATATTAAACGTATTCCCAAAGAAGACTGTCAATTAGTGTCATTATATCTGAAGTGCCTATTCAGTACCTATCATGCTTTGTTAGGTATCTTAGATAGCAAAAATACAAATGGTTAAGAAGTCCCTTGGTCAGCAATGAACACACTTATTCACAATGTTCTAGAATACTCGTTTCACGAAAAAAATAAAGCTATCTGATGAAGCAATTCAATTATTGAGAATAATACAGACATCAAAGCTTGCATCATGAAAAACTATTCCAATTTGCCACATCGCAAAATTCAATCAAATTTGTATTTCGTTTTCAATCCCACTACCAATTGCTTCCTCTAATGGACAGTGCGTGACTATTTTCTCTTCCTTTCTTCGACTTTTAGTTTCAATAATCCAAATAACATGAACAGAAAAGTTGCTTCAAAATATAAACAGTACCGATTTTCATCAAGTTGCATTGTAGAGAACATCTGTAAACCCAAGAGCCAGGGAAGCAAGAATCTGCCAGATTCATGAAGCTACCATTTTGCGATTAGCAAATAGCGAAAAATTGTGTATCGCTATTTGAGAATCGCAAAATGGCATTCATGATAGAAAGCGCGGAAAAATTGCGATTCGCATTCGATCGCAATTGGCGATTGCGATGTAGCCGCAATCGCCAAATAATCGCAGTTTCAGCTATTTCCCATGCCGAAATAGCGACATCGCAAATAGCGATATCGCAATTAGCGATCTCGCTAACAGCGAGATCGCAAAAACGGGAAGGCGCATTTCGAGCCCACTGATGACATCACAACCAGGAAGTAGGCTCACCACACCCACAAACCGAACACAGAGCCAGGGAGTGGCAGCATTGAAGTTTGGAGCTCCTAAAGCAAGACCCTGCAGCACCCCAGCCTGCAGGAAAGTGCAGAAAGATGTCCCAGGAAGCAGCATCAGGGAGCAGTGGGCAGGAGAGGAAAAGAAAAATGAAATTTTCAGAGGCTGAATTGGAGTATGTCATTGAGGGGGTGTGCAATGACTATGGGAAGCTGTTTGGCAAAGACTCTCGGAGGGTGCCAGAGCCAGAGAAGCGCAGGATTTGGCAGCGCATCCGCGCCCAGGTCAATTCCGTCGGTGTCACCCAGCGCTCCATCGACGACATAAAGAAGCGCTGGTATGACCTGCGAGGACGTTCGAAGGAGCGGATTGCTTTGCGGCTTGGGGACCAACTGGGCACCGGTGGAGGGGAAGCACAAGCCACACCTAACACCCCCTTGGAGGACATGATTGAGGAGACCATAGCGCCAGCAGCATGCATGGGGGTCGTTCAGCTGGACTCCTCACGACCCGGCCAACAACAAAGTCAAGGTAATTGCCATGTGACTGCGACCCAGTCCCCTAACAATGCCCATACGTCCTGAACTAGCACCATGACATCCCCAAATATGCAGACCAAGCACACCAAAAAAGCCCCATTGCATTGTGGTACTTGTAGTGTAATCATGAGCCCGCAGTCTGCCCAACAGTGCCAGAGCACTCATTGCTAAGTCTAAACAAAACCCAGTCAGGGAAAGCAAGGCTGCGTGCATGTGTGAAATTTTCCTGTGCAATACACATAACATTAATCATCCACCCTTTCACATTACAGGTGCAGGGGATCAAGGCAGCACCGATAGTGATGCGCTACACATTGCTGAGAGCCCGGAGGACACTGAGGGTGAGGGACAGTCCTCCCAACAACCTGGAACATCACATCAAGCAGCATTGCAGCCAGCAACACTCACAGCACCAACACCCCGTGCCGACAGGGCCACCCCTGCATCCACTGCAGTGCAGCCAGCACCAGCGACAGCACCAACACCCCGTGCCACCACAGCAGTGGTACAGCCTCCACCACCAGCGCCTGGGAGGCAGACGAGGCACACACCAGCTGGCAGGGCACAGACCATCGCACAGAGGTGCCAGCAGCGCCAGGGCCCAGCAGGCAGCGGCAGGGCACTAGACACACCAGACCCAGGCCTGGTCATTGAACGCCGCATGCTGGCGGTGCATCGCACGCAGGCACGCCACATGGCAGCAATGCTTGCGCAGATGCAGGCAAATGAGCAACATATTGCCCAGATGACAGCAGCTGTGAGACAGAACAACCAGCTGCTTGTCTCACAGCAGGACATGACCCGTAGACGCCACCGACAACTACTGGCCCGCCTATCGGCCTACACTAGATCTAACCATGTTGTTGGCCACGCCACATCTCAGCTGGCACGTCGGTCACTCGCTATGCAGGCACAAATGGTGCAGTGTTGCCAGGATGTGGCCAGGTCATTCGACCTACTCACTGCAGCTGTGCTGGCAGACAGGCCACTGGCCGGGATGATGCAGAGGGTGGTGACGACGCAAGTGAGGCTGCGTCGACCAATAGCAGTGCCTCCTTACCACCGTTGCCTCAACCTCGCCGCAGCAGCCGCCCAACATCAGGGAGTAGGGCCAACAACGTCCCTGACAATGCGGAGAGACGACTTGGGGCGTCTCGTCGCCAACATCGTTGAGGACTGTAAGAACATGAGGGAGGCCATGCAGTCAAGTCCTGCAAACTCCCTACCCCAGCATGGGGAGGTATGGAGTAATACACTCCCCATCAGACAATTATTTTTTTTGAAGGCCAATTTAATGTGATGTAACATTAAAGATGAAAGGTCATACTTCATACACACTCATGTCATTATTTTATCAGTCATGCATGGGTGCAGTGTTGTGATAGTGGTATGTGTGCACTAGAAACAGTTTGTAGCGATGTGGTTGCGGCGCCTGTGTCCTTCCGCAGGATCTTCTCCGCGGGCATGTCGTACATGTGGAGGTGGACGGTCGTCCCCTTCAGATTCACTGCCAGAGATGTCGACAGGTATCCGGCGCTTGGTTGCCATGTTATGTAGTATTGCGCAGACAGCCACAATGCGGCAGCACACTGCTGGACTGTAATACATGGCCCCACCTGTCTTGTGCAGTATGCGGAACCTGCTCTTGAGCAGGCCAAATGTCCTTTCTATGCAATTCCTTGTCCGTATGTGTGCAGCGTTGTAACGGCGCTGCTGGGGTGTGGCAGGGTTGAAGTAAGGGGTCAGGAGGTATTCACGGAGGGCGTAGCCACTGTCACCTGAATGAGAGGAGCAGATGGTGAGTGGCTGTGCTGCGCAGTTACTACATAGCAATGTGACATTGTTGACAAAGTGCACTTACCAAGTAGGTGTCCTTCACCGAACTCTCCCCTGACCAGTCGTGAGTGGAGGCCGCTGTGCCGGAATATGAAGGAGTCATGGGTACTCCCTGGGTACTGGGCCACAATGTCAGTGATGTATGACTTAGCATTGCACACCATCTGTATGTTCAGGGAGTGGTAAGACTTTCTATTGCGGAACATATACTCTGTGGCAGCTGGTGGGCAGATGGCGACGTGGGTACAATCTATACATCCAAGTACATGGGGAAAATGGGCAACATTGTAGAATTGTAGCTTTGTCAAGTCCAATTCCTGTTGGCTCGTGGGAAATTTGATGTGACGCTGTAGCTGGGTGAGCATGGCGTCAATGAAAGTGTGGAGGCAGCATGACATGGTGGGCTGGGATATCCCCCCAGCAGCCGCTACTATCCCCTGGAAACTCCCGGAGGCCAGGAGGTGCATGCTACACAATACCTGCACATGTGTAGGCACCGCATTGGTACGCCTTGTTGGGTGCTGCATCAGGGGGTCAAGGTCCTGTATTAGCTGCATTATCAGTTCCCCATTCAGCCTATATTTTGCATATATCTGCTCTCTGGTTTGGCCCAGCAAGGTGACCCGCTGGAGGAAAATTCTGTCCTGGATCCTGCGTCTCCTCTGTGCTGCTCGCTGCAGCCTTCGACGCCTCACCACCATGTACATTCCTGGCATTGTGGCACTCCACATGCTGTTGCTGGATGTCCTTATGTGTGATTGGTCAGGCCTGAACCTGTTGCTGATTGGCCAACAGTTTTTCAAATGTGATTTTTTCATGGCTTTTATGGTTACCACCTGGTTTGAGTTCTCCTTAATTTGCGCCGCGCAAACAGCGATTTTTGGGTTTTCCGCTATTAGCGATTTTTAATGAATGCCGATAGCGATTATTTAGCGAAATCGCATTTTTTTTCGCAGAATCCGTGGTTTGTTGCAATTTCCGATTCGCTAATGATAGGCTACCGGGATTCTGCGAATTTTCTTGCGAATTCGCTATTATGTGTTAGCGATGTCGCTGTTTTTATGTTGAATGCCGATTTCGTCAATTGCGCCCGCAATTGCTTTCTCGCAGCGATTGCGGGCGCAATTTCACTTCATGAATATGGCTGAATATTTCGACTGTATTTGAATATGATATGGTCAACACCCGAATTACATAAACAGACTTGCGTGGACCGTAGGCCAAATTACATGAACAAACATATGTCTACAGTATAGTATTCAAATTTGTTGATGATGGAATCTGATGTTGTTATTTGGTAATAGGGTTGAGTATATAGTACTTTGATGTTTGGACCATATTGCACAATATAATGTATTTTTCCTTATATCGTACAATACACAGTATGCCAGTAATAATTACCCTGCACGACATAATCATATAACGCAGATAGTTTTTCCCAAAGAGACAAACCTGATCTTAATGAATGTCAATGATATAGCTAATTTTGACATGATTTCAATCCTTTATGAAGCCATGCTGCCATGTTGCTTCAATCCTCCAATTAGGAAGTAGATGGATACTTTCTTCTTTGCTACTTTTAGGACAAAGGGACATAGTTACAAGGAGTTAACACAACCAGAACGTCATTTTTATCGACATTCTGGTGACGTTAACTCCTCCGCCTTATTTACAAGGCAGCGTTAAGCCATTTAAAATGGCTTAACGCCGCTTTGTAAATAATGCCCCTGTCACGCAGCCCTTAGCGTGAAAGGGGCGTGCAATGAGTCTTGCACTGAGCATTCGGCTGCAACACCCATTGCTTTTTGACGCTGTCCCATATTTACAAGGTATGGGGCAGCTTTCAAAATACCACCAGGGAATACTTGGTCTTAAGCAGGCGATACAAGGATAAGTGTTTTATTTCTCCTCGTATTTTCCTCTTTCCACATGTGTTGCATTCTTCAGCACACATAGATAGACCAAATTGCCTGTGTAGATTGTGTATGTGAAATGAAATGAAATGAAATGAAAATGGGATTTGTAAAGCGCTACAGTTGCCCTGAGGCGTCCAGGCGATGAAACTAAAACAGAAGATGCTCTCAGAAGAACAGGAGGTTACTAATTACTGAAACAAAAAGGTTTTGAGCTGTTTCTGGAAACTAGCTGGGTTGGAATAATCTCGCATCTGCAAAGGGAGGGTGTGGAAGGGGGCCCTTTTTGAAAATAAGCAATTGCCCCTGCAAAGCGGCCAGCCTAGTAAATGGCGCTAGGGTGCCTGTGCTGAAGCTAGGCAGCTTTGTTAGCATCAGTGCTACAGGTAACGCAGGGGTGCGCCACATTCTTGTGACTACGGTGCATTCTCGTGTTTTGAAACTGTCAAAGCATGCCGTTACCAATTTTGGCATAACACCACACTCCACCTGTTTCTTGTAAATATGCACCCCAGTATTCTTAATCCACACCAAAATATGCTGCACTGGGCATCTTGCACGTTAACAAGGCAAGATTTGATACCTTAGAAAAAGATACTTACCACTGATTCTAAACTTGTCAGAATCCTGGGGCCGTATCACTGATATAGGCAATTAATTTTTGTTTGCACTGTGTGCACCTTTTAAAAGTTGTGCCCGGTGTAAACAAGGAAAATACACCGTATTAAGATGAATGCTCTGGGGACAGCTCATTCATGTGAAAAGCAGAGCAGATCATTTGAAGAGGGGTTAAATATCCCCATGCAGGCTGGTGCAGTGAGTGATTGCACCCGCCTGCAAAGGGATGACCGAGAGTGGTCCATGAGACCCCTTTTCGCCCCTCCAGAGGGCTGCCATCAGGGTGCTCACTCAGAATGCACCCCCTTTTAGGTGGTGCACTTTCAGTGCACCTCCTGACAGTTTCTTTGCCTCTGCACCCTTGTCTTTCATACAGCGCAGGTGCAGAGGCAAAGGGATTTCTTCTCATTTGCATCGGGCCTGCCCCCATATAAATGAGGGCAGGCCTTTTGATGATAGCACTGGCGCTTTGGGTGGGCCATTGCTATCGATATTACAGAAGGGGACACACAAGCGTATGTAATACCGAAGTGCCCCGGGTGGGAAAAGTTGGGGTCCCGGGGCACTTCCGTAATTCAGCTTCTATATCACAGGATAAATAATGATACCCTGCAAGTCATTATTTATTGGGTATGATAAATAGCAACTGTTAACAGTTTCTGTGGAATAACAGGCAGATTGTGGTCCTTACTGTGCCAAAATCCGCACAGTAGGTAAATAATTTCCTCTGCTACAATTTAAGGATGTAACGTACCCTATCATTAATACTTGTGTTAAATACTACTTGTTGAAGTCCTTGAAATAATAGCAGACTCCAGAGCAGGTAAGGCACAAGAATCTTTATTCTGATCATTCACTCTCCTCACACTGGATTCTCAACATTCTAGCTTGAACTAACGGGATGTTCCAAAGGAGCAGGAGAGGGGAGGGGAGGCAGAATGTGCCAAAAGGGCAGTATGCTAAACTACTCTAAGATTACAATACATCTCCTTATATAGGGGAAACACAAAAACAGTGAGGCGCAACAATCTAGGAAATGTCTATGAGTCTATCTTTACTCCATTTCTGTCCATTTTCCAGGCGAACAACGCTCTTGATGTCCTTTTCCACTCGTAGGGAAGCATGGTACTTGCTGGACCCAGGTTGCACATGAGAGGGTTTCTTGACCACCACCTGCCTTGTACTTGTGGTCCTTGACTCCCTGTTTTTGTCATACCAACTCTTATACTTTTATTGGAGAAGATGAATTTTCTTCATACACTGGTCAGGATTAGGCACTACTCTTTTCCTACCCTCCAACCACCTGGGGTTCATTTTGGTGCTGGGTTCCCTCCCTCTAAGGAACACAAAAGGTGACACTCCTGTGATAAGGTTGGGTGTGGTGTGGTATGCCCAAATGCACTCTCTTAGGACATCTTCGACATTGAATCCATTGGTGATGGTCCATTGAATGTGTTCTATCACCATACGATTCGCCCTCTCTACCAGACCATTCATTTCGGACAGTAAAGTGCAGTTTTCTCATGTCTTATGTTTAAATCCTCAAGGATTCCTTCAATGTCTCCGAAGTAAATTGCACCCCATTGTCTGTTACAATTGTGGCTGGTATGCCTTCATAGACAAAAATATTTTTTTTTGGTTTAAGGTGTCTTTTATTGATTTTCCACAAAAGAACAAATGACCCAGTGTGCTCCACAATCATCGGGTAACAACCCGGCATAGTAGTATCTTGCAATTGGCAAAATGTCGAATGTCAAATGTCAAATTCTCTTGTATAGCGCACTTATCACCAAAGAGGTCTCAAGGCGCTCTGCAGAAAAAAGGCAACAACCTACCAGAGTGAAGTACATACGGTGGCCTTTATTTAGCAAAAAGCCACGCTTTCAATCCTCTCCTAAATTCTAGATGATTGGATAAGGACAGGAGATGGATGGGTAGTTTATTCCATAGCCGTGGAGCCACGTATGAAAAGGACCTGCAACCGTACCTTGACGTCCGTGCTCTAGGCTGGGACAGCAAGAACTTAAAGCTAGAGCGGAGAGCTCTAGAAGGGGTATACCAGGCCAGTTTTTCTTTTAGATAGGAAGGACCAACACCGTGAAGAAGTTTATGGGTTAGGCTCAGGATTTTGAATTGACATCTTTGGCGCACAGGAAGCCAGTGCAATTTCCTAAGAATTGCTTTAGAAGCAGACATTGGAGGCAAACCCAACACTAGTCTTGCCGCCGCGTTCTGAATAGTTTGTAGTTTTGTCAGCAGATTCTCGTTAATGGAAGCAAACATGGCATTTCCATAATCAAGCCTGCTGACTATCAGACCCTGAACCAGCGGCTTCTAGCTTCAGTTGGCAGCCATTTAAAGATGTTACGCAGTTGTCGCAGGATCCCAAAAGAAGTCCCAGCGACCTGGTGTACATGGGCCTTCATAGAAAGATCCCCGTCAAGCGTAATCCCCAGGTCTCTTACAGTTTCTTTAGGCTGGGGGCAAGGCCCTAGATCCCAAGGCCACCAATCTTGGGACCAGAAGGTCTTAGCCTTGCCAAAAAGTAAGATTTCGGTCTTACTGCAGTTAAGTTGGAGCATGTTATCACTCATCCAGCTTTGAATGTGAGTCATACATTGTTTAAAGCTGGAGCAAGTATCATGGAGATTAGATTTACAGGTGATAAGTACCTGTGAATCATCTGCATAAGACACAGTGGAGAAGCCGTAAGATTTTATAATATGGGCCAAAGGACGGAGATAAAGATTAAACAACAGGGGACTCAGGATGGATCCCTGCGGGACCCCTATGGAAAGAGGAGTAGTGGCAGATGTATGAGAGTTCATCCTGATGTAAGCACTACGATCCCTGAGATAGTCTGCAAACCAAGCCAAGGCATTACCTCTGACACCAACTTCCCACAAATGATGTTTCAATATGCTGTGGGAGATGGTGTCAAAGGCAGCATAAAGGTCTAACAAAACCAAAATGGCTGATTCGCTCCTATCCAAGGAGAGTCGGATGTTGTCCACTACTTCTATTACTGCGGTTTCCGTACCATGAGCGGCACGGAATCCTGACTGTGACGGGTCAAAAAGAACATGAGTTTCGACAAAAGAGGACACCCGTTTGTTTACCAAATATTCGACAACTTTACCAAAAAAAGGTAATAACGTGATTGGTCTGTAGTTGGAGAAAACAGAGGGGTCACTCTTTGGCTTTTTAAGAATTGGTCTGACTTGCGCCACCTTCCAACTACTAGGGAAGGAAGCACTCTCAAAGGAGGCATTACAAATGCTGGTTAGATCGTCAGCCAGCAAAGGGAGTAATTCACTGCACTTACGGGGAAGCAAAGGATCATTTGGAGATACTGATTTGATTTTTTTAAGTGCAGATAACACTTCTTCAGGATTGGTGGGCTCCAATTGTATCATGGTAGGAGAATCCATGTTGTCATGGGCGAACTCAGGGTTAAAGATAACCTCCTCATTTGCAGCCAAGCTTTGTGGGGCAGAAGGAAATGAGGAGTATATTGACTGGATCTTACTATAAAAATTGGAAGCCAGTGAGCTCACCCATTCTGGCGAAGGGTCGAATTTAGATTGCTCAACCTGTGGGGTTGTGAACTCCCTAACAATATTATACAATTCTTTACTGGATTGAGATGCCTTATGTATTCTTTGCGTGATGTAGAGAGATTTTGCTACCGTTATATGTTTCATATATCCAGCGTGAATTAGTTTATACTTCAAGTGGTCTTGGGATGTTCTAGACTTCCGCCACAGCCTCTCCGCCAATCTACAGTCAGTTTTCTCACGTCTCAAAGCCTCAGTAAACCAGGGAGAAGCCATTCTTTTCAAATTTACCTTCCTTTCCGGAATAATATCGTCAAGCGTGTTTCTGATGGATGACTCTAATTGCGTGGCCATTGTTCCAACATCGTTAAGATTGTTATTCAGAGGCTTGAAATGTGTCTTAAACGCCTCCGGAGTCAATTTATACCACTGTCGAATGAGCATAGATTCTTTACGGTTGAGAATCTGTGGCCTGGAAGGAATAGGAAAGGTTAAATTTATTAGGAAATGATCCGTCCAGATCATCTGTAAAGGGGGGTCACAATGTAAGTCAGTCATATTAGTAAATACTAAGTCCAATAAATGACCGGCACGATGAGTAGATCCTTGAACCCGCTGAGTTAATTCCGGGGTTTCTAATGTTGAAATTAAGTGGCAAGAATCCCCATTATGTGGAAGCTCCGCATGGTGATTAAAGTCGCCTAGTAAAATGAAATTATCTGTGGCCAGCACATGGGATGCTAAGATGTCCAGCAGATTATTGGCAAATTCAGACTTGCCTACCGGGGGTCTGTATACCAAAGCTGCTCTACCTAACACAGACATATTGTATTTTATGTTAATTATTAGTATTTCCAGCGAATCGCTGGAGAGCGAGTCGAGGCATGTGATCTCTACTGGGGCCTTTGCGGCTACTGCAAGGCCTCCCCCTCGTTTACCCACTCTATCAAGCCTGATCAGATGAAATTCACTGGGAAAAGCTGTCGCAATATCAGGAGAAGCCTGATTATGGAGCCACGTTTCAGTAAAGAAACAAATGTCTCGCTTATAATTGTCCAATAGGCACCAGAGTTCTAAGGCGTGTTTAGGGATAGATCAGATCTTGTATTAAGATAAAGAGCAATAAGTGAGTTAGAGTCCGTTTTCACACTGCTCTTGCCTGAATCCTGTATACTCTTGTCCTTAATTCCGTCCAAATCCTTATGCAGCGGGGTGGACACAATCGGTACAGCCAAATTGCAACTAAGAAGAGAATCAATGGCACAAGCTACATGTGGATCTAATGAATTCTTTTGATTTAATGAAAGCAGTTCTTGGCGGTTGTAGCGAATCATGATGATATACTCGGCCCCTCAGGTGCCACACAGATAAAAATCGGCCAAGAATTTGGGCGTCGGGCGACGTCCTGGCGCGGACGGGCGCAGACGGGCTCGCCTTCGGCGCGCCGCTGCGCGCGTCCGCGCTGTGAGGTGGTTTAAATAGGGAAGGGTCGGGCAGCTCTGATGACGCTGCTAGTGCACCAGGTGCTTCCTGTCCCTCCGCTTAATCGGCACAAGCCGTGGCGGAACGGGGACCAGCACCAGGAGGTCAACAGGTGAGAGGTAAGTGGTTGAATCACCACAGTGACTTAAAAACACAGAAATGCACAGATTAATAACGCGGTAGTAGTCACCGCAGACAATGTAAAAATGCGCGTTTAAACAGCTATTGGCCTTGCAGTTGTTTTCAGCCCCGATCCCTCGGTTCACCCGCTAGTACAACACACAGCAAAATTGCCAGTTTCGCTGCGCGCGTCCGCGCTGTGAGGTGGTTTAAATAGGGAAGGGGCGGGCAGCTCTGATGACGCTGCTAGTGCACCAGGTGCTTCCTGTCCCTCCGCTCAATCGGCACAAGCCGTGGCAGAACGGGGACCAGCACCAGGAGATCACCAGGTGAGAGGTAAGTGGTTGAATCACCACAGTGACTTAAAAACACAGAAATGCACAGATTAATAACGCGGTAGTAGTCACCGCAGACAATGTAAAAATGCGCGTTTAAACAGCTATTGGCCTTGCAGTTGTTTTCAGCCCCGATCCCTCGGTTCACCCGCTAGTACAACACACAGCAAAATTGCCAGTTTCGCTGAAACAATAAATTTGAATACAAAACCCCCCTCCCCCCTCTCCTCTCCTCCTCCTCAAAAATGGTGAACTTGCGCAGTAGGGATAGTGCAGCCCAATAGGTAGGCCCAGAACAGCTAAGGATCAAGTGTGTCAGGAGAGGGCGCCAGTGGGGGATCTGTCAAACATAGTAATCTACGTTTTTTGGGACATGTGAGTTCTGTAAACTCAGATTGCAAAAGTGATACAAGAGGGGGCCAGAGTTCTTGGAAGGAGGCCTCAGGGTTGGTCAGGGAAAGAGAAATCTTTTCTATCCCCAGAATGGACCACAATTTCAGTAACCAGCCTAGTCGAGTGGAAAGCATCGTGGAGCCCCAGAGTGTTAGGACGTTCTGTACTGCTGCTCCTAAATTCATGGCTATGTCTTTGCCTCTCCAAGAGTGAAGCGGGAAGGTGAGGGCGTTGGGGAGGCCAAGAAGGATATAGGCTGGGAATCTCGGGATCTGTGTATCGAAGTGGGAGTCAATCTCCTCTAGTATTTTTGACCAATATGTCCCCAGGGAAGGGCAGTCCCAGAGCAAGTGAGTAAGAGTGCCCAGCGTGCTGGAACCTCTCCAGCACAATGGGCTACGTGAGGGATTACTCCTATGGAGCTGTACAGGCTTCAAATACCAATAAGTGGCCAATTTGGTGGCCGTTTCAATGGACGCCACATTGCCAGCTGTGCGACGGGACCGATGGTAGATGTCCTTCCATTCCTTCAATGAGAGTTCCCTTCCCAGTTCACCCTCCCACCACAATTGCCCTGAGGTTTTCGCAGTGTCTGGGGGGGCCCTCATAAATTTGTACAGGTTTGACATCAGCCGTGCATCGCTGTGCCTCGAGATTAACCACCTCTGAAATGATGTAAGTAACCGCTCTGCACTCTCCTGCACTCCCTCCTGCAATACTCAATGTCTAATATGGAGATAATGATATAGTTCCATTTCGGGAAGCCCAAGATCAGTGCAGAACTCCTCAAATGGGTGAAGACTCAAAAGATCAAAGAAATGCCCGATGGAGCGAGTAGCGTCTTTCGTCCAATGATGAAAGCCTCTATAGTCAAGGCCAGGTGTAAAGTCCGGTTTCTTCACAATGGGTATGATGGGGGACGGGAATGTTGTAAGGCCTCTAGCAGTCGCAGTCCTGTCCCAAGCTGCCATAATGGGCCGGGTCACCACTGATAGATATAAACTGCGATGTCGACTCTGACAGGGAAGAAAGGGGACCGCTCAAAGAGTGGAAGCCGCAAGAGCTCTGTCCATAAATAACCAATGTTTCTCTGACTTTGAGACCATTCTACCAATGCCCGTAGCTGAGCCGCCCGCCAGTACTCTAAAAAGTCTGGGATCCCTAGACCTCCCACCAGCAGATCTCGGTAGGTGAGATCGCGGCGCATCCGAGCTCTTTGGTCCCGCCAAATAAATCGCTCTATGTCTCTCTGCAGGGTTCGTAGGACCCCGGTGGGAGGCATCAATGGGAGAGTGTGAAAGAGATAAAGAATTTGAGGCAACAGCACCATCTTCACCGCCGCTATGCGCCCTAGCCATGAGAGGGAGTGAGGCCTCCATTTACGGAGTGAGGCTCGCACTAGTTTCAATAAGAGTGAGTAGTTCATTTGTCTGGTGAGAGAAACAGGGGGGGCCACCCGGAGGCCCAGATATGTGATGGCGTCCTGGACCCATTGAATTTGAAAGTACCGCTGAAGGAATTCCAGCGTCCCACTCTCCAGGGACAAGCTAAGAGCTTGCGACTTATACACATTAATCTGAAAGCCCGATGCCAGGACGAATTGAGCTAATTCGTCCAGGAAGGACGGCTGGGATTCTCGAGGACGCTCCAGGGTTGCCACCACGTCATCGGCATGAAGACAAAGTTTGTGCTCGGACCCTCTGAAAAACACCCCTCAGATCGATGGGTCATCCTGAATACGTTGGGCTAGGGGCTCCATATATAGCGCAAATAGCAGCGGTGACAGCGGACAGCCCTGCCTAGTCTCCCTACGTATTGGAAAGGCTGCTGACGCCACCCCATTCACCCGCACTGAAGCTGTAGGATTCGCATAGCACTGGTAGATCCAGGCTATGAAACGATCAGGAAGGCCAAAGTGAATCAAGGTTGCTTGGAGATACGGCCAATGGACCCTGTCGAACGCCTTCTCGGCGTCAACAGAGAGGATCATGCGTTCCGCTGGGAAGAGCTCGGAGCGATCCATCAGATGGAGAAGTCGTTTTGTATTATCCGAGCATTGTCGTCCGGAGACAAAGCCTGATTGATCCGGGTCTATCAAGCCGGGAAGATATTTGGAAAGTCGCGTCGCCAAGATGCCAGTAAATATCTTTAAGTCCACGTTAAGAAGTGATACTGGACGTTACGAGCCATAGAAACGGTGCTCCTTCCCAGGCTTAGGTATTACATTTATTAAGGCCTCTAACATAGAGGAAGGGAAGGGAGAAGACCCTGTTGATCCGACGGAATTAAAAACATGTGTAAGAATAGGAGCCAACTTTCCACAAAATTTCTTATAAAAACCTGAAGAGAACCCATCGGGGATGGGAGATTTGTTATGCTTAAGACGGGCAATCGCAGAGATAACCTCCTCCACTCGAATGGGGGCCTCCAGCTCCGCTGCGTGGGACGGTAGCAGTGTGGAAGTGGCTGCTCTCTGTAAGTACCGAGTTGGTTCAGTGTCAGGCAATACCTGAGCCGAGTATAATAATGCATAAAATTGCCTAAAAGCATCGAAAATCGTCGTGTCTTCGCTTCAGTCCCGCCCCCCAGAGTCCTGTATCAATGTCACCTTTTGTGCTTGTCGCTGGGCATGGAGGCGGTTTGCAGGGAGGCACCTGCATCAATCGCCCCCTACATAGAAGGCATGCTTAAGACGTAAAGCTGCATACTCCACCCGATCAACATCTAACCCAGCTAGTTGTGCTCGAGCCGTCTTCAACTGTTGCCAGACCCTCAGTGCTCCCGTTCGCTGGTGAATACGTTCCAGCTCAACCACCTTGGCCATCAGGTGCGCACGCTTTTACCTTTCGTCTTTATTGTCAGCTGACGCGATACCAATGAAAACCCCCCTAAGAACCGCTTTCATCGCTTCCCAAAGGGTCGTCATAGAAACGCCTGGTGTGTCATTTAAAGCTAGGTAGTCCACTATGCTTCCCTCGACCTGCCGCAATACCGAAGGACACTGGAGCATGGTCTCCCGCAGACGCCAAAAGCGCCGAGTAACACAACTTGGGGGAAAGGTCAGAGAGAGTTGCAGCGCTGAATGGTCGGACAATGGGCAGGGGAGAATCTCAACTACATTGGCTCGCTGTGTTAGCATGTCAGAAGTAAAGATGTAATCAATGCGAATGTAAGTTCTGTGAGGATGTGAGTAAAACGTATAAGCCCTAGTGTTAGGGTGTTTATGCCTCCTGATGTCAGTGAGCCCTGCATCGGTCAAGAGGCGCTTCCCAGCATTGGACAAAGTTCCCATCTGACCTCATCGTTGCCCTGATCGGTCCATGTCCCCATCTAAGACCATGTTAAAGTCCCTTCCCAACAAGTCTGTCCGGTCTGGCAAACCTGTGATGTCCTGAACGACCGTCTTAATAAAACCCTCCTCGCCACTATTGGGAACGTACACCGAGGCCAGTACAAACGTGTGAGAATCTAAAATAAAGTTGTTGGCCAGAAACCGCCGCTTAATTTCAACCTGTTTGCTACCCACACATCCTGGGAAACAGGAGGAAACCAAGAGGGCAACCCATGCTGTCTTAGAAGTGGCGGATGAGATCATTTGAATCGGAAATGCCCTTGATCGAAGGCGGTGGGTATCGGCCTTGAGGAGGTGTGTCTCTTGAATTAAACATATATGGGCATCAGATCGCTCTAAATAAGACAGCAGTTGCTTTTCGTTTGGTGGGGCTGTTAAGACCTTTCACATTTAAGGACACTGTGGATATCAATGACCATGCTGACGGGAATCTAAAATTGTAGCAGCTAACAGCACTCGTCTGAAGAACCTAGGACAAGCAAAGGGGCATAGGAGGTGAGCCTGACTTAACATCGGAGAAGGAGGAGATAACCCCATAAACAAAGGAAACACTGTGAAAGAAATACCCCTAACTAACCAAACAAGAATAACTGTCATGAGTAGAGTTCACAAATGTCCCAGGCGAACCATTGTGGTGAGACGTGGGATGGATAGCAGGAGTCGCTGCCGCCCCCCCAACTCGAACCCGTCCCAATCAGCTGGAGTGGAGTGGTCCCACCGGGAAGCTGGAAGAGAGAAGCAAAGATAAAGGACATTCAAAAAGGGAAAGTGCCCATATTAGTCAGCAGAAGTGAGGGTGGAGTCCTCTGATAAAGATCAGAGAACTGCTGAGCGTTCCTTGGCCATAGCTTCTGTGTCCGGGCGAGAGACCGGCAGTGAGCCCCCCACTCTCCGCCATCGGCTGCCGTCCTCGCGTCGAGCGGGGCTGACGTGCTTCTCAGGACTCTCGTGGCCCGCCCCCGGGATGCGCAAGAGAGAGGACGCTTCTTCCACAGAGCAGACTTGGTGAAGTTTACCTTCCCATTTGAAAATGAGCCTGACTGGGTGCTCCCAGGAGTATGTTACATCCTTAGAGCCAAGGAATGTAGTGATAGGCCCGGAAATCGCGCAGTTTCTGAAGAGTGGAGGCAGCTAGGTCTTGGAAGAGGAGCGGTTTGAATGAGCGGAATTCAATAGGGTGCTTAGACCGTGCCTCACGCAGAATGTGCTCCTTAAGTTTGAAATCATGAGCACATGTCAGAATGTCAGGCGGTGGAGCCGTCGCTGATCTCCTGAGGCCCACTCGGTGTGTGCGATCCAGTCGGATCTCCTGGTCAGGGGGATCTCCCAAAAAGTGGCGGAACAGGTCTACGACAAAGGCCTCTATATCCGGAGCCTCCAATCCTTGCGGAACCGCTCGTATCCGGATGTTGTTTCGACGAGAGCGGTTCTCCAGGTCCTCTGTGTGGGATTGAAGATCTAAATGTTGTTCACGTAGGCGGAGCACCTCATGTTGAAGCTGAGACACCTCTTCGTCCCTGACCGCCGTCTGGTTCTTCAAGTCATATACACGTCCTCCCACAGAGTCGAAATCTCTGCGCATCTCTCGGATTCCGGACGTAAGATCCTTTTTCATAGCATGAAACTCCCTGGTCAGGTCCACAAAGATCGACTCCAGGACAGTGTGTGTGACAGGTCCATTGGCCTCCGCCAGGTCCTGCCGGTCTGCGGCCCCACCCGCCCGTGACATAGTATCTGCTCCCCCAGTGCCAAATTTGAGAAATAAGTCTTTGATGGACCTGTCTTTCCGGCTTCTGGAGGCCGCCATGTAGAAAGGCCGCGTAGCCTGCTGGAGATAAGGGAGCGCTAACAGCACCAACCCACGGCACCCAGCACTCCTTGATGGTGTTCCTAATCCAAGGCTGTGGAGAAAGAGCCCTGCCATCAACCACGTTCCAATGACCAATCTCGTCCCTTCGCTTTAGCTTCTGGACTCTGGCAACACAGGAAAGGCTCTCACAATAGTGGCATCTCACACAGTAACCAGGGGCGACCCGGTCACTCAGCTGGAGTTAATGTCCGTAGGCAAGGGCTAAGCTGAACCGCCGGTCAGTCGCCAAGATCTCTGAAATCAGACCCAGGCTCTCGCAAAGGAGTCCAAGATAGCAGCTTCACCTTAACTATCTGCGCCTCAGCCTCAATGTCTAGTAGAGCAAAAGGGGCATGTAGGGTGGGACCAAGTGTCCCAGCTGCAGTGTTGCTGGCTGTTGATAGTAGCTGCGAGGTGATAGGTAGGCAGGCTCTCAGTGAAAATGCGAGAAGTACTGAACAGATGTACCCAACCAGGCGTATCCGGAGTGTTGGCTCTGCCAGGCCCCGCTCACCTCCACGAGGTAACTCTAGGCCTGCCCTCGCTACTCCCAATGGCTGTAGGCCAGTCAAGTCAAACGAGCCCCGCAGTGAGGTCGCCTGTGTCTCACCGCTGTCCCAAAGGATGTAGGCTGGTCCCAACCAGCCTCGCTGTGGCACACTAGTTGCTGGTAGGAGCTACAGGGACACATACAGTGGCGCAGAGTAGCCCTCCAGAAGACATTGTGCCAAGCCAGTCGCCGCCAGACCCCGCTCACCTCTCAAACCCGCTCCAGGCCCGCAAACGCTGCTCCAACCGCTGCAGGCCAAGCAAGCACCGCCGTCAGTACGCCTGAGTCTCGCCGCATCCTCAAGCAGCCGCGATCCTTACCGCAGGGGTGCTAGCCTCAACACCTGCAGCCTAGAAGGAGGAGCGACAGGGGCGGCGGGGCCCACTCGGCGTCCAGACTCCCCGCAAGCAGTTGCACATTCCAGGCAATCACCGCCGCAGCCCCTCAGAAGCAGGCCTGTGCCGCCATCTTGATGCTGCCAGCTTGTGAATCTTTAAGGGTCTGGTCGTGGGACAGCTCCGGCCCGCACTGCCGCCGGAACCCACTAAGGCAACGTGGGTCCACAGCAGCCACCTCTGCTCCTGCTCATCACGACGCCCGCTTCCGGCAGTCCTTCCCCAGGCGCACCCAGCCCTGCGGGTCCTCAGGCATAGGCGGGCACCGCCATCTTGATGCTGCCACTAGTGGGTGTCGGGCTGCCCGTGGAGGCACTAATAGTTCGGCCGCGGTACAGCTGCGGCACAGATCCGTCACTGCAAACGCATCCGGGACTCACCAGGGCTACTGGGACCCTCAGCAGTAACCTACGCTCCCGCCTTTCACAACGGCCGTCGCTAAGAACTGCTCCTCAGGCGCCCTCAGAGCGATCACTGCCGGGAGCCCGAAACCAGCCCCCACTGTCTGCCCGGTATCTCAGAGGTGCAGGCAGGGATCACAGACAGCACCCAAGTCGGAATCTGCCGGTGGGGACACACTGGACAAAGCTATGCAGGTAAGGCTCCGGCTGTGGGCAGGAGCGGCGAGCAGATACGTCCTACTCGTCCGTCATCTTGAACACGCCCCGACAAAAATATTTTTTAAGAAAGATAGGAGATTGCTCGTTGTGGTGAATGGTGTAAACTTGAAATTGACGCAATGGGAGGTGTAATCGATGAGACCAAACATGAATTTTTTCTGGGGACCCAGAGCATCCATTGGACCAATCATATCAATGGCTAGCTTGGACCATGTCACTTCCGGAACGTCGACAGGAGTTAGAGGAGCTTTATGAAGGACTTTGCTTTTGTCACTTTTAGCGCAGTTGGTGCATTCCTTGACCTTGAGTTCGACCATTGAATCCATTCTTGGAAACCAAAAGCAACTTCTGACTTCGTTTTTTGTGAGGCTTCTGCCTAAGTGTCCTTCAAGGGCTAGGTCGATTATCTTGTTCTTCAAATCTGTGGGTGGAATTACTTTCTCACCTTGATGTATCTTACCGGACATGAGAGATAGTTCATACCTCACCTCCCAATAGTCTTTGACAGCATCTGGAACTTCAGTAAGATTTTTAGGCCAACCATTGATGATGAAGTCTCTGAGAACCTTCATGTCTTTGTCTTTTACAATGCCCCTAGTAATCTTTAGTTAGTGAGGTAAGATGCTTAGAAAACATGGGCACATCTAACGGTTCCTCGCTAATATTGACAGTGAGTGGAGACCTGAATAGGTAGTCTGCAATCACATTCTCAGGTCCTGGTAGGTATTCTACCTTAAAGCAGTAATTCTCTAGACCCATTTGTTTATCCATGGAGACAAGTTATGTACATGTTTGGATTAGAACATGAAAGTTAACGGCTTGTGGTCAGTGCGTATAAGAAACTTTATGCCCCATAAGAAAAATTTTAAATGGTGCACTGCTTAGAAGCATGCCAACGCTTCCCTCTCAATGACTGAGTAGTTCCGTTCTGAGGAGCTGAGGGACCGGGATGCAAAAGCTATGACAGTTTCTTCACCATTTCCTTTTTGAGAGAGCATGGCTCCCAACCCTTTACCGGATGCATCTGTAGTTAGAACAGTTTCCTCATAGGGTCAAATGTTCCTAAGGCAGGTGAATCAAGAATCCGTTGTTTTCTAGTCTCAGCCATTTCATTGTGTTTCTCTTCCCATACAAACTCTGAGTTTTTCTTGAGGAGGTCCCGTAACCCATCACATAGATCAGCAAAATTTCTCACCAACTTGGACATATATTCTTCAAGTCCGAGATATGATTTGAGTTCATCTTTGTTCGATGGATACCGAGCATCCTTGACTGCTTGGATTGAGCTGTACTTAGGCCTAAAACCATCTTTGGAAATAGTGTGCTCCAAATAGTGCACTGAAGTGACTTTGATCTTGAATTTATTTAATTTCACTGTCAACCTTGCGTCAGAGAGTCTTTGGCACGCTGTGTTGAGGGTGACGTTGTGTTCTTCCTACGTCGACCCGTACATTAGTACATCATCTTGGAAACAAAGGGTATTTTTGACACCCTCAAGAATGTGTTGCATTATCTTTTGTAAAATGGATGCCGCTGAGGTAAGTCCGAATGGCAATCTAACAAACATGTAGGCCCTAAATGGCGAGGAGAAAGCTGTCAATGGTCTTGACTCTGGGTGAAGTTCTACTGGATGATATGGCATAGATAGGTCAATGACTGAAAAAAAACATGCCTTCCCCATGGTGCTTAACATCTCATTTATGCTGGGGAGAGGAAATCTCTCTACCCAGATATTTTCGTTGAGACTGAGGTTGTCCACACAAAGGTGGATACCTTGTCCATTGGCCTTAGACGCTAGAACTAATGGCGCCAGCTGTTCTGACACTTCTATGGGTTGAATAACACCCATCTCACATAATTTATCTAATTCAGCCTTGAGGGTTTCTCTAAGGCCAAGAGGTACAGGTCGTGTTCTGTGTACTACAGGTTTAGCGCCTTGCCTAACCTTGATTTTATTTTGAAAGTCTCTCATTTCACCTAGCTTGTCAGTGAACAGGTTCGGAAACGCATCCTGCAGGAGCCTGTTGCTGTTGGGAATGTCGACTAAAATGACTTGTTTTTTGTCGTTAAGGGCCAAAATAATTCCTAATTCTTTCTGATGTTGCCATCCCAGCAGGTTCGCTCCACTCTCAACACGTACACCTTGCCCACTGTGGTTCTTCCTTTAAAGAAGTCTATGTGGCTATGTATCATGCCAACAAGGGGAATGGGGTCTCTGGTGTATCCTTCTGGTGAGATATCTGGAGGATTTAGCATTGCTTTACTTCGACCTAGAGACTTATTGAAGTCCTTGAGGTTCACTAACGTGAACGGGGAACGAGAGTCAGCATACATCTCTAAGGGTTTGTTGTCTAAGAGAACTACACACTTCGGGTAGTTGGGTTTGGAGCATACATCACTGTCTTTTAATTGGAATATAAATTTAGCCCATGGCTCCTCGTTTACACTGACCACATTGACTGTATTACTTACTCCATCTCTACACACTCTAGCTAAGTGCCCTCTTCTATTGCATTTTTTACACAAGACACTCCGAGCTATGCACAGGGGGCTGTTGGCCAAATGGTTGCTGCTGCCGCATCTAAAACATTTTAACTTATGGCCCTCCTTGGTAGACTTAGAGGTTGGTATTTCTTTAGTTCCCTCTTTATTGGATACTTTGAGTACCTCACCGTTAGTGTCCTCAACTTGTACAGAAGCCACTAATTCTTGTTTAACTTTCATTTCTTTTACACACTTAACTGTATGTTCAATCGACTGTGCTATAGCAATAGCGTCACTTAGTGTGGGGTTTTTAGAGAGTAGTTTTTCTTGAAATCTGGTGCTGGTCGTGCACCTGACGAGTTGGTCTCTTATGAGGGAATCACTGAGATCCCCAAACTTGCATAACTGTGTGAGTCCTCTTAAAGCTACGATATAGTTATTAATGGATTCGTTCTTCCCTTGTACTCTGCTAAAGGATTTGTGGCGTTCGAGCACCACATTGACCTTGTCCCCAAAGTGTGTCTCTAACTCCATAAGTGTGATATCGTACACATCAAAATCGTCATCATCGTCTAAATCTGGTTCAGGTAGATTTTTGTAAACTTTGCATTCGTGAACACCTAAGTTATGCCGCAGTATATGTTGTTTGTGAAAAGATGAGAATTTTTCTCCTTCCATTGCAATCAGGTAAGATTCAAACAATTTAGTCCAATCCTTCCAGGGAATCTCGAGGTCTCCACATTCATTTAAGAATGACGGCGGTTGGCTAATACCTGGAGTGCCTATGGTGGAGAGTGACTTGGGGCATGCAAGTGGGAGAGGAGAGAATCGCAGCGCAATGGAATGTACACAGGATAGACGTTCGATGCACTGTAAGACCAGGACGAGGGAGAATGCAGAAAATTGCCCTGGTAAGACTGGCACTCCAGGACCACCTGAGGTGATACTGGCGCTGACACTGGGAGAATATAATGTGGTGCACGCAGTGTATAACGGGGTAATCACACTAAGCAGAAAAGTCACAACAACAAAAGAGTTCAAAGAGTGGAGGAGCCTTAAATATAGGGCACTCACAAATGGCACGCAGGATGTGAGCTTGTCACAGAGGAAACTGACCAAGGGATAACCTCAAAGGCGAGCGTCTCAGGGGCCCCTGATGATGCAGGAACAGAAAAACTTACTTGGATTGAGGAAACAGGAATAGTCTAGTCGGCAGGGTCTCCTTTAAGCGTTATTTAATCCAGCAGGAAAATGAAAAAACAACGGTCCGGCCTCCCAGTAGTTGGAGCACCGGAGACGTTCGGGAGGAAGTCAGCAATAAAGACCAGCCCACTACTGGTTGGTGCGCCAGAGGCGCTCTGTATAGCAGGCTGGAAGATGGTTCACAGGGCAAAGGTACCTCACAGACTGGGAGATACCCGAGGTGAAAACCAAGCAGGAAGTTCACTCAGGGGCACAACGTAGTCGACTCCTGCATTGCTGTGCTGGATTGGGAGGCCGTGGGACTTTGTTGCTGAAGCAATACTCTGACGCTCTAAGAGGCAGCAGACATAAGGACAAAGCATCGCGAACCCAGCATGATGAGGAAATTGTAGAATACCTGGATGAAGAGGCAGTGGAATGTTGCTGCTGAAGCGAACCTTTGAGGCTCTATGAGGCAGCAGACACTAGGACACAGCTCAGACCCAGCTACGATGAAGAATTCTTGGGGCACCTCGTTGAAAGGACAGTACCCGAGGTGAAGGCAGCTGAAGGAAATTCATTCAGGGACCCGAAGTAGCAGGCGCCTTGTCCTGTGCATGTCAGTTGAGGAGACAGTGGGTAGACACTTGAGGCACTCCTCTGAGGCACTACGAGGCAGCAGAATGAGGACATGCAGTGCGGACCCAGCCACGATGAGGGAAATCCTTAGGCATAGGACGGGACTTGGAGGCAGCAGTATTTCCCCGTGTTCCCGTTCCCGACTGCGCAGAGGGGAGCACTGGAATGTGGAGAACACCACACAAGTCTCTGGGGATTAGAACAGTAGACACTCAACGTACCGTTGAGCAGGTGAAACAAGAACTGTATATGTGCTCCAAAGATACTGCCACATAGGCCAGAAGTGTAAGGCAGGAGGCAACAGTCCAGGTAACACCGCCTGTACAGAGCACCGTCGCCGGGTGGTAGGTCCACAGGAAACCCAGAGAACACTTGGGATGGCAGCAAGAAGAAGACTCTCTACACGGGATTGTCAGGACTAGGAGAGAGTACTCAAAGGGAAGATGATCAGCTGCCCCATTCGCAGATCGTCGCCAATGTTGAAGTCCTTGAAATATTAGCAGACTACAGAGCAGGTAAGGCACAAGACTCTTTATTCTGATCATCCACTCTCCTTACACTAGATTCTCAACATTCTATCTTGAACTCAAACAGGATGTCCAAAGAAGCAGGAGAGGGGAGGGGAGGTGGAATGTACCAAAAGGGTAGTATGCTAAACTACTCTGATATTACAACACAACTCAACTCTAAACTCTGACCCCTGCACAGACTGGGGTCTATGCAGCGGTCAGAAAGCACCAGCCCACTTGTAATCAAGGCCTTTGCGTTACTTATTTTTGTCAGTGTATTTGATAGATGATCACTCTTGTACAACAGAAGTTAAAATTGTGGTATTTTATATCAAGTTTTGAAATTAAATTGTTCATGCACTTTTCACTAACAGTAAAAGTGAGAGCTGCTAAAAGTTAATAATTGTTTTTTTAAACATCTCTTCACTCAGGGCACTATATATCAACACCAGTTGGATTGGGAAGCAGAAAGAGAGTTCGGCTGTATAGTTTGCCATTGGCACCGACAACGGAAGCATCTTGCCTACATTTTTGGTAGGTATCAGAACTGTATAATCCAAAACCCTGCTTGAAAAGAAAAGATATTGCTTGACAGTTATTTTAATTTTTTGAAATATTTACATGTATTTACCCATAACAATTCTCAGGAAATTAGTTTGGATGATCCCATTGAAATCACTGATCACTCATTTTTCTCTTCATTACATTGAGTGCTTGGCTAGTGAGGGCATAACCTGCACATTTGTCACAACAGCGGTAGCACAGGTTATCCTACTGTACTCTGCTACATTGCCTTCTAAACTTTCTCTAGAAACAATGTGGAAGAGATGCAAACTTTTAAAATCTCACACTGTTTCAGTCCATAAGTTGAACCTTCATTGCCAATTTACCAAAAGATGAAAAACTCTGCTATTCTAGACAAGCGATAGTGGAAATAATTACACCAGACAAAAAAATACCAAAGTGACATTTACCTGTTTAGGTGAAAAGGGGAAGACTACAACATCTGACATTACATGGTGTTTGGAATGCAGTTCAACAGGCCTTTAGACCTGTTGTTTGAGTTCCTGAGTCCTTTTGATATTGCGGAAAGGTCCACAGATGTTTCTGCCTACCCCTCAGTAATACACATTAAGCAAACATATGGCAGAGAGCAGACAAGCTTAGCTTAATTCAAATGTGCACAGCATTAAGAAGTACCAAAACAGTTAAAGTGTCAAAGACACAACACAATAAAAATCCCACCTCAATTTGCAGAAGTAGAGAAAACTGAACAATCAAAATGCCAGCAAAGTGATGAAAATTGAATAAGGGGGATCCTGAACTATGAATTTTTAAAGATTTAAGTGAAAAAAGCCAAGAACTAGTAACGTAGACATGATAGTCTATGGTCACAGTTGACCTGAACCTTGGGATGATTTCAGATTGACCTTGATGGAGCGTGGTTTGGATACACAAAGTAAGTTAAACCTGGTCAGAGATTTTACCTCTGTACTTAGTCTCTGAAACAAAAGTCAAAATTCTCCAGCGGAGCTAGATTGCAGGCTGTTCCTGAGAAGAGTTTCAGGAGGCAGGATATTTGTATAATGACGCCTCTTGAAGCCATTGGTTTGGTTGGGAAAAATTCAGAGTCGGAAAAATTCAAATTTCATGCCTGGAGAAGTCCTCTCGTTGGCTGGACACTATTTGCACCTTTTCCCAGTCAAGATTTGTATGTTTGGATTAAGTGTCCTTTGAGGAGCTCTGAATCCTCCAGCAGAACGAGGTAGCATCCTGTATCTGACAATGAGTTTCATGAGACCAGAAACCTTCTCACTGAGGATTTGTTTCTGTGGAGAAGCTCCAATTGGGAGAAACCATTTTCTTAGCTGAGCGAGCTTGCATTTGAGCGAATCTACTTGGGTGGCTGGTCCTAGTCCTCAAGAGTTCTGGATGTGCAAAATGTTTTTACGTCCCAATTAATCAGAGATGTTAGTAGAGGTCCAGCTAGACACAGTCAAGCGCCTCAGAACCTCAGGAACAGAGCTTGGGGTCAAGAACAACTCCAGAAGAGGCCGCAAGCAGGGTCCAGCCCAGGCCCAGTTGCTATTACTCAGCTGGGCACTTCAGGGAAAAGCCCTCTTGTAGATTATTGTGTCCCTGTAGCCACAGAGTACATCTCTTTTTCCTGGGTACAAGGGGGTGCAAGTCCAGCTCCTCAGATCTCCTCACTGGTCTCAAAAAACAGTTGCCGGGGGCGTGTCCAAGATGGAGACGGAGTAGGACGTGCTTTCAGTCCCTCCGCCGCCGCAATCTCAACGCCTTGTACAGCGCCTTCCCCGAGGCTTTCTGAACGCCCACCAGCCCTTCCGCGACTCCGCCGAACCCATCTGCGGAGTTTTGCAGTCTCCCGCAGCTCCGGTGGTGACGGAGGAGCCCCGCTGCCGCAGCAGCGGCCTGTGGCGTGGTGGCGAGGCGGAGCCGGGGACTTGCGTAGAGCGCCGCCGGAGTGGCTGCGGCCGGCCGCACGGCTGAGACGTCGGCCACCTGAGGAGCCGACCGGAGACCTGCGCATGGTGGTGCAGCCCGGTCCCACGGTGAGCGGAGGTGCAGCGGAGCCTTGGGAGAGGAGGCGGTGAGCGGGGGGAGCCCGGTGCCTAGCGGGCACTTCGAGCACTTGAGGCCGGGGCTCGAGGGCCTACACCCGAGCATTCCGCAGTGACCGTCCTGAGAAGCGGCGGCTGGAGGCGGAGGAGGCTGGCCCGCCTTTAAGCAAACGGACCCTACCTGGGGATTCCCCTGGACCGAGCCTTGGCCTGCAGGCACCAATGGACAGTGAGATCGGAGGTGAGCTGTTGAGGGTGTGCCTTGGCTCCTGAGGACCGCCACTCTCCCGGTTGGGCCCAAGCAGTCGGAGGGGCCTTGGGGGATGGTGGAACGCCCTTGAAGACTCGGGGCACGACGAGGGAGCTGCTCTGTGGCTGGCAAGTCCTGCAGCCCTAGTGTGGAGCGAGGTTTGGGCTGCGCACACGCCCGACGCGGCCTGGTGGGACCTCTTGGAGTGCCCTCGGACTGGTGGCAGTGGACCAGTACGCATATACGCATTCGTTGGTAGCTTACCTCCCACTGGGCTTGGTGCCAGCCTGATTAGGAAGACAAACGCTGGTGTTTTGTAGGTGTCACCTAATATTTACTTCTGAGAAGGCAGGAAGGACCCTTTGAGGTCAATTAAGTTACTGCACCTGCACCAATAGGGCTTTAGGAAAGGGGAAGAAAATGCCTTTATAGCTTGCCTCATCTTCACTAACGGCCCCACCAGACCGCCGGGGATGCCTGGTCTCACCCTGGAGATACCCATTAAGGGACCATCTCTCAGGGAAGCCAGGAAGGGTTTCGCAGCGGTCGAAGCGCCTTGGGACCCTCCGGGTAAGTAGTGCGCTATATAAATGCCTATACATACATACATACATACATTATACATTCAACTTCACCATCAAAAATTGTTTTTTTCATATATGATAAAAAGAGTGGTTTAATTATTATTTTAGCTGGTGCCAACCTTGAGATAGCAGCTTCATATTTGA
Source organism: Lissotriton vulgaris (assembly GCF_964263255.1). Classification (NCBI taxonomy): domain Eukaryota; kingdom Metazoa; phylum Chordata; class Amphibia; order Caudata; family Salamandridae; genus Lissotriton; species Lissotriton vulgaris. Next base: position 276,595,958 of record NC_141696.1, read on the forward strand.
ATCTCTACTCTAGGTTTCTCATAGGAGAGCCAAGGACTTAAACAATGTAAATAGTTTTGCGGGGCTTATTCCTGCAGGGCATGGTGGCATGTGTAATTGCCATGAATCTACGTTTTGGGCTAAAAAGTCTACATAGGTGTGACTTATTCATATTTAAAAGTTAGACTTTACTGATGTTAAAATGGTACCTTGGATGGATTGCGCTTCAGGTTTACACTCCGGCAGTTTGGCAATTGTAAGTATGAAGCCATGGTTTCCTTGACATACTATTAGTGTTGCAGTCCACAGGTGACATTTAACTTCCCATGTCATAGGTGTAGTTTCTACAACATATACTATTGCCTTATATAAGAGTGATATATGCCAGTCTGGAATAGCCAATGTCAGAACACATACAAAGAGCACAAGACAACAGTGCCCCAGCGTGCAGACGCTAATGACCAATTCACCAAACAATGGGAGTCAACAAACAAAAATTGGCATTTTCTTATGAACACCTTTTAAAGGCACTCTGCAGGCTGCTGCACATCAGGACCTGAATAAACAAGATTGCCTGATCCTGAAGAAACTTCATTGGTTCCCCTTGCTGACCTGCAACATCTTCAAAACCAGTTGCTTCATTTACAAGCCATCACAGCCTTCTCCCCACTTATCTTGCAGAGAAGATCATCCTCTCTGATGTCTCTCAACATACCCACAACCAAAAGACTGTAGACTAAGATGTGTAAAAAAGAGAAAACAAGGCAGCAGGACTTTTCCATCAATGCAGCCAGGATCTGTAACAGCAGGCCTGTATCCATGAAGGTTGCCCCAAGCCTGCACCACTTTAGGAACGAGTTGAAGATGCACCTCTTTATAGAACTCTACATAACAATGTATTAACCATCCACAAACCATTGAGATTACATGGGTTGTGTATAGTTGGTGTGCCACCAGCCCCTGGGCACCCTTTAAGGGAGAGATCAAAGTGGGTCCCATCTCACCCGTAAGTGAATCCCCATAAAGGGGTGCAGTCTCAAACTGGGTCCCCGCTGATGGCAGTACATGACCATCTTGTAAAGCATGGGTATGCTCAGAACTTCAATGGCAGTGCAACAGGATAAGTGATTTCCATTTTCATGGTTATACCATGCCCCCATCCACTAAGAGGGTCCTCAGAGAGGGCCATTGTAGCACTGAAAAGATGGATGTAGTTTGTGACCTAATTCTTGTGGCTCTCTAACAAGGAAGAATGATTCAGTTTTTTTACTTATAAACTCTACCAGCAGGCTTAAGCCCAAGAATTGGCCAGGCCCTTCCGACAAGGGCGGACGAGTGCAAATGCTACACCTGATTGCTTATCCTGCCCAAGTTCCCCAAGAGACCATACAACTAAGGGCTTCATTGCGATGTCGGGCAGAAAGCTTCCTCCTGACAGTCAGAATCTCCTAGACTGTGTCAGAACCCTTCCGACCGACTCGGTCAGTTTACAATCTGACGGACTGATTACGTTGTCTGCAGTCAGATTGTAAACATCACCTTCTTACCAAATCGGCAATTACGAGGTCTTCTTTCAACAGCCTTTCCGAGTTGGCCTGCCCGAAATGAAAAGGCCTTCTGAAAGTGACTTCTGTGGCCCCTAGCTGGGCCGCCTTCATCCTGCAGCCTCCAGTTGGAGACTGAGGGGGTACCTAAGGGACCCCCCTGTAAAACCTTACACTGTGTAGCAGGCACTATGGGGTACCTACGACAGAGTGCAGTTTTCCGCACACCCCATAGGAGCCCGTGCTGTCAGACAGAACACGGGCTCCCATAGGAGTCAATGGGAGTCTGATTGAACAGTGTTCAGTTCCATCATAATCGGTCGGGTGGAAACTTCGACCGCGAGTCGGTCGGTCGCGATTCTGAGTCAGTGTCGGGGGGAGGAAACTCCGACCGACATCGTGATGAGGCCCTAAATACTGATACTCAAAAAATGTTGCTCTCCTTCATAATTCAATGAGTATAAGAACTGAGAAAACCCTATTGTGCTTTAATTATGAGAAGGAATTACAAGATGACAGAGTCAACTCTTGAGAAATGTTTCATAATGAATTGCATACCTATTCTCCATATCTTATTCCATAGCAATGATAAGACTGTAGTAAAGGGATACATAAGAACAAATCATGGTAGTGCTGAAACGAAACAGTAGAGAACTCTTCACAGATGTGTACCTTCAGAAAAACCATACTGCATTGAAATAGTTGTAGTCCTTGCTGCTTTCATTCCCATTACGGTATTCATTTACTAGTAAAATACTGACCATTTTAGTGGGGAATGCTCGTTTCATTTAAACAGTTTGTGCAGACCAGTTTTTATATAAGGAACCTCCAGACATCATTACGTTACACATTCCTTAAAGCTCTTGAAAGAAACATAACCTTTTCAGGTAGTACTGGCGTTATGTGCTGCAAAAAAATCTAAATAGTAAATAATGAAAGGACATGTTACAACAATCTGTGCCTATGACTAGTAAATGGTTGCCTGCTCCATGAAAACAAATATAGTGGCATATTTACAATGAAATGGCGCAGTACGATGCTGCAAGTAATTTAGTTGAGCTGCATGGTGTCATTTAAAAAATGTAGCAATGCTTCGCATTTACGAGAATATGGTGCTCCACTGTGTTTTTCCTTGCGCCGCTGCTAAAAAATCTACCTTGCACTAGCACAGGAACCTTTGCACCAGGACGTTGCAGGGATGATTGTGTTTGTGTAGGAAGGGACACCTTCCTGCACAAACACATTCATTAATAGCATTATGCTCCTTCTATGTGTGCTGCAGACTGCAGGAAACATAAAAAGAGCAAAAACAAGGAGAAATAAAATTATTTCTCCTCATTGCGCGACTCTAACGGCTTCTTTTAAAAAACTTTAGTTTTTGGCGCTGCCTCAGATTTACAGGTCCTTTTAAATTTAGGGCAGTTTTAAAAAGCAATGGGTGCTTTGTGGGAGCACCCACAGCAACTCCCATTGTACGCTCCTTTGCCACAGAAAGCTGTGGTGAGGAGAGCCATATTTATAAGGCGGTGTTTATGGTGGCTTGACGCCGCCTTGTAAATATGGTGCACGGCATTGCGCCACTGGAGCATCGGAAAAATTGACGATTCTGCGGCTCAATGCCCTTATAAAGAGTCCCCATAGTTTGTGTACGCACAGCACCCAGCCTGCTTCGAATCTTTCTGAGATCACTGAAGTAAATCCCTCTAAACATGTATTTGCATTTATTTCCATAGTACTCTCAGTTCCGTTTTTTATTTTTATTTCTTAGTTGTAATGAGTGAAATCAAATTTGTACTTTGTTTCTCGTCTTGCATGCTCTACTCTTCGGTCATAGCCTTAGAGAATTGATTGTGAATATGCAAATCATCAAGTTTAATAATTCAGGAACATGACCTTAATTTAAAAACGAATGCACAAATTACGTTTTTAAATTGTTGCATAGAGATGCCTTTCCGGCATTTGTCAAAGATGTCCACGCTTTAATCATCTATGTTTTTCTTGTTTAAAACCCCTCTACCTACACCTTCAGCGTCAAAGGCTGTGCAATGAATTAACAATGAGTATTCCATAGGGGCTTATCTGCCTGGATGACGAAGTAGGATTCATTATGTGTCTGATTGTTAGCTTGCTTACTTCAGGCAGTGTATGCTTTTTCTTCTCTTTTCATTTGGCAAGGACTTTAAAGCCCGCTTTGTTATACTCATGGGTGATATTCCAGAGGTATTGGACCTCTTTATACCTTTTATTGCGGGCATTCTTGCTAACCGAAGAGAGCAAAGATTGTAATGGATAGCCTGGGTGTGGAGGCAGCGTATGTTTTCTCTTTCCTTTATCTTCTACCTGAAATTAATAAATGCGATGAATGGTAGAAGGAGCCAGGTGGAAATTTTGGATAAAGATAGTTAACCACTTAGTTGTCAGTTCTGCCTTTTGCTGCACTTTCCAGATGGTATATTGACCCCTTTAACTCGGCCATGTCAGTGTCCTCTAGTGCCTTTTAGCTACTTCTACTACACCTTCTTTGGCTAGCCCTTCGCCGTTTTCACTTGCATGAGTAGGAGAACTCACAGCAGCCAACACATCTCTCTTATCAATGCCAACAACACAGCTGCAACCCTGCTGCACAGGGGCTGCTTGCTGCAACAGCAAGATTCTCAACTATGGCTTTCATTCTGGGAACTCCTGACTCTCCGTCTCTTCATGTAAGGCCAATCTGAAAGTGGAATTGTTAGAAATGGGGGCCTCTAGTTGGCAATGGTTTGCACCTTTGTCCAAATAGGGGCCCTTCCTTTTAGTCTGAATAAGTGGGATACCCTCCTAAAATAACCCCTGCTCTCCTCCTTGCAGGCTTGGCACAAGTAGTCAGGCTTATCTCAGAGGCAGTGTGTAAAGCATTTGCACATAACCAACAGCAAATCTGTGAAAACACTACAAAAGGACACCATTCCAGTGTTTTAAAAATTACCAATATTTATCTGTATAAAGAAAAACAAAACGATAAAACACCAACATACAGTACTTCAAAAATAGGCACTTTGCAAGTAAGACTTAATATAAATGCAGTTCCCTGAGGTCAGTAGGTCTGTCCTGTACTACTGCGGTGCTCAAAACAACATAATCCAACAGTCCTGACTGACCGCGTCGGTGCAGTTCGGCTTTGGCTTCAGCAGACTCGTAAACAGTACCTTTGGTTCTGGTCGACCGCGTTGGGGTGGGCCATTCGTGGCAAACATCATGGTTGTTATGTGAAGCATATTGATGCCGCGCAATGTGCCTTCAAGTCATGGTGCAGGCAGCGGCTGAGTGACGGTTGTCCAGTTGTGTCAGTGAGACTAGGGCTATGGTGTGGAGTGAGGTGGTGCTCGTTGCGTTGCTGACAGGTCACGGTACAGGTGAGAGTTCCGATTGATGGGAGCTGGCATCGGTCGGCCTAGACTGCGGTGTGGGATGGGGCGGTTCATCTTGTAACTTATGAGCGGTACCACCTAACCACATTGCTGTCACGGATGTCGTGATCAGCAGGCATCAACGTCGCCAGTAAGACCAGGTCGGCGGAGTGAAGCAAGGCAGTGCGGAGTGCTGTGCTCACAGGTCGTGGTGCAAGAAGTGGCTCGGGTTCGGCAGCGGTCGTCGGTGAGACCAGGGTTTCGGTGCAAAGTGCAGCAGTGTCTTCTGTGGTGCCTTCAGGACACGGAGCCAGCAGCGGTGTCGGGGATGGTGTTGGCTGCTTCACTCCTCTGTGGAAACTGAAACCGCAGTTCGAGGGGTGGTACCCAGAGGTAGGTGAAGTCTTTGCTGTCCCTGAGACTTCGAGAACAGGAGGTAAGCTCTATTTCAAACCCTTTGAGATATTGAGCACAAGTAAAGAAAGTTCAGTCCAGTTAAGTCATTTCACTGCCCAAGGCAGAAGCAGCAACTGCAGGCCAACCCAACAAAGCAACAACACAGAAGCGGGGAAGTACTTTTCCTAGCAGTTCTTCCAGCTCTTCTTCTGGACAGGTTCCTTGATTCCAGTGAGTTCTAAAATTCTGGGGTCTGGGCCTCAATATTTATACCCAGTTTCTCTTTGTTCTCTTGGGCAGAAAGTGTCTGTGGTCCATGTAAACCAGTTTGGTCATCTCTGGCCCAGCTTTTCGGCAGTAGGTGGACAGAGCAGTGTCCAAAGCAGACCAGGCCCATTCAGGTGCAAGGAAAACTCCTCCCACTACTCTGAATGCGACCCATGTCTATTCAGCCCAGAACTGACTCATCCAGGAAATGCAGGACACTCCTTGACCCCCCCCCCCCCCCCCCCCCCCCCAGTGGCTGTCTGAAGAGAATGCACATCCCCAGCCCCTGTCACTCCAAAGCCAGATAATCAACCCACAACCCAGCAGAGGCACACAGGATGGCTAAGCAAGAAAATACCTACTTTCTAAAAGTGGTATTTTCAAACACAGAACATAAAAATCATCTTTACTAAAAGATGAATTTCTACATTCTGAGTTTAGCATTCTTAACTCTTTTTTTCTATCTTGTCCCAAAGGAAAGATATACTCGTAAAATATAACAGAGTATCCCCCGTTCAATCCTATAGGACAGAGAGCCTTTCAGGAGTGAAAAATAAATTACACTGTAGTTCACTATCAGGACATGTTACACACACCAGTGCATGTCCTAGCTTTCAAATACACTGCACCCTGACCATAGGGGTGCCTTGGGTCTATCTTAGGAGGTGACTCACATGTACTAAAATGGAAGGTTAGGGCTTGCCAAGTGGGTGCACTTGCCAAGTTGACATAGCAGTAAAAACTGCACTCAGACACTGGAGAGGCAGGTCTGGGAACCTTTTGTTGGGCTGCTCGTGTGGGTGGCACAATCAGTGCTGCAAGCCCACTAGCAAAAAGAACAATTGATGGACAGAATGCAGAACAATGTCATACATTCACCCCAGTACAGAGATCTGGGCTTAAACCCACCAGTATTTTGCTCACCATGCCATTCCAGTTTAAACCCAGCCATACGCAAATCGCTGCGTCTCATGGGAACAGTCCAGCCCGAACTGCCACGTCAGGTCCTCCCTGGACTGGAAACAAGCATCCTAGGACCGGTTTCGGGGTTTCACCCCTCATCAGCCAGGATAGCTTGCCTCTAGTGGCATGGAGGGCATGGACCCACGTCTGGGCATACCTGACCCACTCAGGTGACAAATGCAAAATGAACAATTGATGGACAGAATCAGAACAATGTCATACATTCATCCCAGTACCGAGATCCGGGCCTAAATCCATCGAAAGGGTGACTCACATGTACTAAAAGGAAGATTAGGGCTTGGCAAATGGGTGTACATGTCAAGTCAACATAGCAGTGAAAACTGCGCACAGACAGTGCAGTGGCAGGTCTGAGAACCTTTTGAACGGCTGCGTGTGTGGGTGGCACTGTCAGTGCTGTAAGCCCAATAGCACCATTTGATTTACAGGCCCTTGTACTCTCAGTACACTTTACTGGGGACTTACCATTAAATATGCCAATCATGGGAACAGCATTCCATAATCCAATTTGCAATAGCAGCACTTGCACTTTAAAATTGACAAGCAGCGAGAAAGTGTGCAGAGAAGTAAACCAGCAAAAACAGTCTCAAAACCAGGAGGTCAGAAAGTAAAAAGACAGGGGATACATGTCAAAAGATGCCAGGTCTAACAGGAATATGAAAGCAACTTCCCATCTGATGGCTGCATTCTGATTGATGGTTGTTGTCTGGATGATCGCAATGTTCCTCACCCTTCCATATTCTCAAGTATGGAGCATTTGTGTGGAAATAGAGCCTGGCTGGTAAACTGCACCCCACCCTGTCTGTGGAGTAAGGGCCGACGAGGTGCCCTGGGCTGCGCACACTCGGCTACCACATCAGCCTCCCACCCAGGGCCGCACTAAGCATTTATTCCATAGGTTACTTTTCCGGGGGACTGGAGTGTGCGCGAGGCGCTTTTTGAAGGCTCGTGGGCAGCTCACTGCGCCTTGGTCATATTCTCCATCACCGTAGAGGTAATTGCAGCAGGCTCTGAGGGTGTTCGGGGTGTGGAGGTTGGAGAGACAAGAAGGAATGGATGAGAATGAACGGGTGAAGCGAGGGGTGGAAGGTGGTTGACAGGAATGAAGCGAGATTGTTTTGAACATTTTTGCCCGGGTTTTTGGTTTCCAGTCGGGCTGTGCTACCACCTCTCATTCCAGCCTGTTTAGCCCTAGTCTAAACCTTACCCCCAAAGACACCAGACACTATCCCACTGAGACCTCACTGGCTCACTGGTTCAACACCTCTTGGACACGAGTGGTCAGCGCCAAGATGCTCCATGGAGTGTAAGTCGCGCTTTATAAAAATAAAATTACATTACATTACATTACATTACAAGCTTAGGTAAATACAAACACCGAAGAGACCTTTCAGGCTGGTCAAACTGTTCTAGCTTTTTCCACTACCATCTACATGTGAAACTTCTTCTAATCCATGAGCAAGAGCTGACTAAATGGCACGTATGCCTTCTAAAAGATACATAAGCCTCACAAAAGGGAACAAACGAGGCCCTTGTAACATAAATATTCGAAAAACGGACCATCGGAAATAAGCTTCTCCAGGACAATACTCGAGCTCCTGGTGCCCCTGGAGCTCGAGTATTGTCCTGGAGAATATGCTGGTGTCCATAAATTAGGTTTATTTATATAGCGCACATTTTACAGTAAGCTTCACCACATCACTTTGGAGTCAAAAAGTGTATAAATCACTTCAAACTACTTCTTTCCCAATATGCCTTTTAAACGGGCTTAAGAATAATGATGGAGCTGGCACAAAAAGGTGGATGTTTGAGAAATATATGTATACTAACACAATTAAGGATGCGATGCGAGAAGTCAGGAACTCGGCATGGCTCATTTATAACTGTCTTCACTCAGGAGAAATGATCTGTCACTCGTTTGTTTCGTGTGTGATTAGACGGCAAATGAAGTCTCCCCTGAAAAGGACAGCATCATTAAAATGTTGTGCAAGGATAACTAGTTCAAAGAGGCATCCTCACAAAATCAATTTAAGTGAAGGACATGGGCCCAAGGGTCAAGAAATTGAATGTTATTGAGCCAGGGAGTGCTTGCTCATATTTTCCTTTAACTACGCTATCATTTTCTTAACTGACTTTTAAATGTCATATTTTGTTTCACAAACATATTCAGAAAACGATAATGACCCTGAATTTTAAGTACTCGGGAACTGTACCAGCTTCATTATAATCGTAAGGAGGGTGTTAAGTAGAAAAAAAAACATGTTTTTTTTTTCCATGAGGGCTAGTTCCGCTCCTGCTGCAATGCACTTGTTCATTGGTTGCAATTTCAATGCAATCAAATTTCTTTGCATTATATTAGATAATTTGGCTATTTTGAAGGATGACAGCTTTTTAGCCTGCTCGAAGGTAAACAGTGATTTTTTTTTCTGCTATTTATTTGCCCGCTTGCTAAATAGTATAAATTATTTATGATTTAACTATCAAACTTAAAAATGCAAAATACACTGGGTAGGAGTGGCACAGTGCATAGAGTTCTAAAACCAATGAATTCGAATTCAGCAAAACAGGAGGAGTGAAGGCAAAATGTCTAGGGGAATCCATGCCAAAAATGTTAGGTCTAACAACAATGGGGCATATTCTCAAGAACGTGTGATAACCATCGCAAAAGTTACTTAACTCAACTTCCAACAGCGCAGTGTATCGCGGGAAAATTACGCGTGTTAACCAAGCATTCTCAACACGGCAGTATCATGCAATAGTATCCAGATAACGCATCAACTGACCACGTTAAAATCAACACCACCCAGCAAAAATGCGAAGTGTGAACGCAAAAAAAGCTGCGATAAGGCCAATCTCGATACTAAAATCAGAGAAAACCAGCTACAGGCCTGCAATTCACACGCGTCAAGCGGGAAAAATCCCCATAAAAGTAGGAAAAAACTGACAAACATATGCTAAATAACAGCGAAGCACAATGGATGTTGCAGGAACAAGCAGGGAGAAGAACTATAACCCCACAAGCCCCCCGGAGGACCTGCCTGTGACTACGGGGTAAGGGAAGGCCAAGGAGAAGAAGAGTAGGAAGAAGCACTTCAGTCCGCAGTAAAACAGGATCCTGATAATGGAGGTGGTCGAACACCATCAACAACTGTTTGTCACCTCCACTGTGTCATTGGCAACCAAAAATAGACTATGGTAGTCCATCGTGGACAAGTTGAATGCAGTGGGAATGCTGAAGAGGACAATGGAAGAGGTCAAGAGGTGCTGGAATGACGTCAAGTGCAAAACCAAGCTGAAACTTGCCAATAACCGGAAGGCAGCAATGCAGACTGGAGGTGGGAGTCTGCGCCAGAGGAGGAGCGGGACGACATGGAGGAAATGGTATCCACAGTCATCAGTGGAGAGATGGTGACTGGAGTCGGGGAACGGGACACTGCTCAACATGACCCGACACAACACCAACAGGGTGAGTAACGATCAGGGACTGGGGGGATGGGGGGTGATGGCCACAATGGCACACATGCACAATTGAGCTGAGCACATCTGCGGACAAACCATGCCCAGAACCCAACTCCTATCAAGAGACCAATGTACCCAAGTATGCAACATCTCAGCACTGTATAAGCACAGAAGGCAAAGGCACTGCAGAAAAGGGATAAGGGGCTGCAAAACAGAGCAGCAGAGGCCACACCTCGAAATGCAGCCCACACACATAACATGCAGAGCACAGCAACACTGACAACAATGTGGCACAAACCGCAACACATCCACAACAGAACACAGGACACAACTGGTGCCGACTGGTTGTAGACACTGGCTAATCACAAGTGGCATTGCAGGGAGATTTGAGATGACAATGTACAAGGACAAACACACACAAGTGTTGTCGAAATGTCCACTGTCCCCAATCAAATAGGTACCCCCTCCCAAACAGCCACAATGTACACAGTCATGCAGTCTGTATGTAAACATGTACAATGGGACAACACACATGTGAACACATTGTTAAACTGCATCTCCCCTTCACATAGCAGAGGGACAATCAACACCTCCTGAAGAGCAGCCCAACCCTCTCTTCTCTGATGACAAAGAGGACCACCACAGCTTCGATTCCAACGCCCTCCAAGAGTTCATTGCAGCCTCTGCAGCCCACCTCCAGAAGCAGGGCAGCCCAGCTGCAGCGAGTACACCACACCCCCTGCACAGACCACAAAGCAGGCAGCACCCACCACCACAGCTGCCTCCCAGGACCCCCACGAAGAACACATGGCCTTCCAACGCTGTGTGCTGGGATGCCAGAAGCAGCTGGCTGAACAGGTGTGGGTGGGCTTCGACCGCATGGCTGACAAACTAGATGCCATACGTGGATGTCTAAGTCCCATCAGGGACCATTCACAGTCCCTAACGGACACCCACAGTCTACTCCATGCTCTCCAACGAACCATGGCTGACATCGCCAGAGTCCTGACCAAAAGACAAGAATGACTGACTAGTCGTAGTGGCTCCAGCCAGCTTGCCTAGGAGGTGGGAAACATGCAGAGGCTCAGGGAGACCATTGAGCGGGCTAATACAGAAAGAGCGGCTGCCACGGCTGCACACTAGCAAGTGGTAGCTGGGTTCCTCAATAACCTTAAAACCAGCCTCATGGCATTGCTGCTATAAAGCCTGGTGTTGATGCATGCTGCTGCTACCACTACATCCACATCTCTGCCCCTGAAGTGTCAGTGCCACACAGTGCGGCAGACATTCTACCTCCGGCCCCTGAGTTGTCACTGCCACACATTGTTGGAAAAAGGCCAGCACCACCCACACGTGAGGCACATGGAATAGCAGAGGACAAAAAGGTGGATGAAAGCGCCACCGTGGTAAGAAGGACGCAGTAGCATTCATCGCCGCCATCAGGCCGGTTTCAGCTTGGTTCTGCCCTCTGCATCATCACCTTCCATTGTCCCCCGGTGCACCCTGCAACACTCACCTTGGACCTCGACATGGACTGCCATATTCTGTGTGACCGCCAATGACAGAGCAAACAGACTGCGGACTGAACTCTTCCTCTTCCTCTGGACTTGTCATTCCCTGAAGGACTCTGGCTGGCCCTTCACGGGCCAACATTGTAAAGTGGGGTTTGCATGGCCCTGTACTGCTCCAGATGCAACACTCTACTGAATGTGCATTAAACATTCCGAATCACACATATGTGTCGTGTCTATGGTCTCTCATGTGTGGTAGCATTGATGAATGTAGGGTCAGTGAACTCCCCCTACGTCTATGTGGCTCATGTTGTTGGATTTGGGTCACAAGGTGACACAATGCCGAATGTTGTCTGGGTGGCGCCGATGCAACAACAGCGACACACGCATTTGTTACTTCCTTGTACAGTTCGTACGGAATAACGCCCAGAGCCCCTGGGTCATTGTTCAAACCCTTACTCTGGACTGGCATACGCCAGGCCAGCCCACTACCTTTACGCTCCAGGGGGGACATCAACGCTACATGTGCCATATCTTCACTGTAGTGATCTGCTGCTCACAGGTCTTGTTGTCAGCATGCCATGGCCACTCCCTCACGGCTGGTTTACCCCCACACCACACCCATCCATCACACGTGTCACAGCACATGTGACCCTGCCAATAAAAAGGGCTGGGCACACGTGCACTATGCCATTTCCAACCTCTCTCGGGGTATATCCGTGTGATGTGCATGTAGGAATTGGGGCACCGCGGCCTGCGACATCACATTCTGCAGGCCCAGATGTGAAATGATGGTGTCCGCACTTCGATACCCAATCATAGAGGGTCTATGACTAGCGGGACACATACTTGGTGGCACCGGAAACACTGCAGCTGGCACAGGCACACCCCCATGGGATGGTGACTTTCGGTGCACTGAGGTAGGGGCACCTTAAGTGCTGAGTGGGTGTGTAACCTGTAATGATGCCCCATCCCGGGGCTCCAGACAGCTCAGGTTTTGTGTACCCTGCTGGACCGCAGTGTAGCCTAAGCCAGTGGGCAGCGCAGGCCTACCACCACGTGGCGTTGCCTCCTGGATCACAGAGTTAGTAGCACGTATAAAGCTAAGCGGGTGTGCAGCCTGCGATGATGCCGGGTGCACTGGTATGTCCTCTGCCATGGTGAAATCAAGACCCAGCACCAAATGTGAGACCTGGTGCCCTGCGGAGTGGGGCTGCATGATGTGGAGGGTGCCATGTCCCAAGCCCAGGTTTGTGGCTTGCAGCGGCACATGGTGAGCCCTCCCTTCTACAGCCCAGTGGCGGAAGGTGAACAGTGAGGCCTGGGTGCACAGGGGTGGGCATGCACTGCTGGGAGGATGGAGGGGCTGGGGTGCAGCTGCCTGGGTGCAAAGGGGCGGACAGGCGATGATGTTGTGTGCAACTGTATGTACTTTGCCATTCATGTATCTGGACTCTGTTTCAGATGACGAGTGTGTCTCAGATGTGGGACCTGGTTGTTGGAACTGGCCCTTTTTGGAGGGTTATCCTCAAACTTTTTGCTTTTGCTTCTTCCTCCCTTATTTTTCCTGACTTGTGGCTGTTGGCAATAGGACTCTGCGCACTTTACCACTGCTGATCAGTGCTAAAGTGCATATGCTCTCTGTGTAAATTGTTCTTGTGATTGGATATACATGATTGGCACATTTGTATCACCAAGAAGTCCCCAGTAAAGTGCACTGGGTGTGCCAGGGCTGGTGATGACACATGCTACTAGTGGGCCTGCAGCACTGATTGTGCCACCCACATGAGTAGCCCCAAAATGGTGTCTCAGGACTGCCACCGCAGTGCCTGTGTGCAGTCTGTGAACTGCCATGTCCTTCTGGTCAGTGTCCCCCTGGCCAGGCCTAACCCTACCCTTTCTGTGTACATTGGTCACCCCTATGGAAGGTCCAAGGTACCCCTTGGGCAGGGTGCAGTGTATGTGAAAGGTAGAGTATGCACTGGTGCAATGTGACATGCTCTGGTATTGAATTACCACCATTTTCATTTTTCACTATTGTAAGGCTATCTTGCTCCATAGGCTATCATGGGGGATGCTGGCTACAGTGGCTACCAGCATATCTTCCCATAGGAACAAGATAGGACATAAAAGTCTGTTTTTTAAATCCTATGTTTGAGAACAGCACTTTCAGAAAGTTGCTATTCTCTTGTCTGACCTTTCTGTGTGCCTTGGCCTGTTTGTGTATTAACTGTCTGGTTTGAGAGTGACAGGAGCTGGGGATTCTCCAGGAGGCTGGCTGAGTCAGCCCTAGGCTGAATGACTGCATTACATCTTGAGTAGTGGGAGGAGATAACACCTGGGCTTGAATAGGGCTGTGCCTGCCTTCCACAATGCTGGCTCCACCTCCTGCTGGGCGGCTGACGTCCCTGCCCCTCACTCTGAAAGGAAAGGAGAAGCCAGGAAAACAAAGTGCTCAAGGAACACCCAGAACTGGTTCAGACCGGGCTCAGGGCCCACTTGCACAAAGAGAACAAAAACGTTTAGGGGTATAAGTACAGGACCCCTGACAACAGAAAATTAGATCATCCTGGAATCAAGAATGAACCTCTGCCAAGGAGAAAGCTGAAACTGAAGAAGGAAGATTGTCCTGCTGTTGCTATGCTGGATTGCCCTGCTGTTGCTTTGCTGCCAAGGAGAGGGGAATAACTTTGCTTTGTGCTCTCTCCCCTTGCTTGAAAAAATCTCCAAGGGCCTGAGAAGAGCCAGCTCCCTGTTTAGAAGTCCCAGGAACAAAAGGACTTCACCCCTAGCTTCCCCTGAGCTCTACTTAGAGAGTTCTGTCCTTCCTGGAGTGCGTGGCCCATGTGTGGTGCCTCTGGAAGTTGTACCTGTGTTGGAAAGCTAGAAACCAAGCTTTAAAGACTTTGCTACAGAAAAGTTATTGCATCGCTCGCTGCGGAGTGCATTCCCGACAGTGCGAGGAAATACCCGCCGCTACGGAGGTCGAGATCGTCGCAGCGCCTGTTGCTGCTGCCAAAGACGTTGCATCCTTCGCTTGCAGGAAGATTGCCATCGCTGCAAGTATCGTCGCAGAACCTGTCATCACCGGGTGAGATCGCCACACCGCTTGCTTGCTGACCGCATCACGTTGCTGCGAACATCATCGCAGAGCCATCGAATCAAGGAGCTGCGAGAGAGAGGTCGCCGGTGGATTGCTCATCATCGCCCCGGCGATCGTTGCAGCCCCAACGAAATCGGCGCATCGTGCCTTTGCGAGAACAAACTTCCTACAGAACCTACGCACTGGAATCCATACAAGTGGCCTTCCTCCCCATACAGACCGGATTCGTCGCAACACGCCCGCTGCTGCAGCGGGGCTGTAGAAAATGCCTTCCCAAGGTCTCAGGAGCAACGCATCGCTTGTTTTCCACCGCACCAGCTTCTGCTTTTGGAACTTTGTCACATCTAAAGGTACTGTTGGCTAAACGTGACGCAAGTGTGAACTTTTCACGCAACTGTGGATTATTTTTATCGCAACCTTAAGAACTCTTTCGCAACCATATTCTTGAACTGTGTATGTTGGATTTTTGTTGTTTTGGTCTTATGTAGTTTAGATTAAATACCTTTATTTTTCTCAACTGTTGTGGAGTCAGTTTGTGGTGTTTTCACTGTGTTACTGTGAGGGTTGGTAAAAATACTTTACACATTGCCTTCTGATTACCTTGACTGCTCGTGCCAAGCTACCTATACGGTGAGCAGGGGTTATCTCAAAGGGTTTCCTCCTTACCCTGACTAGAAGCAAGGGTCCCTATTGGGACAGTGGTACCGACCTCTGCCAACTAGAGACCCCCAGTTCTAACACTGGTGAACTGCACTACATACCAGCACATGGTTGTAGACACACCAGTGGCAGCAAGTGAGCAGTGCTGCCGGGGTGCGCAGTATTGGCACTCTCTCCCCCTGTCCCTCTCTTCTTTTCTCTATTTCTGTCTCCCCATCTCTGTTCATCTATCTCTCTCTCCCCCTCTCTGTCCATCTATCTCTCTCTCCCCCTCTCTGTCTGTCTAGCTCTCTCTTTCTCTCTCTCTCTCCTTCGCTCTCTCTTTTTTCCTTGATGTGTTCAGGATATACCTCATCATGATTTTTGTCTTGCAGGCTGTGACCTACAGAATGTCGCGAGGGGTGCCGCCATGTGCCTTCATTTCTGTGCTGTGTTTGTTTTAATACATTTTAATTTCTCACTTTGAAGGTGAATGTGTGATGCTCCTTTTTGTGTCATCGCATGCATGTTTCCAGATGTGATTGTGCGACATCAGACGGAATACTTGGTACATGATTCAGTGGCATGTCTTTGTCGGGGGTCTGGGGAGGGGGTGTCCTGGGGGTGGTGGCGGTGGGTGTTGTGGCTCTCTTGGGTGTCCGGGCTGCATGATGAGTGGCTCCATGGCATCTGTTGCCCTTCAGTTGTGGCTCTGGGCTGGGCTCCTGTTTGTGGTGCAGGATGTGCACCATGTCAGAGCAGGTGTTAGTTTCCTGCTGCTAACACACCTTATCGCATGTTTTATGATCTTATCGCCGATGTGGCTGGTTGTTGAGAATGTTGCAGAGTGGTTTTGTCGCGCCTTTTTGCTCTGGAACGCCTACTCTGCATCTCATTAGCGATAGTTGTGGGGGTCATCTGTGGCAATGTTTTTGCAGCTGCTATCGCAGGTAAACTGGTGCTATGGGCTGTTAGCACCAGCCTGTGAATTAGGTGATAAATTTATTGCAACTTTGGCTGCGATAAAGTGCCTTTAAGTCGGCAATAGCTCCTTGAGAATAGGCCCCAATGATTTGTAATTGCAAAATTCAGAACTGATAATGGGGCCACAAGCGAAGTGACGAACACTGTATAAATGAGATGCTTCATTCCAGTATCCTGACAGAGGAATATAACTATGGGCCTGATATAGGGTTTGGACTCCTTTGGGATGGCAAAGGAATACCACCCAATTGTGAGGGACCTCTGCCTGTCAAGTTTAGAGTTGTCTGCTGGCCATGTGGACAACTCTTTACATTGAATTAACTGCTGTCATGGCAGTTCCTGTCTCTGCATAAAAGTTTTGACGGACTGTACTATCAAAAATGATGGGCAACCAGCAAACTTCTCAAAAGACTTTTGTTTTTTGAAAACAAACTCCCAAGATGAGATTTTGTTTTTGTTTAAAAAAAAAAAGAAATCTAATGGCACTATACACAATGGAAGTTTCTTTCCAGGGTGCCGTGGTCAGTATTTTATTCCCTCTTCAACCCTCCAATGACCTCTACTCTCTCTGATCATTAGAGGAAGTATTCTGTCGAGGAGCCACAAGCTAAGGAATGATACTGTAATTAATTGAACTGAATATCATTGTATGAATTTTCCCAGTAAAACAGAAAAAGACTTATAGGCACAAAAGACTTTGAAGAAAAGATACTCATAGAGATATTTTAAATATTGACTTTATTATAAACAATTTAAAAAATACAAGACAGAATAAATGGATACATTTTTATTACCTTCGTTCTTGTGACATATGGATCAATTATTTAAAGCTCCAATGTTATGCTCATTTCGAATGAAGAAGCTGTGGCCCACATGCATCAAGCATTTTTGGAGTCGCAAACGGTGCGATTCCTTAAAATCGGCCGTTTGCGATTCCAAAAATGCTTTTTGAGATGCATCATGCTTTTTTAGAAATCGCAACTTTTTTGCGATTTCTAAAATTGCGATAGCATTTTAGAAATCGTAATTTTGCGATTTCTAAAATGCTATGCATCATTTGATTTCAAATTGCGAAATTTGAAATTGCAAGTGCAAATTACCACGAAGTTGAACCTCGTGGTAATTTGCAAAATTGTTTAAAAAAGCACAAACATGCATTTTTTAAACTGTAAAGTTACAGACACACATGTCCTTAGGACATGTGTGTCTGTAACTTATACTCAAAAGTACATTTCATGGGTGAAGGGGGGGTCATTTGGACCCCCCTCTCCACCCTTGAAATGCATTGCTGAATTGCGATTCCAAATTGCGAATTCACAATTCCCATTCATTCCTATGGGCATTTTAGCCCATAGGAATGAATGGGAATTGCAAATTCGCACTTTGCTAATCGCATAATATTTGAGAATCGGTAAAAATTGCGATTTTTACCGATTCTCAAATATTTTGCGAAAATGTACATGCATCCCATTTTGCATTTCCTAATTTGCGATTCCCTAAAAATCGCAAATTAGGAAGTGAAAAATGAAACGATGATGCACGTGGGCCTGTGAATCCACTGTTGCAGTCTCAGTTCAGTTTACAGTTTTACTCCGAGGAGTTCCACATAAAAGAAAAGGATACATCTAAAAATCAACATTACACTCCATCAAAAGAGAAAAAGAAAAATACTGAATTCGTCATAGCATACCATATAGGAACAAGTAAAAACATGTTCATGGGAACCATTCAATAAATATTCAGGTGCCAAGAAGATTGATCTGTAATAAATCAAAGTACCATCGATGGATTGATCAATCTGTAATAAATCAAAGTACCATTGATGGATACTTAGGGGACTTTTACAAAGAGTATAATCTAACACTACCATAAAAACTTTCAAAATTAAAACCATATAATAAAATGCAGAGATCTGTGAATTCGTAATACAGTACAGGATAACCAGCCGTATAATCATGTAGTCGGAAGCGTGAATTTGTCCGTTCATAGTACAGTGTAAAATAGCCAACAGCATAATAATACAAACAATATTTTAAAACGTCTCCAAAAAATTCAGCTTATGATAATCAATATATCTAGCAGTAAAAAAAGATTGAAAAAGTGCAAGTGCTCAAATACACACTTAGAAAATCAGCATACAGTACTCGTTAGGTAGCAGCAAGAAGGTTTGGAAAAGTGCTGGTGCCTTTTCAGCGTACGGTACTCGATAGCTAGCGCTATAAAAAAGTTGAAAAAATGCAAGTGCTCAGATACATACATAGGAAGTCAGACTACAGTACTCGTTAGGTAGTTGCATGAAAGTTGAGAAAAGTGCCAGTGCTCAAACACCTACATAGATAATCAGCATACAAATACTCATTAGACAGCAGCAAGTAGGTTTTCTAAAGTGCACGGGCCCAGAAACTTAAATAGTAAATCAGTCAATACTGTTCTAATATATATTTAAAAATTGTTTAAAAAAAAACAAAAATGTTAAAACACACGAGTTCAGATGGGGGTGCCATCAGACAGTTCCGTACCGCTTCTGCTCTGGTAATATTATACCTTAGAAAATAATTCCTTAGGAATCTGCAACCTATTAGTTGCAATGTTGGGCAAACAAATAGAACATGATTTAAGTCTTGTATACAGGAGTTACATAGGTGACAAAGTCTTTCCTGTCTAGCAATGCCCCCCGAGGCTATATGGTGGCGGTGTCTGTTAGACACCGCCATCCATATTAGGAAGGCAGCGGGAACATGCTTTCCCGTGGCAGCAATGCCGCCACAGAAAGGCATGCAGGAATCTCCTGCATGCATCCCCTGGGTGGTGGGGGGCGCATATGCATTTCAATGTACAACGTGGCAGGCACTGCACGGTGCCTGCCACGTTGTGCATTGAAGAGTGCGCCGTGAATTTTTAGCTTTGCAGACCGCCCGCTGCAATGTTAAAAATGCGGGATGTGCCCGCCGGTGTGGAGGCGCATCCTAATGGCCCCCACGGGACCGCCGCCCTTATGGTTGGGGTTTTTTGTAAGTACCTCTCCCCACAATATAATCATCATTTCTGTTATCTGCGCACAATTTAGTATCTCTTTCGCGAGAAACCCCATAGATTATTTTTTTTAATTCTGATCTTCAAAGCACGTTTACAGAGTACTGCCGCACTATCCCCATCTAAGCCAAACATTGTGATGGCTTTTATATGATTCCTAAAAAAGAGCACTCTTATCTTTCATGCTGACAAAAATGTCCTTGTATAGAGCAACCTGTAACATATTTTTAGAGCTGTTTACAAGTACGTTGCTCCATCTTAAGCACGCAGCCATAGTTAACACATAAGTATAGAGTAGCCCGAATGCAAGCCTAATTGCTGCAATAGGCACAGCGCAATTCAGATTACATATGTGGCGCCTCTACTTTCTCAGATGTATCCCACTCTTGTGCATCTATTGTTTCACAGGCATAGCTCAATGCTGGTGGTATCTTTATTTTATAGACTGTAAAAATGTGCTAGAAGTGTCTTTTCCCGCAGTGTGTATGCAGTCGATTGATTGCAAAGGCTTGTGAGATTGCCTTGCCTTTACAATGATCCATATGATTGCTACCGGAACACCTGTTAGTAAAGATTTTTCCTAAATATGGGTAAGACTTTACTAGTTCCAGTTTCTCCTTTGCCAAAGACCAATGCAAGTTTTTTCTGACTTTACAACCCTGATAACTAAAAATCACAACTTAACTCTTTAAAATATTATTTTTTAATTGGTATTCTTCTGTATACTCAATCAACTCAGCCAGGCATCTTTGAAGTCCAATTGGGGTTAAGTCCATCATTATGGCATAATCTGCATATAGGGGACAGCTCAGCTTTAAATTTCTAATTTAGGGGAATCCCCTTTGCTGAGCCACACTCTTCTTGGTAACTCCATAATATAAATAGAAAGAAGAAGAGGGCCCAAAAGGCACCCTTTCTTCAGCCCAATATTAGTTTCTATTTTCCTCGAAAGACCCCCTAGTAAAACCTGCGTCCAAGTAGAGGAATGAAGTGCAGTAACGAATCGTAATAAATTCCCTGGTATCCCCATTGGGACCAGTTTTCTCCACAACGTCCCCCTATCTACCCGGTCGAACGTCGTAGAGAAATCTATGAAAGCCACATACAACAGCATGCTTCGGCTCACTAGATATTTTTCAGTTAAAGTTTGCAAGACGGTGATATTATTCAAGGTACCACTGTTTTTGCAGAATCCTGTACGTTCTACGGGAATTAAATCATTTCCAAATGCCCAATTTTGCAGATGGGTGAGGATGCTTTTCGCAAATATTTTGCCAGTCGCATCCAGGAGAGGGATCTTTCTAAAACTGGCAGGGGAATTTTTTGGACCCTTTTTATATAGTTGAACAATTATACTTCCCTTCCAGGATTGTGGGATGACACCATGGGTATAACAATGGACAAACAGTGGATGTAAAAATGTTAGTCTTCGACCCTTCTTCGTTCCGATGCCACTTTCCTTTCCCGTACCTTTTTCAGTCTGTTAATTTCCCTTTGCCTTGGTATTGTAGACAGCCTAAATTGTTCTCTAATTAAAGCATTCATTTCCCAATTTAGTGTTTTTTATTTCCCATGATATAAACACTGATGGTGCAAAACTGTGAGCTTGCTTTTTTCTTCCAAAAGATTTAATTGCAAACAAGATTCTCTCAAACTTGTCAATGGGGGTTTCTTGGGTACCAATAAAAGCAATATTTTCAAAGACTCTCTTAAAGCTGGGCACCAGATTATCTGACCAACTAGTGTGTGCATTATTGCAAATATATAAGACCTTTTCGTCCATTTGATTCCAGAGATCAGGCTTTTCGATTTCTATATTGACATTAACAGCCAAAATTCTATGATCACTCATGCTTGTTGGATATACCCTAAATTGTGTACATACAATAAAGAGTTGGTAAGATACTGTCATGTAGTCAATTATTGAGGGACCATTTGGGCCCGATAAGTATAAGAAGCTGGGGAATCCTCTGGAAATCTGCCATTTAACATTACTAGGTCAAAAATTCTCAAATTATGCAGTAGTAACTGACCTCATTTATCTGATCTTAAATGATCCGGTAGCAAAGAATCTGGAATGGACCATACTTCCTCTAATTCAGGGTTTGAAAAAGACCTAACCGCACCGTTGGATATTTTAGTCTTTGAATTTGGGGACCTATAATATTAATTTCTCTATTTCCTAGATTTCTCCCTATTGTTATCTCAATGTCTTTAGGATTTATAGGGGTTATAGCACCCATGGGAGTGGAGAGCCCACTACCTGGCACCTGGTGGATCTTTCCTGAGCTTTCAGATGAAACTGTGCAAAGGTTCTCACAGGAGAGCACATCTATTCCTATCTTCCTAAAGGAATATACATTAGTTAATACTAACATTGAGACCACCCCTGACGTGAATGTGACTCTAGTACTTGGAGGGGCACTCCTCAGGTCTAAATAGACCAACTCAAGGCCATTGCTTGTTACCTGTTGCAAGTCCTCTATTTCTGATAGCAGTGCATTGCAGGGGTGCGAGTTATAGTTAGCAGAACTAACTATAACGGAGGAATTTCTATGGTTTTGTATGAGTGAAATGTCCAGCTAACTATACCACCCCTGAAACCTATGGTTTTTTCAGTGAACACATATGGATATAGATATTGATATACATACATATGAGGGGGGGCTCTTGGGAGCCCAAGTCTATGAATTGCATTTTCTAGTACATGAAGTGCTACTACTGAAATACTACTTTAGGTACTTCAAAACGATTTTTGTGAATAGGAACCTTACTTTTTTATTTTCAGATGTGCTCTTGGTATGTGCAGTACTTTACAGTTGCTTTCTGCTTTTTAAGTTTAGTTTTCAGCAGTCTCACATTTGGTTCACTGTTGGGTATATCTTAAAAAAAGAAAATGCACATATTTATTTTTTGTTATACTTTTTTTTTTAATATATTATAACTTAGAGAAAGATTTTAGTTTTAAATAGTCAGTAAACTTTCCTTCATATGCAATCAGAAATCGCATTTTGGGACCCTCTTTTTTGATTAGTCCACTCTTGATGGCTCATCCCGAAACTATAGCAGGAGGACCTGAGGTGGAGATTTTTTGTTTGAAAATGTAATGAAATTGTCAACAAAGGATTTATATTCAAAAGAGTCTTTCTTTGCACTCTCTAGCTCTGCAGGCCACATAATGTAGCCACGGTTTCTCACACTACGAGCCAAAGAGCAAAAGTTCCAACTCTGGGAGTGTTTGAATATATTGCAAATCTGTCCTGGGGTCATCAATTCAATGACACAGGATTGTTAGTTCTCCTGGGAGACAGATGTGCTTCCTGTCACCCACAGCAACACTTACATTAATTGTTGATGCTGCCATTGTCCCTCCTTGGGGCATCAAGAGGAAGACGTTATTCAATAAAGAAGCATGAAAAAAGTTCCTCTCTGTAGCAGTGTTTTTTTTAAGCTGTGTTCATTGTGTGTGGCTTCATGCTGCTTGTTTTTGATAGATTTTTGCTCAACATAGATTTTTGTCAGTCTCTGATCCCACCTGAGGCTCCCATGGCTTGAGGAGTTGTTGGGAGGCCCACCGGTAGAACCACTCTACAAAGCTCCAGTTGTCCCAGCTAGCACTGATTTTTATTTTTCCATCCCCACTCGATGTATCACCCTGAAATATAAAAAAAAAATCACAAATTACTTAGGTGTATGACCAGCAATCTCTTTCTTTCGTTAACAATAACACGAGGTGACGATTCTGCATTATACAACAGAAGGCAGGTATTGTATTACCACTAACCCACTTGTTCCCACATATAAATTACAAAAGAATCACACACTACTCAAATAGTTTTCACACTTACATTACTTGCCAAGTCATTCAGGAATAGGTATATGAATTGAGTAGGAAAAGTATGTACACAACAACCCCTTGAGGAATGATTGCGGAAACAGTAACAGCTAATCTGTTTCTCAGTACAACATTTCAAAGCACGTTCATTTTGTTACACTTAAAAGAAAACAGTGTGCCTGTCTGAATTGGAGAGATTTGAGGCATTGGGGCTAGAATGTTGATGGGCTTAGATGCACTTCCAACAGAAGCCTTCAGATCCTTTAAACAGTCCATGTAATGCTACCCTCAGGGCAAGCGTTTCAGGGTCAGGTACCCTGTTTCCAAGCAAGTCTATTGGGGGCCAACAAGTGACAGGCTATTGTATTAGAGGTTGTAGCTTGTTTGGTTGCTAGTGCAGTGGGATACCCAGATCACATGAAAAGGTTCACTGGTCTGCAACTAAGAACCTACCTGATACAAACAATTAAAGTTCAAAGCTGGAGACAATGTAGCTTCTGAGTTGGTGACAGGGTTCAACTGACAATATCTTTGAGAATTTTTAGACAGGAAAGTAGTGGTCAACCGAACTGGAACTAGAGAGACATCCGCTAATAAAACTTCTAAATCCCAAGGGCAGGGAGTAAAATTGAGGTCATTGTCATGACTTATAAATAAAACTAGAACACAAACACACACAGTATTCCAACTGCACAGAGCCATATTACTCGGAAAGAACAAAAGCATGGTAAGTCTTACACTGAACCCAACTGTTATATGCTGCAGAAGATGTTGCTTATGGATGATTAATGTAGCAGCTGTCCAGGGGAACCTTGTGTCTTTGAGCAGCCATGTTTGAACACAAGTTCTCAAAAGTCCTTTAAGTTAGGTAGGATCTATACTCTGACAGGAGATTACTGTTCCTGAAGCGTCACTGCAGCTCCTTCCCATAGGTAGGCATCCCTTTACTTTTGTGTAGTTCATTCACAGCAGTAGTTTCAGAAATATATGGGGCAGGACTAATTTGTTGTCTTTAATGGCAACAGCAACCCTCACAGTACTATCACGAGATTACACTACTTCTCAGTATGCACAGTTGTGCACCCCCTACTTGGATATTGAGAGATCACAGAACTCAGTACTGGCCCAAAGACCCAGTACAGATCATTCTGGACCAGTCAGGCCCTTAGTCTGTTGACCACAGTTACATTAATCTACTCTTTTCTATAAATGTTTTAGGGTATTAGACTTGGTTTGATATCGTGACGTGAGCACTTTATTTTAGATTTCTTCACAGGTTTGATAATATGGTTATTAGTGGTGTTTCTTTAGCTTACATGTATTATATGTTTTTAGGTTGTGTATTGGCATAAAATATTAGTGAGCCCAGTATGCAAGGACAAGTGTATGACTAAGCGTAGTGTTCTGGAAGCCCATCGTGAGTAAAGCTTTGGGTTGAATTGGTGTTCTTTTGGAGTTTTGGTTCTTTTATTGTGTTTCACTGAGTCACAGGCTTTATGGCTCAGGTGCTGTTTCTCACCCTTTCATTAAGCATTTTCATCAACATCCTTGGTTATCTTGGTGGCGTACCTTCCTATCAGTCTTTCAATAAGTAGAATATTAACTTACATGATGCTAGGTTCCAGATATGTTTGGTAAATTGCAACCCTTCGTCCTGAAGATAGTCTCAAGTACTTGTTGACAATGAGGGATCGAAACGTCAACCCTATAATCATGGCAACATTTAGATATATATGATAAAATCCTTTTTCTCATACTAATTTGTTTAAACTGGAGGATAGAATTTTTAAGTGATTATCGTGGTACGTTGGAGTTTCATCTGTGTGTATTGGAAAATATCAAGGTGTTACCACGGAGATGTGTGATTTAATTAGAATGTAGTTTTGAACCCTGTGTTATTATTATTTTGTGTTTTTTGGTTATAATAAATCATATTGAATAATGATCTGCAAAAAAGTATGTCTCATATTCTAATTAATTGTTAATTGCATGTAATTGAGTTAACAGATCCATGTGTTACTGCCACTTTGAAAATTACTCTCCTTCAGGGGACATTGGTATATTGCTCAAGTCTATAATACAGCTCAGGTGCAGGGGCAAAGAGATTACCTCATTTGCATGGGGCCCCTCTGTGCCCAAGGGCACAATGTATAATATGGCCCCTGGTGAACTGTGGTGAGCTAAAGTTAGAGTAATCTTGATACAGTGCACCAAGGGAAAACCGTTGTTAGAAACAGTGGTAGATGGGAAAAAACTGTAAATCATTTTGAAGAGATGACAGTTGAGGCACCACTTACTTTTAAATTTTATTCCAAAGAAAGAAAACAGATTTTAGTTTACTAATTTCGAGGTTTAAAAACAACAGTCTGCCCTTGCAGGTTTCCAAGTCACTTGGGATGCGTGCTTAAGTGTGCTAGTGTAGCACCAAATCACAGGGGTCCACTCCTTGTGTTTGGACTGGTCATATAGGAAAATAAATCCTGACTGAAATTAAATACTTGGAGAAATATAATGATATCTTTAAAAGGCCTATAACAGATCAGCAATTAGACCAAATATGGATCATCTATGGAAGTTGGTGAACTGTAAATATTTGTCACTGATTTCCTCGAAACCAAAACATAAACAGATATTCAGTAAAAACCTTTTATGGCATGATAATCACATGGACCCAAAACGTGTTATATTTTAGGCAGTATGAGCTGACTGCATGTGAAGCAATGATTTTGTTTACTCTGTTTTCTTTGATCCATTGCAATGATAATATATTTTTGTTTAAAGGGTTGTCGAAGATTTTCAAATGATTGATGGAATAGCAGTAACAAACTCTAGTTTGCACAGGGGGTTACTCACAGGCACCATCTGATTACTTTGCAAGTACATCTCACTATGTTATTAACAATGTCTGAGTGTTCTTAGTGGGGCATATTATCCAAATGTCCTTTCTGTCAGAGTTGCAGTGGTTTACAATCAGTCGCAGGTACAGATGGTTCCACTATCCGTGAGCCTGAACATAGCCCATTCTACTTGAGTCAGATATGGAGCTGCAGGTCCTACCCATTTAGAAATTCCAGTTATTGTTCCCCATTGAATTAAGAGTTATTTATCATAACGGTAATGATGCCCAGTTTTATTTTATAATGCTTAATGAATCATTAGTGCAAATGTTTTAAATGATTTAATGACTGTAATTTTCTTTATCTTCGTATTTATTAATTGTATGGTTATTTTGCTTGAGAAGAGCTACCAGAGAAAACAGAGCGAGTATAAATGTCTTGAACTGACGTGAATTGCAGCTATGGGGCCCTTTTTGGAGAGAGAGGGATGGGCAAAAACCAGTTCAGATGTTTACATATTCAAAATGGAATATATTATGTATGTACATTTCTTTATAAAGTGGTTTTATTTATACATTTTTCTTGCGAAACCTCTTCAGAAAAGGTTTCATGATTGCTTTGACCTGTACAGTGCCTCATTATGAAATTGCCTATCTTCATTTCTTTGGGGTCCCTTTCAAGGTATCACATGTATGGCCTGAATGTTTATCGCTTCAGCGTTAGTATCACCACTGGATCCAACATGGAAGCAATTATTTTCCAAAAGGAAGGAAACTATGGCAACAACTGGAACTTCGGCCAAGTAACAATAAACACAACCTCCAATCTTACAGTAAGCTTCAATCATTCTATTTTAATGTGATAAATTAATAATGATTTCTACTAATAGTAACACTGTACATTATTTGCATGACCAGACTTGTGCGAGGACATTGTTAGAAATTTGTCATGCCTCATACATGTGATAATTCACTTTGATGCTGGTATTCGTTATTGAGAAGCAAAGTACTTTTTTGGCCTTCTTCATAAAGCTTTTCAAGACAAACTCACTGCCTACCTCTCTTAGAAGTCCCCCACTATCAGTCTGCAAGGACCCTTTGGTCCTCAACAGCCGTTAACATGTCCATTAGCTCCCTCGGATTGTCCTACCATGATCAACGATTTCAAAATTAGGAAATATCAAAAATGTTTCATGCATTTTTAGACAGGAAGGTGATCAATGCCAAAAGTCTCTTTATTCTGTAGTGAGCACTATCAAATGTTTTTTTCTCACTGATAAAAAAACTACAATCAGGCTTGGGTATGCTACTGTCCAAATGGAAGGTATTGCATTTATTTACACATTCAATAAACATGTAAAAGCAAATAGTATCATGAAGTGAGCAGGAAGTGACGGTGTTCTGAAAATCAACAGATTTCCTGACCTCAGGCATATAACTGCAAAGTGACTTTTTGGTGATACATAAAAACAGTAGTCACAGAAAAAAGATCATCTTATGCTCCACATTAATGATGAGTAAGAGTTTAGAGTCAAGATGTGGTTCTCCATGACGTTTCGAACCGCAACGGATGTTATGGGATCCTCATCAGGACAAGAGAGTCAGAATGCCTGAGAGGTTGCCTTAGTAATGCAGGGGAGTAGAGAAGGAAAGCAGGAGGAGGGTGGAGAAACAAGGGGTGGAAAAAAGGAAAAAGAGGTTAGAGGTGGAAGGATGGATCTCCTAATGTTTCAGAATTATTGACCATATTCGGTACGCGGAGGTTCAGAAGAACGAAAGACATATTTAATTGGTGAGTACCCTTCTCAATGGGACGCAAGGAACTGTGAGGGAGACCGTGGTCTCCAAGGAACGCCTACCAAAGATAGAACTTGGTCCAGTGAGGGGGTGACCAATGTCTCATCTGTAGCGTTCTTCCCCCATGCTCAGAATCGAGCAAAGTCGAGGGGAATTTCTAAAAAAGGATGGGGAGAAAGAAACGGTGAGATGCTAATGCATCGATCCGCTGTCGGCGAGGGTGCAAGCGAGCGAGAGTACAAGTGAGCTTGCCTTATAGCAACTGTGGTGAAGCTGATCCAGGTGTGCAGGAACAATGTGTGCGTTTGCCAGTGCATGGAATAAATCCTGAAGCGGCTAACACTGGTGCGCAGGTGTGCACTCAGTGAACACTAGAGTGGCTAGTGGCTATGTTATGGAAATTGGTAGGCACCATGATAGGTGTTGTGCTTCGGGAGAAATAGGTAGGTGAGTGTTAGGTAAAGGGGAGAAGGGGACAGCAGATCAAATCCGCTGCACAACACCTATCAATGCGCCTACCGTTCCATGATAGATGTCCTTGCGTCCCATTGAAGCGGGTCCTCACCAATTGAAAATGTCTTTCAGTAATTCTTCTGAGCCTCCGCATACAGACTTTCTGTGCTGGCATGGGCTGGACACTGTTCCTTGCACAACACCTACAGTGTGGTCCTCATCCTGGATCCAAAGTAAGTTTGTTATCTCTTCAGCACACTGCACCATAACTAGGCATAGAGTGGATGCGACATTCATCCTATTACTTCTGCCTGAATATGCGCCATAAATGTATCCCACTTCCTACGTCAAGAATGACTTCACGCCACCCTGCACATAAGTTCAGCCTGAGTTCACTGAGGCTCACAAGGGCTCACAAGGGTATAGCCAGACTTAGGGGCTGATTATGATGGAGGATTTTCCGTATCCTCCGGGCCGGCGGAAGCCACCGCCGGCCCGGAGGATGCGGAAAATCCTCTGTGGATCCACCAAAGACCCACCGCCACATTAGGATGGCTGGTGGATCCTGGTTTCAGTCCGCCGCTTTTCCGCCGTGGTTGACTTACAACTGCAGCGGAAAAGCTGTAACTTGACTGGCGGTGTCTATCAGACACTGCCACCCACATTAGGATGGTGTAAAACAGATGCCTTTCCACAGCGGCTTTTCCGCCGTGGAAAAGCATGTGTAACTTCACTGCGGGGGCCCGTTGCGGGCCCCCTGGGTGAAGGGGGGTGGGGGGTGCACATGGGGGGTACCTATGGTACCCCCTGCATTTGTATGCAGTAAACGGCAGGCACCGCATGGTGCCTGCCGCTTTCTACATACAAATGAAATGTATGCATTTTTACCATTGCGGCGGGTGCAGCTTGAAGCCGCACCCGCAGCAATGGTAAAAATAGAGGATGTGACCGCCAGGGTGACAGTCACATCAAAATTTGACAGGAGGGAACTCCGCAGGCCATGCGGAGGTTCCCTCCTCCTCTATGGTCGCGGACGGACTCAAGTCCGTCCGCGATCATAATGAGCCCCATCGTTTTTAAGTATGCCACGAACCACCACCTATTACTTTCAAATCACTGATATTATGGTCAATGATTCTGAGACATTGGAAGGCCCATCCTTCCCTCTCTAACCACTTTTTCCTTTTTTCCACCCCTTGCTTCTCCACCATCCTCCTCCTTTCCTTCCCTACTCCCCTACCTTACTAAGGCAACCTCTCAGGCATTCTGACTCTCTTGTCCTGAGGATGATCCCCTAACCACCGTTGGGGATCGAAAACGTCATCGACAACCACATCTTGACTCCAAACTCTTACTCATGATTAATGTGGAGCATAAGATAGTCTTTTTACTGTGGCTACTGTAATGTATGTATCACCGAACAGTCACTTTGCAGTTATATGCCTGAGGTTAGGAAATCTGATGATTTCCAGACCCTGTCACTTCCTTCTACCTTATGATACTGTATGCTTTTTCATGTTTATTGAATGTGTAAATAAATAAACTTCCTTCCATTTGGACAGTAACATACCCATCGCTGATTGTAGTTTTGTGGTTATGAATGCATATATTCCTTGATAGAGACCGTTATCTCTAATAACATACTGCTACCCTTGGTCCTTTCTGACTTATAAGGTTCCATTGTCCTTTGTTCACACACTGATATTTCTAAAGGCACCAATCTTAAATCGATTACAAAATGTATAGATTTCATTTTAAGCTGTGTAATATTATGAGGTAAATCCAAATATCAAAGAAGGAAGCCAGTGTTCATATCACAAATACGGACTTATTGAGGTAGAATGAGTAGTCAAGCTGATAGAAAGATTATTATATATCAGTCTCAGTTTGCTCCAAACAAAAGGATGAATTTGTGAGGCAATGGCATTGGAGGAATGCAATCAATAATGCATGGCGTTGTATTTCACAGGACCAGATACCAAAAGGGTGCCATTATCAGCATGTACTATTTGAACTCCCTTCTGTGAAACTAGTTGAATGGTTTCATTATTTGCTGTTTTTTGGAGAATTCAAGGCTAATTTGCAGAATGATACCTTGTCCCTTTTAGTTCATCATGATAAATCAAATAACAGGTGGTCAGTCTTTGTAGAAAATTAAATATAGCGAACCAACATACTATGTCCCTCATTACAAGTGCCTGATTTGTTCTGGCCGCTGCATAAACACCTGTTTGTGCAATTACGGATTCTCCCACATTTCCCTAGTAAATGTTGGCTGGTCAATCCGGCCAAAATGTACTGTGTGAAGAACGAAGAATTACCAAAACAAATCCCATTACTCCGGCATAATTGAAATTCCGTTCAGGCCTAGTTTGAACGAGTGTAGGGAAAGTACATGTATTCAGTAGACAGGAGGGGATTCGCAAAAATTCACAGCAATAACAACATGAACCGTAATAGAGCCAAGAAAAAAACGCCCCATCTCTAGGCTTTATACCAAAAATAGGCAGTAATTAGGGTGAAGAGGGCCCATCATACTGCACCAGTCGCAGAACTAATAGCTATGCCTCTGACTACACAGTACCTCTGCTCTGCACCCTCCCCACTGGACTGAACCCCAGATAAAGCCAGACAGTCCCTGAGCTAATCCCTGGAGGCCTATTAACTCTTTCTGTGCTGATGACGGAACCGCTTCGTCATCAGTTGCGGTGGCGCTGTGCTGATGACGGAGTGGTTCCGTCATGGCCCGCTCGCCGCGCCTGCGCGGATTCCGCGCCTGCGCTGGGCGTTCCATTGAGCGGGCGGGGCCATGATGGAACCACTCCGTCATGAGCACAGCTCAACCATGGCTGGTGACGGAGCGGTTCCGTTACCAGCATATGCGCGCCGCGCGGCCCCCGCCCCCTTAGTGCTGCGGCGGAATAGCCGCCGCAGCGAAGGTGTTAAGTGTTGAATGCCATTAGTTGGAAGGTGGTTCAGAGAAACGAACAACAATATTTAAACGGGACAATAAAGGGGCCAAAAGCATGCCTCTGAATACTTGGGCTCCCAGTGAATCTGGTGAGGTAAAATATTTGCAGAAGATGGAGTGAATGCACCTATTTGTGGTGATGGGTCTGTATACAGTTTGAAGTTATAAGCTTGTTATTCAACTTTTTCACATTAGATCCCAGAGTACTAACCATTCAAACGTTTGGAATATTTCTTGTGTCTGTAATCCATCGGATAGCAACAAAAAATGAAGAAATTAGAACTAGAGAAAAATCCTGAAATGAACGAATAATCACTAAGTATCAATAATGCAGCTACTTCTAATAATTGAGAATCATTTTGTTTAGGAGGTAACTTGTCTAGTTTTGTTACATTTCAGGTAGCATTCGATGCATTTACAAATGGATACACAAGTGATGTCGCCTTGGATGACATTGCTCTGATACAGGGACCTTGCAATGAAAGTGGTTACCCAGAACCAACCCTGGTTCCAACCATCCCTACCACCACTCTGCTGCCAAGTAAGAGCAATGTGCATGCACCGATTTACATGTGAATTCTTTTTAATTTAGACTCCTTGTTTTGTCATGTTTCCATTTTTTAGTGTAATTTTAATCTTCTGAAGGATTTTTCGTTACCTAAACCTCTTTATTTTCTGTGAGACCAGGAGGGCAAATTCCATTATCTGCTGCCTTTATGTCAATGAAGGGAGTTGCCATCCAGGCAGTCACATCTGTCAGATGTTCACTGATATACTCATCTGAAGGTTCTCAGTTTTAGGCAAATGAAATCTCCCAGTATTTGTAAAGGGCGACTTTTATGACTTTTTTTTTTTCCATCCTTTTTTCATCATGATACGAATCTGAATATGAGAAGGAGCCTCATTTAGAAAGCTAATTGTGAGCACAGGAGGTCAATTTACCTCCTGGATTGTCTACTAACTCTCCTGAAACTACTCTAATCAGTACCTTTAAGGATCGTCACCGATTTGCATATCCCTACTGAAAACTGGATCTGTGATACACACACACACCCATACAGCCACTTAGATACCAACTTACAGACTGATACAAACATTCACACAACCAGTCACTCACCCATACATTAACTGAGACACTTTATCACTCACTTATACAGTCACACACCCACTGAATCATCAATACAGACACCATGGGTTGTGATACAAATCATTATCTACCAACATTTATACACTGGGATTTTCATAAATATATTATGCCTCCTTAAGGCATGAATGAACCTTGGGAAACATTTAAAAGTCGTCACATTATTCCAACTTTGCATGTGTCCTGTATTGTACAGCACACATGCAAAGTGAGAAAAGTATTAAAGCATAGTTTTTCTACTGAAAGGTTCCCCTTCCAGTATAAAATCTGGGGGCATATTACCAAGCAATAGCGATAATTATCGCTATTGCTTGGTTAGAGACAAAAATTTACCGCTGAGCTGCGGCGATTTTTATCGCAGATAAACCTTGGTATTACCAAGGTTTATCGCAAATGCGATAAAAATCAGCCGCAATGCATGAACATCGCTGAAAAGTCAGCGATATTCATGCATTACCGAGCTAATGCTCTCAGCCATGCTATCCACCTCCCATTGGATAACATGGCTAAGAACTGCTCTGGGCAGGAGATAGCTTTTGGAGATATTCGCGCTTAGCGCGAATATCTCCAAAAGTTGGTAATAGGAGATAGCGATGTTAGAGACTGTTTCCAGTCGCTAACATCTTGTCACGCCCACTTTGCATGTCATTAGTGATAAATATCACTGACATGCAAAGTGGGGCCCAAGATGGTCGCTATCTCCTACTAGCTGTCGCTAACTGGTGTTAGCCACAGCTAGGTAATAGGGAGATAATTTTATCTCCGCTTTCCTGGCTTTTAAAACCAAAAAAGCGGAAAAAAAAACCCTTGATAATATGCCCCAAGGCACCTTAATGTTGCCCTATAATCGCTGTGCTGCATTTCTCCAACATGCAAGGCCTCATTTATAGGAAACTTGGTGAAGCTCGGTACCACAAGTCTTCTTGCTTCACTGCAGTACACCAATGTGAAAGGACACGAATGCACCATCTTTATGAAATATGATGCATTTCTCTCCTTCCCCCCTGCGCTGGTCCACAATTTGCTTCCTAGAACTAACGCAGGCACCCTTGCACCGCAGTGCAAGTGTGTCTGTATTGAATGCAGGATTATTTTTGTGCAGGATCTGGCACCTTCCTGCACTAAAACAATTGTGAGAGGCATTTTCCTCTCAGCCTCATTTACAAACTTTTGACGCACGGCACCGCTGCAGGCCTTCCTGCTCTGCTGCCATGTGTCAAAAGAAAAGAGCAGGAATGCACTATAACTACAAAACACAGCGAATTACTGTCCTTCTTCCCTGCTCGGGCACACAAACAGCAGCCCTGCTCAAATGCAGACTCCCTTGTATCATGTTGCAAGGGTGCCTGCATTGTGCGGATGATTGTTTTTGTGCAGGAAGGACACTTTCCTGCACAAAAACAATCATTGTTGGCATGTTCCTCTTTCTATGTGTGCAGCACATATGGAAAGAGATGAAAACGAGGCAAAATAAAAACATTTCTTATCGTTATGCCTGCTCTGGCGAGGCGTAAGGTTTTGTCGCTGCCCCAGGTTTCCGTGACTAAGTAAATCTGGGGCAGCGTCAAAGTCCATGGGTGTTGCATGGGAAAACTCACCACACCACACCGGGAACACCTCCCTTGTGCAGAACAAAGCAACGCAGTTACTTGCGCTGCTTGGCCTTACTCCATATCTTTGAGGTCATTCAAAGCCATGCAAAGTGGCCTAGTGTGGCCTCATAGATTTTGCTGAGAGGTTTGCGCTGCCGGAGAGTCAGAAAAAGTGACACTCCGGTGGTGCAACCCTCCCATGAATAAGCCCTGTAGTAAATCTGCTTCGAAATGAGTCTGGTAGTGTTCCTGTAACTTCCAGATGCTGCTGTTTCTTCAGTTCCACCAGTTGTCTGAATGACTTTTATAGGAAGGGTTGTAAACAGTGGCTGACACAGCTTATTCTGTAATAGTTATGTTATGGCTGTTACTGAGAAATATATGGCTAAACAGTCAGAGCTCTCAAAGGGATTTGTGATTACAACATTTTGCATACAATGGTGGAACTGTCTTGCAGTTAAGTTGTCCTCTAGAAATAAGAAGAAACAACTGTTTTGTATCATTCCATACATCATGACATACACTATTACCTTGGACCTATACATTGAATGCTGGCATTAATGTCTACACCTTTGCGAAAAACCTTTAAATCACGTTTTTGGAATCACTTCAAAATAGCTGTCTGCTCAATTTAAAATGACCTAAAATGCACGTTAGCAAATAAAAAATGTGTTTTTCCTCTTTTACAGCTGATTGTGGGGGACCCCGAGAACTTTGGGAATCAAATGGCACCTTCAGCTCAATGAATTATCCTCAGATGTATCCTAACCTGGCCTTCTGTAAGTCACAAGAGCGATCAAAGTAACATATGAGAGCTGAGGGGCTGGAACTATTTTCTTCCCTTGCTGTGTAGCCTCTGCTCTGTTTTTACCTTTACATCACTCGGGTGACAAGTCCTTGTCACTTTTCTCTGCTAGGATTTTTTTTCAGTGCTTCTCCAACGCTCAGCTTCTATAATGACTTTGGCATTGCTTGGATTATATGTCCCTCTGTCCTCGAATTTCTATGCTGCATCGTATTTGATGAAGCTTCCCGTTCGGTGCTTCGCTAACTGCTTGCACAGCACTCGGACGCACTACCCTGGAGATGGCGGTTGCTCTTGCTTAGTTTTCTTTGTATTTATACATTGTCACCACATGCCCTTGCCACCCCTTATTTTGCCCTAATTCATGCACCGTGCTTATTGCTTGGAGTTCCCTTAAGTTCCTGTTCTTTTGTTTACGTCGCTTAACATAACAATGAAGCAATATTAAAACATAGGAAGGTACTGGAAAATCTTTAAAGCACACATGTAACTGTTTTAAGACATTTAGGGCCTGATGTGGGTAAATGGCTTTTACTGATTCGAAAATACCAAATTTTACCGATTCGGTATTGAGAGAGCGCAAACTGACCAAAATGTAGAAATACATCACACTTACACATAGTAAGCACAAATCATGAAGAGAAATGCCATGAGTGCTGATAGTATTCAAAGTTGTATTCTGAAATGTGTAGTTAATATAGAAGTTTAAATAGAAGTGGAACTAATACAGAAATGTGTGAAATAATAAGCTTTTATTAAGCGTGATTATTCCTGAATCCATGTTGTGTAGCTGCTAAAATGTAAGATGGCATACGGAAACGTTGAAATGTGGTAGGCCTCAGGGCCAGAGCAAGGCGGGAGGGGGAAGGCGATTAAAATGCACAATATGGATTGCACTAATGTTTAGTATTAATGAGTAGGCTTTTTGATTTATAGATGTGTTTACCGAAATCAGTAGAGTATGAGTACTAACATGCTAATAATTAAAGAAGTTGAATGCTATAAATGTAGTAGAGTTGGAAAGTCTTAATGTTGATTTATACGTATTAATCTGGGTTGGGGAATGTTGCAAGGCGGTTGGAAAACCATGAGAATTGGGAGCAGGCTGCAGATGTCTGTCTGGAAAAGAAAAGGGGGTATTCAATTATTAATATAATGAATAGAAGCTTGTTCAAGAAATGGACCAGACATGGAGGAGGGTTCCGGAATGTTTAAGGGGTATCAGCGGGCCGGAGACGAGTCTGAGAAGCAAGGTCGACTCTAACCGCAAGGCCTCATCATGGAAAAAGCCAGGAGCTACACCACGTGAGGGGCGTCTCACGAGGGGCGTCCTAAATGTTGTTGTATTTTTGTATTAGGGACAGCACCCCTGGGTGGAGTTAGAGCAGACGCCTGAGGACCCTTTAGAGAGCGGATGGGTAGGCAGAGAGGGGTCATGACTGGAGAACTATAGGTTTTCACCAAGAGTTCGAGAGTGGGTGGCTTCCTTTGGGAGTCATTCACTGCTGACACCTTTGATAGATTGAGACCTGGTTAAGTAGGGATACCATCTAGAGCGGGGTAGGGAAAGCCTAACCTGTAATTTCCTTCCGCCTGTAAATGAGCGATAGATTTCAATACGTGTCTATGCTAACGGCACTATTGTTTTTAGAACTGGTATTGATAGTTTCTGTTGTTCGTCTGAGGGCTTTCAGAGAACACTTGTATGTAGTTGGGCCCGTGTATTTGGTGAATCTCATCTTGAGATGCTTGTACCTGCAACTTATAATAAATCTTTGAAAGCTAGAAGTTGTTTGTGATCCTTCGAAGCAGAGTCCTTTACTGGGGGAGCTAACTTGATAACAGATGCACCTTCTGTCCTCAATGACAGGCAATAAAGATTCAGTCGACCAGACCGGGGTTTTAGATCGATAGTGATAAGGTATTGATCAAAATCTCAACCCTTCCAGTTGGTAGCTATAGAGAATGGTTGCCTTCTTGAGGAAGGTGATCTAGGCCAGGTTAGATTACCCCAAGCCCCCTAGAGACCGAAGATCGGAAGAACCGCCCGTGGAAGAAGGACCGGATGACGTGAAGCAGAGAAGCAGCAGTATCGGTCGAGAGTGAGTATAAAGGGTCATGCGTGTTAAGATTGCGGTGTTTTGTATTGTATCTACGTGTAATGTTTGGCGGAGTTGAATGACTGTAGAGAGACTGTGGAACAGGTTGTGAGCGCGCGCAACCGGTGGAAATCTTAGGCTCAAGGAGAGCTTAAGTGGTTCGGGTGTATCGGACACTCAGAGTAATTGTTAACTAGGGTGAAGGGGGTCATGAGGTACCAGTGACCGCCCGAAGGACCAGATAGGGGGAGTGAGTGCGCGAGTAACAGACGCTGGTCGGAAGTTACTGTGTGCGTAAAGAACCTATCAGAGTGACGACAGACATCTCGTCAGTTGTGTTGATAATTACAGATAGACTGTGGACGTACAGTCGAGGGAAGTGACCGCTTGGTCGGAAGTAGTCATTTTTCAGAGTATGAATGGGACGCATGCATGACCGCGAGGAGAGCTGAGAAAGGAGGGGTGCTGCTGCGAAGCGGAGACTAGTGACGTCAGAAGGTGCCGCGCTGGGATTGGCCGGCCGGTGAAAGACCGCGCTGGGATAGGCCAGCTAGCAAAGCCGCGCTAGGATTGGTGGATTGTCATCAGGAAGTAAACAGAGTATTCAAGCTGGAAATCTTGCGCATAATTATGAAGTGTTTTAAATGGTTAAAAGCGCTGTTTAAAAGAGAACGTAGGGGATCGTATGAAGGGGAAGAAGCCCCGCCGGAGGGTACGCCAGCGCGTTACATGGGGTCAAATGTTGGGTTGCACACGATTTTGTGGATCTCGGAGTGGAGTAAGATGACAGATGGAAATGAGGAACTCACGTTCCCGAAGTACGGGACGTTCAGATTAGAGGTGCTACACAGATTAAAAGCAATTATGACCTCTACGAGACCCTTGCCTAGACCAACTCAGTTTGAAGCCCTTAATGCATGGATTAGGGCAGCGCATGAAAAGAACATGAACAGACGGCAGGAAAGAGTGAAACGCTCGGTAAGAGCAGTACAGGATGCCAAGTGGGATGAGGATGCTAAAAGATGGAGGGCGCATAACCTGGAAGTAAACAAATTGTATCCAGTGTTAGAGATGCCCGGAAATAAAAGCCCCCTAGAAGAGGATGACGAGAGCGAGACAGAGGATAGCCTGATAAACAGATTATTGACAGACAGGCCGCCTCCGTATAACAGAGCAGAAGGAGATGCCGAGAAAGGGGGGGGCAATGCAGGAGAGCATGGGCCGCTTCCCAGTTCCGAATGGGATCCTGCTGCAAGGAAAGAACTGTCCCAGCCTAGCCAGGTGCAACAGGTGGTCGGGAGGTTTGTGGTGCAAAGAGCGCCAGAAATGGAGTGTGCCACATCCTACGCGTTACCTGATGCACTACAGGTACCTGTTACCATAGGCCCTATAGTATCGATATATGACCCAGAGAGAGCTAGAGGGGAGGAACGGGTACGGAGGGACAGAGAAAGAACAGAGATGGCAAGGAGGAATGATACGATCAACTCCCCAAGCCAGTTGCCGATACCAAGAGAGTGGAGTACCCCAGTACCCACGGCAGGGGATCTGGGGAACATTAGATACCCAGAGGATATGAGGGGACCAGGACGGAAATCCTTTCAAGAGTTAAACGAGTACATGAAGCAATGGGACGAGGCAGTTGAGGCTCACAAGAGCATCATAGTGGCGGAAGCTGAAAGAGAAAGGCAGGACAGCAGAGCCCGGACTCACTGCGGGGCTGAAGAGAGCAGTCCGGAGTGGGACGGGAGGGAGAAAGACAGTAGGAGAGGCACCCATTGGGCCCGGAGTGGAGGTAGATCAGACCTGGAAAACGGGGGGGGTGTCTCGCCCACTATGTAGTGATGAAGATAGAAGGGCTCGGGAGTACAGAGACAGCTTTAAGTGTATCCACTGCGTGCCAGACAATAGAGAGCAGAGTGGGAGTTGCGAAAGGCCGCACCATAGTCCCTGTGATGACGGACATGAGCGCACCCCAGGGAATATGGGAAACCAGGAAGGATCGTATCATATACTGAGTGATACGAGGCCAAGAGAGAATGGTGATCGAAGGGAGAATAATAGAGAGTCCTACTGTGAGAAAAGAGGAGAGAACGGACAGAGTAAGATAGGGGGTAACAGGCCTGTGTTCCATCACCTTCCAAGATCAGATGGCCGAGCATGGGATCTGGAGAGATGGGAACAAGAGAGAGCACTCCCCAACTCCCCCGAACCCAAACGAAGGGCCCGGAGTTGGGATGGGAGAGACACCTGTGAACCTCCCTCGAAGGAGATGTTGCGAGCAGAATTAAAAGCCAAAAGACTCGATGTCTCCAGCTTAAAGTCAGATCTGGATGACATGGTAGACGGTACCCTGCCCTTAGAAAGAATGGACATGTATGAGCAGGATGAAATTCTGTTCATAGCAAAGGACGTAACTCGAAAGGCGAGGGCAACCCACGAGAAATTAGTGGAACTAGCAGGCAAATACATGGTAGACCTGTCAAGGACCAAAGCCTTACAGGGCAACCACAGGCTACATTACGCAGACCGAGATCTAGATGAGAAGCGAACCATCGGATTGAAAACACACATAAGGGAACTGATCACTGGAATAAGGACATGGAGGGCCCTAGATAAGTGGGAAGAGAGGTGGTCCAAGAGAGGGACCGTCAGGAGAAGCACACTTATGATGACACCAGGAGGACAGCAGGGAGTAGAGACATACCCTCTGAGGGAAGTCGCAAATGGGACCTATGTCCACGTCCCTTGGAGTAGGGGGGATTTAGCTGCTTTTACCACCTCTTTCCCCAAATTGCGGGAAAACCCAGTGGAGTGGTATAAGCAAGTTGAGAGATTCGTAAAAATCTCAAAGGTCCTATGGATAGATTTGAACACGCTGTTTGACATAGTAGTGCCAGGGGATTTGTGGACCGCATGCAAGGTTAGCGCTGAGTGGCCCACCATAGAGCCCGAGAGAGATGCTAAGACTAATGGGCCGTCTGAGAGTGTGATGGCAAAGTTCGAGAGAGTAATGACTTGGCTGAAAGATAAAGTACCAATGCAAGACATAGATTGGGTAAAAATTGACCGAACAAGACAGGAACCCAAAGAGACAGTTCACGAATACTATGAGAGATTGCTGAAGGCGTTCAAACAGTATAGCGGTCTGGATGTAATGGATCCAAAGGACATAGGGCAATTTGTGTCCAAGTTCGTCTTGGGTCTGAGACCGGATATTAGTTTAATGATACAGCAACACTTGATCTGTTGGCAAAATAAACCCCTAGACGAAATACTGAGGTATGCTAGGTACTGCTGTGATGAGATAGACTCCAAGGCTAAGAAACTAAAGGAGAAACTGATGGTGGTACAGATGCAGGCAGCTGGGAAGGGGGGACAGCAGCAACAGCAACCGGGAACAGGTACTGGAGGAAAGAAACAGTACAGTCAGAACAAGGACAATGGGGAGAACTCCACCTTTAGACCCAGGATAGAGATAACTACCTTAAAGAAAACAACTAGGTGCCACCAGTGTAACGAGGTGGGACATTGGAAACGCGAGTGTCCCTATAATGTTGAGATAGGAGACCAGGAGGTAGAGGAGGACGAGACCCAGAGTGTGCCTGCAAGAGGGGTAACACAGTACCAGGGGAAGGTGCTCAAAGGGGGGGGGCCACCTCCCCGAGCTCAGTTCCCGCAGCCACCCAGAGTAGGGACTATGGGTAAGACCTATAGACAGATGCCCCTGTTTGTCGGGGGAGAAGAATGCTATTATGTGGACCCACTAACGGGACAGAGGGTGGAAAGGGATGACTGCACCCTCGGGGCAGCTCTGGAGGTGGATCAGAGGGGACCCTATGTTGAGGCCGAAGTGGCAGGGTTCCCCACGACATTTCTAGTGGACACAGGAGCCACCCGTTCCACGATCAGGTCAGCCGCCGTGCCAGGCCTGCCTATGTCTGGAGAGACCATACAAGTGGTGGGGGTCGCTAACAGGAGAATGACCAGTCCTCTGACGGAACCCGTGCAGGTGAAAATAGGGAAGTACAGTGATGAGCACCAGTTTGTGGTTTGCGATTCTAGTCCTGTATGTCTGCTAGGAAGAGACCTTTTGTGCAAGTTAAATTGCACTATATACTGCACACCACAGGGCGTGGAGGTATTGACTAATGATGATGATGCTGACTTCAAAGTCGCCAATTCCAGAATATGTGTGGAACTGTATCCCACTTTGATAGTAGACGAGCTCCCCTGGGATCTGAGAGAGACCGTTGCTCCAGAAGTATGGGATTTCACTGGGGAAGAGATTGGGTTGGTGAAAGGAGTAGACCCAGTGAAAATTGTAGTGAAACCACATGCTGAGTTCCCAAGAACCCCTCAGTATAAATTGACACCAGAAACGATTGCAGGTATACAACCCGTGATTGAGTCCATGATTAAGCAGGGAATACTGAAGGAAATCGTGGGTAGTCCATGTAACTCCCCGATTATGGGTCTGCAGAAACCCAATGGGAAATTTCGGATAGTGCAGGACCTCAGAAAGATTAATAACATAGTCGTTTCGTGTTGTCCAGTGGTACCGAATCCATCAGTGATACTGTTTCAGATACCGTTCCAAGCAGAATGGTTCACTGTAATTGATCTTTGCCAGGCTTTCTTTTCGATCCCTTTGGACGAAGAAAGCCATTTTCTTTTCGCATTTAAGCTGGAAGGTCGCGTCCTAACATGGTGTCGTATTCCTCAGGGGTATACAGAGAGCCCATCGATCTTCAACCAGCTCCTGAAGAGAAATCTTGAAAGTCCAGTACTGCCCCAGAGGTCAGTTCTGGTCCAGTACATAGACGACCTCCTTGTGGCGTCAGAGACAGAGGAAGCTTGCAGGGAAGACTCTATTGCTTTGTTAAACCATCTAGCCGAAAATGGGCATAAGGTGTCCCCGGGAAAATTGCAGTACTGCCTGACAGAGGTACAGTACTTGGGACACAGAATTGAGAAAGGGAAACGGAAGGTGTCACCAGACAGGATAGAGGCCATCATGAAGATGAGTGCGCCTAAAACGCAGAGAGAAGTCAGGATGTTTCTAGGAATGGTGGGATATTGCCGACAGTGGATCGCAAACTTTTCACTGAAAGCAAAGCCCTTACAAAAACTGACGCACAAGGAGGTGAGTGATCCGGTACCATGGGACAAAGACTGTTTGATGGCGTTCCTGCAGCTGAGAGAGGACTTGTGTCGTGCTCCGGCTCTGGGAATGCCAGATTACGATAAACCATTCTTGCTCTACTGCTGTGAGAGAGAGGGATGCGCGCTGTCTGTGTTAGTCCAAATCCATGGGAATGCCCGTAGACCAGTCGCGTATTTCTCGGCTACTCTAGACCCAGTAGCCGCAGCGTTGCCCGGATGTCTCAAATCCGTTGCTGCAACAGGTGTTAGCATTGAGAGGTGTGAGAATATTGTTATGGGGCATCCGTTAGAGGTGCATGTGCCCCACTCTGTTGAATTGTTGATGACCAGGACTAAAACTCAGCATCTGACGAATAGCAGGCTCACGCGCTATGAGCAAGTCATTCTTGCTGCAGAGAACGTGACCCTCAGGAGATGCTCTGTTTTAAATCCTGCTACCTTAATGCCACTTCCAAATGATATTGAGGATGATGAAGAATGTACAGACCATGACTGCCTCGATGTGACTGAACTATGCACCAAACCAAGACCCGACATCGTAGATGAGCCACTGACTGACCCAGATGAAATTTTCTTTGTCGATGGCTCATGTGTAAGAGACGAAGTTGGGCAGTTAAGAGCAGCTTACGCTGTGTGTACAATTACTGGAGTAGTGGAAGCTGGATGCCTGGAAGGAGTACACTCCGCTCAGGTAGCCGAGATTATTGCCCTGACGCGTGCCTGCCTGGCAAGCAATCAAATCCGAGTCACCATATACACTGACAGTCAATATGGTTACGGGGTAGTTCATGATTACGGGCAGTTGTGGTCTCAAAGAGGTTTCATGACCTCTTCAGGCTCTCCCATTCGCAATGGAGAGTTTGTGCGCCTGTTGTTAGAGGCATTGCAATGTCCAGCAGGTATCGCAGTTGTGAAATGCACCGCACATACCAGAAATATGGACTTCGTGTCACAAGGCAATAGATATGCCGACGAAGTCGCACGGTATTGCGCGGAAACAGGGTACTCTTTCACCGAGGTGGAAGTGGGTGGAATAAATGTAAAGACTGAATTAGCTATGATATTGGAAACTGTTGATACTTGGGACGAACTGAAGGAGATGCAAGAAAGTGCTCCTGACTGTGAAAAGGAGACATGGCAAAAGGCAGGATGTGTGGTGGGGGAGGCCCATTTCTGGGTTTCAGCAGATGGCAGAGCAGTGTTGCCCAATGAGATGGTGAGCCCAATGGCCCGACAAATACATGGTCCTGTCCACTTAGGAAGAGACGCAATGCTGAGAGTGTTTAGACAGACCTGGTACAACCCCAAGTTCAGAGTAGCAGCCGAAGCAGTGTGCCAGCGTTGTGTGACGTGCCAGCAGTTGAATGTAGGGAAGAAGACACCAGTTGCACTGAGCCACATAGGGAGGTCAGGAGGTCCATTCAATCGAATGCAGATAGATTTCATTGAAATGCCAAGGTGCAGCCGCCTCCGTTATATCCTGGTGGTTGTTTGCGTTTTCTCTAGATGGGTTGAGGCATATCCTACACGCAGGTGCGACACCCTCACAGTAGCTAAGATATTGCTCAGGGAGCTTATCCCGCGCTTCGGGGTGCCGGCCTCTTTGGAATCAGATAGGGGAACGCATTTCAACAGCTCGCTTGTGAAAATGATTTGTGCAGCTTTGAATATAGACCAAAAACTGCATTGCAGTTATCGACCAGAGGCTTCAGGAATTGTGGAGCAAATAAATGGCACCATCAAGGCCAGAATTGCGAAGGTGTGTTCATCAACATCCTTGAGTTGGCCTGATGCGTTGCCATTGGTCCTTATGAGCCTCCGTAGTACCCCGGATAGGAGAACTGGTTTGTCTCCTCATGAGGTACTGATGGGAAGAGCAATGAGGTTACCTTCTGTCCCAACTGCTGCATTGATTAGCATCACAGATGATATGATCCTGGACTATTGTAAGGGGCTGTCTGACGCCATTCATTCTGTGTCCCTTCAGGTGCAGGCTGCCGAGGTACCATCGTGCCAGGACCCTTGTCATGACTTGCTTCCTGGGGACTGGGTCCTGGTGAAGAAGCACGTGAGAAGCAGCTGCTTGGACGTTCGTTGGCGTGGGCCCTTCCAGATCATCCTGACCACAAACACAGCCGTGAAAGTGGGAGGCCTGCCCAATTGGATCCACGCGTCGCATACGCGGAGAGTTCCAGCACTTCTGATAGAAACAGCTCCTCTCTCGGATAGACGTCCAGCAGCGGACCGAGAAGCCATAGAGGGGGCTAGCCAAGCTGTAGAGGTGCCAGCGGAAGCAGGGAACGAGTCTGACCAAGCTGAGGACGGTCAGTACAACAGCGAAACAGACAACGCTACTGAAGGAGAAAGTAGCTGGGAGTACGAATCAGACACTGACAGGTCTGACAGAGAGCGTGAACCAACGAGACGAAGACGGAGTAGAAGGGTACGCGGAGAAGCTGATTGGCCGCAGAGAAGGAGCTCTAGCCTAAGGTCAACTCTGGAGAGAACCCTTCCTCCAATATCAGAAGACTCGGACCCAGAAGACGGTGCTCAGGGCGCTGAGGCACCAGAGTTGAGGAGGTCAAGAAGAGTGCGTGTGCCTAACAGAAGATACTCCACCCCTGAGTGGACATATCTGGCGACAGATGGCTTCGAAACCAGTGACAGGGAGGATCAGAGCGGTGGTGGTGTCCAGTTCTGAGCCCATCGTAACCGTGGAGATAAGATTGTTAGTGCCCGGTGTCGAACAAGAAGGGTCACTGACATTTATGCTCCCCCGTCCTCCCCGCCTCAGCAAGATAAAGGACATGTTTCTCACAGAATTGCAATTCCCTGATTTTGGTTCAAAGATATCAGCCGCAGAAGAGCACA
This sequence comes from Lissotriton vulgaris, assembly GCF_964263255.1. NCBI lineage: Eukaryota > Metazoa > Chordata > Amphibia > Caudata > Salamandridae > Lissotriton > Lissotriton vulgaris. The sequence continues at coordinate 276,640,809 of NC_141696.1, forward strand.
ATCTTCGTCTGGAAATATTGAATTTTGCTGTCGAAGCTGCAGGCGAGCGCCTGATAGTGGATGCTTAAAAGACTTTGTAAATAAGCGAGAAGGAAAGAAGATTACCTAGCGCCTAGGAAGCAGAGAATCTTAGGGACTTTCCCTGAGTTGATGGAGAAGGGCTAGGGTTGTCTATATCGAACTAAAAAGAACTTTTGCGGAAAAGGTTGTCAGCTTCCAGTTGCGTGGTTCTCAAGACAAAAGGAGTAAAAGAGACTGTAAAGGAAAGAAAGAAAGAAAGGAACTTTGTGCAGAGTTACGAGAGAGCCACACTGTCTGACGAAATGGAGGCTGGTACCCAGAACCGCAGAGCGAAATGTATAATAGGTACACTAATAGTAGGAGTGATAATATTAATAGCTTTAGTAGTGACAGTCTCCTATGTAAGGGGACGTGAGGAAGAGGCAAAGGTAACTGATGTGAAATCTGTAGAGGCGCTTACACCCACCGTTGCTGGTGGGAAAGGGGAAAACACACAAGAGAAAGCGTTATTAGCTGCAGAAGCCCGCAGGTTACACGTGGATGAGTCCCAGGGTGACTTTAGGTCAAATGCTTATGCAAAATTATTGTATGAATATGTGGATGCCATGGAGGTCAAGGACTGCTATGTCTGCATGCAGTTGCCGGCATCTGTAGATGAAGGCATTCGATATCATCACCTCCCGCTGACATATGGCATTACATGTAGCTTATTGCTTAGTATATTTTATGGGAGAGATAGTTTTGAATACTATTTCTCCAATTATGACTCAGTGTTACCAGAAGTCCCAAATTATAAACAGATGAACAAATGGGACTACTGGAAGAGTGAAGACAGATTGGCCAAGTTCTTCATTCCTTGGATTACATTAGACACTTCACATGCCCGCAGAAATAACCTGACATGCAAGGTGTCAGAGGTCGAGAAAAAGTTCATAGGGCAGGTGGATGATCGAAACAGGAGGCAAAAGATTTTGAAAAAATCAGGACAAGGGAAAACAGATTGGACCGACGAAGAAAAGGTACACAAAAGAAAGGGTAGTAGTGGTCCAATAGCTTTAGATAGAACGCAGAGAGGAAAGTTATGTCTTCACAGGGCCAAAACGTATTATGAAAATGTATACGTGGGAGAAGTTAGCTGTGAACATGCTTTCAATTTAGAGTACTACACCAAGGACTTCTTGAAGGGAATGCAAGTGATTCCAAATGTATATTTCGTATGTGGAAGAAATGCCTACGTGAAGCTACCTGATAATTGGTATGGCTCATGTTACTTGGCAATTATCTTCCCTAAAATATACCATGCCCAAGACTTAGAGATCATCGAGGGCAAGACATCATCGAGGGGAAGGAGAGATGTAGGAGGTGTAGAAATGGTTGGAGATGTCTTTGGAGCTGTGTTCCCTTTTCTAGGATTAATTCTTAATGATGTTAAAATTAGACGACTAGCAACAGTCGTAGACAGGTTGTCTGCCAGTACTGCTCAGTCCTTAATGCTGGTAGAAGGAGAGATGCAATCGATAAGGGCTATGGTTCTTCAGAACCGTCTTGCCTTAGATGTCCTATTAGCAAAAGAGGGCGGAGTCTGTAAGGCTTTGAAGGTCCAAGAATGTTGTACTTACATTCCAGACAATTCGAAGCCCCTTGAAAAGGTTATTAGGAACATAACTGATATTCACAAGGAGATTGAAGACCTGAGCAGAGAAAATGTCTGGGAAAAGGTGGGCCAGGGGATAAGTGACGCAGGAGGTTGGCTCACCACTTTAGGCAAAAGCTTTGTGTGGAAAATACTAAAACCTATCATCATAATATTGATCTGTGGGATTGTGTTGTGGGGATTGGTGAGGGTATTCAAATGGTACAGATCAAGAAGGTCAGAGAGAGCTCGGAGTAAACAGCTGCAGAGATTGGCTGCCATACAAGATAGTCAGTACCGGAGTCTGAGGGCTTTGGAAACACAGAAACGAGTTATGCTAGCAATCACTGCAGTTTGAATATTAATGATGACCCCGAGAGGTCATCAAAGGGGGGAACTGAGAGAGCGCAAACTGACCAAAATGTAGAAATACATCACACTTACACGTAGTAAGCACAAATCATGAAGAGAAATGCCATGAGTGCTGATAGTATTCAAAGTTGTATTCTGAAATGTGTAGTTAATATAGAAGTTTAAATAGAAGTGGAACTAATACAGAAATGTGTGAAATAATAAGCTTTTATTAAGCGTGATTATTCCTGAATCCATGTTGTGTAGCTGCTAAAATGTAAGATGGCATACGGAAACGTTGAAATGTGGTAGGCCTCAGGGCCAGAGCAAGGCGGGAGGGGGAAGGCGATTAAAATGCACAATATGGATTGCACTAATGTTTAGTATTAATGAGTAGGCTTTTTGATTTATAGATGTGTTTACCGAAATCAGTAGAGTATGAGTACTAACATGCTAATAATTAAAGAAGTTGAATGCTATAAATGTAGTAGAGTTGGAAAGTCTTAATGTTGATTTATACGTATTAATCTGGGTTGGGGAATGTTGCAAGGCGGTTGGAAAACCATGAGAATTGGGAGCAGGCTGCAGATGTCTGTCTGGAAAAGAAAAGGGGGTATTCAATTATTAATATAATGAATAGAAGCTTGTTCAAGAAATGGACCAGACATGGAGGAGGGTTCCGGAATGTTTAAGGGGTATCAGCGGGCCGGAGACGAGTCTGAGAAGCAAGGTCGACTCTAACCGCAAGGCCTCATCATGGAAAAAGCCAGGAGCTACACCACGTGAGGGGCGTCTCACGAGGGGCGTCCTAAATGTTGTTGTATTTTTGTATTAGGGACAGCACCCCTGGGTGGAGTTAGAGCAGACGCCTGAGGACCCTTTAGAGAGCGGATGGGTAGGCAGAGAGGGGTCATGACTGGAGAACTATAGGTTTTCACCAAGAGTTCGAGAGTGGGTGGCTTCCTTTGGGAGTCATTCACTGCTGACACCTTTGATAGATTGAGACCTGGTTAAGTAGGGATACCATCTAGAGCAGGGTAGGGAAAGCCTAACCTGTAATTTCCTTCCGCCTGTAAATGAGCGATAGATTTCAATACGTGTCTATGCTAACGGCACTATTGTTTTTAGAACTGGTATTGATAGTTTCTGTTGTTCGTCTGAGGGCTTTCAGAGAACACTTGTATGTAGTTGGGCCCGTGTATTTGGTGAATCTCATCTTGAGATGCTTGTACCTGCAACTTATAATAAATCTTTGAAAGCTAGAAGTTGTTTGTGATCCTTCGAAGCAGAGTCCTTTACTGGGGGAGCTAACTTGATAACAGATGCACCTTCTGTCCTCAATGACAGGCAATAAAGATTCAGTCGACCAGACCGGGGTTTTAGATCGATAGTGATAAGGTATTGATCAAAATCTCAACCCTTCCAGTATTTACAAATAGGTAAATGCTATGTAGGTATTTTTACCGATTAATTTACCGAATCTGTAGAATTCGGTAATTACCGAGTCAGTATTTACCGATTCAGTAATTGCCATTGATTCCTATGGGCCTTGAGGCCCATAGGAACCAATGGCAATTACCGAATCGGTAAATACTGATTCGGTAAAATTACCGAATTGACAAGGGGGACAGGGTGTCACTTTGACACCCTGTTGCTCCCCTGATTCAGGCTTGTGTGCCATGTGACACACATACATGCCCTTAGGGCATGTCTGTGTGCCACATGGCACAGGTGTACATGCACAGATGTGCATGTACACAGGAATTCATTATTTACCATGCAATAGTATTACATGGTAAATAACAAATTCTTAGGGGCCTGTGGCACTGTTTGCAGTGCCACCTACATATTGATTTACCGATTCGGTAAATTTACCGAATCAGTATTTTACAGAATCGGTAAATTTACGGAATCGGTAAATTTACTGATTCTGTAAAATTTTGGACCCCTACATCCCAATCTCCAAATACTGGTTGGTAATGGACGAAATCGGCTGTTACCGACCCGTATTTGGTGACCTTCATCTGGCCCTAGATTTCTTTATATTGCCAATGAGGGTTCTTAGACTAAAGGAGAAGTAGACGTGCCATTCCGCTTCCAACTTTAGAAATGGAGAACAAGGGTGAAATCCTAGCATTAATTAGCTCAACATTTTGTAATTCTGGGCAAATCACTTATGGCCCCATGCATGAATGAAAAAAACGGTCGCAAACTGGGCAGATTCTCAGAATCTGCCCCATTGCTACCAGTAGATTTGCATTTGGGAGGCATCATCGAAAATACAAAAATCGCAATTTAAGGATTCGCAAAATCTGCTATTGCTTAAATTGCGATTGCATTTAAGGAATAGCAAATTGATATTCCTTAAATGCAATGCATAATGCAAATTGAAATAGCTGTTTCGCTGTTAGGGGTTGCAAATTACCGTCAAATGAGCCTGGACGGTAATTTGCAAAAACTTTGAAAAATGCACTAAAAGGCAATTTTCAAAGTTACATGTTGTGCAACATGTGGTCACAATGCAATTTCAGGGGTGCAACAGGCAGGGGTCCTTTTGGCACCTTGTACCCTTGAAATTGCATGCGCAATTTGCGAATACCTATTTGGTACCCGCAAATTGCACATGCAATTTCTATTGATTCCTATGGGCCAAGGCCCATAGGAATGAATGGGTAGCAATTCCTTAACTGCGACTTCCAATTTGCGAGTCACAATTAAGGAATGTTTAGGAATTGAAAAATCCTTTATGAATGCTACAAGACATTTCTTTAATTGCGATTCTTTAACAATCCATAGGTGCTCATGCATCAAAATAGGCAATTGCGATTCTTTAACCCGTTAAGTGCTGCCGTCGGCCGTTGGACATCGCAAGCACTACCTTCGTAGTGCTGCACACGTCTAACGGCTGATGCGGCGCGGCCCGTTTTGCGGAAGTGTCGTACTGCCGCGAAATCGCGGCCACAGCAAAGGGGTTAAGTGCGATTTTTAAAGAATTGTCTATGCATGTAGGAACCACAAAAAATGTGCGATTCCTAAGCATTCCTTAATTCAAACTTGCAAATTGCAAGTCGCAATTAAGGAATTGCTACCCATTCATTCTTATGGGCCTATAGGCCCATAGGAATAAATGGAAATTGCATGCAAAACTTGCAAATACAAAATAGGTACTCGCAAATTCCCCGTGCAAATTTCAAGGGAGCAGGGTGACAAAAGGACACCCTTTTGCACCCTTGAAATTTCCATGTGACCACATGTTGCACACACACATGCCACAAGGGCATGTGTGTGTGTAACATGTGAGTTTGAAAAATGCACTTTCACAAATTACCGTCCAGGTTCATTTGACGATAATTTGCAACCCCAAATAGCAACATCGCTATTTCAATTTGCATCATGCATAAATGCAATCGCAATTTAAATAATCACAAATTTTGTGATTATTTAAATTGTGATTTTTGCATTTTGGATGATGCATCCCAAATGCAAAAATACTGGTCCTAAAGGGGCAGATTCTGGAACTCCCTCCCCACTCACCTCCGCCTTACTCAAAACCACATCTCCTTCAGAAAAGAACTCAAAACCTGGCTATTCGACAAATAATGAACCCCTTCCCCAAGCGCCTTGAGACCCCCTGGGTGAGTAACGCGCTATATACAAGCTCGAACTTGAACTTGAACTTGAACTGTGCGACCGTGTTTTTTCATTGAGGCATAGGGCCCCTAATCTCCCCGTGCCTTAAAATGAGCTGCGACTCTGATTCTTTTTAATAAAGCATTCTACTGCCCTCTTGCATGGTTAACACATGTAAAAAAAAACCTTCCATTTCTCGTTTTTACTATTTTCATTGACATCACACGCCCGTACCCTTTATCTGACTCTCATGTGCTTACATCCTTTTTCTGGGATTTCTCCATTGTTATGTTATGTCATGTTATTTCCATTTTTAAAGCGCACAGCTGCCCCAGCAAAGGGGCGTCCCGGCGCTGTGTCTGGAAAAGAAACACAACTCAGTCAGGGCGAGAAAAGAAACCAAGCGGAGAAACCCTAAGAGCCAATGGGAAAGATGAAGGTCTTAACGGCTCTCCTAAATACCAGTAACTCATCCAGGGCGCGAATATGGGCAGGACGAGAGTTCCACAGCTTGGGTGCCAACACTCTAAAAGAACGACCACCTGCTCTGCTTCTCTTACAAAGGTGGAACAACAGCCAAATTTTGCCCAAATGACCTCAGCTGCCGAGCAGGAGCATAAGGAGTAATAAGATGCTCCAGTATCTGAGGCGAAGATTGTTTCAGAATTTTAAAAGATAGACTTAAAGTCTTGAATTCAATCCTCTGAATCAGGGGTAGCCAGTGGAGCTTACGGATAGTTTCTTTTGCCGAACAAAATCTAGGAAGGTCTACCAGAGCCCTGGCAGCTGCGTTCTGAACGCGCTGCAACCTGGTAATTTACGCCAGGTTAGCTCCGAACAAAAGTGAGCTCACATAATCGAGTCAAGATAGTATGGCAGCCTGAATTATCAGCTGTCGAGTAGGGGCGTCAAAAAATTTCAGAATCGGCCTAAGGCCGCGTAAGATCCCAAAGCAGGTGGCTGCTACTTTTTTTGTATGGATGGAAAAGCTAAGGGAGGGGTCTAGCCACACCCCCAGATTTTTCACCTCAGCTGCTGGAGTGGGGGTGGGGCCCAGTTCTAACGGCCACCATTTGTCGCCCCAAAGATTGCTCTGCTTGCCCACGATCAAGACCTCGGTCTTTTTAGCGTTAAGCTGTAAGCAATTGGCTGTCATCCATCCAGCCACTGCACTGAGAGCCTCACGAAATCTGGTAGCCTCAGGGTCTGAATCCCCACTAAGTGCGACCACCAGCTGCGTGTCGTCAGCATAGGAGACAATAGTCAGGTCCCAACGCTTGGTGACAGCAGCCAACGGCTGCACATAAAGAATAAACAACGTGGGGCTAAGTGCCGAACCCTGCGGGACTCCCTGCTCAATGGTATAGGGTTTCGACTCGAATGGTGGTGTAGCGACCCTAAAGGTGCGATCGGTAAAAAACGACCGGAACCAGTCAAGTGCCACACCATTGACATCTGCTTCTCCCAGACGCTGCAAAAGTATTGCGTGCGATACAGTTTCGAACGCGGCACTGAGGTCGAGTAATACCAGTGCCACAGATTGACCCGAGTCCAACACGGAGCGCAGATGTTCTGTAATGGAGAGAAGTGCGGTCTCGGTACTGTGACCAGCACCAAAACCATTCTGCGAAGGGTCCAGAATGTTAGCAGACTGAAGATGGTTAGACAGAATGCCATTAACATGGGCTTCTGCTACCTTCGCGACCCAAGGGAGAAGGGAGATGGGTCGATAGTTCTCCAGTTTGAGAGGGTCCAGTGCAGGTTTTTTCAAGATGGGAGTGACATAAGCTTGTTTCCATTTGGGAGGAATTATGCCCGAGGAAAAAGATAGATTTATAAGTTGGCGGATAGGGGGTAGGCATAGTGAGGCTAGTTCTTTAAATTGCGCTGGTCTAAGGGGATCCGCAGGTGACCCAGATTTGACTTTGGCTACCAGCTTGTCAAACTCCTCCTCCGATAAGTCAGGGAGTGTGGATAGGGCCAGGTTAGCACTAGGAATGGAGCACTGATCCTCCATTGTCAAACTAGTACTAGGAAAAGAGAGAAATATATTAGACACAGATCTCAGCCACAGGTACTCTGTTAGCTGTAAGATCTTTTAACACTTTGAAGATCAACTTCGTGGGATTAGAGCTAATATTGAATTCATGGGAGTAGTAGGCTGCCCGCGCCCTACAAATAGCTCTGTGATAGCTCTTAACTTTTGCTAAATAATAGGTTTTTTGCCCAGCCTCATAGGTCTTACGCCAAGCTCTTTCTGCTTGCTTACACGTTATCTTTAAAAGCCGAAGAGAGTCATTATACCAAGGGCAAGGTTCTAACAAGCGACTCTTGCTCCAAGCTGCAGGAATCAAGGAGTCAAGGGCTTTAGTGACCCATTCACAAAAAAGGTCGTAGCCAGACTCGACACCCTCAAAAGAGCCTAACGGGAAACCACTGAGAAGATGATGGAAATCAGCTAATTTAAGTTTCTTCCAGGGACGCCTAAAAATGACTCTATCTGATACTTTAAAAGGACGATCCTTGATCGTGACATGAAGCTCTATCAGATGATGATCAGTCCAAGCTATCGGTCTTGGCAGGAGGACCTTAGCCATAGTCAAGTTTGTGAATATCAGGTCCAGAATATGCCCCCCCGTGAGTAGGGTGAGTGACTCTGGGGAAGCTGGAGTGCCTCCAGGTCCGAAAGACTGCTACTAATCGCTGGGGTGTGGGGAGTGTCGAAATGAAGATTTAAGTCCCCTATAATGCTAAAATTAGCCGACCCCAGTGCAAGAGAACTTACGAATTCTGGGAGAGCTTTCCTAAATGACACATCACTATCTGGTGGTCTTTAGATCAGCAAACCAGACATAGTGAAATGATGGCTGATCGTGATGCAAAAATATGCACTTTCACAGCCAGCTATGTCCAGAATTTTCCAGGTACAGGGGTAGCATGATTTAATTGCCATAGCAATCTCCCCTCCCCTTGAGTTTCGATTGTGCGTGAAAATAGAATATTCCGAGGGGAGTGCTAGATTTGGCACAGCCATGACCTCCTCATGCAACCATGTCTCGGTCATAAAGGAAATATCCAGAGTCTCATCAGATAGCAAGTCTAAAATGGCCTGATGATGCTTGGCCAGAGATCTGAAATTAGGATGCCAGATTTTTAAGTCACAAGGGGACTGAGAGATTATAGGAGGGGCGACTACCGGGGCGCCACCCAAAGAAGGATGCACCGTATGAGCTGGGATGGGAATACAACGAGGAAGTGACAGCTTACCACAAGGGCACAGGAAAGGGCCACAAAGTGGATCAAGGGGTGCATGTTTACAAGGTATAGAAAGGCTCCGTATCCTAAGGAGGTCCGCCCTAGAGTACATACCTACTGTCGATAAAATGTGCAGAGTCACTGGCGCCCGGCGCTTCCTTAGCACTGACGGGAGCAGACGGGCAGGACTCTGGCACGACTCAGGCGCCATGAAGGCGCGCCCACCGCGCACTACCGCTGCACGCTAGGCAGACTGGTTTAAGTAGGCTGACCGCGTGGCTACGGGAGCGCTAGAGCGCTCAAAATGGCACCCAAGAAACGTCCCCTCTACTAGCAAGATGTCGGCCGATTTTCGCAAAAATCAGAAGCCCCCAGGACCGGACCCGCTAAAGCAGCGGTGATCAATCGATTATAGTGCGGGTAAGTGGGAGAATGCCAAGAACATAAAATCAGGGGATACAGAAATAAAAATAAACCAAAATACAAAAACGGGTAATTTAAAATACCAAGCGCGCCTACAGCACAGCGCTAGGAGCGCAAGAGTCCTGAAATGCTCTGAGGAGCTAGGGTACCTTGTTGCTGCTTTCTTTACTACAGCTCCTTTGACCAAAAGCATCCGGTTACACACTCATGACCAACGGTAATTGAGTTTTACTCTTTTCTTTGTCAGTGCTCATCTCCGTACTTTCACCCCGCCCCTTCCTTGGTATCCTTTTGTTTTTATTTAGTTTGTTTGCTGTGTAGTTTTTAGCATGGTTTATCATATCACCTTTATAGCGCTCAGGTTTTCATTTTAACTTCGCTTACTTTTAGTGCTCCCATGACATGTAATTTTACACATTAGATGATATGAAGTGATGAAATGATGGGATGCCACATGGATGTACAGTTAGAACTAAGAAAATAAGTGTTTTTATGATAGCAAACGGCTGTGTGCCTTCAAACTTTATTTCTTTAGAATGTAAAGTTCAGCACTTTGTGTTAATTGCTTGCATCTGACCAGTGCTCAACTTGAAGTTAAATATGCAGAACAAATGTGCAGAGTAGCTGCTGGTGATTCCCAGACAAAGGCTACTATTTTTAGCTCATTCGCTTAAGAGAGTTCTACTGGAATGGAATTAGATATGAATAATTAAATCGTACTGTTAAGATTAATTGTGTTTTGTTTCATAACCCTAGATGTTTTTGTTTGGCTTTTGTTATTGGCTCACCTGTATTGAGTGACATTTTTCTCGGACAGTGTCTACACTCAGTGCCTCCATAGCACTTTAGTTGAGTAAGAGAGGGGAGGACGATTGGGATGGGTTTGGTACCCTTTAGCTGACAGTTGAGTCGGGGTTCGGAAGATTCTGCCTGTGGGAGGGTTTCAGGGGGTACATTTTGAGAAATGCTGCTATTAGCTTTTCGGTATGGTTAGATAACTTCTAATGTCCTCTGGTACAGCAAGTAGTGATGCGGTGCGTTCTTAAATTTAGGATGGAATACGTCACTTACACAAGACCTTTATGGTAAACCTGGGGACAAGTACAAATTCCTGACCGGGAATATGTGGGGTCTGAATAGTCCTTAGAAATTAAAAAGGGTCCACGCATATCTCCGGAATAAGGCATTGCTATCGCATTCCATCAGGAGACTCATCTGTTGGGGCACTGCATTAAATACCCGAGGAAAATATGTCAGGTCTGGTATATGCCATACCGTACTCTGGTTATGCCCGGAGGGAGGAGCATTGATATGTGTAGCTTCAGGGGCCCAGTTCTAGAAGTTACATGTGCAGGTATATGAGTACAGAAGATACATCATCCTGGAGGGCACATTGGACACCCATGAGCTCTGTTTCACTAATATCTGCACATCTAATAATAATGACTGCACTTTTTTGGTAGAGTGCTAGGGTTGCTGTCCAGAGCTCCCTGACAGCAGAGGTAATTATGGCAGGAGACTTCAACTGTGTTTAGATGGCTTGCTAGATGGATCCCCACCCGACAAGACACTAAGCTCTACATGATAGTAGCGCTTATACAGGCACGGGCGAGCTTGGGACTAATAGATATATGGCAAATGTGCCATCTGCACCAACTTGCATATTCATGCTACACTCTCGCAGCAAGCACATACAGCAGGCTAGATTCGTTTTGACTTCAACCTGCCACAACACAACGAGTACTGTATGCAATTTATTTGGCCGAGGATATATCGAACCACTCACCACTGCTACTTACATATTCTCTAGAAAGGCAGACATCTAGACTGCTGTTATTGCGACTCAGCATGAAGGCACTGACTGACCAGGTCTTCCTAGGAAGACTATTGGACTTCATAGATCAGTATTGCAGCCACAACTGGGGTAGTGCGGGCAGCAGAGTGATGGAGTGGGACGCCATGAAAGTGGTACTCCCGGGGGTTATGTATGGTGCCATTAGTTGGTATATGCCAGAGGCTGAAGAGGAACTTACAAGAGGCAGTGCTGGAGGTGCTAGAGAGAGTGCTGTCCACTAGTCTAGATGTCCTATGGGATTGGGACAGGCAGCATCACCGGGTTGGTGCTCTTTGGGATCAATTAGAAAAGCACATTTGCTATACTGGTCAGAGATGATGGTATATTGAGAGCAATATAGTAGGGTGCAACCTATATTGGTGGTAAGGGACCGACAAAAGCACAATGTGTATACTCAGCAGGCGAGCAATGAAGTCTTTGTTAATCATCTGCAGGGGTGTATGTGGCGCCGAGTTGCACAGACATGCAATTGCGAGGGGATGGAGGCTCCACTGATCAGACAGGAAATGCTTGGAGTGTGGACTCAATGAAAACTGCTAAGTCTTGCTGCAGAATTCTCTAAAGCTTTCTCTGGAACACTGGTTGTTAAATTATTGCTGGTATATGCTGAAGCGCGGGAGGGAGGGATACTCCTGGGTTCAAAGAGAGAAGCCCTTACAGTGTTTATACCGAAACCCCCCAAAAAACCAATGTAGGCAGGCTCCTATCGTCCACTCTCCATGTTAAATGTTGATCCGAAAATTCTTAGCTATACATTGCCGGTAAGACTACCGCCCCATCTTCCATATGCATCAGTCAGGATTCATCCCACATCGGAATACACCGTGCAACCTTTGCCATTTAACACATGTTCTCCATGCACTTGACTTAGAAAACTATCAGTACGCACTTGCCTTCCTAGACATCAAACACGCCTTAGAGTCTGTGTGCTGGGACTATGTCTATCAAGTGTTAAACAGGATGGGACTGTCCAAAAGTATATAAAAAGGATTCAATTAAGCCTGATAGCAAGAGTATGAACCGGACGTTACATTTCTACTGAGATAATATTGCAGTGGGGCACATGGCAGGAGTGCCTCTGTCCCCCAAACTGTTTGCACTTGCAATGGAGCTTATGGTGTGTCATCTTCGACAGACCCTTCGTAGGTGGAGCACACAAGTTGGTCACACTGTGAATGTGGTCTAGCTTTCTGCACACAATGCCATGATTTATCTGCACCAGCCTGACATATCGGCCCCAATTCTACTCAATATTAAGAGAGAATTTTTTGGAATTCTTGGGACTCCATGTTAACAGTGCTAAGTCAGCCCTATTCACACTGGGGAAGATGAAGGGTCTGCCTGTGGACCAAATGCCGGAGTTGGGTTGCCATGCAAGGTGGACATTGTCATATACTTGGTATTGTTTTGAATATAGTATTTATAGAGCGCGGCAAACACCCAACAGGTAGCATGGCGCTAAAGATATGTGAACACAGACCAGCTTGGAGCGAGAGGGACAAAAGCTCAAATAAAATATTATTCGAAGATGATAGATCAATTTCTGGGGATCAGCCACGTTTTAATCCTTTTCCTAAACAGGGACAAGGTACTACATTGTCTGATTTCGAGTGGAAGTTAATTCCAGAGTTTCACGTCACCAATACTAAAAGCTCTTCCACCCAGTCTGGCCCTGTTGAAACTAGAGACCTTTGCCAGGCAGGCAGAAGAGGAGCTGAGGCTCTGGGTGGGAGTATACCAAACCATTTTTTTCTGTAGCGGCTTAGGGCCAAGCCTATGCAGAGCCCTGAACTCTATACAGAAGAATTTAAAATTAATTATTTGCTGCACAGGGAGTGAGTGCAGCTCAGCTAGGCACATTGAGGCAGAAGAGCCTCGTGGTCTAGACAAGGCCAATTTCGCTGCCGTATTTTGAACACGTTGCAGTCTCTGAATCAGGTATTTGGGGGACTCCAACAGTAAATCGTTGCAATAATCATGTCTGCTTAAGATCACGCCTCGAACAATCAGGGCTCTGACCGAGGTTGCAAGCAGCGGAAGCATCTTTCTCAAAGCTCTAATAAGACCAAAACAGCACCCCAGGGTCTTATTCACTTGCAACTCCAAAGACAAATTAGCATTGAACCAGACCCCCAAGTTACGCACCATCTTAGACAGCGCCAGGGGAGTAGATGAACTAAGAGTCCAAAAGTTGTGAGGAAGAGGCATAGGGACCTTCCTAACTGTGCAATGTATAATTTCAGTCTTATCCAAATTAAATTGTAGGGAGTTATTTTGTAGCCAGTGCGCAGTATCGTGCATACATGCATGAAAATTCTCCAGGGTGTTAAGTTGGGTTCCATCAAGGGATAGAATAATCTGGGTATCATCAGCATAATTTACCAATTTCACATTATGAGCCCGAATGGTATTAATCAGTGGGCTCAGTTAGTTGTTGAATAAAATTGGGCTGATGGCAGATCCTTGTGGAACCCTATGGCGGATGTTATTGAAGGCTGACTGTAATGATGGAAGAGCCACTGCCTGACATCTGCCTGATAGATAGGATCGAAACCAATCCAGGGCAGTGCCCACTACTCCTAGTTCCTCTAGTTGGATTAGCAAGATATTGTTAAAGATTGCAGGAATTGCTGATTGCATGAGCCGAAAGCCATTTTATTCTTGGCAGCCATTTTAGTTAGCCATGTGCTCGCCATGTGCTTTCTCCTTCTTCAAGAGCCCTGCACATGCTCAGAAAGGCCTAGCTGCTCTTAGTATAGAACTGTCAGGCTATTCTTGCTGATGTAAGGAGAAATGTCTCTTCCCCCCACGCTGTTGAGCAAGCACATTTTGTATAGCCACATTAGTCAGTAAGTATTCTTGTATGTGCCAGGACCTCCCCTTGGTTTTATGTTGACTATGTAACCTATGCATATATAAGGCCCCTGTTCTCTGTACCCCGTAGACTGGCTCCTACAGTGGCCTTAGGGTGCCCTATGATGCAGTCTCCCTCATGTGAGGTTAATAAATGCCTTGTTTTTATATTACAGCTTCTGTGCCAATTTCTTCTTTGTTGGTTTGAAGGACCAGGTGTATCAGTAAACCCCTTTGAAGGTTTTTATTTCTTCAATATCATGGTTAACCATGTCGAAAGCGGAAGACCGGTCAAGCTAAATAAGTATTGCTGATTGTCCCCTGCCTGCCAACAGACGCAGATCGTCCATCACGGTTACCAAAGCAGACTCAGTTCCGTGTTCTGGACGGCAACCAAATTGTACATCTGCCAAACAGTTGTCACATTCTAGAAATGCTGATAGAGACTTGCTAACCAAACGTTTGAGAATCTTGACTGGGTAGGGGAGGAGAGAAATGGGCCGGTAGTTACCCGGGCAGGTTGGGTCAAGAGTGGCCTCCTTTAAAAGTGGCATACCTATGGCTTGTTTCCAGCCAGAAGGTACAACTCCACTGAGTAATGATTGATTGCAGATCTGTCGGAGCCTGAGAAAAAGTTCTGAGGCTAATTCCTTCCAAATTTTGTGTGGAAGGGGGTCCAGTGGGGAACCCGAGGAGACACCCAGGGCGAGCCTGCTAACATCCTCCTCCTAGGTATCCATATTAACCACATGGAGCAGCAGACCTACAATCTAAACTTGGGGTGAGTGATTTGTAATCTGTGCCCCTCTACTGCATTTTGGGACATGTTCAAACTGTCTCTGATGGGGAAAATGACGCTCATTAAAATGGTGGTACTGTCCAGATGTTTGCAGGTCCTGCTGGGTGTCATGTATGAGGTCCCCAACAGGTATCCCAGGAACTGGATTTTCTGCTAATGGAATTTCTATGGGCCAGAAAAAGAGGCAGAACAAGGCTTAACATCATTAACTGGGAATGGGAGAAGAGCAGGCTGGAGGAACCAGATCTAGAATTATGCTATCTGGTGGCTCACCGGACAACATGCAATACCCATGGTTAGCTGAGGAGGACAACTGGTAAAGGTCACTACTAGCAGGTACACATGATGGTCATCAGCTGGGGGTACTGTTGATGAAGGTAAGGGGGATACCTGACAACTTCCTCATATGAACTAACTTCTAGGCTGCCTCTGGGAGAGAGTGGTGCAACGAGTGATGCAGCGGGCACCATTTGCTCCAGATTTGGATCTATGGTTTGTGAGCTGATTTGCGCAGATAGCGCAGTCTTTGGAGGTTGACAGGTGGCAGGAGAGAGGTTGCATTCTGTTGTCAGATCTTTACGCAGTGCACCGAGGCTCCTGAACCCACACAGACTTTGTGACTTTGCTATCCATGGCTGGGGGGCGTAGGTTTATAACACAAATATTGTGCATTGCCTGCAGATAGATGACTAGCGCTGCTGTGAGTAGAAGATGCCAGGCAGCATGTAAGTGATGAATGCATTAGGCTAAAATACTGGCTTAAAATACATGCAGGTGCATGCAAAGTGTCTATCAGTGCTAGATTTAAACTGATACAATACAACATAGTGCACATGGCCTAGCTCTCAAGGCTGCACACCATATACCCCACCAGGGAACAAAGGTGTGCTAGATGTGATGCTACAGTGACGGATTTCCTTCATGTCCTATGGCATTGCCCAATTATTGCGACCTACTGGGTAGGGCTATTAGCTCAACTAAAACATGTAACAGGGTGGGATGTATCACATATGATTAAACAGTGTGTGCTGAGCCTGATCCATGTGATTGCCAGCATTTCTTAATGCATTGACCAGTAAATGATTGAAAGCTAATGGGGAGATAGTGGGAGGGGGTATTATTCTAGTTAAGCCAGCTGGTAAACTGTTACTTTTGATATTAGTGAAAATAGTAACTATTGTGTTTTGCCAGTTGGTGTGCTGTAACTTACTACTAATGTATTGGAATTAACCAACACTTACTATTCCATGCTTGTAAAATGTATCAATATATGGTGCAAACTGTCATGCCAATTCAAATGCTAATATATATATTTTTTTAAACAACAAAGAGGGAGATGTAGCATATTGATGTTACAAACACTAGGACCCTTGTGGTATTGGGTAGACCCTGAACAGCAACTAAGTAATATGTGGGGAGGTGTGAGGGTGTGCTTAAATGCGAAGTATGATGTCATGCACAGTGAGTGAATGTATGCTGAAGAATGAAGTAAGGTGTGACCCCAGCTCCCATGTGGTGTAGTTCCTCTTCATGCTCCAGGGCTGGAGAAGATGCTACAAAAGCCTTGTGAGTCAGACAAAGTACCTTGAAAAGAATACATTCATGGGTCAGAAGCCAGAGTGAGGAAAGAAGATGAGTTTTTACTGATTTAGTTTTGGAAGTCCAATGATAAGATAAGAAGCTGCATTTAGCACCACTTATAACTGTTGGAAAATATATTGTGGTGTTCCCAGATAAAGAGAATTGCAATATTCAATTCTGGATCCAATCTGGGCCAGAATAACGGTCTCATGTAAGTTGGTTGGGAGAAGCAAAATAATCTTGTAAAATATGCACTGAATGCAAACGCAATTGCAGCTAAGCATTTGACCCGAGCAGCAAATAAAATCTTGTTACCAAAGATGATACTAAGATTCCTGACTGAATCCACTGGAGCAGGAGGGCTACCTAATGATTTTGACCACCACATGATTACCAGTTAGAAGCTTGCCTATTGAACAAGATGACCTCAGTTTTCTCACTATCAAATTTAAGGTAGCTCTGATAATCCAAGAGGCAATTACAGACGTGCGCTGCTGAATTTTGCCTTAAGTAGAAGTATAGCTCCTAGAAATAGATATTAGACTCTAAGTATCATCAGCATGTGAAACAAATTGAAATCAGAACATTTTGAGAAGTTTAGACAAGAAAGCAATGTAGACATAAATTACTGTCAGGCTTAACGAAGATCCTTGTGGGACTCAACAATTAATTGTGAAAGGAGAAGAGTGATAGGAAAACATATTTACAGACTGAGATCTATCCATTGGGAAATATTGAAACCTATGTTCAGTCTATGGACAACAAAAAATTGGCCCCATACTAAACCATGCATATAGCGATGCAGCATATTAACGTTTGCAAGATGCACCTCTGAAGCATTTTTCATTAATTTGTACTAATCTATTGCAATGGAAAAAACACTCAAATAATAGACATTAACTTCTAAGCTAGCACTACCTCTATCATTTTAAATCAAATCAAATTATTCTATGTATAAAATCATCCTAATAGTCTAAATAGAAAACCTTCACAGCTACAATTGGACAAAAGCAAAAGAGGTCTAAATGTTTTATTATGTGTACAAGTAAAAACAGTACACCAAATAACAAGTACAATGGGTTCATTCCAAATGGTAACTTACACCTATGATCAATTTACACTTGTAATGTATTCTTATAGTTTTGAGTAACTTTACTACTTTAGGCTAATCAGAAAATCTGTGTGTTAAGTTACTTAAAAGTGTGGATTTACGTGACTCCCCTTAAAAAGGGCGTGGAGCAAAATTTACAAGTGTGAGTTACTAATGCCAAAATGTAGCAATAGTAAGTCCAGCACAACACATGGCCAACTTCTGATACAGCAAACCCCTCTTCTAGAACATAATGGTGTTAGGAACTTAAAATACAACCCCATATGAAATATTGGTAAAATAGATATAATTATTTAAAATACTTTGAGATCTACATACATTTAATGTAATGTTAAGATATAGCTAATCATACATATGTATTATTATACTATAAAATAAATATATAAAATGAATTCACAATAATAGTTAACATTAAATAAAATGCTAACTTTTTAAAACTTTAATAAAAACATTTTTTTTAAAACCCTATCCTATACCATATAAAGATCTCCACCACTGGGGAAATAATAATGATTTTGCTAACTATGCTTTAATAATTATTAAAAGTGATGTATACAATTAAATGGAAGGAAATTATACGTATTTTATTCAAATGTAATGTAATCCTACATTAGTAACATTATTAGTGCAGTTTCTGAATAGAAATGGGCTTACTCTTTTGTGGGAGAGTGCATGCCCCTTCCTAATCCTCCCATCCCTCACCTAGCCCCTCCTTACAACACGTAACCCCCACCTATTTTGTAGTAAGTACGCCCTATTTTTCAACCCCCCCCCCCAATACTGCCCACATTTACTACTAAATAGTAAACTTATATGTGTGGATTTTTCTATAGAAAATATTTGAAGTGGAGGTGGCGATTTATATTCATAGGATGTAAATAGCATTTGGAGCACTTTAGTAGTACTACAGTGGTACTACTAAACATACTCCAAAAACTCAGTTTGTAAATTGGCCACAGTGTGCATACCAGAACAAAGAATGTGCATTACTAATAAATTACACAAAAACATAATCTCTACTATATAACCTAGCCACTCATTTATTCATAACCAAACAAGACCTATTGGCTTTCTCAATGCTTAGGGGCTACAGTTTTTTTCAGGATGGGGGATATTATTATTTCTGTCTGGAAATCAAGACTCTTGGAAGAGATGCAGAAGTAACCCTGTCAATCTAAGCTTCCACACACAGCCTGGTGAGATGATGGTCTTTAAATTTAACTTTGTCAATATTGCCTCTCTATCTCCAGATGTACTGTCTGAAGCAAACATCTGCTGGTGTTGGAGAGTAGGAGGATATACCTGACACATTTTCTGGCAGCTTTTGACTGCAAACATGTAGCTATTCTTTTGCACAAATGTTGTGCATCTTCCATCTGGTTGGTTACTAGGCTGGCTGTGATCAGACATTTTACTATTTTTGAAGAAGGCCTGGAACTTATTAGGTGATGAAGAATTGTTGCCTTCCAACATGAGACTGTGGCTGCTTAAATGACCTAGTAGTATTTTTTAAGAAGCGGTCTGTGTCCAGCTGTTTCTTTCAAATAATATTTGTTTTACATCTGAGCCTCTGCCTGAACTGGCACTTGTTTAAGTCCTGTAATCTGAATCATACACCATGGCACCGTATGAAGCATTTAAATGGAATGGGTCCTGGCAAGTTGTATTGAATAGCTTAATTCTATCTGTTTAGAATCCATTGAATTTGTAGTAAATTCACGTATCATGGATTCAATAGAAACAGCTGCTATTTAACTCATGTCTCTTTTTAATACTACTATTTGATAGGTTTTGGACTTTCAATCAGTTCTGAAAGTCAAATTCTGAATCCAATAAGGAAAACATCAGACTATGTATAAAACTTTTCTTGGATACCAGTGATACTGACACTGATGATGAATTCAGTGTGCACCCTTTCTCATGAGAGGGATGTTGAAGAAACCAATGAAGTTATCCGCAGGAAAAGAACTGGCAAATTCTTTTGCAAGGGATTTATAAAGGCTTTTCATACGTCCTTTAAAACCTCCTAGAAGCTGAAATACTTCAGCATTGCAAACAGTAGGGTGAATCCAGTTGGTTAGATTCATTAGAAGCCCGCCAGGGCTAGAAGGACTATAAATCAATTACATTGTAAAAGTTATTTTGATTAGTAATATAGCTGAATTTCTGTCATTCATCTACTAGACACACAACAGGGGCCAAGTGTTATTTAGTTAGCGTTAGGTAAACCTGCAATACAATGGCCACCCTACAAAACGTTCTCTGAACCCCTATGTCTGAAAATGACATTACCTCGTGTCACCAAAATGGAGACCATATTACTATATTCCAGATATAATATTTACAGAGGAATAATATGCAAGCAAGATTAAGGTTGAATAACATGTAGTATTTTTTTTTGTTTATTTGTTTGATTAATTAAAATCTTACAAAAAACAGCTAAAAACATTTACACATATAAAATACTAAAAACTATCCATATGTTCGAACAATTTTCATCAATCTGATATAAAGGTGAATCGTTTAAAATTAGATTTTTGGTTAATTCAATAGGTTCATATTTACACAACTCATAATTTAATCAAGCAAAGGCTTCCAACTTTTTTTGGACCATAAATAGAAATTTAACAAAGGCTGAGGTAATTGGTAGGTCATTTGGATTTAAGCTTGCCACTAATGCCTGCCTACAAGTCCTTACACCACGTTCATTAAACATTTTCTTAAGTGTACTTTTTCTTTCCACTTCCAACTCAGGACAAAGACACAATAGGTATAAGATGGCTTCTTGTCCTGATTTACATTGTCTACATAAGCAGTTTTCGTCTGATCTTTTCCATGGTGCCAAGTGGCATAAGCCTGGAAAGTGGCCAAACCTAGCATTCATAAAAACTTGCTTGTTTTTTTTGACCATGAAGTTTCCAGGTAGGTTTGAATCTTCTTTATTTTTAAACCATTCACAATTGGCCACGCGTCCTTTCGTTTAACAAAAATATCTTTATCCTTTGTCAAGGAGAGATAATCAGTTAGTTTATCGACCGCTTTTTTGAAACTCTCCTGCACAACTGTGGTGTTCCAGATAGGTGTTATACCAAACTCTTCAATTGCTAGATTTAAGTAGGAGCTAGCAGTTAGCGACCTGTTATTTTTTATTTCAAGCCACAATAGACGGGACATTTCGTTGTCCTGGTCGTTTTTTATTCTGTTCCACACTTTCATTGTGTGCCCTTTCCTTGCATAACATTGGTTGTTTAGCCCAAATTCCAATCTCACTTGAGATTGAGAGGCATTCTTTGGAAGAGAAAATAAAATTCTGTACGTTTTAGCGACTGAGGTGTTAATAATGTCTGCGTCTTTTCCGTTGAGCACCTCACTGCCATATGTTATAGTTGGCAATAATTTTGCTGCAATTGTTTTTAATAAGGGGCGATAAGACAAGTCTCCAATGGTTCTCTGGATTGTTCCAAGTGCACCAATGAGGGAGTTTGCTTTCCTTTTAATGTCGAGTTTTTGAGTCTCGAACTTGCCGTTATCGTTGAAAGTTACTCCCAAGTACTTATAGTCAGCTACTCGCTCCAATTTTTTTCCTTGCAGAATCCATTTGTGTGCGTGTGTTAATCGTTTTTTGTTGTAATTACCATCAGCTTGGTCTTGGCTTCGTTTATGTGCATACCATTTGCCTCAGAATACTTAGAGATGCCATCAATCAGTCGTTGCATCCCCACCTTTGTACAACTTAAAAGTATGACATCATCCGCGTATAATAGACTCGATATCTG
This sequence comes from Lissotriton vulgaris, assembly GCF_964263255.1. Taxonomy (NCBI): domain Eukaryota; kingdom Metazoa; phylum Chordata; class Amphibia; order Caudata; family Salamandridae; genus Lissotriton; species Lissotriton vulgaris. Next base: position 276,662,097 of record NC_141696.1, read on the forward strand.
AGTTTGAGCTAACCTTGGGGGGTGGGCATTAATTGTGTTTAATTCTGTGGAAAGGTCAGCTAAAAATAAGTTAAAGAGTAACGGAGCCAACACACATCCCTGTTTAGGGCCGCTCGATGTTGGAATTATTTTAGTTAATGTTGAGCCGTTACCCGTCCTAACTCTAACCCAGGTTTCGGAGTGCAAGAGCTTAATCATCTTTAGTAGCTTTTCTGATATTCCTTGTTTGGTAAGTTTGACCCATAAAAGTTCTCTATCAACACAGTCGAACGCAGATTTAAAATCTACAAAACACAAATATAAGGGTTGTGTAGCTAGAATTGCTTTTTCGATTAATATTGTTAATGTTAAAAGATTTGTGGTTGTACCGAGGCCTTTGACAAAGCCTGTTTGATTTGGGGGTAATACCTGATTCTCTTTTGCCCAGTCGGTTAGTTTCGCCAATAAAATTCCAGCAAACAGCTTTGCATCTGTGTCCTGTAAAGTAATTAAGCGATAATTTTCTGGTTGTTGCCAGTTTCCTTTATTAAATATGGGTGTTATAAGTGATCCTTTCCATGATTTCGGGATTTGTTCCCTCTGGACCACTTCATTAAAAACATCTGTAAGATAGCTTGACCAGAAATTGGGCGCTTCTTTGAAAAGTGCAAAAGGGATGCCATTTGGACCGGGGGCGCCATCTTTTTGCTTTTTTATCAGACTTGCCACCTGACTATTGGTTATTAGGATCTCGCTATCTCCTTCTTTGTCAACTTTTGTGAAACTTGGGTCGACAGTACGTTGTATCAGAGATGGTTGGTTTGGATTTAGATGTGCTTTGAGGAACGTCACCCATTCGTCTTCGGATAGACTGGTTCCAATTCCGTGTTTATTTGGTCGAGCTAGGCTGTTAATTAGTCTCCAGAACTCCCTTGAATTTGCCAATGTGCTTGCATGGAATATTTTTGTCCACAGATCTTGTCTGGCTTTGCTTTTTTCATTCCAAATCAATTTCTTTAGTCTGCAGTTTGTATTTCTCAGTAAAGCAGCGAATTCATTGTTATTTGGCAACTTTATTAATTGTCTCCTCAGCCGATTCCGTGTACATCTGAGTTTCCTTACAGCATATGGAAGAAGATGTAATTTTCTCTGCCGTCTCTTTTATTACTATTCGCACCTTTACTTCTTTGTGTTCCTGTTGTTTTAGCATTATCAGTGACTACTTTGTGGGAGAAATTTTCCCATCGTTCCATGAGGTCTATGCTTGTTTCTACATCCATGGATTCTATCACTAGTTTTTATGCCCATCCGGTGATCTCATCCGTATTTTCGGATTTCCATATACGTTTTTTGTAATTAATGGTACAGATCTCACCAGGGGTTGTCTGGAAGGTCTCAGATTGTGAGCACAATATATTTATCTCAATAATTTGCTGGCTATGATCACTGTCCGTAACTTTATTCAAGGTATAAGATGTCACCTTGTTAAAGATAGATAAAGACGTCAGCGTGTAGTCAATTCGTGAAGTACCGTTTTTAGAATGAAATGAGCAAGCCGGTGGAGAGTCCGTTGGAAATCTACCATTCAATATTCTAAAGCCAAGCGCTTCCATATCCTTCACCAAGTTTATCCCTATTTTATTTTGTCAAATATCGGTTTTAGGTCCCATTATTGGGTCAGGGATTGCCCAATGATGATTTTGCGATTGAACAAAGTCGCTCCGTACCATAGGCATTAACAAGTTTGTATTGAAGTCCCCTGTTACAATACAATCTGCCAGGGGGTCTTCTAGAATTTGCTCCAATAAAAAATCATTTAGGGCAGTAGTCAGCTCTTTCTTTGAGGTCCATTTTGGTGGTATGCAGACGTTTACGAGAGTCAAGATTTTGTAAGGCATACTTTTACAAGCTTTATAGTGAATTTTTAGTGCGAGAAGGTTTGAGTTATTCGTATGGATTAACTCATGTTTTGCTTCTACGTCGTTTGATACAAATATTGCTAAACCTCCACAAGGGCGTCCAAATTTCTGATATTCAACGGCTGGTTTAAAGTATCCCGTGTGATGTTTTAACATAAATGGGTCTATTGACCATGTTTCCTGCAGTAATATTATTTGAGTTTCAGTTGAAAATCCTTGAATTTTAGCTTCCTTCCATTGTCCACAGATCCCATTTATATTCCATGAGCATATCTTCAATTTTGTGAAGGCTGTGGTCTTTTCTTGCACTTGCTCTTGTCAGTTGTCCTTTGTACCGTGGAAGGATTCCTTAATCCAGTGTTTATTTGCCTCTTTTGTGTTCTCTTTCTCTAATGGTATTGAACAGAATCTAACTTCATTGTTTGATTTCCCATGGGGATTTTTTAATATGGAGAAAACTGGGTTCCTTTCACTGGACTGGGATTTTTTTGTATTGCTTCCAGTATTTAAAAGAGGTGTTGGGTAGACTATTGGCGGGAGTTGACTTATCAATATACCCCAATCACGAAAGCATCCGTGCTCTTTCAGGATAGAGTCCGCTATTGGGCCGGTGGGTACTGTTATCAGTGTTAGTGGCAGTGTGCCATCAGGATTTGCCCGAAAACCGACTGTTTCAATGTCTTCTGTTGTTATTCTTTCAAGAGTTGGTAAATTTTTCATTAGTCGAAGGATGTTTCCTCTATTAAGAATGTCATGAGGTCCTCTTGATTCATATAATGGCTTAAGGACTAGTTGTATGGTGCTTTTTTTACGTGGCATTGCTTCGCTTATATTTTCCCTTTTTCTTCCGTTTTCTGTGTAGGTAATCTGCCTGCTCAGACCTCTTTTTACAATAACTAAATTATCTTGGGTTTTTCCATAAATCAAACCATTAGTTATTTCTTTCCTTATGGGACAGTTTGGCGTTAGTCCAATATTCCCCATTCCTTTCTGCTCGGGGAGAACATCTTGTATGTTACAAGTTATGAGTTGACTGAGCGAGTTTTCTTCGTGCTGATCATTCGGAATTTGGTTTGATGGACGCATGTGCCTCTGTGCATCATTTTCATTAGACGATATGGTTTCAAACTCCTGTGACGGCCTTACTCTATTTTCCTCAGTCATACTCTGAGTTTCATTGCTTTGAATTCCAGGAAGAGTAAGATCATTTATTATACAGCCGTTTACATTAATTTTGTTTATTGTTTGTGCTGCCTTTTCTATTTTTTGCTCGACATCACTTGGACAGGTAGTTGACTCGGAAGTTTCAGTTAAACTAATGATGTTTCTTCCGGTCTGTCTATGTTTGGAACTGAGTGCGGATGGTTTAGAGAAGATGTCATAGTATTTCTCCTCTCCTTCAGCGTTTTTTGCCACTTTTGTTTCGGGCATCACGTTGATCCCTCCATTAGATGATTTTTTCTTTTTGCTCTTTTGATCCAAAGAGTTTGTAGTTCCACCATATTTGGGTTCTGGAGTTCCTACTTCTTCTTTATAGGGTTTAGTTATTTCTGTTTCTGAATGCGTAAAGCTTTCCTTATTTACCCTATTTCTTGCTTTCCTCAGTTTCTTTTTCTGTCTTTTTGTTAGTTCAAAAGCCCTCGAGTCTTCATCTTCTATGTTCTGTTTATTTGAGCAGTCTCCTGATTTTTTTCTTGCTTTGTTTCCACTTATGTCATGGATTGTATTCTCTTGATTAATCACATTTGTCATTTTGCTGTGTTCAATAGACAATTTTGTCAGTTCCTCCTGTTTGTTTTCTGAGGTTGATTTTTTATTAATTTGGTATCCGTCCTCCTTACTATTTCCCGCTTTCTTTTTTGGATAGCTTCTTTAGCGTCCTCCAATATTGTATTTACAACTTCCGGGATGAGTACTAGTTTGTTTATTATTGGTGCACATGTGCATTCTATGCAAGTTGGCGTTTTTTTCTTTTGTGCTTTTAAAATTAAGTTGTTTAGGTCAGATAGTTTGGTCTCAATTCCTGCAACTGTATTGGCCATAAGACACAAAATGTCTATTTGAATGTCCATTTTGTTTGACAGTGCAGCTAGAGCTTCCAAAGTTAATACTGAAGTTTGATAATGTATATCCCATATTGATCCAGCGTCCATTTTTTCTGATTGCTTTGCATTAAGTTTGAGATTTAGTTGGTTGGTATTTGGAATGGTGTTGTTATCTTCTTTGTTTCTTTTAATGTCAGGAATATATTTGTGTGTAATTGACAATGCCTGTTTTGGGGATAGAAGTCTCCATTTGATAGGAGCGCTTTCCTTTATGGATGCGGGACCATTTGTTGGTGATAATTGTTTTTTGGCTGCTAGACCATTTACAACCAATGGATGTATATTGCCTCCTGTTTCAATATTTGTATTTCTACGGTCTGTAGATGAATAATATTATTTTCCTGCTCAATTGCTTCTTATGGGTCGTAATTTTGCGCTATGGGTCGTCCTTTTTCATCTTTATGATGATTTCCCTAAAATTGGTCACACTGTTTTTCTTCCAGGGCATTTTGGCACTCTGGGTTAAGTAGCAATTCTTTAGGGGATTGAGCTTAATTCTTTTTTATAACCACATTGGCCTCTAAGGGTATTGGAGCAGGTTCTTTATAAGCTGCCTGTGTATTGTTAGGGGGACTATGGGCCTCTGAACTTTCCATTATTGCACTTTTCGTCTCCTGCACAAATATTTTATATAGTGGATATTCCGGTCGTAAATCCAGTCGTAAATCTATTCCCTCTGAGTTTTCATTAGATTTGGAATCTAGGTCTGCTCCCACTTCAACATTTAGATCCAAACCCCCTTTCGTACCGTTTGTTGGTTTGAGTGGGGACTGTAATGATTTTAGTTCGTGCTCTGCTTGCATAGTCATAAGTGCAGTTGTAGAGTCTTTCATAAAGTAAAATTTCTATGGGATTTTTGTTGATCGTTCAAACATCCTTGCTATAGGTGAAATTAGCGACTGAGTCGACCCCTTTGTTTGCGCTTTAACACTGATCTTTTTTTGCGAGTTGAATGCTTGATTTCTTCGAGCTCATTTCTTGGGGGAGCCCACAGTTCTCTCTTTGCCAGAACGCATTTTCTAATAGCTGCCCCCTTTTTTTCTTTTTCGGGTTTTTGATGTTGTTGGCGTTGGTATTGCTACTTTACTACTGGTTTAGTTATTTTTCCAATAACCGTTCTCCTAATAGGTATTAAAAAGATATGAGATTGAGAGACGGCAAGCCAAGAACTATCACTGCATCCCCCAATGGTGAAATGGAAAAAGGAAAAGGGAAAATGCAGGAGCAGGGGAGAAGAGGGGTAAAATCATCAGGTACAGGCTCACCACGACAAACACAAACCCTGCTTCTCTCAAAGAGCTCTATCGGCAACCGCAGCCAGCACCCAGCACCGATAGTCCAGTGATACTGGTTTAAACCTTTTAAATGTCCATGTGCCTTCTTAGGGGTTGGAAGCTTTTCCCTGGTGGCTGATTAACTTTCTGAGCTTTCTGAGCTTCTCTCAGGTTTTGGTTCTATAGCAGGGTTATCAGCCAAAAGGTCTCAGGGCTCTGGGTTACAACAATAGTGGTTCCCACAGTGTCTAAAGCACCCGCGGCAACATCCTCAGCTCCGAGGCAACTCCTGCAGTCCTCCTATGACTCTCCTACAGTACTTCCCGCGTGCAGTGCCTGCACCAGTGCCGCCCGTAGCACACGCAGCTCACGGCTACTGCATTCACGGTGTTCGCGGCACCTACACACGCGGCTCCTGCACCCGCGGCTCTTTTTGCAGTCTTTTTGCAGTTTAACCCCTCAATGCTTGGTGCTCAGTACCGGGCACTGGGCGCTGGGTGCGAGGTCGCAAGGACCCGCCTGGTCCCGCCTGGTCCTGCCGCCTGGACGGAGCTGCACACTGCAGGTTCCACCGCCTCCTCGCCTCTGCGTCTCCGGGTCTCTTCGTGGGTCCCTGGATCTTGCTCTCTGCTGCACTCTAGCGTTCACCAGCAAAAGGTGCACAAAGGGACGATCCCTGTACTGAATGGAAGTTGGCAAGGGCTACAGACCACTGGCTGCTGTCTCTCTTGTCCAACATGCACATAAGCGCTCAGCAGCAAGATAACATGTAGTAAATATCTTGGTAAACCTCACCACTGATTCTGCCCTGATTAGTTTCTGATCAATGGGGTACGTTTCTTCATTTTGAGGATAGTGTTCATTGGGAAATAAAGTTGGCATTGGACATCGTGTAACTGCACAGGAAAAATGTATTAAAGCAAAATAAATACCTATGGGCCCTATGTGTGGCCCTGTCACACATCTAGTGATTTCAATCATGCCATCAAAAAGTGTCATCAGCAGCTTCTGGTTATTGAAATCCCAGACACAAGAGTACGCTTCAGCTGTTGTGATTCATAAGATTCTAGCATTAAAAGAAAAGTATAAAGACAAACACGATAAATAAAAAACAATGTGAAAATTTCCGTGTTGCAGTGATTCTACCCAGAAACAGAACTATGCCCAGGACCACAGAACATCAGTATGTAGGGACTGACTCACCATACCACATCAATACCTACAGCCCTAATATGACTAGCTAATAGTGCCTATCTTGCCCTCCAACCTTTCCAGAGAGACAAGTGATTTAGCCCCCCAGAACATAATACTCTAGATCCTCTCAGGGATCGCGTTAGCAGATTATCAGCTTTCGTTCTCTCACTCCTACATGTCCACAATAAAAAAAATACACAAAGAAAGCTTAACATATTTATTGAAACTATTGTGCTCTAGTATGTAATAACTGCGCTACAATTAGCAAGTCAAAAATTTGATTAGCATGATTAAAAAAACATAGGCAAAAAAAAGTCCTGTCATCGTATCAGACAGATGTGCCTCAGCCCACCCTCACTATAGAAGCAACGTGATATAGTATAGATCTCTGGGATTAGTGGCGAACCCCAAAACTCGCATGAATAGATAGCTGGTGTACATCTCGGCTGGCGCAGCCCTCTTGTTTTGGGATCTTTGCTCTGTGAGAATGTCTTTTTTCTGTGTGTTTTGAAAATGACAAGTCCCTGGTTATATAATAAAACGTATGTGTTCAGAAGCAGCAGCTGGATTTCTCTAGTATGTCTAGATGCTTGTGTCCAACCACAGAGAATAACAAGAAGCAGTATTATTTGACCTTGCATGAGATGTTCCGACTGAATCTCAGAAAAAGAACAAAATACAAAAATATATGCAGCCTATGACAAAAACAAGCCTGTAACGTGTGCACAACAAAAGCGGCCTACAATGTGCACACTTTGGCTAACATAGGGAAAACAACAATGGGCTCCAAAGTGAACACACCACATCCAAACTGTATGAGCAGAGATTGGTTTTGGATGTATATCAAGTATGAAATAAGCATTCAGGTGATGAAGACAAATGTAAATCGTGGCCCTAGTGATAAAGACAACAAAAAAACGGAATTGAAGATTATTGCAATTCTTCCCAGTTGTACAAACTTCCACATTTTAGAGAAAACGGCTAGTATGAGGCTCCTTTAGTGCTCTGCGCTTACAGCAAAACTACTACAAATAGCCTTAAAGTTGCTAGCATTTACCAATAAATTGGGACCTATTCACAAAAGGAAAGCTATGTACAGAGATCTGTGTCCACATAGATATTCACCTAAGACAGGGGAGCTCTCTTCCTAGATAGTATTCACCAATTATGGGTGGAAATGTCTGTTCAGTATTAGGATTTGAGAGTCTCCACCTCTTACACGAGATGGTGGAGACTGTTTGGACAAAAACTTTGACTGTAAAGTTGCTAGTATTAACTTGATGAATGGATTTATGAAATGCCTATAAGTAGAGTTCACCACAGCAGAGGTAGAGACCTCTGCCTCTGCTATAGAAAACTCAGATTGGAAGTTATAAGGAAAAAGCATTCAGCAACACACAGTTACATTTACGTTACTCACATAACATTGAACACTATAAACAAACACATTCATCCCTCAACCTGAGCTGTACCCTCTTCCACTTGGACTAGGTGGATGTGTGGACACCAGGAACCTGACCCAGACACCACAATCTTGTGGCAAAAATGATTTAACATGAAATATGTTACATTTTCAGTAAAAGCATATAGAAATATACGTTTTAAACATTAAAAAATATTTTCATTATTTTTTTCCTGTGTTTTTTTCAATATTCATCCATGGCTCCATTGACTTTCATTGGCATGTCTTGCAGTATTATTGTTTGGTCATGTTTGGTGCTTGAGTTACACCAAGGCGTACCTGGTATAGATCTGAGGCTATTTTGTTACTAGTATTATTATGGTACTATTGCAGTAGATGTCATTTTGGTTAATAGCAATGGTCTCACTCTTTTGTGAAAGTGATTTAACCCCTCTGATGCGGCGCAAATATCCCTCCCCAGTGCTGCGCTGTCCATTGGAACTAGTGCTGAATGGACGTCCAATGGTCGTGCACAGCACTGAAGGGGTTAATATGTGCGTGTCCCTGCATTAACTACCCATTTAGTAGTATATATTGCCTATTTTCCTACCACTCAGCCTCATGCCGGAGAACTTCACACATAAGAAACAGGCCTCTGGTAATCAGAGGCCTCCGCCTGAAGGTTAGAGAATATCATCTGTGAATACCTAAAATAGTACTACTGGCGCACTCAAAATTGCTTACTTATATAATTCCACAATTTTTCATTAAATATCGAAATCAGGGGTAAATCCAAAGCAAACTTTGCTTACAGCAGTGATTTTTATCACCCAGTGCACCGCAGAATTCTAAATGAGGCAAAGTTTGTAGTAAGTAGCCAAGTTGATGACTAATGCCTAATACTTCCTTTGCTTTTTTTCTTAAAAACACATAACAAAACAAAATTACTATTCGGCAGATTTATAATAGTCTGACAGTGGAAAATGTTTAGATTTTTCATAAAAGTGATATATTCTTTAATGGGATGTTCTTCAACAGAGTAGACTTCTCTGGCAGAATTATTCTCCATTGCTTGTCATTGAACTCTAGATCAGATCCAAAAACATGTTGAGGAGCGTGTCTAATAAAAAAGCCCTACTGAAGGTAGGAGTAGGGTTATTGTTGATCAGGCTTTTACTCCTAGCGAGCATGATAGACAATCTTGATGCCCTTTGCATGTTAATAGAGAAACACACTCAGAAAAGGCGACCTTTCTACACGTGCTTTATCAACTTTTCAAAAGCCTTTGACCATGTCAACAGAAATGTTATGTGACATCTTTTGACATCATGGAGTATCCTTGCTAATAGCCTGAGAGCATTACAGCTCCTGTACTCTGAAACCTGGGCAAAGATCAGCCTGGGGACGATCAAGGGCCTAGCTCCACCAGTATCAACAGGACAATGTCTAAAACAAGGTTGAGTATTTACTTCAACATTGTGCAACCTCTTAACTTCAGATTTGAGTGAAGCATTGGATGGGGCGAATTCACAACCCCCAAAATTGGGACAACAATCGCTGATGTCACTACAAAATGCAGACGATGTAGTCCTCATAAATCTAACCCCTTTTGGCCTGCAAAATTTGCTGACCAGTGACTCTTTATTGTGCAACAAATCAGGTGACTGGTAATTTAGACAAAACTAAAATAGTCATCTTCCAAAATGGCCACAAAAAGAAGGGGAAAGGGTAACTGGGAGGTAATACAGTAGAAAGGATCTCCAGCTACAAATACCTTAATGTCTGGCTCACTGAGCACCACTCTCCCAGGCTCCATCTAAATACATTGAAACCTCTCCTGGCTTCACTTATGATCGCCTTTCAAAAACTGCAAAGTAAATTCCCCAGGACAACTTGGAAGCCAATTCTGGCAGCAGTTAAAGCAATACTGATCCCAATGCTATCTTATGGATCAGTTCCCTTCCTGGGAAGGCCAAGCCTATTTCTGAACAATGTCCAGAGTAAAGTCTTTCACCTCATATTCCAACCCCGCAGAACACATCACCTGCCCAAATTCGCTGAGAGTTTGAGCAAGGGCTAGTACAGCCCTTCTCAAATATCTGTCATCCTGAAGAATTGGCCTTTCGAAAACATTACAAACACAAAACTGGAAAAAAGAAAGTCAGGTTAACAGTCAAACAAATTGTTGGGCCCATGCAAGAATTAAGGCCTTAGAAGCACAGGACTCGCAGCATCTCTGGGAAGCCCGCTTACCCCATTATGCTTTTAAACTCACAATGAACAAAAAACAAAGCTTTTATCGTGGGTGCAAGACACGCAACTCTTTCAAAAGAGTAAACATTCTTGGCTATGCATCAATACACAACGAATCCACAGAGCTATCTTTTTTGATCTATCAAAGGTTTTTACAAATCAATATTTTTACTGCTAAGATTCGGCCTCTCACAAACAAAAGATGCGCTGCCGCCCTGGGCCCCAGAAACTAGCTCGCTGTCATGCAGGCTGTGTCGGGGGATAGACGCCTCCTTTCTGCATATTCTGAGCATAAGTCCCAATCTGCAATCTGCACACAGAAAGTTTCTATGTAATCTTATTAATGCTAATGGAGTAAGAAAATGCCTTAACGCCCAGCGTTTTGCTTGCAAGGTCTGAGTGCCCAAGTAATAGCTTGCCTGGTAAAACGAATCACCATTGAACGTCTTCCTAAACACTCCCCTCCCTCCCTCCATCTGCACTTTCCAGGCAATGGAATTGTTTGTACTGTTGGCACCATTAAGGACAATTAGTGAAGAGATCTCCTAACTTTTGTGTGCTCTGTAAACTTTTAGCTCTTTTTACACTTGTAATGTGTATCACTTCTAAATTCTCTCCATTCTCAGTTTGCATTTGTTCATGTACTGGTATTTTTATTTTGGTATGTTTGCCATTTTAAGTACAATTTTCGAAGAGATCTTATGACTTTCCTATGCTTTTGTTTCATTTATTCGTCGTGGTATTTTATAATTTAAAGGTTTTAATTAACTGTATCACAATTGCTAATAAATACTAAATTCTAAGGGTAATTGCTTATGCAGGTGTCTCCATGCATCAGTTATTGCTTCTGGCTAGCATTAAACTATTAACTACTTAAGTAAAAAATCAAAATGAGTTACATTCTTACAAAGTTCATGCGCATGTTTCTTAATTTTTAGGAATTAATAATGATAAATGAATTTTTCAGGTGTATGGTATTTAAATGCCGATGCAGGAAAAAATATCCAACTTCATTTTCAAACATTCGATCTTGAAAACATTTATGATGTTGTTGAAGTCAGAGATGGCAAAGGAGACAACGCTCTGTTTTTAGGCAAGTATTTCATCTTCCTTCTGGGGGACAATAGTTAATTAAACTGAATAAACTGTGTATTTGGGAAGGAACCATTTGGTATGTCACATTGTGAGTTGACTGATTTTTAGGAGCATAGTATGGCAGCTACTACTAAAATCACTCTGTAGTGGTGTGTTGAGATCTTTGGAGAAAAGAACACGCCCATTTGACACAGCTGTAGTTAAAAAACAATCTTTCATTGTCAGCTCCGAACAGTATTTGTTCATTTTAAATGGCTTCCTTTTCAAATGCACAATGGGTAATGTGGAAATCTTGGTAAAACTAGCAATAATTCTTTCTTGCCCTTTCCTCAACCTCGATGTGCTGCACATTATAAAATAGAAAATCAATGAATAGCTGAGTGATTCCGTTAGTGATGGTAATTATACACTGCCAAGTAAAGTGTGGGTAGCATGTTGATTCATCGTGAAAATTATAATCTTTAAAAATAAGTATTCTTTCATCTCAAAACACGCATTACTGTAGAGTTATGTTATTGTTGAAAACAATGAATGAAAGTCATCCACTAGGGATGTTATAATTCGGACACGTCATGTGACAGCTGCGGTAATACAATAATCAAAGAAGAATCATTCACATCCCCATCACAGGAAAGACAAAGAGAGAGATGGCGATTATGCACACTGAAAGGGAATTCAGGAACACACTGATCGGATAGCACACTTATGCTGATAAAAAAAACTAAACATAAGGTGGTTGTTCAAATACATGTGAAGCATTAAAGAAGCAGAGGCTCAAATGCAATATACTGCCCACGGAGTTCTCATTCATGGTCCAAAATGCGCAGAGTAGTGTGCTACCGACCTAGTGCAAGTGTTTTTGCACATCAACAGGGGTGTATAATGCTATTTAAATCCAACTGCGAAATTAAAACAAACATAGTGCATGACCGATATTGGTATCATGTCTTAAACCCAGAATATGAGTTAGGTTGAACAGTGTGTTCGAGTGGGAGACCTTTCTCCCAGAGCAGGAGATGTTTGTAGGAAATCCACCTGGTCAATTCCAGTGGAGATCGGGCAGAGGCTGAGAGATCAATCAAAGCCTAGCCCCTGAGGATGAACTCCTATTAATGAGTTGAAAAATCTTGTACATATCCTGACATAATGATGCACTTTATCGTGAACATGGTTATTAATGAGTTGGATTTTTTTTACATATCCAGACATAATGATGCACTTTATCGTGAAACTGTTTTTAACTTCCATTTTAATAATTGTAAGTGTTTTACTTTATAATTGTAAAAAAACAAATAAAGAATTTTCTTCTCTCAGTATCCACTTGCGAAGGAAGAGTGGCTAACTCCTATTTTCGGTAGCATGTTAGAGAGACACATGTCTCAGTAACTTCTTATTTATGAATGACTTGCCGAATTGGTATAGCAGACCGTGTGTGGTCCCTACTGGTTCTCAGGGGAAACAAGTTGCAAGTAGTTTGGTTACCATGAATGGCAGGGAGCTTGTGTGGCAGGCGGAAACTACCCGCAGCACAAGCTCCTGTTGATAAATGGGAGTTTGTGAAAATCCATGCACTGTGTGGCAGGCACCTCATGGCGCCTGCCACATGGTGCAGGGATTTTCAAGGGCCTCTAAGCGGAGGGCCATGGGGGCCAATCTCACTTTCCAACAGACTTTCTATGTCAGAAAATCCAAGGCTGTCAGAAACCGACATCATAATCCCAACGAAGGAGCCGAGCCTGGCTCTGCCGTCATTGAAGGTATTACTAATCCGCTCCTGGAAGAGGAGTGGAATCCCCTTGCAGTTTTCCCTCCTACTGCCATGATCAAAATAGGGCAGTCGGAGGGAAAGCTCAGGATGTCGGCAGAGCGCCTGGACCACTTGTCGGAGGCTCTCTGTGCAACATCCAAATCAGGCCCCTAGTTTCTTAAAATGACATAGCCTTAAACCAACTGAGGCTAGCTTAACCGTAGCATTGTGAGTGATAACCTGATAAATGAAGAAATACCTCAGTGTGTGAAGGTAAAGCCATCATCATTGAACTACCCCTATAATCTGTGGGGAAAACAATAGTTCTTTTTTCGACCACTCCTGAATATAGTTAGCAACTTAAAAAGTGCTTCATGAAGCAGGCTAGTATATCTCCAACCAAAGTTGATTACTATGGCCAAAGGTGTTATCGTTGTTCAAAACCTGGGCAGGATAATATTGCCTTCCATCCAACTATCAATTTCCCCTAAGTAGCTTTCAGTTTCTTCCACTGAAGTACTGTCATGGCTGCTACTTTAGCGTGTATTTCAAACGCTCATTTGGACGTTTTGTGAAGGACATTCAGTAAGGTGTTGAATAAATCACATCAAATGGTCGGCGCTTTTTGTGGCTATTCAGGAAAAAACGGAGCTGAGGAATTGAATCTTTACTACTTCGAACTGAGGCCAAACTTATTTAAAAATACCACACTCATGAACAAGGTCTTAATAAACAGGACGAGTTATGGTCACTGATAAAAATGTGGATGTCCTTTATGCCAACATGTTATTTGGATCGTTGGGCATTACACCACTGCAATCCAGTGAAGCCAGACTCAGCCCAGCCCAACCTCTGAGACTGCAAAGATCAAGCAAACTTTGCTCTCGATTGCATTTGCCAGACTGTATCACCATATTTCCAAAATAGGTAACGCACAGCATCTGTCTGCCATGACGTGACACCTAGTAAGAGACCCTCGTAGGGGACGTGCATTTACCAACAGCATCATTGCAAGTGTTTTACAATACATGCCATCTGAAATGCAGGTTTGGACTTGTGCGCCCCGGTCCAGACCATTGCATTTAGCATGACAGAAGATGCATATATTCACATTTGCCCTCTTTACATGTATAAACGACTCAACACTCAGTAATCCTCTTTGCAACACGATGCCTGGACAAAGCCACCTCATACTAGTGTTTTTAGTTTGCACCAGGTGATGTTGACTTGCGACTTTTCTTCTGCGCCGGTTCTGGCTTCCACAGTGGAGTGTTGAAAAACACAACAAGGCAGTTTGAGGATCGCGACTGTGACCCAAGCCTAATGATTACTTACCCATTTGTCCTAGTTGCATCCCAGTCAGACAAATGTAAGTGTATGGTTGGATGTAACTAATACACTGCACCCCCCCTTTTCCGCCATAACAAATCCTCAGTTTCCTTTTTCGGTATTCATTTAGAATGCTATCCCTTGCCGTTCATCACCCGGGTGGAATGCTCTAAGCCTGTCCAAACGTTTCCATGCCAAGCTGCGTATCGAGGTTAAGACCCAACACAGTCTCCCACAGGCTACTACTAGGTGACCATAAGTAGTGACAGTTACGCATAAATTGGTCCGATACCCTGATATAGCAATATATCTCATGGGTAATGGTTTCCTTAATCCGGGCCAACATTTTACATTCTACTACTGCCTCATTGCTGAGAGTGAGTACAGTCGCCCAGGGTGGACTTTGAAGTGAGATAGATGGCGAACGAGGACAAAAAAAAAACAAAAAAACATTTTACATTCAGTGCAGAGTGGAACCTCCAACTACGATTGGCCAAGGCCCAGATTCAATATATGACCAGAGAGATGGTAAGCGCAGCTCTATGTTTAAACCTTTTTGCTCTAATCACATTAGTCAACCTGTCTTTATTTTTCAAAACTAAATACAACACACAAAAGTATAAACGATTACAGAACGGAATTAGTAAATTCCAATTGGAGACTCTTCTGAAGAAGTCTCTGAAACTATGAGGAGTGCAAATCCTAGTCACATTGGACAACTAAGTCCCAAAGTCTTGACTGGTCTCTAGTTCTGAGGTACATTGAATCATTCGTTCACCACAAAAACCCTAATAGTTTAGAAGCTGCTTCCTTACAACTATCCTTTCTTCATTTATTTGGAGACATGTATGGAAATACTGTGACATGTTTATATTTCACACTGCCTTTTTGAGTTTTATAGCTCAACTGTAAAAAAAGATTAATTATATTTCTATTTGAGAAAGTGTTTCATAGCAAGCACTGTTTTGAGTTTAGCTGTAATATCATAAGTTGGTGACGGTTATTAAGTAAAGAGCCCCATTACAAAAAAAAGTTTTGAATAATAGCTTTTGCTGCGAGTCTTTCTATTTCGGCCTCTACAAAGTTGGATTGTAATGTTTCTAGGAACAATTTTACAAGCGCAATTAAATAAAGGAGTGATATATTGGTGAACCAGGTTAGTGAAGAGAATCATGTGTAACTTATAGATGAAAATAAAAAAAAATGCCAGCTATGTGTCAGACGTTTGGGGGCAGAAATGAAGATGTTCGGTGAGGTTCATTGAACTACAGTTGGAAATGAATTTGTTATTGTTATTGCTAGTGCTATCTTCTAGACAGTCGGTAAACCCTCTTAAAACAGACACACTGTCATGATCTATATTGTGATACAAACTCTGCTAACACATCCTTCAATTTCGAAGCTGTTGCAGATGGCCTTCACAGTATCAGAAATAGATGGTTATATGATGGTAAAACACCTTCACTCCGCATTTTTTACTCCGCATACCTTTACTCCTCATACCTTTATAACGCAGGTACCGTTACTCCGCAAAATATGACATCGCATGCCATTATATATTATATGCTTTTATCACGCATGCTTTTACAACGAAATTCGTTGTACAAGCATGAATGGTAAAATCATACGTTTTTTGTATTTAAGTGTAAGGTAAGTATATGGTTTTAGTTTGTGGGTGTTGGAGTATATGTTTTAGGGGTTCAGGGTTATTTTAAGGGTGTGTTTGGGTTATGGGGTACAGGGGTATTCAAGGGTTAAGGGATAGGTTTGGGTATTGGGGTATAGGGGTATTTTTAGGCTTCAGGGCTAGGTTTGGGTATTGGGGTACAGGGGTAATTTTAGGGTTCAGGGCTAGGTTTGGGTTTTGGGTACTGGGGTATTTTTAGGGTTTAGAGCTAGGTTTGGGTTTTGGGGTACATGGGTATTTTTAGGGTTTAGAGCTAGGTTTGGGGTACAGGGGTATTTTTAGTGTTCAGGGGTATTTTGGGGTACAGGGGTATTTTTAGGTTTCAGGGGTAGGTTTGGGTTGTGGGGTACAGAGGTGTTTTTAGGTTTCAGGGGTATGTTTGGGTTTTGGGGTACAGGGATATTTTTAGGGTTCAGGGCTAGGTGTGGGTTTTGGGGTGCAGGGGTATTTTTAGGGTTCAGGGTAGGTTTGGGTTTTGGGGTACAGGGGTATTTTTAGGGTTCAGGGGTAGGTTTGGGTTTTGGGGAACAGGGGTATTTTTAGCGTTCAGGGCTAGGTTTGGGTTTTGGGGTACAAGGGTATTTTTTGGGGTTCAGGGCTTGGTTTGGGTTTTGGGGTACAGGGGTAATTTTAAGGTTCAGGGGTAGGTTTGGGTTTTGGGGAACAGGGGTAATTTTAGAGTTCAGGGCTAGGTTTGGGTTTTGGGGTACAGGGGTATTTTTAGGGTTCAGGGCTAGGTTTGGGTTTTGGGGTACAGGGGTATTTCTAGGGGTCAGGGGTAGGTTTGGGTTTTGGGGTACAGGGGTAATTTTAGGGTTCAGGGCTAGGTTTGAGTTTTGGGGTACAGGGTATATTTATAGGGTTAAGATGGGTTAGTGTTTAAGGGTGTTGGGGTATTTTAAGGAGTAAGGGTGGGTTAGGATTTTGGGGTGCTGGGGTATTTTAAGGGAGCAGGGTGGTATTAGGTTTTAGGAAGAAAAGTGTATTTTTAAAAATGTAATAAATTAATAATAATAATAATAATATAAAATGTAATATATATATATATTTATTTTTCAAAATTATTTAAAAAATATATAAATGTTAAATATATATATATTCATATACATATGCATTATTTGGTTTATATATATATATATATATATATATATATATATATATATATATATATATATATATATATATATATATATATATTTATATATATATTTGTATGTATGTAGATATATATATGTATATACTGTATATATCTATGTACATTTTCTAAGTTTACCCCACATATAACTTCCCCACACATGCCTTTGCATTGTAAAGGCATGCGTTGTAAAGTTATATGCGGGGTCACATTTTGCGGAATGATTGTACTGCGGAGTAATGGCTCCGCGTTGTAATTAATGCGCAGTCATGGTTTGCGGGATTTTTGATTGCAGGATTTCGTCACATATTCTTATATGATCAAGGGGCATATGTAGGTAGGGGTTTGCGGTTCGCAAACGCCGGACGGCGTTTGCGAATCGCAAACGGTCATTTGGTATGTAGGTGCGATTCCTTATTTTGCTCAAGCATTTAAGGAATTGCAATTTTGCGATTCCTTAAATGCTATGCAGGGGTGCCTTTAAAATAGCGATTTGGGCTTAAGGAATCACAAAATACCACCTACTTCAAGTAGATGGTATTTTGCGATTTCCTTTCAACATGGTTTTTTCTTAAATTCAAAGTGCCATGTGGTGCACAGACATGCCCTTAGGGCATGTATGTGCGCCACATGCACTTACAGGCACATTTCAGGGGTGAGACAGGTGTCCTTTGGACACCCTGGCACCCTTGGAATTGCGATTCTCAAATTGCGATTTTCTCATAGAAAATCGCAATTTGAGAATGTATCCCCATTCATTCCTTTGGGCCTCTTGGCCCATAGGAATGAATGGGACACTCATTCCTTAATTGCGATTCGCAATTTGCTAATCGCAATTTGGAATTTTTGAGAATCGCAAAAAAATTGTGAATTTTTACCTACATTCCATTTTGCAATTCTCAAATAATGATTCCTTAAAAATCGCTATTTGAGAATCGCAAAATGTGAATTACCTACATATGCCCCCAAGTGATTAAATACCACTAAAGAGTCTCATTGAAGTAAGGACATGGTTCAGACATTTTTTGCAAATGCATAGTAATCTCACTCGGTTTTCATTGTTTTGATTAGACACATACCTGGGGGTATACGTTTTTCAGCTATAGTCTATCAATGTACAGAAGTGGCAAATACTGAATATGAAAGAGAAGAAGAGTATATCTTTTGCGTGAAAAGGTGCAACAAGTAGTTTTTTACTATGTAGGCCAAGTTCTATTTTTATATGACCAGGCATAGTTGTAAATAAAACTTAGTTTGATAACTTTGCTTGAGAAAATAGTATGGACGTAATGTAAAGTAATTTTTGGGTAAGTGTAAAATTCAGTGGAGGAAGTAGCTTTTAGAAATTGGGTTACTGATTGATTGGGGGTGAGCCCTGGTCACACAGCAACCACAATCTTAGTCAGGGTAAGGCATAAGCAATCACCAAATGAACCTGTGCTCAACCCCTTCCCTTAATAGCCTGGCGCAGAGCCGTTAGGCTTAGTTTAGAGGCAATGTTTAAAGTATTTGTGCAACACCTCAAAAAGTAAAACAGTAAAAACACCACACAAAAGGATCCCACATAAGGTTAGGGAAATAGAGCTCACTTTAATAAATAAAACAAGAACAAAACAACAAAAAGCCAATTAGTAGAACCGGAGATATTGAATTTTAAAGTTTGCGGTGAAAATAGCACTAAAAAGCACAAAACAACACTTGGGGACATCTGGTCTTGCCAGACTAGGACAAAGTCACAAGCTCAGGCCAACTGCGATATAGCACCTGCGATCTACAGGCACTCAGTTAGGCCTGCTCTAGAAAGTACCTTAAATCCTGGTTGCAGAGCTTTGCAAGAATTCGTGTTGAAGATGCCTGTACAGCCAGAGTGATGCATCAGGTCTGAGATGTGGCAAGACTGCAGTTCCTGTTGAATCATCATCAATGATCCTGTTGACAGGGCTTGGGGTGAGAAGTATGGTGTCGCTGAATCGACACAGAGCTGGCGATGCATCAGTTCAGAGAAGCTGCGAGGCTCCGATGCAGAGTCAAGCATCATCTTCGATGCTGCCATTGGAGATGTGAGGAGCTAAGCGATAGATGCACTGTGCCTTCGGATGAAGTGTCAGTTCTGCAGACTGCGGGGGCAGTGCTGGTCTTTGTGACAGTCTCAAGCCATGCAGCAGTGGCAATGAATCAGTTGATCACGGGTATACACTGCTCAGCCAAGGAGATGTGTTACTTCTGCTTGGGGATGTGGCGCTCAGCAGAGAAGATAAATCAGTCCTGCTGGCAAGCACCTTTGTCCCACTTCCAAGGGTCCAGGCTTGGGGTAGCACCACTTGGCAGGGTAGACTCACAGATGGCAGTCTAGGAGCAGGTGCAAGGTTGTTGGCTGCCTGGTATGCTCCTGAGGCTTCAAATCAGGAGGCCAGCCAATTCTGGGTTCTGAGTTCAAGGGATACAGTTCTGTCCAGTTTTTTTCTCATCCAGGCAAGTGGGCAGCAGGCAGTAGGACAGCACATGGAGCATCAGTTCCTTCATAGCAGCAGTCCAGCAGAGTGGCAGCCCTTCAGCAGCACAACAGTCTTTCTTTCTGGCAGAGTATCCATAGGTCCAGAAGTGTACTGAAGTTGTAGTGTCTGAAGCCCAGTACTTATACCCAGTGGTGCACTTAAAGTGGTGAGAAGCTTCTAGAGGCATGCCATTGAAGTGCACATATGCCCTGCTTTCCCTGCCCTGGCTCCAGACTAACTACAGAGGGATGCCGCCAATTGTGTGGAGACAGGACACAGCTTTTTCAGGTGTAAGTGAGGTTGAGCCCAGCTCCCCCTCCTATTCTGCCTGTGATGGCTCACTCAGTCACACCTAAGCACCCATTGTGTGCAGCTGTCTAAGAGGAATACACAAAGCCCAACTGCTGAATACACCCAGTCGGTGACTTAGAGACAGCCTGCAGGCACCAAATGACTACGGCAGGAAAATGGGAACTTTATAAAAATGGCATTTTCAGAATTGTAATTTAAAATCTGACTTCAAAAGAAGTTAGGATTTTGAATTAGGATTCCAGGGACATCAAACCTGAACCAGTTACATCTTCCCATTTGGAAATTACACCCATAAAATGTAATATGGTAACTACAATGCTATCTTATGGGGAGTAAGAGCTTACAGTACTGAAAAATAAATTTAAGAGTTTATCATTACAAGGAAATATAAAACTTAAAATTGCATATCCAACTTTTTAAATACACTGCACATTACCCCTGGGGGGTTGTCAAGGGCCTATCTTAGGGGCGACTAATATGTATTAAAAATGAAGGTTTGGGCCTGGCAAAAGTTTTATTTTGCCAGGTCACCATGGCAGGTTAAACTGCTCACACGTGCTCTGCAATAGTAGGCCTGAGACAGGTTTAAGGGGTTACGTAAGTGGGTGGAACAATCAGTGTTGCAGGCCCAACAGTAGCATTCAATGTACATGCTCTGGGCACATGTAGTGCACTTTACTAGGGACTTATACATAA
Source organism: Lissotriton vulgaris (assembly GCF_964263255.1). Lineage (NCBI taxonomy): Eukaryota > Metazoa > Chordata > Amphibia > Caudata > Salamandridae > Lissotriton > Lissotriton vulgaris. The sequence goes on from NC_141696.1 coordinate 276,682,719, forward strand.
ATGAAATAGGACAATTGGATCGGAGCCAATGTTACCATGTTTTAGGTACAGAGCATAGAAATTTTAGCACTGGTTAGCAGCGGCATAGTGTGCAGAGGCCTACGGCCAGCAAAAATGCAGTCAGGAAAAAACAGGAGTTCTGAAAGCAAAACATTAAGGAGAAACCACGCTAAGGATGTGAGGTCTAACACGTGTGCCCAGCTGACAGTGGGAAAAACTGCCCAATCCCTTGGGAGTGTTCTTTTCTAATGCAGAAGAACTTGGAGTGACCATCAGCATTGGCGTGGTCTGTTCCAGGATGGTTTTCCACTGTAAAGTCCATTCCCTGTAAGGAGATTCACCAACTCAACAAATTGGGATTCTCACCCCTCATCTGCATGAGCTATATGATTAGTCTGTGGTCTGTATGAACCCAGAAGTGAGCACCAAACAGGTATGGTTCCAGCTACTCCAGTGCCCTGACCACTGCATTGGCTTCCCTCTCTTTTTCACTCCACCTCTCTTCCCAGGAAAGTAACCTACTACGGATGAAGGCTACAGGTCAATGCATGCCCTCTTTGTTTAGCTGTGGCTCTATGCCATGCTCTGAGGTGTCTATCCGCACAATGAATTAGTTGGAGAAATCAGGGGCCCTGAGCATGTGTGCTGTGCACATGGCCTCCTTCAGGGTATCAGAGCGTTCTGGCATGCCTTGGCCCAGGTCCCCTGACGTGGCTGCTTCTTGGAAGTCAGCTCCGTCAAGGGTTAAACAATGGTACCTTACCCCTCAACAAATCTCCTGCAGTAGCCGGTGAGGCCTAAGAAGGATCTGACCTCTGCATGGGTCTCGGGGGTTTCCCCATCCCGAATGGTTTCAACCTTGGCCCAGAGGGGCTGCACTTTGCCTCCTCCCACTTGGTGGCCCAAGTAGACCACTGAACCCTGCCTTATCTGGCACTTACTGACCTTCATAGTCAGAACTGCCCACTGCAGAGCCTGAAGAACTTCTTTGAGGTTACTCGAGTGATGCTCTCAGCTAAAACTGGAACCCACAATGTCATCCAGACAGGTGGCACTGAAGATCTCCAATCCTGTCAGGACCTGATTGACCAATCTCCGGAAAGCGGCAGGGGCGTCCTTCAACCGAAAGGGCATTAGCAATAACTGGAAGTGCCCTTATGATTTAGCGAACACAGACTATTATTTGGCCCCATCACTCACAGCAATCTGCCTGTACCCAGAAGTTAAAGCAAATGTGCAGATGAACTTGGCAGCTCCTAGCTGATCTGTGAGCTCATCTGCTCTGAGGATGGGATTGTCATCAGTCTTGGTCACTGCACTGAGCTCACAGTAGTCCCTAAGTTCTAAAGTGACACCTGGACAGGCAGCCTTGGGGACCAACACCCCTGGGCTGGACCAAGGGCTGTTCGAGGGCTCAATAACCCCAGCTCCGCAATCTTGAAAACCTTCTCCTTAATCCTGGCTCTCATCAGATAATCTGTAGATTTTACTCTTCAAATGCATGCTGACCCCAGTGTCAATATTATGGGCACACCATGTAGCAAACTACCTCAACATCTGGTGTCAGTTTCTCAGCTGTTCTAGGGTCAATGTAGGGGATAGGCTAACACCCTCTACTGACCCATCCAGCTTCTTAGAAGAAAGGAGGTCGGGGATAGGTTCACTTTCCTCTTCAGTGCCATCATCCATGACTAGGAGTATGGTTAATTCCAACCTCTCAAAGTGGAGCTTGAGGCAATTGACTACCCTTTAAGGGATCATGGAAGTCTTGAGGTTCACGAAGTAGGTGACATTACACTTGGTCTCTTTCACCTCATAAGGCCTGGACCAGATGTCCTGTAGGGCCCTGAGCTGCATAGACTTCATAACCCACACTTTTTGGCCAGGAATGGCATTCTGGTCATAACTCTGTTTCATGTGCTCCTTGCTGGCTTCTAGATTTCCTGTGCTTGCATCTAGGAGCATTTGGTCTGGTTTAGGAGGGCCAGCATTACATCCTGTGGGCTCTTCCTGGGAGCTTGCTCCCAGCCCTCCATCATCAGACAGAGAGATGCTCTAACAGGTTGCCCGAACAGACGCTCAAAGGGGTTGAGGCGAACCCCCTTCTATGTTACCTCTCTGTAGGCAAATTTAAGGCACAGCAGAAAGACATCCCACTTTTTCCTCATGGGATCCAACAGGCCCATTATCTTGCCTTTTAGGGTCCTGTTGAACCTTTCAACAAGCTATTGGTTTGAGGGTGGTAAGGAGTGGAGAACTTGTAGGTTATCCCATGCTCCTTCCACATGGCCTTCTTGTACCCACACATTACATTGGTACCATGGTCTAATACCACCACCTTGGGAAAGAAGTCCACCTGAGTAGAGATCCCCATCAGTTCCCTGGGTATGGCAGGTACAGTCATTGAGTTCCCATAGTTATGGTCTCTGTGTACCAGGAGGCATGGTCCAACAAGACCAGGATGAACCTGTTGCCAATGGTTGCCTTGGGGTCCAGAGACCCAATTATGTCAATGCCAACCCTTTTGAAAGTGGTGCCAATGACAGGAAAATGTTGCATGGAAGCCTTGTGCTTTCCTCCTGACTTGTCAGTGGCCTGGCAGGTAGAACAAGACCTGCAGAACGCATCTAAGTTCCTCCTTATTTGAGGCCAGTAAAAGTGAAGGGCAAGCTTGTCAAAGGTCGTGTTCTTTGAAAAATGACCTGCCAGGGGTACATCATGAGCTAAATCCAGAACCAGACACTGAAGTTTCAGAAGCTGGTTTCCTGCACTCCTTGCCCTTCCTCTTGGCAGGCAACTGGACCATTCTTCCAGACTCCAGGTCCTCCTAACTACTGTCTTGTGGTGCCATGGGCAGTGTCTTTTGGCATATCCACTCAGGCAACCCTGACATATCCAGTGGGGCCTGAGGTCTAACTCCGTCCAGATGGAGTGCTCCCGGTCAATGGCAAGCAGACAATTCACACGCATGAATGGACTCACAGATACCCTTAAGGGACCTCTGACCCCTCCACTGAAAGGATCCAGATCCACTGGATAGTGATTCTCGTGGTTGCTAGCTGCAACAACTTGGTAGAATGCATTAGGGACCACCTGCTCTGAGGTCACCAGATGGCATCTGACACTTGCCATGCTGGTGTCAGTGTCTCTCAGAGCTTCAACCCTTTGCCTAGTATGTATTTCCTTGTATTACTAGGCATGTGAGTTCTCTGAACCATCTGTCACCCAAGGACACTAGGGTAACCTCTACTCTTTCCCCCAAACTACCTGGTACAATCTCCTCCCCAAGCACTGCACTAGCCAACCCCAGTGAATGCCCTCCAGAGGGGGCTGTGCCCACTTGGGACACTTGGTTTCCCCCTTGAAGTGCCCTTCCTGCTGGGACTCATAGCACTTGGGGGTTCCTTTCATGAAGACTTACTGTCAAGGACCCATTTCTTCTTTTTCACTTTTTTTCTCAGTTGGGGAAGGGGAGTCCTGAAAACATAATTGAAGGACAGGGTTACATTTGTTTAGAAAAATTCTTCTGCCCCAGAAGGAGAGGTCATGAGCAGATCATCTTTCAAAGTCTGTAATCACTTTGCCAGGAAGAGGCTTTACATTGTCTTATACTCTTAAACTATATTGTAAGATATTCAGTTATTAGCTGAGTGGGTAAATACCCATCAAAAGTAATAATCACAATATATATTTTATAATAAATATTTGTGCAGTACTAAAACAGTAATAAAGTTGAAATGCTAAACAATAGACATCTCCGAATGATTTAGGAAAATGGAATGAATTATAACAAACAAAGCGACACAAAAATCCAATGAGAGGAACCAGAGAGATGAATTTTCAAAGATTTAAGTAGCAATAGTAGCAAGAAGCACAAAGTACAAAGATGGTCAATGGTCATGGTGGAACAGCACCTAGGAGCAATTTTACACTGACCACGATGGAGTACGTGTCAGAAAAACTATCTAGGTTTGTCATGGTCAAAGATTTTAACCTTCTGATTTAGTCCTTTACATTCCAATCCCCCACATTAGCACACTTCCAAAGTTCACCATGACCTGAGGGGAGATACTAAGAGACTCACTGAGTGGCAGGCTGAGGCCAAGAGGAGCGTTCTCTCCGGGTCCTGTTACCACTAGTCAGCTGGGCAATTGCTGTAAAAGGCATCTTGTAGCTTGTGGTGCCCCAGTAGCTTGAAGTAGTCAGCCTTATGACCCTTGGAGTCCACTTCTTTGTCTGGGGTATAACAGAGGGCAGGTCCTTTCCTCCAGCGTTCATGTAAGGTTGCCGGCAGCAGGTGCAGTCTTCTTCAGATCTTCCTTGGGTCCATGAATGTTTTGAAGTGAGTACCAAGCGATGCCACTGTTAAACCTGACATTGCCTTGGTAGTCCCCCAAACATTTTGCCTTTACCCCATCTCATTTCTGAATTTGCTTTGGTTGCCCTTAGGCCTCTGTGCATGTTACCACTACTTACCAGTGCTAAAGTGCTTAGGCTCTCTCCCTAAAACATGGTAAAATTGGCCTACACCTGAATGGCACATTTAATTTACTTACATGTCCCTTTTATATGATACTACAGGCACCCACAGCCTATAAATTAAATGCAGCAAGTTAATCTGCAGCATCCATTGTGCCACCCATTAAAGTAGCGCTTTAAAACATATTTCTGTTCTGCCACTATGGCGTGTGATGCATTTTTTAACTGCCATTTTGAACTGGCAACATAAACTGTTTGCCAGGTGTATAAACCTTCCATTTAATACTTATAAGCAGGCCCTAAAGACTCATAGGGTAGAGTGCATTGTATTTCAAAAAGTATGGCATGTGTACTTAAGTATTTAAATGTCCTGCCAGTGAAAAACTACTAAAGTCCTTTTCCACTGTTTTTAAGTCCTGCCTCTCCCATTGACTAACACTGGGTTACATTAGTATATTTAATAAGTGATAACTTTAGATTGGTCTCTTCGAACCGGGCAAAGGTGTCTTTATAAAAGTCATCTTTCCAAAATAAGTATTACAACTCCAACTTCACCAGTGAATGGAGCTTGTAGTAAATATTTCAAAAGTCTAAAAACTACATTTTGAACTGTGTCCTTGGTGATGATAACATTTGTTAAACTTAATATTGTATCCCAATGCTTTCCTATGGAACAGCCAACCTTGCTACAGTGAAAATAGGTTTCCTGGCAGTTTCGCTGTGTGAACATAATTACCATTAAACATTTATATGTCCTACTTTTAAATGCCATGCACTCCACCCCGTGGGCAGAAAGACCTACATAAGGCAGCTTATAAATCATTTTTTCAAATGTTTTAGGCCTGTCAAACAGAGGTTATTTTTATAGTTGAAATTTGCTGTTTAGAGCTGCATAGCCAGGCTATAATGGGAACTATGGATTCATGGCTTGCAATGCCACTGCAATTGACAGCATAGTGAATGCTGCAGTCCACTTCTATCATTTAATTTACCAGCCCTAAGTTATTTTGATACCTTGTACTAGGGATGTTATAGGTAAATTAAATAAACCAATTAGGTGTATCCCAATTTCACCATGTTGAAGGTAGGAGTGCAAGTACATCGCAAATTATTAGCAGGGGTGGTGCGCAGAGTTCCATAGCCAGAAGAAATCGGGTTTATCAGAAAGAAGACAAAAAAGTCTAGGGTAACCCTGCAAAAAAGGTCATATTGCCAACAGATAGGGTCTGATTGAAAAAGGTAACTTACACTTTCGAGTAGGTTTGCACATTTGTAGTAGCTTACAGTTTTGTAGTAAACTTACACTCTTGATGTAAGTCCAGCACTACACCTGGCCAACGACTGGTACTGCAACACACTCCTATAGAAAATAATGGAGGCAGGGACTTACTACAAAAGTGTAAATTACTACAAAAGTAGAGATTGTGTATACTGGAAAGTTTTAAACTCACTCAAAAGAATGTTACCGCAAAAGTGCAGTTTGTGAACAGCACTTTGCCGCAAGTTTTGTAGTACAACTAAATTACTTTAATGTGCAGTTTGTAAATCAGGCCCATATTATTTAAACTGTGGTTAACTAAGTTGACTAGATATTTAAGATTGTTATGGACCTATCTAAAAGGGAAGGTGCTTATGCAATGCGTCCCTATGTGCGATGTAAGTGGGAGCACTTCATTCTTTGGCCAGTGCATCCTGCAGCGGAGAATATGGAGAAGAAGTCAACAGTCAATAGTAGGGGTGGGATGGAGGAAGGCTTGTTTGATAAGGTGATAACAATGTTATCACCATGGAAAAATAGCTTCTGAAGTCCAGCTGTTGTCATGATATATTCTATGTTTCCCTCTTGTCTAACTGCTGCAGCTAACAGTTATATGGTCACAAGGAACAATAATGTGTAGAGGGGCTGTCCTGGCTGCTGCCTTTTTTTAAGCACTGGTATTTCGTCTGATTAAACCCCCCCTTCAGTTTTTTTGGGCTTCAGTGTCTTATACAGCCGTTTGACTCTGTAGATAAATGCAGGATAAATCCTGGCTTTAGATATAATCTTAAACAAATAGCCCCAATCCATGAAATCAAATATTTTTCAGTCTCCAGCAAGAAAGCAATTTTCTGATCTTCATAGTGGGTAACTTGCTGAAAAATATGAGAAAGCTTCCTCATGATGCCACTAAATGTTCTGTCTGGTACAAAGCCTGCTTGGGAAGGATGAATCATGTTTTTTTATCACTTTCTTTAACCTACTGGCTAAGACCTTAGAAGGGATTTTAATGATCACGATAATTAGGAAAATCGGCGTGTGACTAGCATACTGCAAAGGTTTTTTTTCCCCTTGCTTAGGAGTTCGGGTGATTAGTGTTTTATTACATTCTCGTCACATTCCACTGTCTCATCTCATCTGCTTTCGTGAACATGGCATGCCGTTTTGATGTGGTTCAAGTTTAATTGATTTTGTGAAATTCTCCAGAGAATCCGCCTTCCCCTAGTAATGTCCCGGTCTCCATGTTTTAAATGCCCCCCTTAACTCTTCCGTGGTCAACTCCCCTTCTAGATAGGATCGCAAATTATTTAGCGGGTGAGAAAGTGTTCCTCCAATTGGCTCTCGTCGCTATGCTGTGAATTGTACAGAATTGAACATTAATGCGCTAATTCCTTTTGGGACGTCTTGGGATGCATGAGAAATGTGCTGTTTTTTTTTTTCCTTATTGCCAAGGAGGTCTCTCATGGATTTAACTGTAATGATATTAGATGGCCGGTTTTCTGCCTTTCTCATACTATTTAAGCCAAAAGGATGTTTAAAATGTATGTGTTATGTAAATGTACATGTATTTATATAGCGTAAATCACTGACCGAGGTCTAAGCGCTTGCTTAGGGAACCCATCCTGGTATTCCCCTGTGAGATAACCCTATCCACAAGGTGAAAGCCAGGCATCCCGCGCAAGAGGCCGTTGTGGAGATTAAGCAAGCTATTGCCCGGAGTCGCAGAGCGTGAACCTGTGAGTCGAGAAGGCACCGGAGCGAGAATTATCGAGTCCGTGGAATTTTTAGCCCAAGACCCGCCAAGGCAGGGAATTGAACCCTGGTCCAGGGCCGATCTCAGCTTCCGGGTCTGCCGCCTCTAACCCCTGAGCCACGCTTCTCCACGCAAACATATCTGGGGCAGAGAACGTGTGTACCAATAAGTAGGTGGTTTGTGCTTGTCCTCTAATTGTGTCTGTGCCTTTGATCACTGGTTGACTCTAATTGCTGCATCACACCTCCTCTCCCCTCAACGGTGGTTATTCCTGCCACCCATACCATCTGCCTGGATGTCACTGATTCCTCATCTATAGCATGGTATTTGCTTAGGAGATGTTTTTCAGCTTGAGGTTTATTTCTGCCTGTGTCTCTTTAACGTGTTCCTCATTTATACACATCCCTCTGGGGATGAAGGCTTTCTTATCATGTTCCGAAGCTATGATTTTCCAGAAGATTCATTTAACCTTGTTCCTTGCAGCAGCAAGCAGTTAGTTCCAAAAAGCTTTTCCCCAACCAGATTTTTTGGTTCTAGTCAAAGATTTATAGTAGTCCTTTGCGCCTATGATCTCTGCACGTGCCCCCTTCTTGATCGATTGCATTAGGCATGTCTGCGCAGTGTACAGGATTTATTGAACCCTTCTTCAGATTGCCTCCTGCTCTGGATTGCCCTAGATATTAGTAGCGCTCTAAATATGGACAGGCTGATGTATTGGTTTGTAATATGTTGTGGACAAGAGGAAGAGCTTTCTCCCTGGGCTAACACATCTTGTAGAACAGTAGATATCAATGATAGTTATTGGTAGATTTTACTTCATGCCATTTTAACCTCTGGTGGTGCTGTGCAGTCTGCAGGACATTAAAAGTGGCAATAATAGAAGTGAAATGGGAATAGATTTCAAGGATGAAGGAGCGCACCAGTGCATAATGGTCACTTTCTATCTGAGTTTCCATATACGTATCACGCATTCCGTCCCAGTGATGGATGCTCAAGAGGATGTCATCTCTTATCGATATAAGATAACTGTTGTTTAAGGGTGGTCGCCGGGTCATGTATGGTTCAGGTCATCCATTGCAGGCTGTGCGCTATGAGGTAGAGTCATCAGATCTATCTAGTGCCTGTAGCTCTAAGATGGCTCAGGATGCATTTCTTTAAGGGTGGGATTCCCCATGCCTTGTCTTTAACCTCTATTGCATTGCAGTAATATTCATAAGGTTCAAAGGAAGTATTGGAATCCCATGTAATGATTACCATTGAGTTGTGGTGGACATTCAGATCAGAGATCCAAGCAATTAGGGTCTGTTTGAGATTTCTCCTGAGGGGACTTCTGGAGCATACCTTCAAAAGTGAAACGTGTAAGTCGGAGTGAAATGTTAAAAGCAGCTGTTGGATGCCTTTTTAACCCGAACACTAACATCACTTTAACCTATTTTTAAAGTGAATTTCCGTGTTTTTAATGAAAGTGAAAATAGTATTACCATACCTAACCATTACATCTCTTCCTCCATGTGCAGTGGGGGAGGTACAGCCGACCCCTCATGAGAGGCCAATTCACAGTTGTCTTCCTTCCTTTGTCAGCTTGCTGCTCTGCCCCCTCCGGCCTGTACTCCGTTCTACGACTGCATGCCCCGCCTCCTGCCCTCTATGGTCATCTTCCTGCTCATGCCAGCCTGCCCTAAATCGTCAGCTTGCTGCCCTTACCCACTCAACTCCTATAGCCTGTCCTCCAATCTATGTCAGAATTACACTGCGCCCTACAGCCTGCCATATGGTCAGCTTTGTGCCCCTGCTGGCTTGCTCTCCAAAGTCAGCCTTCTCGTGCCCCCTTCTGCCTGCCCTACATTCTGTGTGTGTGTGTCTGCTCCTTCCCACCTGTCCTCCATGGCCTGTTATGCTGCCACTGTCCCTGCCACCTGATTGTCCTCATTTTATCTTCCTAGAGCACTAGTAATAATTTTCTACAGTTTTACATGTTTGAATCAATCAAGATGTCTTTAGGTGTACCATACTTCTGTCATAAAAACAGAATTTTCGAGCTCAATTATTTCATTAGAATATTCTGTGAGGATGTGGTAGAAAACTGGGGACTTAATTGACAGATTGCTGCTGGTGTTAAAAATATGCATGTTTCAGTTTGCATGCCCGAATGTTATACAGATGTAGATAACAAATACAAGTGACACTGGGGAATCAACCGACTGGCTTCTGTTAGTAGAACATGTTTTATTCAAAGTATAAGACTTTGGGCTAGATGTAAGAGCGTAAAGATTTTGATTTCCAAATAGAGAATCTCTGCAAATTGCAATTAGGAAATCGCAAATTTGTGTCTATGAGCAATTTGAGCCCTTAATTTGAGAGTCACTACTCAGTGCCGTCGAAAATGTAGATTTGCGATGGCATTTGCACATTTCAAAACACCACTTTTCCTGTCAACAAGGTATTTGTGACTAATTCACGAGTCGCAAAACGTTTGTAAGTCTATCCCTTTATTCTCACATGGTTGAGTATGATAGTATGACTTCATAGAAAATCTGTGTGCTTTCTGTCAAAAATGGTTCATCAAATCCCAGCAGAAGATCAGTATTTTTCACTGGGGAAAATCACCTTTGATCACAGCAAAAGGAAAGTAATTTGGTATCCCAAACAAAGGATTTCTTTTTTTTTACCATAATCTGCTTCACTATTTATATGTGATCCTTTTGATGACTCACAAAACCTTCCATTCACTACAGTGTATTTTATTAGGGACCATGACCCCCGAGTACTGTAATGACTACCACAACATGTTTATCCCTTTTGGAGTCAACAAGTCAAGGGAGTCCCTTTGTGTCCTCCCCAAATGCCCTATGGGGTCAAGGTGTGCTCACCTTGCACACATATATTTTAATAATTTCTTTTCAGGACACAGGGACCATGTCCCTTGGTCCTGTAATGGCTACAGCAACATATATTTCTGGGTGTCACCAGCCAGTCAGTATTGACTAGTTCCCTCTAAAGTGTCCTATCAAAGCAACTCTAGACACTAACAGTCCAGCTAAATCTATTTATTTAACTCCTTCATGACCACCTTGATCACCTCCTAAAGTACCGTCTTAAACCTCTTCAAATTCAAATTTCTCTAAAATGGCTGGACGGATTTACACCAAATAACAAACAGCATGTTTTTGAGTAATATTCTAACTTTCTGAAAATTACTGTATTGCTTCATAAAATGTCCTGTGGAAATTAACATGGCGAATCTACATTTTGGGACTCTCCTTTTTCTAGTCCCCTGCCAGATGGATCACTGCAAAGCTTTCCAGATTGGAGCTGAAGATGATTAGCTGATTTGGAAAGTTCTATGGAGACTTATCTAGTGGCACCTACGTTGTTAGCAAAACAGAAAAAGGGAAAGAGTGACCTAACTATAACTAAACAACAGCTGTGCTATTTCCCACACATATACCCTCACTAACGCTCTACTGTATTTGGACATGGTACTACCAGTGATGCGATCAATTATGTAATTTTGAATGTCATCAGTGATGTCATTTAGGAATTCATGAGTGATGAATCATCTGAGGTCCTAACCAGTGCATGGAGGCGACACAAGTTATAGTTAGCTTAGTCAAATATAATAGGTGAATGTAAGTCTTTTATATTTTTAAAAGACCTAACTTTAACATGAATGTAAGCTTTTGTTTTTTCAGTAGATTTGTAGGTGTTTTTTAACATAAGCTAAAATCTTAGAAAAGACTAGGTAAAGGTTAATGGCCATAGGTTTATGAATAGCATTTTTTTGTGAGCAGTCCCCTTAGCTTGTAAATATTATTCTTCAATGAATAAGCATTAGTGCTCTCTGTGATTCTACTGTAAAATACTAATTTGCAGCATTTTCATTACTGTTTCATGGCTAGATTAGTTTGTCAGGTTTGAACAGTTTTGTATAATTCTAACATAACCTAATTAGAATTGTACAATAATGAAACTTGACAAAAATTAAACAGGCACATTCCACATAGAATCGTTTCAATGTGGGGCAGAAGTACACAACATGACATGAACTATCATCACCACTGACAAAAAAAATTCTGATATAATTATTGAATAGTCTTTAGCCATCCTTACAATTTTTGTACAAGTTAATGATAGCCTAAAGTTTCTTTTTTTAGGTGTTTACACGGGTAGAAGCAAGATAGAAGATGTGTACTCTACCAGTAACCAGATGACAGTGTACTTCATCACAGACAAGAGTGGAACAAGAGCAGGATTCCTGGCCAATTTCACCACCGGTTACCATCTTGGTATGCCAGGTATGTAAATACTATCCCTTCAAAGCATACATCAAGTTTTATTCACATTTAATAACAATATTTGATGACCAGCACTACTTGTTATATACATTTATAAAAATTATTTCTGTAAAATTTATGACTAAGTTACTTTTTTACAGTGTGTAGGGAATTCCTCTCTTTTGTCTTTATCTCCCCGTGTTTTTTTTATTTATGGTGGTGGTAACTGACTCAGAAAATGTCCTGGACCCTGCTAACAAGACCAAGGTCAGAGCCCAGTTTTTGGGAAAAAGGTATAATTCCAATTGGCAAAGACAACCTACCTGTAGGTCCCCAGTATATGGTAGGACATGTGGGTTTAGAGACCCCAGTGGACCTATCACGTTTAAGTGTGCACTGCTTTGGTGTCTGGTGTCATTTTAAAGTCAGGCCTGTGTTTGAGGCTGATGTTAAAATAAAGCTGTGCCCAAATTTTACTTCAAAATTAAAAGTGCTTTCAAAGTCCACAACTAAATTTTTATTACATTAGGTTGTCCCTAATGTTTGCCCTAGGTGATCCAAGACTAGGGTGCATTGTTATAAAAAGCAGGGACAATATACATTTATTTTATATGCCCTGGTAAGAACAAATTGCCAGAGTTGTTTTTTTCCCTATTGTAGTGCTGCTAGCCCCATAGGCTAACATGGGAAGGCTTTAATAAACATAATAATGTTTGATTGGTTCTAGCAAGACATATCATTCAAAGTATCAAAATAATTGTTACAATAAATCTAACAACTTGCCATGGTTGGATTTATTATAACTATTTCAGAAAAGTAGTTTTAGTGCTTACTATACTGACCTTAACTAAAGCAGCCCTGTAGCAGCCTCTTCTGATAGGTAAGCCTTTGACAGACTGAGCCAAGCTGCTACCTGAGTAGGTGTCAAGAGGCCTGGGGCTGCAACAAATCAGCCATTTGGTAGGAGGAGATTTGCTAAGGACAAAGGAGAGGAAGGGGGCTGGGGAGATAACTTGGACTTTAAAGGTAGGAGAGGAGATGTCATAGGACACATGCCAGCAACCACTTCTTTCATCACCAGCCAGATGAGTACCTCCCTAATAAGATTAAGAGAGGGGCTGGAAGGGTAGTGTAGTTAGATATTAGCCACACCTCTGGGTTGGGTTACACAGACACACACACCAAGGAGAGAAGTTCCCCATTATAGATTTTGAGAGAACGGTGCATTCTGGGTCAGAAATATGCCACACTTCGAAGGAACTGGTCATTGCAGAGGCAGGTGGCTTTACCCCTATTGTTTATGGTGTCCCCCTCTCCTGCTTGCCCAGAATGGAGGATACATGTGGGAGATTTGCAAAGTCTTCTCAGATCACTGCTTGGACATCACAAGAAGCAAGAGGAAGGACTGCCCTGCTGGACTCTTGGACTGCACTACAAAAGACCCAGAAAGACTGCACCTATTGCACTCACAAGGCTCCACAAAGAGGGAAATGTGTCTGACTCAAAGGAAAAGTAGAGGGCTTCTTGATCAGCAACAGGTAAAACAAAGCTGGCGGAAGCAACCTGCCAAGTCAAGGAAAGGATCATCTTAGCTGACCAGTTGAATCTTGATTTTTCCTGGACTGTGCAGGTGCATTATGGGAGATTGATTCTCAGCCCCCAAAGGCAAACCAGAATCTCTGGACCCTTGGCTGGTGCTACTGTACCCTTATTTTCCCCAAAGGAATTAAGAACTAACAGGATCTTAAAGTCTGGAAAATGTCTGCAAAGCTGCCATGGCTGGATCGAACTCTGAATCTGAGGAACTGGAAGACTGGCCATCAAGAGAAAAGCTTCAAGAAAAGGACTAAGTGCCATATGTATGAAATTTTGGATTTGCAATATCCAATTTGCAAATCTATAGAAATCACTATTTGCCAATTCCACTAATAACGACTCCTATGGAATCGCAATTAGAAAATCGCAATTTTTGAAATTGTAAAATTGTGATTTCCTAAAAGGAATTTGCAAAATAAAATACGAAAAGTTGCATTCTGGATGCGGAATGATGATGTCAGACCAGGAAGTTTACAAATGCAGGATGTGACTACAACCCAAATGCCTAGGAAGGTGCTGGAAGCACGGAGTGCTCCAGCATCACTACTGCCAGGATATCACACCATTGCTGGAGAACATCATGTCTAAAGAAAATGGGAACATGTAATCAGGGAGCAGGAAGAGGAAGGTGACATTTTCAGAAAAGGAGCTGGAGTTCATGACAGACGAATGTGTCTCACATATGGACCCACTGTTTGAGAATGCATCCTTCCTAGTGCCAGAGAGCCAAAAAACAAATACCTGTACCAGCATCTTGGAGAAGATGAACTCCGTAGGTGTCACCCAGCAGGATATGCAAGGTTTGGTGTGACCTGAGGTCTCACACAAGGGAGAAGGTGGCCAGTAGGGCGGCTGAGAGACTTGGAACAGGTGGCGGTCCCTCCAAACACCTCTCCCCACTCCCACTTAGCCCCAACCCCAACTGCTAGGAGAGTAGCCATCTCACTACTAGCAGACTTTGTGGACAGCGTTGAGGGACAATCACAGAGCAGGGACACCACAACATCTCTGGGCAGGACAAACAGACAGTGCAGAGGCCAGCTATCAGCAGTCCACAATAATAATGTGTCAGACATCATGTCAGAGAATTCTCCTATGTTTGGTGTTTTGGAGAAGTCCATCATCTCTGTACAGCATTTGCAAACAAAACAAATAAGGACTGTCACCAGGCATCTGCTACAAATGTCTAGGCCAATGCAGCAACTGGAGAAAATATAATAAAAGAAAATGCTGCTTTAATGACTGAACATTCAGGTATTCAAAGACTTTCAGAAGGAGAATAGGTCTGGGCAGGTTTTTAAATTCATGGGAAGAGAATTCCATAGTTTTTGCCTTCCTAAAATGAAACTCCTACTTCCCCATGATGCTCGCTTGACCTTAGGCAGCTAAGTGCTTAGCCTCTAAGGATCTGAGTTTCCTGGGAATGGTATACCAGACAAACGCTCCTAAAGATAGTCTGGACAAATGTTGTGCAGTGCCTTAAAAGCTATACAAAGAGTACTAAACTCAATTCTCTTTCCCACTGGGATCAATCAAGGCCTACAAAACTGAGTTTGTGGAGGGATTTTTTCTGGATGCCCATAAATAGGGCATTCCCCTAATCCAATTTGGCTAAAATTAGAAGAGGGAAATATCCATTAGTATTAATTTAATTAAAAACACCTGATCAGTTGAATACTTAAAATCTCTGGGATGAGATGGACATTTTTTAAGCGACACAGGTTGGGTTACATTACAGATTTAGTGGATCTGAATAGATTAAAAACATGCTCCGCACTAAGCAAAGTAAACTTGTGTTCATCCCTATGCTACACATGTACCCTCCTGCTGCACCTGTAAAGGCGGTAATTCATCATCATTCATCAGGCTCTATAGGGATGTTGCGCAGACCCTTATTCATTGTGATATTGTGTAGTATGGCACATGTGGTGATGATGTTGCAGCAAGTCTCGGGTCTGTACAGTTGTGCTCTGCTGGTCTTGTGGAGGCAGCAAAACTGGCACCTCAGGATCCCAAAGGCCCTCTCTATGATTGAATGCATTGTCCTTTGTGCCATGTTGTACTGCTTTCACTTCTTGTCCTTGAAGTAAGTATGGTATGAGTATCCAAACCTGCAAGGCATATGCACTGTCATCTTAAGAGCATGAGAAGGAAAAACATTAGGCCACATTACACACACTTTCCTGCACACTGTATTTTGAGTCTGCAATTCTCTTACCTAGTAAAACAAATCACCAAATTCACCCTGTGACAGTCAGATGTGTATTCTACTGTGGCGTAACAAGAATGAGTTCTGGGGGCTGCCTGGAAATCTGGCCACAAGGTCTGTTATGATGGAGGAGGCATCACAATACTATTTGCACATTGAGTAAGTGTGAGCTTTTCCTGTTCCTGCACTTGAATTCAGTTGTAGAGGAGGGACATATGGCAAGATGTGTGCCATTAACACAGCCAGTGACATTGGGGAACTATGCTACTCGGTAGAACGTCACTTTGTTCTGTTGCAATAACTGGGGGGTATTGTGGACATCAACTTAATAGCAGCCGTTGGCAAAGTCCCTAGGACTCAGCTGTTGGAAAAGATGTCTCAGTGGGGGGAGCCGGCGAAACTGCTGGAGGCAATTATTAACCTCTACTCCAACACTTGGGTACAAATTAAGATATTTGATGGTCAAAGAACCACTCAGAAAATTAACAGCAACATAGGCCTGAAACAGGTTTGCGCCTTGGAACCCTACCTGTTCAACATTGACACAGGTGAGCTGGATAGCCACCAGCCCCAGAGTCAAGCGATCCTCCCAGGCTGGGTCAGGAGCAAATTAGAAGTCTGCAATAAGCAAATTATATCATCCTGCTCAGCAAAACACTGATCGTCCTGCAGCGGTTGATAGACCAATTACTAGGGTACACCACCAACCTGCAGCTGGGTCTTAAATTCAGCAAAACCAAGGTGTTTCGTTTCACAAGCCTACACAGCATTGGGCAGTCCAAATTCCACTAGAGGCCCAATGGCAATATACTAGAACCTGTAACATCTCACAAGTACCTCGAAATATATCTAGACTCGCACTTAAGTTACAAAATGCACCACTATCGAGACGAGCCATAGCAAACAACCAGCTGTTTACATTTAAAACCTTACAAAAAAAGACATTAAACACCTCAATCCACCATCTCCTCCAGGTCATGGGCCCTAAAATCATGTCTGCGATATTCTATGGCTCCGAACTACTCAAAGAAAAGATGCAACAAGCTTAAACACCCTACAATGGAGCCTCTTCTAAAGCCTTGTTGTGATTCCACAGCACGTCTCACAAGCCCAAATCAGCTCTAGTTCAGTCTGCTCCATCAGGGCTCAGTCTGGGACTAGGCCTTACTGAAATTTTGCTGGAGGTTGAGGTCAGTGGAAGCGAAATCGCTCTCACAGCAGTGCTGGATGGAAATGGAAAAGCAGGCCCACGATAAGAAGTCCCTGTTTCCTGTATTACAGCAATCAATATCAGTGCTGCAACTAATAGAAGTTTGGCTCACCCTCATGGAGTATTCTGCCTTCAAACAAATCATCAACAGTGCAGCCAAGTGCTTATCATACATCACAGACAAGGCTACATTAGCAAAGAAATGGCACATGTGGGCAGTCATGCCGGCAGACACAGCTTGTGGCCCCCAACCCTACCTGTCTTCCCACTTCTCTGAGGCCAAGAAACATGAACTGATGCTAAGTTGCCTCTGTATCCTTTGGTCGAAGGAGTCAGTGCCCGCTGGGAAGCAGTCTTGGTCCACCACTCAGTGCTTAACTTACTATGTGTCTGTCCAGCCATGCTAAAACACAGGAAAAAAAGTCTACGTCCATCTTTAAGATCTTTGCAAGTCATGTCATGCCACCCAGCTGTAATAGTCTTAGTAAGAGAGGACAAGGTGCAACTTTCATGCAAGGCCGTGAGGTTTCTCATCCTCACTTCTAAGGAGGTAAAAGAGCAGAGCACCTGATCTGACTCACTCCATCCCCTTGACTTCCCAGATGAGGGTCGCTTCAGTACAACTGGCACAGCACATCGGCTACCTTTAAGAAGCTGGCAGGGCACAGCACCTCAGTCTCTTGGTCCCGCTCTTATGCTTTTATTCTCATGAATTAGTTGGTCCCACAACATTAACACACAAAGCACCATGCACTTTATCCCCCAGGAATTACCCTTGTACCTCCGGGCTTTAGTCCTCAACTGCAGAATGAATGAGCTGCTTAGCCTTGTTTATCATTGTTAGTCTTTATGCAATTTCATTGATTGATTGACCATATATATTGACAAGTTTAATTAATCTTTCAATAAAGAATGATCCCCTGAATACACTGTGAGATTTTGGGGAAAGATATATATTGGGTAATTTTACTAACCATGATGTCCATGAACCTGAGAAAGAACATGGAAAAGATACTTTGTGACACCCCCCACGCCTGCTACTGCTATGACCCACTAGTAACTGCCAGGAACTAAGAGGTGTAAGCAACACAATACCTGCACATGTGGTGGGACTGCATTGCTTTTGAGTGTTGGGGTCTGTAGCTGAGGTTGTAACTCAGCATTTAAATCAAGAATTACCTCACTACTGATTCTGTACCTCTCATAAATCTCCTCCTCAATCAGTGAAAAAAGGGAGACTCTCACCATAAATATCCTCTCCTGTCTCTTCCTACTCCTTATCTGCCTACTAGCCAAAATCCTCAACCACCTTGCCAGAACATACAAAGTCACTGTTGTGAAAGAGCCTGATTTAGTTTAGGTGCCTCTTTATAATTTGCTCCTGGTTACCATCCAATCCAAATCAATGGTAATTTCTAAATGGCCATTTTGTGACTAGTCACAATTAGGAAATCCTTTGTACATGCGGTTAGCGATTTCCCATTTGGAGATCCCTATTTGCGATCTCCTATTTTGCAATTTCCAAAATGTGATTTCTGCTATGGAAAAATCGCATTTTGCACCACCATGAATGCCTGTCGTACATACCAAAATGGCATTTTGCATTTCCTAACTGCCTGAAATTGCGATTTGCCCTGTTAGGAAATGCAAAATACCTTCATTCATGTTTTGGTGGTATTAAATTCTTTACACATACCTGTCTCCTAAGTTAAGCGTGACTGCCCTTTTGCTAAGCTACCAAAGGATGAGCAAGGATTAATTTACTGAAACTTGACGGTGCCGATTGGTGATTGTGGTATTATTGTTAGCTGAGGGTGCATACCCCCACCTATTAATAACCCACTTTCCAACACATTGCAACTGAAAAATGTATATCTATTATGTTTTATTTTACTTTCCCTTAAGTTAAAAACTCCATCAATAGGTTACATTGAATTGTTTATCTTTTTTCACTTTTCTTTATTCTGGTTTATCATAGAAGGAAAATAAATAACAGGATATACCAAATGGGTCAATATAGTGGCAGCCTCCAAAAACCATAACACATATGGGCGCAATAGATACTTAAGTGGGACACAGCATAACAGCAGCGCCACTGCCAAGGGCATCCGAAAACAATCAGGCAAGCCAGAATCAAAGGGAGAATGGGTGGGACCCACATGCATACAGGAATAGGGGCAGAGATGAGGGAGGAGAGGAGGAGAGAGCAGGAGAGGGGAAAGAGAGGAGGGCGAGGGAGGTAGGAAAAGTGCAGATGAGTGAGTAATGGAGGAAGTAAGGGGAAGGAGGAGAGCAGGGAAATGGGGAGGAAAGGCAAGTGGAAAGCAAAGGAGAGGAAAGGAAAGGAAGGACTCAAGAAGTTGGGAGAGAAAGGAGAGGAGGCCCAGAGGCAGGCTCATGACAACAGCAGTGGGTCAGGGAGCCAAGTAATGGCCCGCAAGGGCCAGGTCCAGGGAGTCTCAATAGCCCAGAAGACTAAGTCATGAGCAGCCAGCGACTATCACTCAGCAGTTGTGGTCCTGCAGGAAGGGTGTCCTGGTTTGGAAGAAGGCACTTGTCTTGTAGGTTGTAAATGACTTATTCATGCTAGGCCACCTGGTACATGGCCAAGAGCCACTCGTCATGTGTGGGGGGAAGGGAGGTAATCTGTGCCGAAGGACACCATTTTTCGCCAAAGCAAGAGTTGCATAGAGCAGCTAGCCCTCATGTTGGGTCAGGATTGTGGAGTCCGGGAGATCATGGAGTAGGGTCAGGGATTGAAATAGAGGCACAAGAATCAGCAGGACCTAACTCAATGTGGAAATGGCTGCCCTCCAAAAGGGCAGGGCAGTGGGACATTCATATAGAATGTGGACCAGGTCACACCGACCACTATCACAGCGCCAGTGGTTGGAGTGTGGCAGCAGCTCAGCAACGCTAAACTTAGTTGAGATCCAGTTCCAGTCATGCAACAATTTGAAGAGGTACAATTTCAGCTGTTTATCCCTAGCTCTGTGACCGAGCACCTCTAGCAGACCGGCACAGTCCTCCAGCTTGTAATCCACCTGTAGGCCAATTTGTCATTTGGTGCACAGGTTTCCCAGCAAGGGCAAGAAATACAGATGATGAGCTAGAAGGCTGTAAAAGCTGGATATCACTAACCAAAAGCATCCCCACGCCTTGAGGTAGGAAACACCTGGGTATGGGGGAGCCGCTAGGGTTGTGGGTCAAGCAGCGGGCGAGGCAGTGACACAACTGTATGTACCACCTGTGCTGGCAGGATGGGAGGATGTATTCCTCGTGAAGTGCCACAAAGGATTTAAGAGCCCCCTGGGCATGCACATGGCGGAGGATGTGAATCCCCCACAGCATGCCACGTAACTCAGTTAACAAGAACAATTTCCCAACAGGTATCATGCAAAGGCAATTTCAACAATGTATGCAGTTTGCATTACAAGAATAAGGAACAAGGAGTCATTAAAGTTGTTTGAAAAAAGGCGGTATTATTCACCAATGGAAACAGAAAGAGGTCTTTCACATGGCAATACAGTTTGAACAGCACTGTACAGAACAGATCATGTGACAACCCAGTGGCACTTATATATCAGTAATGGCTCCACAAGGTCAAGTTGTAGTCACTTAAAACAAGATTACATTGATTTTGAAAAAATGGGAGCACAAAATGTAATATGCGTCATTAAGTTATACTGTGGAGTCGACGGCGTTTCGATCCCCTTTGGTCGGGATCGTCATCAGGACAGGGTTGTCGACTCCACAGCATAACTTAATGACGCATATTACATTTTGTGCTCCCATTTTTTCAAAAATCAATGTAATCTTGTTTTAAGTGACTACAACTTGACCTTGTGGAGCCATTACTGATATATAACTTGTGTTTATGCGCCGATCACGCTGTTCACTTTAGCACTTGCACCTTCACCACCACCATTTATTGTATATATCACTACGCACCAAGTGCCACTGGGTTGTCACATGATCTGTTCTGTACAGTGCTGTTCAAACTGTATTGCCATGTGAAAGACCTCTTTCTGTTTCCATTGGTGAATAATACCGCCTTTTTTCAAAAAACTTTAAGGACTCCTTGTTCCTTATTCTTGTAATGCAAACTGTATACATTGTTGAAATTGCCTTTGCATGATACCTGTTGTGAAATTGCTCTTGTTTACACGATACACCCATCCCAACGTGGTTTATGGGTCCCCTCCTGTTGTTCCTATACGTAACCCAGTTAAGTACCTTGCCCCTGAAGCAAAGGCGGTAAGCAGGACCATGCGCCCAAAAGGGCGCATGGTCATGCAGGCAAGCATCGCTTGAGAAAAATTGGTGGACCAAGATATAGCCATCGCTTGAAACATCATTTTCTTTGCACCAGGATCTGGGTCTTCATACCAATAGAGAGGGTAGTACCCCTGTGGGCACTCAAGGATGTTGCGCTAAATCGTGACCTATGAGTGCGGAACCGAGACCTGGGGAGCAAGCTGCCCCAAGTGCAGGGCTATGACATTGTGCTCAACAGAGGCGAAGCCCTGCATAGCCACACAAACAATTGTCTGGGAGCCTGCTATTGGACAGCCGGGCTGAGACGACCCCCAGATAAAACACTGCATGTCTCTGTCCAACGTTCATAAGAGAGGAATAGGCACGAGCAAAGGGAGTATACCCAGAACATATGTGAATCTGTGCAGGGTCACCAACCTGACCGTGTGTGTCCTGCCCCAAAACAAGAGACCAAGATGAGATCCCCAGATATTTAAGACAGGAAGGCTTCCACTGGAAGGGGTAGCTGGACATGGCTCCAAGAGTGGTCACTTCCAAAATCAGCAGGGCCTCGCTTTTGCCCCAGTTGATCCAGTATCTGGAGAAAGATGTGAAGTTGGAAAGGATGGCTAACAGGGCTGAGAGCAAACCAGCTAAGTCTGAAATCATGAGCAAGATGTAATTTGCTTAGCGATATAAGGTCAATACCCCCGCTCCCCCACTGGGGGTAGGGATTCTGGGCATCGACGGGGGTTGATGGAGGAATGCAGCCTAGGAGGCCCATGCAAGGAAGAAGAGAATGAGCAACAATGGACATCCGTGCTGGTTCCCCCAGCAAACTGGGAAGGGGTCTGTTAGAAAACCCCCTCAGTTGACCTGAGCAGTGAGGAGTCATAGACCCACCAGACCTTATGTATGAAATCCTCACTGAGGTGAGCCCCCGGGGACAAACCCCAACTGTGAGGGATGGATCAGTGTCTGCATCACCACCTGTAGACGAGCGGCCAGAATTGCTGCCAGGATCTTGATAGCCCAGTTGAAAAGAGAGATGGGCCAGTACTGCCACAGGTGAGAGCATCCTTCCCGGGCTTGGGAAGGCCCACGATCAGGACCTTGTTTGAGATAGAGCCAAGTGATCCTACGTGCTCCACCTCCTGAAAGCCTCATAGAGGGAATCCACACCTCCTCTTCCTCCTACTTGTAAAACTCCACCATGAAGTCATCCTCTCTGGGATTTGTTCTACAGGAGGTTTGAGACGGCTTGCACTATTTCCTCCTTGGTGATCTCCCCTTGGAGCAGGGCGCTGCCTTCCTCATTGAGGCACGGAACGCACACACCATCAAAAAAGGCGTTCAGGCAGGCAGGGCCCACCTCCATCTTTGGAGTATAAAGGGCCCAGTAGAAAGCCGCAAACCTGTTATCACCTGAAAATGGCGCATTTGGTGGACTTGATGGCTGGGATAGCCAAAACCGCCTCCCGTTGGTGCAACTGAATGAACCTGTAGCCTATTTGCCTTCTTACTCTGTTGGAAGTGCCATGGAAATGTAATGTGCATTAAGGTCCATGCGGGCCTTCTCCAGATGGTGCAGGAAGAGCACAAGGGCTTAGCGCTGTAGAAGGGGGTGAGAAACGCAATGTTGTCCTCCAGGTCCCTCTGCTGCGCAGTCCTCAGCTTGTTGCAGAGGGCAAATTCTCTCATTAATTGGCCCTGAATTGTCATCTTAGCGGCCGCGCACAGTGTACACAGTGAGATGACGGACCCTTCGTTGTGCTCCAGAGGAAACTGGAACCTGGATCTGGGTTTTGAAAAGGGGAGGGCATTAACATGAGACATTAAGGCTCCATGGTTTATGGCCTGTAGTGGCCAATCCCAGGTCCACGGAGAGGAGAATCAGGGAATGGTCCCACAGTACACCTCAAGGATCGGCATGTCAAGCGAAGGGGCAATCACTAGTTGGGAGACTACACAGATGAGATTGAGTGCCATGCACCGGCGAGAAGAAAGTGAGCACCCTTTCCATGGAATGCAAAAGTCGCCAGATGTTTACAAGTCTAAGGGGCATATGATCAAGAACGGCAATAAAATTATCGCCGCTTTAGCGGCAGGAAACTGCAGCTAAAGCGGCGATAATGGGCTTGATAATATGCCCATGTGAATTCTCATAGCAGCCCAGGTTCTGGTGTTAACCTGGGCTGCAATGGGAATTCACAAGGGCATATTCTTAAGCTCATTATCGCCGCTGTAGCGGCAGTTTCCTGCCGATAAAGCGGCGATAATTATATTGCCGTTCTTGATAATATGCCCCCTAGGTTCTTTGACGATATCCTCGAGGAGAACCCAGTCTGCGTTATTGCCCACATCAAGTAGACCAGTGTGGTCCAAGACCACATCTCTGCCAGGTTTCAAGCGCCTCTATGAGCCAGAGGATGGCATCAATGTCCATTAGGAGGTGGTGGACCTACAGGAAGAACTTGCACTTGGGCCCGTCAACACATATACAGACCCTGCACAGAGCATCGTATCGCTGAGACAGAGCTTAACAAAGGCATACCAGGGGCCTCATTTATGAAAAGTGACGCATCGCTGCGTGAAAACAGCTATGTGTCACTTTTCACTGCGCACTCCTTATGACATTCCCGATGCGTCATATTTAATGTCGCAAGGAGTTACAGATACGTCAGTATTTCTGACGTATCTGTAAGCGCAAAAGTGACGCATTGCTGGAGTGTGTCACAAAAGTGACGCAACTCCAGCAATGCGTCCTTTCACATGGGGAAAGCCCCATGTGAAAGGGCTTGCGTAAGTCTTATGCCTGCTGTGAGGCAGGCGCAAGATTTTGATGCAACAGCGTCCTAAAAGTGACGCAGTGAAATCTCATAGGTTTCACTGCGTCACTATTACGAGGCTTTTTGCGGGGGAACGCCCCCTCTGCATACATTATACCTGACGCAGGTATAATGTGGCGCAGGGGTTTAAAAAGTGACGCATCTACCTAGATGCGTCACTTTTTAATTATGGCGCAACGAGGCGCATTTTTTACTCCGCTGGTGCGTCACAAAAAGTGTCACACCGGCGGCGCAAAACTGACGCAAGGCCTTCATAAATAAGGCCCCAGCTGTTCAGGTAGATTCATGCCCTAAGTATGGTAAGGGGCAAGGATTAACACAGTAGCATGTCCACACCGCATGTCCGAGGCAGTCTGTTCCCATCAGCTACTGGGGGGTCGATGCTGTGAATAACTCCCCCTACCCAGTCTCAGTTCAATTTCTCTGCCTCTTTAGAGGAGAAGTGAGTATCCTGAAGGCATGCCACATCGACTTGCTTGGATTGATGTTATGCCAGTACCGTCTTGCACTTGATCAAATGGGTGAGGCGATTCACATTCTATGAGATGTCGTGCAGGGGCTTGTAGGGGGAGTGTGTAGTGGCGGTCATCGAGGAACAGTAGCACTAAGGTGGAAGAGAGGAGGAGGGTGTGTGGAGAATCAAGGGATAGTAGCACAGGGGGAAAGATGACAGGAAAAGATAGGAAGAGAAAGAGCAGCCCAGAAGGGGGAATGAAGCAGGGAGGCGAATACAGAAGAGCAGAGAGGAAGAGGGAGGGACCCCGGGTAAGGGGGGGCATGAAGGTGGGAGGCTATGGTGGGGACTCTCCTAAGGAAAAAGGGTGACTTGGAGGGGGAAAGGCAGAGGGTCGGAGGAAGGGCCAGAGAAGAATCCCCAAGCTAAGGGCAGGGGACACCAAGGGAATGCAAGGGAAGAGGGGGTAATCAGAGTCAAACCAGTGAGGAATCTGCGTCCAGTGCCTGCCATATGGTCCGTTAACCTTAAACCGTGGATCCAAACTGGGGGGCCCACACAGGACAGAAAGGGTCCAGGGAATAGAGGGGAATCCATTAAGAACAACAGAGGAGCTGCTGCAACCAATGGGAGAGCTGCTAGTGAGAGGCCACAGGAGTCAGGGACGTAGGCAGAATAGGACACAGGGTGGAGAGAAAGGGGTCTCCAAGCCACCCACAACGACAACCCCTGGGGATCAAACAGGAACTAGCCAGGACTACAGGATTGAAGAGGGGTGTTGACGGAGAAGCCAAGAGAATGTTACAGCAACGGAGCCAGGAGCTTGGGGTTTTCAGAGCCAAGGAGCATCAGAACACAGCCAGCATGCGAGGAAGGGGTGCAAGACTGTATCACTGTGTGTAGATAGATGGCATGGAATACATCAAGAGAACACAGGCTAGGCAGGATGGGTAACAAGCTACACCTTGCACCAACAACAATCAACAATGCATACAAATGACATAAAATGACATAAAAGCCAATAAACAACAACACAGCACAGGAGACAAACATTCAGACAGTGTGGCAGTACTCATTCATCCATCCAGAAAGCACTGAAGGCACAGGCGGGCAGCAGTTGGAGTGGGAGGAGCATCACAGTCTGCTACCAAAACAGGTTTCAATGGGGAGCAGGATTTGTTCCCCCCTCGTTCCTATGTATGCTCTGTCTTGGCCCGGATTGTCTTGAGGGGTATTGCAGTCTGTCCTGGTGATGACCCCTGCTGGGGACTCTGGTAGACGCTCATCAAGAGGAGGGTGTCTATAGGCTGAATCACAGTTGACAACTCTGCAGATGCTGTGTCCATCCCCTGGTCCAGGATGTCCCCTAGAAAAGACCATAATTAGCCCAGATCAAGGGAGTTCTTTTAAATGCTGTCCTTCATGATCCAGATGTACACATACTCAAAAGGCCAAATTTGATATCCAGCTTATGCAGTTGGGGTTTGAGGGCAAGGAAGGCCTTTCTCTTACCATAGGTTTCCGGAGAGAAGTCAGCCACAATACAGATCTCATGGCCCGCAAAATCATATAGACCGTGGGTGTGTGCTGCAGTCAGGATTTTCCAAACTTGCTCATGGCAGAGGAAGTAGGCGATGGGGGGTTGGGACCATCTTGCCCTCTTCGAGTGCTGTGGACAAAGACGGTGGGCCTGATGTATCTCTAGAGGAGGGGAAAAGGCCAGCCCCTTGAAAGTGGGAAGAAGGTCCCTGAGGAAGCTGCGGACGAATCACTGACAGAATATCGATTTCCAAAAAATCGACCTACTATAACATCGAGTCTCTAATATCGATAGCACTAATATCGACACCCTATACTTAACATGTAAACTACAAAAATATCGAGCAAACTATATCGATGCACAAAAATATCGTCTACAGAAATATCGTTAGCATTATTTTCGATTACCATAATATCGACACTCAATACTACATATACCACACTACAATAATATCGAATACAAAAATCTCGATAGCACTATTTTCGTCAATATCAAAATATCGATAGCTAAATTATACTCCTTTTTTTATATATAACACCAATAAATCTATTCTCTAAGTAATACACACATTTCTAATGACTTCACTAATGTATTTTCAAATTATTAAGTAACATTTAGTGTACAATATTATGTTTTCGCTAACTGACGCAATTTGTATATAAACTCTTTGTAAACATACTTATTTAATACTTAGTACTCATTTTACATAAACTTTATTTATAACAAGACTTTTATTTTACATAAATATATCATTTAAATTCCTTAACATCAACTATATAAGAAGATATATCTTAAATGTTTTACTTAAAAAAAATTCAAACTAACCAATAGTAACTCGTCTTTACATATCTGACCAATCAGATGGCAAACTTAATTACACATAGACTATATAAACCAATCACAAACAGCCATACAAGTTGCAGGAAATATTCTTCGTGACCACATACTGCCAATTTTGGGAGCACCATCTATATTCTTCTCTTCAAGAAAATTCGTCCTAAAACTACAAGTAAGTAATCATATAACTCTGTTAATAAATTCTAATTTTTTTGTCTATTAATTATAGACCAAGATTTGTAACCTAATTTGTTATTTCTTTATGTACTTTACCTTTAAACAGACTCTACAAACAAATCAAGTTATACTTCAACTTCAAGATACAGGACACTTTACATTTAAAAAAGGTATCTACATATGTTTAACATTTACTTAGCGTTCTTAGCCAACTATTGGCCTAATTTAAAACTCTATACTTTGTTTCTTAGCCTGTAAATCTTAATACATATTGTGCTGGCAGAATTTTTTGGAAAAAAAAGTTACAATGCTGTGTAAAAAATATTTTCTTCCTGTTCTTAAATATGTTTTAATGTGCTTTTACTCATAATACATGTGTCATCCTCGGTTCTTTTTAGCAATTAAGTAACAATGCTTTATAACAAATGTGTATTATTTATATAACATATAAACGCATTAGTAATTTTCATCAACTTTCTCTCTAAACTGAACACATAGGTACAGAAAACAGATAATTCACATCAAAGAACAAACATTCTGCTACTACTATAATTCTCTTGGTAAGATCATAAATAAAACATAACTAGTCTTTATAAACTCTATGCAATGTACTAGAAATAAAATGCCTCTTGTTATGCATCTGTTAGTATAATCTTCCTGTTCTTAAATATGTTTTTTGTGCTTTTACTCATAATACATGTATCATCCCCGATTCATTTTAGCAATTAAGTAACAATGCTTTATAACAAATGTGTATTATTTATATTACATATAAACACATTAGTAATTTTCATCATCTTTCTCTCTAAACAGAACTCAAAGGTACAGAAAACAGATAATTCACATCAAAGAACAAACATTCTGCTACTACTATAATTCTCTTGGTAAGTTCATAAATAAAACATAACTAGTCTTTATAAACTCTATAGAATGTACTAGAAATAAAAATGACTCTTTTTATGCATCTGTTAGTATAATCTTGGAAATTTCTCTTTTTACATTCAATAAACAAAACTATTTTTAGAGACATTATAACGTAAAAAATAAGTTACCAAGCAAAAAAGTGGTAACTTTTCCTATAACATACTTAATTATTTCTCAACAGACCGTGGCAATACAAGAACAACATCTAACTGAACAAGCATCTACTTTCGATAAATAGAACATTACTGTTGGTAAGTAAATTACTAGAAGAATACTAGCTTTATTTAAAATCTTTTATACATTTCATATTGTATTAATATTTGTATATTAACTTTTCTAGATACCAGAAGTAAAGAATGACTGATGATGCAAGATTTATTACTTCTCAGAAAGGGAAATTTTTGTTATGCTATATGGGCTACATTTATACTCAAGAGAAACAAAAAGACCTTAAAGTGAATTGGAAGTGTACAAAATATTACTCCAATAAATGCTATGGCCGTGCTACAACAAGGGAAACTAGTGTTATAAATACCACTGAACATAATCACCCACCAAACATCTCCGAAATAGAAGTGAGATCCACTCTTGAAAATATCAAGGAATTCAGTACCAGATCAGAATTACCTACCAACGTAATTCTGAAAGAATTACTACCTAAAGTTCCCAAAGAAGCAAGAGGTCAGCTACCATCTATTGCTACCATTAAAAGAACAATAGCAAGAACCAAAAAAGCAAGTAGACCCAATATACCAACTCCAAAAACTTTTGAAGAAGTCATAATTCCGCCAGAGCTTGTAATTACTCATAATGAGGAGCCATTTATATTTTATGACAATCATAGCAAGGACAAAAGAATAATCATGTTTGCAACTAATAACAATATAAAAAAATTAACTGAAAGTACTACTTGGATGATGGATGGTACTTTTTCTATATGCCCAAAACCTTTCTACCAGTTATACACAATTCATGGGCAATATCATAATACCTGTATCCCCTTCATATATTGTTTATTACCAAACAAACAAGCCACTACTTACTCTGAAATCTTACAAAAAATAAAGGAACAAAGTTCTGACTACTTCCCAATGAAAATCATCATAGACTTCGAGCAAGCTATGATTAATTCTATTTTGAAAACGTACCCACACACATCCATTCAAGGATGTTATTTTCATTTCAATCAATGTCTCTGGAGACATTTACAAAAATCTGCCCTTAGTGTTGAGTATGCAACAAATATAAATTTTGCATACCAGATCAAACATCTCATTGCTCTGGCATATGTACCAGTAACTGATGTGGCCGAACATTACAATTTGTTAATTGAAAGTCCTTTCTACACCCAAAATGAGCAAAGACTTGCCCCACTTTTAGATTACTTTGAGGACAACTGGGTAGGAAGACTACATAGGTCAGGCCACAGACGCCAGCCAAAATTTGCAATTCCCTGGTGGAATGTCTATCTACCAACACTCAACCAAGAAGCAAAAACGAACAATGCTGTTGAAGGTTGGCACAATGCCTTCCTCTCTTCTACTGGACGTACAACACCCACATTACACAAGCTAGTCTCAGCTATACAAAAAGAGCAAAGCTTTCAGGAACTACGTATGCAGCAATCAGTCATACAACTGAAACCAAAACTCTCTAGACAAACTGCTCAAATGTATTTATATCTACAACAGCAAGTCCAACTATATCCTACAACAAGAGGACTGGAATATTTAAAAATGATAGCCAAAACATTGAACTAATTGCTATAACTAAATTAATTGATAGAGATCAAACAATATCCTTAATTTAAAAAAACACATATTTTAATATAATAAAAAATATTTATTTAGTCTAATTTATTTTTTAACACTATTCTAAAAAGACTAAATAAATATATTATTATATCACAATATTTGTTTTTAAAAACTGCTTCCATCCAAATAAAAGAACATAAATTTATAACTTACCTTTAAATAGAACATCATAAAGATAACCCTTTATCCGACAATACAATGTGTAAATATCAAACACTTAATCCAACGATTCATTAATTATGTTTTCTTTAACTCTGCAAAAACTATCCATCATCCAAATTAAACGACTATTTAAATGCCATTTACAATAACGACTGTTATCTTAAAGCGTGATAAATATATCACCGAACTCAAAATATAAAGGCAGAATGTAAATCATCTCCGTTCTAACAACTGAAACACACTTCCTTTCCCTTAAAAAAAAATTATCGGAAACGGAAATAGCTGTTTCAAAATACGAGAAAAAAAAACAGCTAAACAATCCCACCGACATAACACTAACGAATATCCCAGAATATTTAAAGATAATATTCCTATTAATTTATAATTTCATTAAATTATACCACATACTCATTAACTCCAACTATTTTAAATGGCTCAAAAATGCGTGACCGAAAATACGTATTGATTCCACTCCATTATATGTAAATAGTCATACTTTAATTCTCAACCCCAAAATACCAAAATATAACCTTTAATTATAATTTACAATACTTTAACAATATAAAAGTAGATTCGTACCTACTCAAAAGTGAATCTGTTTCCAACCGCGACTTTCCATTTACCAAAATAACGCAAAAAGACAAAGAGTGGTTACAAAAGAAACGATCCAAATTATATGTAACTGTGAAAAGAACTACAATAAATGTCGATTATTGTTATAAATATGGCTCGAAATTATGTGTAATGTTAAAAAAATTGTATAGTATATTGTGAATATAAAATGTATTTGCCTGTATATTAATTATATATTACATACTTTTAATATTTATTACATTAAGTACAAAAAAAAATATTTAATGTAATATTTATTAAAATTATTATATAACTAAATGTGTAATATTGTTTTTGTTTATCAGATTTAAATGTTTACAATATGACTAATATGTGAAAATTGTTATTATTAAAACGTATTTATTAATAATAATAATCATACATAAGAATATTGTAATGTTAAAAGAATCATTGATGATGATGTCCATGTTCTAATTAGGATATTTATATTATATTATAATTTTAAAAGTGTTCATATGTTAATATCATCATCAGTATATCACTATATGTATTAAAAATTAGTGACTTATGTTTTTCATTACACATGTTGATGTTTTATTAAGAAACAATAATAGTATTATGTATGTATAATATCATACATTACATTATGTGAACTAACCATTTTTTCTCTACAAATTAAAAGTACTTGTCAAGAAAATTACTATAAAATGTGATTAATAAAAAGACATTGTCCTCCATTTTTTTTATATGTATACCAAACATAGCTTAATAAAATGTATATATGTTCGTATATTTCAAGTGTTGAATAAAAAAATTTACTGGAAAGAAAACTGGTGTCATTATTTTGTATTACCTATGACAAAATCATTTTTATGAATTTTTGCAAATGTATTATAAGTGTAATGTTATATCTATTTCTATATACCACATGTAAATAAATAACATACTATACACTGAAGTTATAAAAATTATTATTCATACACCCATATACATATAATATCAATTTTTGAAATACACATAATTAAATTTTAAATATTCCGACTCCAATAACCATTTACTTTCGGTAATTTCTTCTCAAAAACAGTAATTAATTTACAATTAGAAATGCAATCACCATTTAATTAGAGTAAGTGCAGAACACAGAACATATTAAATTTACTCTTCCAACACCAATTAATAATTAATTTAAGTAACTGCAGGACATTAAATATTAATTAATTACTATAAAAAATGAAATGTTTAAAAATTAATAATGTAATCGCATTAAAATTAATTTAATATAATAATTTTAATTTAAAAATAATCTTAATTTATGTTTTCCCTGTACCCCTATAATAAAAAAACTGACCCTGAAACCTAAAAATACCCCTTCACCCACAAACAAAAAACTGACCCTGAAACCTCACAAAACCCCTTTACCCACAAACTAAAAACTGACCCTGAAACCTAAAAATACCCCTTTACCCACAAACTGAAAACTGACTCTGAAAACTCACAAAACCCCATTTACCCACAAACTAAAAACTGACGCTGAAACCTTACAAAACACCTTTACCCACAAACTAAAAAGTGACCCTGAAACCTAAAAATACCCCTTTACCCACAAACTAAAAACTGACCCTGAAACCTGACAAAACCCCTTCACCAACAAACTAAAAACTGACCCAGAAACCAAAAAATACCCCTTTAACCACAAACTGAAAACTGACTCTGAAGCCTCACAAAACTCCTTTACCCACAAACTAAAAACTGACCCAGAAACCTAAAAATACCCCTTTACCCACAAACTGAAAACTGACTCTGAAACCTCACAAAACACCTTTACCCACAAACTAAAAACTGACCCAGAAACCTAAAAATACCCCTTTACCCACAAACTGAAAACTGACTCTGAAGCCTCACAAAACTCCTTTACCCACAAACTAAAAACTGACCCAGAAACCTAAAAATACCCCTTTACCCACAAACTGAAAACTGACTCTGAAACCTCACAAAACTCCTTTACCCACAAACTAAAAACTGACCCAGAAACCTAAAAATACCCCTTTACCCACAAACTGAAAACTGACTCTGAAACCTCACAAAACTCCTTTACCAACAAACTAAAAACTGACCCTGAAACCTAAAAATACCCCTTTACCCACAAACTAAAAACTGACCCTGAAACCTTACAAAACACCTTTACCCACAAACTAAAAACTGACCCTGAAACCTAAAAATACCCCTTTACCCACAAACTAAAAACTGACCCTGAAACCTGACAAAACACCTTAACCAACAAACTAAAAACTGACCCTGAAACCTATAAATACCCCTTTACCCACAAACTAAAAACTGACCCTGAAACCTAACATAACCCCTTCACCAACAAACTAAAAACTGACCCAGAAACCTAAAAATACCCCTTTACCCACAAACTGAAAACTGACTCTGAAACGTCACAAAACACCTTTACCCACAAACTAAAAACGGACCCTGAAACCTGACAAAACACCTTTACCCACAAACTAAAAACTGAGCCTGAAACCTAAAACTACCCCTTTACACACAAACCAAAAACTGACCCTGAACAGTTAAAATACCCCTTCGCACATACACAAAAACAAGACCCTAAACGCACAAAATGTACCTTTGATAAAACTAGCCACCCTGACCTACTATAAACTCTACATCCCACTCCTAAAAATATGATACATTTATTTATTTAATATCTACTACATTATATATTTTTGATTCTTTTTACTACATACACAAAATACCTCAAATTAGAACAACAACATAATAGTGTTCATAATTTCGTATTTTAATAATATTTATATAAAATTTCGATTCGAAACTAAAATGAAATACAAGGCGAAATTTTAAATTCTATAATTAGAGTATACTTTGTTTATACACTACCCACCCTTATCCCCTTGAAAATATACATCCCACTCATAACATAATTAGTCAAATATTTTCAGAAAATATATGAAAATAGTATAATTACAAATATATTTTAGTACATAAACAACAGCAAACTTAATAAATAAATACTATATTCGAATAAAATCGATATCATTTCGCAAATATCGAAATATTAATTTTAATTTTTTAAATTTCGCAAATTTATATGAAATTGCGAAATTTTAATTTATATAATTACCCTATATATTTTTAAAACACTACCCACCCTTATCCCCTATAAACTCTACATCCCGCTCCTAAATTTATAGTAAAAATAATATAAATATGTAATGTAATATTTTATTATTTAAAAATCTTTTTTGTACATACACAAAAATTATTCATAATGTTTAATGTACTCCCTAAATTTCGTTCAAATTTCTACTACTCCCAAACAATTTTTATAAATATCGAAATTTTGAAATCTAAAGTAAATGCGAAATTTAAAATTTTACAATTTCACTATACTTTTTTAAAACACTACCCACCCTTATCCCCTATAAACTCTACATCCCGCTCCTAACATTAATATACAATTATTTAGTAAAAAAATAAATATTTAGATATATTTACACAATTTATTAATATATATCCAAAATCAAAGAACAAATAATTTAACAATACTCAATAATTTTATATAAAATTTCGCATTTATAAATATTTTGAATAAAATTTCGCAAATTTATAAATTTACTTCAAATGCGAAATTTATTATTCCATATTTACACTATACTTTTTTAATACACTACCCACCCTTATCCCCTATAAACTCTACATCCCGCTCCTAGACTTCTTACTAAAAATAATAAAATTATATATAAAAATGATCTTATATATAAACAACATATAAATAAATCATTACTTAACATACTTTAAAACATCACTTTAACATATCGATATTTTTGACAATCGATATTTTCACCATCGATATTATTGATTTCGACATTCATGTCTTCGATATTTTTAACACACACATAAATCGATATTTTCTACGACGATATTTTTGTTTTCGACATTTCGTACCATCGATATTTTGGACTCGATATTATGGTACATCGACATTAACAACTCGATATTTTGACTGTCTACCGCTGCGGACATCAGACCCATCTTCTCACTCCGGGAAGCCTAAAAAGTTGATATTGTCCCTGAGGATCTGGTCTTCAAGGTCAGTGAGCTTGTTGAATAGGTACCACACTTCCATGTCTTGGACTGGGATGCAGCTGAGTTGCGGGCAAGATGGCCGCCAGTGTGGTGTAGTGGACAGTCGCATCTATTCCCTCCCCCGACCTGGACGGTATGCATGATGCCCTGAGGTGATCCTGGAACTGGATATGAGGCTGCTCTGGTGGCTAACAAGAGAGGCGAGCAGAGAACATAAGTACACAGAAAAGAATTGCAGAAGAAGCGCTTTATCAACGATCAGAATAGTGCTTAAAAACACACGAAGGCTCTGGGAAGTAATTATTACTGCGATGTCCCAGAAAGGAAAGAGAGAGAAGATCGATAAAGACAAAGACAAGGAAAAAGCAGCGTTTATGGCCGGTAATACAAATAAGTTACAGGGAACAGGCACGATCCCTAAAATACCTGGCCCTGGCAAACGCGGGACTCCTGTACCAGCTGTAACCTTAACCTTGGCTCAGAGAACCCTGCAACGCAAAGCGGAGAAAGAGAAGAAACTGGGCTCGAAAATCACGGCGAGGGATGAGTCACCATCCACAGCGACGGGGGTAAATAAAGATGCACCAGAACAAAGAAACCGGATGACGGCAGCTAAAGACGGTAAAGAATCAACTCTCAGGCAGCCTACCTTACCGCAATCCTTCTGTGCGAAGACCGCTATGAATGCAGCAATAGCGAAGCCATCGGAGGAGCAAACACAGGAGAACAACGGCAGCGAGAACGCCAGCGGAGACGCGAGGGATCCGGGCGCCGTCCTCGTGGACGCCAGCGTCTCGATAACTAAGCAACAAGGTAACTTGGACGCGGGCGGCGCGGCTTCAGCAGGCATAGAACCAGAGATGGAAGAGAGTGCTGGCAGCTCGAGCAAACAGGAGGGCCAGCTGCCGGTGATCGTAGTAGAGACAGAGGGGGTAAGAAATGTTAATAATGAAAAGATGCTTGATGCACTGCTGCAAATGGAAGAAGAACTGTCTAACAAGGTGGGACAGAGTAACTGTGCAAAGTGGGGCAGCCTGGCAAGCATAGAATCCCTGAGAGAGAGAGAGGGGGATAAGTTTTTCTCTGTGAACGAAGGTTCAGATACAACTTCGAGTGAGGAGATAGGCAAAGATACAGATGAATCTACTACAGAAACCAGCACAGACATTGAAGAGAGTGGAGGGAGAAACACAAGAAAAAAGAAGAAACAGACTGTAAGGCGAGGAGACTCCCCAGATAAGACAAACAACAACCTGCTATGGGATTACTCAGAGACTGCAAGCACCTACCAAGAAACTATAATAGGGGAAAGTGGAGCAGCAGGTGGTGAGGGTCATGAAACCTCTCAAAACGTCACAATGGGTATGGTGTTTAGTACTTTAAAACAAATCCAGGCTGAAGCAAGAGCAGAGAGCAGAAGAGCCAGGCATGATACTAAGAAAATTCAAGCCTCAATTAGGAAAATGAACAAAAAATATCAGGAAGTCGAAGAGAGAGTTGGGCTTGTAGAGGAACGGACTAGTAGAGTTGAGGATGAGATTACAGATTGGCAAGCATTCAAAATGGAACAGACTAAAGTGGCAGAAGACTTGCAGTGGAAAATAGAAGATTTTGAGAACCGGCAGAGACGGAGTAATGTGAGACTTCTTGGACTAGAGGAAGGGGTGGAGGGGCAAGACCCCAGAGGCTTTGTCATTAAGCTGCTGAAAGAGGCTTTCCCTGAAGTGCCATGGCAATGGGAATTAGAAATACAACGAGCACATAGGTTTCCTTTGTTTAAAAAAAAGAGGAAAGATGATAGACAGGATAATTTGCCTAGGGCTATGCTGGTTTTCTGTGGTAACTATTTGGCAAGGCAAGAAATAATGGAAAAAGCCAGACCGGATGCTAAAAAAACGGCACAGGGAGTAACCTTCTTTGCTCGCCCCGACTTTTGTCACGTAACGGTAGAGAGACGGTGGCGACTTAGGCAAATGATAACACCTTTTCAGCAGCAAGGGGCAGAGGCTTACTTAATGTTCCCTGCAAAATTGAAGACCATCTTTGGTGGTCATGTTAAGATGTTTTTCTCAGAGGTAAAGGCCACTGAATACTTGACAGAGCTAACAGAGAGTAATAAGGGAAGAGGGGGGAAAAAATAACGATTCAATTGGTAAAGACCAGGATAAAGAAGGAACACAAGGTGATGGGGACAGAAAGGAAAGATAATGAAAGGGAGAAAAAATGGGTAGAGAGAGGGAAGCGACTTTGCACCACACAGCAGTCACATATAGGTCATGTGTGACCTATTTGCCTGTGAAAGGGGTGGGAGGGGGGGCGGGAGTTCTGAGGGAGGGGTGCGGGGAGGGAGGGTGGGCAAGGGGGGGGTTGGAAGATGGAGAATAAGAGCACAAATAGCGGAAGAAGGGGGAAAGAAAGAACACATTAGAGAGAAAGTTGTATCAGTAAGCACTTTGATGGCTAGAGCGGAAAGAGTATGTCACTGGAGACGGGAAATTTTTCAGAAATATAAATGGCTTTAAGGATAATCTCTATGAACGTATGCGGGTTGAACAATGGAGATAAAAGACAAAAAGTTGCGGCCATGTTGAGATCGCTTAGATTAGAGATAATATGTCTGCAGGAGACACACATCGCAGGAAACGAAAATTTTCTTTTGGAACAAATGGGGTTTGACATTCTTGCTCACACAAGGCAAGAAACGAAGACAAGAGGGGTGGCAATATTAGCTAAAAAAGGGGCCGTAAAATTGAGAAGGAAAAAAGAAGATCAAGAGGGAAGATGGGTAATTGTGGAGGTGGAAGTACAAGGTGGATGCTATACAATGGTATCAGTTTACGCCTCAAACGATGATGAACCAGAAATATTTGAAATGTTAGATGGAGAACTTGCATTATGGCCTGAACCTATATTATGTTGTGGAGATTTTAATATTAATGGACTAGATGGGAGCCTGTTGAACAGGGGAGGGTATAATGGAAGAAGGAAAAAAACTTGCAAAGCCATACAATATATGGCGCGGCATAATGCACTAGTAGACGTTTGGGCGGAAAGAAATCCAATAGGGACAGGGAGTACATTTTACTCAGCCCCACATAAGATGGTAACCAGATTGGATTACTTTTTTATATCTAGATCAATTATAAATGAGGCTAAATTAGTTAAACTGCCTAGAGTGGTATCAGACCATAATCCGTTAGTGCTTAGTATACCATTTATTAATAGGAATGTGAGTAAAAAGAGTATATGGACATTTGAGAGAGGATTATTGAGGGAACCAGGTTATATAAGACATATGCAGAAATGGATACCCCAATACTGGGAAGATAATAGGAATACAGCCACAACTAATATGACCTGGGATGCTTTTAAGGCCGGAATCAGGGGAGAAACATTAAGCTATACACTACTAAGAACTAAGAAAGAGAAGATCAAGATAGAGAATAGGATGAGGGAACTGGAGGCCTTAGAAGAAAGACTAATTAGAGCGATCCATAGGCGAGACCCATTAGAGGAAATACTATTAGAAATAGAAGTAAACAAAGCAGAGGCAGGGACAAGTTTGGCACAAAAGGCGGCAGGGAATTACTTAGCAAAAAAGGAAAAGTGTTACGAGTATAATGAAAGGGTCGGACACCTATTAGCAATACGCACCCGACAAAATTTATCAGCAGGGGATATAAAAGAAATTAAAGATAGGCTAGGCAATGTGGTTAGTAAACCGGAGGAGATACAGGAGGTTTTTAGAAGCTTCTACGGCAACTTATACGATTCAAGCAAAGGAAATGTTGATGGAAAAATCACAGACTATTTGGCGGGAATACAACATGATATATTAGACACCGCATCAAAGGAGGAATTAGATCTTCCATTATCATTACAGGAGGTAAGGGAGGCCGTGAGAAATTTACCGGCGGGGAAAGCCACAGGACCAGATCAGATCCCGGCAGAATTTTATAAAACCTTCTGGGACCAAATAGAGGGAGACATGTTAGAGACTTTTAGACAGGCACAGACTGGCAGTTCGATTCCACAATCTTGGGCAGGGGCAGACATAATAGTGATCCTGAAAAAAGACAAGCCACCACTAGAGCCAGGGTCCTACAGACCAATCACTCTTTTAAACGCAGATACAAAAATGTTCTCAAAATCATTAGCCCAAAGACTTAGTAAAATTATCGAAAGGTTAGTCAGTACCTCTCAACATGGTTTTATCCCTGGGAAAGGCACGACCCAACATATCAGACAAATGATAACGATTTTAGATGCAGGGGAGGTATCGAGAGACCCTGTCGCAGCCATATTTCTTGACGCTGAAAAGGCCTTCGACAGGGTCTCGTGGGACTACTTATGGAGGGTTATGAAGTGGTTCGGGATAGGCGAAGGCTACATTAAGGCGATTCAGGCTTTATATGAAACTCCAACAGCAAGGATAAGAATAAATAGAAGCTATACAAAGGAAGTTCAGATCAAACGAGGGACCAGGCAGGGCTGTCCAGCCTCGCCCCTGCTGTTTGCTTTATATCTAGATCCCTTTTTAAGAAAACTAGACGCCAGGAGTAACATCCACCCGGTGACACTGCATGGGAGGGATTACAAACTATTTGCCTATGCAGATGATGTGGCCATTATAACACCAAAACCAGGGAGAGCGTTAGTTGAAATAGAGCAAGAGGCCTTGAACTTTGGAATGATTGCAGGATATTCAATTAATAAGGGTAAAACCCAGATTGTTCAAAATAAATATACAATACATCAAGATAACAGAATTGTGCCCGAAGCCACATATTTAGGGATAAAGGTGACCACTGACTTAGATAAGTTAGTTGAACTCAATATGAACCCATTACTAGATAAGGTAAAAAGAAACACCGAAAGGATTCACAACCTACACCTGACGTTAATGGGGAGGATAAATGTCATTAAGATGATTACTTTCCCAAAATTTTTATATCTTTTTAGAACGATCCCATTGTTCTTCGAACAATCATGGTTCAGGAAATTGGAATCAATACTTAATAGACTAATCTGGGCCCATGGGAAGACCAGGAGAGCGTATCGATACATGGTACTTCCGAGGGAGAAGGGAGGATGGGGAGCCCCGGATTTTAGACTGTATTATTGGGCAGCAACCTTGCAGTATACACAGGGGCTATTAGGTGGAGGGGAAAAAGGACACAAATGTATATAGAGCACTAGTCGGGGAAGAAGCTGAGAATGGACTGTTGAAAACAGTTGATTACAACTATTTTAAACATACTAAATTTAAGACTTTACAAGCAGCATATAAAGTTTGGAAAGTGGTGGCAAAAAAGCTGGGTATCGGCCGATATAATTACTATACACGACTATATAATAATCACTCACTACCAGGGGATGTATTCAGCGACGCAACTATGAAGGTATGGGACAACAAGGGGATTAAAAAGATAGGGGACCTAATGGACATGGAGAGGACAATTAGACAATTCCAGGATCTACAAATGAAATATAGCATAAGGGGAAATAATTTTTTTAAATATTTACAGCTAAGAAGTTATCTAGCAGATAAAAGAGGTGGAGCAATAGGATTTGAACATAGCAGGATTATGGAATATTTAGAGAAGACGAATCACTGTACAATCAGACAGCTTTATGCAGAATTATATACACTAAAAATCGATGACAGGGATAAGTTTGCCACCAAATGGACTGAAAAGGTGGGTGCCTCCATGGAGGATCTACAGATATCCTTGGAATTAGGACACACAGTTCTATGCTCTGCGACATTACAATCACAACACTACAAAACAATATACTCCCTATATCATACGCCAGCCAAAATTGCACAGTGGGGTGGGGTCACTGGAATCACTTGCCCACGCTGCGACTCACTAGAGGCGGATATTGTTCATATGTTCGCTCAATGTCCGCAACTACATACACTAAAAGGGGCAATTGAGAATTTTTTGGAAAACTCATTGGGAATCAAAAGAAAATTGACAGATGATATAATAATTCTAGGAGTCGCGGGAGAAACAGATGTTGATTACATAGAATTTTTGTTTATGG
The DNA here is from genome assembly GCF_964263255.1 of Lissotriton vulgaris. Classification (NCBI taxonomy): domain Eukaryota; kingdom Metazoa; phylum Chordata; class Amphibia; order Caudata; family Salamandridae; genus Lissotriton; species Lissotriton vulgaris. The sequence continues at coordinate 276,723,246 of NC_141696.1, forward strand.
TAATGGCGGTGTATCGAATCGGGATTGCAAGAGCATGGCTCGATAAGGCCCCCCCTACTTTTGAACTCTGGATAGCAAGGCTGATTTCTACCTACAATCTGGAGAAAGCTATCTATGAAAGAAAGGGCAGGAGGGCGAGAGCATTGGGTGAAAGAATTTGGCAACCTCTAGCTAGCTGGAGGAATAGTAAGAATTAAGGAAAGGTGGTCTAGAGGGGAGCGGGTAGAAAGGAGGAGAAAGTTAGAAAGTACATCAAATTTGATAAACAACGGTATGTAGATAATACTAAAGTGTATATGTATATGATTTTTTTTTTTTTCTTTCTCCTCTTTATTTTTTGTATTTTTGTATTCTTATGTTTTTTTCTTTACCTTTATTGTACTGAATGTGTTATGTGCTATATTGGAAAACAGTGTAAAATTAAAAAAAAAAAAAAAAGGGATGCAGCTGAGTTGCTCCTCCATGGTCAACAGGCGGTACTCCACCCCTTCCACCCTGTCCAGACCAGCTATATCGGCCCGATGGACCTCGATTGAGCAATCAGCTTGGAAATCTTGGAGTGCATGCCCTCCAGGTAAGGACCCACTGTGGTGATCTTCTGAAGGATGCAATCTTTCATAGGGACTGAAGTGGGGGTTCCAACGGGAGGGGGCAGATGCATGGCGGGATTCCAACAAACCCCCCATAAAGAGCAGCTGATGGGTTGTCTTTCCAGAAGGCATTGCTGGTTAAGCAGATGGAAGAAGGGTGCACAGATTGAGTGACGGCTCTAGTATCTGGTTAGGTGGTCTGCACCATGGTGAGGAAGAGCAGATGTCAGCTACCCGGGGCCAGAGTTCAGGAGGCAGGGCGCAGCTTTCCAGTGCGAAAGGTCCCAAGTCCAAGAGAAGTTCCTGCCCCATGGGTCGACTGTGTCCGGCCTCGCTTTGACAGCCGACCAGCCGAGGGGGCCTATGATCCTATAGCATTCCAGAGTCCTGTACTGACCCAGGCAAAGAGGCCTTGTGATAGAGTTCTTGAGGCAACCTTCTCCTCAGTCAAATGAGGTAGTAGGGGGAAGATGGGGTGCCTTAAGGCCGCAGTGAGTCACTTCAGGCAAGGAAAGGAGTTGTAGAGAAAGCGAAGCCAGGGAAAACCAGAGGGAGTCAAAAGAACCCAGAGAGTCCAAAAGTGTCCATAAGTACCCTAGAAAAGGGAGTCACCCAAGTGATGTCCAGGGAGGGCTGGTGCTGTTGAAGGGAAGGCAGCAGGACCCTCCGCGAGGTCTGGAGCACAAAGCTCACTGTACCCAACTTGGACCTAGCCCAAATGGGCCTCAATTAGTCCATGCAGGGTAACAGGCTATCACCGCTCTCCCCCCACAGGTGTCAGGAGCTAGGAGTGTGTACGTTGCCATCTTTACGGTCCATGTGCTCCGATTGGCTAGTTAGCCATGCCTCAACCCATTGGCACACTCCAATATGGCCACGCCCTCCTGTGAGACAGCCATTAAAGATAATGGGGTAAACGCTTTGTACCTCAGAACCTTGGTATGAGCAATATATTATCCTGTGAGTTCTGTTGGGTGGAAACAATTGCTTAGCAAACCTATTTACTGATTAACGGTATCTGGCCTAGATGACACTCGTCATCTAGGACAGATACCATTAATCAGTAAATACGTTTGCTAAGCAATTGCTTCCACCCAACAGAACTCACTGTAGACTATACTCCTGTGAGATGGGGAAGGCCCAACCATTTAGCTCTGTCACCTCTAGCCTGGCGGGGGTCCTGGCCAGTAGTGTGCCATGCGAACTAGAGAGTTCGCCTAGAGGATACTTCACAATACTCTTCAAGAATATTCTTATTAAAGTCATGCGTATCATCTTGTAACGAATACAATGAACACCATGAAAAAATGAAGTTCTTTAGTCTACAAGCTACCAGTTGTTAATAAACTGATCTCTTGCCGGACATTGGTTGACAAGAACTTTGTCAATATTGTGCAGTGGAGGACCAAATCATGCAGAATGGTTGATTAAGTTATGCAGCAAAGGAAAAGCCAAATATGTGGCATGAAAATGCATTTTATGCAGCATAATATGCTATGGAGGGAAGCTTATTTGCTTTATTTGGTAGCATTCCCATCAAGCTATTTTTACATTTTAACAATAATTGATGTAGGGTGCATGAATTAGGATCATATTTATTTGCTATTCGCCCACAGTAAATAATTTTATTTTGCATTGTGTCAGAAGTGACTTCTTTGTATGGTTACTCCCATTTTTGTAGACTGTTTCTGCTGGATTTTGATCTCTGCTCACTGGGGCACTGATGTCCAGTACCCAGTGTATGTGCTCTGACCCCTTAAACATTGTAAAATTGGGTAACTCAGAATTGTCATATTAGCCTTTCCATAATGCCATTACATATGGTGTAGGATCGCAATGGCATGTGTAGGATAGCAATGGCATGGACAACTTAAATGGCACCCATGCCTGCAGCACATGTTGTGCCATCCACTTATCTGATAAAGGATAAATGGCTTCAGTCCTATCTTTGTTGCCTGACTCATGCAGCTTTTAAACCTGCAGTAGAACTTGTTTAAATAACCCTTTTGTTAACAACTGCATTTTGCATCTAGAATGAGAAACATGACACATTACTTATTTTTCTTGATCATCGCTGGACACTACATTATGGGTGACAAAATAAATGCCACCCTCCCCCAGTTAGTAATGACAGCTGTTACAATTTGTCCTCACAGCGCAGTCTCAGTCAGTGACCTCAGTTCCCCTCTCCTAGGACCCATAACAAATAGTGATATTCAGTCTGAATGTGCAGCTTGTGATGAGCCGCCCTCAGTGCCTGAGGAGATCATTACACATATCTCATAAGCCCTCAGTGGCGTGGACATCATCAAGTGTAACCCCCCAGTTCTCTCTGCATATAGCATTCTGGCCAGTAAATCTGGATCTCCTTTTGACCCATGCCCCCCTTTGGTTTTGCAGGCATTGGTGGAGGTTGTTAATCCTACCATTAACAGCATTATAAATTATTCGCTAGCCACAGCAGAAATCCCCAGTGAATGGAAGCTCGCAGCAGTTAAGCCCCTCCACAAAAAGGCCCTAGCTGACCCAACGACCCTCTCTAACATGCGGCGTATATCCCTGCTCCCATTGCTGTTCAAACTGGTGGAAAAGTTCGTTAACAGTCAACTTACGAGCTTTCTGGAGAAGAACAACATCCTACATCCCAACCAGTCAGGGTTTCGGTCGAAACACTCTACAGAATCAGCCCTGCTGTTCACAGCAGAGACCCTTCGAATGGGCATAGACCAGGGAAAGAAGGCTGTCCTGATTTTATTAGATCTGTCGGCAGCCTTCGACACTGTTTCACATAACATCTTAGTGGACAGGTTGGTGGACGCAGGAATAGGAGGGACAGTCTTGGGTTGGCTTAGGAACTTTCTAAACAACAGACGCCAAATTACAGTTTTGGGCAAATTCCAGTCGGAAGCTAAGGCCATCAGCTCAGGGGTCCCTCAGGGCGCGAGGTTAAGCCCTGTCCTCTTTAACCTATACATGGTACCCCTGATTGAGTTAATTGCATCATTTCATATTAGTACAATATCATATGCAGATGACACTCAGCTTATCCTGGTACTGGATGGGGAACTGCCTGGGGCGGAGGAAAACCTTAAAAAAATGCCTAACAGCCACATTTAAATGGATGACTGAGAACCACCTCAAATGCAATTCCGGCAAGATGGAGATCTTGCCTTACGGAAATCAAAATCTGTTTTCCCCGAAAAACTGGTGGCCGGACGGTGCTGAAGCCCCCCGATACCATCTTGTCTGCTCGAAACCTGGGCATTAAATTTGACGACCAATTGTGCTTTAAACAGCAAGCAGTGGCCGTAGCTGGTATGTGTTTCCACATAATTAAATCTCTGCGGAAGTTTTTTGACCTTCTTCCTCTGTCAGCCAGAAAATCAGTTGCAGTTGCCTTAATAACTTTGAGGCTGGATTACTGAAATAGCCTATATGCTGGAGTCAATAAGTCTGTACTCCATAGGCTACAGATGGTCCAACATGCTGCTGCCCGGCTGGTGCTACGCTGGCCCCGTAAGTCATCTGCGTCAGCTGCGCTTAAAGTGCTGCATTGGCTACCAATTGGCAAAAGGATCCTATTTAAGATCTTGCTGATCACATTTAGAGCCTTTCAACAGCAAGGGCCCAAATATCTGTGTAACGGTTTTAAACGGTACCATCCCACCCGTTGCCTGAGGTCTGCTAGTCAGAACCTACTAATAATCCCCAGATTCAGACTGGCTACCAAAGGAGGAAAATCTCTTTTCGTCCTGGGTGCTAGGGCTTGGAATAAACTTCCACCTTACCTTAGGTCATTGTCCCACGAAACCCAGTTTAGGAAAGCTCTAAAAACTTGGGTGTTTTCTCTTACAGATGTGCCCTGCGGAGCATTGGTGTAAAGTGTAAAGCATTCTCCATCGAGTTGATCTCTTTCCCTCAACCTTGTCATCTGGTTGTTTGAGCGCCAAGATACTCTTTGGAGTGATAGGTGCGCTATAAAAGTGTCCTTTACATTACATTACATTACAGCTGGTGAAGGATGATCATTTAGTGTGGGATTTCGCATCTCTGACTCCAACAATGGTAGTGAGTTTTTCCATGGCATAAATTCACCACACCTTCCCCAACACATGTTAAGTGAGGGTGCCTATGACTGCTTCTACATCTAGGCAGTGCACAATTTCACAGCCAATATATAGGAGATTGAAGAATATCCGCCTCTGAGGAGTCCTCTTAGGGAAGAGTCTATCCGCCAACGCGTCTCCCAGGAGGACCAGGTGGGTTATATGGCAGCGAGACACTAGTGATGGAGTGTATCGGGTGGAAGACCTAATACCAAGATGTTTGACTCATATCCACCATGTGTTTAGGAAGGTGCATCATTCAACAAAGACTTTTTAGCACAACTCTGAGCCGTGAAACATCTTGTTGAGTCGTACAGGTTTGGGTACCAGCTTTTTAGAATTTTATAGGTGTTCTCTTTATAGTGCAGACAGATAGAAGACTTGGAGGTGCTCTATCAGACAGCTTCCCATGTTTCTAGTTCGATGTCTATGGCCAATTCTCTCTCCCATTGTGTCACATAAGCATGGTGTATTGATACAACCATGAGATGCCTTTATGACAAATGTTGTTGCGATATAAGGCTTTTATTGGTGTCTCCTCCCTTTGCATAGCTAAGCGAGCAGGAGGCCATCCAGTCCAGTGTAAGCCCTGCTGATCCCATAGGTTTATTTCTCAATAAGATCCCCCCCCATGTCCCAAGTTTCCCATCTCTGTAAAAGGCCCTCAGTATAGGGGAGTGTCCCCTATCCCAACTAAAGAACCTGGGTAAATTAAGCCTGTGGGGAGGATTCTGGATTGTTACCCAGGGGAGTGAGTGGAAAGGAGTATATCGGAAATGCCCTTCACCCCCACACAACCCCCCCCATAAGCCAAAAGTGTGGCCATTAATGGGGAAGGTCACTTTCCCAGGCCACCGCAGACAGCCACAAAAGTCCATCCAGGGGGACCAGTGAGAAGGCTTGTTCCACTTGTGCGAAAGTCCAAGTCCCCAAGCTGTGAATCAGAAGAGAGATGCCCTTTCCACCCTCGGGGATTTGGCCTCCCACACAAAGCTGAGCTATTTATTTCAAATCAGTGTCTGTGTCATTTTGGGAATGGTGGAGGGTTTGGAGGACATAAAGTAATCAGCATGAAGTTCATTTTAGGGCAGTTAATGCGTTCCAATCAGCAAGTCTCCAGGTTGTGCCACCTATAGAGTTCTTTGAAGAGGGAAGTGAGTAGGGAAGGGATATTGCTATCATAGACGGTGCACATGTGAGTCAGGAGTTGGACACCCTGGTATGTTATCATGGACCTAGCCCATTAGAAACCGCCCTTCTGAATGGATTCTCTGAGATTGGCCTTAGGATCCGCTACCCCCATGCACAGTGATTTGGAGAAATTGATTTTAAAACCTAAAGCTTATGTAAAATTGTCTAACTCTCCCATCATGTTGGGAAGGTTGTGTCTGGATCAGTGACAAAACATATTACATCATTGGCGAAGATGGTCAGTTTGTGCTCCTTGCAATCAGCCATCATGGCACGGATTGCGGGGTAGTTCTGGATCTTGATGACTAAGGGTTTCATAGTCAGGGCAAAAACATGTGGCAGACAGGTTTTTAAAGTTTGCCTGAATGAAAGTTTTCATCTTGGGGCCTAGGCAAGCTTTGTTCAGTACTTTTGACAGGTATGCCCAGTCCACTTTGCCAAAGCCTTTTCATCGTTGAGGGAGAGTAGGGCCATGGGCTGTCGCTGCCTTACCGCCACCTGCATAAGTGCAACAGCCAGTCTTGTATTGTCATTAGTCTGTCTATTACAGTGGAAGCCCAATTGCTAGGGAGCAATGAGAACAGGCAGGATATGATGAAGCCGAACCACAAGTAAAGTTTCACATTGCAATGTACTAGTGCAATAAACCTGAACGAAGAACGTTGCATTCGAGGGTTTCAAGGTTTCAAAAGGAGGGTGTGATGGGACTCCAACACTGTGTCCATGACTACTCCTGATGGCCCTTTGTCTGGGGTTCTACTAGTAGGGAGGTGTATGTTTCATAGAATGTGCATGGGTATCTATACGGGCCCAGTGCCTTGCAGAATGGGAGGTTTCTAATGTCCACTCGGACTTCAACATTAGCAATCTCCTCTTATAGTAGGCACAACTTAGCCTTGCTGTCCGGGGGTTGTCGGCATGGTGGTAATCAAGAGGACCGGCTGATCCTTAGGTAATTGCAATAGGTACACAAAGAGGGACGAGATGTGGGCCTCATGGTCCGTTTGGGTAACCGTAGACGGGATGCCCCTAAATCGTATGCTGTTACACAAGGAACAGTTTTCAGATAATCTCTCTTGCCTTGGAGCGCCACCTTATTCCATTACATTCTCTATTATGTGACATGCGATCCACATTATCATGGATATTGTTCACCACTATTTAGTCTGCTGCTGCTAACCAAGAATCTGTTTGCCGCTGGGACTGATCAAGGTCTGTGGCCCTGGTAAAATCCTGGCTGAGCAATGTGATTTCTTTCCAGAATTCGGTGAGCAAGAGCTGGATATCTTCCTTGGTCGCAGGGCCTTGGGGGTGGTCAGGGCTCCCCCAGACTGGGAGGCTGTGTTGGGGGGAACCTCCCTGTTAGATCAGGCTTCTGAAGCATATCCCTGAATGAGGACGAGTGGCAGTTCTTTGCTCTGTTTGCTTCCATTCTGTGAGTGGAGTACCAGGATTGGGGACCCATTGGATTTGCCCCCCAGGTGAGTAGGCCTCCACTGTGCTACCCACTATTCACACAATCCTATATGGGGACCCCTCAAGCAAATCCACGGCTCACCTTGTGGAAAAAGAAGGAAGGAGCTCTGTCAGGATGCAGCTCTGCTGCCGTAATTTTTTTGGGTCCTGTATCTCTTAGGGTGTGGCACTTCCATAGGTGAAGGGACACCAGCCCGAATCCCGACGGTTTCTCCAGGGCCTGCTGGATAGAAGGGGAGACCTCTGCTAGCTCAGGTAGTCCGCTGACAATCCAGGGTCCACCCACAGCATAGATGCTCCAGGGAGGCCTCTAGGCCCAAAGTTAACATCTGGGCGGACCCGCTCTCACCTCTTGTCTTGCCTTTGTTGCCACCACTCCAAGTGCTCTCCCCAGATTTCAGGAGCCTCGAAGATGGGCATGCTTCTTCATTAGGGCTTACCTGAATTGTGGCTACCTCAAGGCCCTCGCATTGACATGCCGCACAGAGCTCTGTCTTGCTGTGATAGGCCTAGGTCCCCGCTGGCTCCCTGATCACTCCCCTACCTACAGTGGTAAATGGCCGCTGCCAGATTCTCTACACCTCCTCCATGCCACAGGTCTCGTGGCTCTAATGCCTCTCTGCCCATAGGGACAGCAGTGCTAGATTGGATGGCTCAGCCAGTGCAGCCAAAAGATGGCCACATCGCTGCCAGCAGCCGCCCTGTTGGGATTTGTCATTTTAGGCGCGCGAGGTACCGCTTGCCTGGTCGACTCCCTGGCTGTACTCCACAAAATATTTATTTTTGACACGAAAAAAAATACTTTTGAATGTTAAATAGGTCCCTCCTGAGGAGGCATCGTAGCCTGCAATGCAGTGTACCTAGTGTTTAGAAGTGATGCATGAAAAAAATCTAATTTTGGAATGTTGTCATGTACTTGCAGTGACTAGCCTGCAAAAGCTATTATCACTGTACTCGACTGTAGCTGTCATATGAAAAGAAATAAAGTTTAGAATAAAATCTTAGCTAGGGGTGGGCGAACTTTTGGAGTTTCACTCTGCGGGATTCCCCAGAGTTCATAAAAACTCCACGAGATTGCATGTAGTTCTGCCAACTGACAGAAAATATGCAGCTTGCACTGCTATTTTGCAAGAGTGCATGGCCATTTGCGTTGATTTTGTTGCCACTTGAGTAGGAAATCAACTTGACTGGCAGCAAATCTACTCAAGAGGCAGCCCTCTGATCACCACCACTCATCACCACCCATGATTGCCTACATTATAAGATCACGCTAGAGGATGTCAAATCTCGCTCACCTGCTCCCATTTTCTGGAGCCTTGTGAGAGAACTATTGGCGGAATTTGTCCGGAACTCCGTATTAAAGAGTAACATTGAGTTACCAAAATTCACCCTTCTCCCCTCTGCCTTGCACCCTCCTGCTCTCTGCCTTGCACCCTTCTGCTCTCTGCCTTGCACCCATCTCCCCCTCCGCCTTGTACCCTTTTCCACCTTCGCCTTGCACCCTTCTCTACCGTGCACCCTTCTCTCCTCTGCCTTGCATCCTTCTCCCCTCTGCCTTGCACCCTTTTCCCCTCTGCCTTGTACCCTTCTCCTCTCTGCCTTGAACCCTTCTCCTCTCCGCCTTGCACCCTTCTCCCCCTCCGCCTTCCACCCTTCTCCCCTTTGCCTTCTACCCTTCTCCCCCTCTGCTTTGCACCCTTCTCCCCCTCCACCTTGCGCCCTTCTTCTCCTCCTCCTTGCACCCTTCTCCCCCTCCGCCTTGCACCCTTCTCCTCTTCTACCTTCCACCCTTCTCCCCCTCTGCCTTGCACCTTTCTTGCCCTCCCACTTGCATCCTTCCACTCCTCTCCTTGTAGCCTTCTCCACCTCCGCCTTGCACCCCTCTCTGCCATGCACCCTTCCCTCTCTGCCTTGCACCCTTCTCCCCCTCCCCCTTGTACCCTTCTCCCCCTCCGCCTTGCACCCTTCTCTACCTTACACCCTTCTCCCCTCTGCCTTGCACCCTTCTCCTCTCTGCCTTGCACCTTTCTCCCCTCCACCTTGCACCCTGCTCCCCGTCCCCTTCTACCCTTCTCCCCTCTGCCTTGCACCCTTCTCCCCCGCCCTGTTGCACCCTTCTCGTCTCTGCCTTTCACCCTGCTCCCCCTTCCCTTGTACCCTTCTCCTCTCTGCCTTGCAGCCTTCTCCTCTCCGCCTTGCACCCTTCTCCCCCTCTGCCTTGCACCCTTCTGCCCCTCTGCCTTGCACCCTTCTCCTCCTTTAACTTGCACCCTTCTTCCCCTCCTCCTTGCACCCTTCTCCCCTCCGCCTTGCACCCTTCTCCCCTTCTACCTTGCACCCTTCTCCCCCTCAGCCTTGCACCCTTCTTGCCCTCCCCCTTGCACCCTTCCCCCCTCTCCTTGTAGCCTTCTCCACCTCCGCCTTGCACCCCTCTCTGCCATGCACCCTTCCCCCTCTGCTTTGCACCCTTCTTCTCTCTGCCTTGCACCCTTTTCCCCCTCCCCCTTGTACCCTTCTCCACCTCCGCCTTGCACCCTTCTCTACCTTACACCCTTCTCCCCTCTGCCTTGCACCCTTCTCCTCTCTGCCTTGCACCCTTCTCCTCTCTGCCTAGCACCCTTCTCCCCACCGCCTTGCACCCTGCTCCCCCTCCCCTTGTACCCTTCTCCCCTCTGCCTTGCACCCTTCTCCCCCTCCCCGTTGCACCCTTCTCCTCTCTGCCTTTCACCCTACTCCCCCTTCCCTTGTACCCTTCTCCTCTCTGCCTTGCACCCTTCTCCTCTCTGCCTTGCACCCTTCTCCACCTCTGCCTTGCACCCTACTCCCGTTCTACCTTGCACCCTTCTCTACCTTGCACCATTCTCCCCTCGGCCTTGCATCCTTCTCCCCTCTGCCTTGCACCCTCCTCGCCCTCTGCCTTGCACCCTTCTAGCCCTCTTGCTTGCACCCTTCTCGGCCACCCCCTTGCACCCTTCCTACCCAATGGAGGGTGCTGCCACCTGGAACTATGGCACCATTTCAAAAGCATGATGGACTAGGGCTGGCTCTGACTTGGCCCACACCGGACGCACTGGTGATCCGGGAGGGGAAGTGGCCCCCCTTGCCCCCCTGCGGACGCCCATGGCACAGCAGCAGAAAGCGTTTGAAGACTGAACACTACCATGAGGAATGTAGCAGGTGTCCTGCTAGGAAAACTGAGGCTGTTATACAAATGGATACCATGAACAAGAGCACCCAATAAATCTAAGCTTCTGCCTCTGCTCTCTGACTTCTAGAATTTTCTCAAGTGGGCAGATCTCACCAGTGCCTGAATTTGCAAACAGGAATTACAATTGTGCAGTGTAGTGCAATGAAATACATAAGTAAGTATGTATGCAACTTCTCCCTGATCATCTGCCAGCGCAAAAAAAACAGCTCCAACGGCGCTAACATTACTTATGGAAACATGGGAAGGCAACTGAAAGACAGCAGCATTTTGTTAACTAAATTAACTGATGGGCGTTGTTAAACCAAGTTAAAGAGCTTTTTGGGCTGCTACATTCTTTTTCTTTCTTCAATTTCTATCAGAGCTCGCCAAGGCCTGTAACTGGATTCACAGGACTTCTAGTGCATGTAATGAAAGACCATGGACCACTGTGCTTCACAGTCCTCCTGATTTAGCTAAATCCAAGATTACCTGCTTCAGATTACAAGTGAACCTCTGTCTTGTTTGAGAGCTGCTCATGCACAAAACACGGGTACCTTGATAAGGGCCTGTTTTCTGCTTTAAAAAGCAATGTCTGGAGAGATACAGTTATATATTTATTTGCATGCTTATTAATCTATTTATGTAGGGGTTCATAAAGCAGTGCAAGTCACCATGAAGAACTTGTATCATCTAGCATTCCTTCTTAGGAACTGAGACAAGACTCTGAAACAATATTCCATGAGAGATCAGACAAGACGTATAGTGGAATGTTAAGAAGGAAATTGGCCGCAGTGCCGCGCACCACCATTACCCAAACAGATAGATTTTACGTAATTAACAACAATACGGCGCACCCCTGTGTTTCCCCTAGCACAAAAAAATAGCTTCCTAGAGTCAACACATACACCCCTGTGCCATAGTGCAAAATTATCTGTGTTGCAGGGAATGATTGCTTATGTGCAGGAAGGTTTACCTTTATTATCCAATCAATAATGGTGATTTGTTACTTCCAAGGGGCCGATTACGATGTTATTCGGAAAGGCTCCCAATGGGATTTGGTAGTGCGGAATCCGATTCAGAACGCTCATGGGCGTCCGCAGAAATGTTTCCAGGTGGGGAACATTTTTAACTTCATCACCATCCGCCTTGTACCCTTCTCCCCTTCGCCCCTTCGCCCCTTTGCCCTTGCACCCTTATCCTCCTCTCTCTTTCACCCTTCTACTCCTTCCCCTTGTACCCTACTCCACCTCTGCCTTGCACCCTTCTCCCCTCTGCCTTGCACCCTTCTCCCCTCTGCCTTGTACCCTTCTCCACCTCTGCCTTGCACCCTTCGCTACCGTACACCCATCTCCCCTCTGCCTTGCACCCTTCTCCCCTCTGCCTTGCACCCTTCTCCCCTCTGCCTTGCACCCTTCTGCTCTCTGCCTTGCACCCCTCTCCCCTCTACCTTGCACCCTTCTCCCCTCTGCTTGCACCCTTCTCCCGTCTACCTTGCACCCTTCTCTTCTCAGGCTTGCACCCTTCTCCTCTCCGCCTTGCACCCTTCCCCACCTCTGCCTTGCACCCTTCTCTACCTTACACCCTTCTTTCCTCTGCCTTGCACCCTTCTCCTCTCTGCCTTGCACCCTTCTCCTCATCGCCTTGCAACCTTCTCCCCTCCGCCTTGCACCCTGCTCCCTCTCCCCCTTGTACCCTTCTCCACCTCCGCCTTGCACCCTTCTCCCCTGTGCCTTGCACCCTTCTCCCCCTCCCAGTTGCACCCTTCTCCTCTCTGCATTGCACCCTGCTCCCCCTTCCCTTGTACGCTTCTTCTCTCTGCCTTGCCCCCTTCTCCTCTCAGCCTTGCACTCTCCTCCCACTCCGCCTTGCACCCTTCTCCCCCTCCGCCTTGCACCCTTCTCCCCCTCCGCCTGGCCCCTTCTCCCCTTCTACCTTGAACCCTTCTCCGCCTTGCACCCTTCTCCCCCTCTGCCTTGCACCCTTCTCTACCTTGCACCATTCTCTCCTCTGCCTTGCATCCTTCTCCCCTCTGCCTTGCACCCTTCTCGCCCTCTGCCTTGCACCCTTCTAGCCCTCAGGCTTGCACCCTTCTCCTCCACCCCCTTGCACCCTTCCGACCCAATGGAGGGGGCTACCACATGGAACAATGGCACCATTTCAAAAGCATGATGGACTAGGGCCGGCCCTGACTAGACCCACACTGGACCCCCCATTGCCCCCCTTGCGGACCCCCATGAGAACCCTTGTTTCTGTAAGAATGGTACTCATTTCCCACTGACCGATTACGATGAACGCAAACCATTAGTACGAATCGGTTCTGACAGGCATTTGGACAGCCAGATTCTTTCAGAGCTGAATCGTACAGCTGCATGGACACGGTTTCCAAACGAGCGATTAAGATGACCGATTCGGAAAGCCATTCCGATTTGGTCTGCCCGACACAAAACAGCTATTGGAATCTGTTTTTGGGGGCCCCTTCACCTGGAAGCGTCTGATTGGGGCCCGCGGGGGTACTCAAGGGGGCGCTCTTCTCAACCATGCACAATGTGGCAGAAAACATGGGTTGCCCGCCCCAAGGTGCAATGTTTTCCACACCACCCTCTTTTTTCAATGGGAGCCTATGTTCTGGTTCCGAATTCAGGCTCCCATTGAAGCCAATGCGAGTCCGACCGAACAATGCTGGGAAGCATATTAGTTGGTTGTTCGGACTCTCAGAACCTGATTAGTTCAGAAACGATTCTGAGACCTTGTCATTCGGAACAGTTTTCAAACAACATTGTTAACGGCCCCTAAGAGTGCTGCAGTCCGCAGCCCACATAGAAGTAGCAAATTGTCAATATTTAATGATTGCTTATGTGTATGAAGGGACACCTTCCTGCATATAAACTATCATTAATGGCATTTTGCTCTTTTATGTGTGCTGCAGAGTGCAGCAAACAAGGAAAAAGCAAAAACTATGAGAATAAAAGGTATTTCTCCTTCATTCGAATGCCCTCTATTGCACGGTGCTGCCTCCGATTTGCAGCTCTTATAAATCTGGGGCAGTGTCAAAAATGCAATGGGTGTTGTGGTAGAATATCCAGAGCAACACCAATTGCATACCCCTTTCATGCAGATCCCTGCATGAAAGTGTACCCTATTTACAAAGCGGCGTTAAGCCACAAAAAGTGGTTTAATGCCACTTTGTAAATATGGTGCGGGCATCACAATACTCTTTATGTGGGCTCCCAATTGCACCTTCTCAATAAGTTACAAACCCTCCAAAATGTGGCAGCAAGAGTGCTGAAGAATATCCCCCAAATACTGCTCAGGCTCTTAAGCCATCGAAGACCTCCATTGGCTGCCCATATGGTCAAGGATTAATTAAAAAGCCTTATGTTGGGCCCATTAGTCAATGCATCAGGTTGGCCCTCGCTTTCTACTAGATGTTTGCAAATGATATGCCCCTTCTTTTACTCTATGGTCTAGCAATGCAAGGCAGGTATGTGTGCCCAGAATAAACAGAGTCCTTTGGAGAGGAAGACGTTTCTGATACGCTACCTCCACATGGTGGCACTCTCTACCCAATCATCTTACAGGTTATCCTAATCTATCAAAGCTCAGAAAGGAACTTAAGACTTTTCTTTTAAGTACCATAGTCTATGTTCTCATCAAACAGCTTACCAACTCTTTAGGTATTTTATATCTCATACTGTCAAGTTTCATATACACTAGCGCCAAGACACCTTCTTGGTAATCATGCGCTCTATAGAAAATAATAATATAATATGGCATATGTTTATGGACCATGGTACCAGCTACAATAGTGTTCCAGAAATTATTGCAAGTTACTTAGGGAAGTGACCTTTTTAGTTTTCTATGAACATGCAAAATAGGCCAAGTCAAGATAGTAGCTCAGTATGAATCACAATTGCAACACTGATAAAAACACTAGTTACACAGGCTATCACCTTCTCAGATTCAAAACTTCAAACACGTTTGTCTCCCTTCAATCGGCCATTGAATGGTATCCATTTGTTAACTGATTGAGGCTGAAGTTGTTCTGCTGCCCCAGGAGCTGTGGGAATGCCACTCTCTGTTGCGTGTTCTCCAGTGCCACGTCATGCCTCAGGGCTATCCAAAAGTGCAACGGCTTCCTTACTCTTTGCCGCATATTTCGGAAGTGTGCTACCTCACACTGACTTGGTGTAATGGCTGGATTTTCTGTTTAGATGGGATCAGCCCCCAGGGGCCCCTGTGACCCAGCCAAAACGTACTCACCTTCCTTTCTTAGATCGTATTCACAATGAGTAGCTATACAGATAAATATACAGATTGCACCTAAGAATGGGGAATGACAATATACATATATGGATTTTCTACAATATCTTATTCACATCAGTTGGTCTCGCGGTCACCCCGACCCAGACCGTTCTACCCTAGGGCAGATCTGACACACAATCCGGTGTGTCTACACACGGGCCTGCAGAACCCAATGCTCCCTTTTCCAAATTGTTCGCGATCCTGCGAAACTACACGTCAGTGTCCCTCCTGACGCTCTCACTTATTTTAAGCCACAATCTGGTGGATTTACACACTGGTCTCCCACCCAGTGTTCTCATTAACGCCGCATATCAACGACGACCACATTCCTATGAACCATTATTGGGACGATATCTAGGCAATCTACTTGGGACAAAACTAAAATAATAACTTTGAATATGGGTTCAAATTGTATAATGTACTTCCTGCTCTTGACATCAAAGATCCACCCACTCCCTCCTTATTCACTCACCATTTACCTGATCGGGATTTCTCATCCGTTCACCCAAACGGTTCCTGACTAGGAGTCTGGTTTATCAAGATTGAACATGAGCACCAGGTACACAATAATTCTATATGAATTAGGATATTTATTAACAATAGACATAAATCACATCACTATACAACATTACATTTGCAAAGGGAATAAAAGATAAAGGTTAGGGTGCACATACTATAAGAATCGGGCGGACATCACCTGGTTAATGGGAAATCGGGACTCGGCAGTCATCTAGGCTCCTGTCTCGTCTCTGGGTCCTGGCTCGCCTTGCAGTCACCCTCAGCCGTCACAAGTACACGTCTGCACCGCTAGGCTCAACCTCGTCTGCTCTCCCTCAGGACCTCGGAACCTTGCTGTTTATCAACTACCGTCTCTCTCTCTCTGTGTCAGTGCGCTCCGCGCCACTTCTCGTTCAGTCTATCTCAGAGAGTTTCGGTCTTAAATCTTTCTCCGACTTCAAAGATGGCGACTTGTCCACCATGAAAGTGAATAATGGCAGAGATGCTAACGGCTAGATGCCGCCTACAGACTGACTGACTAAAAGACTAACACCTTCACTAATATCAAAGCCCGTTCCTTCATGGAAATTCACGGCCAGTAACCTGCCGCCCACCAAATTCTTGTACCTCCCCGTACCAAGGACACTTTCCCAGCCGGCCGGCCTGAAGTTGTGTCTTCGGAGTGGAGAAAAATACATTCCTTCGATAAGGGTCAGCCTGAACCGGTTCTCTCCAAGCGAACAACAGCTTGAAACTAAAACATTACACTTAACCTAGAAAGCCTTCTCGAACTACCAGGCAGAAAGCAAAATGGAGTCTGTCTCGTTTAAGGCCTACGGAGCCCATAATATGCATAGCTCCATGAAAAACAGATCGGCATGTTAGCAAATGAGTGAATCATGACTAATACTTATATATCTAACCCCTCACTTAAATTCATAAGCCTTACTCTAGGGAAAATAACACGCAAATGCCTTTATGTATATAAGACAGGGTCCCTGTCTATCGGCCTAATCCCTATGCTATGGGGGTGATAGGCTGGAGTCACTCTCCATCATTCTTCTTCTCCAGAGAGCTGGCAGAAAGACAGCCATAACATTACACCCCTTGACTCCAGTCTATTAACCACAAACTAAATGGAACTAACGTCAGTAGACGAATAATATGAAACAAAACTAACTGATCTATGAGCCTTAGTAAGTCTAAAATATTGTAGCAGGGAAGGAATACACTGAATAAAGCAACAAATTGCTATAAGGATACAGGTAGCAAGAATAACCCCTCCCAAAATTTGTCGTAAAAAATGCATGTCAGGGAGCCAGTTAAAAAGCCAGTCAAAGAAACCCTGATCTATATGTTCTCTAATTTCTGCAGTCAAGTCGTGGAGTTTATTAATGTGGGATTGGATATCTTTAGAATGGTCAGATAAATTAAAACAACATAGACCTTCAAATTCAGAGCACTCATGCCCGTGTTTTAACAACAAATAATCGATCGCAGCACGGTTTTGCAAAATAGCTCTACGTTCACCTTGGGAATCTAATAATAAATCTGATAAAACAGTAGATGTTTGGTTGATCGATTTCACCATCCAGCAGGCCATTTTACTGATTGTTTTAGCATTATATACGGCCAATGCCGGAACACCAATAATAGAAAAAGCTAAACCAAGATATTCTGATCTAGAAAAAAGATGAACAGAGGAATCACAGTCTTCATGTAATGACATAGAATCTCGAACAATACGAGAATGGGAAGGGGGATGTGAAGAAAACATTAGCAAACTTAATCTAGTGATGGCACATGGACCACCAGAAATATTCGCAGGAATATAGGGCCAAGATGAATTCCCGCAGGAAAAGAGCCATCCAGCTGGTAATAACATTGAACGATAATGACTAGTTGCTACAACTAAACTTTTACAGGTCATATTGTTTTTCACTGAAAGACATGAATTCGGAAGTCTTTTTAAACATAGCAAACGTTGATGAAATGAAAAAGTAGTAGCGGCCTGGAGTTTCAACCGCAGACATTCAGAGATGGCCTTAGGATTACAGGTCATCATGAAACAAAGGTCACCAGGGGTAATATTAAAGGTAGTAATTCTGGAGTTAATAGGGACATTGAGGTCCGAAAGAAGAGTACATGAGGGACAAAATTCATGGGCCGCAAAATCGCCCAGAATAACATTAGGTCGGGCATTGGATACATTGAATACATGATGCAGAGTTTCAGTAGATGCAGGGACAGCAACCAAACAGGTCGATAAAATGTCAGTGACAGACTTCATGGGGGTAAGGCAAAAATGCGGAGAGTTCGTCACTCGCTTAGCGAGTGTGATCCAGAAATTTGAAGATTTCTGCCACGCAGATCGCGCAGCTCTTGTTATCCCATCACTCGGCGTCGGTAGATCCTCTCCTCTCCCGGCGTAGCAGGCCAAAAGGAGTCCAACGCTGACACATCCTGCAGCAGCAGTCCAAAGAATGATCTGAAAAAATACAAACACAGGCCTTAATCATTCTCGTAAGTAACATTTATCAGCTGGGACAGCTTCCCAGCCATCTTGCCCTGGCTTCATCACCAAAACGGTGTTGTCATGACCGGTCGCAATAATATCAGCCTGTTCAGGAGGATTTTTAGGCGATTGCACCCATATTTTAGCTCCAGGAAGATCAGATGATCCGAAGCCTTTTTGTCCTCGCACAGTTAACAACGTTGGGGCAGAGCCTTTTTTGATCTCACCACTGAAGACAGGCATAATCAGTAACTGAGCAACACGGTCAGACTTTTTGATCAGTAAATCAGTCTCACTGCTATTAAGCAAGAGAACCTTAATCTCTCCCTGATAATCACTGTCGATCACTCCTCCCAGTACTTGTACACCTTTCAGGGCCAGGCCAGATCTAGGGGCAATTAATCCAAAACTACCGGCAGGTATAGAGACACCAATGCCAGTTTCAACAATGATTCGATCTCTTCCTGGGAAGTGTGCATCATTTAATGCATGCAGGTCGAGGCCTGCGGAACCTGGGGTTGCTCTACATGGAGCCAAAGCACCGGGGGTAATTTCCCAATACATGACAGTGTTAGCTATAGAGTTGGGTTTTGCATCAACATGTGGAGGAAACAAACGCATCAAAGGAGATTCAGCATGTAACAAGGGACGATTGTTCAAAATAGGTAAAGCTTGAAGTAGGACATCTCTCCACTGGCTGTAACGGTCATCAGTCAACTTGCGCAACTGTTCTTTCAACAAGCCATTCATTCTCTCAATCAGTCCCGAAGCTTGTGGATAATATGGAATATGAAACACCCAATCTATATTATTCTCTATACAGAATTCCTGCACCAATCTTCCACGAAAGTGGGATGCATTGTCTGATTGAATTTGGAAAGGGACACCATAATACAGAATAATTAGCTCCAGGGTTTTGATTGTATTCATTTGGGTAGCATTCTTGCAAGGGAAAGCGACCAAAAGGCCACTATTAGTATCAACCACTGTACAAATGTATTGACAATTTCTGCTCATGGGGAGCGGACCAATATAATCAATCTGCCAAATTTGGGCGGGCAATTTACCTCGATGTAAGTGGCCTCGAACAATTTGAGGCACCTCTTTCTTTCTAGAATGCTGGCAAATGGGACAATGTAGAATGGCATCTTTAATTAAAGAAGAGGGAATATGAATTCCTCTATCAGCAGCCCACCTGTTAGTGGCTTTCTCTCCAAAATGTCCTGCTTTCTGATGGGCCCATTTCGCCAATCCCGCCAAATCAGAATCTTGCATGTCAACCACTGCCTCAGAAATTTTAGACTGTTCATCTGCAATGTTATGGAAAAATTTGTCAAGGGAGTCGATTGGAGTATGAGCATCCACGTGAAAGATTGTTACAGTACTGTGCGGAAGCAGTTCCCAAATATCTTGCCACAATTCTTTACCCCACAATTCTTTAGAATGCAATTCCCAATTATGCGAGTGCCATGTAGGCAGCCACACTGCTAGTCCATTTGCAGTGGACCAAGAATCAGTAAAAATATGACATGTACCTGGTAACTCCTGTTTCAAAACTTGGTAAACTGCATAGAGTTCAGCATATTGACTACTCTTACCGTCTCCAGTTGTGCTCAATAATTTCTGTGTAATCGGGTTATAGGAGACAGCTTTCCAATGTCTCTTGTCACCAATGAACTTCGCAGAACCATCCGTAAACCACACATGTTTTCTATCCTCCGCGGACAGATCATCAAATGATTTACCCCACTTCACGGGAGACTCCTGCACTACGGGAACCGAACGCTCACTTTCAGCCTCATTGGAGGGCGCCTGCGCCACTCGCTCATGTAAAACCGCCACACCTTTCGGACCCACACGTGCCCTGTCCTGAATGTACCATTTCCATTTAATCACACTAGCCTCCTGAGCATGTCCAATTCGATGGGACTTCGGTGAACTCAAAACCCACTGCATGATGGGAATCTCAGGCCTCAAAATCACAGCATGGCCTAAAGTCAATTGCTCGGTATCCACCAGAGCCCAATAACAAGCAAGCAACTGTTTTTCAAAAGGTGAGTAACGCTCACCAGCCTCTGGTAACTTTTTGGTCCAAAAACCTAATGGCACTTTTTGTCTGCCTTGCTTTTGCCACAAACTCCAATTGGCATACAGACCTTCCACGGATACATTCAAATCCACATTACCTTCACTCACGGGCCACAAATCCAAAGCATACTGAATAGCTTCTTTAGCCAAATTAAAAGCAGTCTGTTGAGGTTCACCCCATTCAAACGCATTCTTTTTACGAGTGACTCGATACAGTGGAGCCAAGATCTGACTCAAATGGGGAATATGCTGACGCCAAAATCCAAACAATCCAATAAAGCATTGCGCCTCTTTCCTGTTTCTGGGAACAGCAAAATCAAGTATTTTTCGTTTAACCTGTGGAATCACCTCTCTGTGACCCTCATGCCAATTAATTCCTAGGAATTTCACAGCTTGGGATGGAGTTTGTAATTTGTCAGGATTAATTTCCCAGCCTTTTGCTCGCAAACAGTCAATGATCTGATCTAAATGAGACTGTACTTGGTCTTGCGTTTCACCTTGAATCAAAATGTCGTCAATATAATGACAAACCTGAACTTGTGGATTCGTGGGCACTTCAGACAAATGTTCCGCCACCAGCCGGTGACAGATCGTAGGACTATGTACATAACCTTGAGGAAGACTCCGGAACGTCATTTGACGTCCATTCCATGTAAAACTGAATTGTTCCTGGCATTCGGGGGCAATCGGAATTGAAAAGAATGCATTAGCAATATCAATGGAAGCATACCACGTACCCGGATGCTTTTGAATTCTCTCAATCAGTGTAACAATGTCAGGCACTGCAACAGTCAATTTAGGTGTATGTTTATTCAATTCTCGATAATCAACAGTCATGCGCCAAGAGTTATCACTTTTGCGCACGGGCCAAACAGGATTATTCCAAGCAGATGTGACCGGAGTAATGACTCCCGCGTCAACCAAATCCTGAATCGTAGCTGTAATTTCTTCATGACCACCTGGGATGCGATATTGTTTTTGAGAAATCACTTTCGTCGCTAAAGGGATCTTAATAGGTGGCATGCGTAAACGGCCAACCCGTACGGGTCTGGTCGAAATGTACTGTCTAGTACCAAATTGATAGTAACCATCATCCAAATGCAAAGTCATACCTTTCAAGATGTCAATTCCAATAATATATTCCAAAAGTGGCACAACCAACACAGAGTATTCTCTACGAGGAATTCTACCAATTTTAATTTCAAGTGCAGTTTGAACTGCGGGTGTTTCCTTACCACCCAGCCCGGTAATTGTGAAAGACTGTCCATGAAATTTTCTTGACTTACCATGAATTAAAGTGGCCTCCGCCCCAGTATCAACCAACGCTCGGGCCCTTTGGATATTACGATGTTCCCAAAAAATCTCAATATCTACATAGGGTCTGTAATCTCTGTGGGCCCACCTGCGTACCGGAGCTTGACCTATTTCCTAGTCATTTTTCCTGCGTTCCGCCAACCAAGACAGATCAGGGTAAATGTTTTCAGTTTTCTTGGGTATCAGAATTTCTTGTTCATATCCGTCTCCAGTACGAAATGGATTAGTGTCAGGTTCAAAAAGTTGTGAGTTACGATCAGAGAGTCTGTTACGATCCTCCCTCTTTCTTATGTCAGGGGAAAAACTCCTTGCATCTCTACGTCTGCTAGAACCACGATCATCTCTTCCCCTCTCACGATCATCCTCTCTCCCCCTCCCATCACTACGACGGGGGGAACGACTGCGTTCATAGCGCCGATCATCACGGCGATCAGAATTCACACGTCGTCTCTCATCACCACTGTCATCCGAACCACGATCATACTCATTCTTTCGCACACGACGGGCACCTTCCTTTCGATCCAAACCACGCTTACGAAACATATCCCATAGGATATTATTAGGTTCACCATCAATCTCTTCCCTTTTGACACCATCAGCAATGAGAGCAAGAAACATGTCACGTCTAGAGAACTTATAGTCCCCAGCAGTACGACCCTCAGGTCGGGATTGTCTTTCAGGTTTAAACCATTCACCCAGCTCACCAAGCTGACGAACAGACTCGAGCACAGCAGACAAAGGATTGCCAGTTTGATTAATCAATAATGTCATCATGACCTGCTTGTAAGCAACAGGAGAAGTACGTATAATGCGGTTACGCACAGAAGATGTTAAAAGACCATTCAATAACCTGTCAGCAGTACTAAGGAAGATACACGTTTACATGACTTCTTCCTTTAAACGTTGCGACGCATCGCGCAGAGTATACCACGGCTTTTCATCAGAGGGCCAATCAGACTCAGTTGGATATTTATGATTACAGCCATCAGACGCAAGCTGGAGCAAAGAAGTTTGGACATTACCATTAAAATTCCGAAAATGGTCCTGAATAGTAGAATCAGAACTCAAAGAGCAAAATCGTAAGCAATCAACAGCATCGAGCATAATACCGGAAGCGCCAAGCTCATAAAGACGCACCATCCAGGTAAGCAAGGCCTCACCCGGCCGTTGTTTAAATCGTTGCAGGATGTCACTAATCTCCTGCTGAGTAAAATCTTCAATACAGTCAAGAGGGATACCACCCGGATTACCAGGGGCTTGTTGTAATTTCCGTCGAAAGATCGGGTGAGCAGAAACTGCGGGAAGAGCTTCCGAGGAAGCCCGCATCTTAGAGTTAACAGAACAATCAGGGCAAGCTACGTCATCCGCACGGGAAGAACGAGCACGGTCACCATCGGTAGTCAAATCAATGCACGAGGCAGATTTACAATCACGTCCGGAGCGAGAAGACTCGCGCTTGTCACCCTCCTCTGCCGAGGAGTCAGAAGTATGAGAATCCCAGATATTACCGTCCCATTCATCGGGGTTCCAATCCATTCCAGCTTTTGCTACAACCATACGCACTTTGCGTGAAGACACACGTCCACGCCGATGTTTATACTTATATCGTGCAATACGGACCGCAGCCCTTTCGGCAATGGTCTGATATGTTTCAAGTTTATCGGCAAGCAATTTATTTTGACAACGCAACAAAGTGTGCGCATTTTGCAACTCGACACACTGTCCTTCCGAATCTTTAAACTGTTTCTGTAGTCGCACAAACCTCTCATGCAATATTCTGTATGCATTAAGAACAATCCACCCTCTGCGTCCTAAAATAGGAAGCTCATCACCCTTCACCACTGGCGCTTTCTGTAGGCACGAAATCACATCAGCAGGCTCCGCCTGCTCCAAGAATGAAGACCAATTTTCACTTAAACCAGTAGAATCAGCCCACTCACGGGCCAAAGCCTCGTAAGGCGTAGACTCCCAGCCGGGAATCTGGATCGGTAATTTAAAAACCGACTGTGATTTTTTAGCAAACATAATGACACGCAAAAAATTATATACAAAATTATAAACAAAATTTTATACGTAGAAGCCGAGCGCAAACCAACGAGATGAAAACAACACAATGCACACAGGCTTCGTAAACAGTTCGTGACGCCAGATGTAATGGCTGGATTTTCTGTTTAGATGGGATCAGCCCCCAGGGGCCCCTGTGACCCAGCCAAAACGTACTCACCTTCCTTTCTTAGATCGTATTCACAATGAGTAGCTATACAGATAAATATACAGATTGCACCTAAGAATGGGGAATGACAATATACATATATGGATTTTCTACAATATCTTATTCACATCAGTTGGTCTCGCGGTCACCCCGACCCAGACCGTTCTACCCTAGGGCAGATCTGACACACAATCCGGTGTGTCTACATACGGGCCTGCAGAACCCAATGCTCCCTTTTCCAAATTGTTCGCGATCCTGCGAAACTACACGTCAGTGTCCCTCCTGACGCTCTCACTTATTTTAAGCCACAATCTGGTGGATTTACACACTGGTCTCCCACCCAGTGTTCTCATTAACGCCGCATATCAACGACGACCACATTCCTATGAACCATTATTGGGACGATATCTCGGCAATGTACTTGGGACAAACCTAAAATAATAACTTTGAATATGGGTTCAAATTGTATAATGTACTTCCTGCTCTTGACATCAAAGATCCACCCACTCCCTCCTTATTCACTCACCATTTACCTGATCGGGATTTCTCATCCGTTCACCCAAACGGTTCCTGACTAGGAGTCTGGTTTATCAAGATTGAACATGAGCACCAGGTACACAATAATTCTATATGAATTAGGATATTTATTAACTATAGACATAAATCACATCACTATACAACATTACATTTGCAAAGGGAATAAAAGATAAAGGTTAGGGTGCACATACTATAAGAATCGGGCGGACATCACCTGGTTAATGGGAAATCGGGACTCGGCAGTCATCTAGGCTCCTGTCTCGTCTCTGGGTCCTGGCTCGCCTTGCAGTCACCCTCAGCCGTCACAAGTACACGTCTGCACCGCTAGGCTCAACCTCGTCTGCTCTCCCTCAGGACCTCGGAACCTTGCTGTTTATCAACTACCGTCTCTCTCTCTCTGTGTCAGTGCGCTCCGCGCCACTTCTCGTTCAGTCTATCTCAGAGAGTTTCGGTCTTAAATCTTTCTCCGACTTCAAAGATGGCGACTTGTCCACCATGAAAGTGAATAATGGCAGAGATGCTAACGGCTAGATGCCGCCTACAGACTGACTGACTAAAAGACTAACACCTTCGCTAATATCAAAGCCCGTTCCTTCATGGAAATTCACGGCCAGTAACCTGCCGCCCACCAAATTCTTGTACCTCCCCGTACCAAGGACACTTTCCCAGCCGGCCGGCCTGAAGTTGTGTCTTCGGAGTGGAGAAAAATACATTCCTTCGATAAGGGTCAGCCTGAACCGGTTCTCTCCAAGCGAACAACAGCTTGAAACTAAAACATTACACTTAACCTAGAAAGCCTTCTCGAACTACCAGGCAGAAAGCAAAATGGAGTCTGTCTCGTTTAAGGCCTACGGAGCCCATAATATGCATAGCTCCATGAAAAACAGATCGGCATGTTAGCAAATGAGTGAATCATGACTAATACTTATATATCTAACCCCTCACTTAAATTCATAAGCCTTACTCTAGGGAAAATAACACGCAAATGCCTTTATGTATATAAGACAGGGTCCCTGTCTATCGGCCTAATCCCTATGCTATGGGGGTGATAGGCTGGAGTCACTCTCCATCATTCTTCTTCTCCAGAGAGCTGGCAGAAAGACAGCCATAACACTTGGCCAGCCCAGAATGAGGCTTGGGATGAGTGTGTTCCACACACAAGGCATACAAACTGAAAAGAGAAAAAGGGCAACATAAATTTGCTGCCCTCAACCAGTCCAGAACTGTAAATGGTTGGGCCGGCCGGTAATCTCCAATACGTGGTGGTTAGCTGAGTTTTTGCCGAACGCTGTGTTCCAAGCAGAGTGGAAAAAGTATGCAAACTACGCCGGCGAAGCTGGGTTTGCCTCCCACCCCTGTTTGGTACCAACTATGAGAACAATTCAAACACTGCTTTTGATGTTTATTAAATATTTAATTCAGTGGTGATGTTAGGATTTTACTAAATATTTAAGAAACGTGACTTTTAAAAAGTTAGTCTTTGCCTGTCTGAACCTCCAGTATGCTGACTAATTAGCATTAGCCTGCTGGTAGAAGGCCCTGAAAGTGCTTTCCCTAAATGAGGCATGAAGCCTGCTCCCAGAGCAGAAACAAATGTGTTGGTATTTTTAGCAGGAAGCACTGGATGTGAGGTATGTGATGCATATCAGTTCAGGAAGGACAGTTGAGGAAGAGTTTCAGGAACATCATTCATTTGAAAGGGGCCAGGGGAAGATTGACCGATTCATGTGTAATTATAAATGGAGAACTGAGGATGAAAAACTTGTTATACTCTGGGCTCTCTGTAGTTAGTTTGGCATCAGCGCATTGACAGGGGAGTTGGTCCTGAACCAGTTTGTGGAACTAAGTAGGTGGCAATTGCTCATTTCCCTAAACAACCCCCCATAGCTAGCACACAAGCTTTTGCTAGCAGCAGAAAGACTCTGCCATACTTGATTTGCCTCAGAATAGTGCGCTGTGGGATAGTTTGCAGTTTGGAGAACAGTATGTGCTGTACAAGTAGGAGGTATTATTATCGGGGTCTCTGGTTGGCACACGTTTGTGGACTTCAAATCAGCCTTCGATATGGTTGACCGCAAACAATTGTGGGGTATTCTGTTAGACATGGGAGCACCACCGTATTTATGTCACCAGTTTAGGCTCCTCCATGAAGGTACATTTGCAAGGGTGAGATTTGGCAAGAATGGCAATTTGAGTTCTCCTTTTCCCGTTGAGAAGGGGATGAGACAGGGGTGTGTGCTTGCACCGACCCTTTTCTCCCTTTTTCTCAACGGGTTAAACGAAGACCTTCTTGCTGTGAAAGATATAGACCCCCCAAAACTGGCAAGTCACAAATTTCCTGAACTTATGTTTGCGGATGACACTCTGCTCCTCTTAAAATCACCTATGTGGATGCAGGGTGTCCTTGAGGAATTGGTCAGTTTTGCAAGAAGAGGAATTTGGTGGTTAACATTACAAAGACTAAATATAAGGTTTTTAACGCAAATTCAACCAATTGCATCCACCACACTTTGGATGGCAGACCTCTAGAAAGAGTCTCTATTTTTGATTAGCTAGGTCTCTCCCTAAATGATAAAATGGGGTGGAGTTCCCAAATTACCAAGGCTAATTTGAAATTGACCCAGGCAACAGGAAGGATTGTAAAACTGTATAAATCCTCAGCCCTAAAGGCCATAAGTCCCCCATCAGAAATCTTTAAAACTCAAGCCCGGGAATCCGCCATCTATGGGGCGGAATTGTGGGGGCATTGCTCTGCAAATGTCCTCACAATAATTGAAAATAATTTTATGAGACAGATCCTGGGCTTGCCCCAAAACGCTCCTATTGTCCCGCTTAGAATGGATCTGGGCATCAGTCCCATAGCAGATTTGATTTGGTCACGCCCACTGTTATACTGGCGACGTCTCTGGAGCACCCCAGAACTGGCTCACTATAGGGACGATTTAAAAGCTGTGTGACCTTGGGGGCTGGCAAGATCCCTTGGCTGGCCTTTATTAGGGACATAACTAGAGCATTGGGCTTGAGCGATTTATGGTCTATGCCTGAAGTTGCATGTGCTGAAATCTCAAAAAAATCCTTAGCATGTGCCTTGAAGGACTACAAACTGGTGCGTATCATGCAGACAGTTGACTCTTTTAGTCTAAAGCATGTTTTTTGGGATTTTGAGTGCCAATATGAATTCGAACAAGCAATAGATACTATACAACCAGTATTAGCTAAAAAATTGTATCTGCAATTTAGGTATGGGACCCTCCCCCTTAACACCCGTACTAATAGGTGGGAAGGTGGGTCAGGCCACCTTTGTCCCAGGTGCTCAGTGGAGGAAGAAACCGCTACTCATGTGTTCCTCTGTTCAGCATATAAGAGTCCCAGATCTAAGTGGGTGATCCAATTTTGTAAAAACCAAGGCATCAGAAACTATAGAGAAATCTTTAGAATTTTAAAATCAGATACTGCCCCGGTTACTGTTGCTGTGATTTTGAAATTCTTATTTGTAATGTGGTGAAAAAGAAGGTACCTTCTTGCCACCGGTTCTGCCTAAGCGTAAGATCTTTAGCCTTTTCATTTCCTATGTAGGGCAATGTGTAATAAATGAGGGTAACATTTGCAGTTTATCTATCTTTATTGAGGGTGACGTTCTAACAAGGTGGGCAACTTTTGTTGGACACGTGTATTACAAGGATGGAATCATACTAAATATTGATGGGGGTTGATGTGCTTGTGATTATGGCTGAGATACCCGCCACCCCCTCTCAACACAAATCCCCAAGGATGGGAAACCGGAAACAATTCTGAAGTTTTTGGAAGTCGGGAGGGAGTGACCCTCCCGGCCGTATTTATTAAAATATGAAACAAAATTAAAACAAAATTAACAGTTTCATATTATGTACAATTTCATAACCACATTGCGATGTTTGGCTAACCTTAACATATTCTCTAATACAAAGGTCCTCCTAGCCGAACTAACATCCTACAAAACATTTACTTGAAATTTTGAAATTGTACATCCTAACGTTTAAGGGCCAACGGCAAGGTCGTAACCGGTGTCAAGATCCCTAACCCAGAAATATCCCCCTCACTTGTGAGGGGCGGCACAGAGGCGTACCTCAAGTGCAACTTACCAATTTCCCTTGACTTGACGGGGGCCCCAATAAAACTCGACGCCACTTAAAGGTCGTACGAGGACTCGTGTGAGGTATCTAGAAGGTAGCGTAGACCCCCCCCAAACCCCACACAACTTACCACATCTGCCGTCGCAGACGTCCTGGCCCCGGGAAATTCCCCAGGAGGGGGCTGTAACCCCTCCTACCCAGGAAGGGGTCTTGACCGCCTTTCCTTTCCTATCGGCGACCCATCCTTAGAAGGGACCGCCTCCCCGTTGAGGGGCCAATGGCCACCTCCCCCGCGCGCTCCCATCCGTAATGGGTGACGCCCACTCATAGGGATCTTCCAATTAGTGCTCACCGATCATGACCTTACCGCCCGACCGAAATAAATACGACAATGCTAACTAAATTACAAATGACTAATTCTAAAAGACAGTAGTAACAACAACTTTATTAAATGCATGCTTACTCAGGGACACTAAAGCAGAATTACTTTATTTGCAAAACATAATACCAATCGACCATTCTTTATTGCATACTCAAAGTCATCACGATAATACGACAACCTGTAAACAAAAAAAAATCCGAATTAACATCAAACTTTATTCAAAACCAATCGCTGTCTTCAGGGGCTGGTGGGTGGGTCAAAATTGGCTCTTCGTTCCGTCTCGAGCTCACGTGCAGCGAGGAGGTGCAGCTTCAGAGCACAGGAACAAGAGGATGCCTTCTGGTCTTACTTCTCCTTTTATCCGTCTTCAGGGCGGGCGTAAACCCGCCCCTGCCTGCCCAAGGGCGTGGCCAGCCGCGTCCGTGTCTAGGCCAACCCACTCTAGGGCGGGAAAAGGCGCGTCCCGGCTACGCCGCTTCGGGCATACCAGCCGAGACTCGCCTCCCGCCCAAGATGGCTTCCCGGGGGGATCGTGGTACTCTGCCATACGTTCGGGGGGACCGAATGGTCGCCCCTTTCCATATGGCTGAGATACCCGCCACCCCCTCTCAACACAAATCCCCAAGGATGGGAAACCGGAAACAATTCTGAAGTTTTTGGAAGTCGGGAGGGAGTGACCCTCCCGGCCGTATTTATTAAAATATGAAACAAAATTAAAACAAAATTAACAGTTTCATATTATGTACAATTTCATAACCACATTGCGATGTTTGGCTAACCTTAACATATTCTCTAATACAAAGGTCCTCCTAGCCGAACTAACATCCTACAAAACATTTACTTGAAATTTTGAAATTGTACATCCTAACGTTTAAGGGCCAACGGCAAGGTCGTAACCGGTGTCAAGATCCCTAACCCAGAAATATCCCCCTCACTTGTGAGGGGCGGCACAGAGGCGTACCTCAAGTGCAACTTACCAATTTCCCTTGACTTGACGGGGGCCCCAATAAAACTCGACGCCACTTAAAGGTCGTACGAGGACTCGTGTGAGGTATCTAGAAGGTAGCGTAGACCCCCCCCCCAAACCCCACACAACTTACCACATCTGCCGTCGCAGACGTCCTGGCCCCGGGAAATTCCCCAGGAGTGGGCTGTAACCCCTCCTACCCAGGAAGGGGTCTTGACCGCCTTTCCTTTCCTTTCGGCGACCCATCCTTAGAAGGGACCGCCTCCCCGTTGAGGGGCCAATGGCCACCTCCCCCGCGCGCTCCCATCCGTAATGGGTGACGCCCACTCATAGGGATCTTCCAATTAGTGCTCACCGATCATGACCTTACCGCCACAGGACCGGATAGTTGACCGGCTATCCGGACCCCCCACAACACTCCTACCTAAAGGTCATGTTTTAACGTTTTTAGCCAAGCTATGAAGTCTCCTATGAGTAACTCATTCCCCACCCGAGACAGATGCACACCATCACTCAAATACATACTGTCCCCATTAATACAACCATGCGAAATAGAATGCAGTGTACTGGAACGGAACAACCTACTCACTTTGTTATTAATTTTCCTTACAGAATGATTCAAAGCTGAAACAGAAAACGCCCCCCGCCACACTTTCCGTGGGATCATATGGGACCACGCAATCGTGCACCCTGGAACTCTCCTTGCTAACCAACTTACAGTGGAAAGCATTGCCTCAAGGAGAAGTCGTCTACCAGTGGTGACCAAATCATTGCCCCCAAGATGTACTATGACTACAGACGGCGGTGACCTCATCCGCCCTAGCAAACCCTCGAAAAACGATTGAAACTGGTCAATACAGAGACCGCCCCTTCCGTAGAAGGACACACTGTACCCGTATTCCCCAGCCACGTGAATCATGTCACCTGTCTTGAATACGTCCGCGGCACGCCTCACGTATGAGTGGCCCACGACCCACACCTCCCTTTTCACAGCCGGTGATGTCTGACCGCTGGCCCGGTGTTGGGTCGACTGCATAGTCCGCCCGCCTCGTAGGCTTGCGTAACTGAAAACCAAACAAACAAGAAGCATGAGTACATCATTACAGCTTCACAACATGTGCAAACGCACATACCTCTTATAACAATTGGAGGACCAACGCCCCACCCGTTTAACTTGTTCCACATTCAGACCCCTGGCTGTAGCCTCTGTAGCAGCCCCTATCCGAAAGGAATGGGTCCCAAACTCGCCCGGGTTCAAGCCCGCAGCTGTAATCGACATCGCAAGCACCCGCTGAAACTGAAACCTTGTCAGTGGGGTGGCGTCAGCGTGTCTCAACAAGGTCCCCCCCCATGATGCCACCCTTCGTGTTAAATAATCCTCTAAACACTTCACCGGGCACATGGAGGACCCGGGAATCCTGCGTATGATTATGCAGTCACCCATCCCACTCTGATCGGTCTTGGACCTCACAAACGAGACAGTCATTGTCTCCCCTCTGATCTGTACGTGTTCTGCGCACAGCCCTCCCGTCACATCCTGCTTGTTCCTCGCCACTAATTCGCTTACCCGCATAGCCCCATGAAATGCCAGCGTAAAAGCGGCCCGGAATAACACTGTCTCAAACTGAGATGAACAAGTTGCAGGGAGTCTGGATAATAACTGGGCCAACCTATCCAAACCTATTGGGCGCCTTTCATCTACTCTGCGACCCTCAAGGCGTTGCCACCCACGTAGCGCTTTTTGTACAACGAAAGACGCTGTCGGGTCCTGGATCCCATGAGCCCTAGCAACAAAGGAAATGGCAGCCCGATGCCTCTGGGCCGTGGCCACCGATTTCCCAGCCAGATGTAAAGACATCAGAAAGTTCACTACCCATTCCTCCTGACCCCAAAGCTCCTCTCTAGCAGTCCCCAAGAAGGCAAAATAGGACCGGAACGCCCCTTCATATGCCTTCCTCGTCCTGGGTGCTAAACTCTCTCCCACGAGGTTACGAAGTTCGGGGCACCGAGAGACCAGAGAGCTTCGGGAAAGGGGGCCGGCTCCGGGTCCGCTGTGGGAAGAAAACCCCAGAAGGCCTGCATACGAAAACGAGAAAGGGCATCAGCCGCCTGGTTCATTACCCCAGGGACATGTCTTGCTTTGAATAGCACATTCAATTGCATACACAGTAATACGATTTCCTTGAGCAGCCTCAAAATCCATTTGCATCGTGCTGCCTGGCTATTGATACACTCAACCACGGTCATATTGTCAGACCAGAATACCACAGAGTGATCTCTGAACCCTTCAGGCCATGTTCTCAGGGCCACCAAAATGGGGAAAAGTTCCAGGAAAGCAATGTTACTTGTCAATCCACTGTCATGCCACCATGCCGGCCACTTTTGTGCAGACCAACGAGTGCCAAAAATGGCACCAAAACCTATGCTCCCAGCCGAATCTGTCCACAGCCCCAGCTCTTCAGAGGACACGGCCGGTTTGCTCCAGACGACTCGAGCATTGAAATCCGCCAGAAATGCCAACCAAATGCGCATGTCCTGGCGGACCTCTGCCGAGAGCCTTGTGCGATGATGGCCCTCTTTCAGGCCGACCATGGCTTGAGCGATCGAGCGGGAAAAGGAGCGGGCCATTGGTATAACTCTCAGGGCAAAATTCAACTGTCCCACTAACTGCTGTAATTGATGCAGCTTAACCTTAGATTCACTTATACACCTTTGCAGGGATGACCTGAACCTTAACACTTTGTCCCCTGGTAAACGGAAACAACCTTCTCCGGAGTCCAACTCGATCCCCAGAAACTCGAGGCAAGTCGAAGGACCAACAGTCTTACCTGGTGCCAATGGCACGCCAAACTGATTCATTAAGACACAAAATGCAGACAAAGCCTGCCCACATTCCGGATCCCCGGCTGCCCCCAGGAACAAAAAATCATTGAGATAATGCATCACATGTTGGAAACCCGTCTTCTTTGTGAAGACCCATTGTAGGAAACTACTGAATTTCTCGAAATAGGCACAAGATATAGAGCACCCCATCGGCATACACCTATCCATGTAATAATGACCCTGAAACATGAAACCTAGGAGACGCTGATCGTCTGGGTGTACCGGGAGCAACCGGAACGCTGACTCGATATCAGATTTTGCCATCAGCGCACCGGGCCCCAGGCGATTCAAAATGGCTACGGCCTCATCGAAGGATGCGTACCGCACCGAACACACTTCCGAGTCTATCGCTTCGTTTACGGAAGCACCACGTGGGGCTGATAAATTATGTATCAGCCGAAACTCCCCCGGGTCCTTCTTGGGGACCACCCCTAAAGGAGAACAAACAAAGTTAGCCACCGGGGGTACACTAAACGGACCGGCGACTCGACCTCGAGTAACCTCCTTCCGGATCTTTTCCTGTACCACGGTCGTATGCTGCAAGACCGATATCTGATTTTTACATTTCTCTATTCCTTGAAAGTCCCCCACTGGGATGCGGAAACCATATGAAAACCCGTTTCGTAACACCCCAGCGGAAGTACGATCCGGATATTCGCTGAGCCAGGGAATCATTGCCAAGGTATCAATCGGGGTAGGTAAAGGCGCCCCTCGGCCTATGTTAGACCTGTTTGGCGCTTCCTCTACCCCCGTTATCACCCGTTTTGGCTCTGCACGTGGACTCAGGATGGGATGATTGCCCACACCCATTACATTCGTGTCTAAATTTGCACGACCCCTGGGGCCTAGTACATTTACCCCTGTTAAAGTTCCAACAGACCCCCCTTTTACCTGTATTGCCGGTAGGCCTCGAGTGACTGTCGGTACCAGTACCTGATCGAAAGGGCGTCCCCGCATATTGGCGGGAGGGTTCGCCAACGCTACTCCCTACCAATTGCAATTTCAACATACCAGTATCCTCCATCTTGGACCAGGACACAGAATCATAACAATCCCAAGTTAAATTCTTATCGTGTTCTTTTGCCTTTCTGAACAGATTATCATAGCAGAACCAATGATTACCCTCATGTGATACAGAGTACCCCATGATCCGTGACTGATAAATCGGCAATTCGGGTAGCAATTCGGGCCTTCGTTCCCCCAAGATCGATGTAAATATCCCCCACGCTTTGCCCCAATTGCCAATGTTTTCATTTACCTTAAAGGCGGCCATCTTTGCGCGCCAAACACTCGGATGCATGAGGTCTTTCTGGCCCTTAACATGCTCCATCTCATAATGATCAGTAAGCAACGAGAAGATGTTTACATACTCCCCTGCCCATATCTTTTCCTTAATAGCTACAGGGACATGCTGACCCAACTTTTCCCTTCGAGAGGGTGCTGACTCATCCCTCGCAATCGGCAATGGCCGCTTACCTGAACCGGACGCTGTCTCTGCGACTGAACCAGTCCCCTGTGACTTCTCTACTGCCACAGCCGGCGTGGATACCTTCGCTGCTTCCCGAGTTTCACGCAGTTGCTTCATCAAGACCTGCGCGTCGGCAGCCGTGGCGCCCTCGCTACCTTTACCCAACCACGCTGCTAATTGTGCTGCCAGTTCGGGCGGCATATCTTCCCCGGACACGGGAGTGACCACTACGGGAATCGGGTTCCCTTCTTCCGGCACGGGAGTGGGTGCTTCGAGCGGGGTACTGGGACCCGGGATGTCTCCCCCAGTTGCTCCCCTCCTGGGCCTCTTGCCTTTTCCTCCCGGGGCTGCTTCCGCCAAAGGACGTTTCGGCCCCCCTTCCTCGTTTTTATCCATTCGCCTCTTTAGGTCGGTCATCTCTTTCATGAGAACGCGCAGCATCTGGTCGGTAGTCATTCGCTTTCCCGCCTTCTTCGGCATTCTCCGACAGAGTATCTGAAAAACAAACAAGAACTATTACAACGCTCAAAATTGGCTCTTCGTTCCGTCTCGAGCTCACGTGCAGCGAGGAGGTGCAGCTTCAGAGCACAGGAACAAGAGGATGCCTTCTGGTCTTACTTCTCCTTTTATCCGTCTTCAGGGCGGGCGTAAACCCGCCCCTGCCTGCCCAAGGGCGTGGCCAGCCGCATCCGTGTCTAGGCCAACCCACTCTAGGGCGGGAAAAGGCGCGCCCCGGCTACGCCGCTTCGGGCATACCAGCCGAGACTCGCCTCCCGCCCAAGATGGCTTCCCGGGGGGATCGTGGTACTCTACCATACGTTCGGGGGGACCGAATGGTCGCCCCTTTCCAGTTTTTATCTGATGTTTTTATATGATTTTAAGTGTATTTCAATATTCAGATGTTAAATTATATTCTTAAGATATATGTTTTAGACTTCCCATTTTGCCTCTTATTGATGGTTGAACTCCCTAAATGAAATAACAGTATTTATTTAGTGTACGTATGTCCCTGTAACCCCGAATTGGTTTGTCTGGTGTTTTCTCTTATTTGGATGTAAATATTGTATTCCTTTTTTTTGTTGTTTTTTTGTACTTTTATGGCCATATTGGCCGAAATAAAGTTATTATGGATGGATGGTTGGCACAGGTAGTTACTTATGACAAGCAATGACCCTCTCCTCCAGTCAGGGCAAGGGAATTACCCTCTTAAAATAACCCCTGCTCACCTTCCAGGTGGCGTGGTGCGAGCAGCCAAGGCTTATTTCAGAGGAGATGTAAGTTAAGCATTTGTGGCCACATACAGTAAGCCAGTGACAATACTACAAAAGGACATCACACAAGGTTTTATATCAAAAAGAAGTATACTTTATATAGAGTTATCACAAGACCAATAAACAACAAAAAGAATCCACAGTACTATTAAATTTCAAGAGTTCTGGTTAAAAAGGTGTAAATCAAAGCTCTCTGCGAGTCGGTAGCCTTGTCTGGCTACAGCGTGCTGAAAGAACATAGAGTCTAACAAATCCAGCGGACCACGGCGGACCAGGCCCACTCAAATGTTGACAGACTCAAACACAGTACCTTTTCCTTGGGGCGGCCGGCACGGATGTGCAAGCCGGTTACGGTGATTGTCGCGGTGCAGAAAGGAAGCGTTGCAGGTCGTGTTGTCTCTCGATGCTGTGCAGGCAGTGGCCCGTTGACAGAGTCGGTGGATCCAAGGCTTGTGTTGCAGGGCGAGACGGTGCTTCGATGCGGTGCTTGCAGCTTGCGGTGCGGTGAACGAGCCGGATTTCGGCAGCTGGCGTCGATCAGTCCAGACAATGGTGCGAGTCAGGGGGTGCGTCGCAAAGCATGCGAGGCGGTGACCAACTCCGGTGCGGTCACAGGACTGGAAGTCAGCAGCAGTCACCGTGTCGGTCAGACCAGTTTGATTCGGTGTAGCGAGACGTTGCACGTCACAGTGTCCTTCCAGTCGCGGGACAGGCTACGGCTCATTGACGGCGTCAGGATGGAGTCGGTGAGCGCAGAGCTTGCGTTGTTCGAGGCGGGCGATGCTTGGTGCAGTGCCTACAGGACACTTGGCCGGTCGTGAGAGTCGGTCACAGCTCCCTGCCTCTGTAGCCACTTGTTTCCAGCAGCAATTCACAAAGGCTGGTGAAGTCCACTGGTCCTGGGACTTTGGTAAGGGAGCAAGCTCTCTTCCAAGCCCTTGGACATCTTTGCACAAGTTGAAAAGAAAAGTCCACAAAGTCTTTCTCCTCCCTTTGGCAGCAAGGCAACCGCTGCAGGCCAATCGTCCAAACAGCACTTTAGCTTGGGAATAGTCTCTCCTCAGTTTCTTCTGGTTCCTTCTCGTCAGCAGAGGTTTTGTCTTGTCAGTTCCAGCAGTGATCTAATTTCATGGGATCAAGGTCCCAATACTTATACCCCAAAATCCTTTATTCTCTGAGGGAAGAGGGCCTGTGCCCAGTTCAAGCCAGATCTGAAGCACTCTGTTTACCAGACTTCATCCTCCCTTTCACAGCACAGGGCAGGCACATCAGACGCCCCACAGGAGGTGGAGCCTGCATTGTGGAAGGCAAGTACAATCCAGGAGCACTTTGTTGACAGCCTTCCTTCTCTTCTTTCAATGTGCAGGGCAGAGACATCAGACACACCACAGGGGGTGGAGCCAGCATTGTAGAGGGAAGGCCCAGCCCTATTCAGATCCCAGGTGCAACTCCTCCCTCCCATGTGGTTGCAGATGTCCCTATACACCACCGGGCTGCCCCAGCCTGTCTCCTGGAATTCCCCAGTCCTGTCACACACAAACCCAGACAAGGAATACACAACCCAGCAGAGGCGGGGTCAAATGGTTAGGCAAGCAAATACCTACTTTCTATAAGTGGTATTTGCAAACACAGAATAATAAAATACACTTTACTAAAAGATGTATTTTATTATTCTGAGTCCAGGCCTACTAAACTCGAATTTCTACCATGTTCGCTGAGTCTGCTAGGATTATAAACATGTAACAATCCAGCAACCCATTCTAGCCTATGGAGAACAGGTAGCCTTGCAATAGTAAATAACAAAGATGGCTGTAATTCACTATTAGGACATGCCACACAAATCAGGATTTGTCCTACATTGCACTCTGCCTTTGGGCCTACCATAGGGGTGACTAATATGAAGAAACGGGAAGGTTTAGGGACTGGCAAGTGGGTGCATTGGCCCAGTCAGCATGACAGTACCAGACTGCACACAGGCTCTGCAATGGCAGTCCTTAGACACGTTTTACAAGGCCGCTTCTGTGGGTGGCCCAACCAGTGCTGCAAGCCCACTAGCAGTATTTGGATTTACACTCTTTGGGCACACTCAGTGCACTGTACTAGGGTCTGACAGTACACCAAACATCCAATCAGGGAACTACTAATCAATACATCAATTTACAGTAGGGAGCACTCGCACTGTGGCACTGGACAGCAGTGGCACAGTGCCCAAAGCATCTAACACCAGCAAAAACACATGAGGCAACAGCAAACATGGAAGGGAGACCCACGCCAATAGTGCCAGGTCTAACAGGAAGGAAGTAGGAAAGTTTTTCCCATTGGCTAGGGAGTGTCCAGAAGTCACACTCTACAAATGGGGCACCTGACCCTCGCCTTATCACAATCTGGGCCTGAGGAAGATGAGAAGAGAACTGTATCTGCTCTCTATTACCTCTATGGAGACCTGAGCAGGAGCCCCCCTGCTCCATCTTATATACTAGACTGAGAATTGGCCTTCAAGTGTCAGTTGGCTAACCTCCTGTATGGCTACTGTGACTTACATACCTTAAAGAGGCTTCTTTCCTGAAGTTT
This sequence comes from Lissotriton vulgaris, assembly GCF_964263255.1. Classification (NCBI taxonomy): domain Eukaryota; kingdom Metazoa; phylum Chordata; class Amphibia; order Caudata; family Salamandridae; genus Lissotriton; species Lissotriton vulgaris. Next base: position 276,760,916 of record NC_141696.1, read on the forward strand.
CTAGCTGACCAGGAGCAACCAAACCTGAACTAGAGTGTGCTAGTGGTCCCTGATGGAGTAAGGTCTGTCCCCTGAGTGCTTTGCTGAGGTCTTGGGAGTGATAAAAAATAGCTCCTACATTAATTCTGAAAAGTTAAGACTTAGAAAATGTTTGGGTTTCCAAGAACTATGCCAGCCAACAGGGCCTAGCTGCAAAAGTGTCTGATTTCAAGCTGACTTCCTCTTACAAGGACTTAGTCTGTTAGAGGACTTTGAGTGTCATAAAAAAGACCGAGTTCAAAGGTAGAAATCTTAACTTGGCAAATTAGTGGAAAGTATCCACCCCAAACAAGGACTTTAGTGGGTGCAGAATTTTAATTTCTCCTGCTCTCAGCTTTTCCTGTCAAAAAAGGACCTTGACAACGACTACCGAGCTTCAAGAGGACTTTGGCAGATACAGCCTACAGCCTTTGATTGCATAGGGATTTTGATAAGACTAATATGGAGATTATGTCAAAATGTTAAACGTCCGATGGGGGCAATAACTTATATGTCTTGGTAATCATAAAACTGTGATTTCTCATTGGAGCTTTACTTTTTCTTGGTGACTTTTGCCTGAAACCTTCAGAAAGTATTATTTCTTTTTGTTTCATTGGTGTAATTTTGTTCCTTAGCATTTTCTCTATTTTTATAAATCACTTTTTAGTTTTTGTTGCATGGTGTTTTGACTTTTTAACAATTTTTTGTACTGTTAAATACTGTCCACAAATAAAATAATACATAAATTGCATCCAACCTTGTGAAACGTTTTGCACAAATAATAGTTAAAAAGGTAAATGAGGGAAAATTAACACTTGAAATAATTGTATTTAACAAATTAATACAATTTAATACAATAAAGTTAATTTAAAATGTAAAAAAAATTCCTGTTTTGGAGCAGGAGTGATGTCCCTTGTTACTGTTCTAGGTAAATAGTAGTTGGGAACATTCTTAAATAATTTTAATAGCAAAGGGTAATATTTATTTTTTTATTAATTCAAAATCTATTGTTGTAAAAGGTTTTTTTCAATAGTGACATCTCTGCCCTAATAGCAGAGATGTACACAAATAAGTGGAATATTTTTAAGGGTAACTCTACACTCAATTCAGTTGTAGCAGTAGCCATCCCCACGTTTCAGTAGGTATAGACAAATAACGTCTGCATGAAGGTCTAAATCAACAGATAGAAACAGTGAATTCCACACATGAGAAGATTTATACCTAGTTGTAGATCTGTGCATGATGAGATCTTATCATGCAACCATACCTGTGTGAGGAGGACCCTACCTTTTGCAAAATCACAGTTTGCTACTTCAAGAGGGTTTTTTCACAATGTACAAAAGCCCTTTGTTAGACCTGTGAGCCTTAGGGTGGTCTTTCCCCAAACCTTTTAACTTCCGTTTTGCTGAAATAAGTTTTTGTTATCTTTACCACTGCTAACCAGTCATAAAGTAGGTGTGCTCTCTCCCTCAATCAGGGCAAAATTAGCCTACACCTGGCTGACATATTTAATGTACTTATAAGTCCCTTGTAGGTTGGTATACCATGCATCCAGGGCCTATAAATGTAATGCTGCTATTATTGGGTCTAATATCAATGGGGGCGTAGGAATATCCCACGCTGAATCTTGGGGAGCGCCAATGGGCCTTGGCCTCTAAATTGTCAAACGTTACTCCAATTTAAAGTTGAATATATCTTTATTCCAATTATATCATCATTGTAGTATATTTGAACATCATATAATCAATTGTAGATTAGTCATTGGAATCGACATTTGCGTTACAATCCTTTGAAAATCCCGTAGTTAATCCCAATGCATTTCGGGACATGGAGTCCCTTCATCAGGGGATCTAATGAGGAGATAAACATCGTATTAGGGCGGACACAAGGGTAGAGCTCATCTAACACCCGTGGGATTAAAGAAACAAGAAAGTGAGTGCGCCACGTGAACCAAATCCAGTTACTAGTTATATGGTCCATTCAGAGTCAGGGTGATCTTAACATGCAGGTGGTTTAAAACTGAAAGAACATAAAAAACATAGGCTCCAAAAATCTGAAGTCGGGTGAAACGGCATAAAGTTAAAGTCTAACGGAAAGCTCCAGTGATCGTAAAGGTAAACACACTATTACACACAAGGATAAAGACCGGGTGCACAAACCAACCCAAAATCAGAACCGTTATGGTGAATAAACAAGAGTGCTCGAGGCGCAACGGGTTCTGACGGACCCAAAAAGTCCGGTGTAAAGTGCCTGCTGGGACTCACCAAAGGGTCGGGCGTGTAGTTAGTAATCTGGCGTTTCCGCGTTCTGTGAAACTGATGGCGTGTTGTGACGGTTAATAAAGTAAAAAATGGACTAGCGCGATTTAGAGGAGTACGTGAAACAAAAACATAGAAGATGGACTTAGGTGGAAGTGTTACGAGTGAGAAGGTGGCAAATAGGAAAACGGACCATTGGAGAAGGCTGAGACGCTTAACACAAACAAGGGTCTACGTAAACCACAATCGAGGGAGTTTACCGATAAACATGATTAAATCTTAAATCGAAGATATTAAATGATGTGGTTCAAACAAGATGAAATGATATATGTAAAAAACAAAGGGGTTGAACAATGAATATGCGAGGTAGAAACAGAAAGTAAGAAAGTTATAAAGATGGATAAGGAAGGTAGGAGAAAATAAGTAAGTGAAGATGAGCTAGATGGTATAAGAAAGGACAGTATTTATAAGAAACAACTAAATTCTGTACGGTCATTAAGACCAAAAGGTTGACAGGAATCCAGAATTTTCATCCAAATTAATTCTCGTTGTAGAAGTCTCTTGTGATTGTCAACTCCCGGTCTCATGGGGACAACCTCCAGTGCCAGGAACCTCAGCTGACTGATGTTGTGTGAGGCAGATATGAAATGAGCGGCCAGCGGGGATTTAGTATTTTGGGTTCTGATGGTGCTATTATTGGGTCTGCAACACTTAATGTGCCACCCACTTAAGTAGCCCCTTTAAAACGTATCCTCATTCTGCCATCAAACCCTGAATGCAGTTTTAAACGGTAAATTCGACTTTGCAAAATAACCCCCCTGCAATTCTTTAAACTCCCCTTTTATTACGTTCAAGTCACTGTTAAGGTATGTCATAGGTAGCCCCTAGGGCAGGGTACTTATGATTAAACAAATGGATATTGATTTTTAAGTTTTATATGTCTTGGTACTGAAAAACTCCTAGACTCATGATTACTACTGTGAGGCCTACTTCTCCCATAGGATAACATTAGGTTACCTTAATGAGTGTTAAGTTTTGATTGTGAACAGGTAAACATTTCATATTTAGTGTCTGAAAAATTGTAGTTAAAATCCTCTTTAATGGTAAAGTCAGACATTAAGTTACAATTTTGAAAATGCCACTTTTATAAAGGACAAATGACTGGATGTAGTTGGCAGTTGGACTTTGTTTATTCCTCCTAGACAGTCACACAATAGAGGTATTGAGTTTGCCGGGATGGGCCATTAACTGGCAGGATGGGGAGGTGGAGCAGTGTACATCCCCACTTGCAGCTATAGGCTTTGGCCTGCCTTCACACAAAGGACGTGTCACCACTGCATGGTTCATGTATCCAGCTTGGAGCCAGGGCAGGCGAGTCAGCAAACTTCAAGCACTTCAAAGGGAATTCTCAAAAAACGTCTACTTCAAAGGAGGCAGGTATAAAAATGGGACCCTTAGACCCAATCTTCAGTTGACTTTCTGGACCTGTGGATGGACTCTCGGAGGACTGCCTGCTTCTCTGGCTTGCTGCATACTCCACAAGACTACTTTTCATCCCTGGAAGGACTACTTTGCTGCCTTGAGAGTTCCTTGAACCCTCAACAGCCTGGTCTGCTGCTTGAGCCCTGTTTCATTACATGAAATCATGACTAGGGGTAGATGAATAATTCTGCTTTGTCAGTGGAGTTCACAGAGTTTTGCCCACTTCCAGTTCCAGCAAAATCCACAACTAAAGAGTGGTGAAGTTTTTTCTTTTCTGCGGTTCACAACTTTAATTTGGCGAGCAAAAGCTAGAATTTGCATCCCCAAGCACGATTTTCAGATGTTAGAATGCCTCCCAGAGAGACTTCTCAATACAGGCAGTCGCAACCGTTCATGGTGAGAAAGCTGCCATGAAGGTAGAAAATATTCTCGAGTGACACTCAGTAGCAGTGCCCCGGTGCACTGTGGGGTGTCATTTACGCAGATTTTACAGGCCAGAACAAGCTCTCTGCGCCAAGAATCAGCAGGAGCAGCGCAACATGTAAAATTGTGCCCACTTGCTGAACTCTGCAATATCTCGCAGAGATTTTATGATACTCTGTGGACTGAAATTCCAAGAGTTCCATCCACCCCTACTCAGGACTACCATAGTGACTCCAAGGGCTAGTTGACTTGCCTCCTGATCGGATCCTCAGTGACAGAAAATAGTCCAACCATCTTGAACCCACACCTTGACCCAGCCTGAGTGAGTTCTAATACCCCAAGTGGTGCCCCTCAAGTCCTGGACCCTTGGCGGTGGTGCTGAAGGTGTCCAGATAGCCAAAATCCAAACTTGGAACTTAGGAAAACTCTACCTAAATTTGAGTCTGAGAACCAAGAGGATACAACAACTTGCCTGCTTGTTTATCTGCCCATAATGCATCACCAGTTGTCATGACTTAGCTGCAGCTCACTCTAGGTTCTTGTCCACTGCATGAAATCCTGTTCAGCACTTCTTCACCAACGGGTATCCCCGGACTCATGGAACTCTTCCTGGCTACAGCCTTCAGCTTCGTCCCACTGAGGATTTTCTGCTTCCAAAAGAAGAGACTAAGTCCTAACGTAGAAATCTTCACTGTAGCTTCATTCAGGAGCTCCCTGACGATTACTCTTTCTCCTCTTACATAGCCTACACTCTTGCCGTGTTGAACTTTAACTTCTCAGAACACTTTTCTTCAAACAAAAATTCTAAGTCTGAATGTAGGTGCCAACCGGGCCCAATACACTTTGTGAATCAGACTTGTGCACCATCGCGGTCAGCCATGATTTCTGACTTTGACCCGGTCTTGCGTGACTGGATGTCCACTGTTGGTACTTTGATCTTTTAGGCACTAGTTCTTACCTTAAACTTTAAAAGGTCACAATTCCAGTCTACAAATTGGATTTTTGTTATTTTGGTGTCAAATAATATATCAAAACTTACTCCAATTTTCTAAATTGTTGTGGCATTTGTCTTGGGTTGCGTTATACTTTACTAATGATTGTGTACTGCATAAATTCTTTTCACTTTGGCTCTAAGTTAAGTCAGAATGCTCTTGTGCTAAGCTACCAGAGGGTGAATTACAGGTTAATTTACTGACTTTGTGGTTCACCCTGACAGGGATTTTTACTATTGCTTGAACAGGGTTAATAACCCACTTAACCAACAACCTAATTTCTCATGCTATTCAATCAGGAATTTTGCAACCCTTTCAAAGTCAAAAATAGGAGGAGATGTGAACGGGTAGTCCTTCTGCTTTTTAAGAGTCATAAGGCTATGTAATAATGGGCTGAATGAGAATGGGTGATACAAACCATTGATCAGATACTGAATCCGATGCTGTGGTGGTAACTGATTCACAAAGGAGAATTTGTCTCCGAGCATCTCCTCTGGGATTCATGTTGACAACCTTGGTTGGAGCAGGATGTAGCCCAGAAGAAAATCTTTTAAAGCAGTATCTGGCCCTTTGATGGGTTTTGGTTGCTTTTAAAAAAATGTACTGAAGGCAAATGCATGGAAGTAAGTTTGTTGTCCATTCTAGGCCTTCCTTCCTGCTTTTGCAGTGAATGAATGAATGAATGAATGAATAAAGGCATTTATATAGCACACAGCTACTCAAAAGAGTGTCCTGGTGCATCAAAGGCCCCTACTGGCTACAAAGGCAAAGAAGAATAGGGAAGAGGGGAAAACAGAGAGATAAGGGCAGATTACTTGCCATTATTGGTTAGAAAGCAGAGTTTTGAGACGCTTCCTGAAAGTAGCTAAATCTGTCACCGCTCTCAGTGAAGCTGGAAGCCCATTCCAGGCATGAGCACCAGGGAACCCAAACGAGGAGCCCCCAGTACGGACGCGGGAAATTCTGGGGACCGTGGCCAGATTCATCGAGGAGAATCTCAATGTTATGGAATTAACATAGTGGGCAATCCTTCTGCAAAGGTAATTAGCTCCCTTTCCATGCAAGGCTTTAAAGAATAGCACCATAGCTTTAAATCTGATTCAATTCTTTACCGACAGCCAATGGAGCGCTCTGAGGTGGAGGGACATATGAGTCCTAGCTTTAAGCCTGAGAATGGCTCTGGCGGCAATATTTTGTGCCACCTGCAGATGCTTGAGAGGATATTCTGGAGGGCCAAAGTAGAGTATATTCACATAGTAGAATCTTAAAGTAATCCTCTAGGACCACAGATCTCCTGCAGTCTAAATTCAGGAGTGGAAGGAACTTCCTCAGCATCCTGTGGAGACCAAAGCACATTCCCACCACAGATTGGACTTGGGCTTTCAAAGATAAGCAATCATCTATCAAGATGCCCAGATTCTTGAACATTGTTGCGCGGCGAGAGGTGTCAACATATCTTCTGTCCACCAGAGTCTCCAGTTGTCTGGTGGTTGAGTGCCGAAAAAGATGATTTCCGACTTTTCCGGTTTGCATTTAAGCTGGTTCGATCTTAGCCATTCAAACACTTTTGAGAGGCAAATTTTGATCTCGGATCCCCCAAAACTATTCCATATGTCACAGAAGAAAAGGAGCTGAGTATCATCTGCGTATGAAATAATTTTCGCCCTGTATGACTCCGCCAGGATAGCTAAAGGGGACATATAGAGATTGAATAAAATAGGGCTCAGAATATACGGAATATGCAAATTGTGACCTGATACTTACTAATAATAATTTGGTAGGTTGTTTTGCAGCCCACTGCAACTGGATACTTAGAGATTGTTACCTACTAATACATAGGGTGCGTTTCAAATTGCAAAACCATTTAACAAGCATTTGCAATGCAACCGGTCTTGCCTTTGGGACCTTATATGTATTTAGCTATGCAGCCCATTAGCCTGGCTGCCCAAACATCTACTGTTCTTTAAGATGGAGGGAAAGTAAGCACCAAACTGCGACACACCAGGTATGGGAACACATGGAGAGAAATATAGCCTTCCAGCGGGAAATGGTATAATCCAAAGCTCAGTTTTTTAATGTTTTTAATATAAAAGCAGGGCCTTCTAAGGTCATATCACTGAAAATACAAGATTTGAAAAATGTATTATTGTTTACGGGTGCTCGTGGAAGACAATTTCTTTGGACTGGAATTTAGAGAATGCTAAAGTAATTCTGGTATTTTACTGACCTCTGCTAGTCGTTTTCTATCAAGAAAGTTAAATAGAGCCGGTTGCCAGAAAATTAAAAAAAGAAAGTCCCTCAGCAGAAAGCAATTCTGGTATTTTAATGACCTCTGCTGGTCGTGTTCTATAAAGACAGTTAAATAGAGGCAGTTGAAAAGAAAAAAAAGTCCCTAAGCGGAAGCAGACAAGACCTAGCACTGATCTCCAGAGCCAACAAAGTACATACACATATAAGTAGGTCCAGTGGAAGGCTAGGAGTAGCCGAAACACGTAGGCCGTCCGTTATTTGATGCACGCTTAACTTTGCACAAGGTGTATAAATAAAAAGAAACTTTCTACAAACTGACCTGTTGCTGTGCCGTGACTTCAGCCGTTATATATGTGGTGAGAAGACACGAAGCAAAACATATATAAGTATATACAAAAGTATATACTAAAGTATATGTACTAAAGTATAAAAAGGTCTCGAATGCTCGACCTAAAAACCAGTAGTTGTGCATTCAGCACTTCCTGATTTGCAAATGGATGTTTGTTCCTCATGTCTCTAAGTTGTATGTACCTTGAAATGAAAGATTACCTGAATAACAAAAAAGGATAGACTGTAGATTTAGATTTTAAAAACAATAAACTCTTCAAATAGACAGGCATCCAGAGAAAAGAGGGCACAAACATTAAAAAAGGATGAAAATAATGAAACAGAGAAAGAAGTTCACGGGAAATTGAGCAAGAAATCCAGAGTACCAGAACGAATGCACCAATACAACCCAAAAAAATCAAAGGAGGCTAGGATTATATAAAATGTAAGAAGTAAAGTAGACATAAAAAGATAAAATAACATTGGCAAATAGTCTGAGTCATGGTAGTATAAGAGAGGGATGGTAACCCTTTGGATTGGGAAAATAATGTCAAAAGTGCGGTGGAATCGACTTCACACAGAGCCCTACGTTCTTTCCATAGTGCCCTAAATTCCTTAACCAGCATCTGAAAAAGGAGCATTTAACTCTAGTCTGGATGATGACATCTGCAGAAATATCCTGCAGTTTGATGATTCATCTAGAAATCCATATGTATGACGAATATGACACAGTTATAAAATGATGTCACTTACCGCTCCATAACTGTCAAAGTGAGCAATCCACATATACCCAACTGCTGTCCACAATGTTACCTGCTGTATAAAATGTCAGTGCCCCTCGAATGACACAATTGCGTAATCACAGAGGGTTCTTTCAGTGCGATTATGGATGTGCCGATCTTCCCTCATAATGCACAGGATGTAGCAGTATTTGAAATGTCAAGAATTATGTGTTTCTGTTTTAAATGGATCAAAAATTGCATATGGTGTAATGCACTCCAAAATTAAGCTGGTCACTTTCAGCTGTTGATTACTGTACTCGGATACTAAAAAGGTAATAATGACGTAAACATTTCGCCCACATGTTATTATTGCCCTCACTAGGTGAACTTGGCAAGGGCTTTTATATGTGGTATGAAAAATCGCATTTACATGCAATTGAAACTGGAAATGATGATTTTTCATGGTCTTGGAAATATTCTTCTCATAATCATACACATTTATTTCATGCGACAGACACTGTTTTCAAGCAGAAGTTATTTCAAGAAAGGGCTTCCATTGTAAACAAATGCTAAACACTTTGCTTCCCTTCTTATGGTATAGGGCCTGATACTAAAAAGTGACTGGTCCTGCCAATTTTTTTCTTTTGGGCTATGCCCAGCTTCTCTCTGTGTTTTGAGAGGGATGCTCAAAGCGCCAACAAGTCATAGGGCTTTCTGACAGACATTCTCATGTTGCCTACCTCATGAACATTAGTTAGCAGGAACCTTCCTCTGAAAAGTTGCTGGACCCAAGAACAGATTGGAACAGCAGACCTCAATCACTCTTATACTGTGTCCATTGTGACCTCTATCCGTTAAAAGGAAAGAGGTCCCAAGGCCAAAAACATTGCACTTTGCTAATTTGGCATTAGGATATCCGTGGGCCCATCAATAGCACTTTTGATGACTATGGCCTGCGCAAAAAGAGTATTAGCTGCAAATATTTACAGCGTACATATTGCGAATGGTGGGGTCCTGTCATTAGCAGAAGATACCAATTACATACTCTGACACTACACAAAAAAATGACAAATGTTTTGTTCATTTCCATACAAATCATAAGCTGGGGACAATAGCCCTTGGGCACCCCTAAATGTTGTATTCCTCAATGGATTAAACATCGAAAAACCAGATGTACTTCCATGAAGGCAAAAACATATGGAAGTTAATCTGCTCAATGTGTATACTTTTCTTCCGTAAGAAATTGTTGAACTTTCAAGTGCATTGTGTTTCCTTCTGAATCCATGAGTATTAAAATATCAAAATATTGAGAGACTACTCTACACTAGTACTATATAATGTTACTTAATTTGCCTTACATTGCTGCATAATTTACCCAATCATGATTCATAATTTGATCATTCATTACTACTTAATTCCAGTGCCCAGTAACAATAAATAGTTTCAGTAGCCATATAAAGCATAGATGAGCTATCTAATCCAGGCATCCTTAAACTTCAAGACCTGTTTTAAAACATAACGAGGAAACGTTTAAGACATGCAGTAGCCTTGTAATATTATTTATGTATGTATTTATTTATTTATTTATTTTCAGTTTTATGTAGCGCTATGTGTTACTTTCCAGCTACTTCAGAGCACTGGAAAAATTGACAGTCTAGAGTTACAGGAAGAGAAAAGCAAACTTGTGTCTAGTCTAATGCAGACGTCCTGTGTTCAATGTTCTTCATATTCCGACTGTAAACTTTAAAATTGTATGTTAAAATGGAAGCCTGAAAAGTTCAGTCTTTAGGATTTTGATGAATTGTAAGAAGCCTTGTTTGGATCTTAAGGCGGGTCATAGAGATGTTCACAGTCTCAGGACCTGACCTCCTAGACATCTGCCTTCATGTATCAGTTTGTGGAAAGATGTGTTGGATCGGTGGAAGGAGGACGATGGATGGAGGATTCTGGCTGGGGTGTATTGGAGGGCCAATTTCCACAGGTATTCTGGGTATTTGCCCCAGTCAGCTTTGGGAATGATGTAGATCACATTACATTTGAATATGACTTGCGGTCTAAACCAGTGTTTTTAGGGTGGGCCTGATGGGGTTCTATTTGCAAACATTTATGGAACCTAAATATGTGGTTTTTAGTTCGCAAATGAGTTTTTGGGAAGGGCCATGTAAAGTCGGGAAAGCTATGAGGAGAGATCTTGTCAACTCCATCTGATGATCAAATTATGAAAAGTATAAGATTGATAACTTTGAATACTAAGTTAGCTTTGGAGAGGAAGAGGATTAAGAAACCATGTGTATTCAAAGGGTTTTGGCTTGTTTGTGTGGATAGTTTACCAAGGGATAGGCCCTGTGTCTCCAAAACCAAGGATCTCGGCTTTGTCACTATTCATACTTTAGACCTACGTCGTCTGGTGGTGTTCATCATATAAGAATGAGTTGATATTAATGAGACTACCTGAAAGATTGTCTAGACTGAAATGAGTTTGTGTGTCGACTGCATATAATTGGAATTGGACATGACATTGGTTGAGAAGTTGTGCTGGACGTTGAATATAAATACTGTAAAACAGGCATGAGATGCATAATCCTTTGGGAATTACTAATGGGACTGGGTGCTCAAAATACAGATTGAGCAGTGCCCACATTTTAAAATAAGGTCCACTGTTGCTCAGCTGGTTTTAAATCTACAACACATGCATGCGCTTATATGTCCAGACTGATCAAGGAGAACTGTTATCAGGCTCAGCCAGGCACTTTCGCATAGGTAGAACTGTTGCAGAAGAGATCCAGAATAAATTAGCTCTGGGTTGTAAGAATTTATCATTCAATTGAGAATCTAAGAATAAATGTCCACTTCTTTCTTGGCTGAAGTATGAAATCTGAAGTATTTAAACTTTTTGAATGTTTTGGACAAAGTATACCTATACCATAATTTATGGTTGGCATAACATAGTAAAATCATTGCCAGTTAATTTGGTTCTATGTGCATTTGGTTAGACATTCATGTTGGCAGTTCAGGCTGGACTGTTCCAATGAGGCACAGGGTCAAGGCTGATTTGCATATGGCTATGTCTGAACTGGGGTGGTGTGGAGTGCAAAAAACGATGGATTTAGGCCCAGATCTCTGTACTGCGGTGAATTTATGACATTGTTCTGCATTCTGTCCATCAACTGATGTTTTTGCATTTGTCACCCCGAGTGGGACGGGTATGCTCAGACGTGAGTCATATTCTCTCCACACCACTCAAGTCAAGCTATCCTGTCTGATGACGGCTGATAGCCAGAAACCGGTCCTAGGATGCTTGATTCCGGTCCAGGGAAGACATGGCTTGGCAGTTCGGGCTGGACTGTTCCCATGAGGCACAGGGTCAAGGCTGATTTGCATATGACCATGTCTGATCTGGGGTGGTGTGGAGTGCAAACAAAACGATAGATTTAGGGCCCAGATCTCTGTACTGGGGTGAATGTATGACATTGTTCTGCATTCTGTCCATCAGCTGTTGTTTTTGCATTTGTCACCCCGAGTGGGACGGGTATGCCCAGATGTGAGTCCCGTGCTCTCCACACCACTGGAGTCAAGCTATCCTGGCTGATGACGGCTGATAGCCAGAAACCGGTCCTAGGATGCTTGATTCCGGTCCAGGGTAAACATGGCTTTGCAGGTCGCCTTGACTGTTCCCATGAGGCACAGGGTCAAGGCTGATTTGCTTATGGCCATGTCTGAACTGGGGTGGTGTGGCGTGCAAAAAACGATGGATTGAGGCCCAGATCTCTGTACTGGGGTGAATGTATGACATTGTTCTGCATTCTCTCCATCAATTGTTGTTTTTGCATTTGTCACCCGAGTGGGACAGGTATGCTCAGAAGTGAGTCCCGTGCTCTCCACACCACTGGAGTCAAGCTATCCTGGCTGATGACGGCTGATAGCCAGAAACCGGTCCTAGGATGCTTGATTCCGCTCCAGGAAAGACATGGCTTGGCAGTTCGGGCTGGACTGTTCCCATGAGGCACAGGGTCAAGGCTGATTTGCAAATGGCCATGTCTGCACTGGGGTGGTGTGGAGTGCAAAAAAACGATGGATTTAGGCCCAGATCTCGGTACGGGGGTGAATGTATGACATTGTTCTGCATTCTGTCCATCAACTGTTGTTTTTGCATTTGTCACTCCGAGTGGGACGGGTATGCTCAAATGTAAGTCCCATGCTCTCCACACCACTGGAGTTAAGCTATCCTGGTTGATGACGGCTGATAGCCAGAAACCGGTCCTAGGATGCTTGATTCCGGTCCAGAGAAGATATGGCTTGGCAGTTCGGGCTGGGCTGTTCCCATGAGGAACAGGGTCAAGGCTGATTTGCATATAACCATGTCTGAACTGGGGTGGTGTGGAGTGCAAAAAAACGATGGATTTAGGTCCAGATTTCTGCACTGAGGTGAATGTATGACATTGTTCTGCATTCTGTTCAACAACTGTTGTTTTTGCATTTAACATTTATACGTTGGCCATAATCCCTGTGCTATACATATTCGAATGAATGCTTTGATCTACCCTGCTGGGTCAGTTAATTACTCAGCTGTCCTACTGGCATTTCAAAGTTCTCCTGGAACAATAGGCCCATTTTGTGAGATTGTTCTTCTCTGAAAGAGAAAAGAGGCAAGGGTATAAGTTCCAGAATGTACTTACTCCATCTCCTTGACAAGCATTGTCAGGATGGTTCACATGAGGCAAAGTGAGGAAAAAACTGGCCTTTGGCTTTAGTTACCACAGGGCAGTTTCTTGGCTCAGAGAAACATGTTGTGCATGGGGGTTGGAAAGCCAGGGTGCTCTCTGGATGTGCTAGTCGGGGGTAGAGATGCGATGTGGCATCTCTAGATTAAGTAGGGAGTCTTGACTTCAAAAACTTTACATCTCCATTTTTAAGTGCCTACATATGTAAGAACCATTGAGAAGAAGGGAGCAAAGGAAGAAGTTCTGATCCACACTGTGGATGAACTCCAGACTGAAGTACACTCTGGGCATGTTCTGCTGAGGCGTTTGTTGAACTTTATTTTCAGATGTAGGTGTACTAGCTCCTTGCCTCCTTCTCTGTGATAGTAAGTAGGAGGAAAGGCCCAGGATTATAAAGTCCACTGCAGCTCAGAAGGATGAAGTAGTTGTGCCAATGGGCTGTGGAAAAGTATCTGAACAACCAAAGACATAACCTTGACAATTAGTGTGCTACAGGGCACTATGCAACTCACCTACTGGCTGAAGCATTCCGCCAGGAGAAAACTTAACTTAGACTTTAATACATTTGGGTTTATGTCAAAATACATGGGTGAATGCATGGAAGAACCCACGATTCACCCATGTAATGCCTCCCATTCACTAAGTAATGCAAGGCAGTGCTATGTGCTACCTTGTATTACATTGTTTTTTACGTAGTCACACAAATCGATCTTTATGTGGTTTGTAAATCCTTTAATGCATTTGCGTGTGACTGCACCAACAATGTGGTGTACCCAAAATCTTTAGTAAATATGGGTCCTGGTCTGCCATACAAAGCTCCTCTGCAGTTTCCAGTGAAATAGTCACTAGAGTGCTAAAGTGCCATACAAGGTCAATACAATTAACCAACAAAACTACTGCATCTACCACAATATTGTCAAGACAATTATATAATACTATCCATAATTTAACATCTACCGATTTAGACGTGCATTTATGATGTTGTGATTAGATCAGTTCAGTTAATGGAATATTTTTGTCATGCAATATCACTCATTCGACACAGTGGACGTATACACTTGTGAGTCCTAAAATAATTTGCCATGCTGGGACTACTTAGCTGAAAAAGCCACTGCTAGACCAATGAAAGGACAGACATAGCAGGCTGAGCAGACAGCTTCTCCTTCGAAGATAAGACAGAGAAATGAAAGGTTCCTACTCATACTGAAGTCTGCAATGCCATGAAAAATAGTATGATAGCCACTCACAATATGAGTGTCTGCCACACTGTATTCTACCATAAGCGTTTTCCACAGAATGACCGGATTGCGGAATAACATCTATTTACCGTACCTATGGGGCTCCAAATATGGGTACATTGTCTCACCAAGTGAAATGCGAACTAAGGGGCATATTATCAAGGGGGTTTATCTCTGCTTTTTTGGCTTTAAAACCCAAGAAAGCGGAGATAAAATTATCTCCCTATTACCAAGCTGTCGCTAACACCAGTTAGCGACAGCTAGTAGGAGATAGCGACCATCTTGGGCCCCACTTTGCATGTCAGTGATATTTATCACTAATGAGATGCAAAGTGGGCGTGCCAAGATGTTAGAGACTGAAAACAGTCGCTAACATCGCTATCTCCTATTACCAACTTTTGGAGATATTCGCGCTAAGCCCGAATATCTCCAAAAGCTAACACCTGCCCTGAGCAGTTCTTAGCCATGTTATCCAATGGGAGGTGGATAACATGGCTAAGAGCATTTGCTCGATAATGCATGAATATCGCTGACTTTTCAGCGATATTCATGCATTTCGGCCGTTTTTTATCGCATTTGCGATAAACCTTGTTAATAGCAAGGTTTATCTGCGATAAAAATCGCCGATGTGCGGCGATAATTTTTGTCTCTAAACAAGTTAGAGACAAAAATTATCGCTAGTTGTTGGTAATATGCCCCTAAGTAATCCCATCAGGCACAATTCCTGAATGACTGCTGTCGGTCGCAGAAGTTGAAGGGGCGAGATTCCCTCCATGATATTTAACTCCCCTCTGATAAATGTTACACATATGCAAGCTGCACATTCCCATTTTTAGCTGGGCACAATGCATTCCTTTGTGATTTGAATTGTTTTAACTTTCACTCACAGAATAACAGAATACCGGGTGGGCACGTAGAGTGACTCAGAAAGAGAACACCTATAAAAAAAGATTGCAGCAAGAGATGCACTTACAAAAAAAAAAACAATGTCTTCTTAAAATTTACAAAGGATCAATACATAACTTAGTGACCAAGCAAAAGTCTTCAGTGCATAAATGATGTGGTATAAGTGTAATAATCAAAGATTGCGAAACACAGCCATTCAAGAGCTCAAATGAGTGATGAAACTGCATATACATGCCTTTAAAACTTTGAAGACGTTACAAAGCTAAAGCACTTCAAAATAATTTACAATAAATAAACCTATATCTCTTGAATTAATTTCATGGTGTTAACAAGATGCAGCAAAATATTAAGAACAAATTGTGATGTTAAAGACTACAGTAAAAATGTTGGGAAATAATACTTACATAAAAAAAATTCCCACTTAGCTTTCACCCTACTACAATGTACTTGAAGGGATGTAGAGCCTGACTAGAGCTGGAAGTGAATGGACAATTTTTCTTTTTTTAAATTTAATTTCCTTTGCACAGTACTTATAAATATGTACATACATTTGAAAGTCACCCACACCACAATTGTGCATTTGTCCTCTTCAACCCCACCCCACCCACACCCGGGGGCTTGTGAAAGCCTCAAACTCAATTTGCTTTACATTCTTAACAGTCCTATATAATCTCTCAGCTACTCGTTCTCGGTACAAACTTAACAGTCTTATGGAACTCCACATGAACCACAGTTCCCCTAGCTCATATATTACATACAAATTATTTCACTACTGAACCAGATTACTGGTTTTTCTCTACCCATTCCGTCAGTGGTGCCAATATTTCAGCACCCTTTCCTTGCCTCAACAGCTTTTTCTAAATTATAAATTGCCTAAAAGCGGTAAAGCCACTGCTGAAATCCTGGGGGATTGGAGTCCAGCCAAGTGGATGTTATACATGGTTGATGAACCGCCATGGCTATAAACACCAAATATTGGCGGACTTTCCCCAGCTCATCTTCCCCCCCCCTCAGCACAACCAAACGTGGAGAAACTAAACATTCTTTTCTTAGAGCTTCTTTAAAGAATTTGGTAATATCTTGTTTTAGCATATTAAGCATATTACAGGAAGAAAAAATGTGGATGAGATCTGCCTGATATAGTGCACACCGAGTGAGAAACAGGTCTTGTAATATTGTGCCTGCAGCCTCGCCGGAATTAGGACACTCTGTGCCGTTTAAGTGATTGCTGAAATGTATCCTCTGAAATTCCGATTTTCTCCTTCCATTTCAGTGACCAATGTTCTAAATCATCTTTCATCAGTGAGTTAAAAAGGTTATAGATAACCCATACTGAAAGGTCCCTGTTCTCTACCAGTTTTCCAACTATATTATTCCTGGAAAATCCTATTGGTCACCTCCCTTCCTGAACAAAAAATCCCTTGCTTGAACATATTTGAAGAAATCTCTCTGATGGATCTCAAACATCTCTTTGAGACTTTCGAAAGAAAAAAGGCATTCTAGAGAGAAAAGGGACCTAAGTTTAGTCATGCCCACCTCCCCTCTACTTTTGATCGTTTGATCCTTAAAGATTTCTGGCAGATTTGGATTGCTTATTAATGGTGTATAAAAATTTAGTCTGCCGATACCAACTGTTCTTCGAACTGTTTTCCAAACTTTGAACCCCCCTAGTAATGTCTTAAATCAAACTTTTTTATAATGATTATCATTTAGGTAATGCCACAACAAACCCCGGGATTCTTATTCCAAATGTGAGTTCAGGGGGAGTCGGAACCTCTTCAGTGTGTCTTCAGACGGTTTCTCTTGCACCAGTACCAGGTTATGTAATAGTGTAGTAGCCCGATAATAAAGTCTACGTTTGGGTAAAGCCCATCCTCCTCTTTCCCTCAGGAGTGTGAGAAATTTAAAGGCCCTTCTTGGTTTAGCATATGCCCAGATACATCGGGAAAATAGGTCTTCTATTTTTCAGACAGTCATTTGAGAATTCTAATGGAATTGCCCATATAAAATATAAAATCTTAGGGAAGAATATCATTTTGATGATATTACATCTCCCAATAATATATACATGAGGATTATTTAATCTAGACAAGTGCTGCTTGGTTCTGACTAGTAAAGGTTCTACATTATCTTTGACAATATCATCCAAATTTGCTGAAATATTTGTCCCTAGATAAGTTGCGTTTTTAGCTACTCTGTAGCCACTGATCATTGTATTCCCATTGTCCACTAGTTGCGTTTTGCAGCGATTAAGTGCATATCCAGAAAGTCCCCCAAATCTTTCTGCTTCCTCTTCTACTTCCTGCAGAGAGGTTATTGGATCAGGGGTTACAAGGGCAATGTCATCAGCATTTGCCAGCACTTTTGTTTCCCAGCCGTGTATCACAATGGGTCTGATGGCCCTATTGTTTTCTAGCTGACGTAAAAAAGGGTTGATATATACCGCAAATAGCAGGGGTGAACTCAGGAATCCTTGCCTGGTCCCTCTACTTATAGCAAACGGATCTGAGAGTACTCCATTAACAAAGACCCTGGCCATTGGATGGTAATAGAGCATTTTAGTGTTCTGCAATAGCCCCTCCTTGACTACTACCCTTGACAGGGCCTCCCATAAAAAGTGGCAAGAGACCCTGTCAAAGGCCTTTTCCGCCTCCAGTAGAATTAGAGCCATTGAGTCCTTAGATATTGTCCTGGCATCTAGAAGTGTGATAACCCTCCTTATATGGTCAGTCGTCTCTCTGGAATGAATCCATGCAGGCGGTTTGAGATTACCTCATGGACAATTGGTGCCATACAGGAAGCCAAGACTTTGGAGTATATCTTGCTGTCACTGTTGATCAATGTTATTGGACGATATGAGCTGGGCTCACTTGTAGGTTTTTAAAAAAAAAAGAAAGATCACTATTTTTGCGGAAGACCAGGAGTTTGGCAGTCTACCCCCCTTAAACACATGGATAAACAGCAAGGTCATGAAATCTTTGAGTTGCTGCAAAAATGTTTGGTAGAATTCAGCGGGAATGCTATCCAGTCCTGTAGCTTTGCCGTTAGGAAGGCTATCTGAAACAAATCCCCATATTGGTTCCCTAATCTCCTGCATTACATTTTGTGACGTCTTTTGTCTTGCTCTTATGGCCAAATGGTGCCCAACGTATTCACTGCACTCATAAGCTTTCTCTTTCCACACTGTGAGCCTATCTGCTGCATCTTTAGCTATTATTTCCCGCATATATGATTTAGCCACTATCACCTTTGCCTGTGCTTCCTCCACATTCCCTTCCTGTTGCAGAATTTTAACCAAATCCTCTTCTGCCTGAGCCAGCCTAATTTGTAAATCATATGTTTCATGTCAGTATACCTGCTTTCCACGTGTCCCATATCATATCAATTCCTGGACTGCCTAAACTTTCATTCAGGAACGGCGGGATCCAATTCTTCATGTGATTACAGTATTCTTCGTTCACCAGAAAGGCTCATTCAAATCTCCAGATTTTAACCCTGGGTTTAGAATCAGTTCTCTTGATCTCGATCACTAAAGGGTTCTGATCATAAAGGATACGTGGGGCTTTCTCTATCGTACAGTCATGAAGCAGGTGGTAGGACACTAGTATTAAATCAAGTCAGGCATGAACTTTGTGTGGACTAGAAAAATAAGTAAAGCCAGGATCCAATGAGTTTTGCCAATTCCAGACATCTCTCAGTCCATGATCTATGCACAATGCCCTTAATGCCCAAAACACTTTGGGTTTCCTGCTACTGTAAGTCCAATTAGCTTCCGAGCTCAATTTTATATTGGCAGGTATATTTATATTAAAATCCCCACAGAGAATACCAGGATGCAGACAGGCAGCAAGTTCACTATTTACCTGATCAAATACTTCTGGATCGTCCAGAATTACTACCATAGATTGAACAGATAGTAAGCAATTACCCAGTGCCATTACGACATTCTGTTAATACCCATCTTCCTAACTGGTCGGTTAATGTATGAGTAAATTGTAAAGAATTATTGTGTGACAAAATCGCCACACCTCTTGTCCAGGTGTTTTGTGTCGTCCTGCCAAGCAATCTATATCCTAGTGAGTTCGAAAGGTGCAGTTAAGGCCATTCAATATGAGTCTCCTGTCTACACACAATCTCTGCCTTCAGTAGTCAAAGCCCTGTAGCAGTGTGGCGTCTTTTCTTGGGCTCATTCAGGCCACTAATGTTGAAGGTGGTATTTTACCCATCAAAGATACACAAAAGATGGTACTTATATGACTTATAGGACACCTCGCCCTCCTGTTAAACCCCACCCACCCTGTAAACCCCCTGCCCCCTTCCACCTCCCAACACCTATAACTGAGTTGACCTGGCTCAGTCTGAGCCAGGATGATGTTATCTAAGCAATCGTGACCCCGTCACTCCTCGAATCATCCCCCCTGTCACCCTCAAAATGAGAAATCATATATTTATACCCCTAGAAAAAAATCAAGTTCTATTTAAGTAAGCCACAGTATTACACTTCTGCATATTGAAAACCACCTTAGCCATAGACTTAGACCCAGATGCCTCAATATTTAATTATGTCATCTATTAGACCCCATTCTCAGATCTACCGGAAATCTCCTTTAAATATGCTTGGGACTTAATTTCTGAAATGAAACTGCTTGTCGTCCCCCTGAATACAATCTTTAGTCGAGCTGGGTTCTGCAGGTAAACCTCTGCACCCAGCTACTGAAAAGGAGAAAAAAGCTGCCTCAGTCTCCACCTCTGTTCCACGGTGGCGTGAGCAAAATCTGGCCTGGTGAAAAAACTCAATCCTTCAAATTCCTTTTTCACTGCTGGGCAAGCTAGATCATAGAGTCTGTCGCAATAAGACATTTCCAAAATATAGCAACATAGGTTGTGGCCTTTCAGGGGTATTCAAAGGACATTTGGAAGCATTAAGGGGGAACCTGTGGGCTCGCTGAATCTCCTTGTCCCAATCCCAGGTGCTCAGTTCAGAAAAAGGTCCCTCTTAGTAGGGAGATCATGTATTTCCTGGGATCATTTTCTTTGACCCCTCAGGGATTCCTCAAAAGCGAAGGTTGTTGCGGCATTGCCTATTTTCTTGGCCTTCCATTTTCCAAATCTGGTCTTTAATTATCCACTCATGTGCATCATTCTGTGTCTTTAGAGAGACAACATCTTTTTCCAGATTTTTGGCCCGGGCTTCTACAGAGGCCATTCCGTCTGCTATTTCCACACAGTTTCTGCCTACTTTCCTGACTGCACCCTACAATTGTTTTGCTGCCAGACGTGCTCTTTGATTGTCCATCTTAACCTCCTACTTGAAGCTCTTGATCGATTGCTGTACCAATGATAGGGCAGGATAATTCTGCTTCCCAACCCTTTAAGTCTCTCTATTGTTTGTCATTGTGAGATTCCCCTCTGATCTGATTGTTTGATCTGTTAGAGTGGTTAGTTGTGAGGCCGAGTAGTCCCATTTCAAATCCATGGCAATGCCACAGGCGGAGGTCTGGCGTAGATTTTTCCTCCTTTTTTTTGTTAGGGATTTCCTTTGTCCTTGAGCCATTGAAGGGAATTCCCACCCCAAGCTGCTGTTCCAGTTGGCCCCTTCTCCTTCACTAGAGGCTGATATGCTCACATCTGAGATCTCAGATTCATCAGTTAACGAGTAGAACTGTTCATGAGTGTCAGGAGATTAAGCCCGTATTGGTGAGGTGTTTACTGTTTCATTCCCGGCATCAATACCCCCGAGGGTTTTTATTTTTTTACATTCTCTGGCTAGTTTTAGTTATTTTATCCTCATTCTTGAGGACTCGGATAGGGCTTGTGTGGACTGGATCTTCCACATCTAGACCATGTTCTATGCCTGGGTTATTCTGTATCTTAGCTACGGATTCATCCTGGGGGTAGAAGTGGTGCCAGCGGCCGTTTGCTTTTTATTCCCCTTGCCCTGTTCTACAGTTATTTGTGAGCCTGCCCCAACTGGACCGAAGAGATTGGTTCTTAGTGGTTGCCAATTATGTGATCCTAGCTCTGGAACTCCTCCCCTTAACTGGCCTATGTATTCCATATCAAGCTGCCCACTCATTAATACGGCATCATGCCCTTGGGCTCAGAAGAACCCCTGCTCATCTACCACTTACTGATCAATCACTGCAAAGAATTGGGACTGTGCCCTGGAAGTGCGCATTCAATAGAGGGGACAGCAATGCTGGTGATTCTGTTTGTTTGCATCTCCCCCTGCTCTGCATGCACTGAACTTACCTGGTATTGTGAGGTGGGCACATGCACAGGCTGAAGCAGTCACAGAGTAAGTAAGTAAGTAAGTAATTTTTATTGTTTTAGGTTAATTAAAACCATTACAAGAATACATTGATAGCTCATATCTTCGGATAAAAGATTATAAGAAAAATATGTTATTTTTTTAAAACAAAAGAACTTTGATAAAAACTGTTTGGTAAGGTGTGTGATCGTAGTGTAGTGTCTTAGCCAATTTTCCACTAGACCGATCTGGTGCCATCTTCCAGATTTTTTAGTTTCAGTTCCAGACATTTCAGGAATTTAACCAACTTCCCATTTAGTGGGGGAAGACCTGGGTCGAAACAAGCAAGAACTGCTTGTCTTCGTGTGCGGATTTTTTGTTCGTTGAAGGCAGTTTTTAACAGGGCTACTCTTTCCTCTTTCAGCCTTGGGCAGGTGCATAGTAGGTGCTCGAAGTCTTCATTCTCTGCCCCGCACAGCCTGCAATTTGTCCCACAGTCCCTTCTCAGCCATGGTTGCAGATGTGGAATAGAGGGTAGAATTCCTAGCCTATGTTTTAAAAAGTCACAGAGTAGACGTGGGCAGTAGTAGGGCTGCTTCAAAGAGCCTGCAAGGACTTTTATTTTGGAGGAGGGTGGCAACACGAGCAGAGACATTTTTCTGAAGGAGGGAGACTAGGAGGAGCGACTGAGTGAGTTGGATCTGTGGCATTTGCTGTGTGTTTGTTTGGCCGATGCTGCTGGATATCCATAGAGCTGCCCACAATGACATCAAAGGTATGCATGCTGTATGCAGCACAGCAGGGCCACTGTGGCTTGTTTTAATTGACAGCTGACAGACAATAGGTAATTACAGGTCCTTAAGGGTGGCTGAACAATACTCCGCCTCCTTGTGGAACTCCACGGAATTCCACAGAGTTTTTCAGTAACTTAGCTGAATTCCATGGCATGAAACTACGCTAGCTCCACCCAGGCTTCAGTCCTGTTATGATGTTGCTCAGGTTCAGAAGTATCTGAAGTGGGGGCCTGGAGGTGCCACGTGTATGCCAACATAAGCAAGTGGGTGGGAATGACTCCAGGGCATGTCCTAACCAGTGTGGTAAAAGTTCCTGGGACCAACCCTACCCACTTCGGGCATTTACAAGAAGGCAAAAGCCTTCAACTACATTCAACATGGACCCTGAGGACCGGGCGTGTGATGTGGGGTGTTGTAATCCTTGTGTCCTTCCCCAGCTCACTCTAAAATTATTTAGGGGTAATCACTGTACTCGCAATAAACTCAGAGATGGAAGTCTTGAAGAACCAATGTTTTCTAGTAACTGGACAGTTGCTAAACAAGAATAATTTTGGCATCCTGTTTCCCTTCCTTTCAAGTTCACCCCCTCCCCCTTGTTATATGTAACAACCTAGAGACAGAAGTCTGATAGAACAAAAGCAGGATGTTCCAGCAACCAGACAGTGGATACATAAGAAATGTTTTGAGGATCTCTTTCCCCTTCTTTCATGTTCCACCCCAACGTTATATGTAAGCCCAGCAGACCTGTCAAGCCGGATATGACACTGTAATGTCGAAAAGGATGTTCACATCCCCACCTGCATATTTTGTCAGGTACAGAGGATATGTCTGTGCCCATTGAGGTCAGCCTATTGTTTGCCTCTGGGAGTCACTTCACACCTTTTCACACATATTCAATTGCTAATTCCTCATTGGCAGATGTGGTAGAAAAAAAAGCATGGAAAACGTAACTTTCTAAAAGTTACTTTTTCTTACTATTCATTAAAACTCAAACTTCACCATTGAATTGGATTTTTGATAACTATTAAAACAAGCTGTTTAATCATTTTTCTAGCTAGTCCTATTCCGGAGTTGCAGTATTAGGATTCTTAATGTGTACTCTAGTTTCATACATAGGACAATTAGGCCTGCAATAGTAAAAAATAGCTTTTGGGTTCGTGTCCCATTAAGTAAAAAATTATCATTAAATTTCAGCACATTCAACTTTTAAATATCACGCACCCTGGCCTGTGTGTGATAAGGCATACATAGGGTGACATATATTATACATAGGGTGACAATATTAAAAAAGAAGGATTTAACCTGTCTAAAGTGTTTCTTTTGTTAGATTATATTGCTGTCTTTAAACTGCCACAGTCAGGCTACAATGGTAGGCCTGAAGCCATGTTTTACACTATCACTCTAGTGGATGGCACAATAGGTGCTGCAATCCACCAGGGACATTTAATTTACAGGCCTTGGCTAAATTTTGTCCCATGTACTATGGACTTATGTGTAAGTTAAATTTACCAATTCGGAATATGCCAGTTCGACTATGTTTCATGGGAGAGCACAGGCAATTTACTATCAATTAGCCGGGGTAAAATGCACAGTTCTAAAGTGAGCCAAAATATAGGGTGCAGCAAAAGCTAAAAAATCGTGAGGTGGCCACGCACATTTCCTACAACTGTTCCTATAGGTCCATTTTACCACTGCAAAATATCTGCTATATTTTGTATTGTGTTGCACCATGTGAGCACCTGCACAACACTTCAGTAAATATATTCCAATACTAAAATAAGTCATCATCCTTTTGATATACCTGCACTGTCTTCTGTACTGGTATTATATCAGGTTTGATTGTTGTGACTTTAGCTTGTCTAACACGAAAACAATTATGAAAGTATTCTTTCTTTTCTACTTCACGTACTGATCATTTCTATTATTTCAAAAATCAAGTTCGAGAAGGAGATAATTATGATGGGCAATGATGTCTGTAGCAGAAAATTATATCCAGATTTTTCTCATTACTATCAGTAAATTGTTAAGGGTTAAGAATAGAACCATTTGTTTTGAACTATAAATTAGCACAATGGATATTGGTGTCATTATATATTAGGCATGCCTTACTGCAATGCTTTTCAAACTACACTTTCACGTGGTGATTGAACTAATGACTGCACCACTAATTAGCTTTTGAAGATGAACGCTGAAACGAAGAAAGCAGCCAATTGCAGAGTATTCTGACTAATGCACCCGGGTGGGGCTTGCTCCTATTTTTATGCTGTTTCATATTTTGCATTATTTTTTTCCCAAGATCATAATATAAGGAGCTTGTTAGTCAAAAAATATAGTTTTATCTACCTTAAAAAGTGCAGATAATTAGTTGGAGGAAAATATAATATAACTAGTCTGAAAAACTCTTTACTTAACCAAAACGTGTTGTTCTTGAGTGTTATTGTCTGCGTCATACCACGCAGACAATCAGTGGAAAAATCAGATACAATTCCTATAACTGTGAAACGTGTTGTTATTGTGATACGTGTACTCATTACACAGCTCATGATAAAAGTAGAATTGATCTGTCTATATTGATTCTTTTTTATATGGTTTGCGAAACTTTATTAACACAGTGGCCGAAAGTTACCAAGAACACCGGCCACACAGTTATTGAAAAATAGTAATGTTCCTTTGATGACCAGCCTGTCCTTTGATGAACAACTTCCTTCATCTCAATGAAAAATGACCAGATTAAGACCAACCTATTCGAACGTTTAAATGAAGGGGGACTAGGCTTCATTGGCTCAGTTCGATTGCAGGGAAAGCTGATCCCCCGCCCAGGGCTTTGAGATGGATGAAAATGTGGGAGGTCATTAATAGGGGCGCAGACTACAAAGTGTAATTAGGATTCTTTACCATGTCCAATGTAAAAAAGGACATTATTTCAAACAGGAAAACTAAACTCCTGCATTTCCAAAGCGTGCAATGCAAGCAGTATTTTGCCCCTCTCTGCGAGTCTTCTGTTTTTGCATACAGACATATCACACAATAACGGACACACACCTACAACTTGGCAGACCTATTGGCTTCACCAATGCTCATTAGATTTCTCAGCTGAATAAATAACAATAATTCTGTTAGGAATAATTAGCATTGAAAATATAATTTAATTCTGAAAATATGAGACTGTGAACTAAACATTACGAAGGTAAGTGGAAGGGGTAGTGGTTTACAGAGACAATCCCTGCCATTCTTCTCTTCTCACTACTTACCTCTACAGTCTTCCTGTCTACTAGGCACTTTCCCCTTTCCTCTCCAAATCTTTCTGAAATCCTTCATCTGCATATCTCACACCACATCTGTTTTCTCCGCAACATCCTATTTTCACTGTCTCCTGCAAGTACTTCCATGCATCTCACTCACATCATCATGCCTGTAGGAAAGGGGATTATGAGTAGGTGTGGGTATTCATCCTCAGATAGCAATAATACCACAATAACTAATAGGTCAGGTCAACTCTCAGTAAATTAATCCTTGCTCAGCTTTTGGTAGCTTAGCACATGAGTAATGAGGCTTAAATTAGGAGTCAGGTATGTGTTAAATAATACATTAAAAAAATTGCATTCTATCGCCTAAAAGCATAAAGTGCCATTTGCGGTTATCCGGTTGTGCTCGACTGGGACAATGCCAACATTTTAAGCCTGCCGCAATGGAGTGGGAGTCGGATTGGTTAGGGGTTATGTCGAAAGTTCACCTTCTGACTTAGGGCCTGATTTAGATCTTGACGGATGAGTTATTCTGTCATAACGGTGACCGATATCCTGTCTGGCAAAATATAAATACCATTATATCATAAGGGATTTATATTTCAGTGGATGGGATATCCATCACTGAAGTGACGGAGTAACACATCTGCCAAGATCTAAATCAGCCCCTAAGTCTTTTTCTTGAAGCTTTCCTCTCGACGACAGACTCATTGGCGGGTTCTCAGAGCTCTCAGATCCGAAGTTTGAGTGAACAACGGAGGCCTGCTGCAGCTAAGTTGCTAGGTGAAAAGATGGCCATAAAATCCTCACTGCCAACTGAGAAGAGGATCCCGAAGGGCAACGGTTTCCCTCTTGGCATTGAGTTCATCTCTGTCTGGAGCTTTTCAGTGGGAAAAACAAGCAAGGTATATCCTATTGGCTAGTCGACATTGGCAGCTTGACTCACAACATTGTGCTAGTCTCCTTCTGGAGCTTTTCTGCCAAACATTGCAGAACGTTTCCAAACTTCTAATTCTTGAAGTTTATTGGTACATTTGGGGGAACAAAGGGTCCAGTAGCATCAGCCAAGGGTTCCTTGACTCTGGATTCCCTCTTGGGGGCTAGGACTTCATTTCCCACAATGCACCTGCACAGTCGAGGAAAAATCCAGTTGCAACTGGTCAGCTGGGGTGATCCTCTTTTTGGCTTCATGCAGTTCAATGGTCCAGTAGGACATTCCTCATTCTTCTGATGTGCCAGGCAGTGATCTGAGGAGCTCCTGCAGCTCTCCCATATGTATCCTCTATTCTGAGCTGGCTGGAGGAGGGACACCAAAACCAAAGGGGCAGGTCTAGCTCCCTCTGCTATGACAACTTCCTACGAAATGTGGCATATTTGTTACCTAGAATGCACTGTTCTCCCTAAAATCAAAATGGAGAACTTCTGGTGTGTGTGTGTCTGTAACCCAAGCAAGAGGTATGGCTATCATCTGACTACACTCCCCTTCCAGCCCCTCTCCTAATATAACTAGGAGGCTTCAATCTGGCTGGGGCTCAAGGAAGTGGGGGCTGACCTGGGTCCTATTACATCTGCTCTCCTGCCTTTGAAGTCCAGCTAATCTCTCAAGCACCCTTCCGCTCCCTGGCCTCTACAGGAAGCATATCCCCTTCCAACAAATGGCTGTATGTTGCAGTCCCAGGCCTCTTCACACTTACTCATGTAGCTGATTGGCTCAGGCTGTAAAAGGCTGGCCAATCAGAAGAGGCTTCTATATGGCTACTTTAGGTAACTTCAACATGGTGAATTCTGAAACTACTTTCTTGTAATAGTTATAATATTTCAACCTTGGCAAGTTGTTGGATGTATTGTAAACATCATTTTGATACTTTGAATGATATGTCTAGCTAGCTCCAATCATATGTTCATCAAGTTTAGAAAAGCCTCCCCATGTTGACCCATGGGGCTGGGAACACTTCTATAGGGAAACATTACTTTAGCTGTTTTTCCTTACAAGGACATATAAAACATATCTTATATTGTCCCTGCTTTTTCAAGAATGCACCCTACACTTGGGGCTCTTAGCGCAAACCATAGGGGTGACTTAAATGTGAATAAAAAGTCGTTTTGGACTTTGGAATTACTTTTGTTATCTCAGGGAACATTGCTTTTTGAAGGGGGGTAAAAGTTAGACATTTGATTGTTCATTTGTAACTGACAGTGGCTACTGGGAGCATGTGAGGGAAACCTTGCCTAATTTCTTTAAAGAAAATCCACGATCCACTAGCCTAGCAGTGGTCTGGGATACCATGAAGTCAGTGGCACGTGGCGATAGTCAGTTTTGTCTTTTACCAGAATAAGGTTATGCATGTGCAGGAGGCATTAATACGACAAGAACTCCTGCAACTGCACTATACACAAGCAGAGGCTCTAAGATTTAAGAGATTGGAGGTAGAAGCAGGGAGGTCTATCAGAGACTTTTGAGTGCCAAAACTAAGATTCAGATGATAGTGTGAGGGAAACTAGACAAAGCATCTTATACTTCTAGGTTAAATACCTTTAAAACTAGTGAAGAAATGGGAAACATGCTAGCTTCACCAGTTAGGGAGAGGATAAATAAGAACGTTATCGATTCCATATGGAATGTGAATAATACAATCAAGTGGGCCCAATA
The DNA here is from genome assembly GCF_964263255.1 of Lissotriton vulgaris. Taxonomy (NCBI): domain Eukaryota; kingdom Metazoa; phylum Chordata; class Amphibia; order Caudata; family Salamandridae; genus Lissotriton; species Lissotriton vulgaris. The sequence continues at coordinate 276,789,192 of NC_141696.1, forward strand.
AGTTTTTGAGGGTCTTCAAAGCACACTATGAAACGCTGTATGGGGAAATGCCTGCTACATCCCTGGATGATATCAATCAATATGTTGCTCCCACATTAACAGGGCTAGTTTCTTAAAATGACCAGGATATTCTGGACTCAACTATTATGGGTGCAGAGATTTCAAGAACTGTTAAACTACTCCAGGCCAGGAAAGCCAATGGGCCAGATGTCATACCCTCAGAGTTTTATAAAACTCGTTTGAGCATCCTTCTTAATTGTTTGTTGTCACTGGTCAAGTACATCAAGAAGACAAGGGATGTTCTGAGGTCTTGGGGTGAGACCTTTACAACAGAAGAAGGGATAATATCTGCTGAACTGCTCCTCGTACCAGCCAATATCATTGTTTTAATGCTAAAATCTACGGCAAAAGTCTGATGAATCGTAATGCCCCCAGAACTGCAGGTGTGGTGGACAGTAAGTATCATGGGTTTGTCCCACATTGAAAGACTACAGCTCACACTAATCTTCGATGTGGCAGGGGCATTGGGTTTGCCGGCCAGTATGAGCTTACTTGACACAGAAAACAACTTTGATTGGATATTATTACCCTTCTTGTGGTCAACATTGGTAGCAATGGGCCTTGGTCCCCAGATTCGGGGTAGAATTCAGGTTCTGTATCACAACTTGTCAACATGGGAAGTCAGTGGTGGCCTCATCTCTGGGATTTAGGAAATAAAGAGTGAAACACAGCAGGGACGTCCTTTGTCCCCACTACTATTTGAATGTATCTTGAGCATATTTCGCCGAATTTATACATTCAGTGCAATTAGCTCCTCTGAGCATCATTGCTTCAAGGTACAGCGTAGCCTCATTAGCAGATGATGTGGCAGTGTTCACCTCTGATCCATCAGTATCCATGGTAGCAGTTGAGAGTGAATTCTGATATTTGGTCACTCTCTGTATATAAGCTTAATAGTTTAGAGACGCAAATTCTTTTTAACAAGCCTAACCCTGAAGGTGATAAGAATTATGTGAAAACAGCACAATAACTGGGAGTCTGGCTCTCTCCTGTGGTCAAGGACATTGTTTTATTGAACTACAAACCCGTCCTGGCTAAATCTATCAACTTATTTGAGCAATGGAACAGGTTACCAGTAGGTCTTATGAGACGTTATAACCTGATCAAATTCATACCGAGACTGCCCTCATCGCTGCCACCGACAACATCAGGACCCTGCTGGACAACGGCTAGACCGCAGCACTCATCCTCCTAGACCTCTCTGCCACCTTCGACACCGTCTGCCACCGCACACTACGCCCACACCTCCACACTGCAGGCATCCGAGACAAGGCTCTCGTTTGGACCACCTCCTTCCTCTCCGGCAGAACCCAGAGCGTCCGCCTCCCCCCATTCCGTTCCATGCCTCCGAGATCATCTTTGGCGTACCCCAGGGATCCTCCCTCAGCCCGACGCTATTCAACATTTACATGGCCCACTCGCACACGTAGCCCGACAGCACGACCTCAACATAATCTCCTACGCCGACGACACTCAGCTGATCCTCTCCCTCACCAAGGACCCCATCACAGCCAAAGCCAACCTCCACGAAGGAATGTAGGCCGTCGCCGACTGGATGGAGACCAGCCATCTGAAGCTGAACTCGGACAAGACAGAGGTCCTCATCCTCGGCTCCAACCCTTCAGCCTGGGATGACTCCTGGTGGCCGACAGCACTGGGGGTAGCCCCGACACCCACCGAACACGCATGCAACCTAGGAATCATCCTCGACTCAATGTTCTCAATGACCAAGCAAGTCAACGCTGTCTCCTCCTTCTGCTTCAACACCCTCTGCATGCTCCGCAAGATCTACAGATGGATCCCGACAGATACAAGAAAGACACCCAGGCCCTCGTCAGCAGCAGACTCGACCACGGAAACAACCTCTATTCGGGAGCCCCGACCAAGCTCATCAAACAACTACAATGCATCCAAAACACCTCCGCACGACTGATCCTCGACGTACCATGCCATGGCCACATCACCCCCCACCTGAGAAACCTGCACTGGCTCCCAATCAACAAGAAAATCCTTCAAGCTCCTCACCTACACACACAAGGCACTCTACAAGACTGGCCCAGCCTACCTCAACAGACGGCTCTCCTTCTACATCCCCAACCGCCAGCTACGCTCTGCTGACCTCTCACTCGCCACCGTTCCGCGCATCTGAAGAACAACCCACCGCCGCCAAGAAATGGAACACCCTCCCATTGAGCCTACGACATACCCAAGACCTGCTGACCTTCAGGAGGATAATCAAGACCTGGCTGTTTGATCAGTAGCGCCCCCCCCCCCCCCCACACACACACACAGCGCCTTGAGACCCTCGCGGGCATGTAGTGCGCTTTACAAATGATTGATTGATTTAGAGATATTGCTTTATATTTAACAGTTGTGTTCTTCTCTTGGGATGAAATATCTTGGGCCCAGTTTATTTGGCAATATAAACATTATCTTCTCGTTGCTCAATACGGATCTTACAACTACCATAAGATAAAGGTGGGTGGTCGCATCCTAGTTTAAAGTACTATCATTGGTCTGCTATCTGAGATCCCATATTTCAAGTAATTATATATCATGAGTCCTGGTACATGCTGGTTTTGCATTTTGAAGATGACTCAAGGGTACAGTTCCATAACTCCTCTTACTTTAAGCATACTAGGTTGCACCTTCATTCAGTTGGCCAGCTGTTCACAGGGCATCAGATCTTCTCCTTTTCAGAATTAGTTACACAATTCGCTGTTCTTAACACAGGTTTTTTAAGTATATGCAGAATAGAAATTTTAACAAGTTAATGATTCAGGGCAGTTGGATCATGTACAGTGTATTGAACTGTTTCACAGTACCCATGGAAGAGGAACGATTAGCCATTTTTATAAATTACAAAACTTTGGGCCAATGTGACAATACAGCTACCTTAGCCTCAGAATGGACTTGTAAATTATCAATACCCTAGGCTGTTGATGCTGTTTTGGAATCAATCCAGTTGAGTAATCAGTTTTTGAATCTATCCAGGCTGAAAATCATTTTAGGATTCTTTAAGATTCATATTACTCTCTGAACTGATTATTCAAATGGGGATGCCAGTCTAGTTCTGAATATTTAGGTGTGGTATGGTGTAAGCAGACACTGTGTATATTTTCTACTTGTGTGGTGTATTGCAGCAATATTTGCAGGGGGTCTGTGCAGAAATCTCTAGGGTTACTCTAAGTCATGTTTACCCATCAGTTCAGCTGATCATCTTTGGTACACCGTGTGAAGTACCCTTGAAGTTAAAAATCCCAGATTTATTTCCGATTAGTGAATTAGCAATTCCTTAATTGCGTATTCGCAGAATTTGCGAACTCGCAATTAAGGAATCACAAATCTGCTAATCGGAAACTCAGGTGCAGCTTGATGACATCACAACCAGGAAGTGTAACTACCCATGCTGCACCTGAGTTTCAGAAGCAGAGTGAAAGGCTGGAAGGAGGGCTGAGGCACTAGTGCACTGCAACAGAGACTGGAAAAATGGCCTAACAGGAGCAGCAGCAGGGTGAAAGTACAAGAAAGAGAAAACAGAAGTTTTCTGAAAAGGAGCAGGAGGTGCTCATCCAGGAGATGGTGGTGAGCCATGAGCTTTTATTTGGCAAAAAATCCCTTAGAGTGCTAGAGACCCGGAAAAGAAGAATATGGGCGAAGATACAAGAGAAGGTCAACTCCATAGGCGTTACCCACCGCAGAGTCGAGGAATTGGGCAAACGCTTGTACGATGTGCGCCAGCGCTCTAAGGAAAGGGTTGCTGCCAGGCTGCAGCAGGCAAAAGAGACTGGTGGAGAGACATCCACTGCCACCTCTTCCACGCCAATGGAGGAAATGGTTGAGGGTACTTTCCTACCGGAGAGTGTGAGCGGCGTGGTAGACCTCGACAGCTCCGACCCACCAGGACCAAGACAAGGTAAGCAGTATGCCATCACACCCCTGCTACCGACCTACTCCACCCCCACCCCCAGGAGAGACCCAGGCACACAGCACAAATGCTAATCCAGTGCAGGCACACAACCAACCACAGCAATGCATTAGGGGAGATGTAGTCACAAGAAACAAACAGTGGAGCAGTGAAACCCAGCTAGGCTCAAGCAGTATGTGTGTATGAGTAGAGGCAATATACAGACAGTCAGGACCCACATAATAAACAAAATAGTGTAATTTATTGCATTACTAATGGAAAGCTGGACAGCAAATTAATGTGTGCATTTACGTCCACAGCACCACAAGAAACACAGGGACAGAGGCCTGGAGGGGAGGATGAGTTTCACAGTGCAGCAGTGCCAGGGCAAGTGGAGGAGGAGGAGGAGGGCAGCCCAGTCATCACACCCAAATACCGAGGGTGCATTGCAGTGGCTCCATTGCCACCGCTGGAGGATGAAATCTGTGACACAGAGGAAGAAGACAACTAAGTCCAGGGACAGTCTGTGTCACAACCCAGACCACGAGCACTTCCAAGGCCCATACCAGCCATTCCATCCATGCGCAGGACCCTTCCATCCCCAGGTACATCTCTGGCAGGAGAGGAGACAGTGTACAGGGACCGCGAAGGGAACATGCTTGAGGTGTAGCGCCTGCAGGGGAGAAGCATACAGGCAATTCAAAGACAGCTTAGGGTGGGCTTCAGTGGCATGACGGGTGCCCTGGAGGCATTCTGTGCTACTAGGTGCAGGGAGAGGCAGTGCCTCTACACATGCCTTGACCTTTTCACAAGGGCTGTAAACCGTCTGGCCTCAGCCACCTCTGCCCAGTCACGGTGCAGCATCAGCATGCAGCGTGAGGTTGCACACTGCAGTCAGGACGTGGCCAGGGGATTAGTCCAGGTCACATGTGCTGTGGATCAGCTGCAGACAGTTGCTACTGGTGGGACAGGAGTCCTCAGTTCACTAGAGGAGGACGTACAATCAAGCCGTAGCAGCATCACTCCACCCCTCCCACAGGACATGCGCCGTAGTGTGCATCATGGCAGGGCTGCAGATGCCACTGAAGAGGGAAATGTGAACTCGGGGCGCTGAGCTATGGGACGTCAGCGCCACCGTTGAGGTGCCCTGACTTACTAATGGCAATGGGTGGATTAACCCATTGCACACAGACAACAGTGAATAATTTATTGCTTTTGCACTGTCCATCCAACATGTGCGTGACAATACTACCTACAATGTGTGATACACAGGCTGTGTGATGTTATGAATCCTGACATCAAGGATATTAAACACGGTTTATCATGTATACATAGCATTGTGTCATCATTTCTCAGCTAGAAATAGTTCTGTGTTATGTCATCTCGTCTCTGTCGCCCGGCTGCTGCTCCAATCACACCGGCTGGCCTGCATCCTGGAGCTGGCCCCTCCTCATCTGATGTGTCTGAATCGCTGAGCTCCACTGGGGTGCCTTTCCTGGTGGCGATGTTATGCAGCATGGCACACGCAACCACGATCCTGCAGCAGGTCTCAGGGCTGTATTGCACTGCTTCTCCACTCTTATGCAGGCATCTGAAAAGGCTCTTGAGTATACCAAAGGTCAGCTCAATGGTACTGCGGGTGGCAGTGTGGGCACTGTTGTACCTCCGCTCCCTAGCGTTGGCAGGATTTAGGTATGGTTCAATATGAAGTCCCGGACTGCATACGCACTGTCACATGTGAGGCAAGAGGAAATAGGTTACACACTGTCCTGCCACTGCTGTACTTTACTATTGTGTCACTGTTTCCTATGCAATAACCTAGCAGGTAGCCCTCTCCAAACTCCCCATTTGTGAGTCGGCGGTGGATCCCACTGTGGTGAAAAATGAATGAGTTGTGGGTGCTGCCTGGGTATTTAGCTACAATGTCAGTGATAATGTGCTTGACATTGCACACCACTTGTATATTCAGGGAATGGTATGACTTGCGATTCCTGAACACATACTCATTCTGGGAGGGGGGATATGGTGACATGTGTCCCATCTATGCATCCAAAGATGTGGGGAAATTGTGCTATATGATAGAACTCATGCTTGGCCTGGTCTAGTGCCTGTGGGGTGCAGGGAAAGTGGATGTGGTGAGGCAGCCTTTGAACCATGGCATCAAGGAACGCGTGGCAAAAGCGCAACAATGCACTCTGTGACACCCCTCCTGCTGAGGCTATCACCTCCTGGAAACTACCTGATGCCAAGAGGTGCAGTGAGCACAGGACCTGAATATGGGTAGGGATGGTGTGTGTCCTGCTTGTGGGGTGTTCAAGTATAGGTTTGAGTTCCTCAATTAAATCAAGGATGCTCTCTTCATCCAGCCTGTAGTTTGTATGGATGTCCTCCTCAGTCCGCTGGAACAGGGTTATGCACGCACAGAAGATCCTTTCCTCCTCTATGCAGCCGCTCTGAGTCGCAGCCTCCTGGCTATCACATACAGTCCAGCCATTGTGGAAAAATCTGTTGCATTGTAGGACTCCTTAAATAGTTTGCACCTGGTTACCACCTGCTCAGACTTGGTGTTAATTGCGATTCTCCAAATTGCGAATTTCGTGAAATCGCTATTTGCGATTATTTCATACATTTCATTGCGATTTCTTAGATTGCTATTTCACAATATGCGACTTTCGCAACTTGAAAATTGCAATTTAGGAATCCGCAAGTATATTCGCAGAATTATTGGTTCATAACTTTAGGATTCGCTATTTTTGCGTTTCCTTATGTTAGCATTGCGAGATTGTCTCTTACATCGCGTTTTGCGAATTTCTATTCGCAAACGCTGGTTTTTGCGATTCGCAGCCTTTGGGAGTAAAATTTTGTTTCATACACATGGCCCTAAGTCTACTGGGGTTTCTAAACCTACGTACCCTACAATATGCTAGGAACTTACAGGTAGGTGGTCTTGGCCAATTAGAATTTGACCAATTACCATATACCTTTAGAGAAGAGAGCACTATCCCATGGCCTGTTTAGCAGAGCTCAGGGGACATTCAGAGTCAAAAACTACCAGCATCAGTCAAAAAAGGGGGTGATCAGTGCAAAAATAAAGACTTTCCTACAATACCTCCACACACCACACCCATTCATCCTAAAATACTGTTATCTGTTACTTTTGCCTTGTTCTTATTTCAACAGCTCTGTACCTCCTCTATACACCTGGCACCTTGAAAATGTTAAGAGAAATCTTTCCCTGGATTCCTGTGAAGGCAAGAAAAACTCTCATTCAGGTGTTAATTGTTAGCAGGCTGGATTATGGAAATGCCCTACTTGTGGGGGCTAGCGAAGATCTGCTCTCTAGGTTACAGGTACTGCAGAACACTGCAGCGAGAATGGTTTTGAATGAGCCAAGACGCACGCCATTGCCTCCTCTGCTGCAGGCTCTGCACTGGTTACCTGTGAAGAAGAGAGCAGTCTTTAAACTTTTGATTGTGGTGTTTAAGGCTAGGCAGGGCCTAGGTCCGTCTTACCTAAAACGGAAGGTAAGAGCATATGAGCCGGGATGTCAACTGAGATCCAGCAACCAAAATCTGTTGGCTCCATGCAAAATCAAGAAAGTGAGAATGGGTGGGCGGGCTTTCTCCTATCTAGCCCCCTCCCATTGGAACAAGCTACCAGAATCACTGCGTGGTTGTTCCTCCCTGGCAAATTTTAAAAAGGGCTTAAAGACCTGGATGTTTGAGTAAGCTTTGGCCATCCAAGGGGCTTGCTTTTCTGTATTGCCGGGCACCGAGAGATCCCCTCGGGGATGATTTGTTGCGCCATGCAAGTGTTAAATAAATACACCTTTGCAAAGAATCACAATTGGCACACATGACTACCGCTCTGTGCGATAAGCGGTAAGGCCAAAGACAGCTTTATGACCCACTGACAGGCAATGTGAAAAACTTGTGCTACCTTCTGGCTGAGTTCAACTTGTTTCAATTGTGCCCTATTATAAACACAGCTCACAACCTGTACTTACATGGAAACCTAGAGGAAGAAATATAGAAACACAACGTACTGAAAACAGAAAACACTATTATGGAATTAAGGGTTAAATAAAATATGTGAAATGTTCACAAGAACGTCTTTGCTGACATAGCTTACCTTACCAAGTTTTACAGTCATTGTTCAGAAATCAAACAGTGTTTTTCCTGTAAACCTATGGGCAAAGATACAGGACCCGATAGCATCTCATTTCAAAGTCCAGTATTAATTACTGCTGGGTCTGATACTTGGAGGGACCCACCCCTCTGAAAGCCAGGCCCTCATCAATCATTCTCTGGAGATGTGGCAACGACCTGGAATGCATCTCTGGTGCAGATTAGACAGGGCATGTCAATGTCTGCCCTCAAAAGGGATCTCAAAGAGCAATTTGTTAGCATCCTTAGGCAATCTTTATCTGTCTCCCGATTCTGGACAATGAGAAATGACTTTCAAATTGCTAGGTATTTCTCACCTGTACAACGATACTGTTATTTTGCTGACAATGTAACTACACTTCTTTCCACCTGCAATATGTCATGCCGTGCCACGTTTTACAGCTCTCTGTCTCTGCGTTGATAGTCTTGATGCAGGCTTTCAACTACTATGGTAAACTAATTTATGAAATAAATATTTTCTACATTTATCTCACTATGCACCGGAGTTGAGACCATTGGGGCAGGGGACACAATGCCACCATTTAGCATTACTAAATGTGTGTCAGGAGGGAGCATATTTCCCTTGATCCTGACATCTTCAGACACATAGGCCTTCATTACGTGTGCCTGGCTGGGAAGGTGATTATTATTCTATGTTTTAAAATCTGATCCCACATGGATCTGAATTTAAACTGAGGAATATCTTGCAGAATCAGTATCTAACACACCAAATTCTGCATGCTTTGCCTTTTCTATGGGCCTTGTGCCTGATAAATTTCAGCAGGTTTTATCTGCCGGAATTTATCAGAGGAAAATGTAGAGGGTGTGATCATTATCATTCAACTCGTAATTCCGATCCCTGTGTACACATGTTTGCATAGGATCAGAAATTAGTCCTGCACCTGTACTGAGCGCCAAAGTAGACTAAGTTTAACATAGATACCTTCCATTATGGGAATATTACTACTCGCCACTAATGTCGATTGAATTCTTTGTGGCCACATGCGCAGTCATGAAGCACTTTTGCACTAAGGATTGGACAATATTGCACAAGAATTTGCACTGTTTGACTAGCGAAACATGATATAGAAACTTATTTCTCAGGTTAAGAGCAACATTTGTACTGACCGAAAATGACATTTTGTACTGGTCAATCATTTTAAATGGGGGTGCACCATTGCTCTCATTGTTTTGCGATGAAGGTGTCCCTTTTTCATGAAACATTTGTAATAGCATGATTTCATCTACTCTCAAATAATTATTCATTTTTTTCCTATCAGCTAATTCATCGTATCAAACAATTTGACTCACATTCCTCATTTTATGATTGAGTCGGGCCGCTTACCCATTCAGTGGAAAGAAGGGATAGTGATTCCTTTGCTAAAAAAAACCAATCTTGATCCTAAGGTTTTTAAAAACTATTTCCCTAATATTGTTTGCTACACCTGATAAGATTCTCTAAAAACCTCTTAATAAAGTACTCATGACCTTAATTGATGTTCATGAACTGCTAGATCGCTCTAAAACCAGGTTCCACAGAGGACACAGCACTGAATCAGTGGGAATATTAACTCAATGGTATACGGTAGGTAGGCTACGGCCCTTATCTTGTTAGATCTGTCTACATCCTTTGATGCTGTTTCACCCTCCTATTTGGTTTCCTGCCTTTCTCACTTTGGAATCAAAGGCAAGGCATTGAGTTTATTGGGTTTATTTCTATCAGAAATATCTCAATCTGTAATTGCCGGACAGGTCTTCCCCAAATCTTTTTCTTCTCCCTGTGGGTTTCCTTGGGATTGTCCCTAAGTCCTATGCTATTCAATGTCTATGGGATGCATCTGGCCAAATTGATTCAATCTTTTGGCTTTCGTGTGCTGTACTATGCTGATGTTATGCAAATTATTGCCACCATCATGAGTGAGGATCACTCTTTGGCCCTCAACTGTAAAAATTGTATGCTGTAAATTTGTAGGTGGATCACACATAACTACTTTAAGCTAAATGCTGAAAAAATGAAGGCCCTTGTTTTCTAGTCATTGGTGGCCTGGTGCTCCGACTCCCCAGTTAGTTCTTCTAATAATCTAGGGGTAGCTTTGATAGTAAGCTGTCCTTTGAATCTCAACTGAGTCGTATGTTTCTGCATTCTTTAACACCATTTAATCCTTAATTTAAATCTTTCCATTAATCACTACCACCTCACACAAAGAGGTGGTACTTTGATTCAATTTTCTTGCATTTGCATTATTGTAACTTGCTTTATTTTAATGTGAGTCAAACTCACTAACCAAGCTACAGACAGTGCAGAAAGTAGCCCCCTGGCTGATCCTTCACCTCCTCAATTTCCTGTAAATTTTTCAGGAGCTCAAGAAATTGCCTTTGCTTCTGATGAGGAAGTGCTAGAAATTAGATTGTAGATTGACTGGGGTGCGAGCCCTGGTCAATTAGCAACCACAATCCTAGTCAAGATAAGAAGCAAGCAAACCCTAAATTAACCTGTGCTCACCCACTGATAGGTTGGCACAGAGCAGTCAGGCTTAACTTAGAGGCAATGTGTAAAGTATGTGTGCATCACTTCAAACAAAAAAACAGTGAAGGCACCACACAAAACAATTGCACACCAGGTTAGAAATATAGCTCTTAATTTAATAAATGAAATAGATAGAAATGACAAAAATCCAATAGGTAGAACTTCAGATATGCATTTTTAAAGAATAAACTGTAAAATAGCACTTAGAAGCAATAAGTGCTCACTTGAGATATCTGGTTGCACAAAGGTTTAGACCAACCGCAATGGTGTGTGGGCTGGATACAGGGACCCAGTGCGGCCCGATGAACAAAAGTATCTTAACCCTGGCTGTGTTGATATTGACGATGCCGGTGTGGCTGAAGTGATCCATCTGTGTCAATCCATGCAGTGGTGGTGATGTGCAGGTCCTCGTCTGCACAGTAGTGGTGATGCATCGGGTTTGCCAAGTGAAAAGTTGTAATTCGGATATTCGTCATGATCGTCGAGGATCCCATTGACAGGGATGCAAAGGCCATGCGCAGGGAAGAGCGTCATGCAGTGGTGGTTCTCAAGGTGAATCATCTGGACCGATCCAAGCAGCAGAAGCGATGCAAAGGGTTGGTTTACACACAACAGAAGCAATGCACCGGTTCTGATCCACGCAACAGGAGCAATACTCCTGTTTTGATTCACACAACAGGGGGATGCGCCGGCTCTTATACATTCAATGGTGGTGATGCACTGGTTCAACAGTGCATGCATGGGCTAGGCACCTTAGGTCCACTACCAAGTGTCCAGGACTGGGGTGTCACCACTTGGTGGGGCATCTTCACAGATGGCAGAGTCCAGGTGCAGAAGCAGGTTGACAGGAAATCTTTTCTGTTCCTGAAACTTCAGATCAGGAGGCCAGCAACCTATCCCTTAAAGTGTCTCTGTGTTCAAGTGATGCAGACCCAGTCCTTCTCACCCAGGCTGGGGAACAGCAGGCATCAGGGCAGCACAACAGTGTGGGAGTCCGGCAAAGTAGCAGTCCAGCAGAGTGGCAGTCTTTTAGCAGCACAGCAGTTCTTCCTCCTGAAAGAGTCTTCACAGGTCCAGAAGTGTACTGAATTGATGGTGTCAGAGGTCCTCCCTTCCTGCCATGACTCCAGACTCACTCCAGAGGGGTATGCAGCCTCTTCAGGTGTAAGAGAGACTGTGTCCAGCTCCTCACTTCCCTCCTTTCAGGATGGCCCATCAAGTCACACCTAAGCTCCCATTGTGTGTGGCTGCCTTAGGGGGGGATACACAAAGTCCAGCTGTCAGCCAAGACTGGTCAGAGACAGTCAGCAGGCACCAAATGGCTAACCCTGGGCGTAGTTTGTGTTGTAGCGCTACGAGTAGCTATGCAAAGTGCACTTCGCACTACGCGAGCTACGCGTAGCTACGCAAACTGCGTAGTGTGGTAGGAAAAATGCTGTTCGCACTGATTGCACTGTGACAAATGCTTGTCCACACTGTGCAATCATTGCAAACGGCATCTTGCACAGTGCAAGCAGTAATTTTCTGCTGCTCGAGTAGATTTGTACTTGAGCTGCAGCTTTCTCAACACGGACGGGTAGTTTCTCATCGCGAGCAGACGCGACCACTCGCAATGAGAAACCTGACCTCCCTGCTATGAGAATATCGATGGGAGGTATATTTTCCACGCTCGCAATCGCCAACTTGATGTTGATAATCACGAATAAGGACTTATGAGTAATTAAGTATGCCAGTTTGGGATGAACCAATGTTAACATGTTTAGGAGAGAGAGCACAAGCAGTTTAGCACTTGTTAGTAGTGGTAACACACAAGGGTCACAAACCCAGATTGCACCATTAGTGGAAAACTTGTTCATAATCTGCAATTCATTTTCCGAAATAACTAAATTATTAAGTAGTTCTCTGGCGTGACGGGGGTGTCATTTTGCTTAACTAGTAATTCATAATTAGACAAAAAGCAGTTATTTGCGGGCCACATTATATAGTATTTTCCATGGACTTCTATGCAGAAAACATATGCTTACTAGAGAACTTTACTCTTAGTTCCTTTTCGTGTTTGTCATACGTTATGTTCACTCTGAAACTTCGCTTAGCCATACACATACACACACTCCTTATAACCGGGCTAATATTAAACTCATGTGAAGAGGTATATAGAGTGGGTAACCTGTTAGAAGTTGTGATTCTAAAGGGGCGGTTAGTATTTTACTAATACAAACTCCTCAAGATTGTCTAGAGTGGTGAATACATGTACCACCACTGCCAGACTAGTAGGACATTTTGCCATTGCAATGGCTTAGGGCCTGCTTCACAAAAGTAATATGAGTCATTTCAGCTTTCTTATCCATGTGATAATGTGGCTATCACATATATTGGGCCAAAACACCCCAAAAACCTGCTAGACTCAAATCTGATTCTACAGTACAGCACAGTGGGCGCGCCGGTGGCGCGCCAAAGGTGCACCAAAGGCAAGCCCATCTGCGCCCGTCCGCAGCAGACCGGGGCCAGGGGCCAGCCCCCATGCCCGGATCACGACATACTCAGCAGCCCAACTAAGATCCCTCCAGGGGACCTACAAATTGAATAGAAATTCCAAAAGCGTTTTAGTACATGAGGGCATACTGGCTCATAACATCAATTCAGACTGCCCGGGCAATCTCCCACCACAAGTACTGATCCAGCCCTTACTAAGTCAGGTGCAGAACAAGTGCCTCCGCCCTGCATGAAGAAGCCCAGTGATCTGGAAATCTATTATTTAAATACCCGATCCCTTGGAAAACACCAGCTAGAGATATTTTCTCTGATAGATACTCATAGGCCGATATCCTATTTTTGGCAGAGACGTGGCTGTCCCCTGACTCGATCCCTGACATCCTGGCGGCTATCCCAGACCCCTATTATATTATTCATGCAGATAGGGAAACCGGAAAAAAGGGTGGGGGCGTGGCAGCAATCATTAACCAGAAATATCAATTTTCCTCGCTCACAACTAGACAGATCCCCCTTACAGAAAGCCTGACAATCAAACTGGAATCGGCCCAAACCTTCTTGGCTTGCGTGATTATATATCGACCCCCCCATCACATGCTCTCATTTCCTCATGAATTCGGTGACATGATTGCGCAATTGGTGATCAACCATTCTAGAGCCTTAAAATTAGGGGACTTTAACTACTGGCCTGAGGACAAAAATGAATGCAACTCCTCACGAGAATTTACAGAAGCCCTCGCCAGCTTAAACTACATGCAACATGTACAAGTAGCCACGCATATCAAAGGTCACTCCCTTGACCAAGTGTGGACTCAAAATGTGACCATCTCACAGCTGGCAATCTCTCTCTGTACCTGGTCCAACCACTGTCTGATCACCTTTACAATCTCTGATATCTCTGCTCCCCCCATCTTAAAGCCAGGTAGCACGCAAGCAAGAAACTGGAGCAAAGCCTGCCTTAAGTCCTTTCACGCCATCTTAGTGGACACGGCTCCCCCGACCCACACCGGATCCCTCTCTACCCAAACTAGGAATCTTACATCTTGGTTAAAGTCGGCCAGCGATAAAGTAGCTCCCCTGAAAAATATTAAAATCAAAAGAGCTCATGATGCTCAAAGATGGTTTTCTTCTAGACTAAAGGAGCTCAAACTGAGACTCAGACAAGCTGAGCGAATATGGAGAAGGAACTATACTCCGGAACTCAAACTAAGTTATCTGGCCCTCCTCAAAGAGTATAAGCTCTCCATCCTCTCTTGCAAAACCGAGTACTTTTCGTTAAAAATTAAAAAATCTGCCAATAAAACTAAAGAGATTTTCTCTATCGTGGACGAATTGACTGGCCCCGAGAGAGTCACCCCGCAACCAGTAAACTCGCAATCATTGTGTGACTCACTAAACCACTACTTCTTTGATAAAATAGCTACAATAAAGGCCAATATTCCATGGAACAACATCCCCACGGTGCCATCTATCGTATGGCAAAAGCAGGCAGTTCTAAACCAGTTCCCCCCTATCTCCACGGAAAACTTTCTTAATCTGATTAACAAAGTCAAATCGGGCTCCCCTCTCGACAGTGGCCCACCTCACATTCTGCGTGAAGCTTTCCGCATTTGCCCAGACCCTCCTATCTCTCTCCTCAACACCTCTATTAGTAGTGGTACGGTTCCCGAACCTTTTAAAAACACGGAGATACTTGCCATCCTAAAGAAACCTGGCGCCAACCCTCAAGTGATGAGCAACTATCGTCAGATCTCCCTATTGCCCTACTTGAGTAAGATATTGAAGGTCCACGTGGCCGGCTGTATGAGCTCGTTTATAGAGGAGTCACACCATCTTGATCCCCACCAGGCGGGCTTTCGACCAGTCCACTCGACAGAGGCAGTCATTTTGACAGTCTTGGATGAACTAAGAGCGAGCGCAGATCAGAGCTCTCCCCAGGCACTGATACTCCTTGACCTGTCAGCGGCATTTGACACGGTCGTTCACAACATCTTGATCGACCGTGTCCGTAGCGCGGGGATAGGTGGCCAGGCATTGAAATGGATTCAATCCTTTCTGACAGACCGATATCAATCAGTTCGCCTGGGCAACTTCTGCTCAAACAAAGGTAAACTTCAAAGTGGAGTCCCTCAGGACTTCTCTTTATCCCCTCTTTTATTCAACCTGTACCTGCAGCCCTTGATCCATGCATTGAAGGAAATGGAAGTTCTGGTCTTTAATTATGCGGACGCACTTCAATTAATTTTCAACATACAACCGACCAGCTCCTTTGAGTCTAACTTGAAGGCTGTCATGTTATACATCAGCAACTGGATGAGCGCCAATCAGCTCAAGCTGAACCCTGATAAAACTGAGCTCATTCTGACAGGAGGGACCGTCAATGCTTGGAACACCAATTTTTGGCCAACATCTTTGGGCTCCCCGCCTGTCCCAGCACTTAAAGTAAAAAGTCTGGGGATAATGATAAGCAATGACTTATCTATGAACCCCCGGATTAGTTCCGTAGTGTCAACTTTCTTTTTCCTCCTACGGAAAATAAAGAAAATAATAAGATTTCTCTCAAGAGAAGTACTCATCTTGGTCGTCTTGGCGCTCATTATCTCCCGACTAGACTATGCCAACTCCCTTTATGCTGGAATTCCGGCCTATCAAGCCCAGCGTCTGCAGCTGATTCAGAACCACGCGGCCAGACTTTCTCTCCAACTCCCTGTGCGTCAGCATGTGAAACCAATGCTGAAACAACTCCATTGGCTCCCCGTGAGTCAACGCAGTGCCTTTAAGCTGCCTGTATGGTTCACAAGGTGCTATTTGAAGGAGGGCCTAAGTTTATCTCCAACAAAATCAGGAACATCTACTGATCATTCCCAAGTTTAGGCGCATCAAACACGGGGGATTGCGGTTTTCCACTCTCGCTCCTCAAGAGTGGAAAAAAATCCCTCTGCCAATACGGACAACAAACAATCACCTCCAGTTTAGAAAACAGCTGAAAACCTGGCTCTTCACACAAGCACACTCCAACTAACCACTCATTATAATTAGAGCCCTGCATTCCGAAGTGCCAAGAAACCTACCCGGTGTACGTAGCGCTATACAAGCATTTTTTACATTACATTACATTACAGTGACATTCCATCTGTTTTAGAGCATATGGTTTCACTGAATGCAATTGTTGTGCAGGCGGTAGAGTCACAGGCACTCAAACCACTTATTGCAAACGGAATCCAAACATAAAAAACGAGCAGGTCTTGGAAAACTGGAGCAAATATATTTGATACTGGTAAATGGTAATGATTAAGAAACAAAAACATGGCCCATTCTTTTTTTTCAGGTTAGCATAATCTTGCATAGATCTTTACTATGTGCTACCCGTAACTCACATAATGTTGTGTTTTCCATAGGCCTACCATATTATGCAGCGTTCTCTTGCGAGAGAGTTGCTTCTAGCATAGATGTGCTATGACAACAGACAGCCAGGTGGAAAAGGTATTCAAGATTTATTCTTGCAAACAAAGGGTGAACACTGAGACTCTGTCATGGAAACTGTAGCATCCACCCCAGCTCTTGAGCATGCCAATGAAAATGCTGCACACGGAGCTCTGTAATACACGTCTTTATTCTTCAGCATTCAACCGCTAACTGAACGTATCGCAGCAGTCTTTATTGGCAACACCCAGACACACCTAAATACCTCTTAACTTATTTCATAACTTTATATGGAGTCCGCCTAGGACCACATGAGTCCTGCTGCACATGATCACTCAACACTGCAGAAACGATCACAGAATTCCTGATATAAAAACAGATGGCTCCTCGTGCAGAGAATCATCAAATCTGAATTCTCTCATGAGGCAAGAAAACACTACACAGCACTTCCAATATCATTTTTGAGAGTCATAAATATATTTTAAAAAAATAGCAGCTTACCACAGATGAAATGCAACAAAAAGAATCTGATAATTTAGCTTTTGAAGTAATTACATAGATGTTACAACACCATTATATTCCAGCACTGTAAACATTATATGAATCAAAATGTATACCCTTGATAAGTTGGTATCATAAAACCAGAAAATTCAATATATCACAGGCAAACAAGAGAGATAAGTTTGTACGAAAAATATTTCATTTAATTTATGCAGGTGTTTTTTATAACAATTTCCTTCAGGACTGTGAGTATTCCTATTTCAGAACAAATACAGATAGGAAGATATTAACAAGAGCCGTAATACTACGCAGTCCTTATCAGAATGCACAAGAACAGCCGACACATGTTTAGTTACATTCAGTGACTTCCTCAAGGCTGTAAAAACAATTACAGAAATTCGTACGTACTATTAATATCAGATTTTTATATTTCCACATTTTCACAAACATTACCAAACCCATAACCTGCAAGTGGGTTTTCTGATGTTGGGAAAAAGATAAATAGAAAAAAAAATCCCAAAAGACAGCTTACAAGTGAATCGAAAAAAATTATACATTTCTCCCGTGACTAGTGACATTTTCTTCAAATAGTAAAAAGGAATTTTCTTATGTGAGATAAAAACGCTGAGGAAACACAGACCCAGAACCTTAGAATGAAATGGTGCATTCAAAACACTATTCAACAAATATAGGTGATGCCCAGTGAAGTGTACACTCCTTAGAAAGAGGTAAAATAGATAAAAGTTCAGACAACTGACCTCTCAAAAATGATTTCAATAGGCGTATTAATGACCGATCATATTTCGTCATAGACTTTACAGGACACGGTTATAGCATCAAAGTCCAACAGTGTTCTAAAACGGTAATTAGAGCACAAGATGATCATAAATTCCCCATAGACAAAGTTATTTTTGAAATTAGAAATTGTAGAACGCAAAGCAGGCTTCTAATATACACTTACTTTTAAATATTGCCCTTAAGATTTTCCAAAAGATCAGGTCAAGTACAGCTACCGATAAGCTTGCTGCAAAGGTTCTATGGTCCTGTTCTGTGACTCTGCAGAATCCTTGCAACAAAAAAATATTGGAGACAAGCATTGAGTGCTGTGATTTTGCGGGGAACGGGATTTTGATATCAATTTATGATTATGATAAATTTAATAAAGAATCCCATTCATCTGTTTTGGACCGCTTATATCTGTCATTGAGGAAAAGACCACCCCCGCATTGGTTAGACGAACCCCATTAACTGACGCCACTCTGAAGAACCACTTACAACTGATGACGTTTTAAGAGTTTATATAAAGTTAATTTGAATACGATACAATCCACTCGGGATAAAATCTCAAAGTATACAAAATACAAAATCAATTAAAATATCAGTCGCCTTAAGCTTCGGTGTGAAGTGGTTCCTTCTGCGTCATCTGCAGTAAGATAAAACAATAATCAAGTTAAAACTGTCCCTACTCTATGCTATGTGACAATCCTTCTTCGCAAGTTCTCTTCCCTAAAAAGGTGTCAGCAGTTTGACTCCCAAAGAAGTTCAAACTCTCTTAGCCTCTAAAGGAAATCTTAAGTCTCAGAAGCAGTACCCTATCTGCCTACCCATCTGCTCTCTAAGGGTCCTCGGCCTACTGCTCCCTTGCGCTCTGATGTCTCAGCGCATCTGCTCAAGGCATTTACCCTTCGCTTTGCTCTCGCCTTAGCCTAATGCTAATTGCTCTCTCCTCCCCGGGGTGCTGTCCCTAAAATACACAATCACCGTGTGGGTGGAACGCCCCTTGACGCCCACCACGGACTTCCCCCGATGATGTCAACTTCCTGCTTCTTCCATTGGTCCATTCCTTGCGTCGTCCGTTAAATTGACCCTTCTTCTTTAGATGTCATCTTCATCATTTCATCGTCGACTTTCATTGACTCTTTTCAGATCGAGTAACATATGAATTTAGACAAGGCCTTAACTCTATGTCTCTTAACTTGACCCTGCTAGGTCCTGTGAATGTTCTTGTCAAAACATAGTCTACATTCAAAGTGTCTCTCCTCACGTTCGAGCAATAAGCTCCGTCCGGCATTGTCACCTTAAATCTAACAAGCGCTAGACTTCTCGGCTCTCATGTCCACATCAAGCTATTTACGACTTTCACAAGCCCTCTAAATTACATTCATGTGACTATGCTCCTTCGAACTCTTGACCAGTTAGGTTACAAACACAAATGACCTAAACTCTTCCAGCATTCCTACAGAAACCTTCTACACAGTATAACCTTTGGCATACATTTATATATTCGTACTTTAACAAAAGCCCTAGTTATACTTAAATACCTTCTACATCAAATATATGAAATACATAGAATACGACTGTATAGAACATAACTTATGCATCTTCCTTGGTTACATCTTTATGTGAGTTCTCTTATATATTTATCCACGTTTCTCCACATTTACGTCTTTCCACGTTATTTTTCCTCGCCGCTTCTTCCCAATGTAAAGTTACACATTTAAAGTTACACACGTACACGAATTCTACTGTGCACGTTCGGTATTTCCTAAGCATTTCTACACATTTCTATACATTTACCCTTCATGTATACGGGCCTTCTAAATCTAATGCATTTTAACGTGTGAATACATTTTACATTTCCTATACCATGTTATCACATTCATTGGCCTTTATACTATAGTTGCCAACTTTACATTACGATGTGCGTTTCATTCCTACGTTTATAACATATACGTCTAGATATGGTTACTATATACTTTAAATTCAAATTGCGCTTTCTCAGTTCCCCCCTTTGATGACTTTTAGGAGTCATCACTAAAAGCAATTTGAATACATCTCTTATACCGAACTCGTTACATCAGCTCCTCTTTTTATCGACTCAAGTGTTCTCAAACTTTTATACTGTTGATCTTGTAGAACAGCTAGTCTCCTTTCTTGGTCTCTCATCGATCTTTGTAACTTGTTCGACCTATACCACTTGTACAATTTTACTAATCCTAACAATGTAATTATACAGATTAATACTATTAATACAGGCTTTAAAATATACCAAACTATGCTTTTGCCTAGATTAGCAAACCAACTTCCAACCTTTCCCACTCCATTTCCTACTTTTTCCCAAACATTTACTTTTGATAAATCTTCAATTTCTTGATGAATCTGTGTAATGTTTTGTATGACTTTCTCAAGTGGTTTTGAATTATCAGGAATATAAGTACAACATTCCTGAACTTTCAAAGCTTTACAGACTCCGCCTTCCTTTGCTAATATTACATCTAAAGCAAGTCTGTTCTGTAAAACCATTGCTCTAATCGACTGCATCTCACCTTCTACTAACATTAGTGATCTTGCAGTGCTGGCAGACAATCTATCCACGACTGTCGCTAACCTTCTAATCTTAACATCGTTAAGAATCAACCCTAACAATGGAAACATCGCTCCAAATACATCTCCTACTACTTCTGCATCTCCTACTTCCCTTTTCGTTCTCCTCGAAGCCTTTCCTTCTATGATCGCCAAATCCTTTGCATGATATATTTTGGGGAAGACAATTGCCAAGTAACACGAACCATACCAATTATCTGGAAGTTTTACATAGGCATTTCTCCCACATACAAAATATACATTCGGAATAGCTTGCATCCCTTTCATAAAATCCTTCGTGTAATACTCTAGTCTAAAAGAGTGCTCGCAACTAACTTCACCTACAAATTCACTCTCGTAATACGTTTTGCTTAGAGTTAAACATAACTTTCCTTTCTGCGTTCTATCCAATGCTATTGGACCATTACTACCTTTCTTTTTATGTGCCTTCTCTTCTTCTGTCCAATCTGTTTTCCATTGTCCTGACATTTTTAGAATCTTCTGCCGTCTGCATCGATCATCTACTTGTGCTATAAACCTCTTCTCTACCTCTGATACTTTGCAAGTCAGATTATTTCTACGTGCATATGAGGTATCTAACGTGTCCCAAGGAAGAAAGAATTTAGCCAGTCTATCTTCCTTTTTGTAGTAGTCCCACTTATTCATTTGCTTATAATTCGGAACTTCAGGCAGTACCGAATCATAATTTGAAAAGTAGTACTCAAATCCTTCTCTTCCATAAAATATACTAAGCAGTAAACTACATGTTATCCCATAAGTCAATGGGAGATGGTGATATCTAATGCCTTCGTCTACAGAAGCCGGCAATTGCATACAAACGTAGCAATCTTTGGCCTCCATGGCATCGATATATTCGTACAATAATTTGGCATATGCATTTGACCTAAAGTTTCCCTGTGACTCGTCTATATGTAATCTACGAGCTTCATCTGCAAGTAACGCCTTCTCACGTGTAACAGTGCTCTCCTCCTTCTTTCCCACAAGAGCAGGTTTCAAGGTCGTCACAATTTTTACATTTGCTATTCTTTTATCGTTCTCATGTCCTGTCATGTAAGATATCGTTACTACTATGATTATGAGAAATATCACTATTGCTATAAGTGTACCTACTATACATCTAGCTTTTCTGTTTGGGTTGCCGCTCTCCATGTTACCAAAACAGCGTACCTCGTTCTCTAGCGAAAATTCTCTTTCCAGCCTTTGGTTGCTTGTTTGCTTTCACAGTCTTTAAAGTGCTTTTTATTAACAGGTATCCTTTTCACCACAATGTCTTTTCTCTTCTTAGCAGCAGACAACCCTAGCCCTTCTCCGTCCTCTAAATGTAATCCCTAATTTTTTCTTCTTTCCACTCGGCGCTAGGTTATCTTCTTCTTTATAACATACGTACAAAAGTCTTTATGCATCAACAATTATTTTCGGACCTGCGGCTTTCACAACAATAATTAATAATTCAAAACGAATAACTTTTTCTTCTTCTTCTGTCATTTGCTGCCCAACTGTTGGAAATTGTAGTCTTTTTAGCACTAAATCTTGAATTTTACTCAAACGTGGGGGTATGGGAAGTGTGAAAGTCAGTAACCCCTCAGTCTCGAGTCCAGGCGCCAACATCCATATCTCCACTGCCACAAATGGATCGAGATCGATTACTTTCACACTCTTCACTCTCCCAGATTTCTGTCCCCAATACATCTGCTAGATAAGTCCACTCTGGGGTAGCGTACCTTCTGCAGGGCACACGTATCCTCCTCGATCTTCGTGGACTCTCAGTTCCTGAATCTGTCGTCTCTTCCTCCTGATCCGATTCTTCAGCGATCGGGGCAAGAGTTCTTTCCTTTTTCCTTTCCGAACTTGGCCTTTTCCTTCTCTCCGGCCAACTAGCTTCTTTGCTTTCCGTCTGTCCGCTCCTTGTTCCAGGACCTGTCTCTTGGTCACTCTCAGTTTGCTCGATATCTGTGTCGGATTCCCAAGTACTTTCTTCTCCTGAGGCAACTTCGGTCCCACTCGTGTCCTGACCTTCGTCGCCCTGTTCCAACACAGTTTCAGCTTCTTCGATCACCTCCACAGCTCGGCTTTCCCCCTCTATGACTTCTCCGCTTCCCGCCGGATTCTCATCCGAGAGAGGAGCTATGTCTTCTGGAGGTGTTGGCACTCTTCTGGTGTGTGAGGCATGTATCCAGTTTGGCAGACCTCCACACTTCACTGCGGTATTCGTTACAAGTATGACTTGAAACGGTCCTCGCCAACGCACGTCTAAGCAGTTCTTCCTGACATGTTTCTTCACCAGGACCCAGTCTCCTGGACTCAGGTCGTGGCACAAATCTTGTACCGATGGAACCTCTGCAGCCTGGACCTGGAGGGACACAGAATTCACGGCATCAGATAGTCCCTTGCAGTAGTCCAAGATCAAATCGTCTGTGATGTTCACTAGCGCTGCAGTCGGAACCGATGGCA
Organism: Lissotriton vulgaris; assembly: GCF_964263255.1. Taxonomy (NCBI): domain Eukaryota; kingdom Metazoa; phylum Chordata; class Amphibia; order Caudata; family Salamandridae; genus Lissotriton; species Lissotriton vulgaris. The sequence continues at coordinate 276,812,101 of NC_141696.1, forward strand.
ACCTCATAGCTCTCCCCATTAGCACTTCATGTGGAGAGAGGCCTGTCCTTCTATCAGGTGTGCTACGTATACTCATAAGAACTACTGGAAGTGCGTCTGGCCAACTCAGGGATGTCGATGAACAAACTTTAGCCAGTCTGGACTTGATGGTACTGTTAATTTGCTCTACGATCCCTGAAGCTTCTGGTCGATAGCTGCAGTGTAACTTCTGATCGATATTTAAAGCTGAACACAGCATCTTCACCACTTCGCTATTGAAATGAGTTCCTCTGTCCGATTCCAAAGAGGATGGCACCCCAAATCTCGGTATCAACTCTCTAAGTAACAATTTTGCTACTGTAAGTGTATCGCACCTACGCGTAGGGTAAGCCTCAACCCATCTAGAAAATATGCAAACAATCACTAACACCATCTGAGTCTGTTGCATGGAGGCATTTCTATGAAGTCAATCTGCATTCTATTGAAAGGCCCCCCAGACCTTCCTATGTGACTCAAGGTAACTGGTGTTCTTTTACCCACATTTAGTTGCTGACAGATCGTACATCGCTGACACACTGCTTCTGCCGCTACTCTAAACTTAGGATTAAACCATGTTTGTCTGAATACTCTCACCATAGCATCTCTTCCTATGTGAGCTGATCCATGCAATTTCCTTGCCATTGGACTAATGAGTTCATTTGGTAATACTGCCCTTCCATCGGCAGACACCCAGAAATTCATCTCACTTTTTTCGCACCCTGCTGTTTCCCAGCCCTTTTTCTCATCATCTGGTGCATTTTCCTGTACTGCTCTCAATTCATCCCACGTATCTACAGTGTCTAACAACATGGTCAATTCAGTTCTTTCCTGGATTCCCCCCACTTTTGCATCAGTGTGAGAATATCCCTGCTCCGCGCAGTAACGCGCTACCTCATCTGCATATTTGTTTCCTAGTGATACAAAGTCCGTATTTTTTGTGTGTGCTACACATTTGACCACAGCTATGGCCATAGGTTTTTGCAAAGCCTCTAACAGTAGTTTCACGAATTCTCCATTCCTAATAGGAGAACCCGAGGAGGTCATGTAACCTCTTTGAGACCACAACTGCCCATAATCATGAACTACGCCGAAACCATACTGGCTATCGGTGTATATGGTGACTCGAAGTCTTTCGCCTGCTAAGCAAGCGCGAGTCAAGGCAACAATTTCAGCTACCTGTGCGGAGTGTACTCCTTCCAGGCAAGCAGCTTCTATAACTCTGGTAATCGTGCATACTGCATAAGCTGCTCTCAGCTGACCGACATCGTTTCTTACGCATGAACCATCAACGAAGAAAATTTCGTCTGGGTCTGTCAATGGCTCATCTACGATATCAGGTCTCGGTTTGGTACATAGTTCAGTCACATCGAGGCAGTCATGTTCTGTACAATTTTCGTCGTCCACTTCATTCGGAAGTGGCATCAAGGTTGCAGGATTCAAGACAGAGCATCTCTTTAGGGTCACATTCTCGGCAGCCAGTATGACTTGCTCGTAGCGTGTGAGCCTGCTATTCGTCAGATGCTGAGTCTTCGTCCTTGTCATTAACAGTTCTACAGAATGTGGTACATACACCTCTAACGGATGACCCATAACTACGCTCTCAGATCTTTCAATGCTGACACCCGTTGCAGCTACGGATTTGAGACATCCGGGCAACGCTGCGGCTACTGGATCTAATGTAGCCGAGAAATACGCCACTGGCCTGCGCGCATCTCCGTGGACCTGTGCTAATACCGCTAAAGCGCATCCCTCTCTCTCGCAGCAGTAAAGCAAAAAAGGTTTCTTATAATCCGGCATTCCTAAAGCCGGGGCGCGACATAAGTCCTCCCTTAGCTGCAAAAACGCCATCAAACAATCTTTGTCCCATGGTACCGGATCACTTACTCCCTTGTGCGTCAGTTGTAATAATGGTTTGGCCTTCAGTGAAAAGTTTGCTATCCACTGTCGACAATAACCAACCATGCCTAGAAACATCCTGACTTCTCTTTGTGTCGTAGGCGCGTTCATTTTCATAATCGCCTCTATTCTGTCTGGAGACACCTTCCGCTTTCCCTTTTCAATCCTATGGCCCAAGTATTGCACCTCAGTCTTACAATATTGCAATTTACTTGGAGACACCTTGTGTCCGTTCTCGGCCAAGTGATTTAACAAGGTGATGGTGTCTTCTCTGCAAGCTTCCTCAGTTTCTGACGCAACTAGGAGGTCGTCTATGTACTGGACTAGAACTGAATTCTTGGGCAGTACCAGACTCTCAAGATTTCGTTTCAATAACTGGTTAAAGATCGATGGGCTCTCTGTATACCCCTGAGGGATACGACACCATGTTAAGACGCGATCTTCCAGCTTGAAAGCGAAAAGATACTGGCTCTCTTCGTCTAACGGTATTGAAAAGAAAGCCTGACACAAATCTATCACGGTAAACCATTCAGCTTGGAACGGTATCTGAAACAATATCACTGATGGATTCGGTACCACTGGACAACATGAGACAACAATGTTATTAATCTTTCGAAGATCCTGCACTATTCTGTATTTTCCACTAGGTTTCTGCAAACCCATGATCGGGGAGTTACACGGACTTCCCACGATCTCCTTCAGTATTCCCTGCTTAATCATGGATTCGATCACAGGCTTAATCCCTGCAATCGTCTCTGGCGTTAGCTTATACTGTGGTGTTCTTGGATACTCAGCATGGGGTCTTACCAAGATTTTTACCGGGTCTACTCCTTTGATCAATCCTATTTCTTCCCCAGTAAAATCCCATACCTCAGCTGAGACTTTCTCTCTCAAGTCTTGTGGAAGCTCCTCTACTGTTAAGGTAGGATAAAGTTCCACACATTCCCTTGAGTTTACAACTTTGAAATCAGCGTCCTCATCATTGGTCTGCACTTCTACTCCCTCAGGTGTGCAATGTATCGTACAATTCAGTTTGCACAGCAAAGCTCTCCCTAATAAGCACACAGGACTAGAATCGCAGATCACAAACTGATGTTCGTCACTGTAATTCCCTATCCTTACTGACACTGGTTCGGTCAAGGGATTTGTCATCCTTTTGTTCGCGACTCCTACCACCTGAACCGTTTCTCCTGATATTGGCAGACCCGGGACTACCGCAGATCTTAACGTGGATCTTGTGGCCCCCGTATCCACCAAAAAGGTTGTAGGACATCCCGCTATTTCTGCCTCTACGTAGGGTCCTCTCTGATCTACCTCCAAGGCGGCTCCTAGAGTACAATCTTCCTCCCTATTCGCCCGCTGCCCTGTAAGAGGATCAACGTAGTAGCATTCCTCTCCTCCTACAAACAATGGCATCTGTCTGTAGGTCTTCCCTCCGTTTGAGATGCGAGGTGGTTGAGGAAACGGGGCTCGAGGAGTCTGAGTCCCCCCTTTGACAAACTTGCCCTTCGGGACTGTGGCTCCTTTAACCACGTTGTTCTGAACCTCTTCCTCCTCCTGCTCTAATTCTCCTGACTCAACATTGTAAGGACACTCGCGTCGCCAGTGTCCCACCTCATTACACTGATGGCATCTCGTCGACTTTTTCAGTGTCGCGATATCCATTCTCGGTCTCGGTCTCTCTTCCTCGTCTCTGCTCTGATTATTCTGTTTCTTTGCCTGCGTCCCTGTTCCCTGCTGCCGCGGTTTATCCTTTCCAGCAGCTTGCATTTGCACTAGCATTAACTTTTCTTTAAGCTTCTTTGCCTTCGAGTCTATCTCGTCACTACAGTACCTTGCATATCTCAGAATCTCGTCTAAAGGTTTGTTCTGCCAACAGATCAGATGCTGTTGGATCATTAGACATATTTCTGGTCTCAATCCGAGGACAAACTTTGAAACAAACTGTCCTATGTCCTTGGGATCCATCACATCTAACCCGCTGTATTGCTTGAATGCTTTCAGCAATCGCTCGTAAAACTGATGAACTGTCTCTTTCGGCTCCTGAGTAGTTCGATCTATCTTTACCCAGTCTATGTCTTGCACCGGCACTTTCTCTTTTAGCCACGTTATTACTCTCTCGTATTTTTCCATGACTCTATCGGATGGACCATTCGTCCTGGCGTCTCTTGATGGCTCACAAGTGGGCCATTCAACACTAAGCTTGCACGCCGTCCACAAGTCTCCGGGTACTACGATATCGAACAGTGTGTTCAAATCGATCCACAGTACCTTCGAGATCTTCACGAATCTCTCTACCTGCTTATACCACTCGACAGGATTATCCCTAAGCTTTGGGAAGGAATTGGTGAATGCCGCCAAATCCCCCCTACTCCAGGGCACATGAACGTAACTTCCATTCGCGATTTCTCGCAAAGGGAAAGCTTCCATTCGCATCAAACCTGTGTCCTGGGAGCCCTCAAGCACACTCCGTCTAACGGAGCCCTTTCTGGACCATCTTTCCTCCCATCTATCTAGATCTCTCCATATTCTGATACTTACGATCAGTTCCCTTATATGTACCTTCAGCGCGATCGTTCTACGGTCATCCAAATCCTGATCCGTGCAAGTTAGTCTATGGTTACTCTGTAAAGCCTTAGTTCGTGACAGGTCTACCATGTACCTGTTGGCCAAATTAGATAAGTTCTCGTGAACTGACCTTGCTCTTCGAGTAATATCCTTGGATAGGAACAGTATCTCATCTGGTGTATACGAGGCTAATCTCTCTAATGACACTGTACCATCAATCAATTCATCCAAATCTGCCTTCAAACTCGTTATGTCAAGCCGTTTTGCTTTTATTTCAGCTTTCAGCATCTCAGTTCTGTGTTCTTCTCTCATATCCCTCTCACCTCCACTATGCGCCCTACGCCTGAGCACAGGTGAGTTATGAGGAGTCTTCCTTCCATCTCTTCGTTCCCACCCTTCTAGATCCCAAGCCTTTCCATCTCCACGTGGGGTATGGTGGAATAATGCTCCGTCCCCCAACCCTATGTTCCGATTTTTAGGCTCGGTTTCTTCAGATGTGAGATAGGATCCACCGTTCTGCTTTATCCCATTGTAACTTGCTTGTTGTCTGGTGTCGCTTAATAAACGATAGGGTCCGTCACGACCCTCCATGTTCCCGTGATCTCTTTCGCGATCACCGGAAGAATGGCGAGACGTTTCGCGACTCCCTATGTTTTCGTGACTCCGACCACTATCTCCGGATGCATGTCGAGACGCTTCGCGACTCTCCATGTTTCCGTGACTCCAATGTCTCACATTCTCACCTGGGGCATGGTGTGTGCACCTAAAGGTATTCTGGTACTCCTGTGTCCTACGTTCCCCTTCACTGAAGGTGACGCGAGGCACTTCGCCACACCCTGCACTTCTGTCTTCGCACATTAGCCTATCAGTAGGATAAGTATCTCTTCTGCTCTCTTGGCTTCCTCCCTCCCACTCGGGGCTGCTTTCGCCAGCTCCACAATGAGAGAGAATCCTGTTATCCTGCTCTCTCCACTCGGATCCCGTTTCTAAACTTTTATTCCGAGCCTCTTCGGCCGCGTCCCATTCTCTCAGATATTCCCTTAATTCCTTATAGGTTTTTGGTTTAGGACCCCTCAAATCCATTGGCCCTCTTCGACCTCCCTGTTCTACTCTGGGACCTGTTGCAGAATCTAATGGGGTACTCCGACTTATTGGTGCTCGTATCTGCCTGTGGGTATTCGTTGTGGCATTTCTATTCTCCTCTTCTGCTCTTTCATTGTCCCATCGTGCCTGTTCCTCCTGCTGGACCCCTTCTGGGTTATAGATTGACACAATAGGGCCTATGGTGACCGGGACCTGTAAAGCGTCCGGCATTTGGTATGACCTAGCGCATTGCGTCTCCGGCACCTTCTGGACCACAAACCTTCCCACTACTCTCTGTTCAGGACTAGTTTGGGGTATCTCTACAGTCTTAGTAGCGTCCCACTCTGTTACTGGGATCGACTTATATTCCCCCCACCTAGTTCCGTCTACTTGCGGTAATATAGGACTCGCAAGTTCACCGCTGTATGGAGGTGGTCTATCTGTTAACAGCCTATCTATCAGATCCTCCTCCGACTCGCTCTCCTCATCATCTTGTTCTAGAGGTTTCCTTTCTCCCGTAGCCTCTATCATGGTGAACAGTTTGTCCGCTTCTATCTTCTGCACCCTCCATTTCTTAGCTTCATCGTCCCATTTAGCATCCTGCACTGCCTTTACTGATCTTCTCACTCTTTCTTGTCGCCTCTTTACGCCCCTTTCGTGTGCTGTTCTAAACCACACACCAAGAGCTTCAAACTGTGTTGGCCTCGGTAGAGGTCTCATTGAAAGCATCGTCGCCTTCAGTTGGTTCAACACTTCTAATTTAAATGTTCCAAATCTTGGAAACGCCAGTTCTTTTTGCCCTTCAGTTAGCCTATGCCACTCGGAAATCCACAGTATTGAGTGTAAGCCTACATTTACTGCCATATGATATGCTGGTGTGCCTTCTGGTGGAGCCTCTTCTCCGGCATGTAAATTTCTCTTTTTCTTTTTAAAGACTTTCCCTAAACCCTTAAAACACTTCATTTTGGTAACGTATGATATTTCTTACCTATTTGCGTCTTAATAACAACCACCAATCCCTGTGCGACTCTCGCTAATCAGCCTATCTCAGCCCAGTTCTAAGCTGACTGTCCAATCCCAGCGCGACTCTACACTGACGACGCTTGTCTCTTCTTCAGCAGCTTCCCTCGTTTCTCGACTCGTCTCACGATTTCACATGCGTTTTCATTCATACATTGAAAAATGACTACTTCCGTCCAAGCGATCACTTTTCTCTGACTGTACGGCCACAGTCTAACTGTAATTGCTACCTCAACTGGCACAGTGTCTTTCCTCTTACGGTCGGACACTTGCCTTAACTGATAGGTTACTTACACACAGTAAACGTACGACCAGCGTCCGCTACTCATTCACTCACACATACGCTCCCCCTATCATCGGTCTGTCGGGAAATCAATGGTACCTCATGACCCCCTTTCAATGGTAGACTAATTACTCTGGGTGTTCGATACACCCGAACCACTTAAGTCCTCTGGACATAAGATTTCATCCAGTTGCGCGCGCTCACAACTTTCCCTCAATCACACTACAGGCATTCAACTCCGCTTGACATTACAACACAGGAACGACATAAAACACCGCAATCTTACAACGCATGACCCTTATACTCACTCTCGACCGACTCTGCTGCTTTTCTCTCGACGCACCGTCAGCACCGTCTTCGGCTGCGATTCTTCTTCTGGTCGACGATGACTAGGGACCTTGGGGTAAACTAACCTGGCCTAGGTCGTCTTCCTCAAGAAGATAACCATCATTACTCTGCTACCAACTGCGGGGAACGGGATTTTGATATCAATTTATGATTATGATAAATTTAATAAAGAATCCCATTCATCTGTTTTGGACCGCTTATATCTGTCATTGAGGAAAAGACCACCCCCGCATTGGTTAGACGAACCCCATTAACTGACGCCACTCTGAAGAACCACTTACAACTGATGACGTTTTAAGAGTTTATATAAAGTTAATTTGAATACGATACAATCCACTCGGGATAAAATCTCAAAGTATACAAAATACAAAATCAATTAAAATATCAGTCGCCTTAAGCTTCGGTGTGAAGTGGTTCCTTCTGCGTCATCTGCAGTAAGATAAAACAATAATCAAGTTAAAACTGTCCCTACTCTATGCTATGTGACAATCCTTCTTCGCAAGTTCTCTTCCCTAAAAAGGTGTCAGCAGTTTGACTCCCAAAGAAGTTCAAACTCTCTTAGCCTCTAAAGGAAATCTTAAGTCTCAGAAGCAGTACCCTATCTGCCTACCCATCTGCTCTCTAAGGGTCCTCGGCCTACTGCTCCCTTGCGCTCTGATGTCTCAGCGCATCTGCTCAAGGCATTTACCCTTCGCTTTGCTCTCGCCTTAGCCTAATGCTAATTGCTCTCTCCTCCCCGGGGTGCTGTCCCTAAAATACACAATCACCGTGTGGGTGGAACGCCCCTTGACGCCCACCACGGACTTCCCCCGATGATGTCAACTTCCTGCTTCTTCCATTGGTCCATTCCTTGCGTCGTCCGTTAAATTGACCCTTCTTCTTTAGATGTCATCTTCATCATTTCATCGTCGACTTTCATTGACTCTTTTCAGATCGAGTAACATATGAATTTAGACAAGGCCTTAACTCTATGTCTCTTAACTTGACCCTGCTAGGTCCTGTGAATGGTCTTGTCAAAACATAGTCTACATTCAAAGTGTCTCTCCTCACGTTCGAGCAATAAGCTCCGTCCGGCATTGTCACCTTAAATCTAACAAGCGCTAGACTTCTCGGCTCTCATGTCCACATCAAGCTATTTACGACTTTCACAAGCCCTCTAAATTACATTCATGTGACTATGCTCCTTCGAACTCTTGACCAGTTAGGTTACAAACACAAATGACCTAAACTCTTCCAGCATTCCTACAGAAACCTTCTACACAGTATAACCTTTGGCATACATTTATATATTCGTACTTTAACAAAAGCCCTAGTTATACTTAAATACCTTCTACATCAAATATATGAAATACATAGAATACGACTGTATAGAACATAACTTATGCATCTTCCTTGGTTACATCTTTATGTGAGTTCTCTTATATATTTATCCACGTTTCTCCACATTTACGTCTTTCCACGTTATTTTTCCTCGCCGCTTCTTCCCAATGTAAAGTTACACATTTAAAGTTACACACGTACACGAATTCTACTGTGCACGTTCGGTAGTTCCTAAGCATTTCTACACATTTCTATACATTTACCCTTCATGTATACGGGCCTTCTAAATCTAATGCATTTTAACGTGTGAATACATTTTACATTTCCTATACCATGTTATCACATTCATTGGCCTTTATACTATAGTTGCCAACTTTACATTACGATGTGCGTTTCATTCCTACGTTTATAACATATACGTCTAGATATGGTTACTATATACTTTAAATTCAAATTGCGCTTTCTCAGTTTCAAATAAAATTTTATTTCCTTGCACTTCTCAAGATCCCAATGATGGTTGACCATGTTATTCTGCTAGTTGATATCAACCCGTTGGTAGGGGAGAAGCAGAGGATTCCCAGATCAAGGATTCTGGGAATCTTGGATCAAGAGTTACATACCCTGACAACATATTACTACTATACTGAACATTACACAGAATGTCTAGAAAATTATGTGAAATTGCACAGCATTACGCAACATACCATAACCTACACCTTGCTTTCAAAATTAACGCAGAACTTATTTTCCACTAGAACTTATGAGACCTGCTTGGCCTGCTGAAAATAGAAGAGGCTACAGGCAAGTGACCCTTACAATCGAACACATTTTAAACATATAGGTAATTATAGTAAAGATCATGTTTCCATAGGAAAAGGCTATATTGAGTTGCTCATAAATTTGGCTCCATTTGACGAGTCTCAACAAAACTTTCCAAAAACGGGCTACCTTTTAACTACTTTGCACAAGCAGGGGCCAAGAAAAAGGGGGGGATCCTAATACACGTTTTCCCCATTCAATTTTCAATATGAACTTTAGACACATCAACAGAACAAACACCTAAATGGATTTACACTAAGTATGACAGAAAGCTAGATCTTGGTCTAGAAAGCACTTTTTTGTGAAAATCAGTGCAGTAGTTTTGGAAAAATGAAGGTTACATTTCTTTTCATATTTCACTACACAGTGGATCCACAGAGGATCCTGGTAACTACGAGTCATTTCAAAATGAATGTCCGAATTTCCTTAGGTAGCTTCTTTTGAGCAAGGTAGCATAATCACAAATATGTTCTTATCAAATTATTCGTAAAGCAAAGCATCCATTCAGTTTCATATTAATAAATGTATACATATACCCTCATTAGAAGTGACGTGCTAATTTCAATGTGCCAGATAGTAGGAGTTACCAGTCACTTCTGAATTATGAGAACTATGTTGTTTCTCTCTTGTTTACCCTAGATCTATTGGCTGTTCAAACAGATGGAAGCAGCTGTCGCTAATTGAACACGTCATACTTCTGGTCACTATGGGGCAGATTTGCATTTTGTAGTAGTAGAGCAGTACAACAGTAGTACTATTTAGTTACTAAAAAACTGAATTCTCAATCCTAAAGTGGGAAGATCTCCAGATAATTTCTCAAAAGAAATGCTGACACGTTTTCTGATTACAGAGAAACTAACTACAATTAATTATTCTATTTTATTGGCAGAACCTTGCCCTTCCAATAACTCTCGTTGTGCAAGTGGGGAATGTATACCAAACGCAAAGATATGTGATGGAAACCAGGACTGCAAGGATGGAACAGATGAATCAGAGTGTGGTAAGCAAACGTTTCAAGTGTGTTTGTAAAATCAAAAATACAAATTAAGTGGGTTAACAGTTTATTGCCAGTGTTTCATGTTTTTAAATATGATTTATTATTGTATTTTCAGTCTGGCAATTTCAGTTTTTTTTGCATCAGCTCAGAAATTTTGTACGTTCTCAGGAGTTGTTTTTGGCAGTTTTTAGACCTGGCTTTTTCAGAGGATTCACTCCCAGACTTTGAGCTTTTTGGCCATCCTAATCTGGCGGGGGGTCTTTGAAGGCTCCGCAGCGGTTTTTCCGCCTCCTGCGGGCCGGCGGACACTTCCGCCGGCCTGGAGGATGCGGAAAAACTGCAATCCTAATGACCCCCTAAGTACAGCACGTCAGAGGATAACAAAGGGAAAGAGAAAAGGGAAAACTGCCACAATAGATAGCAAGCAAGTGAAAGATCTCCATCCTGTATCTGGTATTGAATGTTCGGCATGGCATTTCGATCAGAATTGTTTTACATTTGGTCAATACAATGTCAATTCATATCTAGTTAGAAATGATGGAATATATGAACTAGAGATGATTGCGGTATTGAACAAATAAGTTGTTTGTCATGAAGAGACAGCAGGAAAGCAGCAGGCATAAGAACAATAATGCATTTGTATATTGTTTAATAGCAAGTTAGATATATTTACATTTTAATTACAGCTTACTTTATTTGCTGACATATTGCTCCAGATCCAAGAGCATGTGGCATGTGTAGGTAGCGTAGAACACACTGAGTGCAGGCTATGCTCTGACCTCTGTAGGCATTGAGATTCAGTGATGGGGACCAAGAAGGTATGGAGATTGGAATATAGATGCTGAAAATTGTATTTTTGGCATTACCAACAATTTCTGAGTCACGGATCAAAAATTACGTGAGGGTGTATACTGGGGCTGAATTTTACCAAGGTAGGCTTGAGATGAGCTAGAAACCACTTTTTATACAATTGCTAGTAATGCATAGTGATCTTTGTTTTTAGCTGAGAGTCACCCTGCTGTGTAAGGGAATGTTAGATGTGCACCTTTGCAGGTTGAATAAGGTTCAAGCAGCAAAGGAGGATTATTGCAGCAGCAGCCCGTGCAGTGGAGAGTGGTGGGGCAGTGGGGCCGGGTGGGGGGAGGATATCGACAGAAGACCAAGAGGGAAAATTAATTATTTATTTAATTTGCCCTTGTGGTAATCAGTCGATTCACCCCCCCCCCAACCCAGTTCACCACTCTTACCTGCAGGGGTCGCTCCTAGATTATTGATGGAGCCTGATGTGCAGGCTGTTGCAGTAATCTAATGAAGTTGGTACTGCCTTGGCAGTGGGGAAAGTGAAACACGAGCATATTTTGATGGATTGAGTAACTGGTACCATGCACTGTGGCAGTAATTAATGATCTCATTCTCATATATGGCTAAAGAGAACTACAACATTTCTGGAAGAGGTGGTGATGGTCAAGATGACTGCGAGAAAGTAGATTGAATTAGGCAGAAGAGCTGGTGCAGAGGAGGAGGTTAAATATAGGATCTAGGTTTTGCAGGAATTCAACATGAGAGACCTAAGGGTCATCCAATGTTGGGGACAGTAACGCATATAGAGATGCTTGAAAGGTAGAATAATGGGGACGAAGAAAATACTTTTGTGTCATTGCTGTAAATGGAATGGGAGAAGACATAAGAGGATATGACGTCAAAACAGTAGGTTGTTTATAACAAGATATAAGCATGGAACATATGTGACTGTAAGGAGCAAAGGAAATAATGTCGGTAACATAAAAGAGGGCCGATTCAGTTGAGTGGAACAGAAAAACACCCAAACCAATCAGTACACACTGCAAGGACGTTTGACCAAATACCCTCAAACTTCCTAAGACTACAGCTTAAAAGGTACTCTATTTCACTCAAATAAAAGATGTGACTAGGTACATCATGGGTGTCATGGATATTTTACACATGAATCCCTGTCCATGAACAATCTTCCAAAAAGAAAAAGAGCAAAAGGGTTTTGAAATATTGTTTAAAGCATTTAATTTTCCAAAAGATAACAACATTAAATACATTGATTTTTGTCTCAAACAGTTTGTTTCTGAAAAACAAAACAGACAGTGGCCATGCACCAACCCTTTTGTGTCTTCACAGGAGCCACCATGGAGGCAGCTCCTGTGAATGCAAAGAGATCATTACTGGGCTGTTAGTGAACTAAAAATGTGTTTCTGTTCATCAGGGTGGTGAACTTAATACCCCTTCCCTCCCATTCATCTTGACAGACAGAATAAAGACAGACAGGGGCTTATTCAGTACCATGGCTCCCAAATTATCATCTGAAAAGTGTTGTGAATATACTTGCTATACTTTGTATTTAGTAAAAATAGAAACAAAAATGGGAAATCAGTTTGTGACATTTTTTCCTGATGCAAGATTTGTTTGCTCAATTTCCCTAAAAATGGCTCAAGAAGACTTGCCATTGTATTTTCTTCCTGTGCAGTGATTTTGTTATATCACCCTGTATGTGCACAAATTAAAATGCTCTCCCCACCAATGTTATTCTTGTAATGTCAGCTTGCTTTTGAGGGCCAGTGAGAGGACATCCAACTAGTCGTTTGATCAGCCTCTAACGGTCAAAATATAAATGTCACATGGATTAAAATTGGTGATAATGGACTAAAGTCATCAGGTCATCCTAATTAATAAATATTCTTGTTGAATTTCCCAAATTTTGGATAAACAGCATAGGTCTACACAAAACCCTACTGGACAAGCTGTCATTTGGAGACCAATACCAAATTAATCCTCTCTCAAATAAAATTATAATGGAGAGTCTTTGTCCAGTCTATAAATGGTTTGGCCCATAAAATCTATTTCTTCATGGAGCGGTGGCAGCCCCCTCTCACTTACACTCTTTGACTACAGAAGCCATCATTAGAACTGTAGGCATGCCCATTAGAGGCTTCTTTGTCAGAAATGTCTAAAACAGTTTGACAACGTCTGTGACTATGTTGTTTACTTGAAACTGTCTACAAGATGACGAGCTGGAACACATTACTTGAGTTTAAGCACCATTAAGTAGAACTTAGCACCTGATTCAAGCATGGGTGGAAACCAATGATGGTACTATGACTGTTAGGGAGACGAATAACGAGGAGATGTTTCCATTCATCTGGATAGATGCAATGCCACCCAGGTCATTATCAGATGGCAATCTAAGCTTGTTATCCTGTGATGTAATAGTGGACAGCTATCCCATTAGCAACGTCAGCCATAACACAAGCACCATGACCCACAAATAAATTGAGAAACCCTGTGTTAAAACTCGAACACTAGTTGAATAATGGAAACATTGTTGTTCATGATTTTGAGACTTAAACTACTACACTGAAAGTGTGCCATCGTGATGGAGGACACATCACATTACCACTGTGAATGAGATGAATTGAGTAAAACATTAGGGGGGGGGGGGTTTTGGAAAACAATCAAAAGTAGTCATTTGTCAAGAACCTGATGCTGGTGCAACCACGGTGGCTTCTTCATTAAACAAAATGCTCACAGGAGGACAAGCAGGAAGCTCCTCCCTCATCACTTCCATTCATGGTGCAAGAGATATGGGATGCCGATGTGTTTTCAAGAGAGGATCTCTCAAGGAATATGTGCAAATATGGATGGAAGAGAAAGATTTAGTGGCAGATTTGCTTGACCTTTTGAAAATGTCTGCACTGCCAAAGATTGAAGGTGGTCTTCAATTAATGGTGATCTCAGGGAGACATGATGCCAAAGATAGTGATTGCTACCATAGCCCATCCTCATTTAAATCTTGGAATGCTTTGACTACAGAGAGAGCACCTTGCTATTTATATTCCACGAAGCTACCCACCATGCATCTAATTCTTATCCGACATCAAATGCCCCTACCTCAGTTAATTTCACTTGCACACTTTTCACAAATAATTGTGAAAGCAATATTTGTTTTGCTCTTGTGATAAAATGCTCATGTGTTGATATAATAACTGATTACTCTAAACCAAGAGGCTGTAAAGAACCAGATACTTGGTGGAAGACTTAGGGCCTGATTATGATCTTGGCGGACAGGGTTACTCTATCACAAATGTGACAGATATCCTATCCGCCATATTACAAGTCCATTAAATCCTATGGAACTTGTAACACTGCAGACAGGATATCTGTCACATTTGTAACAGAGTATCCTATCTACCAAAATGTTAATTAGGCCCTTAATTTCTTGAGTGTTTCAGTAAGAAATCGAATATAAGTAACTTCAGAAAACTAAGTGTGGTGTAAAAGTGAAAAAGGACTTCACACGGCTCACACAAGTGTGGATCCTTAAGTAGATGGTAGGGGAGTGCAAAGTAAAGTGACTTTCACATCCTCTATTACAGATGTGGTATAGAGCAACAGAGGAGACCTTGGTCTCAATGACAGCTTTAAGCTTATCTTAAAATTTAATTTGCATTGTATTCCTCTACCTTTTGTTTCATTAGCATAATTTGGGATTGAGAAAAAAGCCTGGGACTACGAAACGTGAACTGAAACAAACTTGGTCTAATATCAAACAATATTTCGATAATGATGGGTTGTGTATCTCTTTTCCACTGCAGTTCGTCTGCTCCATGGATCTTCAAGCACCAATGGAATAATTCAGTTCAAGGTCAAGAATGACTGGTACATTACTTGTGCAGACTTTTGGTCTACACAGATTTCAAATGATGTGTGTCATCGATTAGGACTAGGGTAAGTAAAGCTTTTTTTGGCGAGAGTAATGGTAGATGGCCTCAATGCCACAGCTTGCTTTGGCCACAGCTTGTTTTGCATCACACATACTTTGATCATGCGTTACTGGCTTCTAGTTGAATCGTGTTCTGCTTTCAGACCTATGATGTTCATTTACACATGTTGCAGTGGTTTCCATTCTCAGGTACCAGAGCTTTGTTTCCAGAGATACAAGCACTTCAAGTATTTAATCCTTGAACAAAACATCCATGATTAGGTTGCTTCCATCCATTCAGATGCATGGGTCCGAAGCAGCTGCCAGCTGCATGATGAACTTCATGAGTACAAGGAAAATAAAAATAAACAAAACTGTCACCTGATTTAAAATTGACTGGGCACTTGCTGAAATGGTGGCCCTCTTACAAAACACTTTACTTTTGCTTAGTCATCTTCTTACGCGTACCCCTCATCTACAAGGCTGAAATGGTGAAAAAGAGATAACAAGCATCTGCTTGATCTGCAACATTAATAGGGGCTTATGTATGAGCCCCCACTGTCCATTTTGCGCTGCCGTTGTATCACTTTTTGTGACACATCAGCGGCGTAAATAATGCGCCATATTGTGCCATATTTATGAAATTACGCATCTAGGCAGATGCGTCACTTCGTAAACCTCTGCGTGTAGGAAGTCGGAATCTGACTACATGGTTGTCCCCACTTTTGTCCTGGTGTTTTGGGGGGTTTTGACTTAGTTTGGCTGGGATCCTGCTATTCAGGGCCCCAGCCTATCTGCTTTCCTCTCTAAATTGATTCCATGTACTATAGGTACAGTCCACTCTGGTTACTGGGTACCCGTGTGAGTCCCTAGTACATGGTACACTAGGTACTAAGGACATAGGTACCCCAGAGGTCTACCAGGGGCTGCAGCATGTATTGTACCACCCCTGGGAAGTCTTCCAAAATGACACCATACTGCAGCCTGGGTAAGGTGGTGCATGCACCCCTTACTTAGGTATAGGTTACCTATATCTACCTTAAATCACTACACATACCCCTATGGCAGGCCTTATCATTCCTGAAGGCAGGGTGCCGGGTTTTGTGTGAGAGGGAGCAGTCACTCCTTTTCTGTGGCAGCCACCAAACTCTGGAACTCCTTGCCCCCTTCCATTTCCAAGTCAGACTCCCTTCCGGTAACTTTTTAAAACTTGGCTATTTGCTTCTTAGCTGGATGTTGTCACTTCTCCCCCGTCCGTTCCGCGCCTTGACACCTGCTGGTATAATTGCTCTTTATAAATATTATCCTATCCTATAAATGTTTCTTTTTGTGCCTCAGAGATGATTAGAATTGTCATGATCAGTTTCAGATGTTGCTACCATTCTCTTACTTGTTGCTATTCCTTATTCTGTGATCTAATTGTGGAGGCATATGATATGTAATACAGGGGGCTTTGCTATGTATGTCATAGATTAAACTACTCTGTACTGTTTGTCTGTATGAATCTTTGAAGATTTAAATAAAGTTTAAATAACAAGATCATGAGGAAGCCCTTTCTTGATGCGAGGGCACTGCCAACACCAAGCCATATAGCATCCTGCTGATTCACACTCACAGCAACATACTGACATTAACTGCTTATCCATGTTCATTAGTACCTGTAATCCTACTTTATGCTTAGATTGGACTGATCAGGTAGGCATAGATTTTAAAGAACAACACCACCCATCAAAAAAATGCAGTAGCATATCAGAAAATGCCATTTCTTGTTCATGAATATCCCAACCTACACTGTCCATTAGGGTCTGTGATCCACTAGACCATGAACAGGATCAATCAAATAATAGACGAAATTTCGAATTGTCCCTTCCACCCCTTGAGAACTTTCACTGGCTCATTCTGTCTTTTCAAATAGTCTGCAACCTCAGTTCCACCACAATCGGGGTGAGTAGTTCTAAAACCCCTGCATGCATGCTAAGCAAGATGCCATGTTCCAGTCATTTATAACGCATCTACAGCAACAACATAACCAGAATAAGAGACCACTTAAAGTCAGGACTTCTCTTTCTACCCATTGAGGTTCTGGGACTTCATCAGTGTGTCACTCTGAAAATTTCCTTCACTTTTGGAACAGCCCAAAGATGCAGCTTTTTAAGTAAAATCTCATTCAGATGTAAACTGATTACCAGAACCACATGCCAGATAAACATTGAGAAGTTTGCACTCTTCTCTTGCAGTTCCCTTCCTAGTTCCCCTCACTCCAAGTTCAACACTTTGTTGTTTAGTTCCTACATTAATAATTTAGTGTTATGTCTATTTAATATATTTGTTTAGCACCGACTTAGCCCAGAGGGTATTCAAATGACATAAAGCAAATAATTTCAGAAAGCTAGACAGAAGGTTAATTAGCAGGGAAGAACCCTTAATAATACACAGTCTACAATATAAGTCGTGGAGCCTGCCTGATAAGTTTAGAGATTTGAAATTTCCTAAATTTGCATTTTTTTTCTGCATTGAGGGAGGAAGGAAGAAAGTACTATAAGCAGATCACTGACAGAATATTCGAAAACAACAATATTGTGAAACAAAAATATAGATTACAAAAATATTGTTTGCCGTATTTATAATTATAAGTACAAACATTTGGAAAATAAATATTGTTTCACACTAATATTATGGAAAAATATGTTTTTTTAATATGTAGTTTAATATAGTAGAAGGTAAAATTAATATGATTTAAATGTAAATATTTAATACTACATATACATATTTACTTAAATAAACACACACACATATATGTGTGTAGGTTTATATATATGTATATATTATAACACTATTATTAAAAATATATGTTTTAGATTATATTACATTTTTTAGGGTTCGTTTTTAAATTGATTTATTACTATAAAAAGCATTTTTATATAATATATACACCTTATTCACTATAACAAAGATTAAAGTAACGTTATAGTGAGGTGAAGTTCTCAGTGACAACAATGATTTTCTGAACAAAAAGAAACACTGAAATTCACCAGTTGTAGTTATCGGTGCTAACGATAGATTGCTCCCCCGGTATGCAATGCGTATAGCCCCATTTATGATATCACTCATGACATCACTCATGAGATCACAGATGACATCATCCTATGACTGTGCTCATCTGTTTTATAGTTTACATAGTGGCAAGTACGCATTACTTGTCTTCCTAATTTTGTACAGCCGGGGTCCAGCTAATGTGTGTAGGAGTTTACAAAACACATGTCGTCCTAATGCACTAGAGATGTGTAAAGGTGTTTAACATATCATAATTCGTTTTATTCATGAGTAACCCTGTGTGCAGGTGACAGTTAACTTGGGTTCATTATGTTCAACACATGTTTTTTGATTCTGCAGAAAAAAGATTACAATAAGAGTAAGGTTCTACATAGTACATATTAACTTTTGTAAGCTGCCTTGAGTTATTCGACAGAAGCGTGTCAGCATGACAATTTGTAATTAACATAGAGGGCTGTGTGCAACAGGTACTAACCTCTGTGCTTATTTTGCTTGAGAAGATGGGCTATCTGTAAGGTTTTTACCACAAAATGAAGGGTGCAGGTGGTATTTTGTTTAGCACCTTCAGATCTTGACCATTTGTAGCAAATGGTGTCTTTATTGACAACTGTTGCATAGAGTGCACACTCTTAGCAGATACGTATTAATACTATGTGGAGTATTTCTCATGAAAGTTAAACTGTTTGCAAACAAAGTGGAGGTTTGATACAGATAAAAGCTCTCTGTAGTAGGTCATTTGTTTTGGAACTGACATTAACCATTTCTAAGAACTTGTCTTTCTGTAGGGTGTTGTATGCAGATTGAACACCGTACTCAATTAGGGTTTCCCATGTATCTGTGGTTGATTGTTCAGGTAAACTACATTAGATGTAAAGTGTATGGTATAGGTTCAATGTTGCACATAATCCATGCTTTCTACAAGTCAGAGTTGTATCTGTGATGGCAGTAATGATCACTGATATTCTCCTGGGCTATGTTGTGCTTACTATCAGGCCTTTAATGCTCTAGTAATTTATAGATCAATGTACAGGAAAATGAAGTTTGGATGATCTCATCGGTGATGTCATCAGTGATATCAGCAATGATGCCATTTGAGATGTCATAAACGATGTCATACAACATGTCATGAGTGATGTCATATGTCAGATCATGAGCAGCGCTTGGCGGGGTGAAAGCTATCGCCTGCACTGGCAACTATAACTGGTGAATTTCTGTGTTTTTGTAGTTCATAACATTAATTTTGTCACTGAGAAATGTATCTAACTACAATGGAACTTTAACCTTTCATTTTTTTCAGTGAATTTCTAAGTTTAAAAAAAAATGAAAATAAATCTTTTTTATTACACCTGACTATAACGCTACTTTAACCCTTGATTTTGTTTAGTGACATTATTTAAAAGTAAATACATTTTTTTTTCTGTGATTGTATGGAGGAATGATGAAGAATATATCCTGGTGCACACATCATTTAGGTGATAGGTGTCCACAGTAGGGTGTGGAGAGGGACTGACCTCTCCACTGAGATCTCTGTCTTGGATTATAGGCGCTGGTTGTGGGGTGTGGGGAGGGACTCCCCTCTCCGCTGAGACCACTGTCTCAAACAATGGCATGCATAGTAGGGTGTGTGGAGGGACTAGCCTATCTACTGAGACCCCTCTCAGATGACAGGTGTGCATAGTAGGGTGCAGAGAGGGACTCAGCTCTACTTTCAAAACTCTCTCAGGTGATGGGTGTGCATATTAGGGTGTTCAGTTGGACTGGCCTCTCCTTTCAAACCCCTCTCTCAGATAATGTGTGTGTGTAGTTTGGTGTGGGAAGGGACTGGTGTCACCATTCAGACCCGGCTCACAGGTGATGGGTGTATGTAGTATGGTGTGAGGAGGGACTGGTTTCTCTTTTTAGACCTTTCTCTCAGATGACAGGTGTGTGTAGAAGGGTGTGTGGATGAACTGGCCTCTCCTTCAAACCTCCCCCTTTCAATTGATGGGTATACATAGTAGGGTGTGTGGATCGACTGGTCTGTCCTTTCTCACTTCTCTCTCAGATGAGGGGTGTGCATAGTAGGGTGTGTAGATGGACTGGCCTCTCCTTTCAGACCTCTCGCTCAGATTATGGATGTGCGTAGTAGGGTGTGTGGGTAGATTGACCTCTTCTTTCAGACCTGTCTCTCAGATGAAGAATATGCATAGTAGGGTTTGGGGACCCTCTCAAATGATAACTATGGGTAATTTGCCATGGGGAGGGACTGGCCTTTCTTTTCACACCACACTCTCAGATGATGGCGTTGTGGAGGGACTAACCTCTCTGCTGAGTCCTCTCTCTGTAATGACAGGTGTGCACAGTAGAGTGTGGAGAGGGACTGGGCTCACCTGTTGGACTTCTCTCTCAGATGTCGGGTGTGCATAGTAGAGTGTGTGGATGGACTGACCTCTCGTTTCTTACCTTTCTCTCAGATGATGGGTGTGTGTAGTTAAGAGCCTTTACTCTACTCGCAACTCTTCCAAAGCCAATGGCCATAAATAGTAGACTCGGATAGACATCAGTGGGACTCCTTCATACAGTTACAAATGTGCATGCCAGAGTGTATTCAAACTTCACCTACTCCATACTTTTCACGATCCTGCAAGAGTCTCACAAGATCGTAATGTAAAAGAAAATGAACTAACCTTCTAATCATCACTGTACACAGTTCTTCTCAAACCCAAGGACCGCAATATGCTTTCCCACTATTAGAGTGTATTGAGAACTCCTTTACTCCTTTTTACTATTCACAATCCTGGGAGAGTCCAGCGAGATTGTAAAAATGGGACAATAATATTATTTTACCTCCAATTTTTCACAGTAAACAGTAATGGCAGCAATTTAATTTAAAAAAATCCAAAAGCCAGCCAATCAGAACACTCGCTCTTGCTTGACTCCTGGGAGCCTCTTGCTCCTGCAGCAGCGTGAAGGCTGATGGGAAAAATGGGCCTCTAGACCAATCACAGGCCTCCATTTTTTAAGTTATGCTCTTGCAGGACGGTCACAAAAGTCTCATGACTTTAATTGATAATTATTTAATACTTAATTAAATTTCAACCCTTCATACCAATAAACCCAACAGCCCATACCTAAAATATAACTAATATTCACAGTTGTTAACAAGTTAAGGCACAAGAAGGCCGCCAACACTTCCTGGTTTGGAGTGTTCACAGACAGTTGACAGCCAATGACCATGCAGCTCGTGCTCGGGAAGGTAAAGAGTACAGTACAGTAAAGAGTACAGTACAGAGTACAGTACAGAGTAAGGTACTTTGTACCCCACAATTAAAAAAATATGATATCTTTTTTTGGCATTGGGGGTCCTTGTGGGACCCCCTGAGCAGGCCTAGAGGGTCAGGGTGTTTCTACCCTGTCCCCGTTTTGTGTTTTGCACGTTTGTTTCACTGCTTTCTTGTGCCTCGGTTCTACCGAGGCACAAGATGGCTGCCAACACTTCCTGATTTGGAGTGTTGACTGACAGTTGACAGCCAATGACCATGCAGCTCGTGCTTGGGAAGGTACAGAGTACAGTACAGAGTATGGTACTTTGTCTCTAGATATCACTATGAATTTACTTTTGATTTTCTCAGGAACTACTGAACGGATTTACACCATGTAACAAAAAGCCCAATCTGGGAACCAAACTCTACTTTTTTGCCAAATTTGGTGCAATTCCGTTCAGCCGTTCGGACTGTGGACCTGAAAGTTGTCAGTACAAAGCATGTGTGGATAGTCCATTCATGTGTCAATACACGAGTTACTGAGCGCTATCTAGAGCCTTGATAAGTTCCATAAGTTCCATCGCCATAGCGCATTACTTTGACGTTCGTAAGGACTCCTTACGAATGCCAAAGTAATGCGCTATGGCGATGGAACTTATCAAGGCTCCAGATAGCGCTCAGTAACTCGTGTACTGACACATGAATGGACTATCCACACATGCTTTGTACTGACAACTTTATGGTGCACAAAGCAAAAGGCTTAAAGGAATAATGTTCAACAGGCTCTACGACTAGTGTTGACCCTTGTGAATAAATTCTGCTCACCATACTATATTCTTGCCTTGAAAAAGCCTGCGGAGGGCGAAACGCGCGTCGGCTGTGACGGTGGGGCAAAAGAAAGAAATGAATAATAAATGGACATTGAACATTAACGAACATTGTGCATGTTTATTTGTGGATGGCAAGGAGGGTGAAAATATTGGATTGTCGTGGCTGGATGCCAATTGGATAATAGCAACTAGAAGGGATGTGTACTGGTATTTCTTTATAATTTGCTTATGATACTCTGCCTCACCTCGAGTGAGTAGGATATCGTGGATTGGTGCTACAAGGTGGATAAACACAATACCGGATGAGCACTCCCACAAAGTGTATCAAACCTATACCATATGAACTCTTAACAAGGGAAACATTTTTTTATGATGTGCTGATCATACAAAGCAAATCCACCATTTGTTCGTTGTTGATGTCATATATGTATATATATATATATATATATATATATATATATATATATATATATATATACACATACAGTACAGAGTACGGTACTTCCTACACCATGTGGGACCCCCTGAGCAGGCCTAGGGGGTCAGGGTGTTTCTACCCAGCCCCCTTTTCGTGTTTTGCTTGTTTGTTTCACTGCTTTCAGGTGCCTCAGTTCTACTGAGGCACAAGATGGCTGCCAACACTTCCTGGTTTGGAGCGTTTGACAGACAGTTGACAGCCAATGAACATGCAGCTTGTGCTCGTGAAGGTACAGAGAACAGTACAGAGTACAGTACAGAGTATTGTACTTTGTCTCTAGATATCACTATGATTTTACTTTTGATTTTCTCAGAACCTACTGAACAGATTTACACCATATAAAAAAAAGCACAATCTACAAACTTAACTCTACCTTTTTGCCAAATTTGGTGTAATTCCGTTCAGCCGTTCGGGCTGTAGCCCTGGCTAAATGTCCTATGGAAAATAGCATGGGGAAAACATGTTTTAGGACCACCGTTTTTTCTCGGCCCACACTTGATAAATCACCCCCAAACTTCCATGGAAGGAGTGAAATGGAGCAGGCCATTTTTTTGGAGAATTTCACGAAGATTCGTCCACCAGCGTCAAAGTTATTCCAAATAGAATGTTTTGGATTTCCTTTGAAAACTAGGTCCTAACTATATCTGCCTACTGGCGACCGCCAGTAGGTAATAAATTAAATAATTTACATGATTATTAATAAATGTAATATTTAATTGTCAACTATAAAAAAATAGCAAAAAAATAAGTATAACACAATTTACATAATTGATAATCAATTAATAAATTAACAATACATAATTATTTGTAAATTAATTATTTACTGTCCCACCATATACAGCTACAAACCCAGCAACCCTCAACTAAAATATAAGATAAAGTAATTCAATATTAAATAATGTACATAATTATTAATTAAATAATTATTAATAAATAAATAATTGAGAATTAATTATAACTAAATTAAATTCACACCCTATATCCCTTTAAACCCAATATCCCACACCTAAAATGTAACTAATATATAACATTATTTAAGAATTCACATAATCAATAATAAAGAAGTTCATAATAAATTAATAATTAATTGTTTACTAATTACCCCTTAACTTCCTACCCTATACCCCTACAAAGCCAGCAGCCTGCACCTCACATGTAACAAAAAATACAATTTTACACAATATAAATAATGAATAAAAAAGTAATTGATTATTAATGAAGAGAGGATGTGAATGTGAAGAAGATCTGGCCTAACTGCTAGGACGGTCGACCTCGAATCTGGGGAACCGGGTTCGAGTCTCGACAACGACGCTCAACATCCTGTGATTCTGGGCAAATCAATTAATCTGCCTGTGGCTAACAAAAAAATGAATGTGTCCTGTAATACAACTGGTGCTCATTTAAAGCGCTCTGATACTTGATAACTTCTGGTCAAGTTTGCTCAATATAAAACTCCGGGAAAACATTAATGTAATTAATATTACTTAGTTAACTTCCCACAATATTTCCCTACAAATCTAGGAAGAAAGCTTTAAATTGCTATTAGAAATTAAATAAAAAACGATATTGATGACAGAGACTTAAGGTCCTCGAAGGTTTGGCCATTTGTCCCCTACCAGATATAGATAAGGTGAACATATGGCCAGGTTTCACTGCCTGTCACTACCTAGTAAAACCTTGTGATGAGGGGCAGTGATCACAGCAAAATGCTCTCCTCGCCATGGGAGACAATCCTATTTTGAGGGAGGCATTATTTTTGTTATTTTTTAGAACAAAAACCCACATTAGGTTTTTGTTTTGCAAAACAAAATGCAATTCCTGCCCATGCTAGAGGTATCTGCTGGGTTCGTAAATCTCAGAATCTGGTAGATGGGGACTCCGTCAAGGTAATGGAATACTTTACTCCATCGTCCAGACAGAGTAAAACCCCATGCCCCAAACTCTAAATTGGCCAATTACTGCCAGGTTCTCATGGTTTTAGCAGGCTGGATATATTCAGGTGCAGTGGCCTAGTCTTTGAGATCACAACTCAAGGTGCCAGTTCAATCCTTTATTCCGAACCAGAAGACACAGGGTTTGTTGAAGGACAGGTAAGTAATAGAAAGCATTTTGAGACATTATTCACTTGAGGGAACACTGACAGTATAGCAGTAAAACAACAGCAAATGTAGATGTCACCTGCTAGCCAGTATGTTTCACTTTTTTTCAAAAGCAGAATCTCTGTCACAGAGGAGAAGACAAATACCTGCTCTGCAACATGCAATTTTGGATGCACTCAGCATTTCATGAAGTTCTACGGAGTTATGTGATATACATCACTGCATAATTATTTTCTAACACTTCATGCTTACACCCAAAATATATAAACACACACATTCAAGTGCCACTCATTTAAAAACTGGTAACAAACTTCCATATGTTTCTTTGTTGTTTTGTATTCTTGTGATAGGAATGTCAGATTTAGACATTCTTACATATGTTCCAATATCTAGCTTTTATTCCATGTAACCTCTCTGGTGAAGCAGTAGAACATTTACTGAAAGTAGATTCCCAACAGCAGGCATTATGTGAAGTAAGTCAGGTCAAATTGTTTGAAACACACTGTGGACGTTTGTCCACATTAAGTAGCTAAATGAATGATGAAAAGAGAGTCCAGTGAGAGTCCAATGTTCTTAAAAGGGATTTTCTCTGCCCACTAAGATGGTGAGTACTAGCTTCACAGTGTTTAACCCTTTTTCAAAGATTTAGCCCATGACCCAGATTTTCTATGATTTTGCACTGGGGTTGCTTCACTTTTATGACATAGCGAGAACATAATATTATTGCTGACATTAAGGCACGCAAAGCCAGTGTGAATAGCTTTGTTTGGTTTAATAAATACAAAGTAATGCAATGGAGCGCAAAACTCTGCCTTGGGTTACCTTGCATCAAGCAGGCATTGCATGGGTGGAGCATGGGTGTATCCATGCATCCACCTAATGATTTGGACAGAAACCCAGATTTACCAAGAACTGTAAACATGGGGTTGCCCCAAAATGTGGTATCCCTACCGGCGTAACATTGAGAAATGTCTTTTTTATCCCCTTACTAGTTCCTCTTTCCATGGGTGCATCATTCTGCAACACACATAGAAAGGGAAATAGGAATCTAAGAATTGTTTTGTGCAGTAAGATAGCCCCTTCTGTGCAAAAACAATCCTGCCTGGAACACAGGCACCTTTGCACCATGGTGTAAGCTTTTGATGCATTGCTGTCCTAGAAGTAGCGCAGTGAAATCTTATAGATTTTACTGCACCACTCCAACGACCCTTTCTTGCAGGGGAGCGCCCACCCTCCATACATTATACCTGACACAGCTATAATGTAGTGCAGTGTGAGAAGTTGGCCTGGTATATGCTGTCCACTAGTTATAGGGGCACCTTGCGCCAGTCCAAACAACCCCTTATTTATGAAAGGTTAAAGAAAACCTTTATTGAAAGCTATCCTAGTGGTAGCTATGTCGGCCATTGAACTACGGGAGGCTAGGGGTTCTATTTGGACAATGCTGGCCAGTTAATCATGTTGACTCCTACTCCAATATTTTCTACCCTTTGTATAAAGATTGCGTGAGAGATGCTGTTGAAGGAAGCTGTGAAGTCCAATAGGACCAGTATTGATAGAGTTCAGATAACTTCCCTGCTGCATCAAGAGAACAGCCTTGCTGACCTCACAGGACTGCCCTAGTGCTTTTCTGCTTCAACCCACAACTCCCAGAGTAACTCCAGGGGCTAGGTCTGTGGCATCCTGATCAGAGCCGCAGGGAAAGAAAAGGTGGCAACCATCTTGAACCCGCACCTGGACCCAGCCTGAGTGAGTCCTGGAATCTTAGAACTGGTGCTAAAGGTGCCCAGATAGCCCAAATCCAAAACTTAGGACATAACTTTTCTGACAAAAAGTGCTCTGAGGACCGCCTCCTACCTGCTAGCCTTCTGAACTTAACCTCCTCAATCATTTGTATTGAAACATTCTTCTATGTCCGAAGGTAAGCATAGACCGGGCCTGATCCACTCATGTTTCTGAACAGTGCTCCATTTCGGTTGCGGTAACTTTCCTCTTTTGCCAGGTCTTGTGCGATTAGATGTCCACTGTTGTAAATGTAAATGTAAACGTAGTGTATTTTGTAAAGCGCACAGCTGCCCCATCAGGGCGTCCCGGCGCTGTATAACTCTGTGGAACCCTTCCTGGCTCTCCCTGTGAGATGCCCCTCCTGGGCACCCCCAAGGTGAAGCCAGGCATCCCAGTGTTGTAGGGGCCGTTGTGAAGATTAAGCAAGCTATTGCCCAGAGTTGCAGCATGGGACCCATGATTAGAGTAGGCGCCGAGGCGAGAATTATCGAGTCCGTGGACATTGAGCCCAAGACCCTGCCGCGTCAGGACTTGAACCCTGGTCCTGGGACTGATCTCTGCTTCAGAGTCTGCCGCTCTAACCAGTGAGCCACACTTCTCCACTGTTAGTGCTTTGATCTTTATGGTGCTATTTTACACTTCAAACTTTAGCAATTCATAACTCCAGTCT
The DNA here is from genome assembly GCF_964263255.1 of Lissotriton vulgaris. Lineage (NCBI taxonomy): Eukaryota > Metazoa > Chordata > Amphibia > Caudata > Salamandridae > Lissotriton > Lissotriton vulgaris. Next base: position 276,839,337 of record NC_141696.1, read on the forward strand.
ACTGGTTGGATATTAAATGTATTGGTGTCAAATCATTTATTATAATTCACTCAATTTTTCTAAACTAGTGCCGGATTTTTTGTGTTGTGTTTTTAATTAGTACTGGTTAAGTGCTGCATAAATACTCACATTGCCTCAAAGTTAAGCCTCACTGCAAGTGTGCCAAGCTACCTGAAGGATAAACTTAGGGTGATTCAGTGCCTTTTTCTGGTTCATCTAGGCAAGAATTGTGGCTTTTGCTTGAGTAGGGGTTCAGCCCTTCAACCAACAACACATTGTCTCACACTTTCCATAACTCCTTGTCACCAGCCAGTTACCTTGCGCCTTAACTCACTCCCCCCAGCATCCACTCATAGACCGCAAGTGAAAAGTCCAAAATCCACTCATAGATAGCAAGGTAAAATCTATCTTCTCAAGCTAGAGATAAACATAAAGGTATCTATATGTAGGACGGAATACAGACATAATTAGGTGATCAGGGAGAGGATATGGCACTACAGCTCGAGCTGCGGGATTTGAAACTGGGGAACCAAGTTCAAATCTATGTGTTGGCTCAATATTGTGTGATTCTTACAACTCATGTAGTCTCCCCCTGCTTGCAAATAAAAATTAATGGGGCCTTGTTTAATGCAACTGATACCCTTGTAAAACCTTCCAATATCTTTGGGTCGAGTTCACATTATAAAAAAACTGCAAACAAATCTTCTCTTATATGCAGTGGTTAGAAAAGGTTAAAGTTGGAATCCTGGTTAGAGAGGAGGGAAGGGGGTGGAGGGGCAGCAAGGAAGCCATTTTTTGGATTTGCCTGAGGCGCAATTTCAGCAAAGGTAGCCATGATCAGCAAAGTGTGTTATATCTTCCTACAAAACAAATATAGATCTAGAAGCAATGGCGGCTCCTCTGTTATGGCGGAGGAGAGTCGCCCCACTGCTTTTAAGCAGTTCAACAAAGGAACCATAAAATGGTAATACTTTAAGCTATTATCATTTTATGTTTCTGTTGTGCTTAGTTTGCTGATAGGCGGGCGGGTGGGCCAGGCTGCTCTGCTCTTGAAGCAGGGCAGGAGTGGTTTGCCCTCTCCTAAGTGTGCAATGACTGTTTGGTTGGCCCTCTAGGGATTCCCAAGCCAGTCATGCGCACTTTCCCAGTTATCTATGCAGGCTGCATTACAGCCTGCATGGGGAACATGCCCAGGCACCCATTCCCTGGATGAGCGTCAAACCAGGATTCTCAAAACCAATCACAACGCTGCATTGCAGCATTGCGATTGGTCAGGGGAACTCGGGTGCTGACCATACATGACATTACATTGCAGTGTTGTGATTGGTCAGGGGAGCCTGTTGTGCTGCTTCCTGTGCTTCAGAAGTCCGACAAGGAGAGCAGAGAGTGGGACCCGGCGCGGCAAAGTAGGTGTTTATTTTATTCGTATTTTTTTTATTACCTTGCACACCATTTGCCCCCTCGTTGTACCCCCCACGGATGTTGCCACCTGACACTCCACCCGTGAACAATGCCTGCCGCCACTGTCTAGAAGAAGCAAAATTCTTTACAAAATAGAAGCAGCAATACTAAAAAATATACCTATTATCCACCAATAATTTAACTAGGGAAATGTAAATCTGTATGTAATGTAATGATGTCTTGTAAAGCGCATGAATCACCCCACGCTGTAGACCGCTGGGGAACCCGTCCTGGCTTTCCCTGTGAGATGGTCCCTACTGGGTATCTCCAAGGTGAAACCAGGTATCCCCGGCGTATGTGGGGGGCGGTTGTGGAGATGAGGCAAGCTAATGCCCATAGTTGCCGAGTGTGATCCCTGGTTAGAGTAGGGACCGAGGCAAGAATTATCGAGTCTGCTGACCCTGGTCCACAACCCTGCCGTGTCGTGAATTGAACCCTGGTCCCGGGCCGTCCTCTGCTTCCGGGTCTGCCGCCTCTAACCAGTGACATATGCAAAAAACAACAGGTGATGGACAGAATGCAGAACAATGTCATACATTCACCCCAGTACAGAGATCTGGGCCTTAATCCATCGTTTTTTTGCTCACCCTGCCATTCCTGTTTGAACCCAGCCATATGCAAATCAGTCTTGACCCTGTGCCCCATGGGAACAGTCCAGCCCGAACTGCCAAGCCAGGTCCTCCCTGGACTGAAAACAAGCATCCAAGGATCGGTTTCGGGCTTTCAGCCCTCTTCAGCCTCTAACCAGTGAGCCACATCACTCCACTGTTTAATTCCGGAGATTAAAACTTAGACTACATTATATGATTAGTGGTTTGTTAATTGGCATTCATGGCTTTTCAATGTAATGTGAAGGCGCACAGTTTGGAAATATTTTGGACATTTTTAGGAAGCAAACATTTTGGCAAATATTATGCAGCATGAAGAAATTTTGATAGGTTAAAAAACGTCTAAAGAAAGACTGATCATATTTTATTATGCAGTGAATATTTTACATTTGTTTTGGCCGTAAGGAAATTGCATAACTTATCTGTACAACAACAAAATTATTATGGAAATTAAATTATGGAGTACTCTTTAAGATGTATGTTTTTCTGTAAATGTGCATATTTGTTGCCTGATTCATCACTGAAATATTTATTTATGCAAACACATTTTTCTGCATATGTCGAGCAATTACCCTGGAAATGTGGTGAAATGTGATTTTTAAAACCAATATCACTGTTTCTAAGACCCTCCAGCCATTAAACGCTTTCTCTTTCATCTTTCTCTGCTTAGTAGTGGCAAACACATCAATAAAAGTCATCCAGTTGCTTTGCTATCTTTGCACTCTGCAATTAGTCTTAACCATGGGCTTTTTCTTCTCATAAAATATCTTAAATAGACATTTTCTAACCATTATAATTTCAATTATTAATGGCAAATAGTTAGTGATCAGAAACAACAAATGGAATAACATATAAGTCTAACTATATAATCGTTATTATTCATGAATTCTTAATACTAAAGTTAATGTCTCAAATGCCTCCTCAAGTTATATGCGGTTTGGGACTATTCATAGTTTGACCTTTTGCAAACAGCTTACCAGTGCGTTTTAGAATGTGTTTCTGCTCGAGGCACTTAAACAGCTTTTGTTTCCCCACGGAGCTGAAGTCTTGAGCCGCAGCAATATCCAATGTTTGGATTTTGACTTTTAGTTGCTTTTAAAATTGTTGTGCATAAACAATATTCTTACTAAAAGTACACTCTTTGTAATGCCTTGCAAGTTGGAAACGTCAATACGCGGAATGGGCCTAGATTCATGGATTTAGAAAATATTTCAACTGGAACATCTGCATTTGCAGCAGGATGAAGTATTGATTCGGAGAGATTGAAAATAAGGCCCTCCTTTACAAGGAACTGACGTAGGGCAGCTTCGCATATCTAAGAGGCGTATTTACAAGCCCCATGCGCAGCTGGTGTGTAACTTTTAACATGGAGAAAAAGTGATGTACCGACGGTGCAAGGGGCATGTAAATAAGCCCCTATGTCGTCTTGCTGTGCTGCTCAGCACCAGTGTGAAAGGGCAGGAATGCACCGTATTTGTGAAACAACGTACATTCATCACCTTTCCCCCTGCGCTGATGTACAGTTTGCTGCTGGGCTCCAATGCAGGCACCCTTGCACAATGCTGCATGCAGAATTGATTTTGTGCAGGAAGGGGAACTTCCCTGCACAAAAACAATCCCCAGAAGTGTTTTTCAAATTCTATGTGTGCATGGAAAGAGGAAAAAATGAAGAGAAACTAAAATATTTCTTCTTGTTACACCTGCTCTGTGGAGGCGTTAGGTTTTGGTGCTGCTCCAGGTGTACATAATTAAGTACATCTGGGGCAGCATCAAATTCCATGGGTGTTGCGTGGCAGAACCCACCACAACACCCATGGAATACTTCCCTGTTGCAGAGTAAGGCAGCGTTCACCTTCTGCCCCTCCGTTTCTCCGTTTCTTTTTTTCAGGCTTACACAATTCACATTCAGCGCCAAGATACTCCTCGGAGTGATAGAGCGCTATACAAAAACCAAATCAAATCAAAAATCAAAAGCGTAGCAACTTGTATTGCTTTGTCTTACTTCATATCTATGAGGGCATGCAAAGCCATGCAAACTGGCTTTGCGTGGTTTCATAGATATGATTGAGAGGCCTGTGCCGCCGAAGCATCGAGAAAAAGATGTTCTGGTGGCGTACGTCTCTGATAATAAAGTCCCTAAATGTTACCTATATATGATGTGAGTTTTAAGTAGCAGGGGCCTCATTTATGAGAAATGACGCATCGCTGCGTGAAAGCAGCGATGCGTCACTTCTCAGTGCGCACTCCTTGCGACATTCCTGATGCGTTATATTTAATGTATGATGCATCATGTCGCAAGGAGTTACAGATACGTCAGTATTTCTGATGTATCTGTAAGCGCAAAAGTGACGCATTACTGGTGTGTCACAAAAGTGACACAACTCCAGCAATGCGTCCTTTCACATGGGGTAAGCCCCATGTGAAAGGGCCTGCGTCAGTCTTACGCCTGCTGTGAAGCAGGCGCAAGATTTTGACGCAACGGCGTCCTAAAAGTGACGCAGTGAAATCTCATAGATTTCACTGCGTCACTTCTACGACCCTTCCTTGTGTCAATACCCCCCCTTGCATACATTATACCTGGCGCAGGTATAATGTGGCGCAGGGGTTTACAAAGTGACGCATCTACCTAGATGCGTCACTTTGCAAATATGGTGCAACAAGGCCCCTTTTTTTACGCCACTGGTGCGTCACAAAAAGTGACGCACCGGCGGTGTAAAAGTGACGCACAGCCTCATAAATGAGGCCCGAGGAATTTATCTCCGCTATGATCAACATATGAGTATGACTATAGCAAAAGCATCTCAAACATGAGAGATTGTCTTATCTGCTAGCCCCCTTCCCTTATGCTCATGTTGTTATGTTTTTAAAGGAATTATGCCATCATACTTATATATGGCAAAGATATCTTCAATTTATTGAGAAGCATACTTCAGATTTATATTACAGAATAATATAAAATGAAACATTCAATACAAATGAGCAATTGGAAGGTTGTGGTAGGTATAATTTTACAAGCAAAACAGAACAAGCTAGTTCAGGATTTTGTTGAACAATCTAAAATAAATAGGATTAGTGCAGTTCGATGCCTTTTACGGTGTATAAATCTTATTAGGCATATTTAAAAACCAAGAGGAAAAATCAACTTTTTTCAGCTATTGTCAAACGTTTCTAAAGAATGCATACTGTGCGTTGCCAGCTGTGAAGCGTAAGTGCTGCGAAACTCATGTTTATTCTGAAATCCATTCCCTGATTTAAAAAATAAAGAGCTATTGAAGGACTCAGTGGGTGGGTGCACACTTTTTAAGTGATAGCATTTATTCTGGAGCAGTAAATCAGTTTTCACTAAAATGAATTGGAAACAGGTTGCAGTGGAGCAGTTACCACAGAGAGTGAAGTTAACCTCAAATATATTTCTGAAATGGGAGAATTGATTGTCATGTTTAGTTAAATATATGAAAGCAAAAAGAGAAGGATAAAATGTAATCTATATTTAAAATTAAGGAAAAGTGTGGTAAAATGAACTGCTATGTTTGGGCAGCCGCCCGCTGCTCGTAAGGTCTTACTCAAAACAGGAAGATGAACAATAATTTTGGTTTGCAGTGAGATATGAGCAGATACATTTCTTGGTGGGCGCTGGACAGATAAAGGAATTAGAACAGACAGAAATCTTATATAGCTGAGAAGGTTAGACTTAGCAAAATCCACTAGGGAAGAAGTACTTCTGGAGGGAATAATAGGTGTGCAAAGATATTAAGATTTATTTGACAGCCTCATTTAAAGAACTATTGATTGTTTTTCAATCTCAAACATGAAAAAGATTTTTGTGACTTCCTCTTCAGAATTACGATTTTTGCAACACTGTATGTTGGGTGAGGCTGGTGAGGTATCTAAATATTAGTTAGGATAGACAATGGATTTCTTGTAGGAGGTGAACTTTAGCTGCAGAAGCCTAAAAGCAGGAAGGGGGTGGGGGAACACAACTGGTCTTCAAAGGGGAATGACAGTTTGGGGTATGTATCACAAAGGAGAGTGAGGAACTGGGGTAGCTAGTTCACATCCCCATGGAATGTAAGTAATGATCAATAGGAGCTAGCTACACTAATGAAGCTCATGTTGTGTGCGTTTCAGAAAAACATATTAGTTTTTTTGAAGGTCCTCACCCACCAACCTAGTTGGTGGCATGCTTCGTCATCGGGCCCCACCGTGGCACCGAGTGTGCCTCAGGTGTGCTGCAACGTCTGTTCACAGCGGAGCGGAAAGTGTTAGGTGAGTGTGCAGTGATGGTGTTAAGAGTGAGGTTTAAAAACTGTCCTAAGGGTCCCAGTGTCCAAAGGATGATTTATTAATGGGCCCTTGGCAGTGTTAAACCAAGGCTATTTGACGGGGTAAGAGGGACTTGGGGTCAACTAGTTTCAGCCAGGCCTCGTATTTAGAAACTGGCTTTCTTTAGGAGCTATGTGTGAGAGCTGATAATAGGAACTGTGGAGCATATTACCAACAACTAGTGATAATTATCGCTATGTTGGCTTAGCTGCAATAATATTATCGCTGAGCTCCGCCGATTTTCATCGCAGATAAACCTTGCTATTATCAATGTTTATCTCAAAAGCGATAAATATCGGCCGAAATGCATGAATATCGCTGAAAAGTCAGCGATATTCATGCATTACCGAGCTAATGCTCTTAGCCATGTTATCCACCAACCATTGGATAACATGGCTAAGAACTGCTCTGGGCAGGCCTTAGCTTTTGGAGAGGTTCCCGCTTAGCGCAAATATTTCCAAAAGTAGGTAATAGGAGATAGCGATGTTAGCGACTGTTTACAGTCGCTAACATCTTGGCACGCCCACTTTGCATGTTATTAGCGATAATTATCGCTGACATGCAAAGTGGGCCCCAAGATGATCGCTATCTCCTACTAGCTGTCGCTCACTGGTGTTAGCAACAGCTAGGTAATAGGGCGGTAAAATTATCGCTGCTTTAGCTCTTGGTATATGATCCTATATGTGTTATATGCGTTACCTATGTGAAGCACTCGCTAAGGTGCAGTAACTGTTAGAGGGGGATTTCCTCTAGGTTTGTACCTGTAAGGAAAAGTGGACAAGACAAACACGTAGACACACACATGTAAAAGAAGACCAACTCAGGCACTTAATCAGTGGCTTCGATATATGGTGCTTCAGTAGTGAGCGGAAAAAACGTGACTCTGCTGCGTAAGTAGTGTCTGTAGGAAAGAATAAACAGACAACACAGAGAACAAACTACTACTATGTGAGGCATCGTGTGTAGATGCTAATATCGAAGATGCGATTTTAACGTAAAATAATATTTAGCATGTTTATGTTTCCAGCAACCTATTATATACACACAATTGGCCATACACAGCACTGTGTATGGCCAATTGCGTGTATATAATATGTTCAAGATTGAAAAATTAGTGTATATGTGTGAATCTATTTTTCTTTAGCCGTTATTTTAATTGCATTTTCGATTTTTGTATTGTCAAAACTTACATACTAATTTTTCAGTCTTGAACATATTATATACACACAATTGACCATACACAGCACTGTGTATGGCCAATTGCATGTATATAATATGTTCAAGATTGAAAAATTAGTGTATATGTTTGAATCTATTTTTCTTTGGCCTTTATTGTAATTGCATTTTCGAATTTGGTATTGTTTTGTAATTGTCCGAAGTGGGTTGAGTGGTAGGTTGCTGGAATGTGTGTTGAGTGGGATTAGTGGATGATTGTGAAAGTATGTTGGTATTGATTGGATAGAATGTGCATGGAAGTGAAGTGACGGTGGGTGGAGGTATGTCAAAAAGAAGATTCAGTGTGAATGTGGTGAAAGTAATGTTTTTAATGTTTTTCAATTAAATCCATGAATTCATAGAAATGATTATGTTGATAAATAAACTTTGATTAACTTATATGGAAACAGAGGTCCTGTGGTTACATTGTGTTATCTCAATGTGCTATTGTTAAGAGGCGAATCGATATCAGTACTGGCATCCTGTGGTTTATTGGTTATTTGGGGCTCAGCCCTACTGATTGGAGTCCAGACCCTTCATTGGTGTCTGGTATGTATTACCTTAGGACATGACAAGAGATTGGTTAGATGAAACCAATGTGGAGATAGGATGAGGGTAGCTTAAAGTTTTGGTAAATCAGACCCACAGACAGACCAATGCTCCCAGAATGAGAAGGTGCTTGGTAAGACTAAACTTGATTTCTCTGCCGTCAAACGCAGTTACGTTTTCACTCATTTGGATTTCACCTCCTTGTAGTGTCAAACTTTGACTTCATACAAGTCATACCTTCTTCAAAAAAGATGTCAAAATTAATGTCAGCAAATTAGATCGACACACAATCTGATGGCAATAAATATGAATTGGAACACAGATGCAATAGACTTGAAGAGCGGGGGAGCTAGGTGTTCTGGTCATGCAAACTCTTTGACCCAGCAAAGAAGCTTACTTAAGCTGAAGCCCGCTGAAGAATAAAAAAATGTGTCTGGAATTGTTTGCCAGCTTGTTGTTAAAGTATTGCATATTTTAGAACGTTTTCGTAGTTCAAGAGGATGAAGGCAGGTTTACAAGAACCCATCACCTGAGCAGTTTTTCAGGGTTTATGCTACTAAACCTAGTCATTGTTTTGCAATCAATTAAGCATCAGCAGTTCTTTCTAAATTAAGCAATGTCTCACCCAACAGTAACCTGATCCCAGAAGCAGTGGGCAGGCTAATCCCAGGAGGTCCGGGTCCATATATCTTTGTGGAGTTAAGCAAGGAAATTGCCTTCCATAGTTCTGGAAGAGAGTCCTAGTAGTAGAGTCATGTCATAAAGAAGAAGAGTTTTTCTAATATTCTTATAACTGACAGCTTAGATTTATCTTGCAAAGGGGGCTGGAAAGTCTTCATTCGTTTTCAAATTGTTTCTCCATTGCTGTGAACAATCATTTGTAATTAAGGAGAAAATAAAAAGCACCCTTAATTGGTCTCCCTAGATGAATCCCTTAAAAACTTTTTCTGCTCTACACTTTGTGCTGTATTGTCCGCTCTTGGAGAGTAACTTGCGGTCTGTAGTGTCGCTGATGTGGTGTGAACAGCTGCGACAGTGAGGGCGCCCCATGAATATATTCCCAATAGGGGAATATCCCGATACACCCCTATCGTGACTGGGCCGTGTGGTATGGTCCCGGTCACGTGATGGCACATCAATAAAAACGCCTGGTGAGTGAAGTGTGTTGAGCGAGCAGGTTAGGCACATCGCCGTTGCTGGAGGCGAGAGCTGCACTACGCGCTGCAGGAGAACTGAACTTCACCATGTCCCCGCAGGCGCTGACAGTGCACTCCAGGTCCACGTGGCTGGGGAAGTCGCGTGCATGCGCTTTACCCCCGCATTACAAGAGAAGGATTCTGACTGCCGCACAAACGTGCTCCAACACATTATGCTACTCCTGTGGCCCCTGGATGCCTAAGAGTGCTGCAGGGAAGCAGCTTACCACAAACTGGCATTAGCAGCAGTAAAGTCACTCCCAGATGGATTCAGCCACTTCCTGTCAGCCTACAAGTGCTGTGGGAGTGAGATTAGCCTCCACACAGTGACAACAGTTTGGCCAGCAGCAGGATTCTGGGCTTTATCTTTGCCTCATCCAGGGGAGGAACACACTGTGAGGTGCAGTGTCATGTCACCACAGCGGGCTGCCTAGCGTAGGCTCAGCATGTCCACCATCCCCCTAATTGAGCCATTTGTAGTAGAGGGGGCTCCCTCTGCCCAGGCGTCCAGATGGAAAGAATGGGTAGAACGTCTCGTCATATTCTTTGAGGCCATGAAAGTGCACAAAGACCAGAAGAGGGCCATGTTACTCCACTTAGGAGGGAAGGACATTCACCGCACCACGAAGACTCTGGTAGAGGCGACACCCAAGACTCACATGACCCTCATCAAAGCACTCAACGGCCATTTTGAAACAATGCCAACTAGGACTACGAGCACTTCATCTTTCGCCAAGCGAGGCAGCTACGGGGAGAATCGCTTGACACATTCCAAGGCAGGCTCAAGCTCCTGGCATCCACGTGTGGATTTAGAGATGAGACGGAAGAGATTAGTGGGCAAATTATCCAAGGGTGTACCTCAACGAAGCTTCGCGAAATAATATTAGAAGAGTCGGGCAAGCCATTAGCAGACATTTTAAATCTAGGATGCACGAAAGAGCTGTCCAATGCCTAGGCAGCGCACATGGAGGCGGCGCTGCAGTCACCCGTCAAAGTGGAACCGGTAAATGTGGTGACAACAAAGCCAGTGGAACATCGCAGCAAAAAGCCGTTCACCAGTGGCCCACAAAAGGGGTCAACGATACTGCGGGTACTGTGGTGGTCCACCTCACAAAGCAGCTGATTGTCCAGTGAAGGGCAATAAATGCACAGGTTGCAGCCAATTCAACCATTTTGAAAAGGTATGTCATTCCAAGCAAAACCGAAAGCCCAAGTAAGCAGTTATTACGGTACCCAATGGAGGTGGTGAGTCGAGTGACATGGACGATGATAAAGAGGAGGAAAAGGCAGTTCACAAGGTGCACATTATTGAAGCCACGTCGAACAGGACCAGGCGTCTGCCCCAGTGCCGTATTCAGGTGGGAGCACAGGAGGTCACATCCGTTGTGGACACCAGAGCGAACATTAATATAATGGCAGCCGCTCTCTACAGATCCATGCACCCAGCACCCATTCTACAGCCCACCAAAATCACGGTCTTTGCGTACGGACAAGACCAGCCGTTGGAAATGAAAGAAAAATGTTAGACTACCATCACACATGAAGACAAATCAGCCAGCTCCATTGTGTACATCACCAAGGATGGACAAGGCATGCTCCTTGGATGCCTAATGGCTGAAGACCTGGACATCGTATCATTTGCATTCGGAATACACCAGGAGTCAATCCGGCACATGCTCAAGGAGTTTGCATCGGTCTTTGAAGGCATTGGAAAGTATAAAAGTAAGTAAGTCCACCTTCATATTGACAACCCAGTACAACCCGTGGCTCTGCGACACAGGCATGAGGCTTTTTACCTACGCCCGTTGGTGGAGCAGGAGCTGCTCAAGTTGGAGCAGGTGGGCATCATTGAGAAGGTGTTGGTCCCACACCCTGGGTATACCCAAATTTTTTTGCTTGGAAAGCAAAGCAACCTGGAGCCGTCAGGATATGTTTTGACATGAGACTGCCGAATGCAGCCATAAAAAGAGAGCGATACATCACCCAGACGATTGATGACTTGATCGGAGAAATGGCAGGGGCGTGTTGGTTCTCGCAACTCGACCTACGGTCAGGATACCAGCAACTAGTCCTTGATCAAGCATCCAGGAACATTACGACCTTCTCCACTGATGTAGGACTTCGCAGGTACACTCGGTTGAGCTTTTGAATATCCAGCGCCGCAGAGGTATTCCAGAATGTAATTCACAAGCTTATCAAGGACCTCCCTGGAGTTATCAACGTGAGTGACGACAAAATGGTACATGCCAAGTCCATCCCGGAGCACCACCCTCGCCTGGTGCAAGTTCTCCTGAGAATAAAAGATGCTGGACTTACCCTGCACCGAGAAAAATTTGAGTTTCTCAAGACCAAGCTGCAATTCTTCTGGTACATCTTCTCAGCAGAGGGGTTGAATCCTGACCCCTACAAGGTCAAAGACATAAAAAATGCACCAGCCCCCGTCAACGTAACGGAAGTCTGCAGCTTTTTGGGCATGGTGAACTACTGCGGGCATTTCATCAGGGACCTCACGGCCCTCAACCAGCCCTTGAGAGAGCTCACCAAGGACTTAGTCCCGTGGGTGTGGGAAGAACCAGAAGCCAAGGCCTTCCAGGACATTAAAGATGCTCTGTCAGCTGCCACTACTCAAACGTTCTTTGAACCACAAAAGCTCACGATGGTTGCCGTGGAGGCAGGCCCAAAGGGACTAGGCGCAGTGCTAATTCAACGCTGCACGTCGGACGAAGACTGGTTGCCAGCGGCTCGCTCACGGACACCAAGCAGCGGTACTCTCAGATTGAAAAGGAGGCTATTGCAATCCACTGTGGGTGTCGTCATTTTCATCTTTATGTCTACGGTAAGCCGTTTGTGGTGGCCACGGAACACAAGCCTCTTCTGCCCCTGTTTCCGGCACCTTTTCGAAGCCTCTGCAGAGAATAGAGAAATGGATGGTGCAATTGCAAAACTACAATTGTCGCATTGAATATCAGCCAGGGAGCCGTAATCCTGCGGATTATCTATCCTGACACCCAAGAAGTACTTCGGCCCAAGAAGAGAAAGATGCCGCCGACACAGAGGAGTATGTCAAATCCATCACGGAACAGTCATGCACCATTCCTCTCTCGATAGGTGACCTGAAGAGTGAAACGGACAAGGATGAGTGCCTGCAAAGAATCAAGAAGGTGATGGAGCATGGCAACTGGCATAAAGCCTGAGACGAATGGAAAATACTCACCGCGGAGGCCCGCAGAATACTGGAGAACTTATATCATCTTCGGGAAGATCTGGCGGAAGACACCACAGGCTTTCTCATGCGAGGCCACCAGTTGGTAATGCCTTCTTCGTTGACTGAAAGAGTCATTAAACTAGCACACAGTGGACATCAAGGAATGGTTAAAACTAAGTCGAGACTACAAACCAAAGTGTGGTTTCCATTAATGGACGAGCTTGTGGAGGCCGCCGTCAGGGAGTGCCAGTGGTGTAAGGTAACCGGCGGAAGTCCCAAACCTCCTTCGGTGGTCATGGATTAAATTTAAAGCCCTGTGTCTGGTGCACAAAACCCTGAACAACCAAGGCCCTCCAATTCTCCGAAACTTCATTACCCCTTACATAGCCACAAGATCCCTGCGCTCTAATGCAGAAAATCTTATCAATGCCCCAAGGTTTAGGAAAGCACGGTCAGGAGGAAGACGATTCTCGGTCCATGCGGCCCGTCTTTGGAACTCCCTCCCGCGAGATCTTCGTCTGGAACCCCAATACCTCCGTTTTAGGAAACGATTGAAGACACATCTTTTCCCCTAGCCCTTATGCCCCTCTCGTAAACTCAGTCCTCAGTTCATGTTCTCTAAGGTTCCTCAGCGCTGGGATACTTCCGGGTGACTACGCGCTTTATAAAAATAAATAATAATAATAATAATAATAATAATGGAGCCATGGCCCGCTGGTCCATGGCTGAGCATCAGCCTCAACTTCGAGAGTCTTGCGGACGGAAGACACACATTCGTGGCTATAGACGACTATTCCAAGTATCCCAAAATTGAGATCGTGAATAAACTAAGTGCCGCTGAGATAATCCTGAAGCTGGAGAAGGTGATGGCGATGCACGGCATTGTTAAAGAACTCAAGACTGACAAGGGCTGCCTTTTCAAAGTCAGGAGGTCACCACTTACCTCGCCTCGCTGGGCATCAAACCCCAGCGGATTACCCCTCGCTGGCCTCAAGCCAACGGGGGGTGGAGAGGTTTATGCGGATCTTAAACAAGGTCATCCGCAGAGCACATTAACGACACCAGCCCCTGGAACTGGCTCTGTTCACGTTCTTGAGAAATTACCGACAAACCCCGCACACCACAACAGGACTGGCTCCCGGACACCTGTCAATGGGCCGAGTGATCACGGACTCGATTCCACATCATCCCAAATGGTGTCCCGAAAACCCTGAGGATCGCAAGATAGATGATCAGAGGCATAAGGCACATGAGAAAGTCAGTCAGCGCTACGGGACTCAACAAGTGCAATTCAAAGAGGAGACAATGTGCTGCTCAAGAACCCCATGCCCAAAAGCAATTTCCATCTTCCCTATGAAAGGCGCCCCTTGACTGTTATCAGAGTACGAGGCACAAGAATCATTGCTCGGAGGGGTGGGGAAGTTGTAACGAGAAATATTTCCCACTTCAAGAAGTGTCATTTTGCAAAGGCTAGTGCGTCCAGCCAGTGTGCGAAGAGCCAGACCCTGGTCCCTTTGAATGACCTGTTCTCCATAGAAATGTGGAAGAAACAGAGGGTGTGACATCACCAACACTGGGAGGCAATCCCTGTCTGTCCATGGACACTGACACCCTGGTGCAGGGCATGAAGAAATGCCGGAGAGCTCCAAAGAATCCTTGCCCCCGACAGCAAGCGAGAAGACTGGAGTCAAGTCCAGTGGGTGGGGAGGTTCCCAGTTTCAGCTCCGACGCAACCCCTAACCCAACCAGAAGCTGAGAGACTATTTTATGTAAGATTGTTCCTTTTATATTATTGATTTTGATTATGTTGGTGTTGGGGTTATGCCACCAGGGATGAAGAGTTGCGGTAAAGTTTCGTGGACTACTGTTGGACTATGTTCTCTGTTTTTGGGGGGAATGTAGTGTCGCTGCTGTGATGTAAACAGCAGCAACAGTGAGGGCGCCCCATGTATGTATTCCCAATAGGGGAATATCCCGATACACCCCTATAGTGATCGGGCCATGTGGTATGGTACCCGTCACGTGATGGCACATCAATAAAAACGCCTACCGCAGATGCGACGTCACGAGACGCACGTTTGCCGTGGCAGCATTAAGCACATCTACTGTCTCTGTGTGATTATTATAATTAGGCCCTGCCGCAGAGACTTGGAGTGCCAGCTCACCCGTGCTGAGGTTGCTGTGCCCGACATCACACGGTCTTAGAAAGCACCCAAAATGTTTTGCAACGAAAATCCAGCATGCATGTATTTTGCTATGTGAGATAGAGACAGCAGTCGTGGTGCATTAAAAAAGGTATCGGAACTGTGTAAATAAAGAATAAATGTGTGTAATCAGGAAGCTTCATATGATTTCATCAATTAAAGCCAATTCGGCTCACAAGTACCCTTTACATTTACAGATTGACCAGTTGTGCACATTTTTATTTCTTCCAGGCAAGCAGGCACCCTGGAAAGAAGGGTTGTTTAGCTGTCTGTCTAGTTTCACAACACAGGATACTCATGTTGTAAACCCAGTATTAATCGCACTTTATTGTTAATCTCGCCTACTTACTCATTAATGAAATACTTATAATATGTCCTTTTGTAAATTGTGATTTTAAATATGAAATGTTCAATGTATTTTATACTATCAGCCCGCCCCGGCGTTGCCCGGGGCAGAAGGGGGCTGGGGGCAGCATACTTGCACATCGTCAGTGAAACTTACACACGCACACACAACGTGCACGGCATGACACCTTTCTCAGGCCAGCTCAGGTAATGTAAAATGATTTCTCTGTCCCACATAAACACTCACTTGACTTCTACCAATCACAACACATGATGTAACATATATTTATAATTGCCCACTGGCTCGACTCGGCTGCCATGCCCCAAATGTCCGTCGTGCATGCTGCAATCTGCTACAATTAGTTTTCCCTTCGTTGAAATGTCACTCATAATTCCACTGACATTCTGAAAATGTCACACATAGCCATTTGAAACCTTGGCAGCTATGTAAATAAACCTCCCACCTGACATTGCCCAGCCCGCCTCTTGCCTCCCGCCCGACATTGCCCAGCCCGCCTCCCGCCTCCCGCCCGACATTGCCCAGCCCGCCTCCCGCCTCCCGCCTCCCGCCCGACATTTCCCAGCCCGCCTCCCGCCTCGCGCCTCGATCCGCCCGCCTCCCGCCTACAGCCTGCCTTTGCCTTACCTGGCTGCCGGCAACGTACTTTACCGCCACTCCTCGCCGCTCTTTGCCTCTCCATGAGCGGCCCACTGCAGACTCCACACCACTCCTCGCCGCACGTTACCGCACCTCCCCCACATGTCGTCATGACGGCTACGTCGCGGCCGGCGCTAGTTTGGGAACTACTTTGTTTTGAAATTTTTATTTTTTAATTTACGTTTTTTTTTAATTTTCTGTCGCCGATGTCCATCTACACACCCTGAGGATTCAAACAATGTATTGGGTGTGTAGATTGGTGCTGTGGTTTCCGTGTTTACCTTGCCAAAAGGTCCAAGTTCTCTCTTTATAATAGTAGTATAGATGTGTACTTTTATGGTTTGAAATATAATCGAAATAAAGTCTCTATTGAATTGAATTGAACACAGGATACTCTATATTACACTTCAGCTGAAGCGTTTCATTTGCCGTAATTAACCGCCCCAGGAAGGCTGTCTTCTAATAAAAAGTAGGGGAACTGATTCTCTAAAATGAAAAAGTCTGGGCACGTTGTGTCCCTCAGATCGCCCCACTTTGACCACTAGGTAGAGAACTCTTCTATCTTATCATGTGTCACAAAAATAGCCATGTCATTCTCGGCCAATTCATCCACTCATGCAGCTTCTCCAACCTTCTACCACAATCTTTTTTTAACTAGCAGAGCCGTAGAGGCTGGAGTGGGTCTCTTCTAGAAGAGGATTTGAGGTCAGCAGAGCCATTCATTAGCAAATATCGAGGCAAGATACACAAGCTTAGCCCCATCTATCTTCTAGATATTCAGTTAATTTTATTATAGCTGCAAGTTGATGGTTGGTCCAGCCAGAGTAATTCATTGTCTCTAGTAATTATTTTTCTCTGGCCACAAGGATTACTACATTATTAATCCACTTTGGCTAGTTTAGGCACATACATTGCACACTTATGAGGTAAAAATGTAATAGGCATTGTATATTTGACCTCTTATTGGATCTATGCAGGATACATTACAAGTATCTTAAAAATGGAATAGGCATTGTATATTTGACCTCTTATTTGATCTACGCAGGATGCATTACAAGTATCTTAAAAATGGAATAGGCATTGTATATTTGACCTCTTATTTGATCTATGCAAGATACATTACAAGTATCTTATAAATGTAAAGTTGATCGAAATATATCAAACACTTGAGCTAAATAAAAAACAATCACATTAATTTGTTTGCAACATAGCACTGTAGGGTGCTTGAAACATTCAATGCAGTGATCTAAGGCTGCATTATATAAACTGGCTTACAAACTGCTAATTGTTTATTCTGGTGGAAAACCTTTTGGCAGGCCAGCACTCTCCTCACCTTGCCGCAGTTCCAGCCGTGAGGGCAACGGCTTCCAAGCTCCGCGTCCTCCGAGCGCCGTGAGGGCAACGGCCGAGGACTACAACACCCAGGTGCCCCGGGAGTCAGGGCGCACCCGTGACGCCACCACAAGGGCCCGGAGGCACTTGTAAAAGACTGGAACGCCTTCCGCATCACAAGACATGCGCGGGAGGCGCCGGGCTAAGCCCAGCAAAGGGCGGGCCGTCTGTGGCCATCAGGGGCCGAGGGAGGCCGGACTGGGCCACATCCCTTGGTTGCTCGAGGCTCCACCTGACTTGGACATCTTTGAACTGTGGTGTTTACTGTTTCTTTATTTTATTCCATTTTTAGCCATAGTCAGTCAGTAATAATCACCTGGGCTAAATGCTAAATGCTAGATTTCTAGTAGGCTTTTTGACCCTTTACTTTAATACGCCTATTTTATAAATTTTCTTTTTGCCCCTGCATCACCTGGAGAGCACCCATTTACAAGAGTAATTGGCAAGAGCAATCCCCCTACTACTCGCACTAATACTCGGCAAAAGGCACCCATCTTATCTCATCCCACTACACCTGCGAATGATTCCTTAACAACAGCCAACTCTCCTGACTCGCTGCTCGCGTCCTCCTTTGCGGAGCTTCCCTGTCTGCCGATTGAGTTGGACGCTGGCACATGTACTAATCTACCCCCTTCTTTGGGTTCCCGGGGGGCTACTAAGGCACCTAGGTACTGTCCTAAAAAAAGGAAGCCTAAACCTAAAAAAAAAGCTGCCAGGCAGAACAAACCCACTCCCGATATTTCTCTGGCGGACACGGGACTTCTTATCCATCTTAGCTCCCCAGCTGTGGGCCACCCACTTAATAATTGACTTGCAAGCTCACATGGAACAACTCATTAACTCGCAGTTTAAAATCGTGATGAGCAGAATTGACAAAGTTGTATCCATGTTAAACAACAGGAGTGCCGTAAGCCCACAGCCAACAACGCTGAAGACTAGCACTTCCTCAATGTTGGCTGCAGGCAGTATCAAACAGCCAACTCAAGGCCTTAGTCAAGCTGCAGTATCACGCCAAGATAATCGGGCACAAGGGCGGGGACAATCGTCAACAATCAACTGTTCCACTGCCCCTACCTTTCCCTGCCCTGCTATCCATATCCTTCCAAGCAGTCTCCCAACTAGTGAGAGTTTCGGTCCTCGTATTCCATCACCAATTCTAGCAGGGCCTAGTAATCAGCTGCTAAACTGGGGGGCGCCGCCCCATAACTCTACCTCTTCCCTTACGCCTAAATCTGCCCAACAACCTTTACCCTGTATCCAGCTTCCCCCTGAAGCTTCCCCTTACGTGGTGGTCCTATCGGGAGTCCCATCGCTGTCTGGAGAGCGAGGAGAAGCGTTTCCCGAGCTAAAGAATAAAAGCATTTTTTGGCTGAACAAATGCAGACCACTAATAAACTCGGGCCAGGGGGAAATCCTTTTTGCTAGAAGAGTAAGTTGGATGGGGAACAAACCTAAAGATCGGGTAAGAGACTGTGTGATCATTAACTTTAGGGACCCGGGTGTGGTTAATCACATTTTAGCATGGGGCGGCCCCCGTCAACAGGGCTCAATTACTCCCCTTCCCCTGGGGAATTTTTATCCACAGGCAAGGTTCCCCAGTGTACATGGATTTTTCTCCCCACATAACATGGGTGAGAGGACGGAATATAGCATTCCGGTGGAGAATAGATTTAATGCCCTGAACAATGTAGACTGACTAACCCTCCCACTTGGGCACTTGGATATAGATCTTACTCCAGTGGGGAGCCGGGTGGAAATTGAGGGTGTGAGGCGTGTAGGGGTGGTAATCACGAGCATCGGTGGGACCCCACAAGAGGATTCACCGTTGACGCTATCACTGATACAGCCAATGTCTTGCAAACAAGGGGTAGACACCGGGATGGCATTTAGTGAAGGTACTTCCTGTGTCAGTAGTCTATCTGCAACCTTAGCTGATCGTACAGGGCAACACCCCCGTACGTCACTCATAGGGTCTTGGAATGTGGCAGGGATGGGTGCTAAGTTAGCAGACACAGAATGGGGGGAGTTGGTGGACTTATACGATGTGTGTTTGTTTCAAGAAACTTGGATGACCACCGCTCCCTCTAGGGTGGGTTTCACGTCTTATCACACCCTAACCTTACAGGGACCCAGGGGTAGACCCTCGGGGGGCTTGTGCATTTGGGTGGCCACCCATTTGGGGTGCTCTGTGAAGGTGATAGATACTTTCTCCCCGGACATTCTGGGTATTGTCCTTAAATTTTTAGATGGTACGACAGTGGTGGTTTTTAATATTTTTCAGCGCCCTAGTTCCCTTTCGAGGGGGTCTACATTGATTGAGGCGCTGATACAGCCAATGTCTTGCAAACAAGGGGTAGACACCGGGATGGCATTTAGTGAAGGTACTTCCTGTGTCAGTAGTCTATCTGCAACCTTAGCTGATCGTACAGGGCAACACCCCCGTA
Source organism: Lissotriton vulgaris (assembly GCF_964263255.1). NCBI lineage: Eukaryota > Metazoa > Chordata > Amphibia > Caudata > Salamandridae > Lissotriton > Lissotriton vulgaris. The sequence goes on from NC_141696.1 coordinate 276,858,937, forward strand.
CATCACTCATAGGGTCTTGGAATGTGGCAGGGATGGGTGCTAAGTTAACAGACCCAGAATGGGGGGAGTTGGTGGACTTATATGATGTGTGTTTGTTTCAAGAAACTTGGATGACCACCGCTCCCTCTAGGGTGGGTTTCACGTCTTATCACACCCTAGCCTTCAGGGACCCAGGGGTAGACCCTCGGGGGGCTTGTGCATTTGGGTGGCCACCCATTTGGGGTGCTCTGTGAAGGTGATAGATACTTTTTCCCCGGACATTCTGGGTATTGTCCTTAAATTTTTAGATGGTACGACAGTGGTGGTTTTTAATATTTATCAGCGCCCTAGTTCCCTTTCGAGGGGGTCTACATTGATTGAGGCGCTTGATGAACTCCTCTCAGCATACTCTGCCCCCACCCACAGGATACTGGGCGGTGATTTCAATTGCCACTTTGAACCCGTGGCGGGTATACCGTCTGTAACAGTGGAGGAGGACACTACATGGCATATACAGGAGTGTTCGTCATATCCAGCTAAGCGTATGACTCCACTGGCATTGCAGATCAACAAGCTTTTAGTTTCCCACTCCCTTAGAGCCTGTAACGTCAGATTCCCTCCCGATGTGCCGGGGAAATTTACCTACAACAGAGACGGGAAATCTACAACCATTGATTACATCATGGTTAACGTTGAATTTTGGTCCAAAATCAGTCCTTTACTGTTATAGAGAGGGTGGACAGCAACCACAATTTCCTGTCTCTCGTACTACCTACTGCTCTCGGTAGTCAATCAGGAGTGAGGGAGCCCAACTTATATACTAATTCTAATCTCATTGCGGGGGCAGGCGGTAGACGCTTTAGGTGAGCCAAGTTCGTGCTGGCACCAGACAAAGTAGTGGAACTTTACCAACAAGTCGCCTCCTCTTTTGCTGAGGCCTTTAAGCTCCCGGCCACCAATGATTCTTTGAATTTCCAGGCGCTGGAGATCATCCACACCAATTTAATTACCACCCTAGCTGATTACTTTTACACTCCAGTTAATGGGAGGGCTCGACCTAAAATCCAGGAGCAGTGGTTTAACAAACAATGCAGGGAGGCACAACGTGCACTGGCTAGTGTAGTTAAAACCGACTCAGTAAAGAGCATAAAAGGGGCTAGACTCTTTTATATAAGCATTATCACGGAGTCTAAGTTGGAAGGGGACTCCCGAAGATGGGAAAATATAAAAGAGGCCCTTGACACATGCGATTACAGGGCTTTCTGGAACTTGGTGAGATCAGGCTCGCCAGAGGGGGCGTGTGATATAATACCTAAATTGAGCGAAGAGGTATAGATAGCGCATTTAAAGCTCCTCTTTGCGCACTCAAATAACCTGCTCCCAACAGAACTAGCTATAACCGCACCATACCCACAGGTTACCCTAGACCCGGATTACTATCCAGCAAATCTGTGGGAAACCCAGAGGGGCCTTAAAATCTGGCGACAGGCAAGGCCCTGGGTTTAGATCGTATACCGGGAGACCTGTTTCTGAGCGAGCAAAAGGATTGGGTACCCTATCTCTGCCTCTACTTCAATGCCATCACTCCTGGCATGGAAATCCCTCGAACTTGGTTGGGGGCTGAGATCATCCCCATCCACAAAAACGCTTCCCCTCTGGACCCGGCTAATTACCGCCCCATCAGCCTTATTGACGTCTTGCAGAAATTAATGGCCCGCATCTTACTATCGAGGTTGCAGAGCTGGATGGATGAACACATCATCCTGACTCCCCTCCAAGCGGGCTTTCGTGCTAAAGTTTCCACCATTGACCAATTATGTGGACTACAGATGGTCTACATGAAGACGGTCACTATGGGGGCTGGTACTTTGTATTTGATTTTTGTAGATCTTCGATCTGCATTTGACCTGGTCCAGAGGGAGAGGCTATGGGCAGTTTTACTGAAAATGGGCGCCCCAGCTTACCTATGCCAACTTTTCAAACGGTTACATCAGGGTATGTTTGCAAGAGTAAGGTTTGGGAGGGTAGGAGAGCTTTCGGCCGCATTCCTGGTGGAAAAGGATGTGAGGCAGGGGTGCGTGTTGGCCCCCACGCTCTTCTCCCTATTCCTAAATGGCCTGATTAAACACCTTTGGGGCGCAAGGGACTTAGACTCCCCTCGTTTGGCATCCCGTAAAATTCCAGCCCTAATGTACGCTGATGATACCCTTTTATTATCTAAAGCATCATAGGGCATTCAGCAGACACTGGAGGCTTTTTGCTCCTTCTGTAGATTAACCTCTCCAAAACAAAATTTGTGGTCTTTAACTCCAAATTGCCAAATTTCCCCCTCCCCCACTTGGATGGCATAGCGCTCGAAAGAGTCTCCATTTTTGAGTCCTCAGGGGTAATTCTGAATGATAAGATGGAATGGGGGACCCATATAGCCAAGGTCAACATGAAACTGGCCCAAGATCCCGGAGGTATCCTCAAGGTCCATAACGAGTGCCCGTCCAAAATCCTGGGACCGCCACTAGAAATTTATAAAGCACAGGCGAGAGGGGGGGGCGCTTTATGGAGTAGAGCTAAGGGGCCATGCTAATGCCTCTATGCTCTCTACCACGGAAAATAGCTTCATCAGGCGCCTAATGAGACTCCCACAGAGCACACCCCTGATCCCTCTACGCCTCGTCCTGGGGCTGGCCCGCCTTCACGAAGTCATCCCTAATCGCCCTCTTCAGTACTGGAGGAGGCTCTGGGCAACACCTGAGCTCTCTAGCTACCGGGAAGAACTTAGCTACCTAATGACACTGAGGGGTATGGGGAAAATCCCCTGGCTTAAGCATGTGAAACAGCTATGTCCTGCCCTGGGGAGGGGGGATTTGTGGCTCTCCCCGGAACCTTCCTCCTCCTCGACCCCCAGGAGAACACTGGCCAAAGTGCTTAACCAATTCCGACTGGATCAGTTGGTAGGGAAACCATCTCTGGGTAGGCTGACACGTAGCTTTCTTGAAGTCAAGGATAAGTACTACTTTGAGAAATTCTTGGACAACATCCAGCCCCCACTGGCAAAGAAACTATATGTCCAATTTAGGTATGGTTCTCTCCTCATGAGGGCTGTAACAAATAAGTGGTCTATGGCTCAACTTGTACCAAGCTTATGCCCGGGGTGCGAACAGGCTGAAGAGACTAATCTGCACGTTCTGCACTTCTTCCCCTTGTACTCCAAGGCTAGAGCCAAATGGATCCTACAGTTATGTAAGTCCAGGGGCTTCAGGGATTTCAGAGAGGTGTTTAGATTGTTGAAATACGACTCTTCTGCTCTGACTGTGTTTGCAACCTCCAGACCTGTTGTCGATGTGGTATACTAGAGGAGCTAAAATTAAAACCCAACTCGCCTTAAATGATTTTATACATCCATGAATTTACTTGAGAACTGTAACTTAACCCATCTGTGGCCTGTTTTATATACAACCACCAGTTTTAACCTTTTAATGCTTTATATATTGTTTTAGCTTTTCTGTTTAATCATGCACTTTTCTATGTTGCCTACTGTAGGCCAAACTCTAATTTTTTTAATTTATGTATTCTCTGCTTTTATGGTTTTTAACCGACGTTAAAGCTTTTTGACTGACTTATTCTGGTGTTTATAAATTATGCTCAGGCAACACAGCAGGGCATCCTTTACTAATGTTGTTTTATTATAAGTGAAGTACAGTCCTTATTTTGAGATATCAAAGTGTAAGCCTCTTGTTCTGATTAGATGCCGGACCGGGCTTTCAGTCATAGGGTTTAGGCAGGGCTGAATCGCCTGACAAACCTGAGACCACAACAGAGGAAACAATTCAGAAATATAAAAACATAGCAACATGAGGCACCAGACTGTTGTCGTTGTTACCACTATTCTAAACAGACACAGGAATAGCCCAACCAGCAACCTACAATCCGAGGGACTTTTTAGGAAACACACGATCTGCTCAATATGAAGTTCTTAGTAGACTCAGTCTCCACATCATCTACCACATCCACCATTCGACCCTTTTGATTAATCCCCAATTCACATACCCGAGCATAATGTCCTTAAGCCACTATGAAAGCAAGTTTGTTCGCTCTTTCCCTGAACAAATTTCTCAGGCACACCAACATTATGGGGTAACCGATTGTCAACCTGTTCTTTCTCTGGTGGCTTTTCAGATTAATAACTTCACTTCACACATGCTAGCGTTTACACTCATCTCTTTGAGACAGCAATCAGAATGTTCAATACTTCTGGCAACTGTAAGCGCTTTCTCTAAATCGGGTTCTTCTGTAGATAACAATTTCTCCTGATTTTCCTATCGTTAGTTTTTTCAATGAGTTAATCACGCATAATTTCATCTTTAAATCCCTGGCAATTACTTACTGCTGCAAGTGTTTGCAATGGTGTCACAAAGTCATCAATTATTGACCAATAAAGCCTTATTTTTCTTTGAAGTGAAAGTGTCACCATAATGACATCTAAATATGCCTCAAACGCCTCCCCCCATTGTCCCCAACACAGAAAAGGGGCACTGGGCACTGGCAAAAATGTTGGGGCTTCTGCAATTATCTCAATGGTTAGCCCAATATAACCATAGCTACCAACGTACGTGAGTTTCTGCCTCCAGGAAATCTGGTGGCCTATCGCGGTTAATGCTGGCACAAATGTGGGTCAAGAATAGGTGTGCTTGCCAACAGAAATCATGGGTGAATGAATGCTTCTTATACTTCTTTGCAGGAATCATGTTGTATCTATCACTGTTAATGCAAGCACAAATGTTAAAAAGGAATTGGAATTATTTGCTCTTTGTTCTTTTTTCCTTTTCCTTTACATGGCCGTTGATGACAATCTGCCCATAAGCCCATTTCTTTTTCTTACTTGTATATGCCCTATCCAAAATGGCAATCAAAGTATCTCCTGATTAAAGATGGCTTCCTGATTTGCAAATTGCGAAGCCCAAACTAAAATGGTCACCAGAATTCAACATCAGTCAGGAAGCATTCCTAATACTTTAAAATGGCAGCCTAGCATGACCTCTGCTGTATTAAGTATGCACACTAGTTCTCATGCTGTAAAAAGGCCACCAAGCATGATGCCTACTGGATAAACAACACCCAGCTCGACGGCACTCAGCATGGAGGTTGCAATGTCAGCAGGAGATTGCAATGTCAGAGGCACCTGACTTTGGAAGGCTGGACCGGACTGCCATGTGGTCTGTAGATGTTGACCCCGGTGCATCTGGTTCATCACCACATGCAAAGAAGTACAACTGGCAAGGGTGCCAAAGTTGCTTTATATATAACTTGCCACACCAGACTCCAGGCAGCAACTGCCATCCTGGAACACAGCAACCTACATTCCATTTTCTCCTACGATTCCACCCACAACATTCCAAACCGAACTCTAAATCCCATAACAATAGTTAAAACCAACAGAAGCGCATGCTAAAACATGCACTACGTTGAATATCAGACTAACCACCACATGTCCAGACATCACAGTTTTGCATCAAAATGGAATGCTGGCATTAGCTGGCAATGTAGAATGATTAAAAGAAGAGAATGAAGATAGAAAGCCACTGCTGCAGGCACCTCATGTGATGCATGCAACGTACAACACTACAAAGGTGAGATCACATTTTCCAATGGCATATGTTGTGGGATGATAATCTTTAGGTGTTCCATGGAAATGACATAATCAAAAGTGGTTTAATGCAAATGGATTCTGAAAAGTATCCATACCGTGAAGGCACATATATGAAGGCAAAGCTCACACGGTTCATGCTGCAGTAATCAATATGTGCTATCCATATGTGAAAGGAAGAGCAAACAGTCTATTTTTTCATTAATCCACCAAACGGTAGCATGTGGGATATTGGATGTGCTGGCACATGACAACCTTATGATTCTCTTTCAGATTGGGTAAGCTCTGTGGGCATTACATTCAGTTTAGTACTGTCTATTTGACCGCTGTTACAGGGTATTCTAAATGGATCTTTTACTGAATTTAAGGGTACATGTGTCAATACAGATGGGTATGAATTAATTTATAATGAACATTAGAAATGTCGCTTTTCTAGGCTATGCAATTGTGTTCTTTTAGTGCAATTATTAGCACTTATTTTAAGAGGTCTTTAATTACCAATGGGACAATAATTAAATGTCTTGCCCAGCAGAAATTATATGGTCTGTAAACATTTCTGGGACCTGTCATGTGTGCCCAGCATGTTTAGCAGCTTAAAGGAGCTGAAATATCAGGGGTAAACAATGAGTGATTAATAAAGGAATTACCTGGGTAAATGGGCTGAGAATTCCAATTATCCGGGTCATTCTCACAAATCAGGGATCCTTGGGTTCATTCCATAATCCAATTTAAATCAGAATCAGTGGAGTTAACAGAACCCCAGTAATGCTGACTTTGGGAGTGAGAAACTAACACCTGCTGCTTAAGAGCACTCAAATTGAGGCCCTCTGTGCCTATGCGCCCATGTTACATTCATCATTTTTCTACTTGTAAATCTGCTAGGAACACAGTAAAATACTACATGCTGGTGGTTTCAATGCAGACGTGTAGCCAGACAGACAGACAGACCTGAGGTTGAATGCCATCAAAACAGAGATATTCTCGTTTGGGAAACACTCTAAAAAATGGTGAAATACATCGCGGCCGAGTGAGTTAGGGTCTCCCCGAAGCCCAAATCTATTGTTAAAAACCTGGGCATTTAGCTTGATGACTTGTTTTCTTTCAAGCCACAACTCAAAGTGTAGTCCTCGGTTTGTTTTGGCACTCTTAGAAGCCTTAAAACTATCATTGGCTTCTTTCATCAAGTTCGTAGGATTTTACAGCTAGTACTAGGGAGGCCCTCTTGGGGCAGCCATGGGCTCTTACACCTCTCAATAGCATAACATGACATGATATGACATAACAATGCACTGTGCACAGCACACCTTGTCAGTCTCAGTTTTGACTACCTTTGCCAAATGAACAAGATGTTGAAAACCACTGCTATAGCTGTGGTGCTATTTCATTCATTAAATGGGGAAGACCACGCTGTAGGGGAAATGGGGGACTGCCCATCATTTATTCTTTTCGGGCGCCTACATTGCTAAGCAATGCTTTGCAGTGGGTTGATATGGTTTACTGTTTTGAATTTGGTGCAAGGAACTATTTTTTGCTCACCAATTTGTCTGCACATTTGTACAGGAGACTACTCTCAATAGATATTGCAATTGGTACACTGTTGGTTTTGTGATATGTCAGAAATTATAGAATTTTGGCCATATGACATTGCACAGTTTGCTCTCTGTTTTCATTGCACCACCAGACCTTGGAATGCCAAAGATTCTAACGTCTGTTAATACAGCTTTTTAATTACTAAGCTCCTCTTTAGGTCACATACGTTCCTATAACAGTTTTAAAGGCACATCTTGACTTCTCACTGAATTACATCAGGAGGCACCTGGTATAGCGCTTCAGCCCAGGCATGTATCTTATCTAAGCATCTCTATTATAGCATTTATAATTAAGAGGTCTTTTTACCGAGATGGACTAAAGTGAATGAACATTTACCAATTAAACAATAACTCCTACCTTCAACTTGAACCCCTTATCTGGCACATCCAAGCGTGCTGTAAAAAGGGCCAGAATATGAAATTATACACTAGCTCTCTTATCTTCTTTTGCAAACACATGACTGTTCTTTCAAGACTGTGTGATTAATCATGGTGTGGTGCCCTGTGCACAGCGGTGGAAGCTGGCCATGCATTCATTGGTGATTGTTGTAATTGAAATTCATCAAGGACAAAAGTGGTTTGCTTTTCAATCTTGCACTTTTATATTCTTTTAAGGTATGCTTAGTAAACAAAGTGGTATTGACAATAATTTCATTCTTTTTAGTATTCAGCTACCTTTTGCACTTGTAACTCTATGCATTGTTGCAAAAATTGCCCTTCTTCGGGAGTAAAAACTGCAATCTGAATAAATAGCTAACCTATTGAGCATATAACTCTATCTATCTATCTATCTATCTATCTATCTATCTATCTATCTATATATATATATATATATATATATATATATATATATATATATATATATATATATATATATATATATTCACTGAAAAAACCATAGGTTTCATACCAGTTATAGTTAGGAATTAGCATTTAAAAAACCTATTAAATTCACTGAAAAAACCATAGGTTTCACACCAGTTATAGTTAGCTGGAAATGTTACTGACATAAAACCAATGAAATTCCACGTTATAGTTAGTTGGACTCACTATAACTTGCGCGTGTAATGCACTGCTGATGACGTCACATATGACATCACTCATGACATGGTCAGTGACATCACTCATGACATCATCCAGTGAATGTGTGTCTTTCTGAAAAATAAATATGTTTTATATATGTATATGTAAAGGTCGATGGAAGAATAAATGTTTAAATAAGTGTGTAAATGGATGTTTTAAAAAAAAAAAAATGATTGGTTAACTGGCTTATTAAGTGTATCTTAGTGAATACATATATTAACGATTAATGTTTAAATATTTAAATATATGTATCAGTGTTTCACTTTGTATATAAATGGCTGCATGGGTTGGTGAGTAGCTACATATGTGTGTATATAGATTATTAGATTTTTTTTAGTATGAGTATGAGTGTCTGTATGGTTTGGTGGGAGTGTTACTTAGCACATAGATGCATCAATGACTGACTCACTGTTTGTATGTTTTTTGAAGACGGCATATGTGCAGGATTTTATGGGTGGATGAGTGTGTATATGCGTGTGTTAGTGAGTGAATGACTGTCTCATTAGTGTCTTTATCAGTAACTACATATGTTTTAATCTAGTGTATGTGAGTATTGATGTATATGAGTGAGTATATGTGAGAGTGAGAGATTGAAAGAGTTCTTGTTTAAATAATTATGTGTTTCTATAAGTGATTGTTTAAGAGAGTAAGTATGTGTAAGTTTCCTTAGAAGTAAGGTGGTAGTGTGTGTATAGCTGTATATGCAAATAAATGGATGTTCAATACTTTATTTGCATGTGTGAGTATGTGTGTGAGAAACATTTAGATGACTGTCGTTGTGTAACAGGATGTATAGGTGTATCACTACATATGATGAGTGTATATATCTATGAGTGACTATATAGAACTGTTGGTGAATGAGTGAATGTGTATATAGATGGTGGAATTATTGAATTGGTTGTTGTAACTGGTATGGGTATCTCCATTTTTTAAAAATGTTTAATTAATATTTTTCAATATGTGTTTCATGGGTTACATTACAGTGAAAGGAGGTCTGTCACTCTGTCACAAGGATGATGTCATGAGTGATGTCATGAGTGATGTCACTGACCATGTCATAAGTGATGTAATATGTGACGTCATCAGCAGTGCATTACACGCGCAAGTTATAGTGAGTCCAACTAACTATAACGTGGAATTTCATTGGTTTTATGTCAGTAAAATTTCCAGCTAACTATAACTGGTGTGAAACCTATGGTTTTTTCAGTGAATTTCATTGGTTTTTTAAATGCTAATTCCTAACTATAACTGGTCTGAAACCTATGGTTTTTTCAGTGAATTTCATAGGTTTTTTAAATGCTAATTCCTAACTATAAATCTCACTTTATAAGTAAGACTGTTAGCGCTCTAGTTGTTTAGAACACTCTGATACATTCTGTCATTGGGCTACAGTTGGGCTATATTTGAGCTATTTTTTTTTGTCTCTGGTGGCCATCTTTGGGCTACATTGGGCTACATTGGGCTACATTTGGGCTACATTTTGGCTCTAACATATATAAAGCCCAATGTAGCACAATACATATTTTTCCAAAGTTAATTTTCGTAAAAAGCACTTCAGAATAGGGCTACCTGTCCCTTCAATTTTCCAATTTTTTTTAAAAAAAATTTTTGGGGGCAGCGCCCCGGAAAGCGTACTTCTATAAAGGGCCCCGGGGCGCGCTCCGGGAAGCGTCCCGTGAGCGCCAATATCGCGAACGAAAACATGATCGTGACGTATCGCGTAGCCGCGTCCGCGTGATACGCACAGCGTAAGTGCACCCGGAAGCACTCGAGCGAATACGATCGCGCAACGTAAACATCCGACGCGCTTACGCGACGCGACCCGGGGCGCGTAGCGTAAGCGCGTCGGGTCATGTGACCTCAAAATAACACTTTTCATTGGTTCATAACAGTTTTGGTTTCATAATGATGAAGCCCCTGGTCTTGTGACCTGAAAATAACACTTCTCATTGGTTCAGGACAGTTTTTTTTTCCAAATGATGAAAAACCCCACCTTTTTTCCTTATTCTGACTTTGTCCTTTGACTGAGGAAGACCTGTTTGTACCTCTCTGTACCTTTTTGATCTTTATAATGGCTTCAGTCGCAGCAGCAGCTGGTGCATCTGCCCCACCACCACCACCACCACCACCACCAAGAGGACCAGCTCAAGATTATATTGGTGGTCAACAAGAGGAGGAGGAGGAAGAGGAAGAGGAGGAGGGGAGGAGAAGATGGCTGCCTGAACAAAATACCCCATACAAGCCCAAGCCACACATTGTATGGGGGTTTTTTTCACTCCCAGAGGGCAAGAAAAAAGTGAATGCGGCCAAGGTAACTTGCCTAATCTGTAATGAAGAACTCTCAAGGGGCAACCCAAACAAAAAATATTCCTTTGGTAACTATACCATGATTCGACATATGACTCGTAAGCACCCTAACAACTATTCTCGTGCAGAGCTCAGGGAACTGGCCAGTAACCTCCCCCAGTCTTCAAGGACCACCTCCCAAAGAAACGAACTCACTTCATCGGGACCAGAAACATCAGAGATGATGCCTTGTATTCAGCCAAGATTTGCTGATTTTAAAATCACTTGTACTGCATGTGGCAAGCTTATCGCCTATGGTGAACAGCGCATAAAGCTCATCGTCCTTGCAGGTGACAATCACAAGTGCCCCAAAAAGAACAAATTTTTGGGGTTTTTTGTTTTTTTGCTCCAGTTGAGCCAGTTTCAATTCCCTTTTTTTTGTTTCTCCCCCTAAAAAAATACAAAAGAAATATATATATATATATATAAAACTGTTTTGAAAAGCCAAAAAAAAGTACAAAATGTTCAAAAAACACAAAAAATATATAAAACAACAAAAAGAAGAAAAAAAAAGTTCTCCAATTTCTAAAAAAAGGCTTCCTTTTTTAAAAACTCTGTCATTCTTTTTTCCTCATAGTACGCTCCCCGGTACGCGCACCGGTAAGCGCACCGGGCGCTCCCCCCGCGCAAAACGAAAAAAAATGTATATTTTAAATGCCCCGCTGGACCCTTTTATTGACCCCACATCAAACCTAGAGGGTCAAAGGGGGTCTATCCCTGACGCCTTATGGTCATTTCCCCCTTTGTTTTAGCCACCTCTTGTGTCTCAATTTTACCGAGACACAAGATGGCGGCCGCTCCGGACTGTTTCGAATCTTTACAGACACCCAAGAGCCAATCAGCTTTCCGTGCGTAAGTCGCGTGGCGCGCCCGGAGCGCTCCCCGGGGTGCGTACCGGGGCGCTGCCATAGATTTATATATTTTTTTGAACCTAAATTACTCAAAATCCACTGGAGCACATATCTCGAGACATAGCAAAGGCACATCGGGCTACCAGTCCCTACAATTTTGCCAAATTTGGTGGAAATCCATTCAGCCATTCGGGCTAAAAGTGAAATCGACTGCTCTATGGAAATTAACATGGAGAAAACGTGTTTTGGGCCCCCCCTTTTATCTCAGTCCCCGCTTGACGCATCCCCCCCAAACTTTCAGGGAAGGACCGGGGTGCCGGGAGGCCATTTTGAGGATATTTTCAGGCAGATTCGTCAACCGAAGCCAAAGTTATTCCAAATAGAATTTTGAGATTTAACATTGAAAAAAATCCTAACTATAACTACCTACTGGCGACCGCCAGTAGGTAATATATATATATATATATATATTCACTGAAAAAACCATAGGTTTCACACCAGTTATAGTTAGGAATTAGCATTAATTTTTTCAGGGAATTTAATAGGTTTTTTAAATGCTAATTCCTAACTATAATTGGTGTGAAACCTATGGTTTTTTCAGTGAATTTCAAAGGTTTTTTTAATGCTAATTCCTAACTATAACTGGTGTGAAACCTATGGTTTTTTTCAGTGAATTTCAAAGGTTTTTTAAATGCTAATTCCTAACTTTAACTGGTGTGCAACCTATGTTTTTTTCCGTGAATTTCATAGGTTTTTTAACTGCTAATTCCTATCTTTTTATAGGGCCTCATACCTATGTGTTTTTTAGTGAATTTCTATGGTTATTTTTTTTGCAAATATCTATAGCTTAGAAAGGTATGTTTTTCTAAAAATGAATCCTATATTGTATATTAAGATAATATTTTTGTTTTAAAAAAGTATCTATATATTTTTTTTATATTTCACTCTGGTGCGCTCCCGGTGCGCGTACCGGTGAGCGCACCAATGAAGGAGTGAGCATAAGGAATGGGGCCAAAGAGAGTGGTGTAAAGAGAAAGAGAGCTAGAGGGAGAAACACAGAGGGACTGTGTAATAGATAGTAAAACAGAGAAAAGGTATAAGAGGAACTAACTGAGAAAAGGAAAATGAATAAGGACGCAAAAGAAGAGAAGAAAGAGGAACAAGACTAAAGCAGATGTTCTGGGAGAATGTGAATAGGTGATGAGAGTAAAAAGAAGGAGAGTAAAGGATGGGGAATGACAGGTAGTGACAGAACCAGAGAAAAGGAACAGTGGTGACGAAGGGAAAGAAAATAGCAGTGAGTGTAAGTAAAGAGGAGTGAAATAGGGTGGATAAAAGTGAATAAGGGTAAGACATAGGGAGTGACAGAAAAAAAGAACAGAGAGAGTAAAGGAAGGAGTGTCAGAAAGGGACTAAGTGAAACAGAAAAGAAAGGAAAGAGGGAGTGTAAGTGAGTAAAGACAGCTAAATAAGGGTGCAAAAAGGAAAATGAGTGTGAGACAATGGGAATACAATATAAATTACACAATGCAAACTATAGAATCACTTATACAATATGTTACATTGTTTATTTTTGCTGTTCTCAGAATATATTGAATTTCACTTAAATTAGTGAGTTCAAACTCTTCATCATATAACAGCGGGAAAAAAATAAACCCAATCTAAAAGATTGTGTTTAAAAAAAACATAAAAACTTAGAAATCATATATGTACAGTAATCTTTGATTCACTTACTTTTCCGTGAGGCCAAATAGAAGATAGTGAAGGTCCTTTTAGTGGAAAAAAAGTCTGCTGTTCTCTATAACTTCCATTTCATCGACTTCCTATGAAAAAAGATCTAAGAACATCATACCTTACACTTTCCTTATGGCCAAATCGTGTCAGATATATGAGTATTTTTTACAATGAGATCCACCCACAGTACCTATATGAGATAAATAATTTTAAACATTAGATTAATTAACTAATTAACTTTTTGTAACTACCCCTGTCTTCAAAAGCCAATTACCTTTACTAAAACTTTGGTTTTAAAAACACTAGGTAAGAATTTTTAAAGTCATAAGGCAAACGTTGTTTATAAGTCAAATGAGAATCATTGCAGTAACTCCAACCTTTTTGACATTTTAAGTAGCATGTATAATGTCCTGATGTTGTCGAAGAACCGTCATGATAAATAATAGCTACAGTTGTAAAAGTTCTTCCTGAAATTGATAACTGAGAAGCCACAACATTTTTGATAGAAGTTATCAATTTAGTTCCATCAGGTCTACATCGTTGGAAAACTAAAATGATATACTGACCATAACTGTGTATACATAATGTGGATAGCATTGGACACTTACATTGGGTACACACCATATTATGATCTGCTGCTTTAACTAGATTTTTAAATGACACTGATTTACAGTCTGGTAAAGTCAAATACATAAATCTTTCAGTGTCTATTGTAGTAGTACTTGATAAACTACAGTTGTGGCAGTCATGCTGCCATTGATAAGAAAGGCTAAAAAGATTATCTATATCTACACTTTCATCTTCCAAAACACCAAACATATACATTAAAAATTCCTGACAATCCTGCTGAATGTTCTGTGAAAATTTATCTTGACCAGAACACATATCTAAAATATTTCGAATTTCAACAATCTGTTCTTGTAAAGTTCGACGAAAAAAAATAACATTAACCACTACATTAGCATAGCAGTTGACACCAGAACTGTTTTCAAACTGAAATCCAACAACATTTTCATCAGAATCCTTTTTCTTTCTCTTTTGAATTACAGTTTCATCTACTTTTTGTCTTTTTGCTACTACCTCACTGCAATTATTCTCATTTCTTCTTTTTCGGCCTACCACACGTTTTTCAAACAGAGGATATTGAGGCAAATGTGGAGCATACTCTCTTCTTAACCTATTGAATACTTTAACACAATTTAGATCTGCACAAATCTTTGTCTCATCACACTCAATCGAGTACAATCCTGATAAAGTTCTGACTCGTGATAATGCCACATATGCCATACCCTCTTTAAACACAGATCTTCCAATGTTCACCAAAGCACTATCTACACTTAAATCTTGAGATTTATGAATTGTCACCGCATATGCCAAACAAAGAGGAAACTGTTTTCGGCGAACATATAAGTCTTTTACAAGCAAAAATCTTGCAGAACAACAACTGATTTGTTGTACTTGCTCAATGCCATCAAATTTTATTTTTAAAAATTCAATTCCATCTCTATTTCTATAATTCACAAAATCCACAACATAACCCATTGCTCCATTTACCAGACCTCTTTCAACATTTAAATTCCTTCTCAAAATGATACGACAATTTAAACACACATTCAGAGTCTTTTCAAAACCAGCTGTTTTAGAAATACTTTTCTCTAATGAATCCAATTTTGTTTTCAAATTTTCTGACAAAACAATTGTGGCACCCATATGCTCTATTTTATCTATTGCTTCCAGTTTCACAATCTCTTCATTTTCTAACTTTAACATTTTGTTGTTGAAGATGGAACATTCTTGCAGAGTTGGCATCAAACATATCCCAGATTTCTTCTCAGTCATTTTTTAAAAAAATATTCTCTGGAAGAATGTTTTCATTTGGATACAAATTTGAAATTAATCGAGCATGTAAAGCTTCTTTTCCAAGCTCACTTACTTTTCCGATTCTTACATCTTGTAGAATATTTTTATAATCTTCATCCTTTGCCTGTCGCATATTTTGAAGCAGTTCAGCATATTTAAAATTTAACCATATATTAACGTTTCCAATGCTTCCAAGGGTCTTCCTGGTATCTTCATGCGTAAGCATTTTAAACACTGGTTGTCCTTTTACTGGAGTCAACTACAGTAGATCTCCAAAAACAATAATGTGTTTTCCTCCAAATAACACATCATACTCTGTTCTAAGAATTTCTTGCATTCTCAAATGCACAAAAGCAAGCATTAAATTTGAGACCATGCTTACTTCATCAATGATAAGAAGTTTCATTTTCTTCAAGACTTGTTGTAATGCAATTTATTATCATGCTCAACTGGCAGCATCAGTAAACGATGTAGAGTAATCCCTTTAATGTTATGTGCTGCCAGTCCAGTTGGAGCGATTACAACACAAGACAGCGGTGATTCAGTCCTTTTCTGCAAATAAGTTGCAATGGCTTTTTCCTGTTCCTGCTTCTCCACTTACGTACAGTCGGACAGGCTCAAATGATGTACATGAGCACTCTTTTTTCTCATGTCTGAATCCATGTTCAATCTGTTCTGTAACTTTGTCATATATCTTTTTCTGCTCAACGTTTAGTTGCTTTATCAAATCTTCTAAGTTAACTCCATCCTCATGAGCTTGTTCCATAGCTCTTTCCACCTCATCCATGGCAGTTGCAGCTTCATTTTGGATAATTGGTCCTCCTAGTGGATCCTGACTCAATGAAGTAGATTCTTGAGAACTGTCTCTAACAATCTCTTCAGCAATTGTGGTTTCTTGCTCTATTTCTTCCTTCAACATTTGCAGATAATTTGGGAAAACAGGACATTCTATGGTATCCTTAGTTGCATTAAAAGAGTCTTCATAACAGAGAAAATCTCCAAGTAGTTCCTCTATTGTACGCCATGGCTTAAAGAATTGCAAAAGAGCTAAATAGTAAAATTCTCTTTTGTCTGAAGCTTCGCAACTCAATTTTCGATGAGTAATCAAATGGCCTTTTCTCTGCTTCACTAGACATCCTTCATACCCAATGACAGCATATTTTCCATTATTGATATCTTCTGTGATATTCCTCTTATAACTATAGTTTTGCAGAACTTCATACAAACAAGTGTTCTCAAGGTGAGTACTTCTATTTGGATAGTATGTATCCAACATATTTGTCTTCAAAATATCTGTACTGTTTGGTTCTTTCTCCGCAAAATATTCAATTTCTTGTACAGATTTCAAAACTCGGTTTCGTGTTGCCGCAAGACCTAGACTCACCCAAATGATTGTTCTTGATTTGGCATAGAGACTTGCTGATGATAACCGATCAGAACATTCATATGCTCCAATTTCTCGATGCGACAACATCTTCAGACTGAAACTGGTTAATTTCTTGCTTAGACTCTTTTCATGTGAAATGTCCTCCCACATTTCCTTCAGTTCTGTCTTTTCTTTTTTTGTGATGTAAGATGTCACATATCGAGCAACAGCAATAGAGTTGTCAGCAACGAACTGAATATCCATATTAGCATTCCACATGGACAAAATCACTGGGTTGTAGTTGTTGATGTACTTGGACTCTTCGTTTCTTTTTAAGTTATATGTATTTTTGGGTGATTTCCTTGTCACAGTATGTCGTAGAGATGACATCAAATTATTTACTCTTCCCTTAGAAATCACTGGTTGTGGAAACGCAAAACGACATTTCGTGTAGTACTTTTCCTTGTTTTTGAATTTTCGACGACAGTACTTTCCACAACGATGAGATTGAAAACTTAAACTGTTTTCTTCAGTAGTTTTTGGAACAGCACATGTTGAATACTCTTCAATGAAAGTCATCACTGTTTTATCCGAATCTGATCCAAATTTGGTTGCATCTTTAATCCATAACAACATATGTATATGAGGAGCACCTCTCACTTGATATTCCTTCCTCCAAAAGAAATCCAAAACCTCTCCAAGGGGAGGATTTTTTTTGTTGGTAATAAAAGACATCATAGCTTCAAATCTATGATTAAAATATCTGCAAACATTCACTGGATCCAAAGAACACAGTTCTCCAGGTGTTTTCAATTCTATATTTTGTATGTTTCCATTTGCCTCTCGTAGAAATTGAAGTAAGTCGTCCCATGCATACTCAGCACAGCTAAGAGTGAGGAACCATGTAGGAGTTCCTAAGTTTCTTAGCATACATTTTAATTCCCCATAACGACAGAACCAATACTCGTTTGTTCCACGCTGACATGCCATGAGATTGATTAGCTGAGATTCCAAAATGCTGTCTTGCAGATTGACTTTCTCCATAAAGTCCCTTGCTGAAAAAATTTGCAGATGAGCTCCACTTTTCAATATATGATTAACTGCATAAGAAAGCCCAGACAAATCACTTTCAAACAGTAGATGAAACAAATACGGAATGCATTGACGAAACCTTGGATCTTCAGCATATAATCTTAAAGTCCGGTATTCAGCTGCAGGAATTTGAACCGGTCGATCGTCATATCGTCCACCTCGACCTGTTGGAAATACCTGTGGAAAACAACGAGCTTCCAAACTTTCTTCCCATACACTAATAGGACTTCCTTTTGCTGCTTTCATTTGAAACAAGTCAATTGCATTCCCCATTACTTCTTTGGAATACAAAGGATAAACAGTATAATGTTCATATATTTCTTAACTTCTAGACACATCAACTTTTTCAATTTGACCAATTGAACAATCACTGTCTTCTTCTGTAGCTGTTTCCTCTCCTCCAACACTTACATCTTTATAGTACTCATTGTTTTTGACCAAATACAACGTTGCCTTTTTGACTTTCCTAACATCCACTAAATCTTGCCAGATTTTCTTACTCTTTGTCGGAACCCCATTAACTAGAATAACCAGAGGATCTCTTCTCCTCTTTCTACACCAATTGTATCAATATTTTTCTTGACATCTAGAGGCAAATAAACAACTCTACCCTTTAATCCTCTTTGTAAATCTGTAGGAGGTAATTTCCCTATCTTAGGCTCCATGCGAACAATAGCTTGAAAAGGATGGACACATTGAATCAAAATTGATTCATAAGTATTTAAATCCATCAATTCAGAAGGAATATCTATCAACTGAAGATTATTATGAGCAGCTCTAGCAGGCATTCTATTTTCATTTAATTTTTTCAAACAATAATTACAAATACGCTGATCAAAACTCAAATCAAAAGAATTCTCCACCAACAAATAACTTACAAAATCCTTCCATTCACTATTATTTTCCAAATCACATTTTGCATATAAATCAACTAACCTAGTCTAAATCTTATAATGAGTCTGTCGACAACACACACAAGTTAAATTAGGCCTTTCACTTGATTTCACCTTAAACTTGGTAATTTCCTCATCAAATGTTTCTGTACTTGAAATCAGTACATTGTCTTCCACATTACCATCCATTACTATATCCATTTCTACACTGTCCTCTTTGTTCCCAAAATAACAAAACTCAATTTCTTCACAAATAGTCTTCACATCTACTTCAGATCCATGCAAAAAAGCACTGTTTAACTGTTTAAGCTTAAGTGCTGGACTTTTTGCGTAATACAACCTTCTCACTAATTTTCTCACCTTATTATGATGCACTGCTAACATCCTAAAATGATGAAAAACATTCTGACATACTTTTCTAGAAAGACAAGCCAGTGAATTCCCATGCAAATCTGTGTTTTCTCTCACTCTGCAAGGATCTAACTCTTGCAAGATCTTCATTTTTTGTTTGAGACTTTTCTTAGTATATGTACGTAAGAAATTTCGAAGCAAATCGATTGAATCCTCTCGCACACCACAAATACTACTGCATTTCCATGTGTACACTGGACCCTTAGTACATCTCCCTAAAACTTCATCACCTAACACCTCTTCTGCATCTCTAGACATAAGTTTCTCTTTTTCCATCACACAACCATCTTTCATCTCATATGCTCGACTACTGGTGTCAACTGCATGCACCAAATCATTTTCCTGAAAGTAACTCTCCTCATTAAAAAAAGGATAAGAACTTGAACTATGCATCCATTGTCCAGAAAATACTTCACAAAAATTAGTCCGATTAATAATTCTTTTCCATCTACTGTTCGATTTGAAAACATCAAATGCCTTATTAAGTATCCTAATTCTATTGATTACTAAAATAAATATTTTTTTCTTAACTTCAAACGCCTGATCAACAATCTTCTCTACACTTTTCTTTTTCTTGTAAAAAGCAACTCTCTGTTTACCTTTCCTTTCATTTTTTAGCAAATTTAAAACTACCCTATTGCGAAACATTCATCTACGAATGTCCCTAAATTGATGTATTCTTCTATTGCTATCCATACTCTTCTCTCCTGCTCCAATAGAGACATTTTTTGAGGGCCTCTCCTTCCTTATTAGATTTGCTCTTTGCTTCTGGATCTTTACATTACCATTTACATTTCTTTTTGATCTACATAAGTTGCGAAGAAAAGACTTAATTGTCTTACCAGGAGCTTTTCTGGTGTTTTTTTAAGTACTTGTTGTAGAGGATTCCTTTAATGCCTTTGCTGATTTTGTTCTTTTACGTATGGTATTTTTTCTACTCCTTTGCCTTGATGGCATTTTTGCTTGCTTTTAAAATGTTGATTTCAATCTGTGGTTCTGAAAAAAATAACACATTAAAGACCACTATTAGCAAAAAACGAAGTAATAACAAAAAGCAAACGATATAAACACTAATTTGCAATATATTAAAGTTTATACCACAGCAACTCAGGGCCTTATTTATGAAGGCCTTGCGCCACCAGTGCGTCCCGTGTTAAAAGTGACGTACCTGCGCCACATGGCAATCATAAATAAGGGCCAAATGAAAATACCATTGATTTGCCCCCAAAATCGTTTTTTGAATAACATTTTAGAAACACAGCGAAGATCCTATGTACAAGCATTCAATTTCACTACTGAACCCTCAGTGTTTCACAAAATACGAATCCTCTATCTTGTAAATGTTCATAGCAAGCATTATCAAAAAGCAAAAAAGAAACTAACAACAAAAAAACTCAGGGCCTTATTTATGAAGGCCTTGCGCCACCAGTACGTCACTTTCTTCCCATGTTAAAATTGACGTACCGGCGCCACAAGGCAATCAAAAATAAGGGCCACATAAAAATACCATTGATTTGCCCCCAAAATCGTTTTTTGAATAACATTTAAGAAACACTGCGCAGAACCCATGTACAAGCACTCAATATCACTTTTGAAGCCTCACTGTTTCCCAAAATACAAATCCTATATCTTGCAAATGTTCATAGGAAGCATTATCAAAAAGCAAAAAAGAAACCAACAGCAAACAAACTCAGGGCCTTATTTATGAAGGCCTTGTGCCACCAGTGCGTCACTTTCTTCCCATGATAAAAGTGACGTACTGGTGCCACAAGGCAATCAAAAATAAGGGCCAAATAAAAATACCATTGATTTGCCCCCAAAATCGTTTTTTGAATAACATTTAAGAAACACTGCGCAGAACCTATGTACAAGCACTCAATATCACTTTTGAAACCTCACTGTTATCAAAAAGCAAAAAAGAAACCAACAGCAAACAAACTCAGGGCCTTATTTATGAAGGCCTTGCGCCACCAGTGCGTCACCTTCTTCCCATGTTAAAAGTGACGTACCGGCGCCACAAGGCAATCAGAAATAAGGGCCAAAAAAAAATACCATTGATTTGCCCCCAAAATCGTTTTTTGAATAACATTTAAGAAACACTGCACAGAACCTATGTACAAGCACTCAATATCACTTTTGAAACCTCACTGTTTCCCAAAATACAAATCCTATATCTTGCAAATGTTCATAGCAAGCATTATCAAAAAGCAAAAAAGAAACCAACAGCAAACAAACTCAGGGCCTTATTTATGAAGGCCTTGCGCCACCAGTGCGTCACTTTCTTCCCATGCTAAAAGTGACGTACTGGTGCCACAAGGCAATCAAAAATAAGGGCCTAATAAAAATACCATTGATTTGCCCCCAAAATCGTTTTTTGAATAACATTTAAGAAACACTGTGCAGAACCTATGTACAAGCACTCAATATCACTTTTGAAACCTCACTGTTTCCCAAAATACAAATCCTATATCTTGCAAATGTTCATAGAAAGCATTATCAAAAAGCAAAAAAGAAACCAACAGCAAACAAATTCAGGGCCTTATTTATGAAGGCCTTGCGCCACCAGTGCGTCACTTTCTTCCCATGTTAAAAGTGACGTACCGGCGCCACAAGGCAATCAGAAATAAGGGCCAAATAAAAATACCATTGATTTGCCCCCAAAATCGTTTTTTGAATAACATTTAAGAAACACTGCACAGAACCTATGTACAAGCACTCAATATCACTTTTGAAACCTCACTGTTTCCCAAAATACAAATCCTATATCTTGCAAATGTTCATAGCAAGCATTATCAAAAAGCAAAAAAGAAACCAACAGCAAACAAACTCAGGGTCTTATTTATGAAGGCCTTGCGCCACCAGTGCGTCACTGTCTTCCCATGTTAAAAGTGACGTACCGGAAGGCAATCATAAATAAGGGCCAAATAAAAATACCATTGATTTGCCCCCAAAATCGTTTTTTGAATAACATTTAAGAAACACTGCGCTGAACCTATGTACAAGCACTCAATATCACTTTTGAAACCTCACTGTTTCCCAAAATACAAATCCTATATCTTGAAAATGTTCATAGCAAGCATTATCAAAAAGCAAAAAAGAAACCAACAGCAAACAAACTCAGAGCCTTATTTATGAAGGGCTTGCGCCACCAGACGTCACTTATTTCCCATGTTTAAAGTGATGCACCGGCAGCACAAGGCAATCATAAATAAGAGCCAAATAAAAATACCATTGATTTACCCCCAAAATCGTTTTTTGAATAACATTTTAGAAACACAGCGAAGATCCTATGTACAAGCACTCAATTTCACTACTGAACCCTCAGTGTTTCACAAAAGACAATTCCTCTATTTTGCATATTTTAATATCAAGCATTTCCAAAAAACATACCACAAACCAACAAGAAATAATCTCAATCTGCTTCCTAATTTGAGGTAATGCAGGTGACATAATTATAAAACATTCAAATATATTTCTTTACAGAGGCAGACACTATTAATTGCTTCTCAAAAAAATAAAAGCCATTCTTTTACCCCAAAATCGTTTTTTAAATAACTTTTTACAAACACAGCACAAGTCCTATGTACAAGCATTCAATTTTACTACTGAAACTTCACTATCTGCTTCCAAATCTTCTCCATAGAGCAAACAAGTCTCTATCTAAATTAAATGAATCATTACTTACCTTTACAAATGCTTTGGGAGATTGAGAACAGTGTCAGACACACACACCAATTTTTCTTTAGCAGAGCAAAAGGTGTGCACTCAATACACTGAAACTAAGACTGGTATAGAAAATCTCTAATTTTTCACACATATGCCTTATTTCAACCAATCAAAAGTCTTCCCTCACTATTTTCAAACCAACACCCTACCCCCTCTCAGACCTTTCTATCTGTTACCATAGCAACTCCCTCCTAACTGAACTCTCAGGTTCAAAAGTGTATTCTACAATGTTGCAAATTAAGTCTGCAAGGATGTTTGACCTCTCAATACCAATGAACAAAAGGAGAGAGAGGGATTCGGGCACTCTCGGTCCCCAATCAATAGCAAATAAACAAAGGAAGAGTGTCCGTCAGGCAAGCATTCAAAAGATGATAATAGCACGTGAAAGAGAGGCCAGTTGTGAGTGGTCGTATGACATGACCAGAATCAAGAAAAAATACAGTTTTTTTCTCAGGAAACCCTCACTCACCCTAATGGTGACATGCTTCATCATTGGGTCCACCGGGTGAGATCGAATATCTCCCCGGTGTGCTGCGACGCCAGGTGATTGCGGAGCTGGTTGTTTTGTGAGGATAGGGAGTGAAAAGTGGTGAGTTAAAAATGTCAAAGGTTGTACCAAAAAAACATTTATTGGCTGGTCAACCTGACATGGTAAAAACTATGTGTGGGGAAAACTAACCAAATAAATTATACTGGTGTTTCCCTTTTTAAAGGAAGGTCGACATGTTTGTGCCCGTGCTATGTGTGAATTTACAGGGCTTTCTTCAGGACCAGTAAGCGAGTGTTACCTTGACAGGTATGGGCGCGCTAAGGCCCACCCTGCCAAAGGAAATGAAAGTTAAAATTTTTACTATGTGTAAAACAGTGCATTAAATGATACAAACTTGTCAGTCTGGGGTTTTACCTCTGTTGCGAGGAACCGAGAAGTTTGTAAACACAAAGAACCACGCCCCATAGAACTCAGGAGGGGGGTGGGAGCGACAATGGCACACCGCCCGCAACGCTCTGCACCCTCTCGGTATCTAGCTGTTCCCTCACTGGATCTCGTGGATTGATCCACGAGATCCAGTGCACGGGCAGAAACATGTCGACCTTCCTTTAAAAAGGGAAACACCAGTATAATTTATTTGGTTAGTTTTCCCCACACATAGTTTTTACCATGTCAGGTTGACCAGCCAATAAATAATTTTTTGGTACAACCCTTGACATTTTTAACTCACCACTTTTCACTCCCTATCCTCACAAAACAACCAGCTCCGCAGTCACCTGGCGTCGCAGCACACCGGGGAGATATTCGATCTCACCCGGTGGACCCAATGATGAAGCATGTCACCATTAGGGTGAGTGAGGGTTTCCTGAGAAAATACTGTATTTTTTCTTGATTCTGGTCATTTCATACGACCACTCACAACTGGCCTCTCTTTCACGTGCTATTATCATCTTTTGAATGCTTGCCTGATGGACACTCTTCCTTTGACCTCTCAATACACCAGCTTATCCAGGGCATTATTGCATTTAGTGACTTTTTCTTAACCATTCAAATTGTTTCTTACACACAACACAACCATACACCCTAACTTTCAGTTTTCAACTATCTGAATCCACCAATCATTGCTTGTGATTCAAGAGCAGGAAAACTCCACAATTTTTTTGGGGGAAAACTCCTATTGTTCCAACTGCTATTTCATTCCCACACTTCATCTGACTGCACCAGAACATTCTCTCAGCATGTATTCTGTGTGGATTATTGGACATAGCTACATCCACTGGGCTCAAAGGTATGCAGCTAGCAGAGATTTTCACAACCTTGATTTATCAAATGTGGAAATCAAGTGGATTGGCCTGAGAGGATTGAGATGTCACCAATTGATACCATTGGTGAAAGCATTTATGCATCTGCCAGAACCTGACCTTATAATTGTGCACTGTGGTGGGAACGATCTAGGCACATTGACTGGGTAGGTCTGGAAATGCTTTTAAAGGACACCTGTGATCAATTGATGACACTTTTTCCACAAACTGCCTTGGTATATTGCAATATATGCCAAAGACAAAAATGGAACTGGTCCAACCAATTTTGTCCACAATTTGAGAAAGCACGGAAACATGTGAATAAATCGGTTTCTGCTTACATGAGAGACTGTGGAATGGGTTCAATATACAATAATAACTTGCGTTACAACATGCAAGACATCTAGAGAGGAGATGGTGTGCACTTCTCAGATGAGGGGAATAGAATATTCCTCCTGAATTTAAGACTGTGCATTGGAACCTGCTTGTAGGTACCTAAATCAGCCACAGAACCCAAAAGCTCTTTTCAGAGCTACCCTACTTCTGATCATTCAAAAAGTTTATCTTTTTCTAACTTTTTTCACTATTTTTCACCAAAGTACGCTCCCCGGTACGCTTACCGGTGCACGTACCGGGCGCTCCCCCCACGAAATTATTATTTTTTTATTTTGACATATATGCCGCTCCTAAACTCCCCTCAGAAAACCTAGAGGGTCAGGAAGTGTCTACCGTGCCCCCTTCTACCCATTCCCAATGTTGTTTATCCTCCATCTTGTGTCTCAATTCTACCGAAACACAAAATGGAGGACTCCCGTAACGCTGCCGATGCGCGTACCGGGGCGCGCACCGGTAAGCGCTCCCTAAAAAAAGGTGGGAAAGTAATTTTCAGAAAAACCACTGGAGACACTTTCATCAAATATAGAATACGCCCTACTACATAGCAGTCCCTACCATTTACCAAAATTTGGTGAAATTCCATTGAGACATTTAGGTTGTAGGCCTGTTTAAATATCCTGAGGTAAATTACATGACAAAAACACATATGAAGTGTTAGAATTTACAACCAATTAAAAAGTTTCTTTCACTTTCTACGATTATTTCCTGACATTTGATTGGTTATGTACAATATATATATAAAAAAGAGAGGGAAACACAGCCATTTTGACTACTACTTCCTGAAGTACATTTGAAAAGGAATTACACTGAGAACTTCAACTGCTTTCTCAAAGGTAAGTTGTTATTTTGGAAAGTGAAGAATATTGTGCACTTTAAGTTAATTTGAGAAAAAATATTCTGATATTATGTACTATCCCTCTGTAATAGTTATAGATTAAGATAGGCGTCTCTGTTATAGTTATAGATTGAGTTACGCTTCTCTTAATTAATTATAAATTTACTTAGGCTTTATCACATACACTTTTTTATATTTCTAATTCCAGCCTGATACCATACACTGCCCAAAGATAACTTCACTGTTAAAAAATCCAAACTACATGTCTGAACTTAAACCCAACAGTGCCCTATCTCTACTGATATATTTATTTTTTATGCAATTTACAGCAACAAAATGGAAGGAGAAAAGAATATTTCCTTCAAAATTGTTCTGGAGAGCAACAATGAAAAAGGTATTGAACCCAATGATAACTTAGAATTCATGGATGAATCACAGGACTATGAACTACTTCAATGTGTACAATCAGTAGATTTCCTGATTCAAAATGAGGACATTCCCGACAATCAAATATTAGAAGTTATGGTAAATTTGGGAAAAAAATCTGAAAAATGAATTTATATTTAATAATTCTAAAATTGTTTCAGACATTATTCATTTTTATATGTAATTCTTAAATTAGTACCAAATTGATTATAATGTAAAGTCAAACTTATAGGATACTGTACAACTTTTTTGTGTTAATTAGTAAGTTTGCTCATAGTTACTTCCTTTCTCCCACTATATTATCTCCAATGTGTATTTAACATCTCTTTATCATCTCCTTCCTCCATGTTGTTTCTGCTTTCCTGACAGACTATGGTATGAATTCCAAACACCACAATAACTTCTGTAACAACATGCAAGATATCTACAAAGGAGACAGTGTATATTACATTTTAGACTCTGCATTTGTACCAACATGTTGGTATTTTTTTGAAAAAAAAACAACAAAAAGAACAATTAATAAACATACAATTTTTGAAAAGTCTGTCATACTTTTTTCCCCATAGTATGCTTCCCGGTGCGCTCCCTGGTGCGCGTACCGGGCGCTCCCTCCGCGAAAATCGAAAAAAAAAAAAAATGTTATGCCCCGCGGGGCCCTTTTATAGCCCCCACAACAAACCTAGGGGGTCAGGGGGGGTCTATCCCTGCCCACTTATGGACCATTCTCCCTTTGTTTTTGCCACCTCTTGTGTCTCGATTTTACCGAGACACAACATGGCGGCCACTCCGGACTGTTCCGAATGTTTACAGACACCCGAGAGACAATCAGCTTTCCGTGCACAAGTCGCGTGGCGCGCCCGGTGCTCTCCCCGGTGCGCGTAACGGGGCGCGCTTACAGATATATATATTTTTTTTAACCTAAATTACTCAAAATCCACTGGAGCACATATCTTTAGACATAGCAAACGCACATCGGGATACCAGTCCCTATAATTTTGCCAAGTGTGGTGGAAATCCATTCAGCCGTTCCGACTAAAAGTGAGGTCGACCGCCCTATGGAAATTAACATGGAGAAAACACGTTTTGTGACCCCCCTTTTATCTCGGCCCCCGCTTGACAAATCCCCCCCCCCAAACTTTCAGGGAAGAACCGGGGCGCCGCGAGGCCATTTTGAGGAAATTTTCAGGCAGATTCGTCAACCGGCGCCAAAGTTATTCCAAATAGAATTTTGAGATTTAACATTGAAAAAAATCCTAACTATAACTACCTACTGGCGACCGCCAGTAGGTAATATATACATATATATATATATATATATATATATCCAAAACCAAAAGGGTCCAAAGATAGAAGACGCACACTATCGGCGGGTGCTCTGCGCAAGGGTCGAACCCAGACCCGTATTTCATTAATTCATTTACCAAAGGACGCGGCACTCAAGGGAAGTTATGATATTCAAGTTGTTTATTGGTATAAGCTCAACCGACGCATTTCAGCCTCCACGGCTTTGATCACAGTGATCAAAGCCGTGGAGGCTGAAACGCGTCGGTTGAGCTTATACCAATAAACAACTTGAATATCATAACTTCCCTTGAGTGCTGCGTCCTTTGGTAAATGATATATATATATTCAAACAAAGAGTTTAGCCCTCAGTGGAAGACGCCACAAGAATGGTAAAATTTGGATCCATTTCTTTAAGGAGCAGCTGCAACAGGAGACGCAGATAGAACAGTCACCATCTGTTCGTGTACAGCCAGACCGGTTTCGGGAGTCTATCCCTTCTTCAAAGGCTCCTGCTTGGCAATGATGATGCAGTATGCACTCGTGATATTAAAGCCTGCCTTCAAGGGCGTGGTCAGATGAAATGGCCTTCTGGGTCTTGTAGTGCATACACCATTTACCTCGTGTGAGTTCATCATTGTGGCAGTTAATAAAAGTACGATTAAAACCCATGTGGGCTGGTGAGCATGTGGCTCTGGGTGTCCTCTTGTCTGTGGTCAGCTGCTTCTGGACACCACTCCCCCGTGTACTGATCACACCGTTGGGCGCAATCACGGGTCCGCAACAAGCAGCAAGCTTTGCTTCCGCGACTGGGCTCAGCCGCAAAATATTCAAACAAAGAGTTTAGCCCTCAGTGGAAGACGCCACAAGAATGGTAAAATTTGGATCCATTTCTTTAAGGAGCAGCTGCAAAAGGAGACGCAGAGAGAACAGTCACCGTCTGTTCGTGTACAGCCAGACCGGTTTCGGGAGTCTATCCCTTCTTCAATGGCTCCTGCTTGGCAATGATGATGCAGTATGCACTCGTGATATTAAAGCCTGCCTTCAAGGGCGTGGTCAGATGAAATGTCCTTCTGGGTCTTGTAGTACATACACCATTTACCTCGTGTGAGTTCATCATTGTGGCGGTTAATAAAAGTACGATTAAAACCCATGTGGGCTGGTGAGCATGTGGCTCTGGGTGTCCTCTTGTCTGTGGTCAGCTGCTTCTGGACACCACTCCCCCGTGTACTGATCACACCAATGGTGTGCATGCTTATATGGATGTGTGAATGGATATGAAAGTAGTTGTGTGAGGGAGTGTGAGAGTGGTTGTATAGGTGAGTGAGTGGCTGTGTTGAGAGGCTATATGTTTGAGTGAATGTGTGTGCGAGAGGCTGCACAGGTAAATACATGGGTTTGTAATAGCTGTATGGATGGGTGTTTGGCTTTGTGATTGTCTGATTAGTAAGTGACTAGTTGTAGGCGAGTGGTTGTGTGAGTGCCGATATGAGTGAGTGACTTGGTATGGGAATGGCTCCATGGATGAGTGAGTTGTTGTGTAAGTACTTTTATGGGTCTTTGACTGGGTATGTGAGGGTTTGTGTGGGTAAGTAGGTATATGAGGGAATGAAAGCGAGTATGAGTGGGTGTGTGAGTGGTACTATGGATGATGTCATCAGTGATGTCATGTAAGATGCAATCAGTGATGTCATCAGTGACGTCACTGACCATGTCATGAATAAGGTAATGTGTGAGGTCATAAGCAGTACATTGCGAGGGCATAAATTATAGTTAGCTTAGGTAACTATAACTGCTTAATTTCAATTGTTTTTTATGAGTGCAATCTGAGCCTAACGGTAACATCCTTGTAACCTTGTTTTTTCAATTAAATTCCTATGTTTTGTTTACGTCTATGCCCTGCAACATTTGTTTTTTTGTGAATTTCAAGAAATTTGTAAATTGTATTTCCTAACAATACTGTTTCAGAGAGGATGTGTGATTGGCTGCACAGGTCAGTGAGTGGGTGTGTGAGTGGCAGTATGGGTCTGTACACTGGGTGGATAAAGGAGGCACGGCATCAGGCACACTTTTTATTAACTTTTTGCAGCAAATCTACACATTTGTCATGACTTTCATCGCAAAAATTAAAAAGAAATGCTTGTTTTCTACCCGCCTCCTTTCCTAATTTTCTCTTTTTTTAGGGGGACTCAGCTGAAGCCAAACTTCCTGTTTGAAGTGTCGGCAGCCAATCACCTCTCTGCATGAGAACGGGAGGATTTGTGGAGTGGTTGCATCCCTCTATGTACATTTTTTTCTTCTTTTAATAACTCTAAAACTACTAAATGGATTTACACCTGATAACAAAAAACAGTCCTTCTGTACCAAGAGCTACCTTTTTGCCAAATTTGGTGTAATTCTGTCCAGTGGTTCGGGCTGTAGTTGTGTTCAAAACCCCCATGGGATTTAACATGGGAAACACAACTTTTTTAACCTACCTTTTTCTCAGCCCCAACTTGATGGATCCCCCTAAACTTCACATTGACAACTAGAAACTAAGGCACATTGTTTTGGCAAAATGTATCCCGTGCGCCATGTTATGATCTCATTATATCCTATAGAGACCCAAATATGGAAGCCGTCACATTTGTGAAAGAGTACTCCATCCATTGAGATCAAAATAAGGCCTTAAGTCCAACCTATACCTACTGGCGACTATCATGCACTCCTCATCTCCCAACCGATATGACAAACAAAATGGCAGCTGCAACTTTTCCGTGAAGGTGAAGCCAGCCAATCAGGACCTTGCTTTCACACATTCTTTTGCAGATCCATGTCCCTATATAAAAAAGTTTGTTTCTCACTAAATAGCTCAAAAACTACTAAACGGATTTACACCAAATCACGATCTGTTGACCAAAAGCTACCTTTATGCGAAAGCTGGTGTAAGTCCGACCAGCTTTCAAGCTGCAGCCATGGCTAAGGAGTGTATGGGAATTAACATAGGGAAAAGGCGCTTTGGTATCCCCCCTTTTTCTCAGCCCACGCTTCATGGACCACCCCGAAACTTTCCAGACAGCAGCTCGAGTGAGTGGGGTATTAGTTTTTAAAATTTCACAACAATTCATCAACTAGCACTTGTTCAACCTGGCCCTTTTTGCAGATTTATCCCCAAATGTTTTGCATTTTGCCTCCTATTTTTCTGACCCTGTTTTTGTTGGCATTAGGACTCTGGGGGCTTTGCCACTTCTAAAGTACATATGTTCACTTTGTGATTGGTTATCCATGATTGGCATATTTGATTAACTGATACATCCCTAGTAAAGTGAGATAGATTGGGAAGACAGGCACAGTAGTCAACAAATTAAACACACTTGACCCTATTTCATGCCATGTTCATTCTACATCGCTAAGTTAGAAATAGTGAAGATGCTCATAGAACCTCTGCTGTTTGGAAAGAGAAGAGGTGGTGATAGGAAGGGATCATTATTTATTATGTGCTTAGGGCCTGTAAATCAAATGCTATATGTGAACCTGCAGCACTGGTTGTGCCACCCACATGAGTCACTGTAAGCTTGTCTCAGGCGTGCCATTGCAGTGTCTTCAGTGTAATTTTACACTGACATGTCGACCTGTCATGAGTACCCACTTTCAAGGTCCAAATCTATGCTTTTCCTACATGTAAGGCACCCCTAAGGCAGACTTGATGTACCCCAGTTGGAAATGGGGGTCTCTAGTTGGCAATAATTTGCACCGTTGTCCAAGAAGAGATCCTTCTTCCTAGTCTGGGTCATGGGTATACACTTCTAAAATAACCCCTGCTCACCCCCTTGGTAGCTTGGCACGAGCAGACAGGCTTATCTCATAGGCAGTGTATAAAGCATTTGTGCGCACATACAGTAATACAGTGAAAACACTACAAATTGACACCACACCAGTTTAGAAAAATAAGTAATCTTTATCTAAACCAAACAAGATCAAAAGGACAAAAATTCACAATACAGTAATCAACTTGTGATTTTTAAAAGATAGAACCAGTTCTGGCCATAGCAAACTACAGATGTGACACTTTCAACACAAAGTACCTTGGGTGAGTCAAAATCCTAACCAAAAACAGCAGCAGGGATGTTAAAGGTTCCTCTGGTGCAGGGAAGGTGATGCGCCAGTTCTTTACTCCAGGGGAGTGATACGTTGGTTCCTTACTGCCACGCGGGGGAGGTCATGCGTTGCTTCTTTACTGAACGGGAGGTGACGCATCAGTTTGTTGCTGTGCGGGAGGGTGATGTGCACAGCGGGGCCTGCGCCAGAATCTGTACGGTGATCTTGATCTTCGTAGATCATGCACTCGATGCGGCGTGCAGTGATTTTTTCAGCCGTGGGCAGGCGCCGTCGGTTTCTTCGGCGATGCATCCAAAACAGGTGCAGATGCATCGTGCTTCTCGTAGTTGCATAGCTTTTCTGGCTCCCAACAACAGGAACACCTCCCAGAGGCCCAGAACAGCAAAAGACACCTCTTAGCGGGTCAGACCTCTTAGCAAGAAAGTTCAGGGGAGCAGTGGGTGAAATCTTTGTGTCCCTCATACTTCGGAAAAGAGGCAAGCCCTTAGAGATCTTCCTCAAGCAGGGGACACAGCACACAGCAAAGTCCTTTTCCTTTCCTTGGCAGAAACAGCCACTGAAGGAGGCCACACTCAGACAGCACACAGCAAATGGTCAGTACCTCTCCTTCAGTTTCTCCAGCTGTTCTCTTTGGCAAAGGTTCCTCTTGTATCCCTGAAGTTATCTGAAAGTCTTGGGTCTGGACCCCAATTTTTATAACACAAAATCCTTTGTTCTCTGGTGCTAGAAAATGTAATTGCCCAGTCAAAATCTGTTCTGTCCTCTTTGGTGCAGCTTCCTGGCAGGAGGTGGAGACAGTATTGACCAAGGCAGACCAGGCCCATTCAGGTGTGAATGAAATCTCCTCCCCCTACTCTGAATGCAGCCCAAGTCTATTCATCCCAGCGCTGACTCACCCTAGAAAGCGAGGACACCCTTCACTCCTCCAAGTGGCTGTCTGAACAGAATGCACATCCCCAGCCCCTGTCACTCCAAAGCCAAACAGTCAATACACAAATCTAGCAGAGGCACACAGGATGGCTAAGCAAGAAAATACCTACTTTCTAAAAGTGGTAATTTCAAACACAGAATGTAAAAAACATCCCCACTAAAAGATTCATATTTATATTCTGAGTTCAGCCATATTAAACTTTATCTTCCTACCTTGTCCCAAGGGAAAGATATATTTATGAGATGTTATAAATGAACTCCCATGCTATCCTATGGGACAGGTAGCCTTTTAATAGTCAAAAACGAAATTGGCAGTATTTCACTATCAGAACATGCCACACACATCAAGATATGTCCTACCTTTCACATGTACTGGACCTGCCCACAGGGATATTCTAGGCCTACCTGAGGGGTGGCTCCCATGTAAGAAAAGGGAAGGTTTGGGTCTGGCAAGTGGGTGTACTTGCCAGGTCAGCGTGGCAGTACTAGATTGCACACAGACACTGCAATGACAAGCCTGAGACCCTTCTGCAAGGTTGATTGTGTGGGTGGCACAATCAGTGTTGCAAGCTCTCTAGCAGCATTTGGTTTACAGGCCCTGGGCACACACAGTGCACTGTACAATAAAGCAAATAAGCCAATTATGGACACACTAATCCATGACAACAGTTTACAGATAGAGAACTTTCACTTTGGCACTGAAGAGCAGTCCAACACAGTAGACATACAGGAGACAAAGTCAAAAATACAGGAGACAAAGTAGGGGAAACCCACACCAAGGACACCAGGTCTTACAACCCCCATGGGCAGGGTACAGTGCATGTAAAAGGTAGGATATGTTCTGGTGTGTTTTACATGTCTTGATAATGAAATACTGCCAATTTAATTTCTCACTTTTGCAAGTCCTGTCTCTCCCATAGGTAATCATGGGAACTGTCTTGAAACATCTTACAAATGTAACTTTCAATTGGGAAGAGATAGAAATTTGAAGTCTCAGCTCACTGAGCTCAGAATTTAAAAATACATCTTTTAGTGAAGGTGTTTTTTAAATTGTGTGTTTAAAAAAACCACTTTTAGAAAGTGGGAATTGTTGTCCCTTACTATTCTCAGTCTCTGTCTGACTGTAGAAGCAATTTCTGGTTTGGACTGACAGGGGCTGTTTGTGCATTTACTCTAGACAGACACACAAATGAGCTGAGGTGTGTCTTGCATATCCTGATGAGCCATCACCAGGCTGATGGGTCTTCCTGGGCTAGAGTGGTGGGCGGACTCTTGAATAGGGATGTGCCTGTCATCTTGCACTGCTGTCTCAACCCCCTGGAGCCAAGGCTGAGCAGAGAAAGAACTAGTAAACAGCAAAAAACTGTTTTTTTGAAGTTGACCAACTATAAAGACCAAAAGGGGTATTGTACCTAAAACACCAGACTTCTGGAACACTTCTGGATCAAGAGGGCCCTGCCAAGAAGACCAGCTGAAGAGCTTTCTGGAGAAATACTGTCCCTTTGCTGTGTGTTGCTTTGCTGGGTTGGCCAGCAGTTGCTGCTTCTGTCTGTGGGCAGGGGAAAGGAATGGACTTTTACTTTGCTATATCCTGCTTGAGATGATTCTTCAAGGGCTTGAAGCAGAGCTTGCCTACGTTTAAGATGTACCAGGAACAAAAAGACTTCACCTGCAGCATCCTTGAACTCCATTGATGGGAGTCCAGATCTGCCTTGTGGTGCCAATTCCAGTCTAGGGCCTGTGGAGGTTGCTTCTGCTGCAAAATGAATCCTAAAAATCGAGGCATCGCCCTTCCAGTACATGTTTTTCCTCTGCAGGCCCACTGTGCGGGAAGAATTTCCATGCAACGCTGCTGTGCGGCTGAAGAAATCAATTCACTGCCTGCCAGTGGCCAAAGAAACCCCTGCAGCATGAGTTCAGTGTACCAGTCTCCGAAGTCAGGGACCACCTGACTGACCCCAATGCTGGCCTTCCTGTGCAGCTAAAAGAATCAACGCATCATGGGATTGCGACTGAAAGAATTGATGCAGCCTCAGAATCATCTTGGGTTTCAATGCGTTGCTTCTCCCTACAGTCTGGATTTGACACAACAATTCTTCTTCGTGCAGGAGAACTGACACAAAGCCTCCTCTAGGACTCAGGAAGCAATGCATCGCTTCCCTCCTCTGTGGCTGATTAGCCTTGCGAATTTTAACGCATCTGAAGGTACTGTGTGTAAAATCATCACATCAATAGTTTCCAAAGGACAGTTTTGCTGAACCTTTTAAAAGTCATATTTTGAGTCCTGTATGTTGGATTTTTGTCATTTTTAGTCTTGTTTCGTTTTGTTTGGTTTAGACAAAAATACTTGTTTTTTTACACTGGTGTGAAGACCATTTGTCGTGTTTTCTCAGTCTTACTGTGTGTGTGTCTGTGTGTTGTATACAAATACTTTACATATTGCCCTCTAAGATAAGCCTGACTGCTTATGCCGAGCTACCAAGCGGGTGAGCAGGGGCTATCTGGGTCTTTAAACTCCTTACCGTGACTAGAAGGAAGGGTCCCTACTTAGACATACCACTGCCAACAAGAGACCCACATTTTTAAAAGTGCCAAAGATATAAGCCACTCAAAAAAAAATATATATACACACACACCCACGCACACTTGATGTAAAGTTTAATAAATGAATGCATGCCTTGGGGTACAAGGAGAGAAAAAAAGATGTAAACAGAGGCGATTTTCGAAATTGAAAGTATTTCCTATCGAGAAAGCAACAGATGGTTTAGATAAACAATTTGAATCTTAATATGCAAAGGTTTTTCATTGTATTCTTAAAAACTTTCTGAAGGTGTTTACCTGTAGAGAGAATGTATTTCTCATAACGCAAGAGCATGTGTCGGGGAGCCAGGGCAACGTGTTAGACAAGTGACTGCACCCTCATCTTTTTTAGAGGACACCACATCCCTGTGAAACTCTTATGCACAGCGTGTCAGCTGAAGATTGCTAGGCAACCAGGTAGAATGTATAATGGAATTCTATCTATTTTGAATCATTAAAATTGGCTTCACATAAGCAGGGAGAAATGTTCTTACTGAAAAAAGCAATTCGTCATCTACTTAATTTTAAACAGATAAACTCAACGAATATGAACAAAGTTCAGGAACTCGAGGAAAGAGGAGCATATAGAAAGCCTATTTTTCTTTTCATTTCCCAGTGGCGATAAGTCTAAAGCTTGAACTGTGAATGGAAATAAGATTTACACAAAATTACTATGGTCCATCCTGTGTTTTAGAGCATCAGTTTCTTGTGTGTACAAATAGTCTATTTGACGTAGGAAGGAAGTTTAATAACTTATGTAGTTTCATGCAGAAATTGAACTATTATGGTCAAAAATAGGGGAATTCCATGTATGTATGTAAAATGTTGGGAAATATACCTAAAATGATGTGCAATTATACAAGATGTGAATCTCTCATTTAGCACTATCGTTGCATCAATTTTTAATGCGAGGACATATTTCTCTGAAACATTATTGCAGCAAAAAATGCAATGTAGATCAACTGATCTTATTCTGCTTGTTCACATTGTTCCCGCGCTCCTGTGCCGGAATTTGCTAAGAATGTAGGTGTAAATTTGTGGAATAATTGCATATTTTAAAGTTTGCACACGCCTAGTCAAAACTTTATATTGAGTGATTTTTACCATAGGACTATATTAAATGTGATGTGAACTTTGATGACAGGCGGATACATTTTTGTGTCCGCTTCAAAAATTCGTGTCAAAACGTTATGTTGACTGATTTACAGCTTTGAACTGCATTAAATTTGCAGTGGACATCATTTGCCAGCTGATTAACTTTTCAGTGCAATGCTGGCAGGGGTAGCTACAGCCAAGGTCGTTATATGTGTGCCACTGAAAAACTTGGACTATAAGAATCGAGACGGTTCGTAAACTGATTTATAGACTTGGACTGTATGAAATGTGATGTGAACTTCATTTGGCATTTTGCAGCGAATTTCTGACAATGGATACCTAGAACAAAGCCTATTTTGCTTGTGCTTCTGAAAAAATTGACTGCCAAGGTCAAACCATTATGTTGACTGATTTATTGCATTTGACTGTACTAAATTTAATGTCATCTTTGTATGAAATGTGTACAGTTCATTAATAATCATGAATATCTAAAGCTAAAACAATTACATTTGTGCTGCACTGTCCAGACCCACCTGTCTTCAACACCCAAGCACTGCACCACATACACCTCATTGTTTTGTTGCACAGTTATATATTGTTTTTGCAATTGCTCACTCAATTGTTCAAAAAATGTAGTTTATGTGATCATGACTGATGTGGTGATCATCATTTTTGTTAATTCCAGATTCATGTTTGTAATGCCTACACTTACCATTATGGTTTATATTGTTATATCATTGTTCTTCAACTCTTAGCCGAGTTCCAACCTTTGTTGAACGATACTCTAACAAGGTTTATCTTGTTGGTAGCTTATACCTCTCTTCAATCAACACCGGAGCACATTTGAATTATTATAGAATTGAAATGAAAATGCATCTAGAAACACTGGGGATTCCAGAATGTTTCAAAGATCCCAAATACAAGCATCCTGCCAAACTCACATTCGCTACTGATCCTAAATTTCTGGACACGACATTCAGTTGAATACAATTGTTTATTGTACAACATTCCTAATTCCACATAATAGCTGTACATACCTATTAAACTAAAAGCGACCTTGCTTGCAGCCCTTGATAAAGAATATATTGCTCTCACTTTGGCCAGACATCAAACAGAAATCATACAGTGTCTTAAAGCCTTGTCCCAGGAAGTATTTTATAATCCAATGTAATAAGTTAAATTAGAAATTGCTTGTTGCTCTTTCATATTGTTGAGTAATATTATGTTCAAAGATCCATGGCTTCTTATTAATATATCTGACAGACATACTCTTCTAACTACCCTCCTTTCTCTCCCTAGCACAACGCTGGTAGTA
Organism: Lissotriton vulgaris; assembly: GCF_964263255.1. Taxonomy (NCBI): domain Eukaryota; kingdom Metazoa; phylum Chordata; class Amphibia; order Caudata; family Salamandridae; genus Lissotriton; species Lissotriton vulgaris. The sequence continues at coordinate 276,896,255 of NC_141696.1, forward strand.
AGACATGTGTACAGACACCTGTCAAAGTAACATCTGTATGGTGCCTTGAGAATTTTCTGAAATTGCAAACTTTTATTCTCATATGTATGAAGTAGAAGATATAATTACCTACTTATTAAAATGTTTACATTTTCATAACCAAGTGGTCGACACATTTAGCTCTATTTACGAGGTACGTAAATAGAGCTATATACGTCTTTCAACATTCGGTTATTATCCATTATTTAATTAAGATTGCTTTAGAGGTATTCATGTTTAAACAGGGTAACAGCAAAATATAAGATAGTGTAATAGTAATTTACAGTGAACAGCCATTCCCAACACTTACGTTTTCAATCCTCTACATGTTTTTGTGTGCTCATGCTTTTACGCCTTTGATTAGATATATTTACTTTTTTAACGTCAAATACATATGCCTCTAAAACTGTGCATATGTGACTATAGAACAAAATGCCGCAAAAAACTAAATTCACAAAAGTAACTTACTCTTTTTGGCTCTCCACAAAACCTGAAGGTATATTTACTCCAAAAGTGTAGCTCACATGTCTCCATCAAATTGAAAGGCTTGCACTTTTGAGCAATTTACACTTTTAATTAAGTGTACTGCTTTTTGTCTATCATAAGGGTCCAAAGGTTAATAAGGTATTTTTCACTTTTGGGTAAGTTTACACTTTGAGTAAGTTTACAACTTTTTGGCTATTTGGAGGGCCTGATTCACAAAAGTAACTGCATGTTTGAGTAATGTTACTACTTTCTATTAACCCAAAACTTTAAGTGTAAGTTAATACACTTAAAATAACTTTTTTTCAAACTTAATATAAAAACCCATGGAAAATAACATTAAATTAAATTATTTCAGATAACTACAAACATAAAAAATATAAGGCGTGGCTAGCTGGCCATGGTGACTCTACCCTGCTGGGTGCCATTCCTCCTAGGCACTGATGGTGCAGGACATTGGAAGGGTTTTGGGGGCATTACTACCTCAATCCTCGTGATTGTTCACTGGCCATGAGTCTGCTGGCAGGGCCGACTTGATTTATCAGCGGCACAGACCAGGAAAGCTGTCCACTGACTGTGCGCTCATCCTGGGAAGCCAGGTGAAGAGCCGTTAGCTGTGGAGCGCAGTCAACGCTGCAGTCAAATCAGGTGATTGCGGCTCTGCGACCGGCTTGGGGTTGACAGATTGCGGTCCTGTGTTGATGTGACTACTCATCTGGCTTCCTTCACTTGTTTCCTTACAGCAGCCAATGCTGCCCTGCAAGAGCTGTGATCCCCCTAGGCAGAGAAACTTAGGCTGACTCCACAAGCCACGACCGAAGCTCACATCAATGAGGATGGCTAGAACCCCCAGGTGCTACTATGAGGTACAGGGGATGGAGATGGGCCTAACAGCATCCCTGTACTAGGCTCCTGCACTGCCTGGGAGACCGTGGGATTTCCTACCAGCTTCCATCAAGGCTACTGTGGGTGAGTGGAGCACAATCATGGCTGTGGGTGCTGGTGCTGGGCTGGTGGATGTGCTTCCGAAAAGATGTGGTCATTAGTTGAAGGTGGACCGCAGTGTGGCATTGGCCCTGATGGTTGGGCCTTACTTTCTTCCCCTCCGCTAACAAAAAGCTGCTCTGCCCCATAGAGCACCGAACTTGGGGGACAAGGTCACTGGCTATGCAGCGGGTCCTACAAGGATGCTAAGGCCCCAGTCCAAGAACACGACTGCAGCGGATGTCTCCTGCCCTACGGAGGTCATGGAGGGGGTAAGAGTTCTAAATGCACTGGGGTGGCTAACTTTGGTAGCAAGACACCATTCCCATCTGAGTGGACAATGAAGGCCCTTATAACTGGTGAACAGGCCTGCTTTAGAGTACCATACACCATACACGCAGTGGCGTCCTTGCTCTTGGCTCCTGTTCTGCCTGCTGCCGCCTGGGGGACCCTGTTAGGTTTCTTTGCTATCTGAAATAGCCAACACTGGTGGCAAGAGGCTACCCAGGAACATATGTGGCCTGGGTACCACAACCAAATGGCAGAATATTTTGACATACCTTAAAAGATAGGGGTGCATGTTGCCCTGCCTCAAGAAACACACCTCACTCTTGCAGAGGCTGACAGCCTTCGACAGAGGTGGTGGGGTCAGCTTCATGTCACTACATACTCTGCCTTTGCATGGGGGGTCTTGTTATGGGTGCAGGTGGGGCTTCCCTTTGAGACAACTACAGTTGACATTAATAAGAAGGGCCGCTACGTCTTCGTGAAGGGGTACTATGTGACCAAACTGTGGTCCTGGGTAGTGTCTACGCACCAAACCAAGATCAGGTCTCTTTTTTCCAAACTCTGTCAGTGAGCCTCACATGCCTGACCAGAGGGACCATACCGAATTGGCAGGGTTTTAATTGTGTCATAGATGTGGCCATGGATTGCTCCACTCCCCCGCTACCTGGGCCATGCCTCATTGCTTAGCTTTAGGTCTAACTGCTTGCACCACCCACTGGGACATGAAGGACCCTTGGCACATCCAACACCCAACAAATAGGGACAACTGCTTTTACTCGGACCTGTACCAAGCCCATACTAGGATTGACCATTTTGTGTGCACCACATCGCTTAGTGGCTAAGTAGTGCACACTGAATATCTGGGCAGTACTTTATCAGACCATAGCCCTCTCCTTTTGCTTTGTGTCCCATTGATGAATGCCTTCTCATTCCGACATGGAGTTTCAGCTCGGTGCCCCTGGAAAACGCCCCTTTTAGGAACTCTCTAGCTTAACGGCTTATGGATTAATTAGCCTCCAAATCGGAGTCTACTTCGAGTCGCGGCATAGAATGGGAGGCCTTTAATGTGATGGTGAGAGGAAACTGCCTGGGACAGCCAATGGGTGTTCGACGTGACTTGGAACAAGGTCTTAAGAAACTGGAGGATGAGTTCCATGTACAAGATAATGAACAAGGTGGGAGTCCCGGAGCACTCCTGCAGTTGCTGGAGGCACGTGAATCCTCTAATGTGGCCCTGGAACGGCTTAGATGCCATGGCTATAAATGTTAAGTGAACATGGCCCACGAGGAGGAAGGGAAATCAGGGTGACTGCTCTTCTTGTTGATCTGCCCAAAGAGTAGAGGTGCCTCTATCAATCTCCTGCTTACAAAGGAGGGAGGCTTTTTTCACCTCAATGCATTAATGAGGCATTTAAGACTTACTATGTGTCCCTCTATTGCCTACATGAGATAGAACTCCCGATGACAATGGACCCAATCTTGGAGAACCTGCCACTTCGGACCCTTACAGTGGAGGAGTGAGAACAGTTGGGATGCTTCAGTGATGGAGGTGGAGGTCAGGGATGCTATTTGGGCCATGGTGACAGGTAAAACGCCGGGTGTGGACAACCTCCGTCGGAGTTCTATAAGGAGTATACGGAAATACTGGTGCCAAAACAATTTAACATGTGTGTGGAGGCCTATGAAACAGGGATTCTCCCTGCAATGATGAGGGAGGCGTTGGTAGTTTCCATGCCCAAATCCACCTCCCAAAACATAACGGTATCTGACTTTAGACCCCTTTCTATGTAGAAATCCTATTTTTATAAACTTAGTAAAGTATTGGCATCCTGCCTGTTGCCCCACATGCAAGGATTGTTCCACAACTATCACAACTGGGTTATTCCCAAAGCAATGCCTCTCATAAACTCTGCAGGCCCTATTCAATCCTCTATGCTCATGACCAACCTCCTGACCCTGCTGCAGTGATCATATCTGCCAACCTCGAAAAAGCATTCAAACACAGTGTGATTGGATTACTTGGAAGCCACCATGCTTCAAAATAGGCTGGGGGACGCCTTCGTGAGGTGGGTCAGATTGCTTTACACTTGCCTGATGGCGAGAGTTAGAATAGGATGAACAATCTCTGCAGCCTATGAAATCTTTAGGGGCTCCAGACAGGGTTCCCCCCTGTAGCTCCTACTGTTCGCCATGGTTATTGAACCATTGACAGAAAGGTTCCGCACGGAGGAGCTGAGTTGGAGCATTACACTGTAGGGCTCCACACAAATTATTTAACTGTACACAGATGATCATCTTGTTTACCTCTGAGATGGAGTGAGAGATGTCACCCAGGTGCTACAGCTCCTTTAGTACTTTGGCTGGTGTTCGGACCTTCGGGTGAACCGAGGCAAAACGTGTGTGTACCCGTAATCGCCAGGAGAGTCCGTCCCACTCATTGTCTGTCTGACCTACTCTGTGCCCGCGTTGAATGAATGAATAAATAGCATTTTTATACTGCGCAAAACTTAGCCCCAAGAGGCATCAAGGCGCCAACAAAGAAAAAGAGAGTCCACATTGCCAGATGGATGAACCAGGAAGCTACTAACAGCGCAACCCCTAATATGCCTGGGAGAAAAGCCAGGTCTTCAGGTGTTTCTTGAAGACCGCTAGGGAAGAATGGCTAGTGAGCTCCAAAGGGAGAGAGTTCCAGAGTTTTGGAGCTAAGACAGAAAAAGCTCTGCCTCCCCACTTAGCCTTTCTAAACTTGGGAACCAGAAGTATATTCTTAGAGGAAGACCGGAGGGTTCTGTTTGGGGAGTACACACACAGAAGGGCCCTGATACCTTCTGAGCCTACGCCGTGAAAAGCACCATGGGCTAAGCAGAGGAGTTTAAAGGAAATCCGAGAGGGGATCGGAAGCCAATGAAGGTCTTTTCTAGCCATAGTGGCAGAAGATCTCCTAGGGAGAGTTAAAACCATTCTGGCCGCGGCATTCTGTACCATTTGGAGACGATAAATGGAGGCTTTGCTAATGCCACTATAAAGGGTGTTGCAGTAATCAAGCCTCGATAAAACCAAGGCAGCTGTGGCTTGTTTCCGAGCTGCCAAGGAAAGGTAGGGGGCAATCTTCCTGAGAATTCTAATGATGCCGCAACACGTTGACACCGTCCTGTTTACCTGAGAGTCAAGAGATAAGGCTGGGTCAATTAGGACACCCAGGTTCCTAGCAACAGGAGTGGGGTGAGGACATTCTCCCAGGGACAGAGGCACCAATCCTTAGACCAAAGCTCCTGGCTCCCACCAAAGACCATAATTTCGGTCTTATCGCCATTAAGCTTTAAAGAATTACGAACCATCCAGGCAGAAACAGCTTCCATACAGGCTCTAAACTTAGGGGCAATCTCACTGGCCGGCTGGGTGATAGATACCAGGATCTGGGTGTCATCGGCGTATGATAACACATCCAGACCAAAGGAACTTATCACCTTGGCAAGTGGGGTAACGTAGATGTTGAATAGTAGGGGACTCAATGAAGAGCCCTGAGGAACCCCACATTGCACTTCTTGAGAATCGGAGAGGAAGCTACCCATTTTAACTCTCTGCTCCCTATGATGGAGAAAGGAAGAGAGTAAACTAAGGGCCAAGCCCCCTACTCCGATGTCCCTGAGCCTAGAGATCAATATTGACGGGGACAAGGTGTCAAACGCTGCTGTGAGATCTAATAACACTAGCAGCGATGGGTGTCCCCTGTCAACCTCAGCTCGGATTGTATTTATCAAGACCGTGAGAGCCGACTCAGTGCTATGGGATGATCGAAAACCATGCTGAGAGATGTCTAAAAGGTTGGAACTCTCGATGAAAACAGATAAATGGCTGTTTATGTGGGACTCCAGGATCTTAGCTGGAGCCGGAAGTAAAGAAATAGGGCAATCATTTTTTAATATTCCTGGGTCCAAGGAGGGCTTTTTTAGCAAAGGTCTGACAATAGCAGTCTTCCAGGGGGAGGGAAAAATCCCTTCACGGATTGCCAGGTTCATCACCTCTAATAAAGGAGGGAGAACAGAACCTCTGCAGGTCTTCAGAATTTTTAAAGGGCATGGGTCAAGGGGCGAGGAAGCCTTGGTAGCATCGAGAAGAAGATTGAGGTCTTCTAAAGACAAAAGGGGAAAACCTAAGAGCTGCGGTTTAAGCGGGGCATCAACCTTCTCAGCATTACATGACGTTGAGGAGTGGGAGCCTACCACATTAGCATCAAGTTCTTGATTGTTGATTTCCAGCTCTCTGTAAATATCGGCAATCTTAGAATGGAAAAAGCTTGCTATGTTGTTGCACAGTTCCTGGGTTTCAATAGTAGGATCGACTGACATAGGTGTTGACAGAGAGTCAAGTATGTTATCTCTGGGGGGATTTAAGAGAAGATGTAAGGTTGGTGAAATAAACCCTTTTTGCCTCTATAATCGCCTTCTTGTAGTCTCTGCATTCATCTAAATATCTTGGTATCTAGGTATTCCACAACTTAGCAGATCTCCAGGAGTGGGACTTGGGAAAGGCTCATATCAGTTCCCCACCATGGCCCAAATAGCTGTCTCCAAAATGGTTCTGCTTCCAAGACTCCTTTGTAATCATCCCAGTGAGAATCCTGGTTTTAGAGATTCAATGTACTTCTCCAGGAACTGCTTTGGTATGGCGTATATCAGAGAGTTGCATTGGCCAACCCCTGCTGTCCCCCACCCCCCTAGGCGAGGATTGGGGAACCACATTTTTTGTTGTAATACCTTGTGGCCCAACTCCTGTCGATCATGAGGTGGCTCAATGGAGCAGGACTCTCGGAAATTGGCCAGATGGGCACTGAGCCTAACCAAGGTCTACTACTGGCAAAACTGTTGCACTCGATGATGTGGACTTCACACAAGGTGTCCTGCTGTTTCTGCCCTGACCTGCTGATTGCCAGGCCTGTGACGTACTGGGGAGCCGACTCCTTATCTCCCAAGCTCCTGTTGGTGGGCCTCACACATGGTGAGCCTCTGAGCAACTTTACTTTAGGTCAACTGGACTCCTAGACAGAGGCTGGTCCAGTGACCCTGCGAGACTGCTTCCAGATGACTGCCCTTATTCCATTTGGAGAATTGGTGGAACAGGCCAATCTACCATGGGGCCAATTTCTTAACTTTGAAGCACTTGTTCACACCTTGCATGACCTGTGGGGCGCTGTGAAGGTGGAACTGCCCACTCATGTGTTGTTCCAGCTCTTCTTGGCTCTGGGAGCAGGAACCCACCTGATCACATGGTTTTACAGGTGCTCAATGGACTAGACTTGAAACCACTGGATGCCCTTTGGACCCGCTGGATGACTGAGCTGGGTGGGAGTGTGTCAGATGATGACTGGAGGAGGGTACTTGCTTATCCACACAAGGTCTCCCATTGCTCGCGGCTTAAATACATATAATATAACGACACCCGTAGGACTTATGCCCCCAACCCCACAGACTTCAGGTTCTATACGTTGGGGACCCTAAGACATTTCCTCGCTGTGGGGCACTGGACTCGGATTTCAATCACATGACTTGGGACTGTTCCTGACTTACGGGGTTCTAAGACGACGTTGTAGTGAGACCAGTAAGACACTGAATAGACCACTTGCCAATGTACCCACGTTCTGCCTGCTGGGCATCTTCCATAGACCGGCCCCCAAGAAAGTGGGGAACAGATTTATAGATTTGGCTCTGGCCCTGCACAGATGAAGAATAGACATGGCTTTGAAGTCACTGAGAGGGCCTTGCCTGGAAACCTGGGTGAATGATGTCTCACATTGGGCCCAAGCCAAGGAAAGAGCAGTACAAAGAGAGGAGGCAAGGAGAGTTCGCCTTAGACCTGTTGCGCCTCCCTGGAAGCAAGTGGTTGACAAAGCAGGATTTCCTGGGTCGACTGATGAGCCTTTGGGAGATGATGATGAGGAGGGGGCACAGAGCCTGACGCTGCTAGGGGATACACACATACAAGACCTGCAGTTATTGGTGGGACACGCTGGAGGGCAGAGGGAACCCTGGGAGGGGTACTTTGTGACCCCCCCCTGCCGAGGCTGCTGCAGATGGTCCTCTCCCCTCTCATCCTCCTGTCCTGCCCACCCTCACCCCCTTCCGTGTCACAAATGTCCTTCTTTTTCCTGCTCATTTCCGTTTCTACCTGGATACTACTTGCGGTTCCAATACAAGACTCAAACAGTTATGGACTCAGGTCCAGACCGATTGTAATAAGGAATTTTTTCTTGTTATTGTTTTTTTACAGCATATGGTTGTCGTGTGTATATAACTATATCCCTACTCCAGTGAGTTGCGAGTGTTACCAAATGACTGGTGAGCCCCCAATTACCTTGTTATTACCATGTATGCTCGGATGAGCCTCTCTTACTGGGGATTACTAAGCCACCTCCCACTGCCTTGACCAATGATAGCAAGTGTACTGTGCTGTCGTGACTATTGAAATGCCAATAAACAGATATGTTAAAACAAATATAAATAATTTATACATAGAGGCCTACAAAATCCAAGTGTAAGCGACACTTAGAGTAAATATACCCTCGGATTTTGTGAATATTTAAAAAGTCAATCATTTCCTCAAAAGTGTAAATTGCTCAAAGGTGTTAGTTACCTCTGTGAATCACGCACTATGTGTCAACTCCTGTTCTCTCTCCAAGAACAGTATGCTAAAATATGTAACTCATTCAGGAGAAAACGTGGCTTAAAAAAACAATGTGGCAAAACCACTTTGCAAATATCATCATATTATTGCCTGTCTGCTTCATACCTTTCTGCATTATAACATGCTTTCTGGATCAAATATAAAGCATGCGGTACAGACTTGTAGTTGCTGCTCCCTTGCTGGTGCACATTCTCATTTATTTTGCTCATGCAGAGGGAATCAGGAGGCGCAGTAGAGTGATGCAAACACTTCCATACATGTTTCATGAGTAGCTTCCTTTGAGTGAAGCTTTTTAAAATTCCTTTTTAAGGAAACTGTCAGCTTTGATGATAAGGTAAAAACATGCTGGGGAAAGGAAGAAAGCAAACACACAGGTACAGAAACACTTTACTTCAGCTTGAACGGAAGCTGTCAAACCTCATTTATATGATTTTGAAACTAATATATAATAGGCAAATGTGGTGGGGTAGGATGAATCTTGTGAGGTGAACTGATTTTATTATAGAATGCAAGCTGTATTAGAGGCCTTCCTCCATGAAGCGCGACGTTTTTACAGGTTAAACATTTACTTTATTTAACTCTTTGCATTTCTAGTATTAGGAGTCCTTTCTGTTCTTGACTTGTGCAAGAATGTTCTTGAGCAGCGAATATTTTATGACTATGACTGTGTGGGAGCAATTTAAAATAATACTGCCATCACAGACAATTGGAGAGACTGCTTCAGTTAATTCAACTCTTATGACCGTACCTAAATGAAAGTATGTCTGCCCCGAAGACTAACAGCCTGATTCATCAAAGACCCGTTTTGCGAGTCTATAATAGCGATTCATAAGGAATCGCTATCACAGACTCGCAAAACGGGATTCATGTAGGAATCGCAAAAAGAATTGCTATTCCTACACATTCCTTATTTGCGATTAGCAAATTGCTAATCGCAAATAAGGAATAACTCCCCATTCATTCCTATGGGCCAAAAGGCCCATAGGAATGAATGGGGAGTATTCCTTATTTGCGATTAGCAATTAGCTAATCGCAAATAAGATAGCGATTTAAAGGGTGCCAGGGGTGTCCAAAGGACACCCTGTAGCACCCCTTAAATGCAAATTAAAACGTGTGTTGCGCACACACATGTCCAAAGGACATGTGTGTGTGCAACATGCAACTTAGAAAAATGCTTTTAAAAGCATTTTTCTAAGTTTTCGCTATTTACCACGAGGTTTGACCTCGCAGTAAATAGCCGGCCGAAATTGCGAATTCGCAATTTTTAAATGGATGATGAATTGCATTTAAGGAATCTCAAATAGAGATTCCTTAAATGTAATTACTCGCAAAATTGCGAAATCGCTATTACCGATTTTTGCATTTGGGATGATGAATCCCAAATGCAAAAATAGCGCTCGCAAAGGGCCAGATTCTCAGAATCTGGCCCTTTGCGAGCCGATTACGGCTTGATGAATCAGGCTTTAAATGTGTGTATATAAAGTAGAGCAACACTTCTATAAATAAATGACGTCTTTCCCAGGCATTAAGTCTGACATAATACCGTCCTTTCCTCTACCTGGCCAATGTAGTGTTTAATAACTAAAAACTGTTTCCAAAAGGCAGGCCTCCATAAAGCACCATTTGTGAACAAGCCCAACTTTGATGAGAGTGGCCTTCTTTGCACGCTTTAATTTTCATGCAGCAAGACTTGAAGATAAAGTACCATAGTGTGGCTACCTTGCAAGCCTCATTACATACAGCAAGGCTATGTCCAGGGAAAATGAACTTCCTATTGCAGAATGATTGATGGTGGCTAGAAGGAACTCCAGGTGGTAGGACTACCCAGCCAATGGGAGCCTCTTCCATACCTAAAGCGGATGGGCCCGTACATTTGCATGTGGTCATTCCAGATGGTAATGGAGTCCTTTTACCCTCGACAACAGACCTAAATGCTGAATTGTCATTATTCATTTGGTGACAGAATGGTGCGCACACCCCCTTCATTAGTCTACTTAGCTGGTTGAAACCTGTGTGACGTAAGCAAAGAACCCCCTCCCTGTCATGCTCCTGACCAATTTTCAGAGTATGGTGAAGGAGGCTCTCTCCATCTGAGAGGGCACCACAAGGCCTGCTGCTGTCAAGGAGAGACCTTTGGAGCTATCAATTCAATGTACAATAAGACATAATTGACAAATCAGGTAGAATAAGCATTGGGAAGGGCAACAGGTCTTGGCGATTATGTGCGATTGGGCTGCTAAGCAGATACATGCTATATGATAAAATGCTCTTGGGAATACGAGTGATAGATTTATTGTGGGCAGGATCCACTGGTGGCCTCAGGAATACTACTGTTGTTTTTAAGCAATTGACTGATATTTTTGACAAAGCCACACCTGGTTAGTTTCCCTTGGCTGCCAGAGGCTTTTTTCATTGGCTTCACATAGACCAGCCGTGAACACATTACCTGCCCGCTGATGATGGTTTCAGTTCCAGCTGATGCCATTCTACTTGCCATTTGCAGGCTATATCTTTTTTTCGCAGCACCACTGCCTACCCATTTTTCTTGTCATTCTGCAGCTTTGTGTGAGGCAAGGACAGCAAAAGCATGCGCTGGCAATCCCAATAGGGTTGACTGATAACTTTAAGTGTTTCTTCAGTGAATGTTTGGCTTAGGTACTCAAAATGGTCCACATCCCACCACACATCCAGTGCATCACTCTTCCGTGTATTTCTGCAACCATTCATCCACTGACTCATTCTTGCATGCACCCACCTGCCAATACATAATACAATTTACACACTTTCCAAAAGCATATGTACGATAAATTAAAAGATTAAAAGCAGAATTAGAAAAAAAGACCACGCCCTAAACAGTGACTGGAATGTACGTAAAATAAAAAAATCATTTGAACATATCATTGAGTGGCTTGTTTACAATGGAATGTGCATGCTTTACTTTTTTTCAAAGTACCATGGCCATGTGTAGAAGCAAAGTGTTGGCCATCATGGAAGGGTTAACAGTGATACACTGTGGAAAATGTAATTCCAAGATGGCTGATGTAGAAGTAGTGACCATGCTGGATGTAGCGCCCTGCAGATGAATGAAGGACAAGTGGGCAGTTCGGTAGTATGGTCTGAGGAGCTTTCGTATGTGCTAAAAAGAAATAAAAGGGAGCTTATCAAATTAGAAAATAAAAAACTAAAAGCCAGCACCATCCACCCTGGCACTGCAGCACTCACTCTGTTAGAACTGAGAGAGCGCAATTTGAATGCAAAGTATATCATAACCATATTTAGACGTATATGTTATAAACGTAGGAATGAAACGTATATCGTAATGTAAAGTTGACAATTATAACATAAAAGCCAACGAATGTGATAACATATTATAGGAAACAAATGTATTCACATGTTAAAATGCATTAGATTTAGAAGGCCTGTATATATGATGGGTAGATGTAGAAATGTAGAGATGCTTATGAAATGTAGAACGTGCACAGTAGAATTCGTGTACGTGTGTAACTTTAAAGGGAGAAGCGGCGAGAAATGTAATGTGGAAAAGCATAAACATAGTGAAATGTAACCAAGGAGAATGCATAAATTATATTCTATGTAGTCGTATTCTATATATTATATATTTGATGTAGAGTGTATTTAAGTATAACTAGGGCTTTTCTTAAAAGTACGAATATATAAATGTATGCCAAAGGTTATACTGTATAGAGTTTTTGTAGGAATGTTGGAAGAGTTTAGGTCATTTGTGTTTGTAACTTAACTGGTCAAGAGTTCGAAGGAGCATAGTCACATGAATGTAATTTAGAGGGCTTGTAAAAGTCGTAAATAGCTTGATGTGGACGTGAGAGCCGAGAAGTCTAGCACTTGTTAGATTTAAGGTGACAATGCCGGACGGAACTTGTTGCTCGAACGTGAGGAGAGGCATTTTGTTGAGGTGGACTATGTTTTGACAAGACCATTCACATGATCTAGAAGGTTAAGAAGTGTACAGATAAGTTAAGACCTTGTCTAAGTTTCTATGATATGCGATCTGAAAGAGTCCATAAAAGTCGACGATGAGATGATGAAGATGACATCGAAAGGAGAAGGGTCAACTTAACGAATGACGCAAGGAATGGACCAATGGAAGAAGCAGGAAGTTGACATCATCGGGGGAAGTCCGTGGTGGGCGTCAAGGGGCGTTCCACCCACACGGTGATTGTGTATTTTAGGGACAGCACCCCGGGGAGGAGAGAGCAATCAGGGAAGAGCAGAGAAATTAGCATTAGGCTAAGGCGAGAGCAAAGACAAGGGTAGATGCCTTGAGCAGATGCGCTAAGACATCAGAGCGCAAGGGAGCAGTAGGCCGAGGACCCTTAGAGAGAACGGATGGGTAGGCAGATAGAGTACTGCTTCCGAAACTTAAGATTTCCTTTAGAGGCTAAAAGAGAGTTTGAACTTCATTGGAAGTCAAACTACTGACACCTTTTTAGGGAAGAAACTGGCGAAGTAGGGTTGACACATAGCATAGAGTAGGGACAGATTAACTTGATGATTGTTTTTATCTTACTGCAGATGACGCAGAAGGAACCACTTCACACCGAAGCTTAAGAGGCTGATATTGAAACTGATTTTGTAATTTGTATACTTTGAGATTTTATCCTGAGTGGATTGTATCGCATCCAAATTAATCTTTATATAAACTCTTAAAACTCTATCAGTTGTAAGTGGTTCTTCCGAGTGGCGTCAGTTAATGGGGTTTGTCTAAACCAAGGCGGGGGTGGTCCTTTCCTCAATGACAGATACGAGCGGTCCAAAACAGACGAATGGGATTCTTTATTAAATTTATCATACTCATAAATTGATATCAAAATCTCATTCCCCGCAGTTGGTAGCAGAGTAATGATGGTTATCTTCTTGAGGAAGACGACCTAGGCCAGGTTAGTTTACCCCAAGGTCCCTAGTCATCGACGACCAGACGACGAATCCCTGCCGAAGACGGTGCTGACGGTGCATCGAGAGAAAAGCAGCAGAATCGGTCGAGAGTGAGTATAAGGGTCATGCGTTGTAAGATTGCGGTGTTTTATGTTGTTCCTGTGTTGTGATGTCAAGCGGAGTTGAATGCCTGTAGTGTGATTGGGGGAAGGTTGTGAGCGCGCGCAACCGGATAAAATCTTATGTCCAGAGGACTTAAGTGGTTCGGGTGTATCGAACACCCAGAGTAATTTGTCTACCGTTGAAAGGGGGTCATGAGGTACCATTGATTTCCCGACAGACCGATGATAGGGGGAGCGTATGTGTGAGTGAATGAGTAACGGACGCTGGTCGTACGTTTACTGTGTGTAAGTAACCTATCAGTTGAGGCAAGTGTCCGACCGTAAGAGGAAAGACGCTGTGCCAGTTGAGGTAGCAATTACAGTTAGACTGTGGCCGTACAGTCAGAGAAAAGTGATCGCTTGGACGGAAGTAGTCATTTTTCGATGTATGAATGAAAACGCATATGAGATCGTGAAACGAGTTGAGAGACGAGGGAAGCTGCTGAAGGGACAAGTGACGTCAGCGTAAAGCGGCGCTGAGATTGGTCGGTTAACATAGAACTGTGCTGAGATAGGGATTAGCGAGAGTCGCACAGGGATTGGTGGTTGTTATCAAGACCAAATAAGTAAGAAATATCGTAAGTGATCAAAATGAAGTGTTTTAAGGGTTTAGGAAAAATCTTTAAAAAGAAAAGGAGAAATTTATATGCCGGAGAAGAAGCTCCACCAGAAGGCACACCAGCATATCATATGGCAGTCAATGTAGGCTTACACTCGATATTATGGATTTCCGAGTGGCACAGGCTAACTGAAGGGCAAAAAGAACTGGCGTTTCCAAGATTTGGAACGTTTAAATTAGAAGTGTTGAATCAACTGAAGGCAACGATGCTTTCAATGAGACCTCTACCGAGGCCAACACAATTTGAAGCTCTTGGTGTGTGGCTTAGAACAGCACACGAAAGGGGCGTAAAGAGGCGCCAAGAAAGAGTGAGAAGATCGGTAAAGGCGGTGCAGGAAGCTAAATGGGACGATGAAGCTAAGAAATGGAGGGTGCAGAAGATAGAAGCAGATAAACTGTACCCGATGTTGGAAGTTACGGGAGAAAGGAAACCTCTAGAACAGGAAGATGAGGAAAGCGAGTCGGAGGAGGATCTGATAGAGAGGCTATTGACAGACAGACCACCTCCATACAGTGGGGAACTTGCGAGTCCCATATTACCGCAAACAGACGGAACTAGGTTTGGGGAATATAAGTCGATCCCAGTAACAGAGTGGGACACTACCAAGGCTGAGGAGATACCCCAAATTAGTTCGGAACAGAGAGTAGTGGGAAGATTTGTGGTCCAGAAGGCTCCAGAGACGCAAAGCGCTAGGTCGTACCAAATGCCGGACGCTTTACAGGTCCCGGTCACCATAGGCCCTATTGTGTCAATCTACAACCCGGAAGGGGTCCAGCAGGATGAACAGGCACGATGGGACAGTGAAGGAGCAGAGAATAGGAATGCCACAATGAATACCCACAGGGAAATACGAGCGCCAAAAAGTCGGAGTACCCCATTAGATTCTGCAACGGGTCCCAGAGTAGAACAGCGGGGTCGAAGAGGGTCAATGGATTTGAGGGGTCCTAAACCGAAAACCCATAAGGAATTAAGGGAATACCTGAGAGAATGGGACGCTGCCGAAGAAGCGCGGAATAGAAGTTTAGAAACGGGATCCGAGTGGAGAGAGCAGGATAACAAGATTCTCTCTCATTGTGGAGCGGGTGAAAGCAGCCCCGAGTGGGAGAGAGGAAGTCAAGAAAGCAGAAGAGACATTTGTCCTACTGATAACAGCAATAGGCTAATGCGCGAAGATAGAAGTACAGGGTGTGGCGAAGTGCCTCGCGTCACCTTCAGTGAAGGGGAACGTAGGACACAGGAGTACCGGAATACCTTTAGGTGCACACACCATGCCCCGGGTGAGGAAGTGGGACATTGGAGTCACGGAAACATGGAGAGTCGCGAAGCGTCTCGACATGCATCTGGTGATAGCGGTCGGAGTCATGAAAACATAGGGAGTCGCGAAACGTCTCGCCATCCATCCGGTGATCACGGAAGAGATCACGGGAACACGGAAGACCGGCGAGGGCCTTTCATATTATTAAGCGACACCAGGCAACAACCAAGTTATAATGGGTTAGAACAGAACGGTGGATCCTATCTCATAGCTGGAGAAACCGAGCCTAGAAGACGGAATGTAGGGTTGGAGGATGGAGCATTATTCCACCATACCCCACGTGAAGACGGAAAGGCTTGGGATCTCGAGGGGTGGGAACGAAGAGAAGGAAGCAGAGCTCCTCATAACTCACCTGTGCTCAGGCGTAGGGCGCATAGTGGAGGTGAGAGAGATATGAGAGAAGAACACAGAACTGAGATGCTGAAAGCGGAAATAAAAGCAAAACGACTTGACGTAATGAGTTTGAAGGCAGATCTGGATGAATTGATTGATGGTACAGTGTCATTAGAGAGATTAGCCTCATATACACCAGATGAGATACTGTTCCTATCCAAAGATATTACTCGAAGAGCGAGGTCAGCTCATGAGAACTTATCTAATTTGGCAAACAGGTACATGGTAGACCTGTCACGAACTAAGGCTTTACAGAGTAACCATAGGCTAACATGCACGGACCAGGATTTGGATGACCGTAGAACGATCGCGCTGAAGGTACACATAAGGGAATTGATCATAAGTATCAGAATATGGAAAGATTTGGATAGATGGGAGGAAAGATGGTCCAAGAAGGGCTCCGTTAGACGGAGTGTGCTTGAGAAGTCCCAGGACGCAGACTTGATGAGAATGGAAGCTTTCCCGTTGCGAGAAATCGCGAATGGAAGCTACGTTCATGTGCCCTGGAGTAGGGGAGATTTGGCGGCATTCACCAATTCCTTCCCAAAGCTTAGGGATAACCCTGTTGAGTGGTACAAGCAGGTAGAGAGATTCGTGAAGATCTCGAAGGTACTGTGGATCGATTTGAACACACTGTTCGATATCGTAGTACCCGGAGATTTGTGGACGGCATGCAAGCTTAGCGTTGAATGGCCTACTTGTGAGCCAACGAGAGACGCTCGGACGAATGGTCCATCACTAAGGGTCATGGAGAAATACGAAAGGGTAATAACATGGCTAAAAGAGAAAGTGCCGGTGCAAGACATAGACTGGGTAAAGATAGATCGAACTACTCAGGAGCCGAAGGAGACAGTTCATGAGTTTTACGAGCGATTGCTGAAAGCATTCAAGCAGTACAGCGGGTTAGATGTGATGGATCCAAAGGACATTGGACAGTTTGTTTCAAAGTTTGTCCTCGGATTGAGACCAGAAATATGCCTAATGATCCAGCAGCATCTGATCTGTTGGCAAAACAAACCTTTAGACGAGATTCTGAGATACGCAAGGTATTGTAGTGACGAAATAGACTCTAAGGCAAAGAAGCTTAAAGAAAAGTTAATGCTAGTGCAAATGCAAGCTGCTGGGAAGGATAAACAGCGGCAGCAGGGAACAGGAACGCCGGCAAAGAAACAGAATAATCAGAATAGAGATGAGGAAGAAAGACCAAGACCGAGAATGGATATCGCGACACTGAAAAAGACGACGAGATGCCATCAGTGTAATGAGGTGGGACACTGGCGACGCGAGTGTCCTTACAATGTTGAGTCAGGGGAATTAGAACAGGAGGAGGAAGAGGTTCAGCACAACGTGGTTAAGGGAGCCACAGTCCCAAAGGGCAAGTTTGTCAAAGGGGGGACTCAGACTCCTCGAGCCCCGTTTCCTCAACCACCTCGCATCTCAAATGGAGGGAAAACCTACAGACAGATGCCATTGTTTGTAGGAGGAGAGGAATGCTACTACGTTGATCCTCTTACAGGGCAGCGGGCGAGTAGGGAAGAAGATTGTACTCTAGGAGCCGCCTTGGAAGTAGATCAGAGAGGACCATACGTAGAGGCGGAAATAGCGGGATGTCCTACAACCTTTTTGGTGGATACAGGGGCCACCCGATCCACGTTAAGATCTGTGGTAGTCCCGGGTCTGCCAATATCAAGAGAAACGGTACAGGTGGTAGGAGTCGCGAACAAAAGGATGACAAATCCCTTGACCGAACCAGTGTCAGTAAGAATAGGGAATTACAGTGACGAACATCAGTTCGTGATCTGCGATTCTAGTCCTGTGTGTTTGCTAGGAAGAGATCTATTGTGTAAACTGAATTGCACAATACATTGCACACCTGAAGGGGTAGAAGTACAGACCAATGATGAGGATGCCGATTTTAAAGTCATGAAGTCGCAGGAATGCGTGGAACTATATCCTACCTTAACAGTGGAGGAACTTCCACAGGACTTGAGGGAGAAAGTGTCAGTTGAGGTGTGGGATTTTACTGGAGAAGAAATAGGCTTGATCAAAGGAGTAGAACCAGTAAAAATCTTGGTAAGACCCCATGCTGAGTATCCAAGAACACCACAGTATAAGCTAACGCCAGAGACGATTGCAGGGATCAAGCCTGTGATCGAATCCATGATTAAGCAGGGAATACTGAAGGAGATCGTGGGTAGTCCATGTAACTCCCCGATCATGGGTTTGCAGAAACCTAGTGGAAAATACAGAATAGTACAGGATCTTCGGAAGATTAATAATATTGTTGTCTCATGTTGTCCAGTGGTACCGAATCCATCAGTGATATTATTTCAGATACCGTTCCAAGCTGAATGGTTTACCGTGATAGATTTGTGCCAGGCTTTCTTTTCGATACCGTTGGATGAAGAGAGCCAATATCTTTTCGCTTTCAAACTGGAAGATCGCGTCTTAACATGGTGTCGTATCCCTCAGGGGTATACAGAAAGCCCGTCGATCTTTAACCAGTTATTGAAACGAAATCTTGAGAGTCTAGTACTGCCCAAGAATTCAGTTCTGGTCCAGTACATAGACGACCTCCTGGTTGCGTCAGAAACTGAGGAAGCTTGCAGAGAAGACACCATCACCTTGTTAAATCACTTGGCCGAGAACGGACACAAGGTGTCTCCAGGTAAATTGCAATATTGTAAGACTGAGGTGCAATACTTGGGCCACAGGATTGAAAAGGGAAAGCGGAAGGTGTCTCCAGACAGAATAGAGGCGATTATGAAAATGAACGCGCCTACGACACAGAGAGAAGTCAGGATGTTTCTAGGCATGGTCGGTTATTGTCGACAGTGGATAGCAAACTTTTCACTGAAGGCTAAACCGTTATTACAACTGACGCACAAAGGAGTAAGTGATCCGGTACCATGGGACAAAGATTGTTTGATGGCATTTTTGCAGCTGAGGGAGGACTTATGTCGTGCCCCGGCTTTAGGGATGCCTGATTACACAAAACCATTTTTGCTTTACTGCTGCGAGAGAGAGGGATGCGCTTTAGCGGTATTAGCACAGGTCCACGGAGATGCGCGCAGGCCAGTGGCGTACTTTTCGGCTACATTAGATCCAGTAGCCGCAGCGTTGCCCGGATGTCTCAAATCCGTAGCTGCAACGGGTGTCAGCATTGAACGATCTGAGAGCGTAGTTATGGGTCATCAGTTAGAAGTGTATGTACCACATTCTGTAGAATTGTTAATGACCAGGACTAAGACTCAGCATCTGACGAATAGCAGGCTCACACGCTACGAGCAGGTCATACTGGCTGCCGAGAATGTGACCCTAAAGAGATGCTCTGTCTTGAATCCTGCAACTTTGATGCCACTTCCGAACGAAGTGGAAGATGAAAATTGTACAGAGCATGACTGCCTCGATGTGACTGAACTATGTACCAAACCGAGACCTGATATCGTAGATGAGCCATTGACAGACCCAGACGAAATTTTCTTCGTTGATGGTTCATGCGTAAGAAACGATGTCGGTCAGCTGAGAGCAGCTTATGCAGTATGCACGATTACCAGAGTTATAGAAGCCGCTTGCCTGGAAGGAGTACACTCCGCACAGGTAGCTGAAATTGTGGCTTTGACTCGTGCTTGCCTAGCAGGCGACAGACTTCGAGTCACTATATACACCGATAGCCAGTATGGTTTCGGCGTAGTTCATGATTACGGGCAGTTGTGGTCTCAGAGAGGTTATATGACCTCCTCGGGTTCTCCGATTAGGAATGGAGAATTCGTGAAACTACTGTTAGAGGCTTTGCAAAAACCTATGGCCATAGCCGTGGTCAAATGTGTAGCTCACACCAAAAATGTTGATTTTGTATCGCTAGGAAACAGATACGCAGATGAAGTAGCGCGTTATTGCGCAGAGCAGGGATATTCTCACACGGATGTGAAAGTGGGGGGAATCCAGGAGAGAACTGAACTGACTATGTTATTGGATACTGTAGATACATGGGATGAGTTGAGAGCAGTACAGGAAAATGCACCAGATGAGGAGAAAAAGAGCTGGGAAACAGCAGGTTGCGGGAAGAGTGAGATGAACTTTTGGGTTTCTGCCGACGGAAGGGCAGTTTTACCAAATGAACTCATTAGTCCAATGGCAAGGAAATTGCATGGATCAGCACACATAGGAAGAGATGCTATGGTGAGAGTATTCAGACAAACGTGGTTCAATCCTAAGTTTAGAATAGCGGCAGAAGCAGTGTGTCAGCGATGTACGATCTGTCAGCAACTAAATGTGGGAAAGAGAACACCAGTTACCTTGAGTCATATAGGAAGGTCTGGGGGGCCTTTCAATAGGATGCAGATTGACTTCATAGAAATGCCTCCATGCAACAGACTCAGATACGTTTTAGTGATTGTCTGCATATTTTCTAGATGGGTTGAGGCTTACCCTACACGTAGGTGCGATACACTTACAGTAGCAAAATTGTTGCTTAGAGAGTTGATACCGAGGTTTGGGGTGCCATCCTCTTTGGAATCGGACAGAGGAACTCATTTCAATAGCGAAGTGGTGAAGATGCTGTGTTCAGCTTTGAATATTGATCAGAAGTTACACTGCAGCTATCGACCAGAGGCTTCAGGGATCGTAGAGCAAATTAACAGTACTATCAAGTCCAGACTGGCTAAAGTTTGTTCATCAACGTCCCTGAGTTGGCCAGACGCACTTCCAGTAGTTCTTATGAGCATACGTAGCACACCTGATAGAAGAACAGGCCTCTCTCCACATGAAGTGCTAATGGGGAGAGCCATGAGATTGCCATCGGTTCCGACTGCAGCGCTAGTGAACATCACAGACGATTTGATCTTGGACTACTGCAAGGGACTATCTAATGCCGTTAATTCTGTGTCCCTCCAGGTCCAGGCTGCAGAGGTTCCGTCAGTACAAGACTTGTGCCATGACCTGAGTCCAGGAGACTGGGTCCTGGTGAAGAAGCATGTCAGGAAGAACTGCTTAGACGTGCGTTGGCGAGGACCGTTTCAAGTCATACTTGTAACGAATACCGCAGTGAAGTGTGGAGGTCTGCCGAACTGGATACATGCCTCACACACCCGAAGAGTGCCAACACCTCCAGAAGACACAGCTCCTCTCTCGGATGAGAATCCGGCGGGAAGCGGAGAAGCCATAGAGGGGAAAAGCCAAGCTGTGGAGGTGATAGAAGAAGCTGAAACTGTGTTGGAACAGGACGACGAAGGTCAGGACACGAGTGGGACTGAAGTCGCCTCAGGAGAAGAAAGTAATTGGGAGTCCGACACAGATATCGAGCAAACTGAGGGTGACCAAGAGACGGGTCCTGGAACAAGGAGCGGAAAGACGGAAAGCAACGAAGCCATTTGGCCAGAGAGAAGGAAAAGGCCAAGTTCGGAAGGAAAGAACGAAAGAACTCTTGCTCCTAACGCTGAAGAATCGGATCAGGAGGAAGAAACGACAGATTCAGGAATTGAGAGTCCACGAAGATCAAGAAGGGTACGTGTGCCCTGCAGAAGGTACGCCAACCCAGAGTGGACTTATCTAGCAGATGTATTGGGGACAGAAATCTGGGAGAGTGAAGAGCGTGAAAGTAATCGATCTCGATCCATTTGTGGCAGTGGAGATATGGATGTTGGCACCTGGACTCGAGACTGAGGGGTTACTGACTTTCACGCTTCCCATACCCCCACGTTTGAGTAAAATTCAAGATCTAGTGCTAAAAAGATTACAGTTTCCAACAGCTGGTCAACAAATGACAGAAGAAGAAGAAAAGGTTATTCGCTTTGAACTATTAATAATTGTTGTGAAAGCTGCAGGTCCGAGAATAATTGTTGATGCATAAAAGACTTTTGTACGTATGTTATAAAGAAGAAGATAACCTAGCACCGAGTGGAAAGAAGAATAAAATTAGGGATTACATTTAGAGGACGGAGAAGGGCTAGGGTTGTCTGTTGCTAAGAAGAGAAAGGACATTGTGATGAAAAAAGATATCTGTTGATAAAAAGCACTTTAAAGACTGAGAAAGTACATAAGCAACTAAAGACTGCAACAGGAAACCTTTCGCTAGAGAACGAGGTACGCTGTTTTTGATAACATGGAGAACGGCAACCCAAACAGAAAAGCAAGATGTATAGTAGGTACACTTATAGCAATAGTGATATTCCTTATAATTTTAGTAGTAACGATATCTTACCTGACAGGATATGAGCATGATAAGGAAATAGTGAATGTGAAAATTGTAACGACCTTGAAACCTGCTCTTGTGGGAAAGAAGGAGGAGGGCAATGTTATACGTGAAAAGGCGTTACTTGCAGATGAAGCTCGTAGATTACATATAGACGAGTCACAGGGAAATTTTAGGTCAAATGCATATGCCAAATTATTGTACGAATATATCGATGCCATGGAGGCCAAAGATTGCTACGTTTGTATGCAATTGCCGGCTTCTGTAGACGAAGGCATTAGATATCATCATCTCCCATTGACTTATGGGATAACATGTAGCTTACTGCTTAGTATATTTTATGGTAGAGAAGGATTTGAGTACTACTTTTCAAATTATGATTCGGTACTGCCTGAAGTTCCGAATTATAAACAAATGAATAAGTGGGACTACTACAAAAAGGAGGATAGATTAGCCAAATTCTTTCTTCCTTGGGACACATTAGATACATCATATGCACGTAGAAATAATCTGACTTGCAAGGTATCAGAAGTGGAGAAAAGATTTATAGCACAAGTAGATGATCGATGCAGACGGCAGAAGATTCTAAAAATGTCAGGACAATGGAAAATAGACTGGACAGAAGAAGAGAAGGCACATAAAAAGAAAGGTAGCAATGGTCCAATAGCATTGGATAGAACGCAGAAAGGAAAGTTATGTTTAGCTCGAAGCAAAACGTATTACGAGAGTGAATTTGTAGGTGAGGTTAGTTGCGAGCACTCTTTTAAATTAGAGTACTATACGAAAGATTTTATGAAGGGAATGCAAGCTATTCCGAATGTGTATTTTGTATGTGGGAGAAATGCCTATGTAAAACTACCTGACAATTGGTATGGTTCGTGTTACTTGGCAATTGTCTTCCCCAAAATATATCATGCAAAGGATTTAGGGATTATAGAAGGAAAGGCTTCGAGGAGGACGAAAAGGGAAGTAGGAGATGCAGAAGTAGTAGGAGATGTATTTGGAGCGATGTTTCCATTGTTAGGTTTGATTCTTAACGATGTTAAGATTAGAAGGTTAGCGACAGTCGTGGATAGATTGTCTGCTAGTACTGCGAGATCATTAATGTTAGTAGAAGGTGAGATGCAGTCGATTAGAGCAATGGTTTTACAGAACAGACTTGCTTTAGATGTGATATTAGCAAAAGAAGGCGGAGTTTGTAAAGCTTTGAAAGTTCAGGAATGTTGTACTTATATTCCTGATAATTCAAAACCACTTGAGAAAGTCATACAGAACATTACACAGATTCATCAAGAAATTGAAGATTTATCAAAAGTAAATGTTTGGGAAAAAGTAGGAAATGGAGTGGAAAAGGTTGGAAGTTGGTTTGCTAATCTAGGCAAAAGTATAGTTTGGTATATTTTAAAGCCTGTATTAATAGTATTAATTTGCATAATTACATTATTAGGATTAGTAAAACTGTATAAGTGGTATAAGTCGAATCAGTTACAAAGATCGATGAGAGACCAAGAAAGAAGACTAGCTGTCCTACAAGATCAACAGTATAAAAGTCTGAGAACACTTGAATCGATAAAAAGAGGAACTGATGTAACTAGTTCGGTATAAATGATGTATTCAAATTGCTTTTAGTGATGACTCCTAAAAGTCATCAAAGGGGGGAACTGAGAGAGCGCAATTTGAATGCAAAGTATATCATAACCATATTTAGACGTATATGTTATAAACGTAGGAATGAAACGTATATCGTAATGTAAAGTTGACAATTATAACATAAAAGCCAACGAATGTGATAACATATTATAGGAAACAAATGTATTCACATGTTAAAATGCATTAGATTTAGAAGGCCTGTATATATGATGGGTAGATGTAGAAATGTAGAGATGCTTATGAAATGTAGAACGTGCACAGTAGAATTCGTGTACGTGTGTAACTTTAAAGGGAGAAGCGGCGAGAAATGTAATGTGGAAAAGCATAAACATAGTGAAATGTAACCAAGGAGAATGCATAAATTATATTCTATGTAGTCGTATTCTATATATTATATATTTGATGTAGAGTGTATTTAAGTATAACTAGGGCTTTTCTTAAAAGTACGAATATATAAATGTATGCCAAAGGTTATACTGTATAGAGTTTTTGTAGGAATGTTGGAAGAGTTTAGGTCATTTGTGTTTGTAACCTAACTGGTCAAGAGTTCGAAGGAGCATAGTCACATGAATGTAATTTAGAGGGCTTGTAAAAGTCGTAAATAGCTTGATGTGGACGTGAGAGCCGAGAAGTCTAGCACTTGTTAGATTTAAGGTGACAATGCCGGACGGAACTTGTTGCTCGAACGTGAGGAGAGGCATTTTGTTGAGGTGGACTATGTTTTGACAAGACCATTCACATGATCTAGAAGGTTAAGAAGTGTACAGATAAGTTAAGACCTTGTCTAAGTTTCTATGATATGCGATCTGAAAGAGTCCATAAAAGTCGACGATGAGATGATGAAGATGACATCGAAAGGAGAAGGGTCAACTTAACGAACGACGCAAGGAATGGACCAATGGAAGAAGCAGGAAGTTGACATCATCGGGGGAAGTCCGTGGTGGGCGTCAAGGGGCGTTCCACCCACACGGTGATTGTGTATTTTAGGGACAGCACCCCGGGGAGGAGAGAGCAATCAGGGAAGAGCAGAGAAATTAGCATTAGGCTAAGGCGAGAGCAAAGACAAGGGTAGATGCCTTGAGCAGATGCGCTAAGACATCAGAGCGCAAGGGAGCAGTAGGCCGAGGACCCTTAGAGAGAACGGATGGGTAGGCAGATAGAGTACTGCTTCCGAAACTTAAGATTTCCTTTAGAGGCTAAAAGAGAGTTTGAACTTCATTGGAAGTCAAACTACTGACACCTTTTTAGGGAAGAAACTGGCGAAGTAGGGTTGACACATAGCATAGAGTAGGGACAGATTAACTTGATGATTGTTTTTATCTTACTGCAGATGACGCAGAAGGAACCACTTCACACCGAAGCTTAAGAGGCTGATATTGAAACTGATTTTGTAATTTGTATACTTTGAGATTTTATCCTGAGTGGATTGTATCGCATCCAAATTAATCTTTATATAAACTCTTAAAACTCTATCAGTTGTAAGTGGTTCTTCCGAGTGGCGTCAGTTAATGGGGTTTGTCTAAACCAAGGCGGGGGTGGTCCTTTCCTCAATGACAGATACGAGCGGTCCAAAACAGACGAATGGGATTCTTTATTAAATTTATCATACTCATAAATTGATATCAAAATCTCATTCCCCGCAGAACCTAAGAGACTTCAGCCACTACCACTAGTCCATAAGTGCCAATCAACTGCTGTGGGTGGAAACATACCTATGCCATGTGATTTACAAAAGAAATAAAGGGCAATTTTGAGAGTGACTTAAACTCTCTGGTGGGAGAGTAAGCCATCTTAACCATTAGCCCAAAGGAGGCAACATCATGTGCTTGTTTAAAATATGGCTATGGCACTCCCTCTGAAATGACATTGAATCTGGCTCCATATATGGCTATAATTAAACTGTTCATCCGTTACCCTAAAAAATTACGCTTTATCTCTGCACTGTGGAAACTATTGACTTTCCAGTTACTAGAGACGTCTTTGGTATATAGTGTCCGAAAACTGTACCAAAAAGCAGACACATAGGCAGGGCAACAACAAGACTTGAAGCTTTAATCTTTATCTTACGAGACAAATACATTAACCTCTAGGCAATGGATTGTGCTACAATTGGGTTGGAAGGTTAAAACATAATTTGAAGGTCTGTTTCACAAATGGCTCTCTGTTGACCCAGGTCAAACATACCTATGACATACGTTCGTAAAATGGAATTAACTTGCACTCCTCTGGCGAATAGAACAAAACTCTTCTCCCACTAATACAAATAAGGTGCTACCTTTGAAAATCAAGATCTTTTGACTTATCCGACAAGTCTTTAGATGAACTTGTGCTAAAGTTGATGGTCAAGCTGACATATGGCTTTCGTAGCAGAGCATCATTAATTTTTAACCATCAGCCAGACAGTTAGAAAATGTAACCTTAACATCTAGGCCACGAGCTGCGCCGCATTCAGGGGGACAGAAATGTACCTGTGTTAACCAATCCAACGGTGGAGTCAAATGGAGTTCCATAGGAGACTTTATGCCAACTTGTTTCCCATTGCCAAAAAATAAGCTTATATTTTTCCAATGTGAAATCTATTGAATTTTCGATTTCTGACGATGTCCTTCAGAAACATTATGGTAAAAAAAGAAACTCAGGTAGACAAGTAGATACAAGACAGCAGCTGCGTCTGAGTCCTTAATCATAAAGATGAGAGTTACAGAGTTTAACAACAAGTCTACAAATGGCTTACTATTGAGCGCCGTGAAAGCAAATTTATGATAAACGAGGATAAATTAAATTGAACTGCTAACAATGCCAGAACTCTTCGTCCTTTGGCAAACAGTGTGGTTATCTTTGTAATGCAAAAATATACAACTCCCATTTATTGGAAATGTTCTGGAACATTTTATGATCACACAAAGCAACGAATAGACACATGCCCAAGGTGGAAACATGGCCATGAATCTTAATTCTTCAGGCAGATTGTCAGGGACTTTAACTCCTGCTCTGCAAGTGGCAATCTACTGAGCTGCCTGAAAACATTTCTATGCCATTCTATCCAAAGGTGGAATTAAAAGAGGCTACTGATGTGTCTGCAAACTAATTTGTCTCCCACGACCAAACAATGAGGTAATATTTTATCAACATGAAATCTATTACAATTCTTCATGTGAAAGTTAATTTAAAACCCCTATGGTACATCAGACCTTCAGACAGACCCATATTCTAGGAAACAAGACGATCAACTCTTAAGGACTTATTATGAGTTTGGAGGTGAAAGAGTCAGACCACCCGCTCCCCACCCACCAATCCCAACAACAAACCGCCCATCAGAACTGGAGTTTTCTCCTGGCTCAAGGGCGGTTCTTTGGCATTCCCAAGTCTGTGCCTATGAAGTAGTCACTGCACTGGGAATGTCAAAGGCAGGCCCTGCCAGGGACTGCTGCAGTTCATGCCATCCAGGTACTGGGGTGCATGCACACTGGCGGGCACATGTTGTGCCCCCTTGTGTGAATCCAAAATGACATGAGGTACCAGGGGACCCTATAAGGCCCCATTCCTTCCTCACCACCATAATCTTCAAGGTAGTTGCCATGCCTTGATAAGTGTGGTGAGTAGGAAACGCAAAATATGCTTGGGGGGCCTCAGCAGCCCCTCAAAACATATTGCAGCCTCAAGACCACTGCGCCACTGCCAGGGATCTCTTATCCCTGATAATTGTGGTGGTTCCCAGGGTGACCCAACCACCCTGGTTGTAATAGGGCGGTTGGGCTACCGCTGCCACTGCCGTTCCATGAGTCTGGTGGTTCGTGAATCGACAGACTCGTAATAACCCTTTACTCTTATGTTGAGAGCTAGGGGCCTCAACCACTAGACCATAATAAGCTCTTGACTAAAGTTGACCAAAACATACCTATGATATTGAATGGAATTGGGCACCATGGGTAAGGATAATAAAACTCTAACCCTAACTAGCCCATAGTGCAGGGTGTGTCGCAATTAAAAAGTTGGGAAAGTATTTTTAAGGTTTACATCCTGGTAGTGAAAATCACAATGGTGCTTTGTGGAGGCCTACCTCTACCACAGGGGAATATTTGGTTGCCTTATTACATTAAAGAAGTGCTAAAATGTGTTTGAGTACCATTAACTATAATGGGGTAACCCTATGAACCTCAGAACCTGGGCGGGTAGTTAAACAAAAACAATGGTTCTGTCGGTAAAGAACTATTCAAATCGTCATAATACTTAATACATGAATATTTTCTTAAAGTCCCAAGGGGGATAATTGCAATATTTATACACTGACTACCAATAAAAAGAACAAATAAATCTTTAGTTATACAATTTGTTCACAAGATTTTTCACTGTTTTTCAAACATTTGGTTTCTGCAGTGAATCAGATATGCTGTCCAATATACAAACGATACGTAGGACTGTGATTATACAAAGGTTAGTGGTATAGTGTATCTCTCCACACCCACCTGTAACCTTCATTACTCACACCCCCCTCAATGGAGTTACTATATATGTCTTCTGCACCTGCTGAATGGAGCAGCATGGTTCACGTCCCAGTATTTGTAACCCCACCAACTCAAGGGTGTATTTCCAACCTGCAGGCTCGGGTCTGGAATAGGATCAGAAGTGAAACCAGCCCTTCCTTCTGTTCAGGAGCCTTTATGTTAGATAATCTGAGTGGCCATTTTAACATGTTTTCTGTATGATCAAACTCCCAGGAATGTTCCCTTTGAGAAGCAATTTTTATTTCCACCTCAATCTCAGAACGCACCCATGTCCCTGGCTGCACCTGGGATGCTGAGTCTACAGTTACCACAGTTCAACACAAGGCCTCACATGATGCATGTAACATGTGCAGCTTGTGTTCACCTCTCTACACACTGAGCCCAGTTCACAAAGTTAAGTTTGCACTTGTAGATCTGTTCACACGTAGATCCACTCCTGGTAAATCTTAATAATTAATCTTTTCCAAGTGGGGAAGTAAATATAGATGCAGACTTAAGAATCTCCACCACCCCAATTGAGGGTATGGCGACTCCTCAACTGAATATACATTTAAAAAGTGGCCATTACTAACCTTCCATCTGCTTATGTTGATCTCAAGCACCTGAGTGCAGATCTCCCTGTAGGAAAATATAAGAACATTTACCAAGGTTTTTTTATTCATGAAGATATAATTTTAATATATAATAAAAACAGAAAATATCTGTCTACAAACTACAGTAACTCAGGTTTACTTAACATAAAAGACACAGCACACGACCTACTAAATGAATATTGTATTAAATCATAATTTAATTGTACTTAATTATTTTTCACAAATATATTTTTTATAACAATATTTAAAATCGCCTGAACTCCCTGAGCTCAATAACATTGCATGCATGTTTATTTGGTAACAAACTTCACTGTAAGCTATACTTCTTTTATTTGGGTATTTGTTCGATTATTCAAACTAAATTAAAAATGTAATTTAATCTAGTTTAAATGTTTTATATTTAAAAAATAAACTGTAGCATTAATAATTATACTTAAGCTTTCTACTCTGAAAATAATATATACACATTTAAAATTTCAAAATAAACTTAATTTCATTTGCCTTATTTGTTTTTGGGTGCTGTTTTTATAGCCTGCTTCCATTGTTTCTGTGCGAAACATTTTGCAATAGCATTGGTTGGCTATTTGTGGTTCCGGATTCACTCTATGGCTGGGCTGAAGTACATTGAAGCCTGTTTTGTCACTGTTGGGCCACAGTAGATTTAGAATCATATTTTGTGAATAGCAATTATCTTACTCTAATATGGATGTGCATTTTCTACTTGAGTGTCTGTCCCTAAGCCCCTCCTCAAATGTCCCTTAATGCACCCATTTTGTTCTAATCAGTCCTGGTTTTCCAAACAACCCCCTTCATCCCTCCCTTTTTACTACAAAATCCCATAGTTATGTGTAGTACAAACAAAGGCAAGAGAGGAGGAAATCCACCTAAGGGGTTGTGAATTCCATTTAGTACTATGTGAAGCTACTGTAGTACAAATGTAGGTACTCCCAAATGTCTTTAGTGAATTTGATCGATTGAGTGTCTAACACCATTGTCACTGATGTTTTGTTCATGCCCATTGAAAATGTTTATTTTTCCTGAATAGCAATTTAAAGCTTTTGTTCTTTCAATTATCCATCATCTGCCACGGAAGATGGTCCACAACGTGCCCTGCGTGCCATGGTGGAAATATTGCAAATACATGTTAAGATACGGTACAGTTAACATGATGATAACATCTGTAAAGACAGAGAAAACAGCCAACAGGTCCTGGTGAAAACTCAGTCAGCTCACTTTGGGCCAGATGTAGGTAATCCCCGTTTACCGACTCTTAAATACCGAATCATACCGATTCGGTATTTAAGAACAGGTAAATGGGATGTAGGTAATTTTTCGTAAAAAATTACTGAATCGGTAAGTTTTGGTAATTACAGAATCTGTATTTACTGATTCGGTAATTGCCATTCATTCCTATGGGCCTGGAGGCGCATAGGAATGAATGTCAATTACCGAATCGGTAAATACCGATTCGGTAAAAGGGGGAAACATTGAAGGGTGGCAAGGTGTCACTTTGACACCCTGTTGCACCCCTCAATTGGGTATGGGTGCAAATGTTGCAGACATGTATGTCTGCAACATGGCACTGTTGGAAAAGCAAAAAATATGCTTTTGCAAAGGTTTACATTATTTACCAACAACTTCTAGTTGGTGGTAAATAAAGAATCCTTAACTGAGGAATGCACTAACTTGAGTGCTCCCTACATCCCCGATTCGGTAATTGACCGAATCGGTATGTTAAGAATTCGGTATTTTACCGAATCCTTAAATTACCAATTTGGTAAAATATTGAATTCTACAAAAAATGCCACCTACATCGGAAAAGCCCAATACCGGTCGGTAACGGACGAAATTCGGTAATTTACGCCGTTACCGACCGGTAATGGGCGAACTACATCTGACCCTTTGTAATCTATGTGTCTATCTATCTATCTATCTATCTATCTATCTATCTATCTATCTATCTATCTATCTATCTATCTATCTATCTATCTATCTATCTATCGATCTATCTATCTATATATCTATCTTCTTACCTTTCATCCTATCATTCTGTAATTTTTTTTGTGTTCTAAGAATTTATTGCTAAGTATTTGGTGAAGCAGTACAGGAAATGAGGGCGAACCTCCCTGCAGCGATTATTGAGCTGATCCTGGGATCTAGGCCGGCACCAGGGAAATACCCTGAGTTTGTTCTGGCATAATTGCGGACACTAGAACTCATTTAGCAACACCCACACATTATTTTCTTTACTTCCCTACAAAAGTCTTATTTTTGATTTCACGTTGGCCCAACACAGGGGCCTTACTTGAAGGGCCAACAGCCCTCCTTCTCTGGAGTCTCATCCTGGCTGAAAGCTCTGTGGAGCATAACACTTAGGGGCATATTCTCAAGGACTTATCGCCAAGTTATCAGTACTTTATTGCAGCAAAAGTGGGAAAAGAATTATCTCCCCATTCTCAAGCTGGTGCAAACGGCCGATACCACCAGTTTTCCAGCAATAACTTTTGTAAAAAACATTGCCACGGATGAGAGCGACAACTAACGCTAATGATATGCAGAGTAGGCATTCCTGTGAAAAAACACACAAAAGCACCACTTCACGATATTCCCAACGACCAGCCAGATCTGCGATACGATCCAAAAACAGGTGATAAGGCGCATTAGCATCAGGGATTTAACACCTGACTTTTACTGGTGTAAAGCAGGATGACTACCTGCAGTATGAAAGGGAGCCCAGCCCAGAGCCACATCTGAAGACCAACACATGTCATTGAGACACAGATCATGCAGCTCGGAGAGCCAGGAGGTCCATAACACCCAGCTCCACCACCCCCATTGCCCCCGAACCCCTCCCGACTACCACCGAGGCAGTGCCGAACTGGACAGTGGACGTTCTGAAAACGGTATGGGCCCTCAGCCACACAGTAGCAGAATGTGGGGAGAGGCGGGAACCAAGTATGTTTGAACGAGGCAAGTCAACCATGAATAAGAATGCACACAATGCCAAGTGTGGCGGTGATGTGCTGGACAGACCTCAGTATGCAGAGCACAGACCTGTCCATGTGGATATATATTGCTGGTGTTTGTAGTGTTGTGGACAGTGGATGCAACCATGTTACCTCAGGCAGGGGAAGACCTCTGGCATGTAGCTGTGTCAACTCCCCTGTAAGCATAAGCTGAGTGGGCTGGTGTAGTGAACGCCCTTGGCAGAGCGGCAAGTTGCCGCAAATACTACTTTGTGAGGTATGGGCAGAAAGACTACCAGTCCCAGAAGGCCAAGCGACGCCAGGAGGCTGCACAGTGGGAGGATATTACTTAAGCTCCTCCCCTTGAACAAAACGGGGCTTGTCAATCTTGTTCCTGGTTTGTTTCCATGTTGTTTCCTGCTTCGGAGTTCCTATCCTGGAGTATTTTGACTAGCCTGTGTTTTGATCGCCGCGACGACGAAGAGCCTGCGTGGTCAGTTGAGCAGACACCCGCCGCGACGACGAAGTGCCTGCGTGGTCAGTTGAGCAGACACCCGCCGCGACGACGAAGTGCCTGCGTGGCCAGCTCATCACTTTTCAGCGCGTCTCTGTGAGTAAAACAAAGCCGCGCTTGTGGAGAAAAGACTGCGGAGAGCGGGCTCGCTCTCTTCTGCATCTCTTGTTTGCAGTCTCTGAGGTTATCGCCTGGTTTAAGGTAGAGTGCGGTTCGCACACACCCCTAAGTTGTTTTTGCTTTTGGTTTCCTGCATTGAGGGGATTATCGACTCCTGATCCAAGCCAATCCCAAAAGAAGTATTTTGGGATTTTAGTACTCAGTACACGTTCGAAAAGATTACGGAGTGAGTTTCAACTTCGGAGCTTGTTACAGGAGCTGGAGAGAAAAGTGCATTAACTTTCACCAGCTGGTGTATAGACTTCCTGTATTTCCAGTAACCCTGATTTTCTACACGGAAAAGAACGCTTTCACCAGTGGTAAGTTCCGGAGCCCTGGGGAGGTGGGGATATTTACGTCAAGGCAAAAATACTATATCCTTTTTACATCTTTTCGCCCACCTTCAGGGAGGTCTTCCCAGTAAAGCTGCTGAATCCGAATCTCGTCTTGAGAAGCTTAGAAGACCCCTTCATTCATCCCCAGATTCCCCCTTGCGACCTCCGACTGTGTTCGCACCAATTGCGGTGGTTGTCCCGTGGTTGGGTGAAGTGCGGTGTGAGGTTGTGAGGACAGTCATCCCGTCGTTCCTGCTGGGCATAGGATTCAGGTTAGTGGCGCATGCGATTCTTGCGCTGCTTACAATCTTTACAGATTGACAAGCCCAAGAACGCTAACCAGCCCGGACGATGGATACAAACACTATACTCACCTCTTTGTTGGAAAGCGTCTCGGAATTGCAAAGCGAAGTTCAAACATCACGAGCTGAAAACCAAGCTTTGTACAAGGAAATGTCAGACTTACGTAAAGAAATGTCTGATCTCGCCCAAAAAGAGCCTAGTAGCAGACCGCTAATACGACCTGCTACCTTGCCCCCTCCTCCATCGTTCCAACCTGGGGGAACTTTTGCAGCCCCTTCTACGTCCACGGACGCCACCCCGACGGTACATATTCTGCAGACCCATGGTATACCTCTGGCTCCTCCCGAAAGGTTTTACGGAGATCCCAAAAAATTTGAGACCTTTCTAAACCAGTGTCGCCTTCATTTCCTTTGCAAACCTCAAATCTTTCAGGAGGATTCTTCAAAGACCGCCTTCGTTATGTCATATATGGGGGGAAACGCATCCGGATGGACCATTCCTTTAGTGGAACGGAATGATCCCGTACTACATAATTTCGACAATTTCTGTCTTGAAATGCGTAAACTATTCGACAGAAAGTCGCACATGATATCATTGGACCATGAGTTAATGACCTTACGCCAAGGTTCGCAGGACCTTTTGTCCTACATTACGACTTTTAACCGCCTCATAGTTGAGACAGACTGGCCGGCTCAGAAAAGAATCTCCCTATTCTATCAGGGTCTCCGGGGGGAATTGAAGGACGTCTTAGCACAGGTGGTGCAATTGCCCTCCACATGTGAGGAACTTATTGACTTAACAGTCCAACTGGACCATCGATTGCTGGAAAGGAGAGGTGATCGGAGCAGAGGGGACTCTCGGTTCTCCTATCCCATGGTTAGAGCTCGACAAGCGAGTGATGAAAAAACCAAGCCACAGGAAGGGCCAGAGCCTATGCAAATAGGTGGAATACGAGGCCCCCTCACCAGAGAAGAAAGAGATCGGAGAAGAAGGCTCAAACTATGTATGTACTGTGGAAAAAGTGGGCATTTTGTTAACGAATGCAGAGCTCGGGCTTCTTCTTCCGGAAGAAATGTATTTCCCAGAACACAGGCCTCCCTGAAGACGGAAGAGCCGTCGGAAAACTAATGGTCTTGGATCAGACAGAGACCACTGATTCAGGACTCCAGTCTCCCCTGGTCTCCTCGTACGTCGCGAACACCCTTCACCCTGCGGTTGCACACATGAACATAAACGTAACCCTGCAGGTACCGAAACAGAAACCTTTTCTTGTGGACGCTCTATTGGATTCAGGAGCCACAGGGAACTATATCGACCAATCTTATGCAAAAAGAATGGGTATTCCCTGTGACAGGAAAACAACGCCCGAGCTGGTCAAGGCTGTGGACGGCACTGACTTGTCATCGGGACCCGTGACTCAACATACCCTGGCCTTACTGATGGAATATGGAACCCATCACTACGAATATATACAATTCGACCTCATAGACGCCCCACAATTCCGGCTTATCTTAGGCATGCCCTGGCTAACTTTACATGACCCTTCTGTTTGCTGGTCAACCCGTACAGTTAGAATGACATCCCAATTTTGCCAAGAACATTGCCAGGACAGAGACCTTCTCCGCAGTGTTTCAGAACCCACACCTGCCTCATGCCTGGCGGGAGCCTGCTCAGTTGACAGATTCTGTTGTGCCACGGTTTTACCGGCGGAATACCACGAATATGCCTCCTTGTTCGATAAGAGAAAAGCCACTCATCTGCCTCCACATAGGACCTACGATTGTCGTGTGGACCTTGTTCCAGGTGCGGATCTGCCCTGCAGCAGAGTGTACGCCCTAACCGAAAAGGAGACACAGTATCTACGGACCTACATTGACGACAATTTGGCCACCGGGTTCATTAGACACTCCACCTCCCCTGTCTCGTCGCCTATGTTTTTCATCCCCAAGAAGGACTGTGAGGAATTGCGTCCATGCATTGACTATCGAGCCATCAACCGGGTGACGGTAAAAAACCGGTACCCATTGCCCTTGATACCCGTGCTTATGGATCAACTTAAAGGGGCGAGGTATTTCACCAAACTGGACCTTCGAGGGGCATACCATCTCGTGCGAGTTAAGACTGGGGACGAGTGGAAGACGGCCTTCC
Source organism: Lissotriton vulgaris (assembly GCF_964263255.1). Lineage (NCBI taxonomy): Eukaryota > Metazoa > Chordata > Amphibia > Caudata > Salamandridae > Lissotriton > Lissotriton vulgaris. The sequence goes on from NC_141696.1 coordinate 276,931,475, forward strand.
GAACAAAATTCGGACTCTTTGAGTATCGGGTGATGCCGTTTGGACTGTGCAACGCCCCCGCCGCCTTCCAGTTTTTTATGGATGAGGTGTTGCGGGGGTGTTTGGAGTCTTTCTGTATCGTCTATATTGACGACATTCTGGTGTACTCTGCCTCCCTCTCAGAACACATTACGCACGTTAAGGAGGTGTTGGAGAGGCTACAGCGTAACTCGTTGTATGCCAAGCTAGAAAAATGTCTTTTTCACGTCAGACAAGTGGCTTTTCTGGGTTACGTGATCGATGCCCAAGGATTTAGGATGGACATGAGAAAAGTCGAGGCCATACTCTCCTGGAAAACGCCGCAGACTATCAAATCTGTTCAAAGTTTTCTTGGGTTCGCCAATTATTATAGGCGCTTTGTCCAGGACTTCTCCAAAATAATTCACCCCATCACGTCTCTCTTGCGAAAGAACGTTTCCTTCAAATGGGGAGAAGAAGCAGAAAAGGCCTTTCAAACTCTCAAGTTGAAGTTCACACAAGCCCCCATCCTTCGGCACCCAAACCCTCAGTTGCCTTTCATCCTCGAAACGGACACCTCCCAATATGCTCTTGGCGGCATATTGTCACAACGACACCCTTCTACAGGACAGCTTCATCCTGTGGCGTTCTATTCAAAGAAACTCACTCCGTGTGAAGTCAACTATTCCATCACGGACAAGGAGCTATTGGCTATTAAACGAGCATGCGAGGAGTGGAGGCATTACCTTCTTGGAGCTGTGCACACTGTGGAGATCATTACTGACCACCGTAATCTCCTGTTTCTGAAAACCGCGAAAGCATTGACCCCTCGTCAACTGAGATGGACCCTTTTCTTTTCCGATTTTGACTTTGTCATCAGATATAGACCAGGAACTAGGAATGGTAAGGCGGATGCTCTCTCCCGGCTGGGGGAAGATGACACAGGGAGAACTGTCGAATCACCCTCGATCCTACAGGGTGTCGAGTACAGCGAGGCCTCCATTGCCTTAATTACCTCGGATGACTTTCTCGAGGACGTTAGAATCGCCCTCACTGACCTAGATGTACCCGCATGGATCTTGGAAGAGCCGGATCATCGCTGTGAAAAAGATCATTTAGCGTATCATCATCATGCACTATATGTTCCCCTCCTTGCGTTGCAAATCAAGGTGATGAAGTGGGCCCATGACTCAGTACTAGGAGGACACCTGGGGGTATACAAGACACTCTCTACAGCGGAACGGTCCTTCTGGTGGCCCAGCGTCCGAACTGATGTGAAGAATTACATAAAAGACTGTGCGATCTGTGCACAGAGTAAATCGTCTCATGCTAAACCGACAGGATTGTTACGCCCTCTGCCCATTCCACCCAAACCCTGGCATACTGTGTCCATGGATTTTATTGTAGAAATGCCGCCGTGTGAGAAGCAAACCGTCATTTTGGTAGTGGTAGACCATCTCACCAAGATGGGTCACTTCATCTCCCTACCTAGTCTACCTACCTCCGGCGAATTGGCGAAGGTGTTTCTGCAAAACGTTGTGCGTCTGCATGGGCTTCCGAATGTGGTGATCACAGACAGGGGTACACAATTCACTTCCCATTTCTGGAAGGCGCTCTGTACCATCCTCCAGATAGACGCTCGCCTGTCATCCAGCTACCATCCGCAAACGGATGGTAAAACAGAACGGTTAAACCAAACCCTGGAACAATACCTACGCTGTTTCACCTTACAGAACACAACCAGCTGGACCACCTTATTATGGCTTGCAGAGTTTGCGTACAACAATGCGGTGCATGCCACTCTGGGATGTTCTCCTTTTTTCTGTTTGAACGGGTTCCACCCGAATATACTCCCTTTCGAATGGCCTGGTGTTTCCTTGGTTCCCTCCATCCAGGAACACCATGCGCATCTCCGAGCCGTACTGTTAGAGGCTCGGTACAATTTGCAGAAGGCTCAGAACTCCCAGAAGATGTATGCAGATACGAAGAGATCCCGGGAGCCAGTGTACAAGGTGGGAGATAAAGTCTGGCTTTCCACCCAGAACTTGCATTTGCGTGGCGCCAACAAACTGAAGCCTAAATACGTTGGGCCGTATAGTATCTGTGAAAGGATCAACGCCGTGGCCATGAAACTCTCTCTACCGGTATCCTGGTCTATACATCCGGTTTTTCACGTATCACTTCTACGGCCTTGCCTCCCGAGTGTTCGGTTGCCTGACCGTCCTTGACCCGTGGAAGTGGATGGGCAGGAGGAGTACGAAGTGGAGTCCATACTGGATTCCCGTATGGTACGGGGTAGGGTCCAGTATCTGGTCGAGTGGAAGGGCTACGGTCCCGAAGACCGCTCTTGGGAACCGGCGGCCCACTTACATTGTCCTGATTTGGTTGCGCTTTTCCACGACAATTTTCCTGGAAAGCCGGGACGACCGCCGGGACGGCAGTCCTTGAGGGGGGGTTCTGTAGTGAACGCCCTTGGCAGAGCGGCAAGTTGCCGCAAATACTACTTTGTGAGGTATGGGCAGAAAGACTACCAGTCCCAGAAGGCCAAGCGACGCCAGGAGGCTGCACAGTGGGAGGATATTACTTAAGCTCCTCCCCTTGAACAAAACGGGGCTTGTCAATCTTGTTCCTGGTTTGTTTCCATGTTGTTTCCTGCTTCGGAGTTCCTATCCTGGAGTATTTTGACTAGCCTGTGTTTTGATCGCCGCGACGACGAAGAGCCTGCGTGGTCAGTTGAGCAGACACCCGCCGCGACGACGAAGTGCCTGCGTGGTCAGTTGAGCAGACACCCGCCGCGACGACGAAGTGCCTGCGTGGCCAGCTCATCACTTTTCAGCGCGTCTCTGTGAGTAAAACAAAGCCGCGCTTGTGGAGAAAAGACTGCGGAGAGCGGGCTCGCTCTCTTCTGCATCTCTTGTTTGCAGTCTCTGAGGTTATCGCCTGGTTTAAGGTAGAGTGCGGTTCGCACACACCCCTAAGTTGTTTTTGCTTTTGGTTTCCTGCATTGAGGGGATTATCGACTCCTGATCCAAGCCAATCCCAAAAGAAGTATTTTGGGATTTTAGTACTCAGTACACGTTCGAAAAGATTACGGAGTGAGTTTCAACTTCGGAGCTTGTTACAGGAGCTGGAGAGAAAAGTGCATTAACTTTCACCAGCTGGTGTATAGACTTCCTGTATTTCCAGTAACCCTGATTTTCTACACGGAAAAGAACGCTTTCACCAGTGGTAAGTTCCGGAGCCCTGGGGAGGTGGGGATATTTACGTCAAGGCAAAAATACTATATCCTTTTTACATCTTTTCGCCCACCTTCAGGGAGGTCTTCCCAGTAAAGCTGCTGAATCCGAATCTCGTCTTGAGAAGCTTAGAAGACCCCTTCATTCATCCCCAGATTCCCCCTTGCGACCTCCGACTGTGTTCGCACCAATTGCGGTGGTTGTCCCGTGGTTGGGTGAAGTGCGGTGTGAGGTTGTGAGGACAGTCATCCCGTCGTTCCTGCTGGGCATAGGATTCAGGTTCGTGGCGCATGCGATTCTTGCGCTGCTTACAATCTTTACAGCTGGTCTGGCATAGGCCAGTCAGCGTAAGAGTGAATAAGTAGGCCGGGGCTCTGGGTGTAGTTCACTTCCGGGATGGCCAACGCGTCTGCCAGGGTGGCCCCCCTGACCCAGGCACGATGCTGCCGCTGTGACCGATGGTCTCCTCAATCGATCGCTGGCATCCGCAACACAGGCCCCAAGTGAACCCAGTGGCACAGCACCGCAGAGTTATTGTCTGTGCTGGCTACTGACTTTGACCTACACTGTGGTCAGCAGGGCTCACAATTAAGATTGAGTCACGATTGCAGATGACGCAGTCCAGTAGGCAACAGATATTGCTACCAGGGCAGCCTGACCGGACCACGCATCGTCGCAGGCTGCGCACCCCCGGAGCACCTTAGGTGCCACTAACTCTATGCACCACAAGTCAACGCCAAGTGGCCTTATTGAGGCAGAATTCAGCAGCCAAAAAACAATGCTACCAGTGCGTCCTGCCCGGACCACGCATCATCGCAGGCTGAGCACCCACTGAGCGCCTCAGGTGCCACTAACTCTGTGCACCACAAGCCACCGCCACGTGGCCGTGGGCCCCTGCTGACCTCTGCCTCCAGCCTACACTGCAGTCAGTAGGGCTCACACACATCAAATCCATTCCTGACCATCACGGACGATGCATCATCACAGGCTGCTCACCTGCTGAGTGCCACAGGTGCCACTAACTCTGTGCACCACAACTCCCGGACCCTTTAGGATTGAGTTACTTGCTATGGACTGTGGATGCAACAATGTCACCTCAGGCAGTGTGGAAGACATGGGACGATGATGATGAAGATGAGGCAGGTGTAACACACCCCACTGCAACTGCAGCAGGACTATGCTGAAGGGACACAATCATTGACAATTTCTTCACATGAGCACGCTCAGCTCTAGTGCCCCTACCTCAGTGCACCACAAACTATGCCCCTTCTTATTGAATATTGGGTGACCTCTGTACTTGCTCTGGCTACCTCCATGATGCTTCGCAGTTGCTTGTGTTATGATGGTGTTTTCTGTTTCTGCTTTAATAGTGTTCAAGTTGTTGCCAGCACCAACCACTCCCTGAGGGATGGCTCACACTCACCCCACACCCCACACCCATTTAGCACAGGCGTCCCTGGATATGTGATCCTGGTAAGAAAAAGGGGCCGGGTGCATATGCCCATAGCCAGTTCCACTATCTATCCTAGTGTGTCTTTGCGGTCATTATATATGAATGATGGCCCGGGCCTTACCTCATTACATTGCGCTGTGGACAGCGGACGCAACCATGTCACCTCAAGCAGTGGGTAAGATCTTGGACATGTAGCTAAGTCCTCCCCCCCGTAACCATCAACGTTGCAATGTATGATGCACCCGGAGGGCGGGCTCACGCGAACAGAGTAATGAAGGAGCGCAAGACCACTCGGGGTCCAGGATCATACATGCCAATTGTTTTGTGTATCTGTATTGCCCCAGCATGAGCCAAATGCCTAGCCACATTAGCAGCGCCAGTTCAGCCAGTCATGTACTCCACATCTGTGTCCGCCCTATCCTTGCCATAGGCCTACACTCATGTGGCCCTCCACCTTCAACGGCCAAATTCACAGTGTCAGGCTTGTGGACATACGCAGACAGGCATGACAATACAGTGCCGTAGGAGTGCAAGCAATGCAAAGGCGCAGCGCACATAAGTAAATGGGTTCGGGGGGAGGGAGGAGCAGCTGTGAGGCAACGTAACACACAGTGATGTCACATTATAGGAAATTCTGTTCTACATGACTATAAGAAGTGCCTTCCCAGTGTGTTCTTGTGGTTTGAGTGTCTGCCATTTAATGCAGTATTATACTTCTACTTGTATTTTGTACTCTTTTGTAAAAGGCACACGTCACTTTTTCTCTTGTAATGTATCGTTTGCTACCTATTGCATTTTGTTTGCTTTTGATACATGCACAATTGCCACCATTGCCTCATGTAATGTAACTTTTGTTCATGTGTTTTCAGTATCTGCCATTTAGTGCAGTATTATACCACTACTTGTACTTGTACTTTGTAGGCTTTTGTAACATACACACATGTCACTTTTTCCTCTAGTAACGTATCATTTGCTACCTCTTGCATTTTGTTTTCTCTTGATACTTGTCACTATTGCCTCATGTAACGTAATGTTTGCTTTTGTAACATGCCCACTTGTAATTTTCTTCTCAAGTATCACTACTGTTCCTATTGTTAAGTGCTCTGACACCTTCGGGTAAAGTCTGCGCCATATAAAAATGCATAAAATAAAATAAATGAAATAAACATGCAAGACATGTCAAAAATTAATCCCAAAGTCACACTCATCCCACCCCACCCCCAACAAGCCACTTCACATTTCATTCATGCAATCAGATTACAAACTTACATTAGGGATGAAAGGTCCTTTGTCTGAACTATCAGGCAGAAGCACATCTGCACCTCCGACATCGGAATTGCATGTGTCCGGCAACCGCTGACAGATACTATAGCAGCTGATGCCAACTCCCACACTACGCACAGCCAGAGGAGAGACTGATGTATACACACCTCCCACACAGGAGTCCTTCTTCGAAGTTATCTTGCATGGAATGCCCATCACACTTACTCCCACAACATCCCAGGCGTATTACCAGTGCACACTAAAACAACTCATTGATCCGAGATGTGCCATTTCATCCAGAGAACTGGTGCAGGTCAGAAAAGTGCTGCTTCAACAAGAGCCACTAACGCAATGGCCGAACATCCCGCACACATGCACAACCCCTGTCACGTGGAACTGTACTGTGCACAAATGCTGCATTTACCGGGGCACTGCTATTGGCAGTGCTGCAGATCAGTTACAGGCTAAGCTTCCACCTTGCCGACGTCTACTGCATTCAGCCTGTGTTGCATTGTCGATAGTGCATATTGAGGGATCCATGGATGTCTGCCTATCCAACAGGACCGTAGCTGAGCTGATTTTGACATGTGTGTGCACCCCCTGTTGGCCCATGATCAGGAGTGTCACAGTGATACCCGTTTATGGGATGCCTTGATACGTGGCATACATGCTGGCAGCTGGACCTGGGAGATTGCACAAATGCTTGTGTGCAGTGACCACATTGAGTATCTCCCCTATTAGGCTGCAGTGTTAATTGGTGTAAGGGGGTGGACGCAGCCCATCTGTCCAGACCAGCGAATGGATCGCCTTGCCGTCCTGTTTGATGAAGTCGACAACAACCTCATGTTGAAAATGTTAGCCTACAAAGCTGCAATCTCTTTCATGGGCAAGTAACTACGTACCTGCAGCTACAACACATTGGAGCACATTGCACATGTCCTGACACCTTTTTGCATCTGGAGATCTGGTCACATATCCCACGACAACAGTGAACATGGCTGCATTCACCTGGACTCCGAATACATGAGCGATCAACAACGCAGATTAACACACACCTGTGAATGATGAGGCACTCCCTCGGAGTGGACAGCAGCACTTGACAACGTTCCTCATTCTGATATACTGCTGCATTGGTCTGCATGTTGTGGCACTTTTTTTGCCCATACTGACACGCATATATGCTAATAAAGTCTACGCACCTTCACTTGTATTCAACTGTGATGAGTGTTGATTTGAATGACAATGTGTGTCTCAATGCCTATCTGGGTTACAGCCATACATGTGCATTGATGGCATTACCCAGGGAGTTCCTTTCTGTGGAATCACTGTCCCTACATTCATCCATACTTGATTGATCATGGTCATGACACATCTGTGTGAATTGGAATGTTTTATTCATATTCAGTGGAGTGTTGAAGGACCATTACAGGGCCATGCAAATCCAACTTTACATTGTTGGCCCGTGGAGGGCCAGCCAGAGTCCTTTTGAGATTGACAAGTTCATAGGGAGTGGAAGACTATAGTGCGCAGTGTGATTGCAGTGTCATTGATAACGAAATCAAATATGGCAGTCCATGCCGAGGTCCAAGGTGGGTGTCGCTCAGTGTATACGGGACACTGGGCGGTATTATTCCAGGACATGATGCACAGGGCAGAACCAAGTTGAACCCGGCCATATGACGGAGATTAATGCTACCACTTCATTCTAGCCACAAATCCAGATTCATCATCATCTTCGTCCTCTGATGTGTCAGGTGCCTCACATGCTGGGTGGTGGTATTTTGTCTGCATCACTGTGTGGCAGTGACACATCAGGGGACAGATGTGGAAAATCTGCCGCACTGTGTGGCACTGACACTTCAGGAGGAGATGTGTATGTAGTAGTAGCACCAGCATCCGTCCGCATCAGGCCTTGTGGCAGCAATACCATGATGAGGATCTGCAGGGCATGGAAGATCCCAGCTACATCTCGCTGGTGTGCAGCCGTGGCAAACATTCTTTCTGCCTACATCCGCTCCAAGCTATCCATTATTCTCCTTATGTGTCCCAACTCACGGATGACATCGCTGGGATCACTCTGACTAGACAGTTGTTCTTGGCTCGGAGTCATGACTCCAGCGATGTCAGCCATGGCTTTTTGTAGAGCAAGGTGTGGACAGTGGGTGTACTTTAGGAACTGTGAGTGGTCCCTGATGAGACTTATACACCCACGTATGGCATCTAGTTTGGCAACCATGAGGTCGAACACAATCCACAGCTGGTCAGACATTTCCTCCTGGCACCATAACATACAGCATCGAAAGGCCATGTGTTGGTTGTGGGGGTCCTGGGAGACAGCCGTCGAAGTGGATGCTTTCTGTTGTTTGGTCTGTGCAGGAGGTGGAGTCTCATGGATGCAGCTGGGCTGCCCTGCTCCTGGAGGTGGGGTGCTGGTGCTGTCCCTGAGCTGTTGGAGTGCGTTGGTGTAGATGTTGGGGAGGTCATCATCATCAGTGCTGAGTTGTTGGGTCTGCTCTGCAGGAGGTGTTGATTCTCCCTCTGCAATGTGAAGGGGACATGCAGATTGACATTGTGTTCACATGTATGTTCATGCATTGTACATGTTTACTGTCATACTGCATGGCAATGTATATTGTGACTGTTTATGAGAAGAGGCCTATTTGAAGTGGGACACTTGGCATTTGTTCACCATCAGGGATGTGAGGTTGTACTTGTACATTGTCATCTCACAGTTTCCTGCTATGCCAAATGTGAATGCCCATTTTCTACACACAAGCAGCAGCAGTTGAGTCCTCTGTTCTGTTGTGAAAGTGTTGCAGTTTTACCACATTGTTGTCAATGTTGGGGTGCTCTGCATCTTATGTGAATGTGCTTCTTTGTGGGTGAGTTGCCCCTTCGGCTCTGGTTTGGCTGGTCCTTATCCATTTCAGACGGTGTGCCTTTCACTTCAGTGCTTATACAGTGCTGAGATGTTGCAGACTTGCAAAAATTGGGCTCTTGGTCGGAGTTGTGACTCTTGGGAATTGGTTTGTCTGCAGATGTGCTATACTTTCTTCTGCATGTGTGCCATTGTGCCCATCTCCCCCGTCCCCCCAGTCCCTGGCCGTTACTCACCCTGTTGCTGTTGGCTCAGGTCATGTTGTGCAGTGTCCGGTCCCCCAACTCCTGCCACCGTCTCTCCAATGATGGTCCCAGGCTGGTCCTCCGTGGGACTTGTGGGGTTCTGGTTGTCCTCTGTACTTGCTCCGATTACCTCTACGATGCTTCGCAGTTGTTTCGATCTTGTTTGTGTTTTTGGCTGCCCCTTTTATAGAAATGTTGTCCGCCTGACTTGTGGGACTTGCAGGCTGGCGCTGCTTCAAATGTTTTTTTTTTATCGCAGTTGTGCCCATCGCAAGTTTTTTATCTCGGACATTTGAAGCATTTTCGGGAAACTATTGTATGTTACCGCCGTGTTAATAATACGACGTTGACACTGAGTTATTTTCTGCGATAGATGCCGATATGAACAATTGCGTTGACCAATTTTGGCGAAGATTATCACACGTTCTTGAGAATATACCCCATAGATGTTCATACAGGAGAGGGAAACTAAGCATATATCAATTCACAATTACTTAAAATAAACCAGATTTGAGGGCAGTTTTTTTCTGTGTTCAACGCCTCTATGTAAGAAATATTCATACACTTTAAGAATGTCGGATGTAGATGTGCAATAACAATTTAAAAATTACTTTGTAGTTTTTTTATTTAAATTCTTATTTAGCACCATTCGTCCAAATATAAGATGTCAGAGTAGTTCAGATAATGAACACTTTACGCAGAGACAATTAATTCTACAAGTATGCAACTCAATGTACTGGAAATGTCACATAAAACAATGGGTATTACAAGGTGTAGGAGTCACAGAACATCCAAAGTGGAAGGCACTATATTGTAACAGTGCTTGATCTGGGGGAAAACAAAATCAGGATTTAAAAGGTAATGGTGGTTGTGATTGTCCTAATAAGACTTTATTACTACCCCAAGGCCCTTTTGAACAAACTTAAAATAACTGAAGTTGAGAAAAAGCAATAAGGTTCTAAACATGACTTTTTAATCAAAACTAATAGTGAGGTCCCTCAGTTAGCTTCGCACCTCAAATGCATGGAACCAGGACGTTCCCTGGAGTAAGAGAGCGCTCTATAAATGCCCATTACATCGCATAACTTGTGCCTTGTAATTTTCCTGCATCTCCTTGATGACAGTTTATAGCTCACCCTGGTATATTAGAATGATTGCAATGTATGAACTGCAAGTAAAAATGGATCTCTGTGACAAAAGCAGAAATCGGCTAATCTATCTAAAGAAAATACAAATCTGTGGTTTGCATCCTACATGTTGTGCATTGCAGGAGATATAATAGCCCTCTATGGCTCTTAATCAGGAAAAACTGGGTCTACACAAAACACTCTTTCTAGCAAATGCTTTAACCACCAGAGTTATCTTACCATTATATTTATCCTCTGAAAAGTGCTGAGCACACACAGATATCTTCAGCAGGTACCAACCCCTTTAAATATATTACAACTCAGCCTGTCTGTGACCTAATGAGTAAAATAGAACAGATTTAATGACATGTTTGCCCTAAGTTAACAATCAGATGCTACATTTTATGAATACATCCTTCATGACACCCAACCTACTTTCTACTGCTCCACATGTAACCCCAATTTATGGGATCACAGGACCATTGTGGCAATTTATGAGGAAAAATATTTCCTCTCCTATTCCTTAGCACTCTGTATAGTTATCTAACTTTGGTGCATTCCATTCTTAAGTCAGATTTACCAAGCCACGCTAAGCCACCCTGCATGGCCTGCATGGCTTGGTAAATCTGGAGTAATGCAAGGCAGTTCACGTTGCTGCCTTTTATTTACTCTGTGCCTAGAAGGCATACATGGTTGAGAGCTGTGCTTACTTTGAGCTGATGCTTACCAGTGGGAGGCCCCAGCATGTATTTTTAGGGACCAGCACTTATTTCTCCTCAACAGGAATTTCTCAAGACCAAAAGAGGGAAAAACAAACTAAACAGAAAGACTGAGGAAGAGAAATACAGAAAATAAATTGCCACAGGACGAAGCAGAAATCTGTAAGAGTGAGATAATGGGGCAGAGAGTGCCTGGAAGTGAATTAAAGAGGCCAAGGTGGATTTAGGACTTCTCACCCTTGGTATTCAGCAAGTTGATATCTTATAGTATAAACCACATTTGTCTGAGTAGCACTTTGGGCACCAGCATTTATTATTTTGCAAATAAAGCACTGGTGGAGAGTGGGTGTTCTCACGCATTGACCCATTTAACTTGTCGCATTCCCAGATTTACATTCCCAAAACAGGCGGACCTGGGAGAAATAACTTTCCCCTCAGCTGCAGCACAATTAGAAAGAGGAAAATGCCTTTAAGAATTATTTTTGTTTTGAAAAGTGTCCCTTCATGCACACAAACAATCCTGCCTGCTTGCATCATGGCGCAAGGGGGCCTGCATTGGTGCTTAGCAACCACAAGTGCACCAGGGAAGAGAGAGTGCAGGAATGCACCATATGTTAGTAAATATGGCGCATTTCTGCTCTTTCCATTTGATGAAGCTCAGCAAGTTGCCTTGCTGCTTTGCATTGCATCAAATATTGATAAATGTGGCCCACACTGTATAAGTGCTTTGCAAGGTACAGAAGACAGCATGGATTTGTGCTTGCGGCAGGTAATGTTTTGAGCCCTGGGCAGCTTAAAAATATATATGAATGTGTTTAATCTAGATACAGTCTATTCACCGGTCAGTGTACCTTTTTTTTTACACGTTCTACTTGCATCCACCTGTAGTTGCAATTCAGAGTGATCTGTGTGATATACACTAGACTCGCCCGTACCGGGTATTGGCGTTTCCCAGCGAGGCTGGAAGGGTGAGAACCAGTTTTGTGATGGTGGCAGCTGGTTGTGTTACTGAGGGCCTGTTTTCCAGCAGTGCTGCACTATCGGCCCCCAGTAGCGAAAGCTGCAAGCAAGTGTTTCCAGCTTCCCCGGTACAGGCATGGCTTTGCCAAGGGCTGGCCCGAGAATATTGCCAGGGCTGCTTTGGGTTCCCAGTGCGACCATGGGCGAGGAAACAGAGCTATATGCTCGCAGCTCCCTTCCGAAATTAAATGGCTTCCGACAGGTTTATCTGTGTCCTGCGAAAGCTCATGTCATCAATACTTCAACTAGGATTGGCAAAGGCAATAGGTCTAATATTTGAAAGCACAAGCCAGACCTATTGGCTTTTCCGGTTCTTATTTTTGATTTGACTTCGCACTGTTCCAGTTACTGATTAATAATTTCATAGCACAGTGGTATTTCTCAATTTTCTATGTTTTCTCTCTCTCTCTCTCTCTCTCTCTCTATCTCTATCTCTCTCTCTCTCTCTCTCTCTCTCTCTCTCTCTCTCTCTCTCTCTCTCTCTCTCTCTATATATATATATATATATATATATATATATATATATATATATATATATATATGTATATATTATAATTAATAGTTATGTCATGAGAAGCCTGAGTTCAGGCAGTTTCAGCTTTTTTTTATTGCACCATGGCATGCCATGTCGAGTTATGAATCTTCATTATTGAAGTATGATAACAATTAATTTGTATTCCCTTCATATGTTTTTTTTACATTTTCAGCAGAGATGTATACTTTGATCCAACATAATAAAATGCCACATCTACAAGAAAGATGCAGATATATCTGCCTTCATAAAATATATATATGTAAAGCCCAAATATTAACCTAGCTAAATGGCTGGCGAAAATCGATGATAAAAGTGAGCAAGGTCTGACTTTGGTGAGGGCATCTATATGGCAGGCCATTGGTCTCAATGTGGAGCTTTTCTGTGATAGCAGTGCTAACTAACACAATTTCCTAATTCTTCTGGTGCTACTCTATGCCAACATTCTACTTGCACCTCTCACCCATGATGCATACCTATAGGGATCCATGGTGACATTTAGGAACTCATATTCCACCACCTGTCCTGTGTGTGCTAGAAGATCCTGGGTGCATTTAACCTAAGCTGTTACCTTCAGTACTACTCTCTTAGCTTTTCATAACTATGTATGTTGTCTCCACTGCAACTTCCAATTAAACCCTCTGACAGATTGATGAATCTTTTCAAATGGTCACTCGTTACTCATCAGCTCCTGTGACTCAGATGTGATAGGGAGGATCAGACCAAGCTGTAAAAAGTGAGGCACCACACTGACTTCGAGTCCTTTCCTGAAGAATGCCCTCCCCTATCACCACATGCATTTGCCTTCATTAAATTGGGCACAAAATAACCCCATTTTGCAACTTGGCCCTCACCCCAGGATCGCTGGAAAATGTTAAAAGGCATAGCCCTCTTATGATAACCTCTGTACTTAAACATTATTTTATTTGCATGGTTTTGCAATTCAAGAACCTATTTAGAATTATCTGCCACCTGTTAATATTTTACTAAAGTGTGGAATTGGACAATGGTGACTTTTCGATAATGATTTGCGGCTTGATTTAGAGTTTGATCATAGGTTACATTTGTGCAGCATGTGCAGTGGCACCGGGCATAGAAGCCTCAGGGCCCCACAGAATCCTGATAATTGCTGTATTTTATAATTCAAAGGCCACCCAGGGGGGCCTGTTTACCTCCTTGCATAGGGTCCCTGACACCCTAGCTACGCCACTGATCCCTTTTTCGTTATTACAAGTGCATTCTATCCTGTGGCACTCTTACTATGGCAGGTAATATCAGTCACGATTGTAATGGAGGAACCGAGCACCAAACTCTAAACCAGGCCCTTAGACAGATATTCACAGGTAACTAGCATCACTTTTGCTGTTTTACTATCTACCAGGCTGTGTTTTAGGCGCCGGGAAACCCTTATTGGGTAGTTGTTGCGCCATATAAGTTGATAAAATAAAAAAAATAAAAAAATAAAAAAATAAATAATTAAGAATAATTGCTACTTAAATTACATATGTATTTTGAAATTTGAAAGGATTGCCTGCATTTGTATCCTATGGTAGGTTTATGACGAATCCATTTCCATTGCAAAATGTATTGATTAGTGCAATGAAAACTTTCAGGGAAAATATGTTTTAAATGAATTCATAGTGACTGACAAATAGAGATAATTTTAAGTGCAATAAAACATCACATTAAATACTATGAAATGATGACCAATACAAAAGGTTGAAAGAAGTTTAATATTCATTATTTGCCACTGCTCTTGCTTATCTGTTACTTCGATTTAATAAGAATTGAGCTACACCTACATCCGGACAGTGTACAGTATGACAACCAACCAGATGCTCATATTAGACACATAAATCTTTTCCTCTGGAGAGATGCTCGAAGCATACCGTTTGAGCTGGATTTCATGAAGGAAATGAAATATTAGATTCATGAACTGTCAAAGATAGCACTATCCGAAGCGTTAGTCCAGACACCTGGCAGAAATGATTAATAGAAAATTTACAATAGATAGTAAAGTGCATACCGGACATAACTAACTGAGCTGAGAAAATGAAGCCAAGAGCAGTATAAAAACCGAAACTCAGCAAATATATTCATACGACTAAGCAAAAAAAAAATGAAAAATTTGCAAGTGGATCATAAGATTCATTTTCCATGCTACTTTATTAGCACTAATCTGAACCAGTTTTCTAGGCGCTGAAAACTTTTCATCATGCCACGGTGCTTTTAGTAAGTTTGTATTTGCTTCGCGATAATAAGCTTCAGTGCGGAAGTGGAACCCCGTACCCCAATAATAAGAACTGTACACGAATAATGATAAGCCCCCTCAATTTTCAGAAGTCCACAATTTACCTCAGGAAGTTTTAAAACGGCACCTCACCCAACATCAGTTTACCAGAGTACTATAAATAAGTAATTAACGCGACTCAATAATTGAGTTCTAGATCAGAAAAAAAGCTTAAGGGTTTTATTTCATAAGTCACAAAACCAATCAGTAATTCCAGGAAGGCGCAAATGCCGAGAAGTCAAAAATCAGCAATAATTATAAGTCCCAAGTGAGCATCAACATTTTCAAAATTTGGACATTATCTCTAGTAGAAATGGAAAGTTTTCTCAAATATCTTCTGGCTCACCCCCAGAATCAAGGGGTTCTTATACACAACTGTTGTATAGATGAATAGGTAAAAGTACAGTCACGGAATGCCATGATCCCATGTATCAATTCTTCAACAAATAGGAGTAATTCACTTCAACAGCATTAAACGTTAGCAGTATCCCATTTTCTAACAAACATCCTGTTTTTCCATGTCACTGTCACTTGGATATGCTCGAAACAATTTAACAAATACGGGGAAATATTATCAACAAATAGCGATATTTATCGCTAAGTAGGGTTAGCGGCAATTTTTTTATCGCCGCGCATCACGAGATTTTATTGCTGAGATAACGTGCTATTAGCAACGTTTATCTCAAAAGCAATAAAATTCCCGGCGATAGCGGCAAAATCCGTGAATATCGCTGAAAATACAGCGATATTCACGCATTATCACTAACAGGATCTTAGCCATTATATCCACCTACCATTGGATATAATGGCTAAGAACTGGTCTGAGCAGGTGTTAGTTTTTGGAGATATTCGCGCGTAGCGCAAATATTTCAATCGCTATGCCTGTGTTGCTAATTGGCGATAGCAATGTTAGCGACTGCTTTCAGTCGCTAACAGGTCGGGTACGCCCACTTTGCATGTCATTAGCGATAAATATCGCTGGCATGCAAAGCCGGCCCCAAACCGCTCGCTATCGCCTACAAGCTGTCGCTAACTGCTGCTAGCGACAGCTTGCTAATAGGGCAATATTATTATCGCCGCTTAGCGGCCAAAAATGGCCGCTAAAGTGGCGAAAATTGCTTGATAATATGCCCCTCGGTTCGGATGTGAATAAAATTGAATTGAGCTACAGAAGCACTGTGGAAGGCCCTTGAAAAAATGTTACAAAAGCACAACAGGAAATGTATATCAACTTGCCTTTGTTCCGCACAGCTGTAGGGAGAAAAAATATTCTGGAGACCCTGATTGGATGGGGTAGATGGAGGAGGAAAAACAGACAGAATCTATTTTTATCCAATATGGAGTTTTTACCAAAATGTAGCAATAATAAACCGGGTTGATAAACACATTTTAAACCTCATGTTAAACACATTTTAACTGAAATCTTATTAATGTATTATTTGCATATTGGATTCAATATAAACTTCATAAATACTCAATATTATTTGTCACATAAAAATATCAACAAAAAAAAACCTAACGCCTGATTACTTTATGTAGAGTGAAAAGATGGAAGACGAGAGACATATGTGAAATAGAGAGAGGTAAAGAATATAGAGGTAGAGAGCTGTGGCAGATAGAGCGTACAGAGATAGAGAGTGGTGAAAGAAAGAAATGGGGAGGTAAGAAGATCTAAAATGATAGAGTTCTGATGGAGGGTGTGAGAAATTAAATTACTGGCTGACTGGGATGTGAGCCATGGTCAAGCAGGTTCCATAATCCTTGCCAAGAAAAGGCACACGCAAACCCTAAATTAACCTGTGCTCACCCCTAGTAGTTTAGCACAGAGAAGTTAGGCCTCACTTAGAGGCAATGTGTAAAGTATTTGTGCAACATTTCAAACATTATAAAACAGTGAAAACACCACAGAAAAAGGTTTAGGATATAGAAATAGATCATATCTTAATAAATAAAACAAGACAACAAAAATCCAATCAGTAGAACTGGAATAATAATGTTTTAAACAAATAAGTGAAAAAATTGCCTAAAAGCGCAAAGCACCGACCATGACTATCTGGTCGCTCTGGACTGGGTCACAGTCAAAAGTTTAGGCTGAACGAGATGGAGCTCGGATTGCATTAAGTCTCAGATTAGTCCAACTTAAGTTTTACCTTCTCAAGTTTTGTGTCGAGAGTCCCGTTCATATTGAAGAGGGCAGCGAAGAGCAAGGAGAGCATCACTGGAGGCTGTTGGTATGGCGCAATGAGCAGGCCAGGCGTAACAGATGAGTAGACTGTTGCTTTGTGTTGGATGTCCCCTGCAAGCGGTCAATACTGCAGTGTGAGGAGATGGATTATAGCTAGCTCATGTTGATGTTCGGTTTGGAAAGAGCCCAAAAGCTTAATTTAGGAGCCTGTGAGCCACATCAAGAGTCCAGGGTCTGAGAGACACTGCTTGGGGGCCAGCTACTTACTGCAGCTGGGTCCAGGAGCTAATTGGAGCTACTTTTCTGATAACTCTGAGGCTCAAATCAGGAGGCCAGCAGACAAGCCCTTGGAGTCAATTTGGGCTCCTGGGTTCAAGCGGAAATTGCAGGTCCAGTTCATCTTCCCCACACAAGACCGCAACAGACAGCAGGTCAGCTCAGGAGGGCAGAAGTTCTTTGAGAGCAGCAGTCCAGCAGAGTGGCAGTACTTGTAGCAGCACAGCAGTCCTTCTTCCTGGAAGAGTATCCACAGACCAGAAGTGTACTGACCTGGTGGTGTCCGAGGTCCATTATACACAGTTGTGCCTTTGAAGTGATGAGAAGCTTCCAAAGGCATGCCTTTGAAGGGCATGGATGCCCTGCCTTCCTGGCCTTGGCTCCAGACTACCAAGAGTATGCAACCCTTTGGGTGGCGACAGGGCACAGTCTATTCAAGTGTAAGCGGGGCTGTGCCCAACTCCTCCCTCCCAGTGATGGCCACTCCTGTCACACCTATGCTCCCATTGTGTGTGGCTGTCTAGAAGGAATACACAAAGGACAAATGGCCATTACACCCAGTAGGGGTGACTTATATGCATTAAAAAGGAACATGTGGGCCTGGAAAAAGTTTGCTAGGTTGAAATGGCAGTTTTAAACTACACACACAGGCTCTGCAACAGCAGGTCTGAGACAAGTGTAAAAGGGCAAACTAAGGGGATAGCACAATGTGGACTGCAGGTTCACTAGTAGCATTTATTTTACAGACCTTTTGGGTGATGGACGCAATTGAACAGGTTGCCTCAATCAAAAATAAGATTGGCACTAAAACAAACGCTTCCGCACCTTAGTTCTCGGGTGAACTAAAAGACCTCAGACTGCAGTGTCGGAGGCAAGAACAGGGGTGGAGGGTAAACCTTATTTCAAAAGAGAAATGTTAACATAAAGGGTTGATTCCTATGCACAAACATGCCTTTATGGCTGCAAAGTTCTTTTATTTTATTAACAAAATAATATCTGCCACCAACACCCCAACAGACTTTTCTAGGTGGTTGAAGATCTCTGTACCCTTCCTGGTCCAGCAATCCTTGGATAACTCTCAAAGGTTCTGTAACAACATTTCTATTTATTTCAGAGATAAGATCTTTTCTGATTTTAATGTTAATGAGGCTAGGTCTTAAAAGGTGCCTTTTGTGGCAGAGGACCCAAACGATGAGGGTTCTACCGCAACTATGCCTGCCTTCCCCTCTATACTGCCTTCCCCTCTATATCTAAACAATCTACTTATACATGTGACATCAGGTTCCCTATATGGCCCATGTCCTCCCACATCGCACAACTTGTACTGGATCAAATTGCAGCCTTTCTGGAAAAGTTCTATAATTAGATACTCATAATGGGAGTATTTCCCAAACCTGGAAGGATTCAATAGTTATTCCACTTAAAAGGAACCATAATTGGGATCCAGAGAACCTTAAAAACCTTCGTCCAATCTTTCTCTTGCCTTCACCAGCTAAAATATTCAAAAACTACTTCAACCAGGAATTAGTTGAGTTTATTTCCAGCCAGGAACTTCTGGATCCCTCCCAGAATGGGCTTCAGAGTGGTCATAGTACTGGATCAGCATTGGTTGCAGCTGCACTTACCATTTGTTGCCAGTTGGATCAAGGAGGTGCAGCCACCTTGGTAATGTTGAATCTGCCAGCTACATTTGATTCAATATCCCCATGCCACTTGGTGCAAAGGCTGCACCAAGTAGGGCTGAGGGATACTGCTTTGGACCTTTGGGTTTCCTGTATGACAAATAGGACCCAAACAATCAACTGTGGGAATTACAGGGCACAAAACGTTCCAGCTCCCTTGTGGGGTTTCGCAGCGGCCCTCCCTCAGCCCCACCCTGTTTAACCTACATGTCGTTCCCCTGGCTAAGCTGGTGCTGTCATTCGGCTTTTAGGTGTTTTCCCAAATTATAGTCTTTATAACAGATGACCTACTGCTGGTCTCAGAGAAGTTCAAACTCTGTATGACTGAAATTAGCACATGGATGAAGAAGAACTGGTTTAAACTAAATGCCAAAGAGAAGAAGATCTTCATCTTTGGGGCACCAAAATCATTGTGGTCACAACTATGATGGCCAGAGACTTTTACCTACACCAGTTGTCTCTCCGAAAAACCGAGGGGTCCATTTTGATAATTCCCATACCTATGACACTCAGGTTAATAAGACCGTGAGCACTTGCTTTTCATTATTGGAATCCCTTTCACACCAGATGAACTCAGAATAGTATTATTTCTTGTGCTAATTACATTGGGCCTTATATTCAAAGTCCTTTCTTACAGACTGCAGTTCATCCAAAATGTGGCAGCCCGCCTGGTACTGGATGTACCTAAATGTCTTTCAGTCAGGGAAGGCATGCATGTACCTTCACTGGCTGCCAGTTAGGAAGTGTGCAACTTTTAAAGCACTTTGTGTAGTCCAAAGTTCTCTCCACCATCAGGGTCCGATGCCCTTGAGAACTGCATTTAATTGGACTAGCCTTAAGAGACAGCTCAGATCATCTTCTCTTAGGACGGTGAGCATTTCTAGATTTCAGAAGGCATGGTGGGGCAGGTGCTCATTTTAAATAGAAGCTGCCAAACTGTGGAATACATTTCCCGCCCACATTTTAAGTTTGAACTCCTATAAAGCCTTCCGCAAGCAAATAAAAACCTGGCTCTTCTCTCTCCCATGATTGTAGCGCTGTGGTCTCTTTTTCTCTGCAGTATTTCTTCACTGGTGCTAGTGCTTTGATGCCTTTGAGTATAATGCAATGTATACATTTAAATACAAATACACATGCAGTGCACTTTACTAGGGCCTTATAAGTAAATTAAAGGCAAATAATCAGGGGATGACCCTGCAGAAAGAGTCAAGTCCAACAGAGGGGGTGAGTCGAAAAGGAGAAAGTGGTCCAAAGCGAGATATGTGTTTCGTTAAAAGAAAAACAGAGAGAGAGAGAAAGTAGGGGGGGGCGAATGATAGAGTATAAAGATAACGGTAGAAAGAAGGCTGTAAGATATTTAGAGAGATAAAGGAAAAAGTAACTGTAGTCGAATTAGATAAAGGAAAGGTTGATAGATGAGGCAGTGACCTAATGGTGATGTAAATTGAGACGATAGACTCGTGGGTAGAAAGCGATGAGGTAATGAGGGGGATGTGAAGTAGAAACAGAAACAAGATAGAGAGGTGAGGAGGAGTTGTGAGGTAGGGAAAAACTGAGAGAGAGGTAAGATAGTAGAGGCATAGAGACAAGGTAAAGAGGTGAGCTAAAGATAGATATGAATTAGTTTGAGAAATGAGGAAGATGAACAAGAAGGTTAAGGTAGAACCAGTGAAGTGGATTAATAAGAGAGAAATGACACAGAAAAAGTATGTATGTATTTATGGATACAGTACTTCTTTAGCATGCATCTAGTCAAAAAGGCAGCAGAGCGATGTACAGGGTCAAAGACAAACATTAAGTCAACAAGTAATAGCAGAGATTGCTGGTTTGTACATGGTCAATGCATTGTGATTTAGTGTTCTTTAGAGAAGTAGGTCTTCAACTCTGTACTCAATCAGAGCAACATTGGGCATGTTTTAATGGATAAGGGGATGTTGTCCAAGATCTTGATGTGCAGATGGAGAAGGCCTGCTGCCTTGTTTTTATATTATTTATATTACGCTTCTTAGCCTGCAGTCTGATGGTGTCCTGGCTGTGAGTGTACTGAGAACCACCAGTACTGGTGAGCTTGTCTGTCAGATAAGTGGGTATCTGGTCATAAAGGCTTCCTAAATGATGCAGCTATTTTTGAACATGGTACAGGCCAGTAAGTGGAGACAATAGAGTTCTATCAGGATGTAGTTGGTGTGATCACTTCCTTCAGGCCCTGGGTGAGATGGGCTGTGACATGTGGTACATAGGGGGGGTCTGGAAAGCCATGGAGCAGGGTTTTATTATTGTCCAGATGTGAGAGTACGAGGGATTGCAAAGCAGTTCCAAAGCCACTTTC
Organism: Lissotriton vulgaris; assembly: GCF_964263255.1. Taxonomy (NCBI): domain Eukaryota; kingdom Metazoa; phylum Chordata; class Amphibia; order Caudata; family Salamandridae; genus Lissotriton; species Lissotriton vulgaris. The sequence continues at coordinate 276,952,707 of NC_141696.1, forward strand.
TGGAAGAAACAGTTTCACTTTCTTCAATACAGACAGCTAGTACCCGACCGTCTTTGTTTTTTTGGCAATTTGTACCTTGAGAATGAGGCTGGTGTTTTATCCAAGTGAGTTGAGGTTCAAACTCATCAAAGCGTTTGTCATTGAGCCAGGTTGTAGTGTTTTTTATTCCTGACAAATAACAGCTCTGATTTAGCTGGGCTGAGCTTTAAGTAGACGCTAAGCATCGAGGTCTGGCTAATGTTCTGGCAATATTTGAGGCATTTGATGAGTAAAGCAGTACAGACTTTCAACCACAGTTGTTTATCATTAGCATATCGATCAGCCTTGATACTGTTATCTGTGAGAAGAGAATTGATAGACTCCATGTAGAAGATGACAGGAGACAGTATGGAAATCTGTGGGACTCTGCAGGTGTTAGAGATTTTTTGAGACCTGGAGGCGCCTATGTGAACAACTGGTTTTGTTTGGAAAGGTAAGAGGGGAGAATCAGTGAAGGACACTGTTGTGTTACACATGTATTTGTATAGCGCACAACTCACCCTGAGTGAATTCTGTTTTTGGTATTGTGGCTTAAGACACCAGGATGAGTATGAGGTTGGAATGGTCAGATGCGTAGAAGGCAGCTGAGATGTACAAAAATCAAGAGACAGGGGCCGTCTCCATCTTTAGACAACAGGGCATCATCGACAATGTGCAAGATAAAGGTTTTCATACCTCAGTGTGATCTGAAACCATAGTTATGATCATGAAGAAGATACTTATCAATGATTTGATTTTGAAATTGAACATAGACTGGTTTTTTAACAAACTTGCCGATGAATGGTAGGTAAGTGATGGGCTGATAGTTAGTAAGGTCATCAGGGTCTAGTGTACTTTCTTTTTGAGTGGGGGGATCTGGCCAGTTGTGAGAGCTTCTGGAAAGATGGCATGAGAGAGAGAAGCATTGAATATGGTGAGTACAATGGAAGAGCATGTCGGTAAGATCAGCAAGACATAGGGTTTTAAAGGCTGACCATTGCAGGATTCTAAAAAAAGGCATGAATGAAAGAGATAAAGCAGGCTTGGTGTTCTAGATGTGCTGTCAAATCTTATTTTTTTTTACTGAAAAAGAGGTTGATTTATTGCACTTTTCTGAGAAGTGAGGTAAAGGTTGTCCTGCCAGTCGGTTGATGCAATGCTTGATTGTCTTGAAAAGCATCCTCTGGAGGTGGAGCTTGATTTCTCTGAAGATGGACGCTCTCTAACTTGCTCCACTGCAGCCACAAGCAATGTTTGAATATTCCTTACTCTTTGGGCGACCTGACCGCTTTGCTTAGCGCGGAATCTCTGTGGGGGATCTAGGAAACTCCCTAGGGTCAGAAATAAGAACATGTTGAGAGGCATGATCAGGGCGCTGTCACCTTTCCTGCAGCTCTGCAACTCTGTAGTGACTTTCAAGCTACAGAGCACTGGTCGATCCTGATGGGCCTTTTCATTTCCTGATTGTCGTGTGGACCACCTTGTGAGGTGCTGAGGTATTGAGAGTGCTGGTGCTGCCTGAGTCCATACCGGTAAGCCACCTTCGGAACGCCCCTATCCCTATCTCTGGCCGTGCAACTGCCTTACTTTTAATGCCTGGCCTTACACTATGGGTCCCATACGTGCTAGAGAGCCTCTTCTTGAGAATAGCTGCTGCAACTGGCACCATTCTCCTCGGCGGGATGCCCGATGTACCAACGTTCACCCTTACTGGTCCTCTAAATCTCTCTCAGAGGCCACCGAAAGCCCCGTAGTTATTGCAGCTGCCTCCTTGGATTTGGGAGGCGACGACCTCCGGAGCCTGCTTAGCCTGATATCACAGCTGCAATCCTGCCACCTCTAGTCTATTTGTGAGCTTGCTGTGAAATGCTGGTGCATTGATTATCCTGTGGTGAGCTACCTCACACCTACTATTGACTGTATTTTGCCACCAGAGATGTGTTGTAGATGTGGTGGATATTTTGGGGGAGTGAGCATGAGACCTACGTCCTGCCCATTACTATGGCTGCCCCGGGTGGTCACCCTTCCTAGCCTCATGGCTGAGGTGCTGGTGATTCTCCCTAGTCCAGCCTACTGTAAGCTGCCTCTCCCCACCTGCCATTCATCCATGCTCCATTGTCACTCCTTCAGAGATCAACTCATCATTGGCATCTGAGGTGCAGGAGTAGCTGGCTGTGCATCACCAACCTTTGGTATTGGCTGGTGGTCTTTTAGGACGTATTTGGCACAGTGACATTTGCAAATTGTGGTTCCTTATATTGTTGGCCCTGTTTGTAAGTCTGCGTCAGCATCTGCTCTTTTATGCACAGGGAGGGATCCATAGGAGGAAGCTTTCTTTCAATCTTGCATTACTATGTACTTTATGCAGGAGCCTCCACCCAGGTTCATCAGGTCGTTGCTGCCTCTACCTTCTTCCTTCTTCCATATTGCATTTTCCAGTGTCAGAGAAGAAACCCTCCAGACAACTGACGTTTTCAGAAGCCCTCACTGGACTGAAGGGCAAACAACCTAAACCTGCCATTGAGCCCAGCCACACTGTAAAACTAGAGGTGCTTATGAAAGAACATGAATACATCAAAAGCACTTTGCAAATGGTGAAGCAATCATAAACAACTAAGATGTCTGAAATGAAAAACATTTGTGCAGACTTTTCTGCATTTCACTTCAAACTTCATGCCACAGAGACAAGGGTTAACATACCGGTGGACAAGATCTTCAACTCCCGAGACTGGTGACAGAGAATTTGGACTTCGCAAGGTTACCGATCTGGAAGATCAGAGTCGGCACAATAATGTCAGACTCTATGGTTAGGTTGAAAACAAGAAAGGTGAAGATATTCATAGTTTTCTCCAGGATTTCTGCTGTGATTGATTTTCCATACCCCTGGAATTTGAGAGGGCTCACCGAATGAAAGCTGTGCTACTACTCCCTCCAATAGAACTAGGCCAATCATCTTGTGTTTCTTGCATCAGACAGGAGTTACGCCTAGCTCAGCAGCAGGGCCCATTGGATTATAAGGGTCACTCTATCACTCTTTCTGCTGACTTTTCTTGTGACATGCATGTTTTGCACAAGAAATTAATTGCCCTACTTTAAAGCATAAGTCGTTCCACTGTGCTATGGCCTCCTTGATCTTGGCATCATGCTTCTCACACTCGATGGCTAAACCCGTCAGTTTACAGACCCCAAGCTTCTAGAGGATTATTTGTATATGTTGGATCATTTGCTAATGGAAAATCACATACTCCCTGGGGTTGACGTCTGTTCAGAAACACTCTTACGCCGGAACTCAACAACTACTCATCACAATGGTGCTGCCCTTGGGCCTGGAGGGGTAAGACATATGTCAAAACACTCACCGAAATCCGACTCTGGCCCATTGTTCCAGTAGCGGGACTAGTCCAAATCACCTCTCAAACCGTAAATGCCAATAGTCTCAATCCTCAGGTGGCGCTGTTCCTTATTGAGTGCTCTTTTCTCTTTCACAGAGATTAAGGGCCTCTTATAACCACCTGAGAGAAGACGGCTCTGCCTTATTGGGATGTCTTTATACCACTTCCCCACTATGCTTTCATTTATAAAGTGCAGCAAACGTAGAATCAGAAAGTTCTCTCCTTATAAAGTCTCATACAGTAGGGTACAGGAATACACACCTTCTAGCTGTCCTATTCATCGCTTAATCCCCTGCACCTCACAGAAGAAGGCGTTACACGTCCTTTGAGGTCAACCAGTTCCGGTGGACTCTGTGCTTTACTTGACGGCCTTTTTCTCTTTGCACTACAGACACCAACCATCTGAGAGGCGATGTCAGGTCACCAAGGCATACCGCTGTTGATTTGTTCTTTGAATGTTAACAGCATGACCAGTTTTGTCTGCAGGAAAAAAATATGATCTTTTCTGGAATCCAAAAAGCCAGTGTTTGTATTCTTACAAGAAATTCACATGTCCCTTGCTGAAACAGAGAGATTCCGAAGGGACTGTGTGGCAAAGGTGATAGCAGTATCAAACACGGCCACACCTACCTCTCAATCTTGTTCTTTGTCCACTAAACCATACAGGAAAGGAGGGGTTCCCATACCTCTACATAAACACTTTGCATCCACAGTGCCAAAAACCTGGGTCAATTTCCATAGCTGCAAAGTATTCGCCAACCTGCAGTTCCAAACCCACACTAGTGTAGTAGGTTAGATTTACTCACCACTGGGGGAGAAAAGAGACTTCTTCTTACATTTGACCAGAATATTGACTGACATTGGACACCACCCATTATTGATCGGTCGGGTCTGGAATTTGGCCTTGGATCCCATGCTGGATCGCTCTGGCACACCGGATGTACGTTATGGCCTTGACAGAGGCATCCTAGGTGATCTCCTATCTGATCATGCTCATACAGAACTATGCCACCTTTTACACCCTACTGATCGAGATTACACTCACCTTTCCAACATGGAATTCTGGCTACATTACTTATGCTTGAATGCATCTCTTCTCTCTGGACTAAAATCCTATGAGATAGGTATTCATTGTATCTCTGATCACACACTCATCTCAACTGCTTGACTTTCATCTTCAAACCATACACAAGTGGATGTTAAGAATGGATAAATTGTGCTTTAAATTTCCTGAGGATACACAGAAGTAAATTGGTTATTTAGGTGACTATGTTGATCTCAAAAAGACCAAGGGTTAGATGTAGGTAAATAGTATTTACCGATTCGTAAATACCGAATTTTACCGATACGGTATTTACGAAGCGGTAAATGCTATGTAGCTAAAAATTCAGTAAAAATTACCGAATCGTTAAGATTCGGTATTTACCGAATCAATATTTTTCCGAATCGGTAATTGCCAATCATTCCTATGGGCCTGTAGACCCATAGGAATGAATGTCAATTATCAAATCGGTAAATACCGATTCGGTAAAAGGGGGAAATGATTGAAGGGTGGCAGAGTTTCACTTTGACACCCTGTTGCACCCCTCAATTGTGTATGGGTACACATGTGGAACACATACATGCCCTAAGGGCATGTATGTCTGCCACATCGCCCTGTTGGAAAAGGAAAAAAAAATGCTTTTTCAAAGGTTTTCATTATTTACCACCAACTTGTAGTTGGTGGTAAATAACGAATCCTTAACTGAGGAATGCACTAACTTGAGTGCTCCCTACATCCTGGATTCGGGAATTTACTGAATCGGTATGTTAAGAATTCGGTATTTTACCGAATCCTTAAATTACTGATTCGGTAAAATACTGAATCCTAAAAAAATGCCACCTACATCTAAAAAGCCCAATACCGGTCGGTAACGGCTTAAATTCGGTAATTTCAGTCGTTACCGACCGGTATTGGGCCACCTACATCTGGCCCTAAATTCTCTCCTCCCAGCTCCTTTGGGCAGCAGGTAAAGCCTATGTGAGAAGGTTAATGATATGAAACTCTCAATTAGCCAAACAACAAGCTAGTCATCGGAAATCGGATCTAGAAAAAGAAGCTGAGGTTTTATCACAGAAATACCAGTGCACACTGTTATCCACTACTCTACGATAATTAACTAAAGAAAATATGAGCTAAGCACTCTAATCACCTCAATGGCAGAGAAAGCAATACTTTGTCTTCGACACAGGCTCTATAAACTCAGGGAAAAGGCAGGTCATCTAATTGATTTTCAATTGCAATAAAGAATGGTGTACTCTCCCATCTCAGCACTGGCAACCATGCCGGTGGCTTACTTACACACCCTCTGGAAATCCTGGAGTAATTCCCTTGTTACTAATCTGAACTCTATTTTTCTGAAGCTCTGGAGAAGCTGTAGCAGGAATGTCATTTTTTTAAAGGCCTCCCCTTCCCACGTTTGACTGCTAACAGCCAGCAGTACCTGCCTCCTATTTACTGTGCTCTTGTAGGGGGGCAGAGTCAAAATCAATGGGTTTTGTGGTGGAGCACCCAACACAAAAAACATTGCCTGCCGCTTCCATGCTAAGTGTAGCGTGAAAGGGGACCCTGTTTACTAGGCAGCATTAAGCCATGTTAAGTGGTTTAACGCTTCCTTGTAAATATGGAGAAGCTCCTATCGCCACCACAATGTCACTAACAGTGATGTTGTGGTGGTGGTAAGGGATTGTAAATATGCCCCTTAGACTACCAGAGGCATGGCAGGGACAGACCCTGAGGCTGGCAACTTCAACCCTCTATTCCAATACTAATGCTAGGAGGCTTCTCCTGCCACGATTGGAACTGTATCATGCAGCCATCCACCTCTCCTGTGGAATTTTAGGTTTACGAACTGAACATCATCTGCGCCAGCTTGTCACTCATGTATAACCTGCACGGCAGCCATTTTGGGTACCATGGTCTCCCTGTTCGCGATCGATCACCAGCGCGCTCCCTGACCCTGCGAGCGTCCTCCACGCACCCTGGCTGCCCCCTCCCTCACATGCACAAGTCCGCATGACCCTGTCCTTGGGAGTCGAGCCCGCGCCTGACCAACACCTCCCCTCCTTTCAAGAATACCCCTCTGTTGATAACCTCCCTCTCCTTTGATGACCCTTTCCTCTGAATCCGATCGGCCGCACGAGGTCCCAGGCCATCACCTAGCCGGAAGATGCAGTTTATTGCCCCCAATTGTATGGAGTCAGTCCTCTTCAAAGAACCCTCTATTGATCATGGCCTCCCCACCCCCTGGGATACGATCAGGCGCACACATCCTAAGAATCGGCGGAACACTCAGCTGCGTGATAGCCCCCTCCTGTTATCAGCAGGGTGGGGACCTCTATTGTGGATGCATGTGGGGTGGGTCTGACACGAGGATTACGGGGATGTCTTTTTATAAGTTCAAAGAGTTTTTATGCAATAAAGAATGCTCACCTGTCATAAACCAGAGTATAAAGGGCCAGGCCTCAGAGAGGCTGTTGGAGCACCTCGAGACGATACCTTGTTGTCTGATCTGATGTGTTCTGCTCCGTCGGAATAAAACTTCTGTTTCCTGCCTTCCAGTCTCCAGCGCCTGCCTCTTTGTTTGATAACGAGAATGGTATAAGAGGCGGTTAGCGCCGGGCAACTTTGAAAAAGGCCATCAGCCCTACCCTTTTTCTACAATTGGCGCCCACGTGGGGCCCATCAGCGACACGTGGATCCAGTGGGAGAGGTCCCGACGACAGAGTGAACGACTGCAACGATCGGGAGAGCTCCTGTCCGATAGACCCTCGTCTGACAGCCGATCATCCGAACTTCACTAGTTCTGAACAGACCTCTCTCGAGTGATCTACGGTCCTGACTGGGAACCATCATGAGTGCCGCGAACATCACGAAGAATAGAGGCCGATCGGGCGCTGGATTCGGAAGATAGGAAACTGTCCATGCGGTCCGGGTAAGGTCGTGTAAATGCGACAAAATTACGAAATGATTGTTTGATTTGGATAATACTAGTATTACTCTTTTGTTGATTCTTCTGGAGATTCACCGTCTGCAAACGGAGAAACAACAGGCTCTCTCTTTGCAAGCAGTGAAGGATAGGTAACGCAGACTTTTGTCCCCGTTGTAATCCGTCGTGCCTATCTTCCTCCCCCACTGTTTTCCCGAACTGTTGTTCGTGGATTGTTGTCTGGAGATTCTCTGTCCGCAAACAGGGAAGAGCAAGGTCTCTCTTTGCAGGTAGAGAAAAAGTGGGTAACGCAGACTTTTAACCCGTTGTACCTACTTATTCTCCCCACTGATTGTTTGATTGACCGTACATTAAGTGTTCGGTACTGGTTCTTTTGAGGTATTCACCGCCTGCAAACAACGGAGAATAGAAATATTCTGTCTAGTCTTTGCCCGCCGTGATAAGATAGGTAGTGCAGACCTTTGTCCCTGTTGTAACCCGTCATGCCTATCTTCTCCCCACTGATTGGTAGCCTGTTTAGCCCGGAACGCTTATTAGAGATGAACCATCCAGCTCCACTGGAAGGCACCCCTAATAAGGACATGTTCACTAAGCATGGACTAGTCGCTATAGCCTATACTAAGTTATGGCATACATATACAAAGAAGGACCTCAAAAGTCAGTGGCCACTGATAGGTTCCTTTGATGATCATAAAATAAAAACATTAGAAATAGCGCTCCAGAAAAATAAGACTACGCCCACTATGATAGATAGTATCGGCATGTGGCGCAAAGAAACGGAACAACGAAGAAGAAGAGAAGAAGCAAAAATAGGGAAAGAATTACGAAAGGCAGCCCACCTAGCCGCTAAGCAACTAGAAGAAGAAATAAAAGAAAGAAAGGAAGCTACACAAAAACAAGAATCAGGGTCGACAGGTCAATGTCCTGTTAGGACCCCCTCTGCGCTCTACCCTGAATTGCCCTCCAAACAACGGGCGAACGATGAGTTACTGCTAGGTCCCCCAATCATCTACATGCCCCCTCCATATGCCCCCTGCCAACAACACCTGCAAGCCCTGAGTGCAAACGAGAGCGACCTTAGCGCTAGTGCACCAGCCCTCGCGGCCTCTGCACCAGGCACATTAGCAACAACACCAGGTGACCCCGAGGCTAGCGAGCCACCACCGGTCAGATCAAACAGACTGAGTAAAGATGAACGGGATGGGATTGATAAGGTAGTGAAGACACTAGTAGAACGAAAGGAGAATGAAGAATATACAATGAACATGTATAATTCACATGCCGACAGCCACAGACGGTATTTCATTTTACGATTCAGCTATCGCACCCTGAACGCATATGAGGATAGGTATCGGAGTAAGGGCCCCGCTAAACTGACAACGCTGTATAGAAAGATTGATGTTGGAGATGGGACTGAACGTGATGCGACGGACCTCTTCATGCAAATGCTTGAGGTCTTCCGCCACCTCACGGAACAGAAACCAGAAGTCAAGGTTACAGTCCCTGAAACGACCGAGTCCTCAGTAGAAGTAGCCAACACTATGATGCCCATCAGAGAGGCGGCCCCTTACTGGGTTCCGCCACGTGGTCAGGGAACAAACGACGATATTAACCACGCAGATGCAAAGGGGAGGGTTGTGTACAATTGGGTTTACCAACCATGGGACCGACAAGATATCTTGACTTTTAGACAAACTCTGCCCGATTTAAGAAAGAACCCGACAGCATTCTATACCGAATTAGGCACAGCCTTGGGTTCGACGATAATGACTTTAGCGGACATTGACTTGTTTTTCGGGTTATGCCTGCCAGCTGACGTGTGGAAGCAAATCCGGAAGGCTGACCACGCGGATCTGTTCGGACATACCTGGAAGCAACTCAGTGAGCTAGATAGACGGCGAGAGCCCGGAAGGAAACCAGTAAAGGACATATTAGAACTCCCAGACAAATTAGTTCAGAAGCTAAAGACACTGATCCCAGAGAAAAAGGTAGATTGGTCGGTAGTCACGGCCTGTCGTCAGAAACCCCAGGAAGATGTATCGGAATACTTCTCCCGACTACAGTGGCCAAGACATGACCACCGCAACCGGACAACACCTGTTTGTGCAAAATTATGTAAAGGGTCTATCACAAGAGGTCTCCCAAAAGCTGCAGACGAGTGAGAGTAGTTGGGGGGCCTCCAAACCCGCAGCTATCCTTCAGATGGCTCAGTATTACGAGCACCAGAAGAATGAGAGTGATACAGCATCCGAGAAAAAGAAGAAAGATTTGAAAGAAAGGGTGATGATAGCCCAGATATAAGGTATAACGGTCGGACGGGAACCCCACAGGGGGAACTACCAATCGACCACCCCTAGAAATCCACCTCCCAAAGACCGCACCCCAACACCCCACATTGGACATAGAGACATTAGCGAGGACCAGTGTGCCTTCTGCAAAGGATTCGGCCATTGGAAATCCCAGTGTCCGGTTCTGTTAGAAATGAACAGAAATAGGGACCCCAAGGACGTAGCGGGTGGACCGAGAAATAGGGGACAGGGACGAGGGTACACAAATGACACCAACAGTGACAAACCAGGGAGATCGAACACGTTTGACCGTCCCCGACAGAACCAGTATCAACTATCCGACAGCGAGAATGCCCCCGACTTTGCATAGGACTGCCAGGGGCAAGGGAGGGATCCAGTCGAGCTCTGTGTTGACCAGCAAGGTCCTTACGTCACTGCTAAGGTCCTGGGTACAGAGTCTCCATTTTTGGTAGACACTGGGGCGACACGTAGTGTGCTATCAAAACGACTGATTCCAAGGGCACCCTTGTCTGGCTCACACATTACATCGATAGGTTTCGATGGTACGCCCTCCACTAACCCTCTGTCCGTACCTATCTCCTTTGACCTAGAAAACAACCTCACTGACACGACATTTTTGCTCTCCTCCAACTCCCCTGACGCCATTATGGGCATTGATTTACTAAAGCATTTTCGGGCTACCATTAGGTGTTCCCCAGATGGAGTCCGAGTCATCCTGTACGACAACCCGAGCATGTCCAAACCCTGCCCAGCACGACACATGTACACCATAACTGACGCTGACCTGTCCTTACTTGACACCCTGCCCCCGTACCTATGGGCCAAAAATGACTCTGATGTAGGACGAATGATGATTGACCCTATACACATAACGATAAGACAAGACGCAATACTCCCAAAACTCCCACAGTATCGGATATCGCCCGAGGGCGAGAAGGCACAGCGATCATTCAGTCCCTGGTAGATGCGGGGGTGGTTGAAGAAGTAGTTAGCAATGTCTGCAACAGCCCAATCCTACCTATTGTTAAGAAGCAAGGCGAGGGAGATGAGAAAGCGTACCGCTTCATCATCGACCTGCGAGAGATTAACAAAGTGGTTGTACCCCAATAACCCGTAGTCTCAGACATCACCACCATTCTGACCCTCATCCCGTCCACTGCCACCACCTTCACTGTTATTGATCTCAAGAATGCGTTTTTCTCTATCCCCATCCATCCAGACAGCCGTTATCTCTTCGGCTTCACCCTAAAGTCCCGCTCGTACCGATTTTGTAGAGCTCCCCAGGGGTACACTGAAAGTCCTAGTATCTACAGCCAGGCCCTCAAAAGACAGCTGGACGCCGTCCAGCTACCAGACGGAGTGGTGTTGATCCAATATGTCGATAATATCCTTTTGGCGGCCGACACCACCCCACTCGCAATCACAGCCACTGTCCAACTCCTACACTTTCTCGCAGAAAATGGCCACAAAGTCTCCAAAAAGAAATTACAGTTCTGTCAGCCACAAGTGACATACCTAGGCCATCTCCTGTCCAAAGAAGGGAGGAAACTTACGCCTGATCGAATCCAAACCATCTTAGACACCCCCATCCCAAAAACACAAAAGCAAGTCCGCTCTTTGGTTGGCCTTACCTCTTTTTGCAGACAATGGTTACCAAATTTCAGCCTCATTATAAAACCCCTACTTGCCTTGTTGACCAAAGATGCCCCCTTCCCGCCCCCCTGGACCCCTGAGTGTCAAGCATCCTTTAAGGAATTACGGGATGCCCTCTGTTCAGCACCCGTCCTGGGAACACCGGATTACTCCAAGTCCTTTTCCCTCTTCACCCACGAAAGGGAGGGGTGCGCATTGTCTGTCCTAACTCAGTCTATTGGTCCTAAGCAGCGCCCTTGTGCCTACTTCTATGCCACTCTTGATCCTGTAGCCAGAGCTTTGCCTGCCTGCCTTCGAGCAGTAGCTGCCGCTGCTGTCTCCATCCGTCAGAGCGAGGGAATTGTACTTTCAAACTCCCTCACCGTGTTAGTACCCCATGCAGTCGACACCCTTTTGAACCAAACCAAGACTCAACACCTGACTAGCGCACGACTGACAGGGTACGAATTGACGCTACTTGCACCCCACATCACACTAAAGAGATGCACGACTTTGAATCCTGTCACACTGTTGCCCCTGCCTGAAAATGACCCCGACGTGCCTCCCATACACGATTGTGTGACCCTCACGGACGAACAAACTAGGAGTAGAGTTGACCTCCGAGACACTGCCTTTACAGACCCTGATGGAGAGCTATGGGTAGACGGCTCATGCATCAAACTCCCAGATGGCACCACTTCAGCTGCCTATGCGGTAAAGACAGCCCGAACAGTAGTTGAGACAGCCCGCATCACACAACGATCTGCACAGGCGGCAGAGCTGATAGCCCTCACACGAGCATGCATCGTAGCAACAGGAACCACCACGAACATATACACAGACAGTCAGTATGCCTTCGGGGTGGTTCACCATTTTGGGCTCCTGTGGAGGGAAAGGGGATGCCTGACGTCCCACGGCACACCCATCCTTCACGGAGATCTGGTTTCTGCCCTGATTGAAGCAGTTCTCCTCCCCAAACGATTAGCAGTGATCAAATGCCAGGCACACAAGAAGGTGACAGACTTAGTCGGACAAGGGAACGCACTGGCCGACATCACTGCACGAACCACAGCTGAGAATAGGACGGTAACACGCATGTATGTGACCAGGTCACAAGCAGAGAAATGGACTGACGCAAGGGAAATGATTAGAGACATCCAGTCAGCCAGCACCCCTCACGAACTGACCGAGTGGGCGCGGGTGGGTTTGAAGGACGATGAGGGCTGCTGGCGGACAAAAGATGCAAACAAATGGTTGCTGCCTGACTCATACCTGATCCCCATACTGACTATGGCTCATTCCCCCGCACACATAGGATCTGCACCCATGATCGAACTCATTTCCAAAGTCTGGCACAACGACAAAATCCCCGACTCAGCCAAACGCCTAGTCCAGCAGTGCCTTATCTGTCTGCAAAACAACCCCGGGAAAGGAACTGTGGTACCCCGGGGAGGGTTTGGGATCCCCGATCACCCCTTTGAGGTCCTCCAGATGGATTACATCCAGCTGGAGAGATGTCAAGGCTTGAAGTATGTACTAGTCATTGTATGTGCCTTCAGCAAATGGGTAGAGGCCTATCCAACCCATGACAACACTGCCGTGACTACTGCCAAAGTACTACTGAAAGAGTTTTTCCCTCGCTATGGCCTTTGCCGAATTTTATGGAGCGACAATGGCCCCCACTTCATAGCTGAGGTTATCCAACTAATCTTAAAAGGGTTGGGGGTGAAGCAGAGGTTTCATGCGGTCTTCGACCCCCAATCCGCCAGTCTGGTGGAGCGACATAATGCCACATTGAAGTTGAAATTGTCAAAAATAGTGGTCACCACCGGACTTAAGTGGCCAGATGCCCTCCCACTGGCTTTGCTGTCGATGCGCTCCACTCCCACCAAACACCATTTGACCCCCTACGAGGTTGTATTCGGGCGACCGATGAACCTCTGGACTGCCCCCAAACCGACCTCCATTCATGACGTCCCGGACGTCCTGCTGTCTGATTATTTGTGCAAGTTAACTAAAACGTTGTCTGTAATTCATCAACAGGTGCAGCAGGCCATCCCCGATGCTTCCAGGGGTCCAGGCCACGACATCCAACCGGGGGACTATGTATTAGTCTGAAAATTTCAATGGGCCAAGAGTCTGGAACCCCGGTGGACGGGCCCCTGGCAAGTGCTGATCACCACCCAGACGGCACTTCGAGTGGAGGGGAAGCGGCACTGGCTGCACGCACACCACTGCAGGAAGGTCTCCTCGACCCTGGCCACGACAGATAACGTCGACACCCAAGAAGAGCTCCTGAACAAGGACCGGCCAGCACTGGACTGCTATCCCGATACTGAGGCACTTGAACTTGCAAAATTCTCTGATCCCACTGTGCCATCCAAAGAAGGGTATTTCCTGCGTCGAAAGGAGGGAGCTTCGGCTAAGGAGGCCACGGACTAAGTTAAATCTCGGAACGGTGACCTAAACACAACCAAGGGTTAACGGGAGAGAAGCTAAACGAAGTCTGTGGTTCTGCCCATTACCGAGCACCTTGAAGATGATGGAAGCGCCAGATAAGAAGATGATGGAAGCGCCAGATAAGAAGATGATGGAAGCAACCGGAAATACCCACTACAGGAACCCAAAGACTGACGATCTGCACAAATCAAAGACAATCGCCTTCTTCATTGTCTTCCTCTTTTGCCTCCTCCTCATGACCTCCTTCTGGATCCTGGAGGAAAGCGCACCCGCTCGCCAGGTATTGCTGCCCACTGCTCAGCCAACCCCTACGAGAGAACATCACTTGATCTCCCTGTCACCTCAGCTCCGAGAAAGGCGTAGGGAGTTCTGGAACAATTCCTTCGTGCAACTGTTGCACCAACACAACCTTGCTGCAAATGCCACGAACTGCTTAATCTGCGGGTTGCTCCCGCACGCCACTGGACACTCCATCCCCTTCATCCCTTCTCCTTTCTCAGTTCACGGCTCTTGCCTCGCCTGGTTGATCCTCATGCAAGAGAGCCACAAGGATAACGCCACTTCCAGCCAGACAGTGTCGCACTTCTACTCTGGGTTTTGGCTGAACAGAACCGGAAGGACCTCTGCTCCCCTGTGTCCTGTGCCCTCGGGTGCCACCTTCCTTAAGAACATCCCAGCCAAAGAATATGTTGAAGTGCAAGTGCTCCACAATCCGGCTAGACCCACCTTCTCTCACCTGCGAAAACAAACTGCCGCCACCCTGACTGTGGCTCTGTCTGTTATCAATGTCACAGGTCTTGTGTGCCTCGAAGGCCAGGGAACACGGCTGGTGGGTCACAGTTCCTGCCGCATTACCAGAACATTGGACTCAGTTGATCCCCATTCCTTTGTTGCTTCTCCAAATATGTACTTTGTTTGTGGCACCAAAGCTTACACCTGGCTCCCGAAAGGTTGGAAGGCCACTTGCTACATCGCCTTCGTTCTCCCTCCCACGTATGTAGCCCCTGCTAACCATCACCGGCAGAGGCGCGCAAATGACATTGGACAAGCCGACTCCACTGGAGCACAGTTCCTGGATGCAGCAAAGGGACTTGTTCCTCTGTGGGGCCCAATGGCAAACAGCCGCGCTATCCGACACCTGACCCAGGCAGTAGAAACAACGATCAACATCACGGCTGGTATCCTCGCTAACAACATGGCTGAGCTTCAGGCGGTCCGCCTTGTGGCCCTTCAAAACCGCCTCGTTCTAGATGTGGTTCTAGCCAATCGAGGAGGAGCATGCCGCATCATCGGATCTAGTTGTTGTACCTATGTGCCAGATAAATCGCCCTCAGTCTAAAAAGCAATTGAACACCTCCACAGACTTTCCTCAGAGGTTCACCAAGAACAAGAAGGATGGTCGCTTGGGAGCTGGTTTTGGGACACTTTGAAGGGCTGGGGTTGGAGGTTGTTTTCCTTTGTATTGATACCCGTTGTGATACTATGTGGGTGTTGTTTTGGTATTCAATGTCTGCCATCCTTGTGCGCACTTGTTTCTAACTGTATGCGCCCAAAGACTTTGGACTTCAGAAATGAGCGCATGAGTCCCCTCTATGAAGTAGAAATACGTGGCCTTATGGGGATAAATCCGAACTGACAAGTTGGCGAGACATGTTAAAAGGGAGGACTGTGGAATTTTAAGTTTACGAACTGAACATCATCTGCGCCAGCTTGTCACTCACGTATAACCTGCACGGCAGCCATTTTGGGTACCATGGTCTCCCTGTTCGCGATCGATCACCAGCGCGCTCCCTGACCCTGCGAGCGTCCTCCGCGCACCCTGGCTGCCCCCTCCCTCACATGCACAAGTCCGCATGACCCTGTCCTTGGGAGTCGAGCCCGCGCCTGACCAACACCTCCCCTCCTTTCATGAATACCCCTCTGTTGATAACCTCCCTCTCCTTTGATGACCCTTTCCTCTGAATCCGATCGGCCGCACGAGGTCCCAGGCCATCACCTAGCCGGAAGATGCAGTTTATTGCCCCCTATTGTATGGAGTCACTCCTCTTCAAAGGACCCTCTATTGATCATGGCCTCCCCACCCCCTGGGATACGATCAGGCGCACACATCCTAAGAATCGGCGGAACACTCAGCTGCGTGATAGCCCCCTCCTGTTATCAGCAGGGTGAGGACCTCTATTGTGGATGCATGTGGGGCGGGTCTGACACGAGGATTACGGGGATGTCTTTTTATAAGTTCAAAGAGTTTTTATGCAATAAAGAATGCTCACATGTCATAAACCAGAGTATAAAGGGCCAGGCCTCAGAGAGGCTGTTGGAGCACCTCAAGACGATACCTTGTTGTCTGATCTGATGTGTTCTGCTCCGTCGGAATAAAACTTCTGTTTCCTGCCTTCCAGTCTCCAGCGCCTGCCTCTTTGTTTGATAACGAGAATGGTATAAGAGGCGGTTAGCGCCGGGCAACTTTGAAAAAGGCCATCAGCCCTACCCTTTTTCTACACTCCCAGCTGGCTCACCATATTTACTCAGCCCGGGAAACCCTGGACTGGCTACTTCTAAATAATATCTTTAGGGAGCTCCAGGTAACCTGTCTATATTGCATGTAAGTAGACTTTCTGCCCCCTCTGATGCACATCCGATCCTCCAGGGTACGCATCAGATCTGGAACTCTACTCACAAACTTTTGAATCTATATGGAATAATGAGGTCTTTACACAGAGTGGCAACCACTTTCCTGGAAATAATGGATTGGAAAAGGAATTTTGACCTTGGGTAATCTCCTGCAGGGAAGCAGCTGGAGATCCTTTAATGACCTTCAAAACAAATTCTGTTTGGAACCGACGCAATTCCTTCAGTAAGGGCAATCAAAGGCCCTTCTCTCCCAGCTGCTGGGGTATTAATTTTGGTTCTGGATGACTCCACTCTTCATTCTTACCTGAGCACATGGAGTACGCATAAAAACTCATCCCTAGCGTGTATGATACCCTCATTGATCACATTAATTCACAGCCTATAAATAGGTCGACCTACCATAGATGCCAACCGCACATTGCTGATTCCCTGGACGAAGCAGATCGGAAAGAGATTCTCTGTGCCCATGATAAAAGCCTCCAGGTAACCCGGTTGAAAATCTGTTGCTTTAACATTTTACAAGATTACCATTGGTTGCCCTTGAAGCTTTACATGGCGGGACAGACACCCTCTTATTGGTGTTAGCACTGCACCGGCCTCAAGGGTGACTTGATGCACATTTTATGAACCTGTTCCGGGATTCAATCATACTGGTAGGTAGTGTGGTAGGTTCCTCTGAAATCCACTGAGCGAAGCCTGCAATCCTTCCTGGATCTAGCTTTCCTCTTTGCTACACATGCAGTGGAGGACATCACGAGCCATCAGAAATGGTGGCAAGACACTTTATTGGCTGTTGCCACAGTATGAATCTTAAGAAACAGGAAATCAAAGACGGCACCTACAGTGGAGGAATGGTTGATAGTTTTGGCTGACATGGCCTCCCATGAACGGGTGATATATATATATAGACTTATTGATCAGCTGGATATTTTTGACACTATAGGGGGATAATTTTTGTCTTAAATAGCCTTTTCGATATATGGCCCCTAGATGTCTAACCTCATCCATCGCCCTTTCCCCTTCCCATCTTCCCTACTACTACCCCTTCAACCACCCTTACTCCCCCACTCAAGTTAGGTGTGTTGCAACTGAGCCTTTGTTCGGGGTGGAGCTCTGACCCTTCCCTCTTCCTCCAGGGTCATGAAGCCACACACAAATGAACTTGTGATTAGATCCACTCTCCCCTTAACTATCCTCTGATCTATTTTGCTGGCCCTTGGTTTGGGGGAGTTTTGTGAGGGATAACCAGCAAGGGGGATAATTTGATAATTGTGTTTTTTTTAATTTGATACTTGCTCAATATCTCATTTTGCAATTTTTAACAATGCATTTATATTCATATATATATACATATATACATTCACTACTGTGCGATAACAGGAGTTTGGCTTCATTGCATTGAATTACTAATATATTTATAACGTTTTTAAAACTTAAAAAAGCTACCTGTTTCTGTTGGTGGCTTCAATTGATTATTACTTTTCTTTTTAATTACGACCAACTGACTGAGAGTGCAAAGGTTAAGGCTGGACAGGACAGAACGTAGGGGCAAAGTTGCTGCTTAGTGTTGCTGATGGACGAGACAGCAACGTGGAACCATATTTATTAAAAATGGCCCCCTACTGCTCACTAACACTATGCTGGTACATAAACAGGCTTCCTAGTTCCAAGCACAACCTTTTTTACAATGGTTCGGAGATATTGGTGTGCTGTCTAGCATAGGATTTATAGGGAATAGCATTACAAAATCTTAAGCTTAGACAAATTGTTAAATATTTCATATGTATGTGTATTGTACTGAGCAGCGCACATGCAATGTGTAGAATGTTTAGAGGTATAAAAACTCCTGCTTCAATAAGGCATTATTTGTTTGATGCAAAGCCTGGAGTGGCTCTTCAGTAGATCATGCTATGCATCAAAAACTATTGGTGCTTGTGTTTATCGGACCAAGTTACACCCAAGTAACACCTCTTGATGTAAAGAGGTACAAAGTTGTGCAAAGGATGCAAAGTGCTATGTGTACTGGGAAAAGTGAACTAGTGCAGTGTAAATTTCTTTTATGGTGAAAAGTAAATACACTTGCAAGAGTTTGTTTCTTTTTATCACTAGTATGTCCTTGTCCAGGCACAAACCCTTAGATAATCTGGCCCTAAGTTTTTGTCCAGCATGCTCGGCTGTCAAATTAGTCCATGAATAATAATGTCCCCCTCATTTTACCAGAGGAAATGGGGGGCCCTGGCAATTGCCCACTGTGCTCATGCCTTAATGTGTCTCTGAAAAAAGTTGGTGATTTTTGGCTAATTATTCAGAGTTGTTTATGTAAATCACTTTTTAGGTGAAGCAAATGGTCTTAAATGCAGAGCAACAGTTCATGTATTAAACCCCACTGAGGCCTCCCTGAGTAATAAGACTATGAACAACAGGTATGCCTTATGCTAACATTGACTCACAATCGGGAGCCAAAAATATGGGGAAAATCAGTCGATAATAGCAAGTGCAGTTCTATGATACTAGTGGAAGGGGAAACGTACGGCAAAGATGTGAAGCATTACCTTGGACTTATATGATGTTTATGGAGTGAGAGTGAGTTTATGAAGCAAGACTATCACACAAATCCTTATTGAATAGAAATATATGAGTACAACAGAAGAATTAATCTTTATTGTATGCAGGGACATGACTATGATGAAAACAAAGTGTTGATATTAAGTTATCTGCTTTAAATGGGGTTTCTGGTTGGCAGAGTATGCATTCAGTCCAAGAAGGAACCACAATTCTAGTCAGGGTAGGCCACTAAGCAACCTAATCATTCTGGCACAGACCAGTCAGGCTTAACTTAAGAGGCAATGTATAAAGTACTTGTGCAACACATAAACAGTGAAACTGTGAAAACACCACAAAAAGACTCCACAGCAGTTTAGAAAAATAAAAAATGACTTTGTAGATAAAGCAAGATGAAGATTCAATATGTAGGAGTTGAGATATGAATTTTGAAGGAATAAATGTCAAAGTAGCGCTTAGAAGTAAATAGGAGTTAAAGGGTTAACTGGTTGCACTGGACTGGTACAAAGTCAAGAGTTCAGGCCGTCCATGGTGGAGCCTTGGAACAAAACTACCTTAATCCTAGGTGTGCGTCGACAGAGGTGAGATGCAACCAAGCGATGCTTCGGTGATCCCCAATGCAGAAGCTGCAATGCGGCAAGGGTTGTGAGCAAAGCGTCCGTCTCAGAGTGCAGCGGGAAATTAGGCAAAGCAGTGGCTCTGGTGCAATGCATCAATCTAATTCCAGCTGTAGCAAATACATTGATGCCACTGAAGCAGAGCCCTAGGACCACGCCCAAGGGTCCAGGACTGGGTTGGCACCTCTGGGGAAGCACAGACTTACCAGCTGATGAGACCAAGGGTTGGAAAAGGATAGTTCTAAGTCTTTTGTGTATCTGAGACTTAGGCAACAGATGGCAAGCCAGCAAGCCCTTGGACTCATTATGGGCTCAACTGATGCAGGTCTACTCCTTCTCACCCAGATACAGAGAGTGTGGCAGAAGCGGGGCAAGACAGTAAGGCGAGAGTTCAGCAAACAGTAGATCCAGAAGAGTGGCAGTCCTTTAGCAGCACAGTGGTTCTGTTTCTTTCTGGCAGAGTGATCACAGGTTCAGAAGTGTACTGTCTTGGCATGCTCAGAGACCCATTACTTAGAAACAAATGTGCCTTTTTAGTGGGGGAGACTTCAAAGAAGTGTCTCTGAAGTTCACAAAGGTCCTTTATGCCCAGCCCTGGCTCCAGACTATCAGTAGGGGCTAATCAGCTCTTTGTTTGAGAACAATACACTACCTACTAAAGTGTAAGAGTCAGCCGGCCCCTCCCTACCTGCCGAGGAAGAGTTATCAGAATGCAGATGTATGTAGATGGATACTCAGACACACTAATCCTTCCTGTGTTTTTAGCTATCTAGAGGGAATGCACAAAGTGTAGATGTCACCCACCGCAGACATGCATTGGAGGCAGACTGCAAGGCACACAGAGTTAAGAGCAGAGGAATGCCAACTTTCTAAAAGTTGCAACACAAAAAGATGATGGGCGGAATGCTGAACATATCAAACGTTCTCCCTAGTCACAGATCTGGATTAAATCCATTGTTTTCTAAAAGTGATATTTCTAAAAAAATAATCTTAGATCCAAATTTACCAGTAAAGGGGATTTATCATTACCATTCAAGAGATATAAAACATAAAGCTGCTACTCCACTCTGATCAGAAATTACAGCTGAAAAGTGTATTAAGGAAGTACTAATGTTATTCTATGAGAGTAGTATGGCTCACAGTAGTGAAAACGTATTGAGCTGTTTGTCACTACCGGGACATGTAAAACCTATAAGTACATATCCTGCCTTTTACATACACAGCACACTGCCTTCAGGGCTACCTAGAACCTCCCTTAAAGGTGATGTACTTATAATAAAAGGGGAGTTTATCGTTTGGCAAGTAGTTTTAATTCAACACACATAAAGAATTGAGAAGAGGACAACTTCCTACCCCAACCTCCAAGAGTAAACTGCATATTCACAAAATAGTGGTAGGAATGTAAACTTAACACTTATTGAATTTAAGTGGCAGGTGCTGTGAAGGCCAGTGCCTGGGGTGGAGCAAAGGGAAGGGGAAGACAATACAAACCTGAAAATAAAGGGATCAACAAATTATATGTGCAGATTGTGAAATCTAAAACTGACTCAGATATATCCCCATTATGCTTTATTCCTGGATTACCCTGCCAGGGTTAAAAAGAACAATGGGATTGTGGTGACAGGGATTATTAGCAGCCCCAAACTCCTCCTCACTGCATAATTATAATCTTTCAGACAGTTTTTTAGCCCTCTTTCTTCAGCTTTCTTCAGAACCTTTGATACCATATTTACCTCTTCTGTCCTACCTTAATTCTGTAGGTGAGGGCATACGTCCATTTGAATCAATGGCTATTTGAAACACACTTCAGTGATATCGAGTTTAATAGTTGTGTGTGCTCAAAATGGTGTGAGAGCGGCTCCCGGTAGTCACACATTCGTCAAGGTGAGACCGATGCCTCGGCATTGCCCTCCTCTCATTACGCTGTGTTTCGAATAACTCCTGATTCAAAGGGACATATACCCACACCTATTTTCATGTTTGTATTGTCTTCCCCTTCCCTTTGCGCCACCCCACGTATTTGTCTGCGCAGGGATGTCATTCAGCAAGCCCTATAATGAAGCATGCACAACTTGTGGTTAAGGGCAGGTTTTCCACACCAGCACATGCCACTTAAACTCAATAAGTGATACGTTTACATTCCTACCACCTTTTTGTGTGTATGAAGTAGTTTTACTTGCCAAGTCAAGTGGCAGTAAACTGGACATGCAGGTCCTGCAATGGCAGGTCGGAGACATGGTTCAAGGGCTACCTTTTTCGGTGGCACATTCAGTGCTTCAGGCCTAATGGTAGGATATAAAGTACATGCCCTGGGCATATTTACTGCACTTTACTAGGGACATAAAACATTCCAATTGAGGATAAACATATATTACCATCTATAGGAGAGACAGCGCAATCAATTTAAGCACCGCTTAGCAGTGGTAAAATATGTTGAGTCCTAAAGCCAGAGTAATGGAGGGCAGAAAAATGGAGGGAGAGAGCCAAAAAGCTGGGGGAACACCACCCTAAGGCTGTCTGGTCTAATATTGTCCATGTATATTTCTGCATTTGCACTTTTTAATGCCTGTGTAAAGTGTATTGATTTTAATATTAAGTAATTGTTGGAAATTGGATTTATGGTTGGCAGAGGTATGCACCCTGTCCAATCCTTCTTAGCAATCTCAATTTGTGGATTCTGTAGGCACAACTTGACCATCATATCTCTACAAACATTTGCTACAGTTTCTCTGACCCTGTTTGCCCACTTCAATTCACTCTTTAGTAGCTCACTTTTGCACCATTGTGATATTTTTTGTGCTTCCTTTCATCCCACGCACTGCAGAATCTCATTAGTGCCATTGGTACCATTATATCCCATGATACCATTCCGGTCTCCAATCTTACCACCTGAAGCATCGAGGTCCTGGATAGGGACAATACGTTTTTCTAAGCATTTACCCTCTTTGGCATTCCACCCACTTTTAGCACTTGCACATAATAATTCAGCTTCATATTGGAACTGCAGACATATCATGGCTGCATAAGCTTTCGAAACAGGTCTATCTTGCATTTCTCTGTAGTCTTTGTTAAATGTTTTCAGACCACTAACTGAATCAAAAGCCCTTATTCTCAGTGCGTTCAATTGGGTTTTCAATGTTAGAGATCTCTTGATCCACACCAGTAGATACTTGAATTTGTTTATCATTTCCAACTTTGTAGAACCCAAGAACCAGCTAAATCTTGTTGACTTTCTGTCAAAGCTTAGGATATTTGTTTTTCCATATTTACTACAAGTTGTTTGTGGCTGCAGACGTAGCTTTGTTTGATGCAAGATTACAAGATCGTCTGCATAAAGTAGACATGCAATATGTTTCCCATCTAGCTTTGGACTGACAATCCGAGCCACACCCAAAGCTGATGGTAGAGAAGCATCCTTGTCTTAGTCCATTTCCAATTGACATTTTCTGTGACAAGGTTGCCTCTGTATCTAAAATAACCTGGGCCCAGTTGTAGCTATGTAGCTCTTTGATTATGGCTAAGAGACCATTAGGAATGTTCCACCTGGTCACCGTCTCCCACAATCAATTTCGGTCCACAAGGTTGAATGCCCCCCAGAAGTCGATGAAGCAGCAGAACAAACTGCTCCCGCCTGCTCTGCCGACGTCCGTGTAATGATCCAAAGGGAGAATCAATGATCTGCTGTAGAGCAGCTCTCCTTAAAAAAACCACGTTCAGGAGGCACAATCTAATTTTCCTCTGCCGATTCCTTAAGTCTTTCCAGAATTATTTTCTCCCACATCCAGTAAATTAATTAACCCATCATTTTTTGTTGACTTTATGTCTCCCCATTTATGGATCGGACTAATAATAGTCTCTTTCCAGCTTTCGGGCATCTGCCCCTCCTCAAGAACACCAACAAACATTTAGGAGGAGAATTCTGCCCACCAATCATGCCGGGTCTTTATCATCACTGCCGGGAGGTTATTTGGACCAGCTGCTCGAGTCAGAATTAGATTTGCTATGATTCTTTTGACATTACTTGCTGTAAAGAAGGTTCTAATATTCTCCTCAATACCTACTGAAAAATGTAGTTTTCTGTCCCACTGTCCATTTTCCATATATTTCTCCTAGGTATTCCTCCCGAACATCTTCTGTCACCACACAGTTTATAGACCCCTGTATCTTGCCAGATCCTTCTTGGACTAACTTCCAAAACCTTTGTATGTTTTTTGATTCTATTGCTGCCCATAGGCTTCCCCAGCATCTATCTTTATACATTCTCTTTTGTTGCCTAATGACCATTGTATATGTTTTCCTTAGCTTCTGTAGTCAATAAAACACCTCTAAATCATACTTTAACCTCAGTCGTTTTTCACCTCATCTTTTACTCACTTTTAATTTCTGACATTCCTTGCTAAACCTGTTCTTATTTTTGCTCTAGTTTCTATATTTTACTACGTTCACCAGAATGGTTCTTTTTTATTTCAACCCTCAGACATTGGACCAGTTGGCTAATTACTTTTTCAAACTATCCTATATTATTAGTATTGGGGATTTTTTCTAAGACGGCCAGCTTTTCCATATGCATCTCTGTCTTATGAGTGGTGAGCTGCCTGGGGTAATCCATTTGTGCAGGGATAACTGTATCTCTTGTTTTTTATTTACTCCTTCTATTTTCAGTTTTAAGGGGAAATGATCAATTCCCTCTGCTCTCGTCAACTCAAAGCCCCTAACTAATTTAAAGTTCCATGCATGCTGAACAATGTTAGTCAATGGGGCATGGTTGATGACCAATCTTTAATGTATGATTGGCTGGATGATCATCCTCTGTCCTTCCATTTATAAAAACTAATCCCATCAAGCCCAATAATGTCCCTAAGGCCATATCTTGTGCTGCGAGACCAACCTTAGGGAAATTGGCAATGTTTATCTTTTATGAGGACAGTAGCTCTTTGCACTAATGATCCATTAAAGTTTCACATCAGGATGGGCAAGTCTTTCTGATATGAATCAGTCAAAGTCTCTATATCTTTTTTTAACCTTGCCACTTCTAGATTATACACCTTATCTACGCCCCCTTGCATATAGTCATTTACTATGACTATACCATCATGCCGTAGGACGGGATCCAGTAAAAGTACTCTACAGGCCACCACCCATTTACATTTCAATGAATTCCAAGGCGGCCACCATAATTAGGGTGATTTATCCACCGAATGCGCATCCAATCTGACTCCTCTTAGCTGAGCTATTTAGCTGTACATAGGCTTCAATTATTGGGTTTCCATCGCACAGCCAAGTTTCCTGTAAACACACAATCTCATTGAGGTAGATTAGTTTAGTAAAGCTTTCTAATTTCAAAATTATTTTATACCCATTAACATTCCAGGTTAGTATACCCAGACTGTGCTACGACACTACCTCCTAATCAATCTCACTTAACCAGTCATTTTGCTAATTTTCCAGCGATGCAAAAGCCTTATATCTATTTGTTAATCCTTCCCTTAATCCATCTATGTCATGGCGTCTTATGGTGACTTCAAGCTCTTGCTTGTCATCATATCCCTGGTCAATTATCCTGACCTGCCTTGTTCCCAACCCCGCATTATTCTTTAGAAAAGGTGTTTCATGGTTGTTTCCTTATACCAATTCCGACCCCTGACAAATCTAATTCCTTCTTCAAGTAACTCATGCTCTGCATTTCCAAGTGCTGACTTGGCCAACCATGAGTACAACAAGACATATTTTTTTTTTTTTATAAATCCCTCTTGTCTAAGGTCTTTTGATAAATCCCTCTTGTCTAAGGTCTTTGATCCCTATATCTCTCAGGCTTACACAGCTAGAAAATGAGAAAAGCAGCTGGGATTGATTTAATGGGTTTAGCTTTCTTGCTTTCTTTCCACCTTTCCCTTGATGTTTAGGTTCAAAGTATAGCCACCAATCATCCCTCTTCTTATTTATCTTTCTTGGGGACTTTCTCTAGCCTCGCCCCTCCTTCTAGCACCTGTTGGTTCTATTTTCTTCCCTCTCCCCATTTTATCCTTAAAGTATTTTTTTCATTTGTCCACCCACCTGGTTACTCCTGCGATCATCACACTCATTCTTCCTTATTCTATCTTGGGTTTCTCTTTGCTCTTTTACCTTTCTCCCCATCTTCATTGAGTCTTCAATGGCAGTCCCCAATGTCGGAGGTTCCTATTCTGATCTTTTGCAGGGACCTTTACTGGGCTCTTCTACCCTCTTTGTGTGGCTACACTCTCCTTTTTCTCCTGGTTCACATTTACCTCCTTCCTAAAACCTCTTCTTAGTCCCCTCATAAGAGTGATATATTGCTTGTACCTCATTATTTCTCCCTGTTTCTTTTTCAACATAGGGTATCAAACTATAAATATACTTTGTTTTTCAGTACACAAGAGGGCACCTTCAGCCTCCCCGTCCTGATGGGGTAAGCCTACCCTTACATCTTTTTATCCCACAGCCTGTCTAACTATAGATGACATATGGTCCTTTATTTGTTTTAGTTCCCCCACAATAATGTGGAGCTGGTCTTTTGGGGATGTTAAACTGTCAGACTTCATTACTAATACCTCCAGCAGGCCTTGCAAAGTATTTTACAGAGTCAGCATTACTTCCAATACTGAGGCACTTAGTGTTGATGTAACCTTGAGATTCGATATAGATCAATCATCAGTAACGTCGTACTCAGCAGTGGCGTCCGCAACAGCAAACAGTGCCCGCATTGGGGAGCAGAGCACAGAGTCATGTATCTTTTCCCAGTCAATCTATTTAAATGTTGATTTTTCACTGACCACTAGTGCAAACATCAAGGAAAAATTGCTACACGCTTGTGCTTATTTGTTTTGAACAAGTGCAGAATTATCTGGTTCATCGGGTTTTCATGTGGTATGACCCTCTTTCCTATTCACATTGGAGAAGTGTTGTTTGGGCTCCAATTCCAATATCATAATGAGCTTCTCTAAAAGATAAAGGGTACAATAACATTATGGGGTATATTTACAAGGGCATAGCACCACTAGAACTTTGCTAAAAGTGACATTCAGTGGTACTTTCCCAGTGTAAATATAACCCTTATGGGTATAGTTACAAGGGGATAGCGCCACCAGAACATCACTTTTAGCAAAGTTCTGGTGGCACTATGCCCTTCTCCATATTCTAAAGCGGGGTTAAGCCACTTTTTGTGGCTTAAAACTGACTTGTAAATATGGCCCCTTTACACCCATCACTTAGATTGAAAGAGGCCTGTAATTGATGCTGCTGTGGGAATTCCACTGTAACACCCATTGCTTTTTTACGCTGCCCCAGATTTACAAGGATGTGTAAACCTTAGGCAGTGTCAAAAACTAATGCCATGCAGGACTGGCGGGTTCAGGTAAGCACGTTGAGGCAGAGGGGCACGGTGGGGGAAGTTGACAGACTACGGCGAGGGAAAATAACAAAAAAATAATCTTACCTTGCGCTCGCTGCATCACTGAGTCGGCAATGCGGCGAGCACAAAGTAAGCGGTTTTCATTTTTTTAACGTTATTTCCCCTCGTCATCATCTGCCGACTACCCCCTCTTCCCCCGACACCCCGGCTCCACCGCGCTTACCTGCACTGGCCGGATCCTGACACCATGCAAGAGCAGGCGTTAGAACGTCAAACTGAGGAGAAAAACTTTTATTTCTCCTCATTTTTGATTGTTATATGTGTGCTTAATTCTACAGCACACTTAGAAAGAGCAAAACACCATGAATGATTCTTTATGTGCAGGAAGGTGCCCCTTCCTGCACATAAACATTATGACCTTGAAGGTATCCTTTCCTTTACATAAACAATCATTAAATAACGATGATTTACAGAAGTAAAATATTGCCATTATGGATTGTTTATGTGCAGGAAGGGAAACTTACCTACACATAAACAATCATACCCTGCAATGCAGAGACACTTGCAATAGTGCAAAGATGCCTGCGTTGGCGCTAGGCAGATATGTTTTAAATCAGCGCCAAAGAAAACACAGGGGTGCACCGTTTTATTGTAAAAACCGGCAGATCCCTGAGTTTTGGAAATGTTGCTGCCCAGGGCTGCCAAATTTGACGCAGCTCCGCGCTCCAACAATTCATTGTAAATATGCCCATTAAATGATCTCTAACGGCATGTCAAGAATGATATCTAAATTAATAAAGCAGAGGACATATCTCATGACGACTCATCTGCTTGTCAATCAATTTCCCTCGTTGTGATGAGGATCAGTAAGCATTTTAATGAACTGCATTGGGGATTATAGAAGAGATTTCTTGTAGCAGTTGTTGAAAGGTCACTTCTCCTCGACTGGAGCTATGCACACATACATATAACATCCCACTGCTTACACGGTACACTGCTGTTTGCCAAATCATTGACTTACAGCAATCAATGGGCTGTTTGAACAGCTTCACAATATATTAATTTGTTAATGCACAGCCGGTACTCAAAGCGTTCTTAGTTTTTTCTTGGATTTGATTAGTAAGGTCAGCAAAACATTTTGCGTGGCATTTGCAAATAAATGGGGTTTTCCACACGAGCACACAGCGTGACCTAAAAATCCACAGAAAAAGGAAACGTCTGCCTCCGCGGCTTCGCGGGGAAAGAAAATGTGCTTGTTGTATACACCTGTGTTTGTTGTTTTCTCAAGTATTTTGTAGGCATTTTACTCTTCCCTGTCACATCTGTTGGAATAAACTGTTGTCAGGCTGCTCAAAGATTATATCTTTTCCATTACAATATTAAAATGTCCACGGGTTGGTCGTTTTTCTAAATGAATACTGTAGGCTTCAACTGAGAGGAAAAAAAGATTAAATATCCTGGTGACAAAATTAAAAGATCTAGTAGAAAATTGCAGGAGTATCGCATAGGAATATGAGAATAGATTTTAAAAAATGCGACAAGCAGCGTAATAAAAATTAGAGTCTTTTTTCCTGTCACTCTAGAATAAAAATAAACACAGGTATTATTTAAAGGTTATGCAAAAACCCTACTGAGATTCCAAGAAGTCCGAGTACTGCTTTCAACACCTGTGCTCACTAGGGACATGTCCTCTCTGCGGGATTCTTCACACCCTTAGTATCTTCAGCCATGGATATCAGTTAGGTGTCCCAGGGGTCGCATTTGCAAGTGCCATGATATATAAAGCAATTATGTTCCCCAGACTCTCAGATTTAAAATGAAAGGTCTATAGGTCGATAGCAATAGGTTATTTGTTGCCTATTCTTCATTCTTAAGAGCCTTTTTATGTAGGGGTAAACATAAATGTATTCAACACTAAGAGGAAGGTGAGCCACTATATGTCTGTGGTAAGCAGGCAGTGAGTGGAGATAAGGGAATGGGGGCTTCCTGTTTGTGTTTTTTGGAATTTCAGAAATGATTCATTGGAAGAATTCCTGGTGAAGTGACAGTCTGTCATGAAAGCTTATAAATAAATGAGATCATTAAGATATCACTCATTGCTATTAATGAATGATGTTCATATTTTCTTGGGTAATGGTATACATAGTTTTAAATCTCTTTTTCTCTCTCTGGATAGAGAGATAGATAGATAGATCGATCGATAGATTGATAGATAGATAGATAGATTGATAGATAGATAGATAGATAGATAGATAGATAGATAGATAGATAGATAGATAGATAGATAGATAGATAGATAGATAGATAGATAGATAGATAGATAGATAGATAGATAGATAATATTTTTTCAAGACATAGGACTCAGTGCCTGCCATCCTGTAATGGCCTACGTAACATTATCAGGGGCTGACATCTTCCAAGTATATGTGAATCGTACATTAGATAATTGGGAAAATGTTCACTCTATTAATGAGATTTTTCATATTTCAAATGTATTATTTTTTACTATTTGAGAATCCAAAAGATGTGCAAACTAATAAACCTAATACCTCTAAAGGCATGCTTTTCAAACATATGTAGCTCATTTTAACACTAATTAAAAAAATATCAATATTTTTTCATTTCATCTTAATTTTGACAATGTTTTCATAAAAGAAATCACATCGAATTAAACAATTAAAAATTGATACATTGCGTCTAGACACAGTAAAAACTACAATCATCGCATATCCTAGGAGCTAATTCATCACTGCAGAATGCATGACAGTAAACATAGATAAATGCATGATCAACTAATAGCCCTGCCCATCTAGAGTTAAGGGTCAAGCTCCCTAGCAACTATACAAATATATCCACTAGATCCTATTTTCAAACGATATTCACATATTTCCTTCTAATGTTCCACATTGCTGCTAAGAATTTAGTTACAGCAAAAACAATTAGTGGAGAAAGATCAGATTTAAGTATTCTATAAGCTTGGGAACACTGCCTAATCCTCAAATTTTTACAAATGGGAATAATCCACTTCTTTCTAGGTTTCTGGTAAACAGGGCAAAAAACACAACATGCAATTCATTTTCCAGCTCCGAGGTACAAGCAGGACAATTTTTGGTAGTAGGTAGGATCCACTTGCTCGTAAGAGCTCTGATTGGCAAAGAGCCGTGTCTCGAATGGAGATACAGCTTCCTAAAACCAGCTGGACTGATATTGTCGAATACAGACTCAAATTTATAAAAATCTTTAGTCATAAAAAACGTGCCGGACAGAGTATCAGTTTGGGCATTCGATAAGCAAGAAGTTAGATTACTTTCATGGTACAAATTGACCAGGTACTTGCGCAATAAATTTCTGCAGGCATGCTCCGGGTCGGACCACATGGGCGATAGGCCTAATCTCTCGAATTCCTCTCTTACGTATTTCAACCAAGGAAGTTACCGCACCTTCGGAAGACTTAGGACCTCTGAAAGCTCTTGCCTATAGTTCTTGAGCTCTGGGGTTACCCAGAGTTGCCTCAGAAAGTTAAGGGTTTGAGGCCTACTTCCTCATTTATAGGTCTAAGGCCAAGGTCAAGCCTGAGCGACAGTAATGGTGTACTAGGTGTCGTAATTTGACAATGGCCGAGTTAGCGCTTAGCTGTGCTACACGTTTTCCCTCTTAACTTGGCTATATTTGGAAACGCCATCTTGTGTGTTACGGCGGCCATCTTAGATCATGAGTGGCCTCGTGGCCAGCGTGCCCTTTAGTCCGTTGTCCGTACCACTGACCACTCGAGTTTGCCCAGCAACAGGCTATTTTTGGTAACGGTCAAGCCTGTACATGCGCAGTCCCAACTGACCAGTCACCCCTCAGGAATGTGCCGCCAAACTGACCAGTGGGGTTGTAACCCCTCCCATGAGCTGGCTGTGTTCCAAAAATGACCATATATGTACATAACGCTCTGTAACTCTGTACCGCCTATCTTTTTATTACCTGTATATTGTATAAAAGAACGGGTCACACCGATGTTCGGTGTGATACTTCTTGCATTACCGAAGGGTGCTGTAGGAATGTACCACCACCCCATGGGGTCTTAATAAACTTGTTCTTTGTACTTTTCAGTTTCCGTGCCAACAGTTCTTTCAATGTAAGTGGGTTATCTTCGGAGCATGTAGGCCTTGGGAACCCGATACTACAAATTGGTGACCACGAAGGGACTCATCGGCGACTCGGATGCCCGAAGGAGAGGTCGTGACGAAGGTTTGGAAACTCGCCATGGACGCGTACGCTGCCACCGAGTGACCCGAGTCTAGGCACCTGCGGTGTTTCTTCCTTTCCTTCTGATCTGACCTTCCAGGTGGCGCCGGTCTCCGACTGAGTTCTTGATCGTCTGCGTTGCTGGATAAGTGCCGTTTGGCTGATTCGATTAAAAGACCTTGGCAGTTGGAATCTGGACCTTTGAGACTTTGGGTAAGATTTGTGATCGGTAAGGTAGTCTGCGGACGCTTACTGAAGTTCTATGATTTGTGATCGGTAAGGTAGTCCTCGGACGCTTACCGAAGTTCTATGATCTGTGACTTTGATTTGAGTTAGCTAACATTTGTGAATTTGTGAACTTTGAATTTATATGTGTAGTGCACTTCACATAGGCAGGCATGTAGAGATGTTTCTCTAATTTTGTTTTTTTTCCCCTGAGCGGCACATTTGTGTGAAGTACTGTAAGTGCCATTTTATACAGTATCACGCTTTCGTGATACTTTCTGAACATGCCTGTTTTAAGCACACTCCGAGGGATGTGCTGTCTTGGGAATGGTACCACAATTAGGTTAGCGGAATCACAGCCGGCTCCCCCAGAAGGAACACCAAACCGTGAAATGTACATTAAATTCGGCCTCCCCCCTATAATGTACAGTAAACTATGGCATAAATACACCAAATCAGATCCTGAATTGCAATGGCCACTACATGGGTCGTTCGATTTGCGTAAGGTTCAGTTTGTGGAGCAATGTTTGTTTCAACGAAGGTCTAGAAAAAATATGTTTGATTGTGTGCGAATGTGGGAGAAAGCGGTGCGTGAGCGAATGAAACGTGAGGTTGCCTTGGCGGATAAAGAGCAGCGCAAGGCTGCTCGTGATAAGGCTTTACAGCTTGAGGAAAAGGAGGCTCAGGAAAAGAGAGAGAGAGAGGAACTGGAACGTAAATTGCAAACGACTGGTCAATTTCCTATTCGTCGACCGCTTTATCCTGTCCTTAATAATGAAATTGATGATTTTTCGTTACTAGATCGATCACCGCCTCCGTACGTTCCACCCACGGCTCCGACTGCGGACTCGGATGATGACGAACAGGATAAGTCGGGAAAAGGGAGCAAGTCGAGTGTCAGGTTACCTGCAGAAAGATCCGCGGATTTGCGTAGTTGGGCCCGTAAATTGAATACAAATTTTGTAACTGTGACCGAAGTTATTGCCGAGAGGGGTAAATGGACAGAACCGGAATTGATGTGTTTTTTATCCACTTTGGCTGATGAAGTTGTTACCGCATTTCGTAAATATTCGGACATGTTAGAACCTAAGGCTGTATCGGTTCATCATGAGAATCTAGATAAAGGTCTATTTGTTCTTGCAGATGTTGATACGTTTTTCAAGCAACTGATGCAGCTGCGGGATGAGACGTCCAGATTGCGGGACGAGCGGAAAAAGAATAAGGAGTCCGGGCCGGAGTCTACTGGGCAATCTAAGGAGTGTTCTCTCCGGGGTTCAGATAAGAGTTCTACAATGCATGTTATGCCTATGCGTGAAGCTGCACCTTTGTATGTTCCACCTAAAGGGGATGGTACAGACGATGATAAAAGATCAAGGGATGCAAAGGGATATTTTATATATAATTGGGTGTATACGCCTTGGAATAGAGCAGACGTTATGGCGTTGAAAAATTCTTTGCCTGACCTTCGTAAAAATCCGGCAGCATTCTATGAGGGGGTGGAAGGGGCTATTTCGTCCTGTGTGATGACTCTTGTTGATATAGATTTGTTTTTTGGGTTAATTCTTCCGCCTGATATGTGGAGATTAATTCGTAAAACTAATGATGTAACAATATTTGGGGGAACGTGGAAAGAAATAAACGAAGCAGATTTAGAGAGGGAACCAGCATGTAAGCCATGTCAGTTGATTCTAGACCTTCCGGCGGCTATTTTGATTAAATTAAAAATGCTCGTTCCTTCTAAGAAAATTGACTGGACTATGTTAGCTTCGTGCAAGCAAAAGTCAGATGAAACGGTTTCGGATTTCTTTACACGCTTCGAAGAAGCGTTTCACGATTACATTGGTCAATCGTTAACAGACGATACGGGTAGGCATCTGTTTGTTGATAAGTATGTGGCTAATCTCCTACCGGAGATTGCGAAGCGATTGAAAGCGAGCGAGAGTTCCTGGACCACGGCGACCCCTGCGTCTTTGTTAACTATGGCTCAGTATTATGAGCGGCAGGAATTGGAGGCTAAAGAAAGTATTGATAAGAAAGCGAAGGAGTTGAAAACGAAGGTGATGTTGGCACAGGTTCGTGGAACACAGTCTAGAGGGAATGATAGGGGTAGACGAGGTGGAGGCAATTCGTCGTATGGTCGTACGGATATAGCGGAGGATCAATGTGCTTATTGTAAGGAGTTTGGGCATTGGGCTGAAGATTGTACGGTACTTCGTGAACAACGTAGCCAGCGTGGTCGAGGAGGTGGAAGGTCGAGGGGCAGTTATACGGGGGCGAGAGGTGGCGGAGGTGATCGTGGAAGGGCTGAAGAGAGGGGCCGTGGCCAGGATGAACGAAATACTTTTGATAGACAAAATCAATATCAGATATCGGAGGGTGAGAATGTGGAGCATCAGGATTATGTGCATGCATAGGACTGCGTAGGATGGGGTACGGAATCAGTTGAAGTGCCGGTAGATCAGAAAGGTCCATATGTATCAGCGGGTATTTTGGGTTCTACTGATCTATTTTTAGTCGACACAGGAGCTACTCGTAGCGCTTTGTCAAAAAACTTGGTTCCGAGGGCTCCCCTGTCTGGCGAAATGATAACATGTGTAGGGTTTGATGGCACACCCTCCCCTAGCCCATTGTCAAAACCCCTTGCACTTTGTCTTGACAGATTTTTCAGTTTTGGTAAATTTTTGCTATCTCCCCATACACCAGATAACATCCTGGGCATTGACTTGCTTAAATATTTTCGAGCAACGATACGTTGCGCTCCCGAGGGAGTGCAGGTTATCCTGAATGACAATTACCCTGAATCGGACAGGTTTTGCACCATACTAGACACTGCAGCTTTGGCCTCTCTCCCGCACACGTTATGGGCGACCTCAGATACGGATGTGGGGGAGATGCGTATTCCACCTATTCGAATTACTGTAAAGGAGGGAGTCTCTCTGCCACGTGTGCCACAGTATAAGATTTCCATGGAAGGTGAAATTGCCCTGACACAGATTGTCCAAGATTTGATAACTGCAGGAGTGGTGGAGGAGGTTCCTTACAATGTTTGCAACAGCCCTATTCTTCCGATCCTTAAGAAAGATACTGACGACAAAGTCTATCGTTTTATTATTGATTTGAGAGAAATTAACAAAATTGTCATTCCCCAATACCCGGTGGTGTCTGACATCACGACTTTGCTTACACTGGTGCCACCAACGGCAACGACCTTTAGTGTTATTGACTTGAAAAATGCGTTCTTTTCCATCCCTGTCCACCCTGATAGCAGATATTTGTTTGGCTTCACGTTAAATAATAAATCGTATAGATTTTGCCGTGTTCCTCAAGGTTACACTGAGAGCCCTAGTATCTACAGCCAGGCTCTGAAAAGACAGCTTGATTCTTTTGAGTTGCAGGCTGGGGTTGTCCTTATCCAGTACGTCGATGACCTTTTGCTTGCTGCAGACTCTTATGCACAATGTGAGGAGAGTACGATTGCTTTGCTTTCTTTTCTGGCACAGAACAATCACAAGGTTTCTAAGAAAAAGCTTCAATACTGTAGACCCAAGGTGACCTACCTCGGTCATCTTTTGTCTAAGGAGGGGCGTGCATTAACATCAGATCGAATTCAGGCGATTTTAGATACACCAGTCCCCCGCACACAGAGAGATGTACGTGCCTTCATAGGTTTAACGTCCTTTTGTAGACAGTGGATTATGGGGTTTTCGCACATTATAAAACCTTTGTTAGCGTTACTGTCCAAAACTACACCAATGCCCCTTGAATGGACAGATGAATGTCGAAATGCCTTTGAACAATTGAGACAAGCCCTTTGTTCTGCACCCGTGTTAGGTACACCAGATTATACAAAGATTTTCACGTTGTACGTCCACGAGAAAGATGGGTGCGCGTTATCAGTGTTAGTGCAAGCACACGGGGATAAGCAGAGGCCATGCGCATACTTCTCGGCGGTTCTTGATCCTGTAGCACGAGGGTTACCTGGGTGTTTTCGAGCAGTTGCAGCAACAGCGGTAGCTATACGACAGAGTGAGGGAATAGTGTTATCGCACAAACTGTTGGTGTTAGTTCCCCATGCAGTAGATGCCCTGTTAAATCAAACAAAGACCCAATATCTCACCAGTGCACGTTTAACAGGATATGAGCTTACACTTTTGGTGCCACATATCACACTAAAAAGATGTGCTACCCTGAACCCTGCCGCTTTATTGCCCTATCCGGTTGAGAAGGGTCAGGAAGAAAAACATCATGACTGTGTTTTCCTGACCGAGGAACAGACAAAGGGTCGTGTCGACTTACAGGATATGCCACTTCCAGATGTGGATGGGGAACTGTGGGTTGATGGATCGTGTTTGAGGCTGCCAGATGGTACGACTTCCGCAGCCTACGCGATCACAACACTTAAGACAGTGGTAGAACCAGCTAGAATACCACAGAAATCGGCTCACGCAGCAGAGCTGATAGCCTTGACAAGAGCCTGCGAATTGAGTGCTGGCCTATGTGTGAACATATACACAGACAGCCGGTACGCCTTCGGAGTAGCGCATGACTTCGGGCTACTCTGGAGAGAACGTGGGTTTTTGACTTCTCATGGAGTACACATTATGCACGGAGAACTAGTACGTGATCTCCTAAACGCATTGCTTTGCCCAAAGAAAGTAGCGATAATCAAATGCAGTGCCCATAAAAAGATCACCGATAAAGTGGGTCAGGGAAATGCTTTCGCGGACAGCATAGCGAGACAAACGGCTATGTCTCGAACTGACTCCCCCATGTACGTGACACAATCACAGGCCGAGCGATGGTATGATGCTAGAGCAGAGATACTAGATATTCAGAAATCAGCTACTGAATCAGAACTTGCGGCATGGGCAGCAGAAGGGGTGCTAGATGATGAAGGTTGTTGGAGAAGCAAGGACATGGAGAGATGGAAATTGCCTGCAGCTTACTTGCAAGCGATGGTCCAGATGACACATGGGTTGGCGCATGTGGGGGCTCTTGCAATCACTCGACTGTTAACACAAGTTTGGGAGCATCCCGAGATTGCCAATACTGCTAAGAGAGTAGTGCAGACCTGCCTGATATGTTTACAGCACAATCCTGCAAAGGGGACTCATACTCCGAAAGGAGGGTTCGTTCCACCTTCCGCACCATTCGAGGTGCTCCAAATGGATTATATCCAGCTTGAGCGTTGTAACAAACTGAAGTATGTCTTAGTGGTGGTATGTGCTTTTAGCAAATGGGTTGAGGCTTTCCCCACGAAAGACAATACAGCTTTGACGACAGCTAAGGTGTTGCTCAAGGAGTACTTCCCTCGATTTGGAGTTTGCAAATTTTTGTGGAGCGATAATGGGCCTCATTTTGTCGGGAAAATTGTGGAGTATGTGCTGAAGGGGTTGGGCATTCAGCAGAAGTTTCATGCTGTGTTCCACCCTCAGTCGGCAGGTCTTGTTGAGCGGTACAATGCCACGTTGAAACTAAAACTGGCTAAGATTGTAGCATCTACGTCATTGAAGTGGCCGGATGCCTTACCGCTAGCATTGCTCTCTCTCAGATCAGTGCCCCACTCTCGAACAGGCCTCACACCGTATGAAGTGGTGTTTGGAAGGCCTATGAATATTTGGGGAGTGCCTAAGCCGCGATTGATACATGATGTGCCTTGTATAATGATGAACGATTATTTGGCACGATTAACAAATGATTTGCTTTCTATTCATCAACAGATTCGAGAAGCGCTCCCTGACAATTCTACTGGAGAGGCCCACAATCTTCACCCTGGTGACTTTGTCATGGTGAAGTCTTTTGAGAGGGCGAACAGCTTGGAACCGAGGTGGCGTGGCCCCGAGCAGGTCCTCCTGGCTACTCGAACAGCTGTACGAGTGACCAACAGAAAGCGGTGGGTGCACTCAACCCACTGCCGTCGTGTTTCTCCTGATCTGGTGAATCCTGCCGTGCTGACCGACTACAAGGAGATTCTGGAGAAAGAAAAGAGCCCAGCTGTGACATCGGCCGAAGTTGAGGGAGCCTTCCCGGACCATACTGTTTCTGGACGAGAGCGCTACAATCTGCGGCCACGAAAAGAAGATTTTTTGGTTTTCGAGACTGGTTGTTTACCGCTCTGGGGTTTGTGAAACGGAAGCTGGGAATCTCAAGGGGGGGGATCAGTTCTGCCAAGAGTAGCGACACCCGTCTTGACCCCGGAGAAGAAAACAACGGCTACCTCGGAGCTCAGCACCATATTTTTCTTTTTTAGGTATATACATATGTACATTTGAGACTTTGTGAACTTTTTGAACTATTTGAGACATTAAGAACTCTTTGAACTATGGCGTCGTCTGCATCACGAGACAAAAGAATACTTGGTGCCATCCTTTTTGTCTTGACAATTGTGGTAATAGCAGTGATAGCTTGGGTAGTTGAACTCGTGGTGCCTGCACGTGAACATTTGCTGCCGACTACCCCGGCTCCATCTGAACATTTTCACTTCACCTTGCCCTACCATGAAGAACGGCACCGACAGACTTATTTGAACAATAGCTTTATTCAGATCCTGCATCATACGCATAACATGACAAATACGTCCAATTGTTGGGTGTGTGGGATGTTGCCTGGGCATCAGAAGAAAGGGGGCACTCCACTCATTCCACTCCCGTTTTCACATAATGGATCTTGCAATGCCTGGTACACTCTTCTATTCACTTTGCGATGGCCAACGAAAGGGGGGGTGCTTTTCCGTTTGAATAAAATTTGCTACCATGACCGGGATGGGTATCCACGAGCTGAGGGTACTCGATTTGAATGGGAGGAATACCGCCCCGATAATGCATCTGCCCCACGTGTTTACAGCAACCAAAGGAACATCAATGTATCCAGTTCACATGTTATTAATGTTATTGCCACTAAAGCTGATTTGTGCATACGCAATAAAGGTACAATCCCGGTTGGGAAAAGTGAATGTAACACTACACTTACATTTGACAGTCCGAATGGCATATCGTTTGTAGCATATCGCAATACTTATTTTATTTGTGGAACAAAGGGTTATCATCAGCTCCCATTGGGATGGTTAGGCACTTGTTATGTATTCATTGCCCCACCAATGTATCATAATGATTATGTCCTTTATCATGATTTCGTGTTGAATCGTGTTAAACGTACTGTTGTTTTGGATGATATTGATCAGACCGATACTGCCTTACAACAATATGTGGACTTTAATTTGGGATTGTTCTCTTTTGTGGGGGCTGCTTTGAATAGTCGGAAAATACGACGATTGACCCGTGTTGTTGAGGCTGTAGCCAATGATACTGCTATTGCGCTAGGAAATATTACTGAAGAACTTCAGATTTCTAGGATTGTTACGCTCCAGAACAGAATGGTTCTAGATGTGGTTCTAGCTGACCGTGGGGGGGCATGTAGAATCATCGGAAGTAGCTGCTGTGTATACGTACCTGATAATTCACCATCTGTTTATGATGCTATTTCGAAATTGCATAAGATAGATGCCGAAATACACCCAGACAATGGAACTTGGACTCTTTCAGGGTGGTTCTGGTCAATGCTTAACACTTGGGGTTGGAAACTGCTAACGATTTTATGTATCATTGTTGGGATATTGTTTTTTTGTATGTTTATGTATACAATGTGGCCCAGCTTTATGTTCCATGTGTTTATCGGCTTGCATACCATCAAGACGAGCTCTTGCTTACAACAAAAT
Source organism: Lissotriton vulgaris (assembly GCF_964263255.1). Classification (NCBI taxonomy): domain Eukaryota; kingdom Metazoa; phylum Chordata; class Amphibia; order Caudata; family Salamandridae; genus Lissotriton; species Lissotriton vulgaris. The sequence goes on from NC_141696.1 coordinate 276,991,858, forward strand.
GATGCTTCATAAAGAAGTAGCTCAAATAATGCTAATTGATATTGAAGATGAACACCCTGATTATGTTCACTATGAGGTAGCTTCAGCTAAACGCTAAAAGGGTCGTCTGTCGTAATTTGACAATGGCCGAGTTAGCGCTTAGCTGTGCTACACGTTTTCCCTCTTAACTTGGCTATATTTGGAAACGCCATCTTGTGTGTTACGGCGGCCATCTTAGATCATGAGTGGCCTCGTGGCCAGCGTGCCCTTTAGTCCGTTGTCCGTACCACTGACCACTCGAGTTTGCCCAGCAACAGGCTATTTTTGGTAACGGTCAAGCCTGTACATGCGCAGTCCCAACTGACCAGTCACCCCTCAGGAATGTGCCGCCAAACTGACCAGTGGGGTTGTAACCCCTCCCATGAGCTGGCTGTGTTCCAAAAATGACCATATATGTACATAACGCTCTGTAACTCTGTACCGCCTATCTTTTTATTACCTGTATATTGTATAAAAGAACGGGTCACACCGATGTTCGGTGTGATACTTCTTGCATTACCGAAGGGTGCTGTAGGAATGTACCACCACCCCATGGGGTCTTAATAAACTTGTTCTTTGTACTTTTCAGTTTCCGTGCCAACAGTTCTTTCAATGTAAATGGGTTATCTTCGGAGCATGTAGGCCTTGGGAACCCGATACTACATAGGGGCAGTGATACCAACTGTCTTAGAAATGTGTTCTCTGTGACGGCGATCGTGGGTGCACACTTGTGCCCCCACAGTTCGCCACCATAGATTACCGCCCCACGTGCCTGCAATTTATAAAAAATATAAAATATGTATAAAAAAAATCAATATTGATTTACACCAAACCCTGTAAAGGTACACCTTTAAGTAAAGTTATAGTTTCGAGTTTAGTGTACTTTCATTCAGTGGTTTCTTCTGCATTGGAGAGCAAAGTTCCCTCTAGGAGTTTAAATTATTTTTTTCATGTCTCCTTTGTTTCTCTTTGGACACATTGCATGATACATGATGCATGTTGCATGTTCACATTTTCTAATTATTTCTTAATACTTCAGCATACCACAATAAACCGGGGAAAGACACTTCTTTTGATAACATTTTATTTCCATGTCAAGCTTGGTGTAATTCCAGATGAAGGTGGGTTTAGAATGCAAATTTAGCCTGGATCGAGTAGTGTAAAAAAACAGGATTCGGCTTGCACCTTCCCACCATCTCTTCAGAGTATTTCTGAACCTGGGAAGACTACAACAGAAAAGTACTGATGGAAGAAAGAGGACTCCCAATTCTTGGATCCTGCTGGAATAAGACAACTTGCTCAAAGACTCCTGCTGACTTCTACTTGCACTTACACCAACCAACTGGTATTGCTCTCTGAAGTGCTTGGCCATCTTTTTGACTGCTTCAGTGACACAAAGTACTCCTTACTCCAAAAGGTCTCATTGGACAATAGGTAACTGTAAGAAAGCTGGCTTGAGGGAAACATGGTGCCTAGAAGCCTATCCAGAGGAGCTAGGGGCTTCACTACTGACAAGAAGGCACTTTCCCAGCTGTTTGGGAAAAACATAGTATAGTCATTTTTCCCACCTCTGGAGACTGGGATGCGGAGCTGAGGCTTGCCAAGGTGGGAGGCAGAGAAGGCAGCCAAGAAAGCCAGGTTTTTTTCCATTCATTGTTTCTTTCTGCGCCAAATAAAATGCCCAATGGGACCTTGCAGGCCGTGACATACTGGAGTCCTACCCCACTACAGCTTCAGCCTTGTTCCACCTTTGGATTGTGAGAAACAAAAAATTGCCTAAGTCCAAAGATAAAATCTTGGTCTGGGGCAAGTAAGCAAGTCCATCTGACACGCTAATCCAACTCTGCAGCTATGAAATCCAATATTGCCCCTCTCTTGCACTAAAACCAACAACCTTTGTGTGAGATTGATGACAAGATTAATTATTTTGAGGACCCTCAATGGTCTTAGCCTTGGATCTTGCCCCTCTGAAAGATTTTGGCTTCATTTCATAGACTAAACCAGAAAGGTAACATTTCTGACTAGGACTCCCGCTTGGTGTATCTGATCTCTGCTTCACCATGGTAAGCCTGAAATCAGACTAAAGGTTTCAGTCAAGCATCAAACATTTGTTTTTTAATGGGGCTTTATAGTTTCTAATTGTTTTTTGGCCTACCATTTTTAAAATGTATATCTCATGATCCCCTTATCAAATTTAATGATCTTGTCCTTCAACTCATTAATGTTTTCCTTTGTTAACAGTGTTTTTCTCTTGAATTTAACATTGATGATATTGCTTGAAATTCACATGCATTTTTTGGGGATTGCCTGCCGCCTGCCAGGGAGAGTGCAGATTCTCTAGGAACTGTAGGGGTTGTTACGATGATGAACGGACTTCAGTCGATCCGCCATCGTATCAGATTTGGGACCTGCTACCTACGAGGCAGCCTACCCACAATCTGAATTATAATGCAACTGCCACCACAGCGGTCCCGTTACCTATATTTTGTATTTTAGCAGGGATGCGGTTAGCAGCCCCTTCGGCAATACAAAAAAATAGGGTGCAGACATATCCCTGCACTACGTGGCAGGCACCATGCGGTGCCTGCCAAATGGTGCAGGGATATGTAGATGTATATGTCCATGCCCCAAGAATTAAGGGGGCCCACTATTGTCCCCCAAATCCATTTCTGTCAGCTGTTTTGCAGCAGGTTGACAGCTGCAGAATGACCAGGGGAAAGGGATAAAATCCCTCCTGTGGTGTCTCGCAGTCACCACTGCAATGCAGGGATTTGCAGTTGGTCTGACGGGCAGTCGGATTTTGTCTGCCCATCTGGAACCTGGTGGTCGGTCTTTCCAACCGCCACGCTTCCCCCGCCATTATAATACAGTGGGGGTAAAATGCATTGCGATGGCGGCAGGACCACAACTGACAGCCTGTCAGTGGCAGTCTCTCAGTCATCGTAATGAGGCCCTGTGTTCTGTATTAACAAGGTTATATTTATTAAGTTGTGAGATGTCACCTCAAATGAATAACCCAATTTCAGGCACCAAGCTTATCCTTTGTCCCACTGCTACTGCACCTGGACAAAAGCCATGTGCAGGAGGACATGGCCACCGATGGCAGATTGGGCCTAGTGTCTGACCGAAGGCCAGGCCCTGCAGCCAATTTCCACTGTACGCGACGGAAGGTTAAGCTGGGGAGTTCTACCTACTGGGATAGGGTGGAGGGCCATCTCCCACTGCGAATGATTAAGGCCATTACCAGTGAGGGTTGGCAGGCCACGTGATGTTTAATGAAGAAGCTAGCCAATAGCCAGGCATATCAACATATGTACTATAGGATGTTACATTGGATGATGGGCAGTGTTGGGAACTTCACAGATTTGAAAGATCACATGAAAGGACCAGACACATTTGTGCTGTGGGAAGGCAGCAATACATTTACAGTTATGCTGAACCTGGTACATTTCAACTGAGGTCTTCAAAATTTTGTGCTCTCCCTACAGCAATGACAACTGGTTATTTTCTATAAAATAGTGTTATCTCATTTTGTCTTTTGTCTGCCACAGACATTGAAGTTTTTCCTTTTATGGTGTTGCAATTTAGTGGTTGTGGCATCATGTGCTTTATCACTAAGCATATTTCTAGTTTTATGGACATATCAGAGAAGAGGTTACAAGCAATCAATATGTTCTTCTAAGGTGAATAATCAAATGCACTCCTCTACTAATCCTGCCAAACTCCTTTTCCATGACTTTTGTTTGCACCACACTTCTACTTGTCAAATTCTTATCTAATGTATTGCTGCCTAATGTGATAAATGTGTTTACTTCACATACGCAACCATTTTCATGATATCTAAATTCACCTCTAACTCAGCCCCCTAAAGGAAATACTTCATACTTAAAGCAACAGCTACACCCGTATCAGCACAAAGGAGCTTACCTTAACCATTTATTACTCATAATCTACCAACTACTTTTTGGATTTGCTACCAGTGAGCATCATCAAGGTTAACTTGCATGTGCATGCTTCAATGTGGCGCACCCTGATTAGTGCTTCTCCTATCCAGGACAACTTATCTGGTTGGTTGAAAACTGAGCAACTCTCCATCATCCTGGACAAATAAAAAAAAATCAACCCTAGTGGCTTATTCAATCATCAATCTCTCATTTCTCCCATACGTGGAAAGCCTCTTCAGAGAAGCACGTCCACCTAATGTTCATGTATACGACCAAAGAGCAGCTTCTCGCTGATCCTCATGTTGTCTTCTGTACCAGCAGCAGCATTGGAAGTGCCACCTTGAAAATCCTCATTGATGTGCTCTGCGTTTTGGATATGGGGGCTCATTTTTTTCTCCAAAAACAGATTCCTTCTCATCATGCACAAAAACATATTCAAGTTTGCTTTGACACTTTTCAACAAAGCTAATCCCTTTCTCACCATTCCTTTCAATCCCTAGCTAGGTTCCTTATGGTGTCTGGTGTGACTGATCAACAGAAAAGTGAAAAACGCTAAACCTTCAACCACTCAAATGAATTTCACATCTGCTGCCTTATGGACCCCTGAGAATGGCGACTCATGCTTTGTTCATCTCTCATTTAGACTTTAAAAATGCTGGTAGGGGTGCCGCAATGATTTCTCACCCCAATGAAGGCTATTTTGAGTCCGCCGCCAAACCGGTTTCCTTTTTCTGATGTTTTTGAACACGTTTCCAGGCCGAAATCACTTGTTCTTGCTACCCACTGAAACACGAATACAATGACAATGTTTCTGCTTTGTTTATAAAGCCTTGCATCTAAACCAACAAGTCTCATTCTAAAACCAAATCATTATATTTAGAGGAAGAAAATGCCCAAGAAGTAGGAGCTCCTTCTATTTTGCTACACAAAGATTGAGAAATACCTCATGCAGAAAATTAAACATTTATATAACTGATCCTACTTTATATAAGTCTTTGTGTCGACTAAAGAGCAAAATTGCCTCTCTTATCCTTCAGATGACTTTTAAAGTTCCCCATAATCAGCTTTTTCTGAAATACGACCGTTTTCTCTGACATTTCTGATATTTCTGGTTTAACGTTCCTTTCTCCATGAGTATTGACCCATATCAGAGGTTAGATTGTAAACAAATAACTAAATAATCAACTCATTTATTAAATAAATAAATACTTGTTTTTGATTTGCATACACGTGGTCACTGATTTCTAGCATTCTTTTAGATTCTCATATTAAGGTTTGCCAAATATTGTGTGCTAGGTCTGTTCTCTGCAACTTTCTTATCACTGTAAACTTGCTCTCAATAGTGCAAATAGAATGCAGTTTTCATGGTGTTCTCTTTGGTCCATTGCGTTCTGGTTGGTTGGGCTCACAAAATGATATGTTCTTCTAACACCCTCCCTGCCCCCCGAAGTAGTTCATGCAAGCATTCCTTTTCAATATGCCAAAACAACAGCACAACTAAACAGCTGTGGTCCGTTTTATTGTGTTGTCATCAATTTCACTGTCTTTTGTCTTGTGCTGTGGTTTCTCGTAGCTTTGTGCTTCTGTGTTGTGCTTGAGTCGTGTGTTGTTGTGGTGTATTTTTGTAGTATGCTACTGTGATGTGTTATTCTGCTCCTCATTTTACATGGCACTAATGTATTTGTGCTGTATCTGTGGTGTCTTATTGTTCTTTTAATACACTATTGTAATTGTATTGTTTATGTGTGTTGCTGTACTGGTTCTTTTTTAGGTCGAAGCCTGCATTGCAGGGCATTGCCCTGCTGCAGGCAAAGACCTATTGTGAACAGGAGAATTTCAGTACTGCGTGAAACCACGCCCCCTTTTTCCATTGGCAGGCCTCGCGAAACGGAGGCCTGACATTGGAAAAAGCTCCTTTTTAGCAGATTTGTCTGCTCTGGATCCCGCCTCTCGAGGACTCCATGACCTGCCTTACGGTAGCACGACAATATTTTCAGAAATATTGCCTTGGCAACCATGAGGCAGGTCAGGGAGTCCTGGAGGGGCGGGATTCAGTATCCTGTTTCCTCGACGGTGGAGCAGGTAGGGGAGAGGCGGTGCTTGTTAAAACAGAACTCGGTGTTTTGTTTTTTTAAGTCGCAGCAGCCTCTACAATGAGAGCCCGAGCCTGTAACTTCGTAGTAAGATCAATTACTTTCAGACCTACCTCGTTGTTCCAGTTTCTGTTCCAGCTCTGGTGGCCTTTGCCCCGTCTCCTTTCACCAGCCGATGCCTGATACATATGGCCGAGATACCCGCCACCCCCTCTCAACACAAAATCCCCAAGGATGGGAAGACGGAAACGGTTCTGAGTTTTTGGAAGGCGGGAAGGGAGTTACCCTTCCCGGCCGTATTTATTAAAATATGAAACAAAATTAAAACATTAAAATAACAGTTTCATATCATGTACAATTTCAGTTATACAGTACGATGTTCTTGGCTGACCTTAACACATCTCTAATACAAAGGTTCACCTAGCCGATACTAAACATCCTGCAAATGCATTTCTGAACATTGAAATTGTACATCCTAACGTTACGGGCCAACGGCAAGGTCGTAACCGGTGTCAGATCCCCACTACCAATTCCCCCCTCACTTGTGAGGGGCGGGCGCACAGAGGACTGTACCTCTGTGCCAACTTCCAATTTCCCTTGCCTTAGCGGGGGCCCCCTGTTAACTCGACGCCATCTTAGTGGTCGTCCGAGGACTCGTGTGAGGTGTCTAGAAGGTAGCGTAGACCCCCCTCCCACCCCACACAACTTACCACACCTGCCGTCGCAGATGTCCGGGCCCCGGGAAATTCCAAGGAGGGGTCCGTATCCCCTCCTACCCAGTGAAGGGGCCTATGGGCGCCTTCCCTTTTGGCGTCCCATCCTTAGATGGGACCGCCTCCCGTTTGAGGGGCCAATGGCCGCCTCCCCCCGGGCGCTCCCATCCGTAATGGGTGACGCCCAAACCTCTAGGGATCTTCCAATTACTGCTCACCGATCATGACCTTACCGCCCGACCAAAAAATAAATACGACATTTTTTAAACTGAGCTAATGAAAAGGAAATTATATTCAAACGATCTCACTACTGAGCATCACCATTATAACTTATTCGCAAACATTTCAGCTAAGAAAACATGTTTAACGAAAATCATCATTTATTATACAGACATTACTAACTTCATTCGAAGACAACCTGTAAAGGAAACCAACTCTACTGAGCATCATCATTAAACTTATCCGCAAACATTTCAGCTAATGGGAACATGTTGGAAACGAAATTATTCTTTATTATACACACATTATCAACTTTATTCCAAGGCAACCTGTAAACGAAACCAATTCACGTCAATCAATTTTATTCCAACAAATCGCTGTCAACAGGGGCTGGTGGGTGGGTCAAAATTGGCTCTTCGTTCCGTCTCGAGCTCACGTGTGACGCGTGGGTGCAGCTTCAGAGCACAGGAACAAGAGGATGCTTCCTTGGCTTGTCGCTCCTTTTATCCTTCGTCGGGCGGGCGTAGACCCTCCTCCAAACCGCCCCCCGGGCGTGGCTGGCGGTGTTGGTGTCTAGGACAACCCCTTCTTGGGCGGGAAAAGGCGCGCCCCGGCTACGCCGCTTCGGGCATACCAGCCGTGACACGCCTCCCGCCCAAAATGGTTTCCCGGGGAGATCGGGGTACTCCACCATACGTTCGGGGGGACCGAGTGGTCGCCCCTTTCCATATGGCCGAGATACCCGCCACCCCCTCTCAACACAAAATCCCCAAGGATGGGAAGACGGAAACGGTTCTGAGTTTTTGGAAGGCGGGAAGGGAGTTACCCTTCCCGGCCGTATTTATTAAAATATGAAACAAAATTAAAACATTAAAATAACAGTTTCATATCATGTACAATTTCAGTTATACAGTACGATGTTCTTGGCTGACCTTAACACATCTCTAATACAAAGGTTCACCTAGCCGATACTAAACATCCTGCAAATGCATTTCTGAACATTGAAATTGTACATCCTAACGTTACGGGCCAACGGCAAGGTCGTAACCGGTGTCAGATCCCCACTACCAATTCCCCCCTCACTTGTGAGGGGCGGGCACACAGAGGACTGTACCTCTGTGCCAACTTCCAATTTCCCATGCCTTAGCGGGGGCCCCCTGTTAACTCGACGCCATCTTAGTGGTCGTCCGAGGACTCGTGTGAGGTGTCTAGAAGGTAGCGTAGACCCCCCTCCCACCCCACACAACTTACCACACCTGCCGTCGCAGATGTCCGGGCCCCGGGAAATTCCAAGGAGGGGTCCGTATCCCCTCCTACCCAGTGAAGGGGCCTATGGCCGCCTTCCCTTTTGGCGTCCCATCCTTAGATGGGACCGCCTCCCGTTTGAGGGGCCAATGGCCGCCTCCCCCCGGGCGCTCCCATCCGTAATGGGTGACGCCCAAACCTCTAGGGATCTTCCAATTACTGCTCACCGATCATGACCTTACCGCCACAGGCCCGGATAGTTGACCGGCTATCCGGACCCCCCACAAAACTCCTACTTAAAGGTCATGGCTACAAATTCTTTAACCAAGCTATGAAGTCTCCTATAAGTAAATCATTCCCCACCCGGGACAAATGAACCCCGTCCTCCAAATACATCTGATCCCCCCTGATACACCCATGTGGAATAGAATGTAATGTATTCGTACAAAACAATCTACCAAGTTTGTTATTTACCTTCTTCACGGAGTGATTTAAAGCAGACACAGAATTAGCCCCCCGCCACACCTTCCGTGGGATCATGTGGGACCATGCAATTGTGCACCCAGGGACCCTCTTTGCCAACCAACTTACAGTGGATAGTATTACTTCGAGAAGCACTCGTCGACCAATGGTCACCAAATCATTGCCCCCAAGATGCACCATGAGTATAGACGGCGGTGACCTCGTCCGCCCTAACAAACCCTCCATAAACACCTGAAACTGGTCAATACAGAGCCCGCCCCTTCCGTAGAAGGTCACCCTGTACCCGTATTCCCCAGCCATGTGAATCATGTCACCTGCTTTGAATACGTCTGCGACACGCCTCACGTATGAGTGGCCCACGACCCACACCACTCTGTCCACAGCCGGTGTCCTTTGACCGCTGGTTCCCAGGTGTCGGGTCGACTGCACAGTCTGCCCCGCCTCGTAAGCATGCGAAACTGTAAAACCAAACAAAAACAAGAAGCGTGAGTTCATGATATTAGCTTCATAACATGTGCAACCGCACGTACCGTTTATAACAACTCGAGGACCAACGCCCCAACTGTTTCACTTTATCAACACTCAGACCCCTGGCTGTGGCCTCTGTTGCAGCCCCTATCCTGAAGGAATGGGTCCCGAACTCACACGGGTTTAACCCTGCGGCTGTAATTGCCATCGCAAGCACCCGTTGAAACTGAAACCTCGTCAGCGGTGTGGCATCGGCGTGCCTCAGTAAGCTTCCCCCCCATGCTGCCACCCTCAGTGCCAAATATTCCTCCACGCAGGCTACTGGGCATATGGGCGATCCGGGAATACGGCGGACTATTACACACTCGCCGTTTGCTCCTTGATCGGTCTTGGACCTGGCAAAGGAGACTATCATTGATTCCCCAGCAATGCGGATGTGCTCTCGGCACAGTCCCCCCGTATCCTGCTTATTCCTTGCCACAAGCTCGCTTACCCTCATAGCCCCATGAAATGCTAATAAAAAAGCGGCTTTAAACAGCACAGTCTCATATTGTGATGAACATGTTGCAGGGAGGACTGACATCAACAGGGCCAACCTTTCCAGACCTATCGGGTGTCTATCATCTACTTTGCGACCCTCAAGGCGTTGCCACCCACGTAGCGCCTTCTGAACCACAAAAGACGCTGTGGGGTCCTGTAGACCATGAGCTCGAGTCATGAAAGAAATAGCGGCCCGGTGCCTTTGCGCCGTGGCTACTGATTTGCCTGCCTGACGTAATGATAACAGAAACTTTAGGACATACTCCTCCTAGCCCCATAGCTCCCCCCCAGCAGAACCCAAAAAGGACCAATAAGACCGGAACGCCCCTTCGTATGCCTTCCTTGTTCTAGGAGCTAGACTCTCTCCCACGAGGTCTTGTAGTCCGGGGCACCGAGAGACCAGAGAGCTTCGGGAAAAGGAGCCGCTACCGGGTCCGCTGAGGGTAGGAAACCCCAGAAGGCCTGCATACGGGAACAAGAAAGCGCATCAGCAGCCTGATTTAACACCCCTGGCACATGTCTTGCCCTAAAGTGTACGTTCAGTCTCATACAGAGCAAAACAATTTCCTTCAGCAATCTCAAGATCCATCTGCAGCGGGCAGCCTGACTATTGATACACTCAACAACGGTCATATTATCAGACCAGAACACCACAGTGCGGTCACGAAAACCCTCGGGCCATGTTTTTAAGGCCACCAGAATAGGAAAAAGCTCAAGAAAACCTATGTTACCTGTGAGCCCATTCTCGTGCCACCACGCCGGCCAGCTTTGTGCTGACCAGTGATTGCCAAAAATGGCGCCAAATCCTACACTCCCTGCCGAGTCTGTCCACAACCCTAACTCCTCCGAGGAGACCCCGGGTTTGCTCCATACGACCCGACCGTTGAAATCCGCCAGAAATGCCAACCATATGAGCATGTCCTGCCGAACCTCAGCCGAGAGCCTTGTGTGGTGGTGGCCTTCCTTAAGGCCAACCATGGCCTGTGCAATTGAGCGGGAAAATGGGCGCGCCATTGGGATCACCCTCAGGGCAAAATTCAGTTGACCCACGACCTGCTGTAACTGATGTAATCTTACTTTGGTCGCGCTAATACATGCTTTGAGCGATGTCTCGAATTTCGCCACCTTTTCTTTGGGCAAGCGGAAGCACCCCTCTTCGGAATCGAGCTCTATTCCAAGAAACTCGAGTGAAGTAGACGGCCCCACTGTCTTACCGGGCGCCAATGGCACGCCAAAGTGCCTCATGAGATCACAAAATGCATTCAAAGCCTGTGTACACTCTATGTCCCCAGCTGCCCCCAGGAACAGAAAATCATCAAGATAATGCATCACATGAGTAAACCCTGTTATTTTTGTGAAGGCCCATTGCAAAAAACAACTAAAACCTTCAAAATAAGCACAAGAGATGGAGCAACCCATTGGCATACATTTATCCATGTAATAGTGACCCTGAAACATGAAACCAAGGAGACGCTGATCGTCTGGGTGTACCGGGAGCAACCGGAACGCTGACTCGATATCTGATTTAGCCATCAGCGCTCCGGGCCCTAGGCGATTCAAAATGGCGACGGCCTCATCGAATGATGCGTACCGTACTGAACAGACATCAGGGTCAATCGCATCGTTCACCGAAAGACCCCTTGGAGCTGACAAATTATGTATCAACCTGAATTCCCCCGGCTCTTTTTTGGGGACTACACCGAGGGGTGAACAAACAATATTAGCAACTGGCGGGTTATCATATGGTCCAGCGACCCGACCTCGGGCCACCTCCTTACCAATCTTTGCTTGTACCACCGCCGCATTCTCTCGCACCGATAACTGATTCTCACATTGTGCCTCACCCCGAAAATCCCCCGCCGGGATGCGGAAACCATATGAGAAACCATCTCGCAACACCCCAGCGGAGATATGATCTGGGTACTCGTTTAGCCAAGGGATCATTGCCATGATATCAACCGGGGTCGGTAGCGGTGTACCCTGGACCATTTCAAACCTGTTTGGCGCTACCCCTATTCCCCGTATCACTAGTCTTGGCTCTGCACGTGGTCTCCGTATGGGAGGACTGACCACACCCTGAACATTCGTGCCTGAATTTGCAAGAACCCTGGGGCCTAGTACATTTGCCCCTGTTAAAGCCCCAGCAGACCCCTTTCTTCCCTGTGCTGCCACTAGTCTTCGAGTTCCGGTCATTGCTGGAACCTGCTCGAAAGGGCGTCCCTGACAAATGGCGGGAATACCCGGCCATCTCACTCCCCACTACTGGTGACTTCCCCACTTCCATATTTTGCCATGAAATGGAGTCAAAACAGTCCCATGTCAAGGATGCATCATGTTCCTTAGATTTACGAAATATATTATCATAGGCAAACCATTGATTCCCTCCATACGTTTCATAAAAACCCATGATACGTGTCTGATACACAGCCAATTCTCCCAACAAATCGGGCCTACGTTCCCCCATAATTGCAATGAACATTCCGAACGCTCTGCCCCAATTGCCTAACGATTCATCAACTCTAAAACCGGCCATCTTGGCTCGCCCTACACTTGGATGCAAGAACTCTTTCTGATTTTTTACATGTTCAATTTCGTAGTGATCGGACAACAAGGAGAATATGTTTACATATTTATCAGCCCATATCCTCTCCTTCACCTCCTTCGGGATATGTTGTACAATTTTCTCCCTCCTTGAAGGACCCGATCCCTCCCCAACCATCGGTAATGGCTTACCTGGAGCTACCGCTGCAACTGCCGACCCTGCCGTACCAACGCCTGATCCTGGGTGACCGATGGGTGCCTGCGGGGAAACAAAAGGACAAGGTGGTTTTGCGGCCTCCCGTGATTGCCGCATCTGCCTCATTAATTGCTTGGCCTCCTCGGCCGTGTCCCTTGGAGCAGTGGAACCCACGCTGTTACTACCCAACCATGCCGCCAGCTGGGCGGCCAACTCCGGGGGCATGTCCCCCTCGTTTACCGGGGTAACCACTACGGGGATCGGTTGCCCCTCGACGGGAGCCAGCGCCGGAGCCTCCACTGGACTGGGAGGGCTCGCCGGGGGAGCCTCCGGAACTGGGACCTCGTCTTCATTTGCCCCGTTCCTGGCCCTCTTCCGTCTCCCGGCAGGGACCTCCACTGGGATGGTTCTTTTTGGCCGTCCTGTACCATCCCTGGCCGCCATTTTCTTCTTCATCTCCGCCATGTCTTTCACCAGCATCCGGAGCATTTGGTCGGTGCTAACCTTCTTTGCGACCCTTTTGCCCGGCATTCTCCGCACGTAGATGGAAGGTCCTGGACAAGACTTGCAGCGCTAGAAGAGAAAAAAGAGAAATTACAAATTTCAAAATTGGCTCTTCGTTCCGTCTCGAGCTCACGTGTGACGCGTGGGTGCAGCTTCAGAGCACAGGAACAAGAGGATGCTTCCTTGGCTTGTCGCTCCTTTTATCCTTCGTCGGGCGGGCGTAGACCCTCCTCCAAACCGCCCCCCGGGCGTGGCTGGCGGTGTTGGTGTCTAGGACAACCCCTTCTTGGGCGGGAAAAGGCGCGCCCCGGCTACGCCGCTTCGGGCATACCAGCCGTGACACGCCTCCCGCCCAAAATGGTTTCCCGGGGAGATCGGGGTACTCCACCATACGTTCGGGGGGACCGAGTGGTTGCCCCTTTCCAAAAGGGATGACTCCATTCTTGGTCACTGGGAGGGTGAAGGGGCATTGTGGTTTCCTCCGCGCGCACACAGCAGTCGGCGGGGCCGGAGGTGCAGGTGAAAGAGGGCTTCTCTTGCTCACAGGAAATAATGGACCATTCTGAACCTGGCAGAAGTCATTCATAGCTGCGCGTTTTCCCACCGCCGTAGCTAGGGGGGGGAGGCGAGGGGGGCGGTCCGCCCTGGGCGGCATCATTTTTAAGGCGGCCGCGGCCCGGCACTGGAGGCCCATTGCGGCCGCATCGGCAGTCCTGTCAAGTAGGCGTGACACGAATGCATTTCAGTGTGGTAATCTGCATTACCGCACTAAAATGCATTGTCACGTATAACTACTGTGACTCTGAAAGCACAAACTGTTGTGGACTGCGTGCGCTGTGACAATGGCTGCCTCACCTCACTCAGCTTCACTAGGGCTTCAAAAGTATCACAATTTATTATTGGGAACATTCACCCGCGGCACGGCTCTGACGCCTAACGTCATGAACCAAAGACTAGAATGGCGGTCCCAGTCAGGTTGTGCTTGTACTTTGCAGCACATCCTGCTGCTGGAGCGCGGAGTTTGAGGAAGGTGCCGCCCCTCCCTGCGGGCTGTTTTGCTGGTGGCACCGCAAATTGAATCATGGCGCCGTTACAATACTGCTGCAGGCACCTCGCACTGACCCGGGCTGTCGCCTTGCCTGTTGCTCAGTTGTTAATTTACTCCCTGCCAAATTATTGCAGCCGCCCTTACTATTTCTAAACTATAAACTAAATACGGCCTCATTCAGACAAGCTACTGGAGCGTTGAGGACCTGATATCGCTGACCCTGCAGCTACGTGCAGTTTTACTTCACCTCTCAAACTACGTGAGTACATAATTTACATTTTTCAGTGTTCCCCAACGTTCTGTGCCACCCGGGTTTTTCACGAGACAAATAGTGTGAAGGAGGTTTCAGGCAGAGTAGGGCCTTATTTAGTCCACTATTCAGCCAGGGTTCCACACATACTGGAAAGTTTGTCCCAGGGAGTGCTTTCTTTTGCAGTTTTTTTTTATATGGCGCGAAGGTGACCCGATGGTATAATTGAAGGGTATTCTTGCGCCACCGTTTCATTACAAGGTCAAGTTCATTAGCTGTTTGGCACGTGGAAATTAAATTATTTTCCCAGAGTCACAATATTTTGGGCCGGTTAGTCGAGATTGGGACCTGGCTCCCAGTGCCAAAGTCAGCAGCCATTGATCATTTTTTCATGACCAACGGTTTCCCGGACCCTCATTGGGGTCCACTCGAGTTGGTCCATTCCAGAGCTAATTGCTGTCTTTGTGTCAGGGTGCCTCTGCCTTTCCACCATGTAAAGCCTCTAGGTTTTGTCCAGGCCCTCCACGCGTTGCTTCAAGATTCCCCCTCTTGCTTTCACGAGTCTGACTTCCTGTGCTTTTCAGTGCTCCGTTTTTTCAAGTCCATCTCCCACCAGTAAAAGGGGGGAGTTGTTCTTGTTGAATAAGCAGCAGCCAAGGATGGGTGGGGGGGCGGGAGAGACTATAGATGAAAACTCCATGCAAACCCTGTAGAAATATCTCACATGGACAACGACGGTGCCCCCAAAAGACCAAAAGAGCTGGGAGTGGCGAAAAAAATGAAGGTTTAGCCGTGTAAATGAATGAGACTTCCCGAGCTCTGCCAACATCATCAGGGTCCTAGTGTGACATGCATGACTTTTGTATCAGATGTTTCAACCTTTGAGAAGCAGGGCCCTTCCATACAGGACACTCCACCAGTGGCACGGGCCACCGATTTTAATGTCTCTCCATCCACGCAGGTGATCTTTCAGAATGTTATTTCACAGGTGCGCATATACCAGAAGGTTCTGGACCCCTGAAAGAACCGTCAAGTGCAGTTATCCCCGCAGAAAGTGAGGCGTGTTCCGATCTTCCACTTTACAGACTGAAATACTTGGTATTCTCAAAGAACAGGGCAGGGACATTAAATTTATGTTACCTTTCTCATATTTAAATGGATAGTACTCTTACAATGGGTGCTTATGGCTTTGTGGGGCCAGCTTTAAAACATTATAAGCAGAGATCTCTTAGGTTCAAGTCTGTTCCTGGCTGGATTTGGGCAATAGAGAGCATAGGCAGCTGTCGATTCACTTGTCTAAGGTCTCCTCTCCCTCTGTGATGACATTTTTACCTGTTGCATTTTTAATTGTTTACATTCATTTTTTTGCCTCTCATGTCTGTTAGTTGTTACTATAATTTGGTTAGCTTGATTCCATGTTTGTGGCAGCCATGCAAATTGTTAGCATTCCCTTATCTGTTACTAATATATGGGTTACAGTAATTGAATTTGCTTATGTCATGTCTTATTTTCGTCACGTCCTCGGAAGGCTGAAGATGGGAGGGAGCCAACGTTTTTGATGTGATTTCTGGTCTCTTCATTTGCAAGTCAGCTCAGCTGGTTGAGGCCGCCTGCAGAGATCTGGGTGAGGCTTATGGGTCACAGCTTACATTATTATCAGGGAGACTTTCACCACCATAAGGCTCAAGCTGATGTTGTGAATGCTGTGGGTGAGGCAGCCTGTTAGTAATAGGTGCACAGAAGAAGTTTTCATTACTGCTGCTTTGTACCTTGTTCTAATTATGTTCTTTGATTCAGTGGCTTGCCTTCAGGACTATTAAACTGTTAAGGAATGTGGCCATTGACAGAAGATGCCATACAGATTCATCTCAGTCATAATAGCAGTAGTCACGTGTTCCTGTATAGTCCATTTCATATGAAGCAGCCATACTGCTCATGCTCCCTCCCAGAAAAAAACGAGATCGAGGCTTGCTTTGATCTCTCTCCCCCACATCAACCGCTAGTGAAAGTCAGTGTTTTTGTAATTAATCATGGCATCATAATAACTACATGAGCCCAATGTCTTCTTGCCACAACTATATAATCAGACTGATGAGACTGGTAATGATTCTTGATGCCTTTTTTGGGGGAAAAAATGTGATAATCCTCAGCCTTTCTTTGTAATACTTTGGATTTGATGTTACCGTTTAAATCGCTTTATTGTCATTTTCATATGAAGATGGCAACAGGTCAGCACTGCTGAGTCCCGGCCTCTGTCTCATCTCGGACCCCGACCATCGCCGGAGACTCGACCTCCGGCGCACTCACCCGCCTGTCACCTCTGAGTCAGAGCGCACTCTGCTGTCACCGTCCCTGCACTCTCGTCTCAGTGTCAGACCTCTCTCACTCTTGTCTCAGTGTGTGGCAGACCTCCCCCCTTACTCTCCGCTCTCATCTCAGTGTCAGATCTCTCTTCCCTCTAACTCTCCACTCTCTCTCCCCTCTCACTCTCCGCTCTCTCTCCCCTCTCGCTCTCCACTCTCTCTCCCTTCACACTCTCTGCTCTTTCTTCCCTCTCACTCTGCACTCTCTCTCCCCTCTCACTCTCTGCTCTCTCTTCCCTCTCACTCTCTGCTCTGTCTCCCCTCTCACTCTCCACTCTCTCTCCCCTCTCACTCTCTGCTCTCTCTTCCCTCTCACTCTCCGCTCTCTCTCCTCTCTCTCTCCCCTCTCACTCTCCACTCTCTCTCCCCTCTCACTCTCCACTCTCTCTCCCCTCTCACTCTCCACTCTTTCCTCCCCTCTCTCTCCCCTCTCACTCCCCTCTCACTCTCCGCTCTCTCTTCCCTCTCACTCTCCGCTCTGTCTCCCCTCTCACTCTCCACTCTCTCTTCCCTCTCACTCTCCGCTCTCTCTCCCCTCTCACTCTCCACTCTCTCTCCCCTCTCACTCTCCACTCTCTCTCCCCTCTCCCTCCCCTCTCACTCTCCACTCTCTCTCCCCTCTCACTCTCCCCTCTCTCTCCCCTCTCACTCCCCTCTCACTCTCCGCTCTCTCTCCCCTCTCACTCTCCGCTCTCTCTCCCCTCTCACTCTCTGCTCTCTCTCCCCTCTCACTCTCCACTCTCTCCCCTCTCACTCTCCACTCTCTCTCCCCTCTCACTCCCCTCTCACTCTCCGCTCTCTCTCCCCTCTCACTCTCCACTTTCTCCTCCCCTCTTTCTCCCCTCTCACTCTCCGCTCTCTCTCCCCTCTCACTCTCCACTCTCTCTCTCCCCTCTCTCTCCCCTCTCACTCTCCCCTCTAACTCTCCACTCTCTCTCCGCTCTCTCTCCCCTCTCACTCTCCGCTCTCTCTCCCCCTCACTCTCCGCTCTCTCTCCCCTCTCACTCTCCACTCTCTCTCCCCTCTCACTCTCCACTCTCTCTTCCCTCTCACTCTCCGCTCTCTCTTCCCTCTCTCTGCTCTCTCTCCCCTCTCACTCTCCCCTCTCTCTCCCCTCTCACTCTCCGCTCTCTCTCCCCCTCACTCTCCGCTCTCTCTCCCCTCTCACTCTCCACTCTCTCTCCCCTCTCACTCTCCACTCTCTCTTCCCTCTCACTCTCCGCTCTCTCTTCCCTCTCTCCACTCTCTCTCCCCTCTCACTCTCCCCTCTCTCTCCCCTCTCACTCCCCTCTCACTCTCCGCTCTCTCTCTCCTCTCACTCTCCGCTCTCTCTCCCCTCTCACTCTCTGCTCTCTCTCCCCTCTCACTCTCCACTCTCTCCCCTCTCACTCTCCACTCTCTCTCCCCTCTCACTCTCTACTCTCTCCTCCCCTCTCACTCCCCTCTCACTCTCCGCTCTCTCTCCCCTCTCACTCTCCACTTTCTCCTCCCCTCTCTCTCCCCTCTCACTCTCCGCTCTCTCTCCCCTCTCACTCTCCACTCTCTCTCCCCTCTCTCTCCCCTTTCACTCTCCCCTCTAACTCTCCACTCTCTCTCCGCTCTCTCTCCCCTCTCACTCTCCGCTCTCTCTCCCCTCTCACTCTCCACTCTCTCTTCCCTCTCACTCTCCGCTCTCTCTTCCCTTTCTCTGCTCTCTCTCCCCTGTCTAGGCTGCTCTTACTGTCTCCAGTGGCCTCTGTCTGTCTCTGGTCACCCCTCCTCACCATCACACACGCTCACATCCACTCACCCTCACACCCTCACCCTCACCCACCCTCACACCCTCACCCACCCTCACACCCCCTCACCCTCACACCCCTCACCCTCGCACCCTCACTCACCCTCACCCCCTCATCCTCACACACCCTCACTAACCCTCACCCCCCTCACAGCCCTCTCACCCTCACTCACCCTCACACCCCCTCACCCTCACCCCCCTCACCCTGACACACCCTTACCCTCACCCTGACACACCCTGTCACCCTCATACCATCACCCTCACACCCCCTCACTCACCCTCATACCCCCTCACTCACCCTCACACCCCTTCACTCACCCTCACACACCCTCACTCACCCTCACACCCCCTCACTCACCCTGTCACCCCTCACCAACCCTCACACACCTTCACACACCCACTCACCCTCACACACCCTTACCCTCACCCCCTCACCCTCACACACCCTCAGTAACCCTCATACCCTCACCCTCACACCCCTAACCCCCTCACCCCCTCACACACCCTCACCCTCACACCCCCTCACACACCCTCACACTCACACCCCCTCACACACCCACTCATTGTCACCTCCTCACCCTCACCCACCCTCACACCTCCTCATCATCACATCCTCTCACCCTCACACACCCTCACTCACCCTCACCCACCCTCACACCCTCACCCACCCTCACACCCTCACAACCCCTCACCCCCACACCCCCTCACCCTCACACCCCCTCACCCTCACACACCCTCACCCTCACACCCCCTCAACCCCACACCCTCACACACCCCCACATCCTCACACCCCCCCACAAACCTTGCACCCCTCACACCCTCACGCCCCCTCACACCCCCTCACCCCCACACACCCTCACACACCCTCACACACCCTCACCCTCACTCATCCCCACAACCCACACCCCCTCACCCTCACGCCCCCTCACCCTCACACCCCCTCACCCCCCTCACCCTCACACCTACTCACCCTCACGCCCCCTCACCCTCACACCCCCTCATCCTCCCTCACACCCTCAGACCCCCTCAACCCCCTCACCCTCACACATCCCCTCACCCACCCCCTCACCCTCACTCACCCTCTCACCCATGCTCACCCACCCTTTCACCCTCACCCTCACTCACCCTCACCCTCACTCACCCTCACCCTCACTCACCCTCACACAACATCTCACCCACCCCTTCACCCTCACACACACCCTCACTCTTACACACACCCTCACTCTCACACACACCCTTACCCTCACACACCCTCACCCTCTCACACCCCCTCACCCTCACACACCCTCACCCTCTCACACCCCCTCACCCACTCACACCCCCTCACCCTCACCCTTGCACGCCCTCACTCACATACTCGCACTCTCACACACCCTCACTCTCACACACCCTCACTCTCACACACCCTCGCTCTCACACACCCTCGCTCTCACACACCCTCGCTCTCACACACCCTCGCTATCACACACCCTCGCTCTCACACACCCTCACTCTCACACACCCTCACTCTCACACACCCTCACTCTCACACACCCTCACCCTCTCACATACCTCTACCACTCTACCGCCCTCACTCTACCACTCTACCGCCCTCACTTTACCACTCTACCGCCCTCACTCTACCGCTCTACCGCCCTCACTCTACCACTCTACAGCCCTCACTCTACCGCCCTCACTCAACCGCCCTCACTCACTCTACCGCCCTCACTCACTCTACCGCCCTCACTCACTCTACCGCCCTCACTCACTCTACCTATCTATCACCCTCCCTCACTCGATCTATCAATCTATCGCCCTCCCTCGCTCTCACACACCCTCACTCTCACACACCCTTACTCTCACACACCCTCACTCTCACACACCCTCACTCTCACACACCCTCACCCTCTCACACACCCTCACCCTCTCACATACCTCTACCACTCTACCGCCCTCACTCTACCACTCTACAGCCCTCACTCTACCACTCTACAGCCCTCACTCTACCACTCTACAGCCCTCACTCAACCGCCCTCACTCACTCTACCGCCCTCACTCACTCTACCTATCTATCGCCCTCCCTCACTCGATCTATCAATCTATCGCCCTCCCTCGCTCTCACACACCCTCACTCTCACACACCCTCACTCTCACACACCCTCACTCTCACACACCCTCACTCTCACACACCCTCACCCTCTCACACACCTTCACCCTCTCACACACCCTCACCCTCTCACATACCTCTACCACTCTACCGCCCTCACTCTACCACCCTACCGCCCTCACTCTACCACTCTACAGCCCTCACTCTACCACTCTACAGCCCTCACTCTACCACTCTACAGCCCTCACTCTACCACTCTACAACCCTCACTCAACCGCCCTCACTCACTCAACCGCCCTCACTCACTCTATCTATCGCCCTCACTCACTCTATCTAGCGCACTACCACAGCATCATTCAGGGGTACCACAGCATCACTCAGCACCACCACAGCATGACTCAGGGGCACCACAGCATCACTCAGGGGCACCACAACATCAATATGCGCTACCACAGCATCACTGAACGCCACAGCATCACTCGTCGCCACCACAGTATCAATCTGTGCAACCATTCAACATCAACTGGTTCAAATATGTTCTCTCAATGTTTCAAGCTTTATTACAAATGTCACAAAGATGTTAATATTGCCATTATAAATTACAATAACTTTTATTTAAGTATTATGTATTTAAAAAAATTAAAAGCCATTGTTATTTGTAATATCAATACATCTAAGTCACGTAAATACAAAACATGTTGCATTACAAATGCTATAGGTGTCACATTTGCAAAAGATAAAAGTATTGGCATTGTAAATGACAAAGCTATTAATTTCGCTATTTTCAAAACCAACACATAAATAAAAAGTTTGTCATTTACAAGACCAATAGCTCAAACTTTCATAATGCGAGACCTATTGCATTGCAAATGCTTGTCTTATTAAGGATTCCAACAAATGCTTCTACGTTTAACCAGCTAAAGGCTGCACCCATTTCCCACTGCGTTTGTGTGTGTGTGTACGTGTGTGTGAGTGCATGTGTGTGTGCGTGTGCGTGCATGTGTGTGTGTGAAGACCATGGCTGTACACCTATTTAGAAAGCAAGTGCTTTCTCTGTCGCACCTAAGCCAACTTGCTAACTACAGAGGTTTGTTTAAGTGCTCTTGACAGAGTAGTAAAGAAGCACTGAGAAGCAGGTACACATGCTGCTGCTTTGTCTGTAGTAGTTGTGCTAGCTGGCTGTGCTAGTGCATCCACTGCGGAGAGCTGGATTTGATTTTGGAACGGGTGTACAGTCTAGGCCTGCACTGTGTGTACCTAAACATAAGTGTCTACCATCGTTATATGGATTGCATTAGTAGTGTAATACACCCAGTGCAGCAATAGGTGTGTACACTGTCGACTACTAATGTAGGGCTGATTTATAGTATGGCAGGTTCAATCTGAGGTTGCCAGGTGGACAGAATCCATTGTGAAAGCCCAACTGGCGGAGGACTGCTCCAACTTTATTTACAAATCACCACCTGCCTGGAGGGAATGACTGTGTCTACAGTGCACATGCCAGTGAGGCAAGGAGTTTCCTACTTATATTTCAAGATTTTTATTTGTGTTCTTTTCCTTGGTTCGGTATGCCTTGCAGGGTAGACCGGGGCACAAATAATCAGAGTAGTGGCCCAGTCATAAATAGGGCAAACATTATATACAGCAAAATAAAATGCCATTGAAAATATTGTTATTATTGCTACATTCAAAATGGTATATTTCAGTTCTGCACATTGGATGTATATGATGGCAGGACATGTATGAACGCAAAGACACAACTGTTGATATCTCAGCCTAGAGGCTGTATTGTTGCTGCTACAGGGGGTCACACATTTGAAGTTGGAATGGTAATCGCTGTAATTACATTACGGCTGATCCAAACTATCGAGTGGATTCACTGGTACATGTTCACAATTCAGTGCTTCATTGCTAATTTAAAATTGATTCTGGTTAATATATATGCATGGTCGGGCAAGGACAGAAAATAGACCTGGGAACAAAAAATAAAAGTGGCCAACATTAGTGAATCAAATAGCTATAAACTTGACCCATGTTTGCAAATCACGGTAGTTTTGAACTTGTAAAGATACGCTGTAGAAGTGTTTTGCAAAGTATGGAAATCTGCAAGAATTTGAGCTTGCTGCGGGCAATTTTTGTTTTAATATCAGGAAAATCATCAGTAAAAACCGTCCCTGAAGATCATAAAATAGGCCCACAAGAAGCCAAAAACCTGTAGAACAAGTCTTTTGGGCACTGCCTGTTTGCACTATTGGCCAGCCTTATACTGTATATTATCTATTTTTTAATATGTGCTTGAATCATTGGACGTGGTAAAATCTGGGAGCACAGTATCCAGAATTTCAGATCTTATTTGGTGTGTGCACTGTTTGTGGTCAATTAGCAATGTGTGTCTATTTCTTCTATTTCAGAACAGCGAATATAACCTCACCCCTAATATATGGAGGGAATGGAACTTTTGTGACAGTAAGCTTGGCAGAGAATGGCAGTCTTACATTTACACCAAGGTAAGACACCCATCTGGGAATGAGACACAACAAAGCCATCATTAAAGCTTCCGAAGAACAAATATTGCCAATCCTTCTATTGCATGACTTAATATACTTAAGATGCCCACAGCAAAGACAATGGCCAGCATCCCTTTCTATAAGCTTTTTAACATAGTCTTAATTGTTATAAAAGAGGCCTATTGAAAACTTGAATTGTGCATTGTTTCTTATTCCGCAATTTATTTAATGTTCTGCAATACTGTTGAAAGTGTTAATTGTCTGTGGAATTGTTACGCCTTTTCCTTTAAGCCACAGTCATTAAAACAGCCTGGATTGCTTACTGTCTGCTTCCCTCACGCTGTCTTGACTACATGCTATTCTTTTATATTGTCATTCAGGCTTTCCATTGTAACCACTCATCTCCTACAGATCTATTGAAAATGGCAGCCTAAATAAGATAAATTAACTCTGGTTCCTTTGGAAACTCCTTATTGACTTCATTCACCAAGTCCTGTCTGCTTTAACCCAAACTCCTCAGAAAAGGGGGTGGTGATGAACAGAGTGTCTGAATTAAGCAGACAACTCTTACCCAGTCCAAAGATCAGGGCTTGATCCATCACCGTTATTTATCTCACTGCACCATCCCAGCTCAGAACCTGGCTATATACAAATCAGTCTGTCCCTGGCCCAGTGCATCATGGGAACAGGGCAGACTAAACTACCAAGCCAATTCTTCACCAGAAAGGAGACAAGCTACCGGGGACCGGTTTCTGGCATTTCAGCCGTCTTCAGCCTGGCTTGCTTGAATCCTGATGGTGCAGTGAGAAAGGGACTCATGTCTGAGTATACCCTGCCACACCTATAGTGGGCAAAAACGATTCAGAAAAGGGGGTGGTGATGAACAGAGTGTCTGAATTAAGCAGACCACTCTTACCCAGTCCAAACATCAGGGCTTGATTCATCACTGTTATTTATCTCACTGCACCATCCCAGCTCAGAACCTGGCTATATGCAAATCAGTCTGTCCCTGGCCCAGTGCATCATGGGAAAAGGGCAGACTAAACTAACAAGCCAATTCTTCAACAGAAAGGAGACAAGCTACCGGGGACCGGTTTCTGGCATTTCAGCCGTCTTCGGCCCGGCTTGCTTGAATCCTGATGGTGCAGTGAGAAAGGGACTCATGTCTGAGTATACCCTGCCAAACCTATAGTGGGCAAAAACGATTCAGAAAAGGGGGTGGTGATGAACAGAGTGTCTGAATTAAGCAGACCACTCTTACCCAGTCCAAAGATCAGGGCTTGATCCATCACCGTTATTTATCTCACTGCACCATCCCAGCTCAGAGCCTGGCTATATGCAAATCAGTCTGTCCCTGGCCCAGTGCATCATGGGAACAGGGCAGACTAAACTACCAAGCCAATTCTTCACCAGAAAGGAGACAAGCTACCGGGGAACGGTTTCTGGCATTTCAGCCGTCTTCGGCCCGGCTTGCTTGAATCCTGATGGTGCAGTGAGAAAGGGACTCATGTCTGAGTATACCCTGCCACACCTATAGTGGGCAAAAACGATTCAGAAAAGGGGGTGGTGATGAACAGAGTGTCTGAATTAAGCAGACCACTCTTACCCAGTCCAAAGATCAGGGCTTGATCCATCACCGTTATTTATCTCACTGCACCATCCCAGCTCAGAACCTGGCTATATGCAAATCAGTCTGTCCCAGGCCCAGTGCATCATGGGAACAGGGCAGACTAAACTACCAAGCCAGAAAGGAGACAAGCTACCGGGGACTGGTTTCTGGCATTTCAGCCGTCTTCGGCCCGGCTTGCTTGAATCCTGATGGTGCAGTGAGAAAGGGACTCATGTCTGAGTATACCCTGCCACACCTATAGTGGGCAAAAACGATTCAGAAAAGGGGGTGGTGATGAACAGATTGTCTGAATTAAGCAGACCAATCTTACCCAGTCCAAAGATCAGGGCTTGATCCATCACCGTTATTTATCTCACTGCACCATCCCAGCTCAGAACCTGGCTATATGCAAATCAGTCTGTCCCTGGCCCAGTGCATCATGGGAACAGGGCAGACTAAACTACCAAGCCAATTCTTCACCAGAAAGGAGACAAGCTACCGGGGACGGGTTTCTGGCATTTCAGCCGTCTTCGGCCCGGCTTGCTTGAATCCTGATGGTGCAGTTAGAAAGGGACTCATGTCTGAGTATACCCTGCCACACCTATGGTGGGCAAAAACGATTCAGAAAAGGGGGTGGTGAAGAACAGAGTGTCTGAATTAAGCAGACCACTCTTACCCAGTCCAAAGATCAGGGCTTGATCCATCACCGTTATTTATCTCACTGCACCATCCCAGCTCAGAACCTGGCTATATGCAAATCAGTCTGTCCCTGGCCCAGTGCATCATGGGGTCAGGGCAGAGTAAACTACCAAGCCAATTCTTCACCAGAAAGGAGACAAGCTACCGGGGACCGGTTTCTGGCATTTCAGCCGTCTTCGGCCCAGCTTGCTTGAATCCTGATGGTGCAGTGAGAAAGGGACTCATGTCTGAGTATACCCTGCCACACCTATAGTGGGCAAAAACGATTCAGAAAAGGGGGTGGTGAAGAACAGAGTGTCTGAATTAAGCAGACCACTCTTACCCAGTCCAAAGATCAGGGCTTGATCCATCACCGTTATTTATCTCACTGCACCATCCCAGCTCAGAACCTGGCTATATGCAAATCAGTCTGTCCCTGGCCCAGTGCATCATGGGATCAGGGCAGACTAAACTACCAAGCCAATTCTTCACCAGAAAGGAGACAAGCTACCGGGGACCGGTTTCTGGCATTTCAGCCGTCTTCGGCCCAGCTTGCTTGAATCCTGATGGTGCAGTGAGAAAGGGACTCATGTCTGAGTATACCCTGCCACACCTATAGTGGGCACAAACGATTCAGAAAAGGGGGTGGTGATGAACAGAGTGTCTGAATTAAGCTGACCACTCTTACCCAGTCCAAAGATCAGGGCTTGATCCATCACCGTTATTTATATCACTGCACCATCCCAGCTCAGAACCTGGCTATATGCAAATCAGTCTGTCCCTGGCCCAGTGCATCATGGGAACAGGGCAGACTAAACTACCAAGCCAATTCTTCACCAGAAAGGAGACAAGCTACCGGGGACTGGTTTCTGGCATTTCAGCCGTCTTCGGCCCGGCTTGCTTGAATCCTGATGGTGCAGTGAGAAAGGGACTCATGTCTGAGTATACCCTGCCACACCTATAGTGGGCAAAACCGATTCAGAAAAGGGGGTGGTGATGAACAGAGTGTCTGAATTAAGCAGACCACTCTTACCCAGTCCAAAGATCAGGGCTTGATCCATCACCGTTATTTATCTCACTGCACCATCCCAGCTCAGAACCTGGCTATATGCAAATCAGTCTGTCCCTGGCCCAGTGCATTCGCTTGTTTCCTTCCCAGTGTAAGAATTGGCTTGGTAGTTTGGTTTGCCCTGTTCCCATCATGCACTGGGACAGGAACAGACTAATTTGCATATAGCCAGGTTCTGAGCTGGGATGGTGCAGTGAGCTAAAAAACTGTGTTGGATCTAGCCCTGATCTCTTGACTGGGTGGGAGTATTCTGCTCAATTCAGAGACTCTGTCCATCACCACCCCTTGTTGTTAAATATTTTGTCCACCATAAGCGTGGAAGGGTATACTCAGATGTGAGTCCCTTGCTCGTTGCACCATCAGGATTCAAGCAAGCCGGGCCGACGACGGCTGAAATGCCAGAAACTGGTCCCCGGAAGCTTGTTTCCTTCCCAGTGTAAGAATTGGCTTGGTAGTTTGGTTTGCCCTGTTCCCATCATGCACTGGGACAGGAACAGACTAATTTGCATATAGCCAGGTTCTGAGCTGGGATGGTGCAGTGAGCTAAAAAACGGTGTTGGATCTAGCCCTGATCTCTTGACTGGGTGAGAGTATTCTGCTCAATTCAGAGACTCTGTCCATCACCACCCCTTGTTGTTAACCCAAACTCCAGTAAAAAATAATTACAGGTTTTTGGCCATTCCAACTTCACTTCCCTGACCATCGCTAACACCCATATACCTATACATTCACACACCACGTCGAACCAAAACCTAAATCTCCTGGGATGTAAAAAAATCTCAAATGAAGTACACAATATGAAGCTGCAAAGAATCTGGATTCCACACACTCCATTTAAGAGCTATCAAAAATAAACACACTGCCAAATAACTGTTCTCCATAAAGCAAAATTGAACTGTTCTAGAATGAGCATATCTTATGAGAACAGCAAGAGTAAAATATTGTTCAGTCAGTAAACATTGCCTAAATCCCTTGCCTCTGACTGTCAGCAACACACACATTATAAAATCAATTAAAAATTTCCTTGTCAACAAAATTAGAGCAATATGATACATCAACCTTTTCAATGCCCAAAAGATGTTCAACATCTTCTTTTTCCTTTTTACATCACGCCTAAGGTGCACTTTCCAGTCCCTCTATGTTGACAATGTAGTCTGCAATTCAGTATACATTTTATGACTGTAACTTAATTGCATATGTTCTCATTGAATCCCTTTCCTTGATTAGTGCCACTCTCTAATTGGATATCATCATCATTGCCCTCTCTGCATAAGGTCACAGTCCACTAAATTGGCAAAATGTGTCCCACTCCTTGATTCTGATCCACATCTGGAACCCAGTGGCACTCTTGCTACATGATAGTGTGAACAGGATTTTATTTTCAGTTGCCATGGGCTGAATGTCCTTCCCACGTGAATAGTTGAGGACCTCTTGAAGGGCTGCAGGGTCCTATGATTTGCCATAGGACACCTCCTTTAAGGTGAATATGAATACATTTGTGAACAAAGGACTAAGCGCCTGATTTAGATCTGGTGGACGGGTTACTCTGTCACAACAGTGAAGGACATTCCGTCCTCTGAAATATAAATCCCATTACATCCCATGGGATTATTGATTCAGCGAACAAGACATTCATCACCTGAGTAACGCTGCCGTCAAGATCTATATCAGGCTCAAAGTTAATAGTAGTGGCCTTGCCTACAAAAAAGAGGCAAAGCGAGATATCTAATTTTAATTATGTAAACTTGATGAGTCCAAACATAAGCATAGAGAAAATTAAATACATCATCTTTTTGTGGACCCCTAACATTTAAATCTGACTGCACAAGTGAACTGCACCTACAGTAATTTGCAGGCTACTGAACTCACTGTCCTCTTCCAACAAGATTCCACAAAAAAGAAACAATTGAATCCCTACTTTAGCCCTTTTGGGCACCCTCTTCTCTTTTCATTGCATGTCCTCCAGGATGATCATGTTTCTTGTATTCACTGTAAAACTACCAAACGAATTCTGCAGCAAATTTGTAATTATTGAATAGACGAATTCATTGATTTAGCGCCAAGATATTGACCTCGATCATGAGCCCTTCCTTATTGGTGCAGTATTTATGAGAGACAAGAAATAATGCAAGTATTAGAGTCCCTGTGAAAATCGGGCATAATATGTACATTTGGGGATTCCTGCACCTTAATTCACTTGATTCTATACTTACCAGGCCTTTTTACACCTTGTAAATTGCTGCAGGTTTGAGGTGTCGAAATGTGTCATGGGTGAAATGGAACTGTTGCATGCCATTGAATAATGCTTAAATTCTGCTACCCCTACAAACAGGGGTTGCAGAAATGTTGGAATCTAACGAGCCACTTGTAATCGAGGTCGTTGTGTCCAAGGCAGAAGACTACAGCTGGAAAGATAACCTGATTATTTTCAACACATGAATTCAATTTAAAAGTCATATGCATTTCCAAGTTTCATATCTACGCATCTCTCAGCAAGACTGTCAGTTTCCATTGTCGACACATAAAAAATAGATGCTTGCATCGCTCCAATACAAAATGTCAAATTCTGTGATTTGTACTTCTAAGCCCCCAGCGCAATCCTCAGACTTAGACATGGAGGTGGGGGCTTAGGCAGAGCTTATGACTCGCAGAGTAATTCATGATTGCTTCTGGTTATCATGCATTTTTTAACAAATTCAGGTGTTGCTGTAATGAGAGTGGGACGAGCCGCTCGCAGTTCTGAATATCCTGCGAGTTCTCAATCACCCTTAAATCTCGGATCAGTAATTGAGCAGCTCATCATGATGCAGGAGACCGCATCCCCAGCCACTAATCTTGTCTGTTGTAGAATGCGGATCACTGAAATAATATCGACGGACAAAATATCGAGTTGCCAAAATATCGTGGACAAAATATCGACAGTCAAAATATCGAGTTTGTATCTACAAACAGGTAAGTACAAAAATATCGAGTACAAAATATCGTTAACAAAAATATAGATGTAAAAAATATCGACTTTATTAAAAACACTGTTAAATTAAATTAATATTAAATTTTAATTACTAAAATATACTTAAAACGACTTAAATTAAATTATAATAATTAAATAATAAATGAAAATAATAAAAATAATTTTTTTAAATCTTATTTGTTGACCCTGAACCCTAAAAATACCCCTTTACCCAAAAACCCAAAACTGACCCTGAACCCTAAAAATACCCCTTTACCCAAAAACCCAAAACTGACCCTGAACCCTAAAAATACCCCTTTACCCAAAAACCCAAAACTGACCCTGAACCCTAAAAATACCCCTTTACCCAAAAACTGAAAACTGACCCTGAACCCTAAAAATGCCCCTTTACCCAAAAACTGAAAACTGACCCTGAACCCTAAAAATACCCCTTTACCCATGAACTGAAAACTGACCCTGAACCCTAAAAATACCCCTTTACCCATGAACTGAAAACTGACCCTGAACCCTAAAAATACCCCTTTACCCATGAACTGAAAACTGACCCTGAACCCTAAAAATACCCCTTTACCCATGAACTGAAAACTGACCCTGAACCCTAAAAATACCCCTTTACCCATGAACTGAAAACTGACCCTGAACCCTAAAAATGCTCCTTTACCCAAAATTCATCAATATTATTTAATTAGCAATTAATTATTAATTAACAATAACAATAAAGTAAATATATTAGAACATTAGCTGTAATTATTTTAATAATTAATATTATTTTTTCAAAATTAATTACTTAAAAATTACACAAAATTATATATATTAAAAATGTACTCTAATTAATGTAATTAACTAATTACAATTAATTAATTAACAATTATTTACTAATACAAAATATGTTCAAAATTATATTAATTAATTAACTAATTAATATTAATTAATTATCAATTAATTATTAATTAAAAATATTAACAAACATATATTAATTAATTAATTATTATGAAATTACTTCCCACCCTATTCCCCTATAAACCCACAACCCGCTACAGAATTACATTACGCAATTATTATAAAAACAAAAT
Source organism: Lissotriton vulgaris (assembly GCF_964263255.1). Lineage (NCBI taxonomy): Eukaryota > Metazoa > Chordata > Amphibia > Caudata > Salamandridae > Lissotriton > Lissotriton vulgaris. The sequence continues at coordinate 277,022,253 of NC_141696.1, forward strand.
TCATGTAATAAAATATTTTATAACATTAATACACACTATTCACACATATTATTACATAAAAATATACTATAAAATATTATATATTATTAAAAAATCGATATTTTTGCTATCTATATTTTATACAGTCGATATTACTTCACTTACCTGAAAAACGATATTTTTGTAGTCGATATTATGTCCAGTCGATATTTTGTCCAGTCTATATTAAAAACTCGATATTATGTCCAGTCGATATTTTGGAGTCGATATTTTGTCTCTATACCGTAGAATGCACATGATGAGTCTGAAGGATCCATCAGAGTTCAGCATGATTAGTGGCCCTTGCTGAGAAGAGATTCGGATTTAATGATAAACAGAAGGCAATGTACCGGCGCAGTAGATCACGCTCAACAGCGAGACACAGCCCCGTTCAAGGGGAATTGTCTTGTTGGTGCCACTGATCTGCATTGCCCTTGTTTACAATCGCTTTGAGCGGTGCCCCATGGGTAAAAGAGGCCCGCCTACAGAAGAGGCGCGCGCATGATGCTGCTGCTTTATTTGTCCCCATCCTTGCCTGCGCAAGAATATAAATGAGCAGGAAGCTGAACACTGAGCTGACCATGTGATACAACCTCAACTGCGACAAAGCGTCACACATCAATAAGACAACCTAAACAGCGACTAAAGAAAAAATTCGAAATGAATGTGGAGTAATGAGGCTACTCCTTCGGTATCCAAAACTCACCACTGTCAGAAGGAATCTGACAGACGAAAACAAGACGCAGACGCAAGGCTGCAGACAGGAGGATTACCACACTGTCTGCCAGTTTCATGATGCGCCGGGCGCGCACGAGAGCGGATACATCGATTTATGTTTCGCTTTTAAGGTGTATTTTCCATGTAAGGTAGAAACATTGAGTCAATAAATTATTTAGTTAAGTGTTGCAATTATGTGAGCTTTATTGGACCCTCGACTGTAGTGTATGCTCTGAGATGCGTTAAATTATTCATTGGCTGAGCCTGAATTCACTTTTCATGAGATTCTTAAAACACTGCACAGTGTAAAAATCTTTATCACTTTATTAGAAGTATATAGTTGCTTAAACAGGATGCAAACCACTGTACTCGCCCTACAAAACTGCTACTCTCTCATTATCAGACAAAATGTGCATTGATCGGAGTGTATGCATCACCTCACAACGCCTAATCACCAAGCTGCCAATGTCAGACGTGCTACCAAAACATATGCAGCAGCCTCAAAAACAGCTGGGGAATAACTGACCGCACAGCTCTCAGACCCCAGGAGCAGAATTATTGCAGCTGCACCAAAAGTTTTAAAAGTTATTCTCATCGCAAATAATGTTAACTAACCTGAGCTCTGGTGCGGCATTCCATTCATTCGTTTTGAACATCTTTAAGCAAAATCTGATACTGAGCACTATTTGTAAAGTGCAAACATATCACCCCCTTAAGGGGTTCAAGGTGCAGGGGGCTGTCTGGGACATTAAATGAGCTATTACCCAGAGTTACATGATGTTGAGCTGAGCTGCCGCCAGCGATCAAACCGTAAACCCTATGCTCCAGAGTCAGCCGCTCTGGCCACTGCATCACACCTCTCCCAGAATATTACTGGTCTCAGTTTATGTCAGCTTCCTCTTAGTGACCTGGGAGACTAGAATGGTTCACTCCAGCCTCCGATCTATGCAATGTACCTTCTCAGACCCTTTGCAGTATAGCAGTGCCCTGGTGAATAGAAGGTAGTATATATCACTGCATTCACACACAATAGCCAAGTTCAGTCAGCTTCCTGGTGCCTGATTCTGCTCATTACTGCTTGGCTTGGAACCCACCCACCAATCCACGAGGACTTATTTGCGTCTGTGTCTCTAGCTTCACAATGTATACAATACAGGATTGAGGAGGGACTCAACAAAATTGGCTAGCATGTTCTTAGTTTCATTGGAGTTTTCAGGGGGGAAAAGCAATCACCTTAGTGTTGGCAAGTAATGTTTCATATGAATTTATAATTTGGAAGCCATCGTCAATGTTTGCAGACCTTTAATCTTACGATGCAATTTAAAGAGTGACCTTTATTTGAATTATGTCTACTGCATTATCTTGGTGGTCTAACCATACTGTGTTGCATAGCAATAATGATATTCCTCATTTGCATGAAAGCTAAGATCATCCAATGTCATAATCAATATCAGTGAAGGGTAAGAGACTAAATAAATATTGCAGTTTCTGGATAAGCATAACTATATGGCTCAATCGACAGTATGCAAAACCACTTCCAACTATTTCCACATGTGTATATGAAAGTTTGAGTTCACATTTGCCAGGTTTCAGAGTTGCAGATATGTGTTCGTGGGCAAGGTGGAATGCAACACCAGACATAAAAACCGGGGTATAAACATAGTATGGAATGAGAGAGAGAATATTGGGACAGGAGCTCACTCATGAATATGTTTGTCAGTTTCTTGGGTTGGCACCACTCTTTCTGGATGTTAAAATAGCTAATAAATATCACCAACTGGAAGACAGGGGGCATTCTTTAACTATAAGATACTATCAACAGCAAGAATAAATAACAACTGAAGCAAGGCTTAGCCGCTTCAGCAGCAAACAGTGTGATGATGAGGGAATGGTCATCCTGGAATCCGGTCCAAACATACACAGGTAAAACTATGCAAGCAATGAGACAAGAGACAGACCAACTTGGAATAAAAGAGTTGAACTGAGAGAATCATAAAGGAAAAAAAACAAACAGGTGAAAACTAATGAGAGATATGGAAAGTCAACTCAATAATGCAACATGCTGCACTGGACCAAGGACCAGATGCATGACCACTCACTTTTGCGAGTTGCAAATTGCGTTGAATTGCGACTCGTAATTTGCGACTTGCAAATGTGAATGTACAACAGTGTCTCAGACACTGTGATTCCTAATGGGGTCGCAAATTGCATACCTCATTATTATTCATGAGGCAAGCGCAATTTGCGATCCCATTGGGAATGACTAGCTTTCCCAGGGATGGTGGCCTGCTGGTGTCAGCAGACCACCATGTCTGGGACTAGTTTTTAAATAAAGCATTTTTTTTACTGCATCCCTTTTTCCTTGAAGGAAGACAGAATGTATTTTTTTTTAAAAATGAAACTTTTTGTTTCATTTTTTAAAGGCAGGTAATGGTCCCTGTGACCACTGCCTGCTCTTCAAAAATATGTTTGCACCCATTCACAAAGGTGAAGGGGTCCCCTGCGGACCCCTTTCCGTTTGCAAGTGGTTTACCTCCTACTTTGAGTAGGTGGTAAACTTCAAATATTTTGCAGCAAAAATGAGGTCGCAAAACAATCATACATTATATTGAGACTCGCTATTAGGAAGGTATGCCCTTGGCACACCCCTTCCTAATAGCGAGTCGCAAACCATATTTTGCGAGTCTGTAATAGGTTATCGACTCGCAAAATATGGTTTGACGATAGGGCAGACCCAATTTTGTGGTTGCTAATGGGCCCGAATTCCTGTTTGCTACCGCAAAAACAGTCGTACATCTGACCCTAAATCCCTAAATGACCGAATACGGCTCTACCCTTCATGACCCCAACCTGGAAATGTGCGTTTTTTTCAGTCCCGAACAGCAGTCTACAGTTTCTTTGTCATACTCCATTTACCGCTCTCCAGCACATCCAGACCCTGAGGATCTGTCATCTAACTTGAATCCTGGCAATATTCAATATACCATACAGAGTGCATTCTGTGGGCTGCAAACCAATGTCTTAGAGCACACCACCCAACTATCCAAGCATCTAACATTTACAAATTGTTAGTATTGCTACAAGAAACAAAGGAAAACTGGTCCAGTAAATATAGCGAATGTGGTTATCACCATCAGTAATCAAACCAAAAATTAGCAATGTAGGGGTCTTGATTCTGAAGTTTTATAGAGCAGTCAACCAAAAGAGTAGTCACATGATAAAAACAAATGCTGTATTGATATGGTGAGAAATGGTGGATTGAGGAGTGATTTTCAAGCTTCTTGGATCAGATTAATTGAGCTGAGAGTACCTTAGTGCATGGTACACAATCTGTTCATAATCCCATCACTTTACATGAACAACAGACAGACATATAGGACTACTGGATACAAATCTGATGGCCTGGGCAAACTTGAATAGGCAAGGAAACATGAATAGAGTCATTCTACTGGTACTTTTTGCAAATGATTTACAATACAGCAAACCCACTGCCTGTTCTTCAGAGCCACAGAAGAGTCATGAATCAGAAGCCTACATGTAAAGGCCATCATCTATCATATAGTAAAAACTATGAAAAAGAAGCTGTGCAAAGATGGAAATCTTTATTGTAAACCAGATCACACCTAAATTAGATGGACCTTCAACAAAGTTAGACTCAGGTTCCTAAATTCCTTCAGGCTCAGGATTGTATGCTAGATGATGACTAAAGATAACCTAGATGATCCAGTCAGTGTGCATGTGTTTTTTGTTGCAGATAATCAAACAGTAGCTTATTATTTATACTTTTGTACGCCTGTCAGAAGTTTTCAGTTGGGATATTGATAAAGCTGGACAGCATGGAGACTGTTTTTTATTTTAAACAGAAGGGGAACATGCAGGGCTCTGAAGATCAGACAGCAGTGACCTAGAAAATAAGCAGAACTTACCCATCTGCCACACCATAGGTAAAATTAACAAAGACAGGCCAGATTTGAAGTCAACTAATGAATTGGCCAACACGTGTTTCACATAAACACTGCTCATGGCCTCCACCGTAACAGCATGACAATGGATTTAGAAATGGCATGACCTAGTCTTGTTACATTTTTGTGTTCAAGCTGCTATTTTTTTTTATCTGCAGACACCGACGGCTCCAAAAAATCCCTGACAAAGTATTGTGAATTTTCACCTTTTCCTAGTATACTGAATAAATTACTAACCATTGCTGTAGCTTTCTGATAACAAACAAAACACAATTGAAACAGCCTCTGTGGGAAGTCCAGTGACATGTATTTTATTTCATTTGTTAAATATTTTAGCAGCAAAGTTTTCGCTCCAATATCTCTCATTGTCTCAAAGAATGCATAGTTGAGGAATGCTCTTTCACACCTCTGGAGAAGAAGAGGCTATTACAAAGAAGCTTAGACAATACAGACTTACAGTATCCACCAACAGGCTAATCATCTTGGCAGTTTAAAGCCTACACAACATTGTGGTAAAGACCAAACGTTTTCATTTCTCAGAGTGATACAGATTGTCATGTAGTTCCTATAAATCTGTATGGGATCTGCACGTTTAAACAACATAAACTAAGGGATTGGTGTCTAGACTGATTCCAGACACCCCCAAAGGATTAGGTAGCCTTTGGACCAGCTAGCTCTCACAGTGCCACCATAAGCCCCTTAACCTTACAAAGAGGCGAGTAGACTCTTGCAGCAATCGAACATGACAACCTTCGATTCTTCAGGGATCATGGAAACAGTGTACTACTTTTCGCCCAGTCACTTGTGCTCACTTGGTCTCTGAGAAATACACAGAATAAATTATGGGAACATTTTCAATAAGTATTTATTGAACCAGCATCATTCCTAGTATAAAACATGTTTTGCTGCAACAACCATTAGACAGAAACAGATATATACGATTGCAAGCACCAACATAGTAAATAAAAGGTAGAATTCTAATATGGTGCTAAAACAGTAAAATATGCAGGCGTATAGATACATGGTAATAATCATGCATACTCCTAAAATGCTAACCCTGTTTTTTGTACCTAAATGTAACTAGCATGTATGTAGGGTGTAAAGCCAAGAAACTCCTAGGAGAGAGCCAACCCCATTACCTGATGCGAGAGAAGGAAGGACCCCTTCTTGTCTCGAGTTGGACACCCCGCAAGAAATTTCAGACCACTGCGTGCTGGAGTTTCTGCGTGCAGGAATCTCGGCATCTTGTGTCAGCAAGGAAGCTTTTCCTCTATATCCCCAGTGAAGATGTTAACTAGGTAAAAGGTCAGTGCCAGATCTTATGTAGGGCAAGGTAGGACAAATGTAGGTAAAAGGTTGTGCAGGTACCTAAGCCAATATTAGGATTCATTGGGGCTCATCACAAGATGCTGATCTACAATTGCCAGGTACAGTTTCTCAATGGAAGGTTAGCCATTGAGAACACAGGCACATTATATTGTCTGATTATCTAATGTCAATCATTCCTGTTTCCCGGGTGCAGTAAGTGTCTTCAGTAAAGTCTCACAGGCCCTTTCATCTAAAGGCATAAAAAATGGGAATACCGCTTTCCAGTCATTTTGATGGTGGTGACATTTAATGGATTGTTAATAAACGAAAAATAAAATTGCCATTTTTCTGGTCTTTGACGTTCTGGCACATGCTGTAGTTTAATTTGGAGCAACTTGAGGAGTAACATTGGTTGAAATAGAAAACAATCCTGCAGTAAATGCTGCTGCTAATGTGTTATTGCAGTCTAAACTGAAATACATTATCAATGTTTAAAGTGTTAAGGAGTACACAATTGTGTCTTCCTTCACCTTGGATACATCAATATTTGAAATTATGCTAATAATTTGTTAGCATCCATCCACCATTATGGAAAAAGCATTTTTAGTATGAGTAGCTAGCTAGCTATGGCTCTGTGTGTGGCCATTACTTCGCTGGGTTGATGGTCATTTGAGGGCTTTGTGCATAGGACAGCCATATTGTGTGTACCAAGAAATAAACAATACTGGGTCATGCATACATGGTGGCCAACTTTAGTGCATATTTTGTAAAATACAATGAAACTTATGTTATACAACAACAGCTATTCCCTGTTGACACAAACACTTTCAAGATAATGATATGAGAACACTAGCTTAAACCTGAACAGTGTTAGTGCATCGCTTGGTAATACTGTGAGGTGCTGAGTTTTCTGTCGTTTTCATACAGATCTTATTCAACACTCCTTTATCTACCTTTCCTAATTACTTGGCCTGTTTCTACTCCCTTTACTGCTCCTGTCTGTTTTACCTCCATTCCACAACTGTTCTTGTAGTTGTGTTGTGGGCCATTCCATATTCCAGCAACCTCTTGCTGAGTGGAGGCATCCTTCATCTTATCATTCTCTGGGATACATTGACTTCTGACATCATTAATATTTATCCCCATCCTTTTGTGTTTTGTTTTCAAGTTTCTTAATTTCCAGTGAGCCCTCAGTATTGTTTTAGCAGTATTGGATATTGGGAAGCGAAGTAGTCTGTGGGTCTTACATTGAACCTGTTCCAAATACATTCTTCTGGGTATATCCTGATTATTAGGTGATATATGTCAGTATTAATGACCCAGCCAGAAAAAGGATCTAAAAAAGCCCTTTCAAGTTATCTCTTTAAATATTTTTGTTGGAAATGCCCATCTTTTTAATGGTGCACATCCGGATCTTTGCCTTGACAGTTTTTGCAGGCTATAGCAATCTGTGAAATGAACCAGTGGTAAATTGTCTGTGTGTCCTATTTCAATATGTGGAAATTGTCATACCTCTTTTTGGCCTATTTAACTTACCTATAAATCCTTCGTAAAAGGTGCCTAAAGTGAATCTACAGTCTGTAAGTTAAATATCACCAGTGGGCTGCAACACTCCTCATTGGGACATCCACTGAAGTGGCAATGCAAGCATGGCAGCAGGCCTAGCACCAGTAGCTTGGCTATGCAGGTTTGAACTGCAAATTCTACATGTCAAAATAACCTCAATTGACAGACCTAAATCCTGGTTTTAAATAAGAATCATAATAATAAGCCAACCCTAAGTGGGCTTTACTGTACATTAAAGCTGGTAACATGGTATTTAAGAGTAGGATATGTGCAAAAAATAATGTTAAACCTGTCATTACAGTGACAAGGCCCAAAGGGCTATTTTTCCAGTAGCAGGGTTCGCAGTTCAATAGGAAAGCATTTGGATACAATGTTAGGTTTAATATTGCTATCTCCACATAGGAAACAGCTACAAAGATCATTATTAGGCTTTGTTAAAATATTTATTACAGACCCAATACATTGGCAAAGTCGAATTTGTAATAAAAACTTTAGAACAAGTTATCTGTCACATGCCTAAAGCTTCTAAATGCCGATCTGGATGATCTTCTAACTGCCACCCAGGAGCTGAATAGCTCCCTTGGTAAAGTGTGAACTTGCTCCCAGGGCTGAGTCAAAGGCCTTGAGTGTAGGGAGAGGGAGGTGTTCTATTTCTATGGCATGCTTACCTTCTCGGCTCAGTCAAGTGGGCCGACACTGACACAAGCAGATGTAGCTAAAACCTGGGCCTGCCCTCTCTCTTTACCCCCCTAGCCAGTCAGGCACCAGACCCAGGTAACAGGGAGCTGGCCCCAGAGCTGTTTTTTTAAGTGACCTCAGAGATGGATTGCTAATTTCCCTGGCCACACCTCTGGGAGGGGCACAGTAGCTCTGCATAGGGGAAGAAAGGTTGTTGACAGGGAGGGGCAATGTGGGATTGTTTGCAGTAAAACTCACATTAAGTGCTGCAAAATTTTTATCGAGTTGGTAAGGGAGTGGCCAGGACTTTCCCCCATCTACAGGCTTGCACTGCCAATAAATGTGGCATGCCCAGTACTCTCATCAAATCACTTTTGGACCTGTGGAAGAACAGAAGAGGACTGGACTTCTCTGACATGAGAAGAGTCATGCAGACTAGACCTGCTCTCTCTTTTTTACCAAGGGCAATATCCGTAAACTCTTAAATTTACCACACTAACCCTGCAACACAAACCACAATCTAGTTGTTAAAGTCAGACATCTCGCAATATTTGATGTACACGGAAACACTTTTAGTGTTTATCTCTTACAATAAATATTACTTACACTTACCTTTAACCTGTGTATCATGTCTTGTGTGTCTAGCAATGTTTATGCATTCATTTTAAAGAGAATTTATAATGTGTAACAGTGTAAATAACATTTAATAATAAACCTTTCAAAAACACAATCACATATATCTAAAAGCCTCACCATGCACAGGGCGAAATGTTGACACAGGCACTAGCCTTATATGGCCTCTATCATCAAAATGGCCAAGGCATGCTGCCTGTCCTTCTACTTCCACAATGAACGATGATGTTCTGAGCGCAACACTGCTGTCTCCTTGGGCAATGTTTAATGTGTTCCAAGACATGGGTCTTCCTCTCATCAGCTTTGCTACTCTTTCCAGGTGAGGTTTAACCTGAGGGTTTCCCCCATTTGATGAATATTCCCCTATACAGAGGATTGTTGCTGGAGAGCTGACCTTCCCAAGGGGCAGTATTTGCCCAGTATCAATCTCACCCCCATCTGTTTGTTTTGCATCTAACAATACCAGCAGGTTGTCAATCACATTGAGGGTTGGTATCTGGATGGTGTGGGAGGAGATTGTTAAATGAGGGATAGGCATTCCTCACAATGGGTTTCTTCTCCTCAAAAGATGAAAAGAAGACTGGAGTTGTGCCTTCATTAGCTGAAAGAGCATACATGTCACCTGAGGTACCTGGCCGCTGACGTGGTTTGAAGAGAGACTTTTTTTAGCCAGTTCCAACACTTTAGAGTTGTCTGGATAGTTGCAATATGGCTGAGATACCCGCCACCCCCTCTCAACACAATCCCCAAGAATTGGGAAACCGGAAACAGTTCTGAACTTTTGGAAGGCGGGAGGGAGTTACCCTCCCGGCCGTATTTATTAAAATATGAAACAAAATTAAAACATTAAAATAACAGTTTCATATCACGTACAATTTCATATCCACATTACGATGTTTTGGCTAACCTTAACACATTTCTAATACAAAGGTTCTCCTAGCCGATACTAACATCCTTACAAAATGCATTTCAAATTGAAATTGTACATCCTAACGTTAAGGGCCAACGGCAAGGTCGTAACCGGTGTCAGATCCCTAAACCAGAACTCCCCCCTCACTTGTGAGGGGAGGCCGCACAGAGGACTGCACCTCATGTGCCATACCAATTTCCCTTGTCTTGACGGGGGCCCCTGTTAACTCGACGCCATCTACGTGGTCGTCCGAGGACTCGTGTGAGGTGTCTAGAAGGTAGCGTAGACCCCCCTCCCCACCCCACACAACTTACCACATCTGCCGTCGCAGTTGTCCTGGCCCCGGGAAATTCCCAGGAGGGGCCCGTAGCCCCTCCTATCCAGGGAGGGGCCTTGACCGCCTTCCCTTTCCTTTAGGCGTCCCGTCCTTTAGAAGGGACCGCCTCCCCGTTGAGGGGCCAATGGCCACCTCCCCCCGGGCGCTCCCATCCGTAATGGGTGACGCCCCCCCCTAGGGATCTTCCAATGACTGCTCACCGATCATGACCTTACCGCCCGACCAAACAATAAATACGACAAGATTAATTACTAAGAGAGAAAAGACATTTATACCTTCAGCAGTTCAAGTATAAACTCTTCTAAAAAACATTACTGATTACTCTGATGCAAGTCTTTAATAAAGCATGCTGCGAAGAATTATCCACTTTATTGCAAACGGAATCAAAAACTTTATTCCGAACAACCTGTAAGAAAACAACTACTACGTCAAACGACTTTATTCCAAAACAACTTGCTGTCTTCAGGGGTTGGTGGGTGGGTCAAAATTGGCTCTTCGTTCCGTCTCGAGCTCACGTGCAGCGAGGAGGTGCAGCTTCCGAGCACAGGAACAAGAGGATGCTTCCTTGGATTATCGCTCCTTTTATTCTTCTTTGGGCGGGCGTAAACCCGCCTCCTCCCGCCTCCGGGGGCGTGGCTGACGGCTTCAGTGTCTAGGACAGCCCACTTTTGGGCGGGAAGAAACGCGCCCCGGCTACGCCGCTTTGGGCATACCAGCCGAGACGCGCCTCCCACCCAAAATGGCTTCCCGGGGGGATCGGGATACTCCACCATACGTTCGGGGGGACCGAGTGGTCGCCCCTTTCCATATGGCTGAGATACCCGCCACCCCCTCTCAACACAATCCCCAAGAATTGGGAAACCGGAAACAGTTCTGAACTTTTGGAAGGCGGGAGGGAGTTACCCTCCCGGCCGTATTTATTAAAATATGAAACAAAATTAAAACATTAAAATAACAGTTTCATATCACGTCCAATTTCATATCCACATTACGATGTTTTGGCTAACCTTAACACATTTCTAATACAAAGGTTCTCCTAGCCGATACTAACATCCTTACAAAATGCATTTCAAATTGAAATTGTACATCCTAACGTTAAGGGCCAACGGCAAGGTCGTAACCGGTGTCAGATCCCTAAACCAGAACTCCCCCCTCACTTGTGAGGGGCGGCCGCACAGAGGACTGCACCTCATGTGCCATACCAATTTCCCTTGTCTTGACGGGGGCCCCTGTTAACTCGACGCCATCTACGTGGTCGTCCGAGGACTCGTGTGAGGTGTCTAGAAGGTAGCGTAGACCCCCCTCCCCACCCCACACAACTTACCACATCTGCCGTCGCAGATGTCCTGGCCCCGGGAAATTCCCAGGAGGGGCCCGTAGCCCCTCCTATCCAGGGAGGGGCCTTGACCGCCTTCCCTTTCCTTTAGGCGTCCCGTCCTTTAGAAGGGACCGCCTCCCCGTTGAGGGGCCAATGGCCACCTCCCCCCGGGCGCTCCCATCCGTAATGGGTGACGCCCCCCCCTAGGGATCTTCCAATGACTGCTCACCGATCATGACCTTACCGCCACAGGCCGGATAGTTGACCGGCTATCCGGACCCCCCACAAAACTCCTACCTAAAGGTCATGCTGTAAACTCCTTAACCAGGCTACGAGGTCTCCTATGAGTAAAGAATTCCCCACCCGGGACAAATGGACCCCATCCTCTAGATACATATTGTCCCCCCTGATACAACCATGAGGAATCGAATGCAATGTACTGGTACGGAACAGTCTACCAAGCTTGTTATTCACCTTTTTCACAGAATGATTTATAGCAGACACTGAATTAGCCCCCCGCCACACCTTTCGTGGTATCATATGGGACCATGCAATCGTGCACCCTGGAACCCTTCTCGCCTACCAACTTACTGTGGATAGTATTGCCTCGAGAAGTAGTCGTCTACCAGTGGTCACCAAATCATTGCCCCCAAGATGCACTATGATTATAGATGGCGGTGACCTTGTCCGCCCTAACAAACCCTCGAGAAAAGGTTGAAACTGGTCAATACAGAGCCCGCCCCTTCCGTAGAAGGTCACCCTGTACCCGTATTCCCCAGCCGTGTGAATCATGTCACCTGCCTTGAATACGTCCGCGGCACGCCTCACGTATGAGTGGCCCACGACCCACACCACTCTTTCATCAGCCGGTGATCTCTGACCGCTGGTTCCCAGGTGTCGGGTCGACTGCACAGTCCGCCCCGCCTCGTAGGTTTGCGAAACTGTAACCAAACAAAGACAAGAAGCGTGAGTACATGATATCAGCTTCACAACATGTGCAACCGCACATACCTTTTGTAACAATTCGAGGACCAACGCCCCAACTGTTTCACTTTTTCCACACTCAGACCCCTGGCTGTAGCCTCTGTAGCAGCCCCTATCCGGAAGGAATGGGTCCCAAACTCGCCCGGGTTCAAGCCCGCGGCCGAAATTGCCATTGCAAGCACCCGCTGGAACTGAAACCTCGTCAGTGGGGTGGCATCAGCGTGCCTCGGCAAGGTCCCCCCCCATGATGCCGCCCTCTGCGCCAAATACTCCTCAACGCATGCAACCGGGCACATGGGAGATCCGGGAATCCGCTGGACTACTACACTGTCCCCGATCGCCCCCTGATCGGTTTTGGACCTGGCAAACGAGACAATCATCGTCTCCCCCTTAACTTGAATGTGCTCTCGGCACAGTCCCCCCCCGTATCCTGCTTGTTTTTTGCCACCAGTTCGCTTACCCGCATAGCCCCATGGAATGCTAATGCAAAAGCGGCCCGGAATAACACTGTTTCCGACTGGGATGAACATGTCGCAGGGAGTACGGACAGTAACAGGGCCAACCTATCCAGACCTATCGGGGGCCTTTCATCTACCCTACGACCCTTAAGGCGTTGCCACCCACGCAGCGCTTTCTGCACTACGAAAGACGCTGTAGGGTCCTGGATACCATGAGCCCGCGCCATGAAGGAAATGGCGGCCCGATGCCTCTGGGCCGTGGCCACCGATTTGCCTGCCTTGCGTAATGACAGCAAAAACTTTATGACAAATTCTTCCTGGCCCCAAAGCTCCCCCCTAGCAGAACCCAAAAAGGACCAATAGGAACGTAACGCCCCTTCATATGCCTTCCTTGTCCTGGGTGCTAAACTCTCTCCCACGAGGTTTTGTAGTTCGGGGCACCGAGAGACCAGAGAGCTTCGGGAAATGGTGCCGCCACCGGGTCCGCTGTGGGCAGAAAACCCCAGAAGGCCTGCATACGGAAACGAGAAAGCGCATCAGCAGCCAGATTCAGCACCCCTGGCACATGCCTCGCCCTAAAGAGCACGTTCAATTGCATACATAGTAAAACAATTTCTTTGAGCAACCTCAGAATCCATTTGCATCGTGCTGCCTGACTATTGATACACTCAACCACGGTCATGTTATCAGACCAGAACACCACAGAGTGATCCCTAAACCCCTCAGGCCATGTTTTCAAAGCCACCAGAATAGGGAACAGTTCGAGAAAAGCAATGTTACCTGTAAGCCCACACTCGTGCCACCATGACGGCCACGTTTGAGCCGACCAGTGATTACCAAATATGGCGCCAAAGCCTATACTCCCCGCCGAATCTGTCCACAGCCCCAACTCCTCGGAGGACACCGCCGGCTTGTTCCAGACAACCCGACCATTAAAATCCGCCAAGAATGCCAACCAAATGCGCATGTCCTGGCAAAACTCTGCCGAGAGCCTCGTGCGGTGGTGCCCCTCTTTAAGACCGACCATGGCTTGTGCAATCGAGCGGGAAAACGGGCGGGCCATTGGCATTATCCTAAGGGCGAAATTCAACTGACCCACAGTCTGCTGCAATTGATGCAAGCTCACCTTAGTCTCCCTAATGCATGCTTCCAGCGAGGCCCTGAATTTCCGCACCTTTTCTTCGGGCAACCGGAAGCAACCTTCTTCGGAATCGAGCTCTATTCCAAGAAACTCGAGCGAAGTTGAGGGCCCCACAGTCTTACCTGGCGCCAACGGCACACCAAACTGACTCATCAGACCACAGAATTCTTTTAAAGCCTGTGCACATTCTGGATCCCCGGCTGCCCCCAGGAACAGAAAATCGTCAAGATAATGCATAACATGCTGAAACCCCGTCACTCTCGTGAATGCCCATTGCAGAAAACAACTGAATTTCTCAAAATAAGCACAAGATATGGAACAGCCCATTGGCATACATTTATCCATGTAATAGCGCCCCTGAAACATAAAACCCAGGAGACGCTGATCGTCTGGGTGTACCGGGAGCAACCGGAACGCTGACTCGATGTCCGACTTGGCCATCAGCGCTCCGGGCCCAGGCGATTCAACATGGCGACGGCATCATCGAAGGATGCGTACCGCACCAAACACACCTCCGGGTCTATCGCATCATTCACCGAAAGACCTCTCGGGGCTGACAAGTTATGTATCAATCTAAACTCACCCGGGTCCTTCTTAGGGACCACTCCCAAGGGTGAACAAACAAAATTAGGAACTGGTGGCATGTCGAATGGTCCGGCAACCCGACCCCGGGTCACCTCTTTCCCAATCTTCGCTTGCACCACCGCCGTATTCTGCAGGACCGACAGTTGGTTCCTACAATGCGCTTTACCCTGAAAATTCCCCACCGGGATGCGGAAACCATACGAAAAACCGTCTCGCAACACCCCAGCGGAGACATGATCCGGGTATTTACTGAGCCAAGGAATCATTGCCATGGTATCAACTGGTGTAGGGAAAGGCGCCCCTCGGACTATGTCAGACCTGTTTGGCGCTTCCCCTACTTCCGTTATCAACCGTTTTGGCTCTGCACATGGTCTCGGGATGCGAGGACTGTCCACACCCCCCACAGTCGTGCCTAAACTTGCATGACCCCTGGGGCCTCGTACACTTTCCCCTGTTAAAATTCCAGCATACCCCTTTCTTACCTGTACTGCCATTTGACCTTGGGTGATGCTCATTACTCGCCCCCGCCCGAAAGGGCGCCCCAGATGAATGGCGGGAAAATTCGCCACCGTTCCCCCCCAACAATGGCACCTTCAACATGCCTGAGTTCTCCATTTTTTGCCAAGAAATGGAGTCGTAACAATCCCATGTCAGACACGTGTCGAACTCCTTGGCCTTGCGAAAAATATTATCATAACAAAACCACTGATTGCCTTCATATGTCTGAGAAAACTCCATAATACGTGTCTGGTACACGGGTAACTCGGCCAACAGTTCAGGCCTCCGTTCCCCCATAATTGAAGTGAATATGCCAAATGCTCTGCCCCAATTACCTATCGTCTCATCGACTCTAAAAGCGGCCATTTTGGCGCGCCAAACACTCGGGTGCATAAGCTCTTTCTGAACTTTCACATGCTCAATCTCGTAATGATCAGTTAGCAAGGAAAACATGTTTACATATTTCTCAGCCCATATCCGCTCTTTGATTTCCATCGGGATATGCTGGGGCAATTTCTCCCTTCTCGAGGGTACAGACCCCTTCCCCGCAATCGGCATTAGCTGCTTACCTGAGCTAGAAGCTGTAACCGCAGTTGCTGCCGAACTCGTGCCCGCTCCGGGTTGACCCACTGGAGCCTGCGGGGAAACAAAAGGACAAGGTGGTTTTGCGGCCTCCCGTGACTGCCGCAACTGCCTCATTAATTGCTTGGCCTCCTCGGCCGTGTCGCCTGGAGCCACGGAACCCCCGCTGCTATTACCCAACCATGCCGCCAGCTGGGCGGCCAACTCCGGGGGCATGTCCCCCTCGTTCACCGGGGTAACCACCACGGGGATCCGCTGGCCCTCGACGGGAGCCGGCGCGGGAATCTCCGCTGGTCTGGGAGGGGGAGCCGGGGGAGCCTCCGGAACTGGGACCTCGTCCTCATTTGCCCCATTCCTGGCCCTCTTCCTTCTCCCGGCCGGGACCTCAACCGGGCTGGTTCTTTTTGGCCTTCCAGCACCGTCCCTGGCCGCCATTTTCCTCTTCATCTCTGCCATGTCTTTCACCAACATCCGGAGCATTTGGTCGGTGCTGACCTTCTTTGCGACTCTTTTGCCCGGCATTTTCCTCACGAAGGTGGAAGGTCCTGGACCAGACTTGTATTGCTAGAAGAGAAAAAAGAGAAATTACAAATTTCAAAATTGGCTCTTCGTTCCGTCTCGAGCTCACGTGCAGCGAGGAGGTGCAGCTTCCGAGCACAGGAACAAGAGGATGCTTCCTTGGATTATCGCTCCTTTTATTCTTCTTTGGGCGGGCGTAAACCCGCCTCCTCCCGCCTCCGGGGGCGTGGCTGACGGCTTCAGTGTCTAGGACAGCCCACTCTTGGGCGGGAAGAAACGCGCCCCGGCTACGCCGCTTTGGGCATACCAGCCGAGACGCGCCTCCCGCCCAAAATGGCTTCCCGGGGGGATCGGGGTACTCCACCATACGTTCGGGGGGACCGAGTGGTCGCCCCTTTCCATTCATAGTTGTTGTTAGGAGGGAGACTACTGACCGGTCTTAAAGTCTTTTTTGTGATGTCCTGAGTGGGATCAAAACATTTCCTTTCTTGCAGACATGGAAGCTTGGAAGAAGATAGGATTTTTTTCTCTGGATTACATGGCGTCCTCCATTTGTGGCTGGCAATGCAACATCATCAGGCTATTTATCCTTATGAGCTGAAAAAAGCGCAGTAGAAATATTAACATATCTTGGGGCTTGATATGTTTTTAAAACTGAGGTATTATAGAATGTTGGTGATCAACTGTCGAAAATATATCTTATGCAAATAATCCATTTGAATCTTAGGTTTTTGTTTGTTAGTGATTATTTTATGGCCCAAAATGAAGTAAAATAAATTCTTATCTCTCCCTGCCACATGAATTTTGAGGATAGATTCTTAGCTGCCAGCTAATTAACCTGCATCCTGGAAATTGGTGGTGGGCATGTGTAACCAGCAGCTGTTGTTAAATAAAAAAAAGAAACAAGTTATTATTAGTGTCATTGAAATTTGTATTAAAATTGTACCCACATGTTATAAAGCAAAATAAATCAATTTTCAGTCAAGACAGAGATTAATTGTACCCTCATGTTATAAAGCTAAATAAATCAATTTTCTGTCAAGACAGAGAATCAGTGGACAGACATTTGGTTGAAATATCAAAGAGGAAAGATAATTTGAGGTACAGCAAAGTTACACTTGGTATCTAAAAGGGAATATGCCATTTATGCAAATGTTGCTCATTAGCACATCCCGGTAAAGCACAGAACACTAATTTAAACAATAAAGGTTAAACCTGCAGCTGGGAGCTGACACGACTCAAGTTGTTTTTGTGACAGCTAGTGAATTATCCCCTGAGAAAAATAAGGGAATTATGGAACAGCTCAACTGCATGCTGACTTTCTCAAGATCCTTATTTCAAATTAGGAGTATTGTGCATTTAAATTCGTTGCTGGGTGAGAGGTTATCCTTGGTTGATGTGTTAAACTGTTATGTTGGCAGGTGGACCAGGTTTACATCACCCAAGAAAGGGACTGAGAAATGAAGTAGAGTCGTTTATTGCACTTGACAGAAGGCAAAATGATTTTGAAGAAAAAGAAAGAACGTGCCCATTATTATAAAAACCCCCTGAGAGAGTATGGAGGCTGCACTCGTAGGCTGCTGGTGCATTCTCATAAAATGCAATTATCTTGACAGGAACAAGTATAGGCTGGGGAAATAAAAGACTGACAACTACTATAAATGAAATCAGCAGTAGTTTCCATTTTAGACATTTCCTGTGTTTGCATAAGTAATCCAGTGAAGAGGATTATCAAACGATTTGTATTAGAAGGTGAACAGTCTGGTCATTCTGCTTACGGAATCTTTCGCGCCAAGTGCAAATCCTCTGATCCGACAGGCAGGGTCTGAATTTAGGTCTTCATTAGCACATTGGCTCCAATCTTCTGAAAGCTGCAGGTGCCCCTTCATGGACCAGACTGGACGAGTAAGTGACAACAGTGGAGGTCCAACTCGCCAGGTTTGCAAACTCAGGTGACATTCTAAGATGGGTGAGTAACCCGCAGAATTCTCTAGTGGAGATCCCTCTTTACAGAGAGAGCGAATAGGTGGAAGTGTTTAGTTGTTCATTGTTGTGTTACAAGAATAGAAAGGAAATGTGACAATGATGGCTTGATGGTCTACATGTTCAAGATGTGACTCCCAATGTGCCTGGTGTTACAGAATGAAAAGGAGTGTCTATGGCCTCCATGGGTGACAATGTTCTCTTAGTCAAAGACTCTGATTCTGGGTGTTGGATTGTGACAACGACTATAGGGATGTCACATGGACTAACCCCTTTCGGCCCAATTGGGGACCAGGGTAAATCATAAGATCAAACACAGTTGTTCTGTGGGTCTCATTCAATTAACAGGGTTAGGTCACGTAGATCATCCCTGTTCAACAATAAATCCACCCTTGTTTTTGTCATGACCAGGATTCACAAATGCCTTCACATTGCAGAACCTTCAATTATTTTCTTCACAATAAGATACAGTCATAAGAGTGATGATGGTGCAGTGCTAGAGGTGAAGGTGAAGTGACAACAAAATAACATGGTCCACATTAAATATATAGAGACAGACTATAACTCATTATCATGTTATACACGTTTAACAAGACTGATTCTTTGAAGACCTAGGGCCTGATTTACAAGTTTGATAGTGTGGAAGCGAGCCGCTACAACGGCACCCAGCTCCCACACCGCCAATCTCGACCACCGCCCGCATACCAGATTACAAGTTTCCTTGTGGTCTGGTGGGCGGTGCTTTGTGTTGCTGCGGCGGTGCAATTGCAAGGCTCATAAGAGAGCTTTTGAACTGCAGCGCTGATGGAGCACAAAAGCAATTTCCAACAAGGCATGGACTATTCAGTCCATGCGATGCAGGAACTGGGGTGAATGCACATAGGGGAGTACACCATGTGCCCCTCATGCACCCCAATGCGCAAGGGCACCAGGGACCCCTGTAGGCCCCCTTACGTTCCTGACCGCCAACTTTTCATGGCTGGGTCACAGCCATGAAAAGTGCGGAGGTCAGGAAATTCGTAAGATGTTTGGAGGTGCCGCACAGGCACTGCCAGCATATTGCTGCCTCAGACTAAAACACCACTGCCGATGGATCTTGGATCCCCGGCTGGTGCTATCCCATGGCAGTCCGACCGCAAAGTTGCAAAACGGTGGTTAGACCACCGGTGCAGCGGTAGCCGCCACACCACTGTGGGTTTGACTCTTAATTAGGCCCATAGTTCATGGTAAAGAGTCCCTGAATATTTTCACCCTTCAGGATATTTATGAGGGCCTCATCAGGATGTGCGACCGCCCTCTCTCCCCTTGCCTATGGCAATAAAAGAGGGGCCTAAGACTACAAAGTATACCTCAGCCCAAACAATAATACCAACAATCGAACGAGAGCAGAACAGTTCTTACAGTATGTACCAAGAACATGACGCTGAGGAGTCTTCTGAATCTCCATCAGCGTGTCAAGAGGTAGGCTACAATAGGAAACTAAGCAGGTGAATCGAGAGCATCCATCTACATATACAATGAAGAGGGCCTTTGTGAATTCTGTTCATGACAAAAATAAAAGTGGATTTATTATTGAACAGATATGATATAGGTGACATAATCCTGTTAAGTGAATGAGACCTGCTGAACCTTTTTCTTTGTTCTTATAGTGATGTTAAAGGCTCTGAACCTCAAAAATAGTGTTTCTGGGAAGGATTCCAGCCAGCTAGGTACAGGTACTGAGAAGAACTACAAGAGACAGACTTGTGGGTCCTTAGGCCAGTGCTAAAGAAAACCAAAGGTGAAAACCGTACGTGGATGATACATGAAGATTAGTTAACATTATAGCCAATGATCCTTTGCATAAGTCAGATACTTTTTAGGCATGTAACATAAATCGTCCATTTCACATTTGTGCCCTCTTAGTAGAAGACTGGGGAATGTTGTTTCCTCACTGTAGAAAAGTGCCCATTCTGCAGGGTCACCCTGGATGATATTTGCATTTTTACAGAAGCCTATTATTTTCTAGCTGTACAATACTGTGTAATTTACCCCTACTGACCAGTGGTGAAGTCGCTGTGCTCCCCCTTTCAACATGATGAAATTGGTATACACCTACTTTGCAAAGTTAACTTACATATCAGTCCCTCGTATATGAAACAAAGTGCTTGCAAGTTAAATGTCACTAGTGGGCTGCAGGGAAGAGTCTAAACCACGAGTGTTCCGACTGCGCAAGCCCTACCACACATGTCTTACCCACGCATATGCCTTAACCACGCATGTGTGTAGTTAAGGCAATGCATGGTAGGGTTTGTGGATGATGTAAGCAGGGACGGATTCGCAATGAGGTAAGTGGGGCTGGGGGTGGGCCCGTGTACTTTTTGTGGGATGGGGTCAGAGGTTGTTTTGTGGGCTGGGGGTGGGTTGGGGTTGTTTTAAGTGGGGCTGGGGGATGGGTTGGGGTACTTTTGTCGAATGGGTTGTCGGAGTTGTTTCTGGCCTGGGGGTGGGTTATGGTTGTTTTAAGTGGGGCTGGGGGTGGATCGGAGTACTTTTGTGGGCTGGGGAGGGATGGGGTTGTTTTGTTGTTGGAGGGGCGGGTTGGGAATGTTTTGTGAGCTGGGGTGGGTGATGGGTGTAGTCTAGCTTCAGACTAAAGCAGGAAGCAGGGAAATATCTGCAGTGAGGTAAGTGGGGCTGGGAGTGCGTTGGGGTACTTTTGTGGGCTGGGGGTCGGGAGTAGTTTTGTGGGCTCGGGTAGGTCGTGTGTTTTGGTGGGCTGGGTGTTGGGCAGGGGTCATTTTGTGGGCTGGGGTGGTCGGGGTACTTGTTTGGACTGGGAGTTTGGTCAGGGTGGTTTTGTGGGCTTGGGTGGGTGGAGGTCGTTTTCTGGGCTGGGGATTTCGGGGCTAGTCTTCAGGGCTGGGTGTTGGAGGTAGCTTTCAGAGCTGTGGGGAGTGGGATTAGTTTTCAGAGCTGAGGTGGGGCTAGTTTTTAGGGCTGGGGGGTCAGGAGTAGTTTTCAGGGCTAGGGGAGTGTTGGGGTAGTTTTTTTAATTAGGGGTCAGGGTATTAGGCCTCAGGGCAGGGGGAGGGGGATGGGTAGTTGGGGTGATTTTAGGGCTTAGTGGAGGGCGAGGCAGTTATTAGGGCTGGGTCAGGGCTGGCCAGGGGCAGGTTAAGGGGCAGGATTGTAGGCATTAGGGCAAGGGAAGGGCTGAGGGTGGGGTTGGAAAGGGGTTGGGGTATTTGCACCTGAGGGCGGGAGGGGTGCAGGGAGGAGTTTGTACCTTAGGGCGGTGGGGAGGGGGATGTTGACCTTAGCCACGCATACCGTTTTACTATGCATGACTTTACCACAAATATTTGTTTGTAAAGGCATGCGTGATAAAGCACTGTGTGGTTAAGACGCAGTTGTTATTCAGAGCGCGTTGTTTAGGCATGCGGGGTTAGGGATTTCATTGTTCCGTCATACAACCATGGGCTGCAGCATCCATTGTCCCTACCAATTGGTGTGGCAGTGCAAACACGACTGCAGGTCTATCGTTTGTAGCCTGGCTGCGCAGCTCCACAATGCAAATTCGGTCAGTGGCGTAGCAAAAGGGCGGGCGGTCTGCACGGGTTTTGTGGGCGGGGGGCTCCTCCCAAATCTTACCTGCTGTCTCGGGCGGCAGCAATCGCCCCTCGCTCTTCAGTGCAGGCAGCAACAATACACCCCCCACTCTTCAATGCGCCAAACACAGGGGCCGGGTCTAAATGCCTCACTGAATTCGATTTGCTAAATTAACAGATCAAAACTTTCTTTTTGAATAGGAATAAGTCACCTCTAAGTGTGCCTTATTGCCCATAAGACGAAGTGCACTGTATGTAAAAACAGGTTGTGTAAAAGTTTAATGTGAAACATGTCCTTACAGTGAACATGAACCAAAAGCTATTTTCACTGTAGCAAGGCTGCATGTTCCATAGAAAAGCACTGGAGTGCAATGTTAAATTTAATGATGTTATTGCAGCTAGGAGACAGCCACGAATTTGATTCTTGGACTTTTTAAAATATTTATTACAAGCCCAATTCACCATTGATGCAAGTTGGAATGTTGTAAATTAACTTACAGATGTGATAACATATCACATTGACATTACCACTATGAAAGAAATAACTAACCAGTTTCATTAGTTTGAGTAAGTGTTTTAATCCAATAACATTTACAGTTTAAGTGTTGGTATTTATTGATTAAATTATTTTGAGGTCAGAAGCATTGCCTTTAGTGTGCGCGTAATCATTTGCACGGTTTATGTGACAGATTGAGGAATCCTGATACCCCCGAAAGGCCTATGGGACGGAGTGTATAGAATTTGTGAATCCCACAACATAAAATATTTGTTAATATTCATTTTCACCCATTTTGGGACCTCTTTATCGGCCTGGGGAACAGGACAAGCTCACCCTGCGCCTTTATCCCTTTTTTGTTTACAGGTTAGATACCTCATTTATGAAAAGTGACGCATCGCTGCGCGAAAACAGCGATGCGTCACTTTTCACTGCGCACTCCTTGCGACACCAATGATGCGTCATATTTAATGTATGACGCATCATGTCGCAAGGACTTACAGATACGTCAGTATTTCTGACGTATCTGAAAGCGCAAAATTGACGCATTGCTGGAGTGTGTCACAAAAGTGACTCAACTCCTGCAATGAGTCCTTTCACATGGGGAAAGCCCCATGTGAAAGGGCTTGCGTCAGTCTTACGCCTGCTGTGAGGCAGGCGCAAGATTTTGACTAAACAGCATCCTAAAAGTGACGCAGTGAAATCTCATAGATTTCACTGCGTCACTATTACGAGGCTTTTTGCGGGGGAACGCCCCCTCTGCATACATTATACCTGACGCAGGTATAATGTGGCGCAGGCGTTTAAAAAGTGACGCATCTACCTAGATGCGTCACTTTTTAAATATGGCGCAACAAGGCGCATATTTTACGCCGCTGGTGCGTCACAAAAAGTGACGCACCGGCGGCGCAAAACTGACGCAAGGCCTCATAAATAAGGGCCTATATTTTTAACAACACAATGCAACATGTCAGATAATGGCAGCAACAAAAGTCATAACAGAAATCTTTCTGTGCCGACCTCTCCCAGGGCAGTAGTTTGCCTGGCACCGCGGTCCAGGCACTCTGGACAGCGGTGGAAAAATCCTTCTAGTCCAATTGTGTGAATGTATTTTTTTAACTGAATTCATGATTCCTGTATTCCAAACATTTCTATAATTTAAGCCCTTCATGTTCACCCTAAAACACTATTTAAATGCTAATGTATCAAAACTTAATTAACAGACTCACACCAAATTAAGCAAATGGCCGTTTATGAGTAAAGTTCTACTTTCATACCAGAATCAGGTAATTTAGTTCTACCATTTTTTCTGCAGAGGAGAGCAAATAATTCTAGCGAGGTAAAAAATTTGAAAAGTCACTTTTTTGACCGCTCTTTATCCCCCCACCCATTATATATATCTATGAATATATATTTGATTCACAACAATCTGATTGGCTGGCGAGAATGTGAAGAATCTGGGTTGTAGGTCGGCTGGGGTGAAGGACTGGGTTCTTTTGGACCCAGCGGTGCCAGGGCACAACACCTGAAACCTTCGTGGGTAACCTGTTCCGGCGTACAAGTCACAGAGACACGGGACACTTCCTTCGGCGTCAAAGAGTCAAGGTTTATTTACTGCAGGGAACACAGAAGTCACAGGAAGTACATCGAGTGTAGTTCGGGGAGACTGCTTCAAATTGGTTATGTGGATCGCTCCTTTTATACAGTTTTTACCCATAGGCTAACATTGAACACAAAGGTTTACAACTCAGTTCCCACATCTAGCTCCCAGAGGGGTCGTTTTGGTCGCTTTGAAACACATAAGGTCCGGAACATAAGTGCGGAAACATTTGGCGGTTCCCAACTGTAAAAACCCATCTTCCCACCATTAGCAAATTCCATTCAGCAATCAAGTAGATCGAAACAGGAACGAAGACAGGTGCAGAGGAAGACGGAGACAGTGGGGAGATCGGAAAGGGTGTAAAAAGGGGAGGTGTCGGGAGCACGAGATACAGGCATCAAAGGGACGTGCCTAATGAGATGCACGGCTGAGACAATAAGTCCGTGCGGCAAGATGAGCCTCGAGCGGCGCCACCTGCCTTACAGTAGCAACCCCCTCGTCATAAAGACACTTTCAAAGGACATGTGTCTTCCGCAAATATCTTGGGAGTCCCAGGGTCGCGAAGCGGACAGCGTCCGTTCGCTGACTACTTGAGGGCAAGAGACAAAATGGATGCCGTATCTAAGATGGAACCCGTGGGTACAGATGAAAAGCCCACGTAACAAACGAACGGTTTAAGTTAGCACAGCGAAACTGCGCACACTTGCTAAACTCGTCATTTGCGGTTCGTAGATACCAGACTCGACCATATTCGTGCGAGTTGGAAACACCACTTACAATTGTCACGGAACCTCAGACGCTCCTTTTGCCCTCATGTAGGCAAGCACTAGTCGGAATCATATTCGATGTTCATCAGACCATCAAGGTGTCGTTGTAGCATAGCCTTGTCCAACCGAGTCCCCTTGGTAACAGGTGGTTGTCTCATACACGTTGTAGCACAGAGGCCACATAAGGCAGGACCACACTGCACACAAAGGCAACACGTGAACAGGAACACTACCACAACTCCGATGATCATCAGAATCTTCCAACCCCATGTCGACATCAGGCCCCAAAACCAACCAAGTAGCGTCCAATCCCCTACATCCACGTGTATGGATTCGGAGATCTTATGCAACTTCGAGATGGCTTGATAGACAGTAGGAGCATTATCAGGTATGAAAATGCAACAGCTCGAATGGATCACTTTACATACCCCACCGCGATCTGCCAAGACGACATCTAAAACCATACGGTTTTGTAACGTCATAAGTCTCTCCGCCTGAAGTTCTGTGGTGATATTACCAAGGGCACTGGCAGTAACATTAGCTGTCGATTCTACCACTCGAGTCAAATGTCTCAGGTTCCTACTATTAACCATAGGTCCCCAAAACGGGAGGAAACCCTTGAAAAAGTCTCCTGCCTCTTGACCGGCAGTATCCTCTTCGCTAATTACGCCTCGTACAACTCTAGTCTTATGGTAATCGGCATCTACAGTGAACGTCGGAGGCAACAGATTTGCAACAAAACATGAGCCCATGAAGTCTGAGGGCAACCATGTATATGCACGATCATGACAGATGAAGTACGTACCCTTGGCAGCCAGAAACACAGGGGTCGGGGACATTGGCAGAACGTAACTTTCAATGCAAGCACTTACTCCAAGTGAGGCTTGCGAACCACGACCCACAAGACAAAGATTGCCAGTGTGGGGTACGACCCATATTGGAGGCGAGCTTTTAAGCTGCTTTTCATTAGCGAACATACTATATTCCCCTCTACTCAGGACCCTATAGGCTTGTACCTCTTCCTTAGGGATGAGAAAAGCATCATGGATCTCATCTTCCATATCCTCTATTGCCATCGATAGCACCCACTGGTACGAGGTAGGACCAGGTTTGGGGGAACGTTGTTCTGGAGTGGGGTGGAAACCTAGTGCGCTTCGAAGCATTGTTTGGAATGCTCGAGCTGACCCTTGGGAACTATATGGTAACACCAGATATGGAATTCCCTTACCCGTAGTATGTGGCATCAACCCACACACCCAACAATTAGTAGTGTTAACCACTAACTGATGCTGATGGAGGAGCTGGATAAAGGAATTGTTGCGGAATTCTACACGTCTAGCCTGTTCGTGTTCCGGTAAAATGTGAAAGGAATGGGGAGAAGCAGTAGTAGCAGTAAGAGTAAGATTAGGGTAAGGAGTAGGAGTAGGGGTAGGAAGTAAAAAGTAAGACATAGCGTAATACACCCCACCCGCCAAGAATGCAGAAGCAGTTAAGAACAATACAAACAATTGGAATACAAAACATTTAGTACGACTGAGTTTCTGCAGTTTGACTCTATACGCCTGAGCTCCTTCCAAATCGTTCAGCTTCGAAAATGCCATTTCCCTATGACCGTCCGCAACGTTTCTTGACGCACTTCGTTCTGTGCAGCAATGGTCAATTCCCAGGAGTTCCTAGGAACCGACGGCCTTTAACCTAGCGTCAAGACCTACTGTCCAGAAGGAAGTACGCGCGCGGCCCTACGGCCCTCAATACACAATATGTATTTATTTAGCACAATAATTCAGCTGTGGAAGGAAAAAGATTCAAGGAAGAAGCTTAATATATATACAAACAAGTTTCAATGATACGAAATGTTCAAAGTTGATCAGGGGACACGAGGATATTGCAGCTATTAATTTCAGCAAAGCAAGAAATTTTATTAGTCCTTAATGCGAGAACGCAAAGAATATCGATGTTTCCCGGGACGTGTCTGCTCGTCGAACAAAGGATCCGTTGAAGAGGCAGCGTCCTGTTGATCAGTTTGTTGATTTGGTCTTGAGTCTTTTGCTGACAATGTTTCAACAGTGGCTTTCTGCTGCGCTGAGTGTTCACCAACAAGCTGTGCGTCGCTAAAAGGTACAAACGCCGGCAATGTCTCTGCTTCTGTTGACGCAATGCCTTTCCTCACCCACGGGTCTGCCGGCAAAGGAATAGGGACTCGTTTACAATGGGTAGCATGTACCCAATTCTTCCGCCCCTCAAGACGAACGGCAGTCCTCGTGGCCAGGAGCACCTGGTGAGGTCCAACAAAACGGGGGTCCAGATTCTTCTTGCGTGAGAAGTTACGGGTGACAACCCAATCACCGGGTTGGAGCTGGTGGCCTGGACCCTCCGTCTGCGTCGGCAAGGCGTCGTAAACCTGTTGATGAATTAACCTCAGTTTAGCAGTCAAGTCATGTAAGTAGTCAATCAACATCGGATACTCAAGATCAACGAATATACCTGGCCTAGGAACCCCCCACACATTCGCAGGACGGCCGAACACTATTTCATAGGGACTAAGCCCTATTCGGGAGTGTACAATCGCCCTAGTTGACAGTAATGCTAGAGGCAAAGCGTCAGGCCACGAAAGTCCAGTCGTAGCCTGAATCTTCGCTAGCTTTAGTTTAAGGGTACCATTGTACCCTTCAACCAATCCAGCTGACTGGGGATGATTGGCGCTATGGAATTTCTGATTAATTCCAAGGCCCTTACACACATTCTTCATCACACTTCCAACGAACTCACTTCCGTTATCTGACCACACGACTCTAGGCATTCCATACCGAGGAAAGTATTCCTTCAGTAGGATTTTCGCAGTAGACAAAGCAGTATTGTCTTTGAGGGGATAGGCCTCGATCCATCGGGAGAATGCGCAAACCACAACCAAAACATATTTCAAGTTATTGCATCGCTCCATATGGATGAAGTCCAATTGAATCACCTCAAAGGGATACGAAGGAGGAGCAAAACTGCCAGGGGGAGTTGGGGTTCCTTTGCCAGGATTGTACATTATACACACCATACAATTCTTCACCAGACGTTCAGCACACTTTGTAATGGCATCATTCTTCCACACAGGCGACAACAACTTGCAAATGCCTTTCGCGCTGATATGTGCTAACCCATGTGCCATTGTCACAACGGCCAGCACATACGCATCAGGCAACATCCATCTTTTCTGATCCGACAAATCAATCCAACAACCATTCACATCCAACTTTCCCGTACTTTCTTTCCACTTCATCTTCTCCGTCTCGGTGGCCTCATTCTGAATTGCTTTCACGCTCTCTATAGTATTCTCACACATACTCGATTCTGTAGGCCACCTAACCGAACTCGTCACATACATTCGAGTGCTAAGGTTCCGGGCAGTCTCCTTAGCAATCTCATCTGCAAACGCATTACCACGACCAACATCATCCGTTACTTTACGATGCGCACTACACTTAACAATCGCAACTTGAGCAGGCAAAGTCAATGCATCCAAAAGATCATTCACAAGCTGGCCATGCTGTATTTTCGTGCCGTGTGACGTCAAGAAACCACGCTCTCGCCACAATCGTCCAAAGCTATGCGCTACACCGAAAGCGTACTGGCTATCGGTGTACACATTCACACGTTTCCCTTTCGCTAATACACATGCTCTAGTAAGAGCAATCAGCTCTGCAGCTTGGGCAGAATTCTGATTCAATCTCGCAGTCTCAACAACAGTATTCAACGTCACAACAGCATAAGCAGTAGTCACATCACCATTCGGCAATTTAAAACATGACCCATCCACATACAGGGTGCCGTCAGGGTCTTCCAATGGGGTGTTTTTAAGGTCCACTCGACCTTTTGTTTCCTCTTCTGTACGCAAGTAGCAGTCATGTTCTGTTACTTGATCTGACTCTGCACTAATTGGTAACAAAGTTGCCGGATTTAGGACATTACAACGTTTTATTTGAATGTGGCTTGCCAAAAGCGTCAATTCGTACCCAGACAACCTCGCACTCGTCAAGTGCTGAGTTTTCGTTCGATTCAAAAGAGTGTCGACTGCATGCGGAACCATCACCGTAAGCATATTATCCATGACCAATCCCGCTGATTGTCGGATGGAGACCGCAGCTGCCGCAGTTGCTCTCAAACAACTCGGCAATGCTCTAGCTACCGGGTCTAAGGTCGAGGAAAAATATGCACATGGACGTTGCTTACCACCAAAAGGTTGCGTTAAGACACTCAACGCACAGCCTTCTCTCTCATGAACATATAACGTGAACGGTTTGCTGTAATCAGGGGTACCTAACACAGGAGCCGAACACAATGAATCACGTAATTCAGAAAAACTTTTCTGACATTCTTCCGTCCATGGTAAAGGAGTTGAAACATCCTTGCACGTAAGAGCCACCAATGGTTTCGCTAGCAATGAAAAATTAGGAATCCACTGCCTGCAGTACGACGTAATACCTAAAAAGGCACGTACATCTCTTTGGGTTTGTGGCACAGCCATTCGCGTAATCGCTGCAATTCTCTCTGGGGTCAATCTCCTTCCCTCCTTTGACAATAAGTGACCTAGATAGGTTACTTCTTGACAACAATATTGGAGTTTAGAAGGTGACACCTTGTGATTCAACTCACAGAGATGTTGCAGCAATGACACCGTAGCAATTTTGCAAATGTCCTGAGTATCAGCAGCCACCAATAAGTCGTCGACATATTGAATTAAGGCCGCACCAACCGGCAACCTAAACGCATCCAGTTGACCCTTCAAGGCTTGACTGTAAATAGACGGACTTTCACAGTAGCCCTGAGGAGCGCGTTTGAACCGGAAGCTACGTCCACCAAGAGAGAAACCGAAAAGGTCCCTGCTCTCTTCGGCGATCGGGATGCTGAAAAAGGCATTTTTCAAGTCAATCACCGAAAACCATGATGCAGTAGCTGGAATCAGAGTCAGTAGCGCCGTGATGTCAGGCACAACAGGGAATTGAGGAACCACAATTTTATTCACCTCCCGTAAATCGATAACAAAACGATAAACAGGCGGTTTGGTAGGATCAGTACGTTTAAGAATGGGCAGTACAGGGCTATTGCACACGTTTCCCCGAGTCTCCTCAATAACATCTTTCTCGATCAAATCATAGATGATCGCTAACAAAGCTCGCTCACCATCAAGGGAGATACGATATTGGGGAATACGCGGCAATCGCACATTCGATTTCAACTGAACAACATAAGGGGAGATATCAAGTAGGCCCACATCATTTGGACCCGTCGCCCACAAAGACGCAGGAAGAGAATCCAATTCCGGTGGAAGCTTATCGAGAGACAAATACATAGGAGAGACTACTTTCTCCCCAAACGTAAGCTTTACACCCGCAGGAGAACAATACAAAGTTGCATACAAACGTTTAAGCAAATCCAGACCCAAAAGATTTTCACCACAACCAGTGGTTAAAATCAACGGAGCTTCGAGCTCACGAGGCCCAATTTTAAGGGGCAAAGGGCGTGAAACTGGATTGCTAACGGGGGCGCCAGAGAATCCAACGGATACATTTGTTAAGCCAGACAAAGGTGCGCCAGGGAGTTTCGAATGCATAATGGAACTTTTCGCTGCACCAGTGTCCAACAGAAAAGGCTCAACGACGCCCGATGTAGCAACTACGACGTAAGGCCCTCTCTGATCAACCGGAACTGATACCACTCCCTCTCCTTGTCTTCGGCTGTCCTAGTAATTACTGTCGTCAGTTCCCTGATCGACGTAATAATCGTCTACATTGTACTGCGCAGATCGTCCTTGCGATGATCCACGTTGGTCGAAACAATTATTAGAATTTGACGAGTTATCAGAACGGTCGTTCTGAGCACCACGACCTCTACCACGTGATGCATTCTGTGAACCACCACGGCCTCCTCTAGACGAATTACCACTATTACGATCATTTAAAGCAGGACAATCAAATTTAATGTGTCCCTCCTGTCTACAATAAGCACATTGATTGTACCCCAACGAAGATCTGTTGAAAGAGGAATCATTACGCAACTGCGATCGATTCGATTGCGACTGTGATCTATTCTGCTGAGACGCATTCTGATTAGAACGCGGCGGGTATGCTTGTTGTAACAACACTTTAGTTTTCAGCTCTTTTGTCTTTTTATCAGCTCGGTCATTTTCTTCTTTCTCCCTATTTTCATAGTATTGTGCCGTAGCCAGAATCTGAGCTGAGGTAGAAACGGCCCACGCACTCTCTGAATTCTTCAATTTATTGCACAAATCGGGCAATAAGTTCGATACAAATTTATCCACAAACAACCGTTGTCCACCCTCAGTACCCATATCCTGTCCACTATGATCAACAAATGTTTCCTCAAACCTCGTAAAGAAGTCTGAAACACTCTCATCTTTCTTCTGCCTACAGGCTGACAACTTGTCCCAATTTACCCTCATAGCTGGCATAAGCGTTTTCATTAATGTAATGATTCGCTGGGGAAGAAGTGCAATCAACTGATCGGGTTTAGCAGCAGCCACTTGTCCAGCGTCTGCCGCTGTAATGGCAGCCCAATCACCACCTAATTCATTTGTGTGATCTTGATGACGAATCTTGGCCCATACCGGCTGCGGTACGACGTTGCCAAACAACATGTCAATATCAGCAAGATTCATTACCGTAGCATCCACAAGCTGCGATAATTCTTTGTAATACCCCGCAGGATTTTTGCGAGGATCAGGCAAAGTTTGTTTCACCTGAAGCACTTCCGATCGTTTCCATGGGAGATGTATCCATACTCTCTGGAAATGTGCCGCTATGATGTTATTAACATCAGTATTATCAGCAGGTACCCAAACCGGCGGAACTTCACGCATAGGGTATTGGCCAGACTCAGCTTGTTGGCGTTCAAGATCCTCAACAAACAGTGCGTGAGGAATAGGAGCAAGGCGATAAGACAGCAACTGCTCAATAGCTCGTCGGACATTAGTATCGACTATCAGTCCAGTTGCGAACTGAAGCCGAAGATTAGACAGGGCGGTCAGCACCTCGTCAGGCGCGACAGCCGCTATCTGATCATGTAGGACTTTACACATTTCGTCAAACACATATCTCTGAGTCGGGATGTTGAATTGACTAAATGTTTCAAGAACGACTCGGGGTGGATTTCTTTGCGGATTGTCCATCCAACCCATCGCCATATTGTATAGCGCAGCGCGTTCCCTATTACCAGGAAGCTGACTACGTCTCTGTGGTGGACCATCAGAACCAGCGGACCCAAAAACAGGTCCGAGCGACTGAAAAAAATTTGTCGCAATGGGAGAACTACGGTTACGAGTAGAGGGACAAGAGTAAGACACAGGACTAACAAGAGGAGGAGTAGAAACGTTAGCAACAACAGGGGTTAACAACACAGGAGCAGTAGCGTGAGTTGGAGTATGTGGAAGCGGAGGAGCAGTAGGAATAGAAACAGGCACAGGAGCAGGAACAGTCGGAAGAGCGGGTGCAGGTTGAGGAACGGGTGGAGGAATAACAGGTGGAAGAACAGGTACGGCAGGGACCACAGGAGCTGCGGTACCCTGTACGTACGGAGGTGGCGACTTCATAAGATAGGACATTAAAGGATCCTCAACTGCCTCTTCCTTCTTATCCGACTCCGTAGGTAAAGCAGGATAACATTTATCTATGGTCATACGTTGGATCCTCTCAAACACTTCCTTATCCTTATCCTCCTTATCACGCTGAAACTGCTCAGCTTTCTTCACAATGGTAGCAACATTATCTCGCTCACCACGTTTATTCTGTCTGATCTCTTTCTGTCGGGCTTCTTTGCGCCACAACCGAAAGGCATCAAACATGGCCGGCCTAGATTTGCGTTCGAACAACTTTATTTCTAAATTATCTAAGATCGACGCTTCGAAGCTACCGTGAGGTGGCCAACGAAGATCGCCGTCTTTCTTTGTATATTTTATCCAATAATCGTTAAAAGCAATCGGGCCTAGCCCATGTTTGCTATATAAGTCATAAGTAGGAGTTCCAACCGGAGGTATCGGACACGAGTCCTCCAGCAGGGAATCCGCACCACAAGGTCTACAACAACTGAACAAAGTACTGCGACCAGGCATCTTGCACACTAGCCGAGTTTCACAAACTTCAAGGGTTACGGGATTTACCAAGTCCCAGCAAGAACAAAAACCCTCGGTCTTTGGCGGCTGCAGTCGTCAAACAAGTACAACAACAAAGTACGCTAGCAAAGTGTCACCGACAAAAACACTCACACAGCGTGTACAACAAAGCCACTAGTGTTTACAACAAAGACACTCGCTGAAGTGTCTACAACAAAAACACTCGCTAAAGTGTTTACAACCAAGGATTCTGGGAGCGACCCACAAATACTTAACTCAAAGATCAATGGCGTCCTCAGGAAGGCCCGTCAATCGTCTCGCTATACCAAGGTCTACGCCAGGCGCCAAAACAGGTCTACAGTCAGGGCAGCAGTCCGTCGCAGCCGTCAGGAGGCGGGAATCTTCGCGGGAAAAGTCTTCGGGCCACTTATTTCGACAACAGGATCGATGAAGCGGGGTGCACCTTCCCTCGGAGATTTCACACGAAGTTCCTCACGATCGTCGGGCTTGGACCGGTACCACTGATGCAGCCCCACGTTGGGCGCCAACTGAAGGACTGGGTTCTTTTGGACCCAGCGGTGCCAGGGCACAACACCTGAAACCTTCGTGGGTAACCTGTTCCGGCGTACAAGTCACAGAGACACGGGACACTTCCTTCGGCGTCAAAGAGTCAAGGTTTATTTACTGCAGGGAACACAGAAGTCACAGGAAGTACATCGAGTGTAGTTCGGGGAGACTGCTTCAAATTGGTTATGTGGATCGCTCCTTTTATACAGTTTTTACCCATAGGCTAACATTGAACACAAAGGTTTACAACTCAGTTCCCACATCTAGCTCCCAGAGGGGTCGTTTTGGTCGCTTTGAAACACATAAGGTCCGGAACATAAGTGCGGAAACATTTGGCGGTTCCCAACTGTAAAAACCCATCTTCCCACCATTAGCAAATTCCATTCAGCAATCAAGTAGATCGAAACAGGAACGAAGACAGGTGCAGAGGAAGACGGAGACAGTGGGGAGATCGGAAAGGGTGTAAAAAGGGGAGGTGTCGGGAGCACGAGATACAGGCATCAAAGGGACGTGCCTAATGAGATGCACGGCTGAGACAATAAGTCCGTGCGGCAAGATGAGCCTCGAGCGGCGCCACCTGCCTTACAGTAGCAACCCCCTCGTCATAAAGACACTTTCAAAGGACATGTGTCTTCCGCAAATATCTTGGGAGTCCCAGGGTCGCGAAGCGGACAGCGTCCGTTCGCTGACTACTTGAGGGCAAGAGACAAAATGGATGCCGTATCTAAGATGGAACCCGTGGGTACAGATGAAAAGCCCACGTAACAAACGAACGGTTTAAGTTAGCACAGCGAAACTGCGCACACTTGCTAAACTCGTCATTTGCGGTTCGTAGATACCAGACTCGACCATATTCGTGCGAGTTGGAAACACCACTTACAATTGTCACGGAACCTCAGGGGTGTAAGCCCTGGTCAAGCAACAGCCACAATCCACAAAACCACAGAAAGTCACGAAATTAAGCTGTACCTAACACTGTGTAGCTTGGCACAAAAAGCAGTTCGATTTAACTTAGAGGGAATGTGCAAAGTATTTATGCAGCACACAAACAGTAATAGAGTGAAAACACAACACAAGAAATATCCCATCCAAATGTTATTACATGATTTGACATCACAACAACAAAAATCCAATCAGTAGAGCCAGAGTTCTGAATTTTTAATGTTTTTATTAGAAACTATCACGTCGAGATCAAAGCGCAAACTGCTGTGTTCTTGTAGAGCGAGCATAGGTCAAAGTTTCAAAATATGGCCAACTGAGATGGAGCGCAGTTTGGCTATAAGAAGCGGATTGCGCCCAGTAGCACTCACCTTGTGACTTACATTTTTTTTCAAGGAAAGTGTTCTGAGAACGTAATGCTCAGTGGCGGCAAGGCTGCAGGAGGTGTTCAAGGAGGAAGCGTCAACATCAGGGATCCTCTGTATGAAATTGCAGTGAAGATTTCTAAATTAGTCAGTTTTTGGGAGACAAAAAACTCCAGCAGAACGAGGCAGGAGGCTGTAGCCAAAGACAGTTCCAGAAGGTCAATTAGCTCTTTTGCGAAGGACCAATGACAAGGATTTGCTTCTGCAGAGAAAACCCTAGTGGGAGTAGCAGTGAAGTCCAACTGACCAGTGATGCACCTTGGGCGGATCTATGAGCAGGTTTCCCTGGCTCTCAGAGAGGTTTTAGCCAGAAATTCCCTAGGTTTGGAATTTGGCTATCTGGACACATTTAGCACCTCAAACACATGCCCAGGACTCATGGCACATTACTTGGTGGTACAAGACTTACTCAGGCTGGGTACAGGTGTACAGTTGTGGTTTCAAAAAGGCGGGAGCCTTTTATGTTGTTTTTGCTCTGAGCAGGAGGCCAGTAAACTAGCCCCGAAAGATCATCAGATGATCAGGACACACAAAGTAGTTTCACAATGGAAATGTATTAATAGCACCTCATCCATCAGCAGCTGGTCAGCAACTGTCAGATGAGAAACCAAGTACATTCCAAGTGCTATGTTCCATAGAACTTATATCACATAGAAGTAATGAAGGAAGA
Organism: Lissotriton vulgaris; assembly: GCF_964263255.1. NCBI lineage: Eukaryota > Metazoa > Chordata > Amphibia > Caudata > Salamandridae > Lissotriton > Lissotriton vulgaris. The sequence continues at coordinate 277,057,617 of NC_141696.1, forward strand.
CACTACACTGGGTTCAGGTGAAGATGCAGGCCTCAAGCAGCAGGGCTAGCCTCTAAGGGTTTAAGACAGGGTCCAGGTAGAAAAGCATTCTTTACAGGTACAGCAAAGGAAGCCACAGCAGCAGAACTAGAGTTTTGCATTTTTAAAATATTTAGTAGAAACTTGCACCTAGAAATTCAAAGGGCCAACCACAATCTTGTAGTGTGGGACCTGGTCAAAGTTGGAAAATACGTCCAACAGAGAATAAGTGTGGTTTGGATACCAGAAGTGGATTGGGCCCAGTAGCGCTTAACTTTGTTCTGAGAAAATAATGTTCAGTGGGGCAAGGCTGCAGAAGGTATCCAAAAATAGAAGCATCATCATCAGGGATCCTCTGGACGAAGTTGCGGTGAAGATTTCTACTTTAGTTACTTTTTTAGAAGGCAAATCTCCTGCGGGACCAGGCAGGAGGCTGTAGCTGAATACAGTTCCAGAAGGCTGGATAGCCTTTTGGCAAAAGACCAATGACAAGGATTTGATTCTGCAGAGAAGAACCTAGTGGAAACAACTGGGACGTCGAACCCGCCAGCGATGCATCTAGGGCGGATGGAAAAGCAGGTTGGACCTGGTCCTCTCTTGGCTCTCAGAGCAGTTTTTGCCAAAAATGCCCTAGCTTTGGATTTCGGTTATCTGGGCACATTGAGCACCACAACCAAGGGTCCAGGACTGGTGGGAAATCACATGGGGGTACAGGATTCACTCTGGCTGGGTCCATGTGTGGGTTCAAAAAGGTCAGAGCCTTTTTTGTGCTTGTGGCTCTGAATAGAAGGCCAGAAAACTAGCCCTTGGATTCACTTTGTTATTCCTAGGTTCAGGTGAAGATGACCTCAAGCAGCAGGGCTGGACTTTGAGGGTTCAAGGCAGGGTCCAGGCAGCAAAGCATTCCTTACAGGTACAGCAAAGCAGTCTTGTAGAATGCACAGCAAGTCACAGCAGCAAGAAGTCCTCTGCGAGTCCTTCCACAGGTCCAAGAGTGAACTGAAGAGTGGGTTTGAGGACCCTATTTTCATACCTTCTGTCTCCGTTGAACTTGGGAGAGGTTTCTCTTTGACGTGCTTGGAATTTCCTGACTCCCCCGGCCTGGCTCCAAGCTGGCATGAGAGACAATGTGGAGATGACAAACCTTTTATGTGAAAGCGTAGCACAGGCTAGTAATTTGCAAGTGAGGCTTTGGCCCATCTCCACCCCCATCCAGCCATCATATGGTCCATTCATGCACACCTAATCCCTCTATTGTGTGACTGTCTGTGAGGAATTCACAAAGTCTAAATTTCAGTTATACCCAGTCAAGTGACCCAGAGGAGACTGCAGTCACAAAAAGGTCAAGGGCAGGAAAATGCCAACATCATAAAAGTGGCATTTTCAAAATTGTAATAAAAAATCCAACTTTACTATTAAGGATGCTTTTTCATTACAATTACATAGATACCAAACATGAAATGGTTACTTCGTCCCATTCAAAAGATAACACTCATTAAATGTAATAACACAACCTTATGCTATCATAAGGGATGGGTAGGCCTCATGGTAGTGAAAAATCAATTTAGGAGTTTTTCACTAACTTGACATGTAAAATGTAAACGTACATGCCCAAAATTTTAAACACAATGCACCCTGTCCTATGGGCTACTTAGGGCCTACCTTAGGGTTGGCTAATATGCAATAAACTGGATTTTAAGGCTTTGCAGGAGGTTATATTTTCAAGTGGAATTGGCAGTTTAAACCTGCATTCAGGCTGCAATGGCAGGCCTGGGACATGTTTTAAGGGGCTAAATGAGTGGATTGCACAATAAGTGCTGCAGGCCCAATAGTAGTAATTCATTTACAGACCCTAGATATATGGTATACCACTCTATAGGGATTATAAGTAAAATCAATAGGCCGTACTTATGTAAGCCATCTTAGCATGTTTAAAGGAGAGGGCACAAGTACTTTAGCAATGGCTTGCAGAGGTAAAGTGCACGGAGTCCTAAGGCCAACATAAAAGGATTTCAGCAAAAATGTGGAAGGTAAAGGCAAAAAGACTGGGGGTCCAATAGTCCCCGAGTACAGAAAATGTATGTAAAGGGACCATAAAGGGGCAAAGCAAGCACACCTTGGCCCCAAGGCGTCGAAATTGACTCACTGCTTGCAAGTCTAAAATACGAACAACATTATTTCACAATTTGTGGCTCTATTCACTGAATCCACCGATCCTGAGGGAACTCTCTAGTGTGGATTTGCAGATCCTCCCTGGATTTTAGGTTCTAGGGATCCAAAAATAAATTTAAAAAAAGAAGGGTCTGGTTCTAGAACAGATGCTACAGTCAAACCACATTGTTGTTTCAGATGTTGCAGTGATGTTATCAGTAATGTCATACAACATGTCATGAATGATGTAATATGGGAGCTAATTACCAGTGCATGACAGGGGTGTGAGTTATAGTTACTTCACTTTCAGAATTTCAGTCCTTTTTTTGTGTAAAATTTTACTTTAGGACATAAGTTACAGGTACTTGAAATAACCGTGAATGGTGAATTTAAGTGGTTTTGCTTGCTTAAAATGGTATGTTTTAAATGATATTTTCACCAACTTTAATGTTCATTAAACCTTTGTTTTGTCTTTTTTTTAAATCTTAAGTAACATATTATTTCAAGTTGATTGCCTTGTGTGGTGTGGGGTTGGGCGTCCAGGTCCTACACTTAACCATACCCCACCGGCCATGGCTAATTATGTCAAGTAGCCAAATAAAGGGTGTCATTTTAAGTAAGGCAGACCTACTGGCGTTGCCAAGGGGTCAAAATGCAAAAAGTGGTGGGCCTATTGGCTTTATCAAGGAGTCAGCATATCAATATGTATAAAGCAGAACTGTACAAGCTAGAAAGTGGAGCCATAAAACCAACCACAAGGAGGATCTACACTCCATCGAAGACCATACAGTTCACGTTTAGAAAAATATGGTAAGCTCCCCTGGGTCATGGATTTAATGACCCAGGAGCCTTTCTATATCCTTCTTAATGTTGCTGAAGGCTGCTGCACTGTCTCCAGACCACAACAACATTATAAAGAAATGCTTGGTGATGTCCCGTCCCTTACAGGTGCACCACCTGCATCAAGGAATATAAACAAATAGCCCTTGCACGGCATTGTCGGGCATTCATTGTCTGGAGTAGGGAATAATAAATTAGCAGCTTCTGCTGTTATAGTTTTAGTTAAACGTTTTTTGATGCTTCTGTGCCACATCTTTTCATAATGTTGGAGGCCACAGTGGGAGTCCCACGGGCCCCGCAGTCCCGGCCAGTCCCACAGGTACTACTTTCAAGGGAGCCAGCCAATTTTCCATACTCTGATACTTATCTAAGGGCACCATGACCTTATGCACACCACTTAGGTTAGGACTCACTCCAACAGAATCATGGAAGGGGACATTTCCTGGCAATGCCCTAAACAATAGGATAAAAGTTCCTATGGGTGGGCCAACCTACTTTTGCATCACTTCCTGTATCTTTTACTGTAAAGCTATCCTTCAGTGCCCCTCTTAGCATAAAACCAATATGACAGAACCTTCCTTCCCCTGTGCAGCACTCCCTGTGCCCACCAGAACATTTCCACCTGGCTTTGCCCTGGACCCTGCTTGTGGCTTTTGAGAGATTGAATCCTAAAACCCTAGTGGTCCCTAAATGGTCCTGGACATTTGGCTGGTTAAGATTGGACTCTGTCTCCATCATGAAGTGCAAAGCTGGACACTTAGAAATGTTTTCCAAACCTTTTCCAGAAAGAACCACAGTCACCACCAGACTGATGCGGAGCCGCAGCTGCAAAGGTTGCATCTCTGGTCGCATTCAGCTTGCTGGTTTGCCCCACTAAAAAATCCTTCACTTCCAGAAAAGCTTCTAAGACCAAATGTAGAATGATTCCACCAAGGCTGATGAGGAGGGGCATCCAACCACCAATGAGGCCTCCCTATGCTTAGACTTCAGACTTAATTGACTTGGAAGTTTTTGACTGTCAGTGCCCTGAGCCTTGAACTTCCTGCCAACACGGAGGCTCCTAATAAGGTCCTGCACTCCAGACAGCCAGTAATGATGAGCCCTTCTTTGAATACAACAGGCAGACCGACCCTATGACGGCTTCGTCGATGAGGATTTTCTCCAAGTCAGAAGGTGAACTTTCCACTGAATGGAATCTGGCCCCTGTATCTGACCTGCACTACATCATTGTCAGCGATAACTTTATGCTCAGACCCAGTCTAGCACAACCAGATTCCCACAGTTGGCGATTTGCGCTTTTAGTACTAGAAACATCTAAAACTTTAAAAATCAATCCCCCAAGTTCACTACATCTGATCTGTGTCATTTAGGTGTCTATTTGCTCTATTTGTGTTGTGGTTTGTACTTGTTATCTGTTTTGTTACTGATAAATGCTTTACACAATTCTCCTAAGTTAAGCCAGTCTCCTCTGTGCTGCAGCTACCAAGGCTTGAGTTTAAGTTAAAAGGAATGAGAACTTAACTGTATCTAGTCAGGGACTTTGCTAATAGTATTTGTAGAGGACCACCGTCCAGTTCAACCAATAATCTCTCCCACTTTCCTACTGGGTTTGGAGACAAGATGGCTAGGAAAACAAATATGAGGTAGTCCTATATATAAGCTACATCTGCCAGTTACAGAGTAAGCATCATTTGAAGGTCAGGAAGTGGCTCGGCACAGCAGCAGGAAAATAACAACGTTCTAAAAATAAAATTTTCACAATAGTAATATACCATGCCACCTGAACATTAAGTTGGATTTTAAATTACTGCTAAAATGAGTCCTTGAATCATTTTTCTAGCTACTCCCAAACTGAAGTTAAGCGGTGTAAGATTTTATATTGTGACCCAGTGCTTTCTTATGGGTGATCCTGCCTTACTACAGTGAAAACAGATTTTGCAGGTTTTTCACCACCAGGACATGTAAAACATAATATATACATGTGTTACTTTACTAATACCATGTACTGTGTCCTATGAGGATTTAGGGCCTGCCTTAGGGGTGACTTATAATTACTAAACAGGAAGATTTAAATCTGGGAAAAGGTTTATTTGGCCAGGATGATTTGGCAGTTTTAAACAGCACACCTAAGCTGCAGGTCCAGGCTTGGAGACATGATGTGGATTGTCACCTTAGTGGTGGCCCAATATGTGATGCATCTCATGAATGACACTTAATGTACAAGCGCTAGATACTATATACTAGAGACTTCTAGGTAAATTAAATATGCCAATTAGGAGCATAGAGTATTTCAACATGTTCGAGAGGTCAGAGCACATGCACTGGGGCCAGTGTCCAAGTACACAGTTAAAAACCAGCAGCATCAGTCCAAAAAGTAATGCAGGTAGTTGTGTTAAAATTAGGTTTGTTCTTAGAGATGAGTCAATAATGAAAACAAGAGTACTTCAGAAACATATTCAGTCTAACTTACCAAAATCATTCCATGTTACTTGAGAATCAATGTAATCCAAAAAGTTTCTCGAAATGGAGTGAAGTATATTTTACCAGACTGACCACTGGATCAATTGACAGCGCCTAAAAATAATTATATAATATGACATCACTATAATAAAGATGTGCAAGTGGATAGCAATGCAATGTTTAATGAAAAAAGCTAGCATTTCATAAATGAGAAAGTCGGTTTGCGCAAAAAGTGCTAAACAGAATGAATGGATGGATGGCCCATATTCTAGATAACTAGATTATGTGAGGCATTATTATATATACTCAACCTTGTTGTGGTTCTTATTATGACTGTCACTGGTTAGCTCTGCCTTCCAGTGACCCCACTCTACTCTGTTCTGTGCCTGTGGATATATTTCCACCTCCCATGCACTTCTTGTCCAAACCTCAACTCAGCTGTCTGAAGACTAAGCTTTCACTTTTTTCTAGTTGATCTCTATCTCTGCTTTCTTCTTGGGGTTGAGGGCATGCCCACTTCTCTTTCCCTCAATCATGCCCTAATGTGCTTGACACAGTGTCCTTCCATTTTGTTAGTTTTTCCAATCACAACTTTTTGGTTTGGGGTCCTTTGATCTATTCCACTGTCTGCACCGCTTTCTTCTCAATGTTTACAACTATTGTCACTCTGTGCCCTTTAGATTTTCACATGTGCATATACGCATTTTTATAGTTATAGCTTCACATCCATACTTAACCAGTGTGTGTGTGTGTGCATATATATATATATATATATATATATATATATATATATATATATATATATATATATATACATATATATATATATATTCACTGAAAAAAACCATAGGAGATGATGTCATCAGTGATGTCATCAATGATGTAATTTGAGATGTCATCAGTGATGTCATGAGTGATGACACTGACCATGCCATGAGTGATATAATATGTGACGTCATCAGCAGTGCATTGCAAGTGTGCGAGTTATAGTTAGCTGAACTAACTATAACGGGGGAATTTCAATGGTTTTGTACGAGCGAAATGTCCAACTAACTATAACGCCCCTAAAACCTCTGTTTTTTCAGTAAATTTCAAAGGTTTTTTAAATGCTGATTCCTAACTATAACGTGCCTAAAACCTATAGTTTTTTCAGTGAATTTCAAATGTTTTTCAGTTGCTAATATGCAACTATAATGTGCCTGAAACCTATTGTTTTTTCAGTAAGTTTCTAAGGTTTTTTAAGTGCTAGTTTCTAACAATGCCTACAGAGGTAGGACATGTGAAGAAAGAAGAAAAACCACACACAAAGAAGAAAAAGAAATGCAGACAGAAGCAACAGAAGTCCTCAAAGACGAAGAAAAGTGCAGGAAGAAGGAAGACATGCAGAAAGGACAAACAGAGGAGCAGAAAGAGGCCTTGTTGCAAAATCATCCTGTATCCTCAACTTTTTCAGATGGGCACTGGTGGTAACTGACTCTGACTAACCAGTCCTAGAGCCAATGCTACACTAAAAGACACTTAGAATACAGTTAAAACACCTACATGCACTAGTGAACACTATGCATTAGGGTAGCCCTGTGATTACCATGGCCTCCTCTGTAAGACCCTAGTACATAATTGGGCAGGGGGATTAAAACTACCACTTAAAACGCGCCACAGTGCATGTTTGCACACTGGTGAAGGGAGGGGGGGGCCGAGCTGATGTGTGCAAACACGCCTTGTGGCCGTTTTAATTTGGTGGACCAATTCCCCTTGAATCATGAGTGTTTCTTGGGTCCAACAAGCCCACCAGGTATCTCCAGTTAGCGCCACAGAGCTGCGTTGCAGAGAGGTTTAAAAAGGGGCACGGTCTGGACCACTTCTCTGCAACGCAGTGCAGTGGTGCTTACTGGAAGCACCTTGTGGGGTCGTTTGCCCGTAGGGGCCCTAAGGATTGAAGGTGAATTATTTCCCCAACTGAAAATGCGCCACAGGGCATGCTTTCACACGTCACCTCAGTCCCCATCCCCTCCCTTCACCACTGTGTAAACACGCCCTGTGGCCATTTTAAATTGTGGATTAAGTCCCCTAAAATCCTGAGGGTCCCTATGGTACAACTAGCCCACTAGGTACCTCCAGTAAGCGCCACAGAACTGCGTTGCAGAGAGGTGTAAAAAGGGGCACGGCCTGGACCACCTCTCTACAACTCAGCGCAGTGGCGCTTATTGGAAGCACCTGGTGAGCTAGTTAACCCCCAGGGGCCCTCAAGATTGAAGGGGAATTATTTCCCCAACTTAAAACGCATCACAGGGCGTGTTTGCACATGTCACCTCAGGCCCGCCCCCTCCCTTACCACTGTGTAAACGCGACCTGTGGCCATTTTAAGTTGAGAGATTAAGACCCCTTGAACCCTGGGGTTCCGTGGGGGGTCCCCAATCCCCCCACGGTCCCGCCGGCTCCCCACATCCTGTGGGAGCCAGCATTGCTTTTCTAAATGGGGAGCTGCTAAGATGCAGCTCCCCGTGTGGAAAAGTAATCTTGAAAAAGCCTCTGTAGACAAAACATTTGTTAACTGATTTCTTCCAATTTAATTCTTTACAGTAACCCACTTGAGACGAAGAAAGAAGAAAACCACAAAAAACTTATTTTTCGAGTTTTTACGTTAATAAAGAAACTATTTAATTATCACTAAACAGGTGTCCTCCCATCTGTTACATATATTGCTTTAATGGACCGCTCTCTCTGCATTACGCCCACAGGTAGCAGGATGTTTGCCTGGTGAGCACCATCAGTGTAGAATTCAAACATCCATTCTCTCTTACTGTAAGTGCTTCATACTTTAGAAATAGCATTATTTCATATTTCATAACCCACTGCTACCGTTGTAATAAAAGGACAATGGACAGTCACAGCAGGGGCATACATATATATTCACATCTAATTTTTTTTTAGAGCATTATAATGTTGAGTGCTCCATTGAAGACACTGGAGAAGTTCTGGGCTTCTAATGGCTGGTATAAGCCCAGAGCTCTGACATTCTAATGCCCACACTGTCACTAATACATTCTAGAGAGGCCTTTGGAATGAAAAGAACACTAGGGCACCAGCTGCCATCATTGATGTTGTCCCTTCTCAACCCAGCACAGTATCCAGCCCACACATGTTGACTTGGCAAACATTATGAGAGGAAGGGCAATATAAAAACACAGCAAACCCTTATTGCCATGTACCTCTAATAGCTGGCGATGACGATCAACATGGAGGTAGCCTCTTTAGTTGACATGACGCTGATGGTAAGTGAAATATTTTAATTGTGAATGCCCGAATCCCAAATTCACATTCACCATATCCAAATGACAGCATTTGCTTGTGCGCTGAGCCAATTGTTACCCGATTCACAGAGACAACGCTGTCATTGAAGTGTGACTTCGGAATCCACGTTGGTGCTCTATGATATACATTTATGGTGTGTCAGAGCCACTCACATCTACTTTACCTCTAGGTGGCGGAGTCAGTGTGTGACCGAAGTGCTGTGAGATAACATGTTTTGCATATACGCAGTGTGCTGCCTCAGCTGGAACTGAATTTAAATGTGTTTATTTGAGAAAGGCCTTGGAACCTTTCCAAACACATTGCAGGCACCTTTAATTCTGAAGCGGGCCTTTAATGGCAGGTATTGCCTGCTATGGTGGGCTAAAAGGCTATAATAAAAAAACCTGAGCTGGACGATTGAAGAATAGTCTGCAATTATGGCAGCATGACAGTTTGGCTAAGCTGGACCCGACTTACTAAAAATTGCTAAGTAAAAAAAAGGCCTTTTGAAACCTACAGAGTTACCGTTTAGGTTGCCGAAATAATCTGCAGTGGAGAATTCAGTTCTGCCTTTGATGGTTTCAGGAGTTTGTGACAACTGTCTTCACTTGTTGGCAGATTTATGCTTACAGACTCTCTTGCAATTGACTGCCCTCTTCCCAGAACTGCAAATTTTAGTTAGTTTATGCCCTGCGGAATCTCTTGGTGATTCAGGTTTGTTGATTTACTTTACTCAATCAATAAATGTGGTATTTTTAAAGCATGAACTAATCACCTTTAAGGGTCTCAAGGCCCTGGGGGCCGTTGGGGAGATTAAGTGAGCTACTGCCTAGAGTCACATGATGCTGAGATGCTGCTTGTGCCAGGAATCGAACCGTAAACCCTGTGCTCCAGAGTCAGCCACCTTGGCTGGTCCACCACACCTCTACCTTCACTGGCATACTTTTTAAATTCTCTTAACATATGTTTTTCCCTTCTTTAACTAGCATGCATTATTTTTGTTTCTCTACATTACTAAAACATTTCAGTAATAACATGGTGTGATCGAGTTTAGACAAAGGTTTAGTCAGACGCTTTGGGGTGGTGGATATGTTCAGCTCAATCATTTTGACTCTGTTTTCACCCAACAAATATATGAAATGGCTTTACATTCAATAGGTAGCAAAAATAATGCCTGTCGTTAAACCCTCAGATCACTGGTTACCTTCCAGCAGCAAAGCTTCATGTATCCAACAGCAAGATATAACAGATTATGCAAGACACAATATAAAGCCTTTGAACTGTAAATATTTAATAACAGCCAACCTCAGCATCAAGACCAGTCTCAAAACTAAGAACGTCTGGCAACAACTATACCAAGTATTAGATAATCAACTAGATCTTGGTGTTGGTTATATTAAATGTCTTTGACAACATATATGGTTTGTTTTAGTTTCCATGTACAGATTGAACCTCCATAGCTGATGGTTCCAGGTGAGCACACTGAGCATTTACACTGGTGCTCCTCACTATTAAAAAAAAAGGTAGCGTGAGGAGGAACATGACAAGATCTGTGTTGCTTTGATTACTAAACATATTGTTATAATTTAACATGCAAGTGTGTAATAACAAGGAGACCACACTGGAGGGATCATGTCAACGTAGGTTTATTCATGTATCAGGTAAGCAGGTAAATAGATAGAATACGTCCAGGTATAAGTCACAGCTAACGCCACTGGGAGCAACCTGCTAGCTGCTCAGCCCCATCCAATCAACTGTCACCTCTCATTCAGTCACCCAAGCATTCCACTCATAGCCTACACACCAAACATTCCATTCAGTACACTCACAGAGGCTGAGCAGCCAGAGACAAGGAACCATGGGAGAGGCAATCCATAACATCAGGATACTAGATACCTCTTCCGTGATGAACAGAAGATTGATTTGACATAAACAATGCATAAAAGAAAAAAACAGCATATAGCTATAAACATTAAAATTACAGCAGGAATATATAGTTCACAACACAGGGATAAGGTAAAAACAACATCGCAAGGTGAATAGAACTAATAAAGATTAATCTAAAACCCAGACCCAGGGATGGTGGGAAACACACACCACAAGAGGGAAAGGAATAGAAGACTATAGAGAAAGACGGATATACAATAATAACCATCCACCTCCTCTAAGACAAACAATTTAAATATGGGAGACAACCCCAAAAAGGTACCCCCACGTAGGGCCATCCCTTAGGTAAGGGTACAAAGTAAACTGGCATACAATGATAAGATAATACATGTGTATATGGGAGAAAGCCCTAAATAATGTACCCCTGTGTTGAAGTTCCACAATAAAAGTCTGTAATAGAACATCCCTCTCGCATAGGGACAAGTCAACCACCCAAAAAGGAACATTTTAGACATAAACTCTGTGCCTCCTTGAATTAGGCACCATCCATGTTGTGGAGATGTGTAACCTATCTAAAATCTTTCACCAGCAAAGCGTCCACATGAACATGAGGATGAATTCCAAAGTCAAAGTCACTATGACACAAAAAATGGCAAAGGAGGAAAAATACCATGGGAATCAACTGCGTCCCGACATGACGTCCGTTAGTCCGTGGAGTCACATATAGGTCCCTAGACTAAGGTCTAGTCTTCCTTCCAGTTCTTCAGACAGTAATGCAGACATTAGTCTGATTCTCCACAAATCCAGGACTGTTCTGAGGAGATTTCTGTGGGATCCACCTTCATTTCCAATGCCAGCCTTTGCCCATACCCTAAATCCTTTCCAGTTAGTTCCTCTACCCCCACTGTGTTTGGTGTCTACTTATCTAGAAAGACAAAGTGGACGGCAGGCCTAGGTGTGAACTATATCTGGCAGTGACAACATAGGCATCCTTTTAAGCTCAGGACCTCCCTGAAACTGACCATGAATGAATTAGCTTTCAGTAAGTCACTGTTTCAGAATAACCCGCTCTAATTTAGAACCGAACTACCTGCGATTCAGGAAACGACTCAAAACTCACCTGTTCCCTTGATTTTTAACCACTTCTGTTTCAAAAGGAAAAATTTCTGTCCCCCCCTTCTTCTCACCCCGACCCCACAGGTGTAGGGATCTTTAGCGCTGGGATACCTCAGGGTGACTACGCGCTCTATAAAAATTTTAATAATAATTTATCGAGACAGTCACTTCACAGTAACAGCACTGGGATGCCTATGGGTAGCCATGTACTATGTAAGTGAGAATGGGATAGAATAGGATAGAATAGAATAGAATAGAATAGAATAGAATAGAATAGAATAGAATAGAATAGAACAGAAAGGAGCTGGGTGCCTGCCCCAGGCCATCCTACCAAGGGATAAGACCTTTTCCCCCATCCCAAGAGCCCTTTGTCCACTGTCTGGGAGTATTACCTATCTGACCACCGGGAGCCATCAGGGCTCAGGTGACAGCTGGAAACTGGCAGAAAAGTATTTTGGTTTTAGGCAGGAAAATTACAACTTTCCAAAAGTGTAATTTGGAAAATAGTAATATAAAATCTAATTCGACCATTAAGTTGGATTTTATATTGAACCATTTTCTAGCTACTTTAAACTGAATTTAGAACTTATTGAGCGAAATAGTGTAAACTTTCCACAGTGAAAAACAACTTTGGAGGTTTTCACTGCTAGAGCATGTAAAACATTAAATATAGATGTCCTACTTTTTAAAAACCATGCACAATTCCTTATGAGTATTAATGACTTACTTTAGGGGTGAAGTATAAATAATAAAAAGGAATATTTAGGCCCAGAAAAAGGTTTGTTTTGCCAGGTCCAAATTAAAGTTTAAAATTACTCACCCAGACTGTAATGGCAGGCCTGTAGATGTGTATTAACATTGTTACTATTGCCAACATAAATTGGTTCAATAAAACGGTTAAAGTATGAGGTGATCCTGAAGAAAGGGCAAATTTCCAGCAGTTCCCTATTAAAACTTCTGGAAAACATGCATTAGAACTGGAAACATATTTGACACAAAAATACCATCAAGCTGGTCTTGTGGTAATAAACTAATACATTTGACATTGTCATTTATCTATGTTGACTTCTGCAAAAAAAATTAATGTAGGTGAACTCATCTCTTGATGTAGTAATTTACTTAACAAAGATCCTAGATTGCTCAATCCAGATTCCCCTGCACGGATGTTTGAGCAACTGCAATATTTAGAATAATGGGACACAACTATTTCTTTTTTACATATGACCAATAATCTTAGGTTCAAAAATGATCTCTGAAGGAAGAACCTTTAAATTCAGTTGTTCACATTTCCTGTTACTTAATATATCTTAAACTGCATTAGTCACACTATTTGGCACATTGTTAACATTTACTATATTGTTTTTAGTGGCAGTATATAATATTGAATTTGGGCATAGGAATAGTTAACAGCAGGTAGTCACTACTTTCAGGTGAAGTGCTATATTGGTCAAAACTTCTAAGAGCATATATGAAATGGTAAATGTTTCATGTTATATGTCTACAATACATAGGATTACTATCAAGTTTCTTTGACTTGTAAACATTGTAGCAATTATACGATCCCGATTTCGATCTGGGTCCGGTGAGTACGATGCGGCTGCATGCTGTCGGACTCGGCTCGGTCGGACTCCCATAAAAGTCAATAGGAGCCGGTCATACGACGAGTACATGGGCTCCCATTGACTGAATGGGTACTGCTCGTACAAAGGCACCCCATGCAGTAGATATGCATCGGTGCCATCCGCACCGTACACGCCTGTTTTCGAGAGTCCCTTGGTTCTCCCCCTGTGTCCGAGTCATAAGGCTGCAGGTAACAGGGGGTCAGACGCAGACCCCCAAAGGCAACGTCCCGGATGTTTTGTGAACCCGAAACTTCAGCTCGAACCGGCTGTCCGACGCTTGCATCGTACTGGCTCGGTCGTAAATCTCATCCATTGCACGGCACGGTTTGCTTATGGGCGAGACGTACGGAGCGGTTCGGACCCGGAAACTATTTGGTCGGTGGGGGGCGCTAGAGGGCGCACTGCAGAATGGCCGCACTGCCGTGAGGCTCCTGCTGCCCGGAGCTTCTATCTGTGTATTGATCCTCTTGGCCATCGCTAATCCCTGATTTGACCCGGATTCTTGCTGGGGTAGCTGCTGACCACACCTGGTCCAACTCCTGTGGCGATCGGAGCCTGCTGACCGAAGTTACGGGGGCTTGCATTTTCCCCGCCTGGCACTCTGGAAGTCGGGTGCTCCGTAGCCCGGTGTCTCTGTCTACTCCAGACCGCGGCTTCGCACGTGGGGTGGAGGCCCTGTCCCCCTCCCCCCTCTGGATTCTGTTGGCGGCTGGGCACTCTGCTGGGCACTCCACCGCAGCGGGCGATTGTGACAGCCACCTGTGACCTGGGGACGCTCGCGTGGAGCAGTGGTGCAGGAGACACGCCGAGTTCTGACGGTGAAACGCGAGGGGACCGCGCCTTCGGCCCGAGGTGAGCGGCGGCCATTATTCAGGCGGGAGTGGCGGGGTGTTCGCGCCTGCTCGTGCCCCCGGCTGTGGTGCTTTGGTGTTCGCTGGGAAGTTGCCTGCGACGTGACTGCTATCGCTCTGTGAGCTGCCCCGCGCTAGGAGCGTATTATCATGGGGAAACCGGACAATAAGCAGCCCAAGCTGTCCTTCGACTCGGTGGCGGCCAGGAGGGGTACACGCCTGATGCAGAAGGGCGGGAGTTCGCGGTCCCCCCCCCCCCGCCTGTCGCTGATGCTGGACTACAGCCTCTCACCCCGGACTTTCAGCAGATGATGCAGGAGATGAGGCAGGGATTTGCCACTATTGTGGATAAAGTGGACAAACTATCATCGCGCATGGATGCAGTGGTACAGAAACTAGATGTGCATGAGGAGCGCCTGACCTCGGCGGAGCAGCGCATCTCTGATCATGACGATACTGCCGCCACTCATACCACCCAGTTGGCGAGAATGGACAATATCCTGCGTGTAATTGCCGCTAAGAATGAGGAGTTGGAGGCGAGGAGTCGGCGCAACAACATACGCGTGGTAGGTGTGCCGGAGACGACGAATGTGGGGAAAATGGAGACGTATATGGAGAGACTCCTGGTTGGTGCTATTGGTGCGGAGGCTTTCTCTACGCAGTTCATTGTGGAGCGAGCGCACCTTTCCCTTGGGCCGCGGCCGGCCACGGGGGCTGCACCGCGCCCTATAATTGCGCGTCTCCTGAACTATCGGGACCGAGACGCTGCACTCCAGGCGGCTCGCGCTAATCGCGCCCTCTCCTTTGAGGGGGTCAACTTCACCATTTACCCTGACTTCACGCCGATGGTGCAAGAACAACGTCGTAAATTCCTGGCGGTCAAGAAAAAACTTTGTGATCTGCAAGTGGACTATGCTTTGCTTTATCCTGCTAAGTTGAGGGTGACCCATCAGGCAAAGCAGCATTTCTTCACAAACCCGCAGCATGCGGAGGACTTTGTGAAGCGCCTCAGGAGGGAGCGATCTGCGCAGGACCGGCAGGATGTGAGGGAACAGGAGGACCACCGATCGGCGGGAGAGGAGGAGGACGCTTGAATATGGATTTTCTTCAGCGCGGCGACATTGGCGCGCGTTGTGCGCGGACATTCCTATGACTGCTCCTGTGGCCTAGGCACTCCCAGCCTTGTATTGTTGGAGATGGACGTGATGGTCACCGGTTCGGTCTTGGTGGCCGCTAATGGGGGTCAGTGAGGGGGTGATGGTTGATGACATTGCTGTGCTCCGGGCACCCACCCCCACACTGCGCCTGGGCCGTGTGTGAGCCCTGTGGTTCGGAGTGCGGCGTGGTGTGTGGGAGTGGTGATGTGCACCTCTGGTGGACACCCCACCGGGAATGCCCCACTGTTATTCAGTTTCTTGGTGCGACTGATTTGTTGGTTGAATGGACGGATGAATAAGGGGGGGGAGGGTACCTGGGGGTCCTGACAGTTGGGGGTTGATCAGGTGGGTGTGGAGGGGGGGGCTATGTTGGCAGCGCATGTTCGGCTTGCTCCTTGTGATTGTGGCGGGCTTGGCTACGGCTGTGTGCTTGTCCTGACATTGACTTGTGACCGCTGCTCTGTTTTGTCCTCGTTCTTACCGGGCCTGTATTGTTCTACTGAGTATGAAGATGTGACCGATTTGCCCGCGTATAGTGGCCATTGTTGCAGAGGAGAGGGTGGACAGGGGCGGGCTACACCTGGGACACTCATGGTTGGTGTGGAGGGGACAGGGTGTGTGTGCTGCGCGTTGCGCGTTGCACTTTGTACTGCCTGCGTGCCTGTTGCACGGCTGGTGTTGTTTGGGACTGGGAGGGGGGTATCTGGTTTTGTGGATTGGAGATGGCTGGGATGAATGTGGAGTGAGGTTGTTGGAGAGGCTGTGGTGTGCGATAGTGACATTTCGCTGCCTTGCGTTGAGAGTCTGGGACAGTGCACTGTTTTCGTGTGCACCGTGGCACTTTGATCATGGCTGATGTCGAGTGATACTGTGGATAAGATATCGATCTTGTCTTGGAATGTGCGTGGGCTTAATGATGCCAGGAAATGTCGAAGTGTACTACAGTATTTGGATAGACATGCAATACAAGTGGCTTTCCTGCAGGAGACGCATCTGCGGCGTTTACCTGCTCCTACGGTGGGAGGTGGGCTACAGTGAGGACATTTGCATCGTATTCCTCATATGCTCGTGGAACTGTTATACTTATTAAGAAATCGCTCTCCTTTCAAGAATTGGGGTCACAAGTGGATCCTGAGGGGAGGTATGTGTTATTGTGGGGGAGGCTTGGGCAGGTCACTGTGCACTTCGTGAACTGTTATGCACCTAACATTGATACGCCTGCTTTTTTTCTTACCCTTTGGGGCCACGTCCTTGCTGTAGAGGCCTCACATATTGTATGGGGGGGGGGGATTTCAATCTGGCGGTTCAGGCTCTGGAGGATAGATTGGAGGGTAGCCCTCAGTACAATACACAAGCCAGGGATGTTTTGCGGGGCATTGTGGAAGAGGCAGGGCTGATTGACAGCTGGAGGTATGCTCACCCGACTGATAGAGAGGGCACGCATTTCACTGCACAGGCTTGCTCATGGGCGCGACTGGACTATGTCTTCCTCTCCAGAGGGCTGGTAGCGGGGTTGCGAGAGGCGATACACCTGGCCAGAACGTACTTTGATCATTGCCCGGTTAAAGTTGTGTTTTCGGTGCCCGGACTGCACAGGCCGCGCCCACCCTGGAGGCTCTTTCCCTCTGCCCTATTGGACCCCGTTTTTAAGGCGGAACTTGGCGAGGAGGTGGAAGCTTTCTTTCCAAGGAATAAAGGATCTGTTGATAGTGTGGAGGTGATATGGGAGGCATTTAAGGTTACGATCCGGGGTGTCACTATCCCCAAGAGTTGTGTGATGCTTAAATCTATTGTTCGAACTCTCGAGGGCTTAGAGGCTGATTTACGACAATTGGAGCGCAGATTGCAGGCTGGTTCTGATCCCGAACTCTTGGGTCAGTTTAGGAGTAAGCTTTCAGAGTATGAGGAGGAGGCTGCCAGGGAGGCTAAGCATAGGGGGAAGTACTGGACGGCGAGGAGATACTGTGAGGGGGAGAGGCCTGGGAAGGTACTTGCTGCACTTACTAGGCATCAGAGGTATAGTTCGGACGTGTTGGAGCTGGTCTTGCCGGATGGCACTCACTGTAGAGACACGAAAGAGATTCAGGAGACATTTATCCACCATTACACCCACTTGTACACCACACAGCAGTCGGGTGATGTGCGATATGGCGGATTCCTTGATGATTTGGCGCTTTGCTGGCTGTCAGACGATCATAGGGCGTTCCTGGGCAGACCTCTCGAGGAGGAGGAGATCAGGGGTGCCATCATGTCCCTGAACAACGGGAAAGCCACGGGGCTGGACGGCCTTCCCGCCGAATTCTATAAATGTTACGTGGATATTATGGCTCCTGTTCTTCGCAAGGTTTTTGAAGAGTCCCTTGAGGTAGGAAGGCTGCCGGGTTCTATGAGGGAAGTTGCTATTACCTCGTTACTTAAACCGGGTAAAGACCCCCAAGACGTGGGTTCCTATAGGCCCCTTTCATTACTTAATTGTGATGTCAAGATTCTGGCGAAAGTGTTGGCGGTTCGGCTGTCTGAGCTCATGCCTGTTATTGTTTTGCCTGATCAGTCCGGGTTCGTGCCTGGTCGGGCGACTTCCCATAATCTTCGTACATTGTTTTCCCTTATCCCGACCATTGCTCCGGAGCTCCCGGTAGCCGCCGTCTTTCTGGACGCCACTAAGGCGTTTGATTCAGTGGAGTGGGGTTACCTTATTGATGTTTTATATAGAATGGGGTTTCCTCGGATCTTTATCTCTTGGGTCAAACTGCTGTATACTGACCCGGTGGCGAGGGTGGTAGTGAATGGCGTGCTTTCCCCCCAGTTCCCTATTACAAGAGGGACCAGGCAGGGATGTCCCCTTTCTCCCCTCCTGTTTGCCATTGCCATAGAGCCCCTTGCCTGCCGGATCCGCCAGTTGCACCAACAGAGTGCGTTTAATTGTTTCTAACGCCAAGTGGGAATCTCTTAGTATGCGGATGATGTCACACTTTATGTGAAGGATCCACAGACGAATCTTAATGCGCTTTTGCGAGAGCTAGTTGCTTTTGGGGGTGTCTCTGGGATACATATCTGGCAAATAAACACCATAGACATAGACCCAGTGGCCGGGATTGAGCTCCTTGGCTTGGCCATAAACTGCCACCTAGGAGATATCTTCACGGCGATTATTTGCTACCGACCTCCAGGGTCATTTACCACCCCGCAACAGCAAGCACTACTCACCACCTTCTCGAATATGGCAACCTCCCACAACAAACTAATCATTTTAGGGGATTTTAACCTCTGGCCTAACGGTAGCCTAGATACTGGCCTGGATAATCTCCTGCTGTCCTGTGACAGCGTGGGGCTTCACCAATTGGTTAAGCAACCCACCCATTCAGCAGGCAATTGACTCGACCTTATCTTTTCGAGTCCTGACTTAACACACATGAGTGACATTCTGCCCATGAGCTGGACGGATCATTCACTTATCAAGTTTTATATCACCAGTACTAAAACAAGAAAGCTGAACAAAAGCGCTCTACCAGAATTCACGTACAGAAACTGGAAAGCCCTGGAAAATTTGAGCTCTTCCACTACTGTCTTCGATGTGGAAGATAGCTTCTCCCCAACTAACTCGGTTGAAAACAACTACAGAGCTTTTAGTGCGAAGATTGCATCCATCTCGGACTCTATTGCTCCACTAAAACATTGTAAACCCAAAGGCAGAGCACCTGCTCCATGGTACAATGACTCCCTGAAAACTCTCAAATTAGCCTGTAAACAGGCTGAGAGGAAGTGGAGACAGGGATATTGTGATAACAACAAAACCATCTGGAAAAACAAGCTCTGCGAATACAAATCTGCCATCTCAGAGAGCAAATCGACCTATTACTGCTCCACTATAGGTAACGCAGCTAATACTTCGAAAAGCATATTCCAGATCCTTGACAACCTCTTGCACCCTGACTGTGCCAAGAAAACTATCCCCCTTCTCAGACTCTCTGTGACAATCTCGCTCAGTTCTTTACGGACAAAATCGAGACCATCATTAATAACCTGGCAACACCCCCATTGCAAGACACTCCAATTTTCCCCGGAGCCAATACCGCCAACCGTGATCCTCCGAGTCCAGTATGCCCTCCTAGGGAAGGTCTACTGGCCTTTCCCCAGATCCCCGAAGCAGAATTTGAGAGATTGGCACTTGGCATCACCTCCGGGTCCCCCTTGGACCCACTGCCCCCTAAAAC
The DNA here is from genome assembly GCF_964263255.1 of Lissotriton vulgaris. Lineage (NCBI taxonomy): Eukaryota > Metazoa > Chordata > Amphibia > Caudata > Salamandridae > Lissotriton > Lissotriton vulgaris. The sequence continues at coordinate 277,077,224 of NC_141696.1, forward strand.
CTGGAAAGCATGCGGAAAGGAGCTATTCCTCACCCTCCTGAGGATTTGCAATCAATCCCTCTGCTGTGGACTCGTCCCCACCCCCTGGAAGCAAGCACTTATCACCCCGCTACTGAAAAAACCATCTCTGAACCCAGAGTGCCTTTCCAACTTTCGACCCATATCACTTCTACCCTTCCCAGCGAAAGTGGTGGAACGTTGGGTCAGCTCCTGCCTGTCAACACATCTTGAGCAGAGTCACGTCCTGGACGACTTCCAATTTGGCTTTCGTCCAGCCCATGGCACTGAAACTGCAGTGCTTACTGCCATGGAAGAACTTCGTATGCGGGCAGACAGGGGCCAAGCAGTGGCCTTGATCCTATTGGACCTGTCTGCCGCATTCGATACTGTCAACCACGTGATTCTGCTGGAGAGGTTGAGAGAGGCTGGGGTTGACGGCACTGCCCTGCTCTGGTTCCACTCGTACCTTACAGATAGGAAACAAGCTGTATCCCTCCCTCCTTTCCAATCTGCCTTCTCCCCAGTCCCTCACGGTGTACCCCAGGGTTCCTCTATCAGTCCGATTCTTTTCAATGTTTACTTAAATCCATTGGTTACTTTAATCAAAACCCATAAAATGAAAACAGTAAACTACGCGGATGACACCCAGCTCATCCTTTCATGGGAGGGGGAAAACTCCATCCCCATGGAAGCCTTCCACGATTGCCTAAGAGACACTGCTGGCTGGTTACACCGCAATTCCCTCCAATTCAACTCCTCTAAAACCGAAGTTCTGTTTTGTCCCGGAAGCCGAATCCCTCGCCTTTTGCCTGTGGAATTCTGGCCCCCGGAAAACCCAGATAAACCTCAGCCGGTCACCAGTGTCCGCAATCTGGGTGTCATGCTAAATAACAACCTTAGCATGGAAACACAGGTAACCAAAACAGTCGCTACCTGCTCGGCCCTTATGCGCTCATTGCGTAAAATCCTGCCACTACTACCCGCCCAGGCCCGAGCATTGATAGTCAGGTGTACTATTCTCAGTCGCCTTGACTATTGCAACGCCCTCTTGCTCGAGTCTCCAACGGTACTTTTGGACAGACTCCAACGAGTCCAGTCGGCAGCAGCCAAACTGGCCCTTGGTTGGACCAGGAGATCCTCGGCCACAGCTGCTTTAGCCGAGCTACATTGGCTTCCCTTGAAGCAACGAATAGCCTTCAAGGCTCTCTGCTTGGTCTTCAAGGCACTACACGGATCAGGTCCAAGACCCCTCCAACAAATGTTTTCTTGGTACGTTCCTACCAGAACTCTACGATCTGCTACTGCCTGCCTTGTGACGATACCCAGATTTAAGAAGGCCAGGATCGGGGGAAGATCTTTTAGAGTAGCTGCTGCCAAGCTTTGGAACAGTCTTCCCGCAGACATCCGTCAAATTCCACAGCTTCTACCTTTTAGGAAACAAATAAAAACTTGGCTCTTCCCCTAGTTCCCCTGCCACGTCCATCCCCCATAATCAGTTCCCATTGCTTCTAACTCAGGAGTAGCTCTTCAGCGCCAGGATACCTGCCAGGTGACAGCTGCGCTCTATAAGTGTTTTAAATAAATACATAAATAAATATCAACTGGCAGAAATCCCAATTCTTTCCGCTCACTGCGGCGGTTCATCGATTTCCGTTGGACTACCCTTTGGAGTGGTGTGACTCGGAGCTGCGATACCTTGGTATTGTGGTCTCTTTGAGCAGAGAGGAGACTATTAGGCTTAACTATGGCGTGGCTATCACTAAACTGGCGGATAACATCACGAGATGGATGTCATTACCTCTGTCCATGGCGGGTAGGGCGTCCCTGATCAAAATGGTGGTCTTACCCCGTTTTCTGTATCTTTTTCAGAACATTCCGTATCACCCTGGAGCTTATTTTTTTAAACGTCTCCGCTCAGAGCTCATTCATTTGTTCTGGGGGGGGTAAACAACCGAGAGTGGCGTGGGCTACCTTAACGTTACCCTATGTCGATGGAGGTTTTGATGTTCCTGACTTTGAACTTTACTATCTAAGCGCTCAGACACACTATGCATACCACTGGATGCGTCCCACGCCGTTTATGCCACAAATTGCGGCTGAACAATGGGTCGCCCATCCGCTCCCGTTAGAAGGTATGGTACTGGGCAATGTGGACGATGTGGACACCCACCAGACAACGGTGACATGCACGGTGGATGCTTGGAAACGTGTGGCGCGATTACTGGGTCTTTCATTCCTCTACTCACCTGCACTACCCCTAGCGTATCATCCTGCTTTGTCTCTATTTCAGGAGACAGGGTTTCAGCGTCTGTGCAAGCGTCTTGGGGCACTTACTTGGGGAAGCCTTTTTCACGAGGGCACTTTCCGTACCCGGGACCAGTTTTTTGGTGATGTCGTCTGTTCCCCTTTGGAGTTGTTTTATTATGTCCGCCTTCGACAGGGCCTGCGTACCTTACTGCCGGATTTCCCTAGGGAGCCGGATGTGACCTTACCACTCCACGTACTGTTAGTCTCCGATGGGCGACATTTGGTTTCGAAGCTATATGGTGCCATTAGACGGCAGCGTGCTGCCCCGGCTAGCCGGGTGCGGGAGCAATGGGACGCTGAACTGGGCATTACTATTTCTGACGAACAGTGGAAGTACTGTTGTGGTGTTACTGCTAATATCTCCTCCAGTTGCCGTTTGAAAATTATACGCTACAAATTCATCCAGAGGTTTTATTATACCCCAGCCAGGAAACTTCGGTTTCGATTGTCGGAGGACGATAGATGTACCCGATGCCGGGCAGTAGGTGCCGATTTCCTGCACCTGGCATGGGAGTGTGCGGCCGTTTTGGAGTACTGGGTGCAGGTCCATGCTGCTCTTCAGATTATGACCGAGGATGGGGTGTTGTTCGACCCTGTGGTCCTCCTGTTGGGGTATACGAAGGAGGTACCTGTCCTCCACCGTAGATTTGCTGATGTGGCCTTATTATTGGCCAAACGGAGAGTGGCTTGCTGTTGGGGGCGTGGCAGGGTGCCGCAGTTCAAGGACTGGTTACGTGATATCACTTATTGTCAGGACCAATACAACGTGTATGCGGAGCTGATGCCCGTGCGATGTAGGCCTAAGGATTTTTGGAGCCCGTTGCAGGTGTACCTCCTCACTAGGACGGTGCAGGACTCTGATTCTGAAAGTGAAGACCGGGTTGGGCTTGGTTAAAAACGGCACGAGGTTTGTTGTATTGCGCTGGCACCTGCCAGATCTCATACCCCGTTGTGATTGTGGTCATTTCTTTCTTCTGTTGCTGTGCTGAACATGTATGCCATACTATGATGTCCCTACGTGAGGTATGATGGGCCAGTACCTGCTTTCTTGTTGGTGGTTGGGGGGGGCCCTCCTCTGACCTCTGAATGGTGGTTGGTCGTCCACTGGGTCGATGTTTATCTCCCTACCTTACCGACTGTGAGTTACAGGTTTATACCCCTGCCATCACCTGCTGCTTTGTTCGGATGCGCTCCACGATGCACGTTTACAGATGTTATATGTCTTTTCCATTACTGTATGCACTGTACTATGCCTTGACATGTAGCCTGGACATTTTGATCGTATTGCAACATTGCACTGTCTCTCACCATTTGTATGGATTATGACTGTACCACTGCTGTCTTTTGCTTATCTCCAAATAAAGGTTTAAAAAAAAAAAAAACTATTTGGTCGGTGATTTTTGTGTTGCTCGCATTGTACTTGCTCGCTCTTACATCTATATGAGTCGTGTGGAAAACACGCGTATGGCTTGTATTTTTCCCAGCCGGATCGCGTTCGGTGCACTTACAAGCGAGATCAGAATCGGGCCCTTAGAAGTAAAATAAAGGACACTAAGAGTTACACAACTAGAGCCAGGACTTCTCCTAATATTGTACACTTGTTAAAGTGTCTTTTCCTTTGATTTCACTTGCTTGGACAGTGCCATTCCTTTCTTCAGCTCGGTTATCACTAACACGCTAAAATCCTTTGTAGCAACTGCATTGTCTGGCAGTTTGAATTTCTGCTTTGACATTGTTAATTGTTGTACCCATCCTTTGCGTGATCCTTGTTTTTCATCCAGGTTGTGCATGTTGAGTAAAGTAGCATGTTTGTGTCTCTACTTGTCTTCTTAAGACCAGAAGGCGAGAAATCAATGTACTTCATCCATTTCATATACTCTTTGCATGGCAATTACCCACTGTTGTCACTTCCTAAATCTGATTATCCTTTTATCCTCTACAACTCATACATTAACCGGAAAATTAAGTATTAGTCCATCTAAGGTTTTAGAGCTCTGTACAGGCCTTCACTGGCTCAGGCTCACAATTGCTGTCCATTGGCTTCCACAACATTTTGGGAAGATGGAATGATAATAGATATTGCAATTGTCAAACACAACTCCAGGTTGTATTTCTGGAAATTGATTTAGATATGTATTGTTTTAAATGTAATGATACAGGATATCTCAAGATGTGTTTCATTGCAAACACCTCACATGACCATTCTGATTAATTACTTGTTTAATTAGGTAGGTATTAGTTTTCTGTTCCTACTACTGTTCACATTGTAATCTAGTGTTTACAAAATGATTTTTATTTGCATTTTTCTTTTTTTAAACTTATCATGGATCTCATACAAGTTACAAGACATTTTGCTCATCCCAGACAACAGGCATGCATAGCATAGTAATATACAAAAAGTTAAATTATTCCTTTAGCAGCAAACTGTAGAGAAGTGTGGCTCAGGGGTTAGAGGCGGCAGACCCGGAAGCTGAGATCGGTACTGGACCGGGGTTCAATTCCCCGCCTCGGTGGGTCTTGGGCTCAAAAATTCCACGGACTCGATAATTCTCGTTCCGGTGCCTACTCAACTCACGGGTTCACACTCTGCGACTCTGAGCAATAGCTTGCTTAATCTCCACTATGGCCCCTCGCGGCGGGATGCCTGGCATTCACCTTGTGGATACCCTGTTGGGGTTATCTCACAGGGGAATACCAGGACGGGTTCCCAAGGCAAGCGCCTTGATGCCTTCGGGTGATACGTGCGCTATATAAATTGCAATACATTTACATTTAGCAGTGTTTATGACTTACCACCCGTCACCATCCTATACTTTCTAGGTCTGAAACTGTTGATAAACCACAGTGGTTTTCTATATGTGTACAAACGTTTTGTTCTATTCAATCTTCAAAAATATTGTGAGCTACACATTAATTCAACATTTGGGATGTTCAGATTCTAACGAAATTGAAATTGCCCAGGTAAATCACAACATTATGTATGGTCGGCTAAAACTACCCTACATTTGCGCATGTATGACAGTATCTTCATGGGTACATTAACAACTCCATATATGTCCTTTTTGCAATTTGCCTTTCTCTCTGTGGTCATAACTGTTTTTGTTTTGCCTTTAATCGTATATATACGTTTTGTTGATTTTAAGGCTGTCATCTTGCCACAGTGGGTGTGCTTGGTCCAAAATTGTACATTAAAATTGGCTACACCCAATTGGGTTATTTAAGTTTTATGTAAAGGCATCATACGTTGGCACAGGAAATGCAGCAGAGGCATGGAAATTAACTGTCAAACATGAGTCACCCATGTACATGCCTAAAGTGTCTGCCACCATATACAAAAAGTGTGCCCCAGCTGGGCTGCAGTTATAAAACCAAAAATATTTGTCATGTAAGAACCCTGCAGCGCAGATCAGCAAGTCACCTTGCTGCGTTCTAGTAATATGCCTTATTTAACATACTACAACACATTTCTGCCTTTTCCCAGTGCTGATATACAATGTGCTGCCTAGTGCCAACACAGGCACTCTTGCACCTTGGTACATGGGTGTCTGTGTTGTAAGCAGGATTGTTTATGTGCAGGAAGGGGCACCTTCCAGCTCAAAAACAGTCCCCAGAGGCATTTTCGGCTTTCAATGTGTGCTGCCGAATGCAGAAAGAGGAAGAAATGAGGAGAAATAAACATATTTTTCTCATTACACTTCACTTGGGAAGGTGTAGTAGTTTTGGCGCATTCTCAGATCTACCTCCTATGGCAAATTTAGGATAGTGTCAGAATCCATGGGTGTTGCGAGGGAACACTCATGCATCAAACATGGAACGCCTCCCTGGGGTAGAGTAATTCAACACAGTGATTTGCTCTGCATTGCATTACTCTGGATTTATCAAGCCACTTAGGACCATGCAAAGTGGCCTTGCGTGGCCCTTATAAATCGCACTTAAGGGTTGCATCACACCCCTGGTTTGTGGTGCAAAAGCGATGCAACCCTTTTATAAATACATTTTTATATATTGTCTGAAGCATCCCTAAGTTTGTCTTCTAAACTCATAGGACTTGTTGCCTAATAATAAATGTAAGACATCCAAATTTGAAGGAAATATATTCCTTATGAAAAGCTATTTGTCACTTTGGTAGTCAATCCACATTTTAAATGAGCAAGACTAGTTGTTACCTAAATCCCCCATGGGATAATGAAATTGCCTCTGGGTGAAGGAAGGGTGAAGTGATATCAACAGTGTACATATAGCAGGGATTAATCATCTGGAGAGTAACTCAGGAACAGATTGCACATCAAAGAGAAACCTTAGCAGATGTTTTTATTGATCTGGACTCTTGTTTATCGAAACTAATTATGCCCAGAGCCACTCCAGGCTTAGGACTCTATTCACAAAGGTAAGTTGCACATGTAGATCTTCTCATGTAGATCTACACATATGTCTAGTGAATATCCACAAAGATAGAACTCATCATTTACCTATTTACCTATGTAGATTAACACACAGATGTAGACTTATGAGTGTTTAGTCTTTCAAATGAGGGAGTCAGACTCCTATTACAGAATTTGAAAGTGTACTATTAACAACTTTCTGTTGGAGGGGTCTGAAACTGGGGCAGAGATCTCCCTTTTTAACTAAATAAATGTCTTATTCTTTTGCAAAAAAATAATTAAAACATATAATGCAGTTGAGGCAAAACATTTTAGTTTGAACCATCAATGCATCAATGGCGCTTGCACCATTCATGGCATACTTACTGTTTTCGGTGCATACTCTAAGATTTGGTTTAACCTCCTTAATACAGGGGTTTCTTTGGCTTTCATCCATTGGCTTCAGACATTGTCAATCTGATCTTGGATCAGACTGTAGAATTATTTTATTCTCATCTTCTTCCTCCTGCTTCAGTTGAAATGAATGACAGGCAGTCGTACATCTCAGAAGTACACTCTGTCATTACACATTTAATTATGTGTCATCTATGGATTGTGTATATCAAAAAAATATTTGTATTCTTTTTTCACTGTAGCAGGCATATTTTCTTTGCTTGTTTCAGGGCTTGAGTATAAGCGTCAAACCTATTGTCTTTACCATTGCATGTTTTCCTGATTTGGATTTGTTGCGCCCACAGAATTCTGCACATTCTATCTAAAACCATTCTTCATGAATTTGTCGGTCTCGATCAATTTTAGAGAAATCACTAGAAAGATTTTGGCATTTCTGCTCAGCGCATTTTAAAAAGTTAGCACTCGGATAATGCATTATTGTTATGCCTTACACACTTCTCATATATATATATATATATATATATATATATATATATATATATATATATATGTGTATCCAGCCCGTCTACACCAGTGCTTAGCTGCACAGAAAGGCACACAGACCAGGAATCAGCACGCCCAGGCGAAAGTCAGGTATCCAAATGCTTTATTTTACTTCATTGTGCGGTGGAAAAGCTGCCATCAGACGCGTTTCGGGCACGCCTGTGCCCTTGCTCACTGACAAGTGGCAGAGATGGAGCAACACAATATATACAGAATGTTTAAAAGTTTGCGCCAAACAATGTGATTAACATAGAAAACAGACTAATAGCACAGAGGTGATGTTTGTTTAAAACTGTGGACGCCATCTTAGACTAGTAACGTTAACATAACGTAATTCATACTATACATTACTTATAAAACCTTTTCAACATCTGAATAGAAAAATTTAAAGAATCATATTCAGGTAAAAGGGTTTTTGCATATTTAGTATGCACTGTACCACGTTTGAGTTTTTCCATGTCACTTGTACATGTCAGTGTTGACTTTTCATGCAAATCCTATACGAGCAGATGATTAAACCCCTTTTGTTATAGATAATATGTACAACCTTCTCGAAATTATTAAAAAAGCCAATTGTTTAGTTGTCATATGACAGTGTCATGGTTATTGTTTGTACTAATATGCAATGTGCATTTATACATTCTCAATGAATTACAACCATGGTTACATTTCAGACACGTTTTTTTTTTTTTATGTCACACCCGATTGTTTGGTTATCCTGCCAAGGTTATTATTTGTGCAAATACGCTATGTGCAAATATACAATCATAGTAAAATATATACATGGCTATATTTCGGAAGCGTTGATATAGGGTTGTAGGGTTCTGCTGGGACTGATAAAAAGTACCTTTCTATCAAATATTCAAACTAGTTCACCCATTCGTGCATATGCAGTGATATATGAAAGTCCGAATCGACAGATTGCTATTCACAATGATCAAATTCATAGTTATCATTTGTACCAATACGCTATAGCAATAATATATTCCTATATCACATTACGCGTTCAAAAATAGAACCTGCGGGGTTAATTCGTAAATTTCGTGAATATTAGGTACTACACTTTAATCAAAGTGTCCCAACTTGCATGCTCAAGTCAACATAATAGAACAATGTACCAAGTAACTGTACTAGGTCTTATTCGAATTTACAATGAATGGAGGCTATCTATTTGTATTTATATGGATGGTACTGATTGTGTTGCATACATCTAGAGTGCGTAAAAAATATATCAATAAGTGCAGTTTTGAGGATCAATAAAGTTATATTGAAACAGTGCATGAGTGTTGTGCTCAAATAAAGTTGTGAAAATTTCCTTTCATTTTTTTCTTAAGTTAAAAGATCTAATTCATCACAGTGGGATGTAGGCATTATCACATAGAGTTGTATATGCAAGTCTGCATGCACTCTTTTATTTTCTTTGAACGTCATTAAATCTCTAATAAATGACTGTTGAGATAAAGGAACAAATAGTGCGAAGAGCTACAGGAAATTATGTAAATCTTCCCCCATATTTAAGCCCCCTGGGCTTTTGCTGTTAAGCAGAACTATATAACGGGACTCAAGCTGCCTCAGTTTTTTCTCATAGTTGCCACCCCTCTTGTTGGTCACTACAGCATCAATGACATAGTATTTCAAATGTGCTAAGTTTTTATTGTGCACCATTTGAAAATGTCGGGCCACTGGATAACTTTGGTCTGCGTGTAGGATCGCACGGAGGTGCTGCAATATACGTTGATGCACCGGTAGTTTGGTGCTGCCTACATACTGCAAATTGCAGCTGCAGGTCAAAACGTATACTGCTAACTCAGTACGGCAAGTGAAATGGTCTCGTAGGGGGACGGGGTTGATTTCAAAGGGGGTGGTGTATGTTCTTGTATTGACCCCAAATTTGCAGGCTCTGCATGAGCTGCAACAAAAGAAACCTTTGCGTGGGGACAACCATTTGTTGGCCTTAACGGTCTCAGGGCTGTTTCTGACTAAATCATCTCGCATAGTGTACGCTCGCCTAAATGTCACAGTTGATGTAGATGGCAAGATGTCTTTGAGTACTTGGTCTGACAATACAATAGGCCACTGTTGCTTGATGATTTTAGTTATTTGTCTAGATTGGCGACTATAACTTGTGATTGGTCTTGCAGTATTGGTGTCATCTGACTGTATTATCTGGGCTCGGTTTTCCCTGTCAGGCTGTAAAAGATCTACTCTCATCAGTTGATTTGCTCTTTTGATAGCCGAATCCAATAAGGCTGTCTTGTATCCACGGCAAATAAGGCGTGCCCTAGCTTCTTGTTGGCATCTATCTCTTATCAAAGGGCAACTGCAGGCTCTGTGGATACGTAGGAACTCCACGTAGGGGATGCTCCTGATAGTGTGACTAGGGTGAAAGCTTGACGCGTGGAGGATTGAGTTGCCGGAAGTTTCCTTCCTGAACAAACTAGTGACAATCTCATTACCTTTTACCTCAATTTTCACGTCCAAAAAACTAGCTTCATGGTGGCTAATATGTGATGTAAAATGTAAATTCAGCTGATTTATGTTGATATTTTCGACAAACTGCCTCGCCATTTCCTCAGACCCTTTCCAAATGATGAAAATATCATCAATATATCTCCAATACTTATACACATTGTTGGACCACATTTCTTTGTGTTGCACCTTGAGTACGTGTTCCTCCCACCAGCCTACGTGGAGCCCCGCGTAGCTGGGGGAGAAACACGACCCCATGGCGACACCTCTAGTCTGTCGAAACACATCATTGTTGAACAAGAAGGTATTGTTGTTTAAACATATTTCTGTCATTTTAATCAACATTAAGCTGTGTTCCAACAATTCAACTGGGCGTTTGTCCAAATAGAACTTCATAGCACGCAACCCATCTCTGTGTGCTATGCTGGTGTATAAGGTAGATATTTCAAGTGTGATAAGAAGAAATTCATCAGACCATTTACAATGTCCCAGTTGATAAAGGAAGTCGGTGCTGTCCTTGATGTAAGCAGGAAGGTTGACCACATAGTCTTGTAAAAAAAAATCAATGTATTTAGAAGTGTTTTCAAAAACACTGTTGATAGCAGACACTATCGGTCTGCCAGGTACCGGTGATTGCTGCTTGTGTACTTTAGGTATTAAGTACATATTTGGTAGGACAGGGTGCTCCTTGTAGAGGTACTTAAATTCGTCTCTACTTAAGAGACCTTCTCTCTTCCATTTGTGCAGATTTTGACGGTAGGATTCATTGATTTTTTTGGTTGTGGCTAAATCAATTTTGGAGTAACAAACATTGTCTCCCAATTGTCTATTTGCTTCTTCAATATAGTCTTTTTTGTTCCATAAAACCAAGTTGCCCCCTTTGTCTGAATTATTGATTATGATAGTCTGTTCATTTTTTAGCTTTTTCATAAGGGTGACATATGGTCGCAGTTTATGATTCGGTTTGGAAAAACTTTTCATTGTCTTTTTTTGTAGTTTTTTGACTTCATCAACCACTAAGTCTGCAAATACATCGATTGAATCACGAGGCACAATGGGGTTAAAAGTGGAAGGTGGCTTAAATGGAGTTGTGATTGATTGGTTGGTAATATAGCCTTCTTATTGTGCCAGTTCCTGAGTGCTGATATCTTCAGTGTTAGTACTTTCCAGACTGTGCAAGTTTCGTAATAACCCCAAGTCTCTTGTTTGTATTCCCGATGTAGTGGTCGGTATAGTTTCTGTTTGTTTTTTTGTTGCCAAACTGGTTTTTACAGCGAAATATTTTTTCAACTTGATTTTTCGAATAAATTTGAAAATATCTATTCGAGTATTCACATAGTTGAAGTTGCTTTCGGGAGCATAGGATAGGCCCAAAGCTAAGATTTGTTGTTCTGCTTTATTGAGGTCTATCCCCGTCAAGTTGATAATTGTTTTGTCTATTATTGCTTGTTTTTGTTCCTCCAGAATTTCTTTTTCCTCTGCGTTCTTCCTTTTGGCGGCTGTGCATCGCCGTCGCTGTTTCCTGCGCTGATTGCGCCTTTGTCTTGACTGGCATTTTGATTGCGTGGACGGAGTGATGCCTTGCGTTAAAGTCTCACGTACTCCATTTCTTCTCCCAATGTCATTTGCCCCATATCCCCTTCCTTTGAACCAGAGGCACCTTCATCAGATTCTTCTTCACTTGGAACCAGACTCGCATCAGAGAGTGTTGTTTCCGGTTCACTGACACCTACTTCAACATTGCGCGTTGCTGTTACCGTTTTAGCAGTGTTGGAATTGCGCTGACTTCTTATTTGGTCAAATTTGCGCGCAAAGGTGTAAATGCGTCCTTGTTGGTAGTCTTGTTGGTCTCGAGCAAACTTGTAAGCTTTGCGGGTTTTGATTATGTTCTCCTGTTTTTTCAGTCGTCCTTTCATCTCCGCAACTGTTTTTTCAATCAGATTTCTATCTTGGTTGTACAGTTCTTTCGATAGTTCTTCGTTGATGCGTGATATTTCATCTAGGTTTACTTGTCTGTCAATTCGAGCATATTTAACCAACAAGCATAACAGGCGCATTGAAGCTTCAAGGTTAGACTCTGCCCAGTCTTTGAGTAATCGGGGATTGGGGTTTTCAAAGCTGGGTACTAACATGATACGCAGTCCGCGTGGTACTCGCCCCACCTTCTTGTATTTTTCTAGGGATCGTATCTCCCACCACTTTGTTAGCTTTCCACGGTTGTTTTTCTCTAAGGCTTTTAGTAGCGCTTTGACGTTCGTGTTATCTTCAGTGTCTTTCTTTTTATTATGTGATTTTGCCTGCGCTCCCACTGGAGGTAAGTTTTGGAAATGCTCCTCAAAAGCTTCCTCTCGCTCTCTTTTGTCTGACATTTCGACCGCACACAGTTATATGAAAGTTTGTACTCAATGGAAACTTAAAGGGTAATTAGTGGATCAAGAACCCTTCGTTGCCCTTGCCTTTGTGCACCTCCCCGACCTGGTCAGATATACGGAAAAACAGATTGTTGGCTCTTCTCACCGTTATAGCGGCCACTCCCGGAGAAAATCCTCCGATTCTTCGGTGCTCCCGCTTCGGTGACGCAGCTATGCCGTAGTCTTGTTTGATTTGTCTTTGACCAGGGGGCTGACGGTAGTTGCTCCACGTCGAGCAGAAACTTCCAAACGGTCCGTTTTATTCGTCAGCCAACTTGAAGCGGAGGGGTCTGTGTCGTATCAGGAAACCGACCACGTCCTGAGAAATATGTGTATCCAGCCCGTCTACACCAGTGCTTAGCTGCACAGAAAGGCACACAGACCAGGAATCAGCACGCCCAGGCGAAAGTCAGGTATCCAAATGCTTTATTTTACTTCATTGTGCGGTGGAAAAGCTGCCATCAGACGCGTTTCGGGCACGCCTGTGCCCTTGCTCACTGACAAGTGGCAGAGATGGAGCAACACAATATATACAGAATGTTTAAAAGTTCGCGCCAAACAATGTGATTAACATAGAAAACAGACTAATAGCACAGAGGTGATGTTTGTTTAAAACTGTGGACGCCATCTTAGACTAGTAACGTTAACATAACGTAATTCATACTATACATTACTTATAAAACCTTTTCAACATCTGAATAGAAAAATTTGAAGAATCATATTCAGGTAAACGGTTTTTTGCATATTTAGTATGCACTGTACCACGTTTGAGTTTTTCCATGTCACTTGTACATGTCAGTGTTGACTGTTCATGCAAATCCTATACGAGCAGATGATTAAACCCCTTTTGTTATAGATAATATGTACAACCTTCTCGAAATTATTTAAAAAAGCCAATTGTTTAGTTGTCATATGACAGTGCCATGGTTATTGATTGTACTAATATGCAATGTGCATTTATACATTCTCAATGAATTACAACCATGGTTACATTTCAGACACGTTTTTTTTTATGTCACACCAGATTGTTTGGTTATCCTGCCAAGGTTATTATTTGTGCAAATACGCTATGTGCAAATATACAATCATAGTAAAATATATACATGGCTATATTTCGGAAGCATTGATATAGGGTTGTAGGGTTCTGCTGGGACTGATAAAAAGTACATTTCTATCAAATATTCAAACTAGTTCACCCATTCGTGCATATGCAGTGATATATGAAAGGCCGAATCGACAGATTGCTATTCACAATGATCAAATTCATAGTTATCATTTGTACCAATATGCTATAGCAATAATATATTCCTATCTCACATTACGCGTTCAAAAATAGAACCTGCGGGGTTAATTCGTAAATTTCGTGAATATTAGGTACTACACTTTAATCAAAGTGTCCCAACTTGCATGCTCAAGTCAACATAATAGAACAATGTACCAAGTAACTGTGCTAGGTCTTATTCGAATTTACAATGAATGGAGGCTATCTATTTGTATTTATATGGATGGTATATATATATATATATTCCGAAACGTTATGCTGGCGTGGTGTGCTGTGGAATAAAGAAACTCACCTGCACTCTGGGTCTTCCGTGTTTTTCCTGTTTGATGGTCAAGAATTCAAGTCTGTCGCGCTGAAGGCGCAAGTGCGGAAATATATATATATATATATATATATATATATATATATATATATATATATATATATATATATATATATATATATATATATATATATATATATATTTATATATATATATATATATATATATAGCCATATTTCTTATGTCACTTGTTTTGCACTTGCACATCGCAAAGTGGTGCATGCGTGATGCAACTGGAAAATGAGATTTATGAAGCTACACAAGACCACTTTGCATGGCCCTGAGTGACTTTATAAATCTTAACTAAAGCAACGCAGCACAAATCGCTGCTTTGCCTTACTCTGCACTTGGGAGGAATTCATTCCATGGATGTTGCATGGGTGCTCTCATGCAACTTCCATGGATTTTGGCGCTTTCTCAGAGCGACCAGAACTGGTAAACCTGGGAATGCACCAAAAAGATACGCCTTCCCAGGTGAGGCATAACAAGGAGAAATATCTTTATTTCTCATTTGTACTTCCAGTATCTATGTGTGCTGCATTCTGCAGCACACATACATAAAAGAATATGCCTTTCAGGGTTGATTTTGTGCAGAAAGGTTCCCCTTACTGCACGAAAACAATCCTGCATGCAAAACAGGCACCCTCGCACCATGGTGTAATGGTTTCTGTGTTGGCTCTGGGTAGCCAAAATGGCACCAGTTCAGGGGAAAAGACAGCAATGCACCATATTCTTTTAAATATGGTGCATCCCTAACGATATCACATCCCAGACTTTTTATTACCTGTGTAACCGTACTGTTAATTGCTGAAAAGTGCATCTTCTCATACAAAAACTGATTGACCCGTGATGGTCTGCTTTTAATTCATATATCACTGCATTGAAGCGGTTAAAACCTTTTGTGGTAAAAGAAGTTACAATGCGATTGTGCAATGGCTGCTAGGCTGCCGCCACAGTTTCAGGAGGGCGTGGGAATCTCCCACACAGTACCATATGTAGTTATGCAGACTGCAGCACATGGCAGACTTTTGTGGAGCGAATCTTAATGCATGCTCCATTCCACCGGGAACTATCTGTATGGGACCTCGCCCTGGTTAGGAGGGTGATGTCCAGCATGTAATATCGGGCGTGGCAGGAGTGGGGATGTGGCGACAATACTTACAATACGCTGGACTATCCAACCTATTCAAAGAGATATGGCTCACACACCCCTCAATACCAAAACACACACGACCTTAGATGTACTACTTACATGCAGAGC
This sequence comes from Lissotriton vulgaris, assembly GCF_964263255.1. Lineage (NCBI taxonomy): Eukaryota > Metazoa > Chordata > Amphibia > Caudata > Salamandridae > Lissotriton > Lissotriton vulgaris. The sequence continues at coordinate 277,092,594 of NC_141696.1, forward strand.
TAGTGGATGCCTGATTTCCCTGTTGTACAAGGCCATGAGGGCAGACGCGATTGATCCGCCCCCAAAGGCGTTCACCACATGGATCATGGATCTGGAGGAGCCTCTGGAGGTTGGGGACAAGAGGACAGTGGGGGCGCTCACACGCACGATCTCATAAGTGGCGGCTGGTCCATAGGGCCACTAGGCAATCACAAAAGAAAACTGCTCACTGGATCGGGTAGCAAAGCAAGAATGAAAGCTGATGAATTGACAATTTGTCTGTTTACATTTCCGGTCTGTGCTGGCAGCAGCTTCACAGGTGAAAGTGCGCATGAGTCAACAAACGCACAGCACACACAGGCGAGAGGAGCAGGAGTCCAGAACTGGACTTCGACTGGGCATCTGCGAGAAGAGCGCTTTTTAATTTCAGCTCCCCACTCCATTCACAATACATCAGGTATGCTGTGCATGCCTAGTGTAGTGCAGGAGTCTAAAGATGGGATCCTGCTCGGGCGGTGACGTACAGTCGCCCTATGCCCTGTCACATGCTAGGATCCAGTCTCCTGATTTGCCAGTCAACTTCAAGCAAAAGAGCGGGGAAAAGTTAGATCCACTGACGTCTTGTCAGAGGAGACGTGATGCAAAGCGGGACCGGAGCGGGAGATGCCTGGTAAGTTTATTTGTTTTTATTTAATCATTAAATTAAATGCCTTACTCACTTTAGTAAACAAGAGCATTGCTGGAGACTCTTTGAAGCCGGATCTTCTTAATTAATGGCATGCTGTCTTTGAACAGGCCATCTGCAGCGCAGGCTCAGTGTTGATTTCAGGGTCTGATCTCAGCTCTTCCCTAATACCAAGGAAGGACGAGCTTCAGGGTGGGGATGTGAGTCACAGAGCTGTGTCCTGCAGAAGACCCTTAGAGATTCTCTCCTTGCCATTCACATTCACAGGAATAGCCACAAGGGAATCATGCTGTTGTGATACAAATGCCAGGCTCATACTTCCCCCGTAAATGAGTGAAACTGGGCATGGGATCATATATTTGTACATAGTATTTCATACCTGCTTGTAGCTGTTTAAGCATTTAACTATTTACTATACAGTGAAATTGGTACTCGTTTTGCCGCCTATTGAAAAATAGAAGGCTGATTGAACCCTGGAACCTGCTTTCAGGTACAGTCAATAGGTCTTTCTTGGTCCTTGTCTTATGTAGCTGGGTTCCTCTCCCAACCTTTGGGTGCATGTATATGTGCCTATTTATGGAGCACGCAAGGCTCAGAGTGGGGAGGAGACAGTGGCGGTGCCAGTGTCAGGAGGAAGCAGTAAAAGAATGTGCACATAGTTGTAGGGAGAGGCGGGGTGAGTCATTGGTCGTCCACACAGGTGTTGAAGTTGTCAACCCTTGTATATGGATTTGGTACTCCATGAATACTTAGGTCAATTCACCCTTCCTGAACTGCAGGAGGGATGGTGCACGCAAAGTTGATTTGTGTTGCATTGCGTGGTTTAGCAAATAATAAGAAAGGTTACACAGTGCGACAGGTAGGAGTTACATGCTGCGAGCATATGCATTCCTGTGCATCCCCCAATGTATTTTGATGCAAACCAAGATTTACAACTTGCCTCAAAATAGTGCACCTACCCAATAGAGGCTTAATGAGGAGAAATATCCTCTTTTCTCCTCTTTGCGTTTGTGCTGCATCCTGCAGCACACATAGAAAGTGGAATATGTATTTAAAGATCACTTTTTTGTAGGAAAGTGTTCCTTGCTGCACAAAAATAAGCCTGTCTGCAGCACAGGCACCCTTTCCCCCTAGTGAAAGGAAGCCTGGTTAGCAATAGGCAGTCACAAGTGTGCCAGCACATAGAGTGAGCTGACCATTGCAATATCTTGGTAAATATGGAGCTGCTCACCTCTTTCCATTCACACTACGCAGCACAGCAACTTGCCTTACCGCATGAACTATTACTAAATATGCCCCCAAGGATGTAAGCAGTTTATGGAAAGAGTGTTGATGTGACAATATTTTATAAGGAATAAAATGCCTTCTGAAGTACATTAAAAAGATATGGTCACTTTGGAGATTCATGAGCTTTCAAAGGAAGTTATCTTTCGGCTTCATCCCTCTTTGTGGTAATTGAACTTCTTGGTGAGTTCAATATCTTTATAATATACAATAGAGGATACTTTATTTCGTATGTAAAGTACATTGATAATGGCTGCTTGATATTTAGACTTGGCATTGCGTTCTCAAAATCAGCAGATGCAGAAACTGGACAGTATATTTGGTACAAGGTACACAAACTTGCACAATGAGTAGGAAATGTTGCTGTGCTACTTGGAACTCTCTTCCGATTGTCACATACATTAGACGACAAAAGAAATAGAGATGTACAGGTAAAAGATTATCTTCAATAACAGACTGTTTCTTTGTTTCAGTTCTGCAGGCAAATATTATCTACATTCTGGTGAATACAATTTTTAAACTGATCTTTGCCAGCAACATCATTTCTATGGTGCTTAAAACTATTTTGTGAAATATGTACCATAGCATTCCTCGGCCTCGCCTCGGCTCCCGGTCCACGAGCTGCTCCGGCTTGGATATGGATGATTCTAGGGCTGCTTTCTGGTCACCCATGTTCCCTACACACACAGAGGAGCACAGAGGGAAAACCGAACCCTGGTCGCCGTCCACTCATATAGTCATATCAACACAAATGACCGGGTCCTTCTAGGCCTTTTCTTATTTCAAAAAGTGTACATCTTATCAGACTTAATCTTTTGTTTATCTCCCCTTGCTTAATGATGTTAGGGGTAGAGAGTACACTATTTAATGTGAAAAGACGAGATGACACCTCACGGGCGCACCACCAACCAGATATCCCGATGGTGGTGCGCTCGTGAGGTGTCATCTCACCTTTTCACACTTTTTTAGGCACAGTAGAGTCATTGTCTGTTTCTTTTGCTGACTGTCAGAGTGGGATGGTGTTTTTTTTAAGTAGCCATTAAATAGTGTACTCTCTACCCCTAACATCCTGAAGCAAGGGGAGATAAACAAAAGATTAAGTCTGATAAGATGTACACTTTTTGAAATAAGAAAAGGCCTAGAAGGACCCGGTCATTTGTGTCGATATCACCCATGTTCCCTACCTGAAGCGGAGTGTTGGGAGCACCGGTGGAGAGACTTTGCTTGCCTCTTTGACCCTCAGCTGGGGCTGTTTTTCGCGGTGGTGGCGAGATGTGGTGATCTACAAAATGGCGGCCAGTACTTTGCCGAGGACGTTGTCGGCTGAGAGCGGCTCCGGGAGGTAGGCTTGCCGTATGAGCGTTTTCGCCCTGAAGATACTCCTGCTGCCTCTTCCTGACCCGGGAGCTTAATAATCAGCTTCACCTGGTGGCTGCTTTCCTTCGGGAAAATCTGCCTGGAGCCTACCTGACCCCAAGATGGCGCCCATCGGCGCACCACAGACTCAGATTGAGGCCTTTCCAGGCTCTTGTTACCCCACACCGGCTCCCTGCTCAAGATTTGATCTACGCCTGCACTTCTGACATGCTGCACGCGCTGCCAGTGAACAGGGGCCCTTACCATGGCGAGCCTGCAGATGGGCCCTATAGAGGACACAGTGGACCTGACATGACGTTGCCCGTGCCATAGCCACGACAGTGAGTGTACTCGGGGTTCCCAGGCCGGTTCACGACACCAGAGCCAGCCAACGGCTGACAGCAAGTCCCGTTTCACGCTTTCAGCCGTGCTGCCACTGCACTCCGACACGAATTGAAGGGCCCAGGGGCTGCAATATGCCCAAGTTGTGAGATCCGAAGAGGGGGATCCTTGCCGTAGGAAGTAGCAGAGACTTCGTGCCACCGGGTGGGGGCCTCCAACCCCTCCTCCCTCCCTGCATCGAGTGTGCCGAATGACGATCACCTGGAGCTGGAGTTCCTGCGACCGCCGCAATCGCTCCCAGTATCTGGAAAGGAAAACCCGGTCCGGTGGTCCCAACTTCACAGTGTGCACCCAGGGACATGTACTTCCTATTGAGGCCAGAGTCAGCGGGATCCCCCGGAGGAGTGTGCGGACGTAGAACATATTCGGGGACATCCAGAGACGAAGTGGGAGAAAGCACACATTGCCAGAGGAGCCCCCAACGCTCAGACAGACATTAACTTTAACTGCCTGATGCCTAACCTTAGAATGGCCACCAGTGTATCAGTGTACAGTACAGTCCCCTGCCTGACCACAAGATGGCTTCCTTAGTGGTCCCCTACACGTTGTTTTACTTCCCTGGGATAACAATTGGACATTGGCCAGACCTTGAACCTATCCCCTAACCTGCCTACGCATCAGGACTTGGAACCTACGAAACTTACCCCAGACTGTGGAGACCTAGCGATTTGGCTGATGCCTGGTGGAGCTACCATCTAGCTAAAGAGAAGATGGGTTGTGGACTCCCCCTCCCTGCCGTCACCTTCCCAGCCAGACCTTGGGCAGATTTCCCCTCATCTCTACGTCCTGTCTTCCTCCTACCCCTTTACCCTATCCCCTTACCCTTCCTACTCCGTTCATCTTGTGCCCTATGTTCTTTAAATGCTTTTCTTGATACTTATGTAACTTTTAACTGATGTAATTAGCAACATTATTGTCGCTCATGTAAAGCGCTCTGATTCCATCAGGTCTAGCCAGTGCTACATTATAACTCATTAATTTAATTTGTTCCCATTTAATACTCTTTCTCCCTTTGTCTACATCCCTAGCTCTTAGCTCCTATCCACTCTCCCTGAATCTCTCACCTTGCCTGCTAGTCTGCCTAGCCCCCTGTCCTTTGTGCCCTTTGACTAAGCACTCCTTCTCCCCTTGTTGGGGAAAGATCCAATATTTTTACTCTGGAGTCTCAGCGTACCCGCTGAGAGAGTTCACTGCGCCAAGGGTGCCACTCACAGCTGAGGTATGGTATGGCACCCCTTGCCAAGCACTCCCTCTCCCCTTTTTGGAGAAGGATCCAATATGTAGGCCTTGGAGTCTCAGAGATCCCTCTGAGAGAGTCCTCTGCGTAAAGGGAGCCTCCCGCAACAGAGATAGGGAAGTGATACCACTTCCCCTGGGATCACAGTTTACTGGACTTTGGACGTTGCTTTGACTCATCTACTGGTTTGTGTCCCCGTCGCCCTTCTCCTCCTCTTTCCATGCGATGTCCTTCACCCTCCCCTCCTCTGTCCCGCCTTCATTACCTCTCTACTTCCCCAGCTCCTTCCACCTCCCCTTAATCTTTCCCCTTGCCTGCTTTTCCCCTTACGTATTTGTGCTTATTGTTTATCTTGAGCTCACAAGTAACTATGTTGCCATGCTCTAATAACTGTGTAACCTTTGTAACGATGTAACCTGTAACTATGATCTGATGCTCATGTAAAGCGCTCTGATACGTCCGGGTTTAGCCAGCGCTATATAAAACCTTTAAAATAAATAAATTCCGAAGCAGTATTAACTTAAAACTATCCTGAAACGTATTCAGTCCTTTTTGTGAATTTGAAAAGCCTGATTTAGAACTTGAACCTGGTCTTTAACGTATTTGCATTAGTCATTTATACGACTGTTTTATACTCATTTAAATGGTTTCATGGGACGATTTGTGATTTGTTGTAGTAATGATGAAGCAGGGAGTTCCAAAGTTTATGTCACCCTACCATCAAGTTGGAATTGTTGTTTCTGAAAGTCGCACTTGTTTTGGATATGGTGATCTTATTTACATTGAAATCCTTAGAAATTCACTCAAATAAACAGAGGTTGAATTGACGTTGTATTTGGTTATAGTCATAATGTCTCACTGTACACTTAAAAATACCTTACCAATTCACTGAAAAAGCAACAAATCTCACCCTCTCCAGACACTTAAGGATTCTGAGGCGATCAAGCACCAACTGTGTACAACCTATGCCCTCCAACAAAGCTTTTACAGATTGCTGACCTCTTGTGGGCAATCAACCAGTCACGATACAGCAAACTGCGCTGCATACAGTGTTTGCCTTGTGCACAACCATTCATAGAGCGCTCACTCCCTTCACAAATCCAAGACTCATTTGGAGGCCAAGCATGTTGCAAAAGCTTACACCTGTTAGCAGTAAAGAAGCTATAGGAAATTAGGTTTAGGTTTGCCTTGCTGAATACATTTCTGTATGGTAAGCGTTACTAAACTGCCACATTCATTAGGATGCCATCAGTGATGTTGTCAATGATGCCATTGAGCATGTCATGTGTGATGTAATATGGGAGGAAATAAGCAGTGCATGATGGGGTCAAAAGCTATAGTTATTTCAGTAAATGATAACTTATAATTTTTTTCTCAGTTTTTTATAGTGTAAACTTGACCCAATGGTATCAGAGCTCTGTACGTGAGCACCAGTTAGTTGCATTACGCAAGTACACATTAATTTTTGTAGGCACAGGGAGAATAAGTGATTTGCCCAGAATCACAGGATGTTGAACTTCATTGCAGAGACTCAAACCTAGCTTTCCAGATTAGAGATCGACCACCCTAGCCGTTCGGCTCCAACCTCTCTACATCATTTGTTTTGTTATATTAAAAAATATAATATTGCAAGGCCTCAATGCAATTTCACTTTAATCTTTGGGTTTTTTTCAGTGAATATATACACATATGCATAGATATATAGGACTGAGTTTCCAAAGGAAAATGATTTTTGTTTTACCATAATTTTTGACTAATCTTAGCTAAAAGTCTCAAAATGTGTTTTTCCATGCAATTTCCTGTGTGAATTTTAAACAGCACCATAGTCAAATGGCTGAACTGCATTACACCAATTTTGGCAAAATTTTAAATTTTTACCCAAAAAAGCATGCTTTTTGTGCTTTGATGTAAACCCATGCAGTTGTTTTTGAGAAATTGAGATACAACATTTATAGAGTCCAGTAGGCAGGCAACTTGAGCTAATAGAGAAATCTGATTGGCAGTTGGGGCTTTTTTTCTAATCAATGGCCTCTATCTTGTGGGAGCAACTAGGTCTTGCTGGTCACATGGGAAATCGCACTCCAAGTGGCTTGTGGTAAATATTTGATTTACCGTCCTAATTTCTATGCAGGTAGGTACTTAATCAATAATAACTCACTCGGAAAGAAAGAGACAGAGTCCGTGGTGTTAGAGTTCTTAGGGGTTTTATTCCTTAAAAAGGAATGGTTCTAGAACCGGATATCATATTCCTGCCACCACAGGGGTGCAGGAAGGGATCGAGCCATAATTTATTGACAATATATAGCTTATATACTTAAACCGTATTATAGGAACCAATACAGTAGGCGTAACAGCTGAGAGAAACAAGATAAAACACACATGTGGTAGTGATACGTAATTAGAAGGCGTGAACTAGGCGTGAACATAGAGGTGTGTGCTAGAAACGTCACATGTAGGTGTCATAAGTGGGTGGCAACAGAAGCAGAATCTTGCAATGTCAGCAGAAATCTGAGGCCTGGATGCGCGCGCAGCTGCATGACGTGTGATTGACGTGAAGCTGGAGGGTGCAGGGGACTTGACATTTACGCTAACGGAAAGAGACAGAAGTCTGGCATGTCAGATCAAATTGTACCATTATCATATCTGATATCTGATGTTTAGGAACTATATTATCTGGACGGAAAAGGTCTCTGGGGCAGAAGCTATTCTATACTGACTGTGAGTGCGTGTATAAGCGTCTAAGTGTCTGCATGAGGAGCGTGGGGCATGGGCCTTCCATGGTAACAGAGGCTATGAATTACTTGCACGGAGACAGTGAGGCCGGGCCCTTTTGCTCTGCAGCTGGGAGGATGTTTACTTAAACTAGTAGGCAGGAATGCATTTTCGAGGAGCGGAACAGATAATTCGAAGGTTGAATTCAGTCTTGGCAGGCAGCAGGCTGAGCTAAGCGCGGTGAGCCGCGCAGGGAGTAAGGCAGAGGTCACGGGTACAGAGACAGCCTGGGCTGAGGCTTTCAAAGTCAGAAGGCAGAAAAAAGGCTCGATGGCAGAATTCAGGGCCTACATCGCCAGAGCTGAAAAACGTGTAAAGTACACCACAAAAAGACGTTGGCATAGCATACTTAGGAACTGAATATTCAACCCATTCAGGGTGGGTCTGAAAGAGGACATGTTGACGTTGGACGCAAATGTATTTGCGTCTTGATAACTGACACAAGAGGGAAGTTACATGCACTTTAAACTCGTACATGGAGACGGTGGGGTACACGTTAGGGAACATAACTTGACCAAAAATTTATATTTCCTCATTCCCTCCTTGTTCCCTACGGACCCTTCATGATATATCGATCCTCATGAATCGATCAGTCTGTTCTTGTAACATCATTTGCTCTTCTTTCTTCCTTTGGCGGTTTGAGAGAAAACTGGAATGTTCAATGCACGATGTGGCACACAGTCCACAAATCGCTGGCCCACACTGTAGGCACAGGCAGCAACTGAATACTATAACAAGGGCAATGCCTAGGAAGGATAGGATCTTCCATCCCCAAGCGGTCAGCGTTGTCCAGAACCAACCGGACCAGGTCCAGGTGCCTGGATTCTGATGTATCAAACTTGCAATCTTATGAAGACGTGTAATAGCTTTGTATACAGTTGGCGCGTTTTCTGGAATGAAAACACAGCAACTTGACCCGATGACCTTACAAGCTCCACCTCTATCTGCCAAGATGACGTCAATAACAAGACGATTTTGAAGGACAACAATCCGCATAGCAGACTGCTCCTCTGTTAAGTTACCTAGAGCGGAGGCAGTTTAATTTACTACTGCTTCGAGTGTTCTGGTTAATCTTCGTATTAGTTTACTGTTTTGGACGGGGCCTGTGAAGAAAAAGAATCCCTTATTGAAATCTGTGTATTGTTCCCATGCTGTTTCAGTATAGTCGACAATCGGGAGATCTCTTCTGAGTCTACTCTTTACTAGATTTGTATTTCTGTGATAATCAGGAGGGGCTAGGAAAACAGGTGGCAGAAGGAAGGCAATGTAACAGGTACCATCCCAATCTGGAGGTAAGCGTATGTATGCGGTATGGCCGCAAACAAAATAGGAATGACGAGTAGCTCTAAAGGAAGACCTGCCATGATCACTGAATTCGACCACGGTAGTGCATTTACTATGACCTAAGTGTACTGAACCCTTCTTTCTGACACATAAGTCACCTGTGACTGGTAATACTGACATAGCAGGGAGAACTGGTGCAGCTTCGGATTCAACAGTAAGAATCATGAGGTTAATTGTATAATTACCTAATCCATATACTTCATTTTCTAGATCAGTTCCTGTCCTAATGGGAAGTCCCTTCTTGTCAGGGTAGCAGACGTTGAGCAGAACTAGGTTCAGGTTTCCCCAAATCCAATTCCCCTCGAAAACAGCAATATCAGAATCTAAGGAATTAATTAATCTAAACCATGCACCACAGGAGCCATTGTGAGTGAACGGGTACGGGAAGAGAGGCAGAACTCCCTTGTATTTCTGATAGGGAGGGAGTCGGCCACATATCCAGCAGTTTGTAGCATTGTTAGTCTGATGGGAGTGATGTAACATACTAATGAATGTGTTGTTGCGCAGTGCAAGTCTGTAGGACAGTTCGTGAGGCGGTAATTCACTAAAAGAATGTTCAGCAGAAACATTGTAAGCAGATTGTTCACGCTTGAAGATAGGGTAGTATATGGGAAGCAATATACTCGCAACAATAATCAGAAGACTTAGGAAAAACATAATCAATAACGTCACTATACAGTGACTGCGGAGTGATTTACAGTATGTACGTTTCTTGAGTTGTCTCTCTCTCTCTCTATCTCGATCTAGGGGATACATGTCAGAAACTATTTAACCGATTCACCTAGGGGAGGACTTAAACAATTAAACTGTCTGACTTGCTAGATCGAAGCTTTGTTCGGTATTCCTCTTGAGGAGTTTTCTCTCGCTTAGGAATTTTACAGTCACTAGATTTGAGGCAGTCCTTGGAGGGGGTGGACGAGTCTGGTTCTGGCATCAGTTCATTGCATTTTTTAATATGACTCGTGTGGATCCACCCCTTTCGGCCTTCCACCTTAATCGCGGTCCTCGTTGTAAGAAGGACGGTCTTCGGCTCTTTCCAGCGGGGCTCCAGCGGGCTTTTTCTGTCGAAGTTCCTAATTAGGACCGTATCCCCAGGGCGGACATCGTGTGGCTTTACATCAGTGTTGTCAGGGAAGGCTGCGGCAACCTGTGAACGACATGATTGGAGTGCAGACATCAAGAAGGTAAGATAATCTGTCAACATATTACAATCAACATCTGTAATTTTCTTAGGCATGGGCGTCCCCCACATATTCGGTGGTCTGCCAAAGACCACTTCGTACGGGGCTAGCCCTGATCTCGAATGAGGAACCATCCTCATATAGAACAATGCAACTGGCAGGGTGACTATCCAGTCGACCCCTTTCTCTTTACAGATTTTTGCAAGGCGTGTTTTCAGTGTCTGGTTGTGCCTTTCTACAAGGCCCGCTGCTTCGGGATGTCGGACACAATGGAATCTCCACTGGTATCCTAGCAGAAGGGAAACCTGTTTCATGAGTTCGGATGAGAACGGCTGTCCGTTATCTGAGTACACGACACGAGGCAAGCCGTACCGTGGGAAGAATTCTCGAACCAGCTGCCTGGCAGTGGTCGGAGCAGTGTTTGCCACAGCATGAAGATAAATGTAGCAGCCTCCATGTCAGGACATGTCAACACAACAACTTACAAAAACCTTAGGGCATAAGGGGGCAGGGTAGGGTACCAAATATAAATAAAAATGTATTGAGGTTGCCACAATCCTGAGGGTCTCTAACAGGGTCCAGCATGACCCCCGTACTCCTGCAAGGGTCCCGCATGAGCTTAGGGCCTCTGTAGGCTGCCGCAAGAGTCCAGTGAGATTCAAAAACGATGTAAAGCAAAAATGAGCTTGCGTATGTGTTTAAAATCATGGTCCTGTTTGCAGTGTCCTCCCACTTTTTGCCCCTGTTTTTACTATTAGGTGCTGGTTTTTCTGACTCTGATTGTGCCCTGGGCTCTGCTACCCAGATCCAGGGCTGTGCTTTGATTAAAAGTACATGGCTAGGTATAATTATAATTGGCGATGACAGACCCTTGTAAAACCCCAGTATGTAATAGGGCATGTGGGATTCAAACTACCGGTAAGCCCCTAATGTATATTAAGGCAGGGAGATTTAGAGGCCCAGTTGATTTCCTACAGTAAAGTGTGCACTGCTGAGTTACCTGTTGTCATTTTAAAAGCCAGCCCTGCCTTGCAGGCAGCTTTTAAATTGTAATTATATGGAAATTGATTTTGGAATTAAAGGTACTTCCAAAGTAGTAATCTACCTTATTTTTTGCACGAACCCGAACCCGACGAGCCTCTGCGGTAGCAGTAGCAGAGCAGGGGCGGGAGCGGGGGACGCCGAAGAAATCGCTCCTCTACGAGCCGCCTGGACTGCCCCAGCTGCTTACACATTCCTCCGCTGCTGGTTCCCTAACATCTGCAAGATGTGCCCCAAAGCTGTGAGGGGCACACCAACGTGAGCTGCAAAAACCGCTGAGCTGCAAAACCCGCTCCACGCTCCACGGCACACCGGCAAAGGCACCGGCAAAGGCAAAGGCAGTAGCGTGACCCCTCCCCCTCCGCCCTGCATCGGACTGCATCGGACTGCTTCTGCACCCGTGGGTGGCCGGCGGAGTGCAGAGAGTGCATGAGAGCGGGAGAGACCGGCGGCATCAGGAACAGTTTCCGAGCCACGACAAGGAGGTGGTGCAGTGGGAGGAACGACCTGAGACAGTGGAGTAAGAGGAGCCCGGCACTCACCAGGTACCACATTGGGCATTGGGCACTGGGCACTGGGCTAGACATAGCTCCCAGCAGTCCACCCCCCCCCCCGCGGAAGGAAGCAGCGAAAAGCAGAAGCGCAAAGCGCAAAGCCCAGATAAAGCAACAGCAGCGACAGCAACAGGCACTGCCCTTTCCGCCTGGAATCAAGGAGCAGTACTGTCGCAAGCTCCGAGGAATCCCTTGGGGGTGCATAGAGTCATATTGGCAGTCTGCCTGTGTGAGGGCCTGGTGACAGCGAAGCCCAGGCTGCTGTGGTTGGCTCGGCTGGGAAGGCCTAAGCGCAGAGGACACAAGGAGTAAACATTGGGACTAAAATCGCCCAAGGTAACAGGGCGAACTTACAAGCATGAGCGCGGCTGCCGGTAGAGCCGTTAGAGGCGGTCGCTAAGAAAGAGCCCAGGGGGTCTGACAGGCAGACTAGGTCGGACTGATCTGCGGCCCCTTTGCGCGCTCCACTCCGCTCAACCCTAAACGCAGCCAGCTCACATCCAGCCTACCCACGGACAGAAGACTAGCGAGTCTTCCAACATCGCCACTAACGACATGAGGTCAGGCAAGGCCAGGGGGTCTCTGGTAGTCAAACCAAAGCCTACAGCAAAAACGAACGAAAAACAGGGAAACGGGAAGGGGCATAAGAAAAAGAAAAGGAAAATGAGCGCTAACTCGACTACCAGCACGGTGCTGAATCTCTCCGCATCAGATCAGGCACCGGAACTGAGCTATAATACAACAGAACAAGGATCGGCAACGGCCTTGATACCAGAGACTGCAGCAAGCACATCTCAAACCACCAAAAAACTCCATCAACCCAAAATATTCACAAAGTTTGAATTCCTAAAGGACGCGGGTGCAGCAATATTCTCGAGCAACAGGCACCTGTCCGGTCTGCAATCACCACTGCTTCCGGCTGTCTTGGGACCAGCATGCCCTTCGCCACCACTGCTTGCACCCGAAGGCTCACTGACACAAGGTGGCCCTTCATCGGATCCTGCACAGGGCAGCACCGCGGGGCACGGGAGCGCTAGCACTGCTCTGGAGACCTTAAGCGAAAGGAGGAAGTCTTCTAACTCCGCTGCCTACAACCAGAAGACTCCGTGCGTATACCCAGCTGGTTTGGTCCTTTGCAGCCAGGAAAACATATTACCATCCCCACTAGATGACCCCAAAGCCAACCAGAATGAGAAACTCATTTCAGCCCAAATACCCGCTGACGAACTAGACAGCTGTCCCACTGAAAAGGCTCCTGGGGCAGGCCTACAGACATCAGCATCGGTTCTAGCAAAAGAAACCGCCCCATGTTCGGAGCTGGACTTGCAACTGAAGAGCCTTACCCATAGCACACCCATCAAGTCTTATCTAACAGCTGAGCGCGCTCTATCAATCACAGAGCAGGAAACCCAAAATCCAGCAAAAAGAGCCTATGGTGGGGAGGCTGTAAGTTCTCACGACGAATCCAATAGCAAAGCCGAAGCAAGAGCACTAGCGTCCAACCTCAACACACAAGAACGGGAAGATAGGCTAGCCACTTATACACCTGATCCCAAAGGGACTCATGCCCCTGATCTACCTTCGGCAGCTAAAAATCCAAACACGCCTGGCAATGACTTTAAGGAGAATGAGCAGAGAAAGGAACAAAACATCGGAACGTGGAATTCACTGCTAAATACAATCCAACTAGCAGTAGATACCCTGCAATACCAATCAGAGAAAATGGAGCTCCAACTCAATCTTCTCAATACACTGGCAGTTTTTACAGCTGGCATCGACGACAAGCTAGGCAACCTAAACAACCTGATTCTGAGAGCACAAACAAACACCTACCTGAGCTGCAATTGCAATTGCAGCCAGGCATTAGACAAAGTAGCCTCACTGCCCTCAATGCTAACTGACCTAATAGGAGATATAAAGTCCCTACACAGAGGAAACGCAATTAAAGAAATGGGCACCACTAACCCTGAAGCAGGAGACATCAGAAGTGAAGCATCCAGAATCGCAGCAGAGCCAACCACCCACTCCGTACCCTCAAACGAAGAGACAACCCTAACGGGACAGGAGCCCTTGAAAAAACTCAACGCCAAACAGCGTCGTCAACAAAAAAGAAAAGGGCGCAAGCAAAAAACTGAAACATCCACGTCTAAATATTTTCCCATCTTCCACGACACAAAGGAGAGATCTTGGGATAACGCAAACAATGCTAACCCAACAGACAGCGAATACCACTCGCCCATAGGCACAAATCAGCAGCAGCACCAAACAAACAGTAGCCAGCCGAAACAAGAAAGGCAAGGGTTCCAAGGACCACGGACAAGAGACCAGTCGGAACAAACAGCCGGAGGAAGAGAGGCGGCAGTAAAGATCAACCACCTCACTCCACCAAACTGTGCCAAGAACAAGACAGCAAGGGTCTCTGAGGAGCAAGCGGGAGTCTCAACACTGCAAAGCAAGGAGTCTCCTCACCAAATGGAAAGGGGAACATCAAAATTAACTACCAATCAAGATTTGTCAACAACAAATGTGAACAACCACCCTCACAGGCTAAATGTTGAGGTGGGGGATAGGAACGGAAAACTTGGACCATCGCCAAGCCAAATTCACGGAGCCCATGCCACAGATACATCGGACTTCATCAATCACTCTGCTTCTAAACAAATTGAGCGGTCCCAAGCAAAACGGCCATCTGAAACACGAATTATAACAAAGCAAACAACTTCACTCAAAGTATCAACCATCACTGCCGACATGCCAGGGGAAGGTTCAACCTCCGCACCTCGCGAAATTCATACAGGCCACGCATCATTAGCTCAAGCTCATCATACACAATACCAGGAGGGAGGAAGCACTAAACAAACAACAGAGATGTTGATCTTTTTTCCAGAATATAAGTCACAAGGGCAACATGACACGCTCAACCGTGGTAACATCCTGAAACTAATGGGACATATTCCCAGCCTGGAGGGGATAAGTACCAAGGACTTAATCTCGGTTGAATTCTTGCCCGCCGCCAATCCAAATAGCCCGGAGGGGACCAAGACCACCTGGTCTTCCAATAATGTTGCAGATTCCATTGCAGCGGAAGCAGAGCAATTTAAGACCTGGGGCATCAAGCTAGAACCCATACTAAAACCAGCCTACCCGTCACCCTTTCAGAAGAGGACAAGCTCAAAACTGGAGGCAAGACAGGCAAATACCCTTAGCGTCCTTAAAGGTGCCTTGGGAAGCTCGCCCAAGAAAAGAGAGAACATACACTGGCAGCGTCCGGAAGACAGGCCGAGGGCGTTAATGGGCTCTGAACTAGCACTCACATCAAGCGGGAGAAGCCCAGTTCAAAGGCACCATCAGATCCGCACTCCTATCATGACTAAGCCCCTGAGAGGAAGTCCGCCAATTAAAAATACACGTAGCCCTCGGGGATGGACAGAAGCGAGCACAGGGGGGGCGCTACATCAAAACCGAGCACTAACAAGAGAAACTCTCTCTCGAACGATCTTCATACGCCCCGAGGAGGCCTGATGCCATCAACAAATGAGAGATGGAATAAAGGGCAGTGCACCATCCATAGGCATCTGCTCTTGGAATATAAACGGCCTAACCTCAAAAATGGATGACCCAGATTTCCAAAAGTACATCTCTCTTTTTGATATAGTAATGCTGCAGGAAACCTGGCTCACATCCACACAACACATCACAGGCTTCACTGGCTTTTCAACAGCAGCAGTTAGAACCAATAGATTTGGCCACCAGTCAGGAGGCCTGGCTACATACATATCAAACACAACAATATCGTCGGCAGTCCTCATGTACTCGTCCACATCCTCAACCTTACCAGTAAAAATAAAACTGAAGCTCGGTAACACAGAAGAAGAGATATGCCTTGTCAATGCATACGTCCACCCCAAACACAGGGGTAAAGACTCCAACACAATTTCCAATCAACTCACGGAGTATACCTCCCAGATGGAAAAGCCACTCATTCTCCTGTCAGGGGACTTCAACCAAAATCTCCTTGGTTCATCAGTAGAGGAAGAGGTTCTGGCTCTGAATAAAATTTACACCATACCATCACAAAGCTCCCCGCAAAACAGGAGAAAGCACCAACATAATCCCTTTCTCAAAGACTTAGAACACTTAAATCTCCGGGCACTAAATGGCAGATTCGTGACAGATTGTCCTCCAGTAGAAACATTCTACTCACATACAGCCAGCTCCATCTTGGACTATACATTTGCCAGTCTAGCACTCTTCCCCTACATCTTGGAATTTAGAATGGGGGACAAGGGAGAAAGTGACCATCGTCCCCAGGAATGCCACCTGACAATAAAGCTGCCTATTACAATTAGGCCAGACAAAATGCTAGGGGCGATCTACACCATCAATCGAAAAAGGATCAAATGCACACCATCTAACCTAACAACTCTGGCCGACACTGCCCTCCAACGATACAATATACACAAACCAATTGCGGCTGGGCATATCCCACACTGGGAGCAATATACAGGATCTTTGCTAAACGAACTGGCAACCAAGACCCCGGCAAAAACTAACTTGCACAATGTGAGCAGTAAAACGAACTCAAAAAAAGGACCAAGAATGGAATTAAGGCAACATAAAAGGCTAGTAAATTCGACCTTACGAATGCTCAGATCAGCCCCTGACAACACTCAGCTTCGGGCAGTGTTGAAGAAACAAAGAACTGAGCTCAAAACCATTAAATGGAACATAAAGAAAGATGTTGAAAATGAGACATGGGCAAAATTACTACACGACAGCAAAAGTAGCAACAGCGCACGCTTCTGGCAATCAGCAAACATGATCCTACGACCACAGCATAAAGAACTAGGCTCGCATATTCTGGAAGAGTCATGGATTACTTACCTCTCTAGCCACTTTAATGACCAGCCGGAAGACGCAGGAGCGCAAATAACGAACACCACAGAGCCTAACTCCTCAACGTTCGTGCTGAAGGCTCTGATCAAGAGAGAGCAAAGCCCACCCAAAAACATCTTGGATACAACAGCCGACCAGCAAATAGCAATCATAAAAAAACAGATTCGCAAGGGCAGGAAGGAAGGCGCTCCGGGTCCAAACAGCATTCCGCCAGCCCTATTCAAGGAAAAAATCACAGAATGGGCTACCAATATGCAACCGCTATTTGCGGAAGTAAGACTCTTAAACAAAATCCCAGAATCTTGGAGAGGGTTGACGATTGTCCCCATATTCAAAAAAGGCGACAAAACGGACCCTAATAACTACCGACTAGTAGCCCTCCTCGATAACGAGGCAAAATACTTTGCGGGAACTCTCTTAGATGAAATTGCGCAATGGGCGGATACAAATCAGATAATACCATTGAACCAGACCGGTTTCCGGAAAAATACTGGAACAGCTACCAATATTCTGGCCATCTCTCTAATGATCGATGCAGCAAAAACAAAAAAACTGCCGCTGCACATGTGCTACATCGACTTCAGTGCAGCGTTTGATAACATCCAGAGAGGCAGACTTTGGGGGAAACTGACACAATGGGGAATACCGCAGCCGATTCTAAGCATGCTGAAGCTTCTACACTCTGATACTTGGGTGCAGGTGAAGCTAGGAGGCGGCACACACCTGTCATCCAAAGTTCGTACCACCAAAGGCCTGAAGCAAGGGTGCGTGCTTGCCCCAATATTATTCAATCTGTTTATGGCAGATCTATCAGACACACTCAACATATGCAACTCCGACTCCCTGAGGCTGGGGGGGAAAACTTTGAGTAACCTGCTGTATGCGGATGACGTTGTGCTACTTAGCCACACCTACATCGGCCTCCAGCAGCTTCTGATTCAAATGCACAGGTATGCCACGGAAAACAAGCTTAAAATAAATCTGAGCAAGACACGCACCATGTCGATCAACACCAAGAAGAAGTCTCAGAAGACATGGGCATTAGGCGGTCAAAAAATAGAGTCGGCATTTGTTTATAAATACCTGGGAGTTCTCTTCGACAGAGATGGCACCTTTGCACAACAAAAGCAGGAAGCAAAAAGGAGAGGGGCGTGCATCGCTGTCACACTAAAAAACATAGCCAATCAGCTGATGGGGCCAATTCTAACCCCCTATCTGAGAGTTATCCAGGCCAAGCTACTCCCCTCTATCTGCTATGGCAGCGAGGCGCTGCGTGGGAGAGACTCCAAGAACCTGGACACAATCCAGACAAAAGCCTACAGAACAATGTTTTCCCTTCCGTCCTACACATCGCCGGCCCAACTTAGGCTGGAATTTGGATTGCAAAAACAAGCCCTTGCCAGACAGGGAGCATACATCAACTGCTGCCACAAACTCCGCTCGGCCCCCACCAACACTCTAAGCTCGCTGCTATGGCAAGACATCCAAAATAGGGATAAATCTCAGGCAAGATCCTACCTGAAGACTGCTCTGGTGGCCACTAATCTAACTGTGATTTGGGACATGCAACTCGGGCACAACTCATTTAAAAAACTAGTCTGGAAAACCGTTAAAACACTATCCTTACTGGAGGACAAGGCCACATTCGTTAAAAGAAACCATGCCTGGATGTCATTAAACTCTTATAAAACGCTGATACCACAACCCTACTTCAGCCAGGGTTATCCTAAGACAATAAAACTGAAGTTCTTGAAACACAGACTAGGGGTTCTGCCCAGCGGAGAGTATCTTCCACCATGGCTCAGAAGAAATGGCCACGAAGTCTGTCCTTTTTGCAAAACAGACAAGGGCGATATACTTCATCTGACCTGCCTTTGCGAAGAGCTACGGCCAGCCCGTCAACAGCTCTTAAAGGCCCAGCTTAAGCAGCTAGGAACTTGCACAAGAAGGCAAGCGGTTCTCGCCTGCCTGAACCCTTCGAACACGCAACTGAATTGCAGATACGTTAAGTTCCTTGCAATGATCGAGCAAAAATTGCCAAAATAAAAAACTTCCGAACATTGTCATAGATAACATGTAGGCGGCCTACAGGACTCACAGGAATACGCTGCCCCGCCTTAAAGACAACTGCTCCTTGCTAATCAGACTGGGTTTTTCTGTGTATGCTTTTTAACGACGAGAATAATGCACAAATCTTAATGATTTTTTAATGTATATATTATTTTACTTTTTTCTTATGTTTACTGATTGTAATACGCTTTGCACTGGTTTTAATTAACTATGCATAATAAACTTACTTACTTACTTATTTTTACATGTAAGTCACCCCTAAGGTCTTCGCAAGTAGCCCTAGAGGTGGGGTACCTTGTAACTATAAGCAGGGGCATTATAAAATATGTTTTATAAGTCCTGGTGAGGGAAATATTGTAAATTCCTTTTTTACCCATTGTAGTGAATGACTCCATAGGCTAACAGTGAGATATTTTATTTAAGTCTTAATATTGACAGGAGACTCCTAAAAATATACTTCAGAGTATCTAATGAATAGTTTAGATGAATCCAACAACTTGCCACTGTTAGATTTGTAATAACTGTTGGCCAAAAATCCAGTTTTCTAGTTGCCCTCTCCTGATTGACCAGCCTTTCCCAGGCTGAGCCAGAGCTGCTTAATGAAGTGTGGTGTATCCTGTCAGAGTAGACAATGCATTTACTGGGGGTGGAGAACTTTAGCTGCAGAAGTTAAACGGAGGGAAGCAGATGGGGGAACCAAACTGGTCTTCAAAGGGAGAATGATAGTTTGGGACCAGCATAGGCTGAACCCCACATCCTTCACCCCCAGCCACACAGGGGCTTCAGTAATTAGATTAGTCAGTGGGTTGGAAGGGGGGTGTTAGTGAAACTTTGCCACACCAGTGGATTAGCTTAACCAGATCTAACCCCAAAGGAGAAGTTTCCATCCATGTAGGATTTTGAGAGAATAGTGCTTTCTGGGAAAAAATATGGCACACTTTGGAGGAAGTGGTGCCCCCCCCCCCCCCGCTTGACACCCAAAAACTGTGAATAAATATGGGCGAACTGCATAGCTCCTAAGATCTACTGCATGAAACTACAAGGAGAAGAAGGACAGCACTGCTGGAATCTTGATCTGCACCCAAAAAACTGCGCTCGGAAACAATGCACCTGCTGCACCCTACAGCCCTAAGGTATCTGACTTGCTTCAAGAAGAATTAAGGAGTGGACTCACTGCAAGCCACGGGCTAACAGAGCTCACCTGCATCATCTCTACCAAGAGTCTCAATCCTGGAGTGTGTCCAGTGGACATTTAAGGATTTGGACAGGTGCATTGTAGGAATTGTATTCCAGACATCCCAATGACCACCTAGGAAAATCCAGACCCTTGAATTTGTGTTTTGGACACTTTGAACCCTCAAAAGGGACTTCTTTTGCATGAAGCTCCATGATGTGACTGGCTTAATGTCAAGAGTTAAACTGGATATCTTCAACCGCGACCCAGTCTGTATTTCTGGTTCGGTCCACTTAAAGCTCCAGAGCTCCAGACTTCCAGGATTTGACAGAGGCTTCACGGAAAAGCAATCCGATGGTGTAGCATCAAAACCAGCATGCTATAGGAGACCACTCAATGGAAAAAGAAAAATCCTCCATAAAAGTTTCTAAGTCCGAAGGTTAAATTTTGACCGAGGTCTCCCGCTTAGTGTATCCAACCAGGGTTCCATCACTATTAGCCTCAAATCTTGACTTTGTCCTAGTCAAGCGGGATCAGATGTTTCAAAGTGGTGCTATATGTTTTTAAGCACTAGAAAGCATTTATTCTTTAAAAATTCATATGTCCGGTTCATATATCGGATTTTGTCATGCCGATGTCCCTTTGTTCATAAATATATAAGCTATTTTTATGAATTTGAGTTGAATTCTTTTAGTGTGTTTTGTCATACTTATTTAATGTATTTGTGTTTTTAAATGCTTTACACACGTCTCGCCTAAGTTACGCCTGCCTGCTCGTAGCAGGCTACCAAGGGTAAAACAAAGGAATAATTTGTTAAGACCTTGACTGACCCTTTTATTGTGTTTCTATTACCTGTGGTAAGTCACTACTTATCGCTACTATCAATCCACTTTTCAACAGTGTCTGTGGTTGGTTTTCCACATTTTTACAGTTGGGCCTGTTATTAACCCTGGCAAAGCACTGCCATTGGCCGTACATGGTGTGTTGTGGCTGACTGCAGGTTGTTGGCATAGTTAGATATGGTAAAAATATTACTTTACTTTAAAAAAAAAAACTGGAAATTCACTAAAAAAACAAAGGCTAACGTGACATTATAGTTAGGTAAGGTAATATCTTACTTTACACTGAAAAATCCTTACACATTTACTGAAAAAAACTAAGATTAAAGTGATGTAATAGTTAAGTGAAAATGTCAGTTTAAGCACGATACATTAAACTACAAGAAGCACTGAAATTAAATTTAGCTATAACTCACACCCTCACAATGCACTGATTGTGACCAGAAATATTACATCACTCTTGACATGTTCTATGACATCATTGATAACATAACTGATGACATCCTAAATCACATATAGGAATTTATTACACATGTCCTTTGCATGTCCCCTGCGATGACCCACCAGACTCTAGCCCACCCCTAGTGGGATTATAATTGAAAAGTTCCTGGCTTTTTCGTGGATCCCCTCCGCATCCAAGGCTTATTGGAACAGGGGGGTCCCTACCCTGACCCTCTATTTGTTTTTTTCTTTTGTATTATTGGACACAGGAATTGAGTTCCAGAGCATTAAAGCGGTTTCAAAACCTCTTTTTAGATGTTGATGGCAGCTAATCAGAGGTTATCTTTTGATCTGCCAGCTGTGCAGTAGTACCACAGCCTGGAATATATATATATACCTTTTGAACCTTAACTTCTTCAAAACTACTGAATTGATTTGCATCAAATCACAAAAAGCATGCATTCTGGATAAAGATCTAGCTTTCTGCCAAGCTTCCTGTAAAATGATGTCACGTCGTGTAATTTCACTGCATTCTCGGCAAAAATACTCTGTTCAAGAGTGGGAACAACACTAGCAACCAGAATGTGAATAATTGTGTTGTTAGTGCTATTTTATTTTTGAAAATGCATCTATAGGTAGGAAAAATGATGCAGGGATGCAGGGATGCATTTCACTCGATGTTATAGCACCAAATAGTAACTACACATAATTTTGCATATGCTCCTGTAATTACTCAAAAATAAATCCTGGAAATATTACTCACACCTAGTTAAATCCAACCCCTGCCAAGCAAAGTATGCACACCACATTTCGTATGACACCACGCCTAAATGGCATGCAATTGCCATTCTTGACTAGAAAAATCTCCTTATTGTTTCCTTAGCTAATAACATGTAGAAATGGTATTTCGAACTAGCAATGAACTGATACATGCCACAGCGCTTCATTACTCCGCATCTCTCAAACTTTGTGAGATACACTCGGGGGTAGATTTACAATAAGTGGCGCATCCCTGCATATTAGCAGGGATCTGCCACTTATTGTGCGCCATGCCTCCACCACCATTGATGCGCCGCATTTACAGTGCGGTGCATCAATGGGGAAAAACGGCACAGATGTGTGACGCATCTGTGCCGTAAAGGCGACGCATTGCTGGAGTTGCGTCGCAAGCGCGACGCAGCTCCAGCAAGGGTCTGGGGGGCCCTATTGTGTTAATGCTGCATCAATCCTTACGCCTGCTTAAAGCAGACGCAGGGTTTTGACGCAGCATGGGCCCCAAAGTGACTATGGGAAATCTTGTAGATTTCACTTAGCCACTTTTAGGAGGCGTTTCTGCGCCGGAACGCCCCCTCCTGCGCAGGAACGCCTCCTTCTGGCGCAGGGCTTTACAACGTGACGCATCTCCCAGATGCGTCCCGTTGTAAGTACCCCGCACCATGGCGCATCTTTTGTGCCACCGCTGAATCACAAAAGTGACGCAACGGCGGCGTAAAAGGGGCGCAAGGGGCTTGTAAATCTGGCCCTAAGTACTTTTTTCTGAGAAAAACAAAAATGTTTGTCAAACTATGAAATATTTATTTTGTTGGATGCTTATTGTCTGGGGATCATTTACTATTGAATTCTGATCTGGTTCTCTTCCTTATCTATGCCCTCTAGTCACCTTAAATATTTTTCAGTCAGCTAACTCGTAAATTGTGAGGCACACCCTCAGTCATTCTTTGTAGCAAGTTGATGTTCTATTCCAATTCAAATTGCCTCTTTCTACAAGTGTTTTATTTAATCTGGAGGCAAGCATTTCTATGTTGAGTAATTATATTTCCACCACCCTTCTTCCAAGCAGAAGTTAAAAAATCTCAAACGATATGTAGCAAAACACTTCTGTGAACTATTTGTAGTCCTCCAATTTTCTAGATCCCTCCTATGCAGGCTTCTAGCCTAAACATTGGCACAGAGTCTGTGCTCCACATACCCCTTCATGACCTCTGGAAGGACGCAGATAGTGGTATTATGGGAGTCCTGATTCTTTTATACCTAGCAGCAGTATTTGACACTATAACTGACTCCTTGTTATTAGACAATCTATGGGCAGTCAAGATCAATTACTCCGACTGCTCAGGCTTTCAGTCTCACTAATCATTTTCCATTTGTGATTCTGGCTTCATTTTCTTCTTCCACTACTCCATTGGACTATGGAGTTCCCTAGGTCTGCTCTCATATTTATCCTAATATCTGCTTCGAGATCCTGACTAATCAAGTCTTCTCTACAGTCCTTTGGCTTCTACATGTACACCAACAATACTAACACATCATTAGGGGAAAGTTTTCCTGGTGTACCATTTCCGCCCATGTACACAGCTGATGGGAGGCTAGTGGTTGAATTTCAACTTGAGCAAACAGAGATAATGATAGGCACACATTTCTGCAAATGTCTGGATTGTTACTATCCTACTGAGCTTGTCAATGCCCTACCCCAGTCCATAATCTTAAACTTCAGTTTTACTCTAGTTTGAATCGAATCCCATGTTTGCCCCCAAATTTCCTCAATAGTCTCTAGTTACGCTTTTTTGCCTTTGGAGATTCTTCCTCAATTAAAGTGGAACATATCTCATCATGTCAACCATAATTGGCTTCAGCCTGGTCTCTGTAAACTCAGGGCTTTCCTTAGCACCTGACTATCTTGCTCCAAAATCAGGCTGCCCAACTTCTTTTGAAGACCTATTGATTTAGTCATGCCAGGTCTTTAAGTGCAGCTCTTCTCCGGCTGGCTCAAAAAGATGTGCCATACGTTCAAGGTATTGATGCATCAATAAATTTATGGAGCAGCTATTTTATTTATTCGGAAAGGTATCACACATACTCACCTGACATCCGGTTCAGTCTTTTGGCCCCACAATACATAGACTATGTTGGTGTCACTGGAACTTTTTTTTCTAGCCCCTTGCATTTGGAGCTCTCATTCTGTCAATGTCTGCACTAGGTCATCAAGCTTCATTTCTAGAAAGCACTTAAAACATGGCTAACTTTCGAGGTACAAGTGCTATAAAAATGAATATCACATTTAAAGGAAACACAAACGATAGGAGCATTGAAAGTGAGCATGATCAGTTTTCAGTCTGCTTGCCTCTGATGTATATTACAAATATAGTCCAGATAATATTCAAAACATTCCCATTCTTTAAAAAAAATTCAAATATGCCCTTGTTGGGAGAAGGCATTTCAATCATATACAGAGTGGGGTTGGAGGCACCTTTCTTTGGAGCAGAGACAACGTCACAAAACTATAGGTCTGCTGCCACCAGCCAGTACTTCTGGCATAGGGTTTGAAAATTTTGTCTCAAAAATTAGATCAGATTAGGTTTTCCCCTCTCTTAGTAGGCACATGATGCACCCTCGGGGAGCACCATATCTGCAGTTTTGGAGTTTGATAAGGGACACCTCAAATTTATTTTAAAATCCCTTTGATGTATTACTGCAATAACAGCCTAGAAAATGTTAACAAAGAGTTCAATTTCTTTGAAAGTAGTAGAGACAAAGGTGTCCTTGGATTAAGGGAGCAACACTTCTAAGAAAAGATCGTTTTAGGTTCTCCCATACCCTAGGGTGCAACTATGGTAAGCTTAGGAAGGATTTATGCACAGTTTTGGAGATCGCCTTGGACAAGGTCAAAGGAAAGGAAGAGATGAAACAGTCACATGAGGATGGATCTTTGGACCTGTTTTGGAGTTTTGTGGCCATACCGTTTGTATGGCAGAGTATTTCTCCCATAATGAGTATCCTCCACTCACCAGACTTAGAGATCTTCACTGACCCAGTGGACCTCTCTCAACATTGGCTGGAACCGCTGTTACAGCTGTTCCTATTAATGTATTAATACTTTGATGGGCAATATCTTCAACATGATGGTACCATCCCACACACTCTGAACATGTTTTTGTATTTTCAAAATCTAATTCCCAAAGTGGGATTGTTTTTTAAAATTCAAATACTGGTGTGGGGGTCGTTATGTAGTTTTCACTGCCCCTTACTGCCAGGTTTTACCCAACGGTGATGGACAGTAGAAATTGACCATTCAACAGACCATTCAAAATTGGGCGGCTGGCCGAATGGCCAAACCTCCTGAAACCCTTACTCTGTTGGACCATTGGAGGAGTATGTCAGCAATGCAGATGGGAGTTGCCTTGGTCACTGATTTACTTACGGTCCTCCTGCCTGCAAATCAGGCAGGTGGACCTTCAGTTTGGGGGAAAGAATACTCCTTTGCAGTTGCGATGAAGTACCCTCTCTGCTAAGCTCTAAATAAGCCCCTTTGGCCTTACACCAAACCGCTTCTGCTGTGTTACTTTATTTCACTGACATTGCGGCTATTATCTTGTGAGACATTCTGGACACAGAGCAGGTTCTTGCTCATCTTCGGTGTGGCTCCTGCTCTCTGCTGAAACAATTCTGGTGGAGAACATCTACCTCACTGATGGGGTCCTTCAGATGCTAGCACGATCAATGTAGAAAAAAAGCTTAATATTTCACACCCACACCCACATCTCAAACCAAGGAGACACAATGTCTCTCCAAAGCCACAGAACCCATCTGTCAGAAACAATAGTGTTCCTATGAACAAATATACCCCAGGAGGAGGACATTGGTCCTAGTTGCTGCTTCTAGAGCTATATATTTAAATGTGTAACTGATGTTGCACCAGCTGTTCTCTAAGGAATGTGGCTAAATCAATCAAACATTTGTGCAATTCCTACAGGTAGTGCCAGGAAGCACAACCATACAGATAGGTAGCCAGGCTCCAACTGACTCATACCCTTAGAACACAAGTGATGCAACAAACATTCCAGGGGCTCGCTCCAACACGAGCCTTAAAGCAATATACAATTACAATATAATACAACATAACACCAATGCTCACACATACTCATCTACTGTGTGCCAAGCTTAATCTTGACATTCACAAGCAATCGATTCCCCCAGTGCCCTGCTATGCACAAGCAATAATAAAAAGGACAGATGAGACAGCAGTCTGGATGTGGCGACAGTGCTTGCTTTCGCTATCAATCTTCATCTTACGCACTGGTCTCAGCAGGGATCTGCTTCCTGCCTTATGACAATACGGTTTACAAAGGAATCCATTGTGGAGTGTCCCTGCTATACCGTGGGTATAGATCAAAACAGTGGTACAGTCGGCGGCGAGCTTCTTGAAATAGGGGCAATTTAGCATAAAACGGATTGGGCGTCCTGGAGGCACTTGGGAAATCACAGGCAGGGGTTTGAATAGACTTGTTTCCGACAATGCACAGAGATTGTTTGAGTGCATTGTTGGAAAGTGCATGTGGGAAGCCTGTTTTATCATTCTTCAAAGCCCAGGGCGCTGCAGTGTGCAGCCCGAAGCTGAACGCGCGCCTGGGCCTGTAATGCAAGCATGCGACCTGCGGGCAGGATAATTGGGGCCTGCCTTAGGTTATGGGGCAAGAGGCTGAAAAGGATGCTTTTGTGAAGTGTAAGAAAGAAAAGAATTTGCCTAAAAGCCTCCCATCTGGCTAGGTGAGAAGTAGCTGAGTCTAGAGTGCTATTCAAAGAAAGAGACATTTCAAACTCACCTGGAATAACATTCATTGATTGGGCAGAGGGAGCACCCACTTGTTTCTGAAAGAGATATAGGACACTCTAGATACTGAAATGAAGAAGATTCTCTAAAAACACTCAAGCTACGGTTAAATTGCAAAGCCAGTCACTCCCTGATATGTGTACTTTTACCAACTGCATTAATGGTTACCGCACGCTTATGCTTATGATCCCCAGCAAATATGAGTTTTATCCACAAATATCAAAGTAGTGGGCATTGAACTTCTTGACAGTCCTCTCATCTCCATGATAAACGCATTTTATTCCTGTTTTACAGTGAATTGTATGTAGCTCTGTACTGTCCGCTTGAAACCTACTACGGAGGTGGTAAGAATTCCTTTGGTTATACTGCCATCTGGTGGACAGACTGCTAAAATGGTCTCCGAAAGCAATCTCTATTCACCTGCAGCAGCATTTAAGTTCAGATCCGCAATCAATAGGCTTATTTAACCACTGGCGAGTCCAAGAAAGCTAACGTATTTTTCTTTGTTTTGCAGAGAACAATGTCTAAATGATTCGGTTATTCATCTTCAGTGCAACAGTCGAGGTTTGTATGTATTTCCAAAGATGAATTATGGTATTATTATTTAACCAAGCGTAAATGACATTTCAGAAAGCGTTTATTTAAAGGCAATTTATTTAATCAAGTGTGATATTGTACAAGACAAAAAACACACAGTCGAGAATCAGCGAAAGCGTAGTTTATAAGTGGAAATTGACTATAATATGCTCTTCATTTTAATTTTCTCTAGCCTGTGGGAAACGCCTTGTGATGAGCAAGGCCCTTTCAAAAATAGTTGGAGGGACTGATGCCAAAATAGGCGCATGGCCCTGGATTGTGTCACTGCACTTCAATGGGAGGCCTGTGTGTGGTGCCACCCTGGTCAGCAACGAATGGCTTGTCTCAGCAGCCCACTGCGTATATGGGTAAGAGTTTTCCATACAAAACTAACATTGTGTCCGCATATTTATTAAAAAAATTATCGATACAGAATTGCGATAAAATGAATGCCTACATGTACCTAGAACAACACATTGTTGTACAAAGCATACAAAGTACACAGGCGAACGTAAAAACCACCCTAGGCCAGATTTGGTTGGAAAATAGAAAACGAAAAACAGATTACGACTGAGGTCATGGCTTAAAGTGAGCGTTTCCCTCTGGGTCTCTGACCCGGCAGTAATTAAACAACTGACATTGAAACTGCTTCCTAAATTCCTGTTTAGGTCGAGCCTATAGCGGCAGTGCGGTGGGATGCAGTATTCAGTATGGAGTGGGAGCTCAGTGGAGGCTCCTCCCACTCTCCGCCCACCTTTTTCATTGGCTTAGTTCCCAAATGCTGCCTTCTGATTGGTTTTAGGCTTCTTAGTCCCTCCTTATGACGGGCATGTCGTCATTTGTATCCTTCCATGGCTATTGCCCCCTTAAGTTCGAGTGTTTCACAGTATGTTTTATTTATACTGTGAGCACTATTTTCTTCCTGTGCCTCCACCTCCCGCAGTCCATGCCTTCTGGCAAGGTTAGTGTATGCTGACTTTGTGTTCTCATTCTGTCGCATTTCAGAAATGTACATCGTTTTAACTGGCAGTGTCATTTTGAATATAGCAGTGTCGCTGTATGTGCTGAGGGCTGTTTTCCAGCTGCTGAAAATTTTATGTGGTGAATTAGTGCATTTTGTGCAATTCACTTTTGCTACCTAGTTACCAACTAATGACTTTATGAATGACTGGAATCCACGTACTGACTCAGTTTGACATTTAGTTAATCAATTTAAGTCTCCGACTGTTGCTATGCGGTTACGTGGTCCGAGTCACTGATTTGATCCGTTGTAGCACCACAGTTACTCTTTTGAGCATGAAACTGCTCCGTTTTGTTCCATCTCCAGATGCTCGGCACTCGTGACGCGCACACAAGTGTTTTTTTGCGCAGTTGCACATTCCTAAGTCATGATTGGCACACACAGGTGTGATTCCGGCTCACCACCTCTCCAATGATGAAACAGAAAATTCCCAAGCACGGTGAGCTGGAAGACAGGGGTGGTGGTGACTGACTTTCATGACTCGCTTCTTCCAGGAAAATCGGCACCCAGGTGTCAGCGCAGCTTCGCAAGCAAAAAAAACTGAAGTTTGCACATAGTGTGTAGGGTCGTAATGCATTCTGGTTTGAGTATTTTCAGACAGGCTGACATGCTGGCTGCCGTTTTGCTTCTTTAGAACCCAGATCATAAACAAAACAACCCACAGTAGAAACTGATGAGTCACAAACACTGAATTTATTTTTATTTATTTATTTATTTTTAGAGTTTTCTATAGCGCGAACTTGAACCGATTAGGTTATCAGAGCGCTTTACATAGCACCAGTTCCGTTACATGTTATCACAGCACTTTACATAGAATCAGTTACGTTATACATTTCAGGAGCTTGAACCGATTAGGTTATCAAAGCGCTTTACATAGCACCAGTTCCGTTACATGTTATCAAAGCACTTTACATAGAATCAGTTACGTTACACATTACAGAAACACATTTCTTTTTGTTCTAGTGAATAGGGTTATCTCTTCACGCGGGGGAAGAGATACACCTGGCTATATTCCAACAGTCACACAGGCGACTAGTCATTAAAGCTATAACTCTAAACACAGGGAGGGGATACACATGGATACAATCTAAAAATCACATAGGATACTAGTCATTAGAGTTATCTTCTATCTACACAGGAGGGATATGACTGGAAACACTCTAAGGGTCACATAGGGGTGGTAGAGAGTACAAAGGTCCACTGCAGACACTAGTGGTATATGGTGCAAGGTCTAAAGCAAATACCATTGATTAGAGTTATTACAATAAGTCAAAGAGCAGAGTTCCAAAAGTGTGGATGCAGTCACAGAACGAGGAGGATGGGAGGGATGTAAGGGTATGGAGAGAAGGGGAAGCGGAAAAGGGAGGGAACATTTGAGGATCATCCGCGGGAACAGGGTTAACGGACGAGGGAATGGGAGGAGGGCTAGAGTCCAGCGAAACTGTCCGAAAGCAGCAGCAAATTGATGGTCAGGACAAAACAAAAAGTCAAGAAGTCCAGGAGTGAAGGTGGGAGATGAAGCTGGAGGCCAGCCGCAGGCGCGTCACCATCTTGGAGAGCTTGCAGTCAGCCGTCTCGGTGGGGGAGAGAGTGCGCCAGGTGGTGAGGACCATGTTGACGCTGTTGGTACGGTCACGAGTTGGCCATGGGGCGCTGCACGGCTGCCGGTGGGTTGTGTCTGGATTCACCCGCAAGCAGTGTGGACTCCAGGAGCAGCGGCACATTCAGAACACTGGTGCCATGCGGGGGGGGGAGGGGTGAGTGGTCTGGAGATCCGGCCCGTGTTGCAGGGCCACAGGGCATTCCAGCACTGGCAGTGGCCCCAAACTGGCAGCAGGTCGGGAGGCAGGCCAAAAGTCCAAGAGAGGGCCACAGGATTAGCAGGAGGCCGGGGAGAAGTTGGGCCGAGCCAATGGAAGCGGCGATCGCCATCCAAACGTCGCAGCCAGCCGCCATCTTAGAGTCAGGCAGGCGCTGGGAGGATTCCCTCGGTGGGGGTCTCTTCCGAAGTGAAGCTAGTGGAGATTATGCCAGCTGCTGTGGCGAGAGTCTCGACAAGCCGGGGTAGCGCAGGACGAAATCCTACCTCCCAGCGGCAGCTGCAGTCAGCGGAGTCCACGGCGCCGTGCCGCCCGCCATCTTGAGCGCCTCCGCCCTCTCCTCCTTCACCTCGGGAAATCGAGCCTGTCTGCCAACCTCGGAGCGGTCGCTGCTTCTCCGCACCTGCCCCACTCGCTCCGCTTCGTGCTTATTCAAATAAACCTTATAGGTTGCCGCTCGTAGACAGAAATGTTATTCCGAGGAAAGTCGAGGCAGTGTGTTGTTTCGAGGTCTTGAAACGGGTGATGGTCCAGCTAGGCAATGCCAGGAGAAAGATGTAGATTCACTCTTTAATGGACTTGTGCTCCACTGAGACCTTCTCTCACAGGACCATGACAGACGAGGAGGAAACCTTTGAAGAAGTGATCAGTCCTCTATAGTACTTCAAAGCACAGACGCTCCGGAACTTCCTTCACTTCTCAAGGCACGCACCCCTGTCCTTCATGGGAAGCGTGCAGACAGACGCCGAGCCTGGCGTCAATGTTAGAACTGGCTATTTCTGGTAGGCTATGGCTGACGCCAAAGCCAGGCAGAAACCACCAATCTAGTCAGGGCAAGGAAGTCACACGCCAAGATAACCCCTGCTCACCCCCTTGGTAGCTTGGCACGAGCAGTCTAGGCTAAACTCGGAGGCAATGTGTAAAGCATTTGCGTCAGCGCACAATAGCAACTAACAGACGGTCGAATGCTCAGCGAGCCAGGACTTCTGCACCCTCCACTAGGAGCGGTACTGCCCAACACTAGGACCGCCGGAGTTCTGGTTACAGACACTCCCCGTCCTCTAGACACAGGAAGATCCTCCTCAAATGACCTATGTACAGCTTAGGCCCCTGACCTGGCGCTCCCTTAGGGAACCCTCCAGGCCCTGAGATAGGGTTTCAGGCCAACGAGGCCCATGGTGCAGCAGGTGCTTTGGCACATGGACCCAGAGTTCAGAGGGACATACTCAACTCTGATTATTGCTGTATTTTACAATTCAAACAACAACGAGGGTGCTATTTCCTTCCTTGCTGTAGGGCTACGCTACTTCATGAATCCTCTGACAGGAAGCCACTAGGTTATTTAAAAAGAAATCAAATGCACCTCTTGAAACGTGAAACCCTGCCATTGTTGGTTTGTGGAGAGTCATATCTCCACTCCACTTTCCCCTTGCTGAGCATCCAACAGTGATAGTTTGTTGGGCCCGTTTGAAGGGTCACACGTTGAACGTCAATGTAAACCTCTTGTATGAATTACTCCTTACCCTATGAACGAGACATCTCACATGTACTCGGCCCGTGGATCCTTTTTCCCTGGAAAATAACAAGGGATTTTTTGTTAATGAGTCTGAACCTCTCCTGCACTGTGATTCTACTTCCGAAGGGAAAAACAAGGGAACCCTACTCCCTGAGGAACACAGGTGTGTACTATATATAGGAAACAATGGTTCCACTGGAACTATTGTTTCCTATGTGTGATTCTACTTCCAGCGTGTCCTCCGCTCTCAGCCGAACAGAATCTTTTAATACCAAAGTTAAGATGATTGGCTTATTTTTGTCAATGTGGTGACTATTTTAAAGCTAGAGAGCCGACTCCATCTGCTGCCGAAATATACGTTTTCCAAGGCATGTACCGAATGTTGCTTTGTACTGCGTTTTTCTCATATGCACCCTACAGTACCTTTCTGGAGATGAACATTTCTTTCATTAGGTACCATAGGATCCTCATTTCTTTCTCCAAGAATGTTATGTTGTTCTCATCATATTGCCTATCACACAATTCTAATCATCTCTCGCTCTTTACTTATTTTCAAACTCTGAGTAGCCTGTGAATGTACTCGGGCAATGAAACAGTGCTGAGCAGCTTGAGAGCTCTAAAGTAAGTCTCCCTCCATTTTTTTTCAGGGTTTCAAAATCTTAGGAATACATTGTAGTCTTTTATTTTTTGGATGTCCTGTTTTCAAGCACCAGGGCACCAGGATAATACTCCTGCTCACACGGCCTAGGCCCGGTAAATGCAGCGATTGGGTACTGCAGTGCTTAAAACACTTTACTTACTGTAACTGCTGACTGCAGGACTTTGTCTTCCAGCGTTCAGGTTGGTTGAATTAGTTCTTTCCTGCAAGGAATCTGTGTATGGTGTTGCACACGTGCATATTTCATCGTATGCTAGATACATATGATCCTAGCACATCCATGTTTTTTGAGGTGCACCAGTTAATCTATCTAGTAGTTATGAAGTTTTTTGTACAACTTTGATACAGGTTTCACAGTGGGTTAACTATACGGGGAAGTGCAAAAGCAGAAGTAATTTTTAGGTCGAGCATTTAAGACCTCTTCTATATAATTTAGTATATACTTATATGTGTATGTACTTTGCGGGCTCTGGAGATCAGCCCTTGGACTTATCTACTTCCGTGTAGGGACTTTTCTTTTCCGTTCAACTGCCTCTATTTAACTGTCTTGATAGAAAACGACCAGTAGAGGTCGAAAAATACCAGAATTGCTTTCTGCTTGTTCAACTGCCTCTATTTAACTGTATTGATAGAAAACGACCAATAGAGGTCAGTAAAGTACCAGAACTGCTTTCTGCTGAGGGACTTTCTTTTTTTTATTTTCTGGCAACCACCTGTATTTAACTTTTTTGATAAAAAAACAACCAGCAGAGGGCAGTAGAATACCAGAATAACTTTAGCATTCTCTAGATCCCAGTCCATAGAAATTGTCTTCCACGAGCACCCATAGACAATATTATGTTTTTCAAATATTGTATTTTCAGTGATATGATCACTGAAGTCCCTTATTTTATAATAAAATCAGAGTATTGGTCTATACCATTTCCAGCTGAAAGGCAATATTTCTCTCCATTTGTTCCCATACCCGGCGTGTCACGCAGTTTGGTGCTTATTTTCCCTCCATGTTAAAGAACAGTATATCTTTCAGCACCCAGGCTAATATGCTGCATAGCGAAATGCATATAAGGTCCCAAAGGCGAGCCCTATTGCATCTCAAGTGCTTATTTTAAGTTTGCAGGCAAAATCAATGAAAATTTGCTGAACAATGACAATAAATACCATTAAGGCAATCCGTGGAAGGGATTCCGTCCTGGTTACTTCACACGTTTTACTTCACCTCGCATTCCCTAAGAGTGTTTCCTTTGGCCAGGGTGCTGGGTGTCTGCATTATCTTTTCATGCAGCATATTCATCTTGTGTCTACTATGAAGTAGATCGCCTGTAGGTGTCCATGTAAGTTCAAGTTATAGGTAGGTGCTCCTAAGAGGCCACTGTAGGAGAGTAGGGTCTGCTATCCTATGGTCACCCCAAATTTTTGCTTTTTGCTTCACTGGTTTATGACTTAATGTGGCTGTGGGCCTGCTAATCAGACCCACAGCCTGCTGTTCTCTCTCTAAATTATTGCCAATGCACTTTAGGTGCATTACGAATTGGAACTGGTTCACCTTATTGGCCCCTGTAACAGTGTACCCTAGGTACCCAGGGCATAGGTGTTTCCAAGGCCTACCAGGGGCTGCAGCATGTGTTATGCCACCCCTGGCCTGGCCTCCATATTTGGCACAACTGGCTGATCACTCAGCTGGGGTAAGTTGGTGTAATCACCTCTTACTTAGGTACAGTATGCCTGTGCCTAACCCTAAACTGGACACATATGTTCCTGTCAGCCACTCCTATGGAAGGCCTCATCAATCCTGGAGGCAGAGTGCTTGGAAAGATGTGACATGGTGCTCTAGCATGAGCTGAGCCCGTCTGCAGCTGTCGGGAACTACTCCCTAAGCTGTTCCGGGATATTGCCATACCATATACTCTTAAGTGCATTATAATCCTCGCGGTTATGTGCTATCTTTGGTTTGGCTTTATCAAAACATGTCGAGTAAGGTGTCATACGAATTGGAATACTATCCCCTCAACAGTTCTGTCGACGGGGATAGCATTCCACCCTTCTAGAGGGACACGACATGTGTGTAGCCTTAACCCCGGTTAAAGTTAACCAGAGCCTCAGCATCACAAAATGGATACTGCCACCACAGACACGAGTCTGGCCTCCTGCTGCTGACCGAAACTCGGCAGATGGTGGCCTGGACAAAGGGTTTCCTGCCTTGGGAGGTCGAGCACCACCCCAGACAGGGTTTTGTGTATTGGGTAGGACAGGGCTGAATAGAATCAGACATGCCCGGGGCACACAATGTGTCACCGTGCATAGGCCAGTCCAAACCGGTCCTGGGACTTTCCAGTCCCAGGGCTGGCGAGGAGCTGGACAAAGGAAAGGGGGTGTAACCGCCCCCCTTCCTGGTTCCTCCCAGAGGAGGGACCTAGTAGGTGATCCACCCCTCAGATTGGGAATAAGAGTGGGAGCAGTGCCATTGCACAGCAGATCATCCTAAATCAACTTGAAACTAAGAAGACGACTGGACTTCGACATTCTGCTGCTCAGAAGACTGAAGAGAATCTCCCTTGTGGCCTAGGAGTGGCCACCCTGTGAAAGCAGGTAACAACCAGCGAATCGACGTCTGCTTTGCCGCCGCCTCCCGCCTCCCGCCGGAGCCCAGAGCCCAACAAGAACCAGACTCCCAGACCTCTCAGAGCCCGATCCACAGTCCCTGCAAAGAAGGGACCCATGGAGGCACCGAGTGACGTGGGACCGGACCTCTTGGAAGACACTCGAAAAGCTGACTGCGCAGCTTCTGAGGCATCCTCGATGTTGTGCTTTGGGGACTGAAAACCCCCACTACCGAGCAGCTCTTGCACCGAAGATCAGCCCTCTAGCATCTCCACGATCTGCGTGGGGCCCTTTTGCATTGTGCCACTCGACGCGCCATCCCGGCCACTAGCCACATGGTCAGCGGCCATCTTGGCAATGAAACCGACAATTTACACAGCAGGTCTGGTTGCTCCAGACCTACCCAAGCTCCTGTGAAAAGGAGCACTCGCTCTGACCTTGCTGGTCCGAGTGTTAAGCATCTTTTGATTCCTGAGTGGCTTGCATTAGCCAAGGCCTGTTTGCTCCGATCAAGTTGCCGACACTGCCAACAGCGAGAAATCTGCGTGGGACAGCTCATGACCGACTCCTGGACAACCTCGACCCCCGGTGTCCACGTGGCTGCAGAGAGAAGCTACCCAACAATGCCTGTTTGCACCCGACATCGCCTGGTTCCAATCTGGTTCCACGGTAGTCACTGGCTAGTGACTTTGAACATTGTCCCCTCTGCTTTCAGGTCTTCACATCTTCAGATCCATCCTTGGATCCACCGGAACTCTTCACATCGAGCCGCCTGCAGCATCCTCAGCTCCAAGCACCATCGACCAGCGTGACGAAACCCGACACTACTGCGACCCTGTGCACCCGCTTCCTGTGGGTGAGGGAACTCAGCTCCGCCGGTGTTCCTACACTGGTACACATCTCAAGGGCCTGTGTCTTAAGTTTCAGCTCCGTAGGTCACTCGGAAGGTTCCTAACTTTCTAACTTTGTACTTTTTACGCACCATAGACTTTACATTGGAAAGTGCGTGCACTTTGAACACTGCACCCGAGTCCCGCGGGCCTTTCCCGACTTAGTCACTGCTAGTCTCGAATAGCTCCAGCGATTCCCAAGGCCCTAGGCCTGTTCCCTTTCCGTTTGGTATCTCTTATACCACTTTCTTAGTATATGGTTTAGGTGGCCCCTAGGGCTCATCCATATTGTGCAACTTTTTTGTATTTTAAACTGTCTTGTGATTTAACGCTTGTGCTTCTGTGCTCATAAAGAGTCCAGGGGATTTTATAGTTAATAAATCAATATATATTTTCAATATATATCTGTGTGGTGTCCCTTTAATTTGGTATTCAAGGGGGTTGTGTATGTTATTACAGCTGGCTTCACATGCCTTTCAGAGTTTAGCCTAAGACTGCTTTGTCCACGTTACCACTAGGATAACTGGTCTACAAGGTTGAATTACAACCATCATCATAAGGGTTGCTTGGCATGGTACAAAGTGATCACTAAGAATTAGTAAGCATTATATACCAGGCCAACTTCTCACATTGGTGAGCAGCGGATTGGGATCTGAGCTTGCTGTTGTTTTACCATTACAACCTTTGAGATTATCATTTGAAAGATCATACAGGTACCCGCTAGGTACATATAAAACAAGACTAGTATACTTAAGTTCTACTGAACTTAGTTGTTGTAGAGCAAAGGGAGTAGCACACCCTGACTACAACTACTAGATAGGTTTAGTAGGTAAACACCAGTGTAGGTAGATTGCAACACATCCACCCACACTAGAGCAATGTCTGGAGCAGAGGATTCCACTGGGAACATCCCTGTTGAGAGTGACCCTCCAAGGGCACCATCCAAATTTGCTATTGTTTCCTTTAAGGAATTAAGACAGCTTTGTGTCTTAAGGGGTCTGAGGACAGGGCCTACCCCTACCACAGACCACCTTAGAGAGATCTTGGATCAGTCTGAGGCTCTAAAGACCTCTAAGGCAAACCCCACAGGGGATGCTGAAGGAGGCCATCCTTCAGAGGATGACACTGTAGACACCCATGTCCCTATCATTCTGGTAGATGAGGAAGCCCCCATCACTGGAGCTCCTCAGGTAGATGAGGAGGAAGAGGAAGAAGAGACAGAGGGGGGAAGCAGTGAGTCAGATGATGACAGAAATAGTCAGGTGCTGGTCAGTAGACTGAACCAGGCTAACTTAAGCCTATTTGGGACTGAATCAGGTAACAACCCATTCAGACCCCCAGGTGGACTTAACCAGAAGCCTAGGAGGAGGAGGACTCACTCAGGTGACTCCAACAACTCCCATGCTTCTAGAGGTTCTCATGGTCACTCCAGGAAGGAGATGACTAGCCCTCAGAGAAGGGAACATGAGGCCAAGATGAGAGAGGCTGAGCTTAGGATTCAGAGGCTGGAATTAGAGGTTGCCCTGGCCCAGGAGTAACTTGCTAGAGCAAGACAGCCTAGAGAGGGTGGGGTAATAGAACCCACTGGTGGCAGCAATATCCACAAGGATAAAGACAGGTCTTTTGATAACAGAAACCTGAGTAAGATTGTGCCCCCCTACAAAGTTGGGGATGTTATCCATAAATTGATTACTGTAATGGAGAGAGCCTGCAGAGTACAGCAGATCCCTCAGGAGCAGTGGGCAGCAATCTTGTGGCTCTCCTTTGAAGGTAGAGGCCGAGACAGTTTCCTCACAGTTAGTGTTGGGGATTCTAGAAACTACCTGGTCCTGAAGAGTGCTCTGATTGATGGGTTAGGCGTAAACACTGAACAGTACAGGTTAATGTTCAGAGATACCCAGAAGACACAGACTCAATACTGGTCTGAATTTGTTGAGTGTGCCACTAAGGCTCTGGAGGGATGGTTGCTGGGAAGCAAGGTTACAGACTATGAAGGATTGTATAATTTGCTGATGAGAGAACACATTTTAAATAATTGTCAGAACCAGCATTTGCATCAACATTTGGTTGACTCAGATTTGACCTCTCCCCAAGTATTGGGAAAGAGGGCAGATAAATGGGTAAGAACCAGAGTTAAGCAAAAGAACCAGAACCACAACCAGGGTGGTGACCAGAAGAAAACAGACCAGAAGGGTGGGGAGCAGAAATCTAAAGACCAGAAGTCTTCAACAGGGCCCCAAACTGAGACAGAGGGTGGGTCCCAAACTTCCAAGAAGAAGAAGAAAGAAGGTCAAAAGAAACCCTGGTGTAAAACTTGTAAGAACACCTCTCACTGGACAAGTGAGTGCAAACAGGGTGAAGCCCCCAGCACTGCTGCCCCTAAGGCAACTGCACCCACTAGTATAGCTAGCAGTGCTGGTCCACAAGCCAAGGGGGTAGTGGGTATCAGTTTGGGAACTGAAGGAGATTCTGACCTAGTCAGAACCCTTACACAGGCTGTTCTGATTTGTGAAGGGGACATAGATTTGACCCCTGACATAAGTCCCAGTAACCTGGGCAAATACAGACAGACGCCTTTGATCAACAATAAAGTGGCTCAAGCTTACAGGGACACATGTGCCAGTGTCACTATGGTGACACCTAACTTTGTGGACCCTGGACAATACATGCCAGGTGATAATTACCTGGTGACCAATGCCAGCAATGTCACTACTACACATAGTGTGGCACTTGTTAACTTTTCCTGGGGAGGGGTAACTGGCCTAAAAAGAGTTGTGGTTAGTGCTGATCTCCCAGTAAAATGTTTGTTGGGCAATGACCTGGAGAACTCTCTATGGTCAGAAGTTGAGTACAGGACTCATGCAGAGATGTTAGGGATATCATCACATGTCCTTGCTGTGACCAGGTCACAGGCCAAAAAGTGCCTCTCTGAACCTCAGGTCTTGGATCCTGGAACAATGGACCAAGCACCTTCCAAGAAGAAGAACAGGAGGGTAAAGGCTGTGCCTTCCCAACTGCCTGCAAGTGAGGATCAGGCTTCACAGGAAACTGATCTTGAGACCCCTGAAGGAACTGTCTCTGAAGAACTTGAACCTGATCAGGTTGAGTTTCTGGGGACAGGGGGACCTTCTAGGGCAGACTTGGGGCAGGCTCAGTTAACCTGTCCTTCTCTTGAACCCCTCAGACAGCAGGCTGCTGCTGAGGCTGCTGGGAATGCTCAAGGTGCCCATAAAGTTTATTGGGATGAAGGACTCCTTTACACAGAGGGTAGAGACCCCAAGCCTGGTGCAACCAGGAGGTTGGTTATACCTCTGCAATTTAGGGGTTTCCTTCTCACCTTGGCCCATGATATTCCTTTAGCAGGACACTTAGGCCAGAATAAGGCCTGGGACAGGCTTGTCCCTCATTTTCACTGGCCTCACATGTCTGAAGACACCAAGGAGTTTTGTCGCTCCTGTGAAACCTGCCAAGCCAGTGGTAATTATTAGAAAAAACAATGGCCCAAACCGGGATTAATCATTAGCTCAATAAATCATATGCTCACAGTTGATCATTTTTCATGACTGGATGAGTTTTAGAATTAATCTACTCGGTAGATCTAATCAGTTAATTTTTGTTCAACGAAAAGCAACCACCTGAAAAAAACTTTGTTTATTCCAAAAAGGAGTTTTTAATAAATTACTCCCACACAGCAAAAAATAAATATATACATTTGTACATCATTCAAGAACGAACGGTAAAAAGGGGGAGCAACATGCTTCTAAAAGGGGGTGTCGGAAAAAGAAGGAAAAAAGTGGTTTAAAGAAAAAAAGGGTGTAAGCCTCAACAGAAAAAGTGACATAGGATTAGGGTCAATTGAAAAAACAAAGCTGCAGAAAATTCAGCTGATTACACAATAAGGCCACTGATTGCTTGTTCCATTTTCGTCATTTATACAGTCTCAACTGGCATGTATAACGATTGAAAAAAGTGGTCCTATTTGTTTATGAAAAGGGAGCGTCGACGTTTCGACCCGTCTTGGGGTACAGGGGTAACTGCAAACCTCGACCTGCGGGTCTTCCTCAGGACGTGTGTGACACAACCTTCATACCGTGGTTTAAAGCTGTGGACCCAAAATTCCTTTTTAATGGGATGATCACAGTCCTCCTACACCTGGATGGACGTTAAAAGTATTTGACCACAATCCAACTCCTACAATTGATAAGGTCGATCTGTTAAGTATCAATTCTTAGTCTACATGGGTGTCGGTGAAGTTTTTATTCCTCTCACACAAACGCGCACAAGCTTACCAATTAGTGGTCATGGGCGTTCCACACAATTTATCAAGTGGATGACACCAACGGTAGTAAATACAGCTCACAAACAAGGCACCGTCCGTTACTTATTGTGTTTTCATAAGGACATCGCTTGTTTGGTTATTGTTTAAGGAGATGCACTGCTCAGTCCAGACGCCGAATTTTTTTTTCTTATCGTATCCTTTGCTGGCGACCCTCACTGGGATGTGTTCTCATGTGGACGCTTTTCAACCGGCACCTGGAGGCGCGAGTTGTGTGACTGCTGACGGCGACTCTGCCTGGTCCGATGCACTCGTCAGTGGTAAAGCAGGTGGAACAACAAAGGCCCCCCCTAATACCACTACCTGTGGTGGGGGTTCCCTTTGAAAGAGTTGGGATTGATTTTGTAGGTCCAATGGATCCCCCTACAGCATCTGGGCACAGATTCATACTGGTGGTAGTGGATCATGCCACCAGGTACCCAGAGGCAATTCCACATAGGACAACAACAGCTCCTGTTGTGGCCAGGGCCTTACTTGGAGTTTTCTCCAGAGTGGGGTTTCCTGAGGAGGTAATATCTGATTGAGATGCCAACTTCATGTCAAGATATTTGACAGCTATGTGGAAGGAATGTGGTGTCAACTACAAGTTCACCACTCCTTATCATCCACAATGTAATGGGCTTGTTGAGAGATTTAACAAGACCCTAAAGGGCATGATTAAAGGATTACCTGAAAAGCTCAGGCGAAGATGGGACATCCTACTGCCCTGCCTTTTGTTTGCTTACAGAGAGGTCCCTCAAAAGGGGGTTGGCTTCAGCCCCTTTGAATTGTTGTATGGGCACCCTGTAAGAGGACCCCTGTGTCTGGTGAAGGAAGGATGGGAGTTACCTCTCAAAAAGCCTAAGCAAGACATAGTGGACTATGTACTTGGTCTCCGCTCCAGGATGGCAGAGTACATGGAAAAGGCATCCAAAAGCCTTGAGGCTAGCCAAGAATTACAGAAAGCTTGGCATGACCAAAAGGCTGTCCTTGTTGAGTTTCAGCCTGGACAGAAGGTATGGGTGTTGGAGCCAGTGGTCCCAGCAGCACTCCAAGACAAATGGTCTGGACCCCATATAATTCTGGAGAAGAAGGGAGAGGTTACCTACTTGGTGGACCTAGGAACTCCCAGGAGCCCCCACAGGGTGCTCCATGTAAACAGATTGAATGCATATGTCAGCAGGGAAGACATGGGCTTGCTCATGGCTACAGATGAGGGACAGGAGGAAGAGAGTGACCCTCTCCCAGACCTGCTCACTCAGAACCCTGAGGATGGCTCAGTTGATGGTGTGGCCTTAGGTGGCAGCCTCACTGAACATCAGCAACATGACTGCAGACAAGTTCTACAGGCATACAGGCATATGTTCTCATTGACACCCAGTCAGACTAACTGGTGTACCCATGTGGTGGACACTGGTGACAGTCTTCCTGTAAAGAGCAAGATTTACAGGCAACCTGACCACGTCAGGGACTGTATAAAGACTGAGGTGCAAAAGATGCTGGAATTAGGTGTCATTGAGCCTTCAGAGAGCCCCTGGGCTAGCCCAGTGGTTCTGGTCCCCAAACCTCACACCAAAGATGGCAAGAGAGAGATGAGGTTCTGTGTGGATTACAGAGGACTCAATGCTGTCACCAGGACAGATGCACACCCTATTCCAAGGGCAGATGAGCTCATTGACAAGTTGGCTTCTGCCAAATATTTGAGCACATTTGACTTGACAGCTGGGTACTGGCAAATCAGGTTATCGGAGGAGTCTAAAGCCAAGACAGCATTTTCTACCCCTAGTGGGCATTATCAGTTTGTGGTGATGCCCTTTGGTTTAAAAAATGCACCTGCCACCTTCCAAAGGTTGGTGAATCAAGTCCTCACTGGGTTGGATGACTTTTGCGCAGCTTATCTGGATGATATTGCTGTCTTTAGCTCCACCTGGGAGGATCACCTGGTCCACCTGAAGGAAGTGCTTGAGGCTCTGCAGAAGGCAGGCCTCACTATCAAGGCAACAAAGTTCCAGATAGGGCAGAGCAAGGTTGTATACCTGGGCCACCTTGTAGGTGGAGGCCAAGTTCAACCACTGGAGAGTAAGATCCAGACCATCAAGGACTGGTCCCCTCCAACTACCCAGACTCAGGTCAGAGCTTTCTTGGGCCTGACTGGGTACTACAGGAAGTTTGTTAAGAACTATGGGTCCATTGTGACTCCTCTTAATGATCTGACATCTAAGAAGATGCCCAAAAAGGTTCAGTGGACAGAAATCTGTCAAAAGGCATTTGATGACCTGAAGAAGGCCATGTGCTCTGCACCTATCCTGAAGAGTCCTGACTACTCAAGAGAGTTCATTGTCCAAACAGATGCTTCTGAGTTGGGAGTGGGAGCAGTGCTTTCACAGCTTAATGTAGATGGCCAGGACCAGCCCATTGCTTTTATTAGCAGAAGGCTGACCCCCAGAGAGAAACATTGGTCAGCTATAGAGAGGGAGGCCTTTGCTGTGGTGTGGGCCCTGAAGAAGCTGAGACCATACTTATTTGGCACTCACTTCAAGATTCAGACCGACCATAAGCCCCTCCTATGGCTTAATCAGATGAAGGGTGAAAACCCTAAACTACTCAGGTGGTCCATTTCCCTACAGGGGATGGACTTTACAGTGGAGCACCGCCCAGGGACTGACCATGGCAACGCAGATGGTCTCTCCAGGTACTTCCACTTAGAACATGAAGACACAACTGGTCAAGGTTAGTCTAATGTCCCTGCGTTTGGGGGGGGGGGTTATGTAGGAGAGTAGGGTCTGCTATCCTATGGTCACCCCAAATTTTTGCTTTTTGCTTCACTGGTTTATGACTTAATGTGGCTGTGGGCCTGCTAATCAGACCCACAGCCTGCTGTTCTCTCTCTAAATTATTGCCAATGCACTTTAGGTGCATTACGAATTGGAACTGGTTCACCTTATTGGCCCCTGTAACAGTGTACCCTAGGTACCCAGGGCATAGGTGTTTCCAAGGCCTACCAGGGGCTGCAGCATGTATTATGCCACCCCTGGCCTAGCCTCCATATTTGACACAACTGGCTGATCACTCAGCTGGGGTAAGTTGGTGTAATCACCTCTTACTTAGGTACAGTATGCCTGTGCCTAACCCTAAACTGGACACATATGTTCCTGTCAGCCACTCCTAGGGAAGGCCTCATCAATCCTGGAGGCAGAGTGCTTGGAAAGATGTGAGATGGTGCTCTAGCATGAGCTGAGCCCGTCTGCAGCTGTCGGGAACCACTCCCTAAGCTGTTACGGGATATTGCCATACCATATACTCTTAAGTGCATTATAATCCTCGCGGTTAAATGCTATCTTTGGTTTGGCTTTATCAAAACATGTCGAGTAAGGTGTCATACGAATTGGAATACTATCCCCTCGACAGTTCTGTCGACGGGGATAGCATTCCACTCTTCTAGAGGGACATGACATGTGTGTAGCCTTAACCCCGGTTAAAGTTAACCAGAGCCTCAGCATCACAAAATGGATGCTGCCACCACAGACACGAGTCTGGCCTCCTGCTGCTGACCGAAACTCGGCAGATGGTGGCCTGGACAAAGGGTTTCCTGCCTTGGGAGGTGCGAGCACCACCCCAGACAGGGTTTTGTGTATTGGGTAGGACAGGGCTGAATAGAATCAGACATGCCCGGGGCACACAAGGTGTCCCCGTGCATAGGCCAGTCCAAACCGGTCCTGGGACTTTCCAGTCCCAGGGCTGGCGAGGAGCTGGACAAAGGAAAGGGGGTGTAACCGCCCCCCTTCCTGGTTCCTCCCAGAGGAGGGACCTAGTAGGTGATCCACCCCTCAGATTGGGAATAAGAGTGGGAGCAGTGCCATTGCACAGCAGATCATCCTGAATCAACTTGAAACTAAGAAGACGACTGGACTTCGACATTCTGCTGCTCAGAAGACTGAAGAGAATCTCCCTTGTGGCCTAGGAGTGGCCACCCTGTGAAAGCAGGTACCAACCAGCGAATCGACGTCTGCTTTGCCGCCACCTCCCGCCGGAGCCCGAGCCCAGAGCCCGACAAGAACCAGACTCCCAGACCTCTCAGAGCCCG
This sequence comes from Lissotriton vulgaris, assembly GCF_964263255.1. Taxonomy (NCBI): domain Eukaryota; kingdom Metazoa; phylum Chordata; class Amphibia; order Caudata; family Salamandridae; genus Lissotriton; species Lissotriton vulgaris. The sequence continues at coordinate 277,136,935 of NC_141696.1, forward strand.
ATCCACAGTCCCTGCAAAGAAGGGACCCGTGGAGGCACCGAGTGATGTGGGACCGGACCTCTTGGAAGACACTCGAAAAGCTGACTGCGCAGCTTCTGAGGCATCCTCGACGTTGTGCTTTGGGGACTGAGAAGCCCCCACCACCGAGCAGCCCTTGCACTGAAGATCAGCCCTCTAGCATCTCCACGATCTGCGTGGGGCCCTTTTGCATTGTGCCACTCGATGTGCCAGCCCGGCCACTAGCCACGTGGTCAGCGGCCATCTTGGCGACGAAACCGACAATTTACACAGCAGGTCTATTTGCTCCAGACCTACCCAAGCTCCTGTGAAAAGGAGCACTCGCTCTGACCTTGCTGGTCCGAGTGTTAAGCATCTTTCGATTCCTGCGTGGCTTGCATTAGCCAAGGCCTGTTTGATCCGATCAAGTTGCCGACACCGCCAACAGCGAGAAGCCTGCGTGGGACAGAGTGTGACCGACTCCTGGACGTCCTCGACCCCCGGTGTCCACGTGGCTGCAGAGAGAAGCTACCCGACAATGCCTGTTTGCACCCGACATCGCCTGGTTCCAATCTGGTTCCACGGTAGTCACTGGCTAGTGACTTTGAACATTGTCCCCTCTGCTTTCAGGTCTTCACATCTTCAGATCCATCCTTGGATCCACCGGAACTCTTCACATCGAGCTGCCTGCAGCATCCTCAGCTCCAAGCACCATCGACCAGCGTGACGAAACCCGACACTACTTCGACCCTGTGCACCCGCTTCCTGTGGGTGAGGTAACTCAGCTCCGCCGGTCTTCCTACACTGGTACACATCTCAAGGGCCTGTGTCTTAAGTTTCAGCTCCGTAGGTCACTCGGAAGGTTCCTAACTTTCTAACTTTGTACTTTTTACGCACCATAGACTTTACATTGGAAAGTGCGTGCACTTTGAACACTGCACCCGAGTCCCGCGGGCCTTTCCCGACTTAGTCACTGCTAGTCTCGAATAGCTCCAGCGATTCCCAAGGCCCTAGGCCTGTTCCCTTTCCGTTTGGTATCTCTTATACCACTTTCTTAGTATATGGTTTAGGTGGCCCCTAGGGCTCATCCATATTGTGCAACTTTTGTGTATTTTGATTTGATTTGATTTGATTTGATTTGGACTTATAGAGCGCATGGCTGCCCTGGAGCGTCCCAGCGCGATTCCTAACCTGAACCTAATGAACTCAAGCGAGAGGCAGAGTTAAGGGATGGTAGGGAAGAGAAATGTTTTAAGTGCTCTTCTAAATTTAAGGTGACCAGGTTCCATCCGGAGTTCTCTAGGAAGGTGTTAGACCTGACATCATTGGCTTGAGTCTCTCCTCCATTTTTTCTGTTTGCCTCTACTGTTTTACGATGTGTTGCTGGTATATGCTTTGGGCGCCGTGTCACTGCTGATCAGTGCCATAGCGCAAGTGCTCCCGATGTTAAATTGATGTATCTATTGTATCCATGTTTGGCTTATTTGGTTTACTGTCAGTCCCTAGTCTAGTGCACCAGGAGTGTTGGGGCTTGTAAATACAAATGCCGCTCGTGGGCTTGCAGCACGTGTTGTGCCACCCACAGGAGCGGCCTCGTAAAAGAATGTCTACGGGTCGGTCATTGCGAGACCCACGTGCAGTCTTGTACTGTCACGCAGGCTGTGCAAGTATACCTACTTGCCAGCCCCTCCAACCTTCCCTTAACTTCATGTTAGTCACCCCTATGGTAGGCCCACGGGCAGGGTGCATTGTACGTCTAAGGTAGGACACGCCTGACCAAGTTGGCATGTCCTGATAGTGAAGTACCGCCATCTTCGTTCTTCACTATTGCGAGGTAGCCTGCTCTCCATTGATTAGAATGGGCCGCCGGGATTATTAATGCTATGATCCTAGCTGGCCCGGGGAGCATGGTGCAATGTCGAGTTTGGTATCCCTGAACTCGGGGTTTAATTACGCATCCGTTGGTGTGGATGGTTTTTGGACTCTGGGTTCGAAAATAGTACTTTTAGAAAGTGACTATTTTCTTGTCTAATCATATCTGGTTTCTGCTGGTCTTGCGTGTGTGTGACAGGAGCTGGGTGGCTCCACAGGTCTGGATGAGTCAGTGTGGGATGAGTGGGACATTTGAGTTGAGAGTAGGGGGAGAGTAGTTGTCGATAGCCTGCCTTGCCTGATACAATGCCGGCTCCACCTCCTGCTACGAGACTGATGGCTCTGTGCCTGCCATGGACGATCCTAGCCCCACCTCCTGCCAGGAGGGCGATAGCTCTGCTCCTGCCAGTATCAATGCTGGCTCCACCTCCTGCTGGGCGTCTGAGGACCCAGCCCTGCTCAATGAATAGGCCAGGTGCTACTGCCTAGCTCCACCCACCACAGACCCAGGATGTTGGGAAACCCCCGGCATAGACAAAGGGATCAAAGACGGAAAGGGGTATAAGAGAAGGACCCCTGAACTAGGAAATCAGATCACTTCTGACAAGGAACCCTGTAACCAAGGACAAGAGGCCTGCTGATCTGAGGACTGCCTATCCCTTCTGCCGGTGTGCTGTTGTTGGGGGAATCCTTCAGTGCTTCTTTATTTTTGCCAAGGAACCAGGAGAGAGGAACTGTGTGTGTACTCTCACGCTTGCTAAGAAAATCTCCAAGGACTGGAAGAGTGCCAGTCTCCTGCTGAAGTCACAGGGCTAAAGGACTTCATCTGCTAAAGTGCTGTTCTGCTGGAAGCGTGAATCCAGCACCTCTGAAAGAACCAGCAATCACGACGACCGGATGCTGGGCCCGACCGACGCCAGCAGCAACGCCAGTGAGTGGGAGTACGGCTCTAGCTCCAGAGGACCTCGTGTCTGCACCGCTGCTGATCGCATCACCTGTGTGCCCTTCGACGCCGTGAGCGCTGCTCACTCTGTGCAACCGCATCATCAACGACGACGCCTGCTGAGGCCTGATCGACACCGAAGACGCGACGCCGGATTGCTCGACGCCGCTGATCATCGTGTGCTTCATTTTTCCTAAGGTACTGTGTTGTTGGGGGGTCCGTGTGACTCCGGGCTCGACGTAGCGCTCCTCGCGGTCGACGCCGAACCTTTGGATTATCTTTGCCTCAACGTCGTGTAGCTCCCGTGTGGGTTACCCTGTTGCTAAGAACTGTGTTTCCAAGAAGAAGATTTGCTTGATACTAAAGACTTTTGTGCTAAAGAAGAAACTACCTTTGAACTATCCTTTTTCCTTCCCAACGTATTTATTCCGATTGTGTACAGTTTTTCGTTATTTGGTCTTGTGCTAAGCCTTATATAAAAATACCTATTTTTATAATATTACTGTGTCGTGTCCATTTGTAGTGTATTCACTGTATTACTGTATGTGGTCATAATTGCTTAACACACAGCCTCTGAGATAAGCCTGTTCTGCTCTGCCAAGCTACCAAGGGGGTGAGCAGGGGTTATCGAAGGGTGTGATCCCCTTGCCCTGACTAGAAAAGGAGTGTCCCTATTTGTCAGAAGTGCATACCTCTGCCAACTAGAGACAGCCGGTTCTAACAGAAGGGCATTCCATTTGTTTGACACATTCAGTGAGAACCGACGGCCTCCTGTGCGTGCCTTCCTCACTCTTGGAATGATGGCCAGATTTTCTCTATCTGAGCGAAGGGCCCTGGTCGACTTGTAGGGGCGGAATAGTCCTCTCAAGGCCGGAGGGCCTTTGCCCTGCAGAGTTTTATGGGCGATGCAGAGTGACTTAAAAGTGATCCGCTCTTGGATGGGGAGCCAGTGCAGGGCTTTCAGCAGTGGTTTGGCTGAGGCCCGTCTCGGCGCCTCCATCAGCAGCCTGGCTGCAGCGTTCTGGGCTCGCTGAAGAGTATTAATAGTGGCACGGGGGGCAGCGAGGAAAAGGGAGTTGCCATAATCCAGTTTGGACAGGATCAGACCCTGGATTAGCAGCTTTCTGGATTGAAACGGAAGGAGGGGGAGGACCTTCCAGGCTGCTCGTAACAGGCCGAAACACCCTCCTACAACCTTCTGCGCATGGGTCTTGAAGGTTAGTTGGGGTTCGAACCAGATCCCCAGGCTTTTAATTTGTTCCTTGGGGGGAGGAAGGTCTCCCATACAGGCGGGCCACATCTCAGGGGGCAGAGAGGTGAATTGATTGCCTAAGAACATGATCTCAGTCTTAGTTCCATTTAGCTTGAGTTTCGAGCTAGACATCCAGGAGGAAATGGCTGTGAGACAATCCGGGAGGTCGGCCGGGCGGCCCCCTTGTTGTGACAGCGAGACGACGAGCTGGGTGTCGTCTGCGTAGCTAATGGATTTGATCCCAAATGGGGCTACTACCTTCTCTAACGGGGCCATGTAGACATTAAACAGTGTGGGGCTGAGGGAGGAGCCCTGTGGCACCCCACACTGGAGAGGGATGGCCTTAGACATGGACCCATTTTCCCAAATCCTGAAGGATCTCTCCTCCAGGTAAGACTGCAACCATTTGAGGGCTGATCCTGTAATGCCCAGCAAGGCCAGGCGTTGGGCCAGGACTGCATGATCTACGGTGTCGAATGCAGCACTTAGATCCAGGAGGATCAGAGCTACCGATCCCCCTGAATCTAAGATGCATCTTACCTCTCCAGTCACCGCCAAAAGGGCGGTGTCTGTGCCCTGACCCGGGCGAAAGCCAGTCTGAGAATCACTGAGGAGGTGGTTAGACTCCAAGTACTCTGAAATCTGCCTATTCACCACTTTTTCGGCCACTTTGCTCAATCCAGGTAGAAGAGAGATTGGGTGAAAGTTGGCCAGATCGGAGGTGTCTAATCCCGGTTTCTTTAAAAGCGTTTTGACTCTGGCCTGCTTCCAGCTCGGGGGCACTATGCCCGTGGATAGTGACGTATTGAGGAGCTCGGTGGCTACAGGGGCAATGGTGTTCAGGGTTTGTTTTAGGATGTGCATCGGGACTGGGTCTGAAGGGGAGCCACTTTTTATATTGGAAAAGATGTTACAGAAGTATTCCTTGGATATAAGACTGAATGCCTCAAATTGAGGGCAGGCAGGGTCAGGAGAAGGGGTCTCGATGGGTCCAATGGCAGAGGATTGAGGGAGGCTGTCTAGGATTTTCCGAATTTTGCTGTCGAAGAATTCTGCTAACTGGTTGCATTTCAGTACCGGGTCATTATGGACCAGAGTGGGAGCTGGGACTTTAAGGAGCTGGTTAACAATTTTAAATGTTTCTCTGGCAGAATTGGCAGAAAGACGAATTTTTTCTTCAAAAAAGGCAGCTTTGGATTTTTGCCGTGCTAATTTGTAGAGTTTTAGGGCAGCTTTATATGCAGATTTATTAATAGGTGCCCAGTCTTTCCGCCATACGCGCTCCGCTCTTTTACAATCTTTTCTGAGTTCTCTTAGTTCTGGCGAGAACCAGGGGGATTTGAAAGTATTGCTCTTTTTAGTGCTAAGTTTAAGAGGCAGAACCAAATCCAGGGACTTAGTAAGCCAGTCTTGAAAATTTGTATCTGCCTGTAGGACGTCGGATTCTTCGGGGGGAGTCGATTGTTCGAGAGCAGTTGTCAAAAACTGTCTTGTGATTTAACGCTTGTGCTTCTGTGCTCATAAAGAGTCCAGGGGATTTTATAGTTAATAAATCAATATATATTTTCAATATATATCTGTGTGGTATCCCTTTCATTTGGTATTCAAGGGGGTTGTGTATGGTATTACAGCTGGCTTCACATGCCTTTCAGAGTTTAGCCTAGGACTGCTTTGTCCACGTTACCACTAGGATATCTGGTCTACAAGGTTGAATTAAAACCATCATCATAAGGGTTGCTTGGCATGGTACAAAGTGATCACTAAGAATTAGTGAGCATTATATACCAGGCCAACTTCTCACAGCCACGATTCAGAGCTCTGGAACGGAGGCTGAAGGCAGTGCGAGTTTCTCACGGAGCTTGAAAGCGGGTCATAAAGGTGTTCAAAATACATGCACATCCAGTCCTTGGCCTCTTTGCAGATTGCACATGGCACAGGCTGCATGTATCAATTGTAATTGTGATTTAGTGCATAAGTGTGTGAAAGAGAGTCACAGCTATGGAAATATTGACAATGGCAAAGAAAAAGAAAAGGAGTCTAATTAGGAGGAACAAAAAGGAGTCCCACAGCAAATCAGCTCAAAAAAGAAAGAACCCAAGTGTAGTTCACATATTTCACTAAATACCAGATCTGGCTCAAACTTTACACCATAAAACTTAAAACAAATGTTGAGAGAAAATATCAACCATAAAGAATGTGTGTCTTATAAAAATATGCAATTTATTACAAGTCAAATATAAAAACAAATAGTTTGAACAATAAATGTGCCCTAACAAACAAGAACATCTGTGACATTCGTGATGAAACGTTTTTTTTAAAAAATAAACTGTGATTTTTAATTGTTTTTAAATGAATTAGAAACTGTTTGTTAGGGCACATTTATTGTTCAAACTTTTTTGAGCTGATTTGCTGTGGGACTCCTTCTTGTTCCTCCTAATTAGACTCCTTGTCCCCTATTTAATTATAGAGGAGGCCTCCCTTCTTTTTTCATTAAAGAAAAAGAAAATGCAGTGCTTATAGGTGAGTGGCTGCATGTGTTGTATGTGTAAACGGATGGTGAAGTGAAGGAAGTACATACAGTAGAGGCAAAATAAAGTGCTAAACAAGGAAAAATATAACGTTTGAGATATGTTAATGGAAGATGTGGTGACAAAAAGGAGTGTAACAGTCTAACAGAGAGACTGCAGAAGAAGGCGGTGTGAAGGGAAGAACAGGAATGACTGAGACACTTTAAACACTACTACTGTTACTTCCACAGACTTAGTTATATGTAATTCACACTCACACTCTATGTTGCAAAGTCATCCTGTGTGCCCTGTGCACATCCATGCTTGGCTGACTGGTACTGGGGGTAACAGACTCCGACTGTCCCAGGGCCAGTGCTATGTTAAAAACACAAGTGAAAACACACACATGCATGAGGGTATACTATATATTAAGGAGCACTTACAATTGGCTTGACCTACCTATAAGTCCTTAGTACATAATTGGGCATGGGGAATAACACTACCTATAACTCCCTTGCATCTAATAGGGCATGGCAGTTTAGAGGCCAGCAGCCCTTTCTGCACTCCCCTGTGTTTACTTCTGTACACCTGAGGTCATTTTAAAAGTGGCCTTGTGTTGCAGCACTGCTTTTAAACGTACATTTACTGCAAACTCGACTTTGGTGGTAGGGGCTCTTAAAACGAAAATCTACAATATTTTTTTATATTCAGAAACTCCAAGGTCTCCCCTAGGTTCCCCAGGGGCGGGTGTTCATTTAATTATAAGGAGGGCCCTTATAAAAGATGTTTTATATGCCCTGGGGATTGAGAAATTACCCATTCCACTTCCCTCATTGTAGGAATGCTCCGCCCAAAATCGACTTTGGTGCTTTGAGCACTGTGCAGTGTGAATCTGCTTTAGCTTTGCACATTTAGAACCTCAAAGGACTTCCCTAGGTGTCCCGGGGATGGGGGGTAATGTAACTATGAGAGGGGCCCATATAAAAGATGTTTTACAAGCTCTGGTGTTGGAGAAATTGAACATTTCATTTTCCACATTGTAGATCCTCAGCCACATTGCAATAGTTTATGAACGCATAAATATTGACAGGAACTAACTAAAAATAGCCTTCAAGGACTTAGGAGAATGGTATTGATAAATCCAACAAAATGTTATTGTTAAATTTATCGTAAAATATACAGAAAAGAACTTATACAACTTTCTTGTCCGTAAGACAAAATTCAGCCTTTCTTCTGATCGTCCCTGATTCGTCAGAGTTAACAGAATTAGCCAGGCTGCATTGATGAAGTGATGAATGGCTCACCAGAAGAGACTATATGTTGGAGAGAGCTCTGCTACACAGGAATGCCAGAGCAGTGTGGAAGGGTTGCAAAGCATGAAGCTTCAAAGGAGGAATAGGACAGGCAGAGATTGCCAGGCCCATTTACTCAGCCAGATGGGAGCTTAACACCTTCCGTGCGGCCCCGATTTCCTCAGTGTGCTGGACATTCCATAACTGGGTGTGGTTGTGACGGAACCATTTCGTCATCAGCACAGCTCAACCGTGACTTATGACGGAATGGTTCCATCACAAGCATCGAAGGGGTTAAGGAAGGGATTTGCAGATGTTCGGGAGAGGAGAGGTATAGAAATAATCCATACTGGAGGTTGGTTTAGCTAGTTCTTGTTCCTCTGTTGAGATTTCCATCATAATGAGTTTTGGAGGACTAGTGCTTTCTGAAAGAAGAGTATGCCACACTTGGTAGGAAGTTGCCATACTCTGGGGTGCTGCCTTGCACCTCATTGGACAGGAGTTCTCTCCCGAGTGACCCCAGAGAACACTGAATAAATATGTGAGAGGAGCAGAGCCTCTCAGATCTTCTACTTGAAACTTAGAGAAGAAGAAGTTTTGCCAAGTGGATAACTTGATTTGCACCATCACGCCCTGTATTCTGACTGATTGTGCCTGCTGCATTATCTGGAAATCCAGCCTTGTGGGTGCACCTTGGTTCAAAAGGATTAAAGAGTGGACTTCCTGCAAGCTACAGGTTAACAGAGCTTACATGGACCTTCACCACCAAAAATCCCCAGCCTGGAGTACTACCAGTGGATTTGTAAGGGTTTTGTCCAAGTGGATTATAGGAATTGAAGTCCCTAACTTTCCAGGCCCTACTTGGAGTTTCCAGACCCTTGGAGTTCGTTATGGACACGTTGGGATGCTCAAAGGAACTTCAGGAGAAGTCCCTGAAGTTTGGAGCATCTTTGGAAAAAAGCTCCGTAGGCTGACTGACTCGACCTGGCTAGCCAAGCCATCAACTCTTAAACCATGAGATGGCCTGTTCTTCCGTCTCCTCACTCTGAAAAGCTCGGGAGGTCCGACTTCCAGAGTTTGACCAGGAGTTGGTCGAAACCCAAGCCAGCAAATTCTCACCGAATCCAGCCTGGTGAAAAGCATTGAGGTACCACAGGAGAAAAACATCTGTAAAAGGTTCTAAGTCTGAACATAGAAAAGGTGACCAGGAACAACTGCGAGAGTCAAGCCATCCACACCAACTGCGAGATAGCCTAGATGTCTTGTTCATCCCGCTGGAAATTTCCGGAGTTTCCATAAGTTTGACAGAGAGCTCATCGTAAGGCAAGCTGGAGAACCCTCACTGAAACTGAACTGGCCAAGAGCTTCCATGGCTCCCTGAAAGCAAAGCTCCAGAAAAGTTTCTAAGTCACAAGGTCAAAACTTTGACCGAGACCTACAGCTGGAGTAGTGGGTAATTGAAGTATGTGGGCCAGTCCGGTGGTGCAGGTACCTAAACCCAATCCCCAGGGGAGTCCAAAAGAGTTAAGGGGGCATATTACCAATAAATAGCGATAATTATCGCTAAGCAGGGCTAAGCAGGGTTAGCGTCAATAATTTTATACGCCGCGCTTCGACGATTTTTATCGCTTAGAAACCTTGCTATTATCAAGGTTTATCTCCTAAGCGATAAAAATCGGCCGAAATGCATGAATATCGCTGAAAAGTCAGCGATATTCATGCATTACCGAGCTAATGCTCTTAGTCATGTTATCCACCTACCATAGGATAACATGGCTATGAACTGATCTGAGCAGGCGTTAGCTTTTGGAGATATTCGTTCTTAGCGCATATATTTCCAAAAGTAGGTAATAGGAGATAGCGATGTTAGCGACTGTTTCCAGTCGCTAACATCTTGGCACGCCCACTTTGCACGGGCACACGTGCATACACAGATCAACCCGAGACCGCGAGGAAGAGGAGGACGGCAACCCAGAGATGACGCAGTCAAGGTAAGTCTTTATTATTTTACCTTTAATGTCGTTTTAATTAATTCTTAGTAGGGGGGTGAAGGCGGACGGCAGGGCAGAGGGGAGTCCCACGGAGTTGCTTCCCTACTCTGTGGACCTCCGTGTAGTCCCGCTCTGCCAGCTCTGCCCAGGGTTAATTTGTTTGGGACTCACTTTCATGACTACAGGCCTCTCAGATGGCTCATGCAGATGAGAGGGGAGAATCATAAGCTGTTAAGGTGGTCTATTTCCCTACAGGAAATGGGCTTTATGGTGGAACACAGAACTGGGGTTGCCCATCCCAATGTTGATGGATTTTCCTGTTTTTTTCAACTTAGCTGATGAGGACTACCAGGGTGTAGGATAGTAACCCATCCCCTTTCGTTTGAGGGGGTATGTTGCACTAGTCATTCTTGTGCCCTGGGCACACCCATTTTTTACTGATTGGTACTAGTCGTTTTTGACTCTGACTGTCCCTGGCCCAGGGTCAATGCTATGATGAAAACACTCTTAGAATACAGTGAAAACACCTACATACACTAGGGTACACTATAGGTTAAGGTACTCCTCTGATTGGCATGACATCCCCTTTAAGGCCCTATTACGTAATAGGGCAGGGCAATAAAAACTACCTTTATGTCCCTAGTATATAATAGGCCATTGCAGTTTAGAGGCCAGCAGCCCTTTCTGCACTTGCATGTGGGTAATACTGAGGCCTGAGGTCAGTTTAGAAGCAGCCCTGTGTTGCAGGGCTGGTTTTGACATGAGAATTGTGCCCAAACTTGACAGGTGTTTGGGGCAGTAAAATATTTTGGCCTATTAGCTCCTCCTAAGGTCTGCCCTATGTGTCCTAGTGGTGCGGGATCAGGTATTTATAAGGTGGACCCTTATAAAAATAGGTTTTCTAGGGCTTGGGTTTAGTGAAATTGAGCATTTCACTTCCCTGTTGTAGTGCTTCCCAAAATCAACTATTGTGATATTGGCACTGTGGAGTGAGGATCTGCAATATCTTTACATATTCAAAACTTCTAAAGTCTACCCTAGGTGTTCCAGGGGAGGTGGGTCCAGCAGCCACAGTCCGTGCAGGTAACAATAGTGGGGCGGTGGGGTAGAGTTGGGGGGAACTCGAGGGACAATGATGAGGGAAAATTATATATTTAATTTTTCCTCTGCATCAACCCTCGAAATACCCCCAACCAGGTCCCACCATTGTTATCTGCACCAACGCCGCTGGTGTCCAGAAAATAGAGGCAGGGCCCTTATAAAAGATGTTTTCAGAGCCCTTGTGTTGAAGAAATGGGCAGGTTCATTTTCTCTATTGCAGATCTCCAGCCTCGTAAGTTAACATGGTAAGGAGTTATTAACTTATAATTCCCGTCAGGAAAAGCCCAAAAATATAATTCAAGTACTAACTAGAATGGTTTTGATAAATCCAACAATATCCTATTGTTGAATTTATCCTAAAATGTACAAACAGGAAGTTATAATACTTTCTTGTCTGTAAGCCAAAATTCAGCCTTCTAGTTATCTGCCCTGATTGATCAGAGTTAAGTGGGTTAGCCAGGCTGCTTTGATGAGGTGATAAGTAGCCCCTGGAGTGAAAGAGTCATTCTGGGAGGAGAGGGTTCTGCTGCATAGGAATACCAGAGCAAGGGGGAGGAGTACACAGGCAGAAGAAACCAGTGTTGCTTACGCATCTACCGTCTGATCCTAGCCAGATGGTAGGCTAAAGGAAGGAATGTGCAGATGCCAGGGGGA